>NC_065530.1:19539665-21029460 GCF_020184175.1 Aphis gossypii
ATATTTAAAGCTAGTTAGTATAGTTTCTAACTACGGTGTATGAAATCATACACCGTAGATAGTAATAAATGTTAAAATATCCACATTGTCACATTGTATTAAAACAAATATAAATATATTAATAAAATCTGTTTCTTTTTTAATTGCTTAATAATTTTTCAGGAATAAAAATTATATATTATTATAATATCAAAAATACAAATTAATAATTAAGTAAATAATAATTTCTCTCCAGCTGAAATTTTATAAAATTAAGTTTGATAATAGAATTATAATATTTGTAGTATAAGTATTGCCGCAGGATACTCCTTAAATTAAAAATCTGATCCTTAACTCTTAAGTATATTTAAAATTTCTAAATTAAGATTTAAATTAATTCATTACTTAAGAAAGAAACGAGGTTGAGAATTTTTGTCAAATAACATTGTACATTTAATGATTTCAGTGTAATAAAAACACATAAAATATGTTCGCAATTGGATTGTAATATTTTTAAGTTTAATAAGCATTTAAATACAACTACATATTTTATTAATAATATTATTTATTTATGTTTAAATATATATAGTAGGTTTTTATAATAAAAATGAATTAATGTTTTGTATTTTAAAAAGATCAATATTTTAGTAAAATAAAAATATGTTACGTTTATCGTTAAAATATAATATAAAAATTTGACTAATAATAAAATTTGTCACGGGCTAGTAAATGCATTTATCAAAAGAATATGTGCACAGGGTGAAATAAAATATTTTGATGGGAAAAAAAGTCTACTGATGCAAAAATTATGTTGTTCACTGGCGGTGACCCATGGCAATAGTGACTGTCATGATGTAGGGAGGGAGGAAAAAATTATAGTGCCTTTTTATTTTCGTGTATTGGGGTTCGCGATTTCATTCCAAGCCATTTGATCCTTTAAGGAGCACTATATGTTTCTTCAGACACTACGACGCTAATTTTATATTCGTCTTTTGGCCCGGAATAAAAACTATCCTTAAAAGCTTCCGATTCTATAGGTATTTCACCGCTTTCTTTTACGAGTGTGATTTAGATGGAATTCTGTAGAAATTTTTCAAAATCGTAAAACTTATATTGCTATAGCCTGCAGGTAAAACTAAAATTGATTTTACGGTATATTTTTTTGGAAATTAAATGAAATAGTTCTAAAAAATACTGTACAGTTCAATAAAGATATATACCTACTATTTATAAATGATATATTTGTCGATAAAATAGGTGCATGCATTTGATTTAAAAAAAAAAAAAAACTCTTGACTCATCTATTAATTTTTCATGTTTTCTAGTATGTTAATTTAAAAGTAACTTAACACGGCGTGTTAGCCTGTATTATAATATATATCACGGTTTTATGGTAGTTTTTGCCGTTGTACACGCATAAAATCGTATGAGCGTGATGCATGTGAAGTGTGTACGTGTTCATCGGGTGTACGATTTTGACGTATTGAAAAAAAAAATGTTCTTATATTTTATTATAATATATTATAATCTACATTATCATTCCGTCCAATTATCTGCGCATTGTTGGTGGCGATCGAGAGTCAACTGCTGCAGCGGGGGCAGCGTGCCGTCAAGGTCTACCGGCGTGCGAGGGAGAACGTATATATACGGTGGAAACACGGGAAAAAAATCCGCCACCCCGCGGGTAGTCGTGACGCCACGGTGAGAGGGGAACGGCGTACCGACACCGTGTGAAAATCGGTGAAACTGATACACTCGGTCGGTTAAGTGGCCGAGCACGTGATCCAGTAAATATATCGTTTATTATTATACATATACATATTATTGTTATTATTATTATTGTATATTATATTTACACACACGCGGGCGCGTGCATTGTCGATTTGCACAATATGTTTTCACCCCTCCACTCTCTCACTCACTCTGAACGTGGTGGAGTCGGGCGCGTGCTTCTCGTAAAAACCGATTTTTGTCACTATATACGGTCATGCGACGCACGCGGGTGGTCGCCCATAAAATACCGCTCCGCTTCGCCGTCATTTGACATCGAGCATATTGTGCCAACGCCGCGCGCCGGTCAATGTGAACATCTTCATAATAAATATTATATTATAATAATTATGACTGCTCGGTGTCGGAGGGTGGAGATTTTGTTATGGTCCCATTGCCATATACATTATACATCGGTATTCTTTTTTTTTTTTTTGGGGGGGGGGGTTGTTATCAAAAAAACAACTTAGAATTATATCGAAAACTTACATTTTTACACTGAGATAGATAAGATATACTGGAGCGCGCACTCGCCATTCCCGCAATGATACAAAAAACGAGCCGTCTCGAATCCCGCTTCCCCCACCATCGAAGGGCAAAACATTTCATTTTTACATACGATATACGTGTAGTTATGATTATTTTCGTTCATAATTCTTAATTTATTTTCTTATTTCTTTAACAAATTAAATGTAGTAGTAATTATTCATTACCTTATTGTATTACCATGATTATAATATAAGATATAACGATATGGAAAGTGATCAAGCAGGGATTTTGAGATTTACAATGGACATTTTTGTTTATAAATAGTTGTTCACTACATAAAGTGCTATACATTGTAGGTATAAAATTCTTCCTTTTAACTTCAATCAACCATTTTTTAAGTAATTCAGGATTATTAAGTGGAAATCTATATATTATAAAATATTAATATTTAGGTAGGTATAATAACTTAATTTGTTAGTTATTTTTGTTCAATCAAACTTATTAATATAATATAACTTATTCAGTTAAATTTTGTATTGTTTTAACTTAGCTTTTATAGTTAATTATCATTATTATACAGTTAAGTTAATTTTAATTCTTTTATGTATAGATATAGCCTAGAGGTATTGTTGAATTTTATCATGATTGTATAGACTACTTATCGAAAATTATTTTTTAAATTAACAATTTACTATTATTATATTATTTAATTATTATGACTATGATCTCTCGTATTATAATTATTAGTTATTATTATGTTACCACAAACGAGAATATTTTGTATTTTTAATATTTTTTTCCTATGTTCTATTAAATAATTATATGATAAAATTATTTAAAAAATATTATTATTTATTATTAAAAATGTATTATATGATTGTAAATCCATTGTATAATCAACAATCAACCACAGTTTATAAAATATTTCAAAATATAAGATTACAATGATAGCACTTTTATTTTCTTGGGCTTTTTTTCCGCTTCTCATTGATTAAATATTTAATTATATAAAATTATAAAACCATCGGGGCTTCAAGAAACCTCCGGGCCCCTGGCCACAAATAAAACTGTATAAAATGTTAATATTTAGGTACTTGTGGAACTAAATACTTCCACCTTTAATGTGCCTATTAGTACATCCAAAAGCTGAACACGAGACAACCATATTGAATATAGGTACTAGGTATACAAAATTGTAACAAATTACAAACTAACGAAAAGGCTTGAGATTATATAGGCATTTGAGTAAATATCTCACCTATTAAGAACGAAAATAAATTGTTATTTACAAATTCATCGTATTTTCCTATGTAAAAATGAAATGTTTTGCCCTTCGGTGGTGGGGGTAACGTCAAACACGACGGCTCGTTTTTACGGCCGAGTGCGCGCTCCAGTATATCTTATCTATCTCCGTGCATTTTTATAATATATAGGTAGTATCATATTGTAATAATGTAATATGCTATTTTTCAAGTTGAAGTCAGCATTATAATAATTAATGAAAACGCTACGGAAAACTATCTCCCTTCGCTCGCATTTGTTTTACCTATTTTACAATTTGTCTTTTGTCATACCTATCCAATACATGATGATTTGCGAAAGCTTGTTGAACGATACGATGTAAATTATCACAAACGCGTGTCGAAATTTGTGTGGCTGACAATTTGTATTGTTTGTATTTAATTGTACTTAGATTTTCGAGCTTCATATATTTTATTATTATTGCGTTTTTATTCATTTATCCACGTATGCTTTCATGTGTCAGCTGTGACTGTGAGATTAACTAAAGCTGCATACATTTTAATAAATATACAGATTTATTAACATTTGAATACGCATATCATCGATATTATAATATACCAATATAGGTATTTATATACTCATATTACTCAATAACCACTTCCAACACGAGAAAATAACAGCAGTGTTAGAAATAAAGACACGATTTATTTTAATTAGTTGAATCGATGCAGCATTTTGGATATTTAACATTTTTTCATAAATTTTTTTCGCACATTAATTTTCGCGTGTATTGAAAGACAAATTATTGCGTGTAGGTACTCTAAAAATATGCGACGTAACCAAACTTGATCGATACCTTATAAATTTTGTACTGCATGTGGACGGTAAACCGAGTAAAACAATAATAAAAAATAATTATTTCAGGTCCCCCACAGGTAATTTGGAATAGTTTCAACGCCCGGACACAATCGATGCGTTGCCATGGTGATCGAGGGTCGCTGAGGAGCCGCGATCGACCGTTTCTCTCTTAATAATATACAGCAGTCGAGTAAATTTTATTTTAAATTTTAGAATAAGCCTTTTCAAATAGTAGACTTGGGAACTATAAAAACACACAAATTATTTATATATCTAGAGATAGTGTCTAAAAATTCTTGTCAAAGTGACCTATATAGCTATATATATCTGCTAAACCTAATAATTACTATATCTAACCTAAACAAACCTGTCGATACGCGTTAACCTTTTTGATAAATAAAATGTTAACAATAATCAATTTTTAATCGTAACCAAAGTTTTACTAAAAGTATTAGCATGTATCAAACTTTCAATAACATTTTATATAATATGTTATATCATAGGTTGCAATATATATTATATTAGTATATTACGTTGAGAAATAATAAGAATTAATGTTTTTTTTTAAGCAAAAAACTTCACGTTATATATAAAAATAATTTATATAAACCCATAGGACGTACAAGTATACCTCCCAGTGAGAAATTGGGTGTTAGATATATTATAACGTTCATAATATACGAAACAGCGGTAGTGAATGGTGATCACAAAAGAACCTTTAAAAGTGGACCAAATAGTACTGTAATTAAGTGTAATTACTTTAAAAATACGTTTAGAGTGCCTTGGTCGGGGAGGGCTTTAAAAATGGTCAGAAATAGTGTGGTGGTTGTGGTCATAAAAGAAAAATCCCCATGTATACAAGCAGGCCTTTTGTTTTCTACTATGTAGTACTTAGCTCATATATACTCATTTAAACAATAAATACTTCACACTATTGTATCAACCCTTTGTCGCCAGTTACACACCATTTTTTTCGGTGTACAACGCATTTATAATCCAATACATAATATTTTAAGTACATCGCGATACTTTGTATAGTTGTATTGTATACATGATATAATATATATAGATTCATTTGGTGTATCGTGTATACAGCGAATAATTGAACACGCAAAAATGTTGATACTTTTTTTTTAACGATGATTTATAATTTTTCTTGTTCCAAATTTCTAAACGTCAATAGTCTAATATATTTATTATTTATATTTAAATGTTTATTAAGTTTTGTTAGTAAAAAATGAAGTAAGTTTTTTGACTTAAATATACTGTCTAATATTTATTATTTATTATTCATAATTAAAATAAAGAGTCAAGTTTTGGTGGTACTCTTTCCTAGTATTTAGTTGTGTGTATCACTAAACTATAAATTCATTAAGAAATACAATGATAATATTAATAATAAATATTTTTAATTTATAGAGAAAAATTCCATTATATACATGGTAATATTATGAAGAATAAATAATAGTAGTAATTTGAATATTAATTAGTATTTGGTTTTACAAAATAAATAAATAATTAGAAAATAACAACAATACCTAATTTACATATTATCAAACATTCATACCATTGGTTATAAATACCGTGTTTATAATTAATGATAATAAATAATACACAATAATGTGAATTTTGGAATTCAAATTCTTAGAAAAAATCTTAAACGAAGAACCCTGGAAAAAATTTCCCAACTATAAGAAAAAAAATGTTCAAAATACAATATTACATTACTCATAACCTTATGAAAATGATTAAATAAAAATCTTATAAAAATTTACAATATTATTAATATATTTAATTACAAATATGTAGGTAGTAGCATTATTATTATTTTTTAATTGTAATAAATAAAACTGTTAGAGGGCATTTTTAAAAGTTATATATTATCAAGTATTTATTTTATACCTGTATAATATATAAAAGTTTGAAAAGTAAAATCATTAGTTACTTAATAATTACATTCTATATAATAGAAAAAATGTAAATACAGTGTACTCTTGATTATCTACAGAATAGGGTGGTTTAGCATCTACAGATAAGTGAATTCCGTAGATAATCCGAAAAATTAAAATTTAAACGAAAATGTTATAATTATTACTTATAAGTATTACTCAAAAATTAAATCATATAATCTTAAATAGTATTTAACAAAAATTAATTTAGAGTAGGCATGTTTTATTTTTATTCAAACATTCATATATTATTACGAAAATATTTTTAATTTTATAATTTTTGTAAACATATACTATGTAATATGTATGTAGATGATTAGTTGGAAGACTTTAGGTAATCCGACCTCGCGGGATAATCGAGAGTAAACTGTATAAAAAATATTTTTATTAGTTGATACATTAAATTAAAAATTAAAAAGTTATACAATTTTTAAACAATATTTAATTAATTTACAGATCGTGTTCGCGAGGCTATTACAGATATAAGATGGGTATGTATTTGACTTTATATTATTAAGGATACACACTACACCGAATACGTCAATAACGTATTCAGTTTTTAAGGGGATTGAAAGTAATGATTATTTATCTAACACACGTAGAATATAAGGATTTTAATGTGTTTTAATTTAAAAGTACCGATTATTCTAGTTAAGTGATAAGAATTTGAATTTGTCGTCAAGTTTACTTGAGGTAGACTTCCACATTTTTGATTTTATCTATCTCCTAATTTCTAAAAAGTCATTCTTAAAAAAGAATAATCGAAAAAATGAATTTATTTCAATTTTCGGAAAAGATAAAATAAAAAATGTATTCTGTTTACCAATAATGTAATGGCAATAATAATTATAATAATATTATAGTAAAAATATTGGAAATTTTAATTTAAATCGTTGAAAAAACAAAAAATAATAATTTAATGTTATTTATTCAATACTATTTTAAGTAGGAGAATAAGCGAAAATAATTTTAAATGAAGTTAAAAGGAGTGTGTTATTAGATATCCTATTAATATTATTAATAAATAATAATAATACATGACGTGTTAACTTTCCTATTATATAAGAATGAAGATCATTATAATTTTTATAATTTTTATATGAATCATAATAATATACAATACCATAAAACTTAATTTTTTTATTACACGACTTATAGAATAATTATTTACAATAAGTACAAATGCTGTATGATAGGTGTTAGATTTATTATGGATAGGTCGTAGGTGAAGACTGAAGAGACTTTTTGTAGAAAGTCACTTCATACTATTTATAATTATTAAATAGTTAACTTTGAAAATTAGATAATAAAATTATAATACCTATTTACTATTTACACTTTATTTATATGGACGATATTACGTCCTATACAATATTAAAATATAAGATTATGTATCATATAATATATGTATATATAATATATATATTTATGGATTATCTGTGAGTCATGTCTCAATTATTGTCAGTAAAGATACGGTAGGGCCAAAACTGGGGTGCACAAAAAATATGTATTGATACGGTTGTCGTCCACGTGCAGTGTCAAGAACAGGAAACGATAAGGTAACGTAGAGAATATAATATATTGCAAACGTGGGCAACACGCTTGTAACCGCACGCTTATTTTTATCTGATTTTGTAACATTCAACATGCCACTCAGAGGAGCATTATTAATTTTCTAAAGGGTCGCCGCCACATAATATAATAACATATGTACAAATATAACAATAGGCTGTGTTTTTTTTCGTAGAAAAGTCAAAAGGTATTACAACTGGGAACGTCTCAAAGGGTTTTTATATATTACGTTGTTGCTGACTATAGGTATTCTTATTAGTGTAAAAATGTGGTATTATGATGTTTCCTACAAAATCTATTTCACTTTTAACTCGAATACCTAATAGTTATTAAAATCGTAAATTGTTTTTTTTACGAATAAAAATTATTGTTTTACATGTTTTTTACAAAGAAATAATTAACTTACAAAATTAAATTATTTAGGTACTTAATGATTGTTTAGGAACTTCCCTTATTATGGCATCAACTTATAAATTTAAATAATTTATAGAAGTATGTTCAGTGAATTAAATGTATAAATGAATACTTAAATAAACATAAAGGTATAAAAATATTATATTGATTTACAATCTTTAATTTATTTATTATCATTTAAACGAGCAAGCACAGTAACACATATAGACATCGTCGATGATTATAAGTATTTTGTTATTATATTAACAGTTGGTCTTAAATATAATTTATAAATTAGTAAATAGTAAATATTTAGGTTTAGTACAATAATTTGATATTATGTGATATTGTTATGTTGTAATATATGTTATAGAATTTCCTTATTATGCAAATTGTGCTGTTTAGGTAAGCTAAAATTAACTGTGTTTTTATACTCAATATCTAAGTTTCTATTATTATTAAATAGATAGGTGAATTCTAAAAGGTCCTAAAAAGCAGGAGTGGGCAACTGGCGGGCCGCGAGCCTTTTTTATCTGGCCCGTCCTACATTTCCTAATTACATCATACAGTTTTAAATCTTATCGTCTATACTCTATATTCTATAATTATATGTATAGTTTATCTTATTGATATAATAATTGTTTTCTGATACCTATAATTGAACATCGTAAAATGTCTAAATGTTATGATATAGCATATAATCACATATGTATAGTATATGTAATATGTATAGCTTTTATTGCTTTTAATCATAGCCGTTTGTACATTCGTGTCGTGCTTTCATTGAATTTATTATTTTCGTGTTTTTGAAGTGCTTAATAATGTCCGCAAAAAAGCGTAAAATTTATGATGAAAATACTTCAATGGAGAATGATTATTTATTTATTATTAACAAAATAAATGCTAATTAAAATGTATATTTTGAATGGCCTTTTGTTTTTTTTTTCGCTTTCTATACTTTCTGCCCGGTAGATTTTAATTTTCTAAAAATTGGCACTCTAGTAACTTAAACTTTTAAGTTACCTATCTCTGCTATAAAGTATAAAGTATAAACATATTATAATAGAATAGGCAAGCCAAACTCCAGTTAGAATCAAATTTCAAAATACAATTTTAATTATTAATTGTTATTATAATGTATGTAGATAAATATTTCATAATAAAAAATATTTATTTATTATAGTTTACCTAAAGTGATATCAATGTTCAGATGGAGTAGTGCGCTCTATGTTACTAATATTTTCTTTCCGTTTTTTTGCACCCCTTCCGAATCATATCGATCGGAGAGAAACTCAATATCCTAGCGCACTCTGTTATTCAATATTCTTGAACTTTCATCTTTCAAAAGGAAGTAAAATAAGAATACTGATAAACACAATTTTAAGTTTCTAATACACCTCAATTATTACTTAATAATTAATCAATAATTGTTTAACAATGTTAAAAATGTAATAAAAATACTTAACGAAAATTGTTATAAATATTAAACACAATTAATATTACACGTGTGGTTTAAATATTTGTGTTATTATTAATTAAAAAAATGCAATCATACTATTAGTTTTTTATCTTTCTGACCCACCCTCAATATCGTAAATTTGAGAATGATAGACTCAACCTTGCTAAGAATTAGGATGTTAATCGTTAATAGTTTTTTATACTACGCGCCTACACGCGGGTCAGATAAAGATAACAAATAAGTAGTGCGCCGACATCCTTTAACACACTGATTACGGTTTAAAAAGTATTATTTTGAAGTTTGAATCACAATTTGAAAAATGGCTCAACATTATTTCAAATTTTAATCGTATTGTTTCTATAGAAGTCCATTTCCATAATAAATTAATAGTAAATAAATTTAATAATTATAGAATGACTTAATCATTTTTAATCAATTTCTATTTCTGTAATTTAATTACATAATAGGTACCTTATAACACTATATTATAATATATTCAATATTTCACTAATCAGTCATCTTAAAATGATGATTGGATGTACAATGAATCATGAGCAATAATGCCATAATGGGATTAAACAATGAACACAATATAAATTGAAATTAGACTTATTAGGCTGTCAGATATGTATATATGTATAGACAGGTGATGACCACACATCGGTGTACTATAATAATGAATTGATGTTAGGGGTGATTAGTACCTACAGAGAACACTTTGGTTTATTATTAAATTCACCTATGTTATTATTATTTAGATGTAGGGGAACCAAGCTATAGCAACGAATAATATCATTAAACGATTTAATGAAATCTACGCCAGGTGAAAATAATTTTAAATTATAAAAGAAACATATGTTTTAAAGTTGAGTCAAATACGTAAGTATACATTTTTTGTTAGCAATTATAAAGTATAAATATACATTTACTGATTTACTTAATATTATTTTATTTTATTTTGTGATCTACTTATATTCTATAGGTAGTAGGTACCAGCTATTAATAAAATATAATAATATACTCTATACTAAATAATATGGTACTAATTTACATGTACCATGGATGTTAAGGATTTTTTATTAAATTTTTAATACTAATTTATTATAATATTTGTTTTTCAGTTTATATATGACGATTAATGGTTTTCTATTAAAGACGAATGATACAATGTATAGCTGTAAAAATGTAGTTTATCAAACATTTAGTAGTTATTAACTTAATGCATTAATTAAATAGGTAAGCATTAACATGTTCAATTAGTTAAAATCTATGTATCACTATTCACTATAAGTATCCTTAGATTTAGATAGCTTATTTGACTAGGGAATGTCTTATTTTATCGAATAAAAAAAAAATCCTAGTATTACAATCTTAGAAGTTAGAATTTTATGATATATAAAATAATAACATTCGAAATATATAGGTTAGGTACTTAGGTTGGATATTAGTTTAATAATTTCTATTACGATTCTAATTATATACTGTATTAAAGTAATGCTAATTGTCTGAATATTTTAATTTTTTATAGTACAACTTTTAAGGTTATTGCCTACCTAAAAGATAAAAATATATAATGTTAGTAAAAAGCGAATTTCATTTGATAAAAAAAAAATAAACAACATAAAATTCGACTTAATGATATTACTATATAGTCACGTCGGTACATCGCCGCTCGTTGTCATAAAAATGAAAAATTATTGCAATGTCATGTGAGATGTTCCGTATAAAAACACTATTGTGTACATTATTATTTTTTTATTATTATTATTATTATGCGCGTATTTTTTTCTGGCCCGTTTGGTTTTAATCATAAACAAACAATGGTCGAGTTGTAGGACAGAGTGAAAGGGTCGCTCGTTAAAGGCGGTCGTCCACTGGTGAAATGGACCGAAAGGGCCTTTAATTGACAAAGGCCGCGACGCGTGTGGACTGGGGCTATTATTTCGGGCCGTGCGTACGGCAGGAAACCGTACGCCGCCGACTTTCCATTCCGAAACGGAAACCCATAGAGATTAGTCATGTTCGAAAACTCTTCGTGGCGGTCGGCGAGTGGGCGAAGTATACGGTGTGTAGGGGGCCAAAGGAGTCGGGGTGATAGTGGGCAAGAGTGAGCGTATTCAAAGACTCTATAACATTGCATGGTTAGGGGTGTGGGAGGTAGAGAAACGATATGTGATATGGTATCGACGACAGACAAAAGTAACCATGCCGTACTTCGATTTAATTCACTAGTAACAATTATAATTATTATTGTCATAAATTCTCTTTATTATGTAAAATATCGTTCAACTATAGAGGGGTGACGTATATATGCGTTGTGACAATGGAGCATTGCACGTGTTTCAAATAATAACTTTCCAAAGTTCGAATCTCTGTAGTAGTTGAAAATATATATTTTAAACACCATAAAAATTATAATTCTTTCACAATTTTTAAAATAATTTTCCGTACAATTAGGATAGTATTCGTTACACCGTATATGTATAATATTGTTTTTTTATATTTTTAAATTTAATTAGTTTAACTGTGTAAGCAAACAATGTATCAATTGCAAAAATGTTTTCATTTTAATATTATTAGTTAGTTTAATATCATACATACATAAAAATAGACAAAACTTGATTAATTGTTAATTATTTAGATATATAATTATTATATATATATATGAGCAATTTGTATTGAATATGTATTATATGAGAAAATATTAAATTTGACTACGGTGTGGGCTCATTTTCCAATACATCACCCTAGCTGATGCATTAACTATTGGAAAAATAAATAAAACCCCTATTATTTACGGGTTGGTGAGTTTTCTCGTCTTTGATTACATCTTGAGTCAAATGTTTTATGGTGCCGAGGTTAACGTGTGTATGGTGAAGGGTGAAGGGTGGATACGAATGAAAGCTTCGAGACAATGCGCTCTGGGTAAACAAAAAAAAATGTATATAATATTTTTATTTATTGCTAATAGGGATGGACTAAAGTCGTTTGGCGAGGGGGCCAGGGCCATTAATCATAACCAAGTTAACTGTGGCCCCCTCCCACCGTACAGTCTTGCCTGTGTGAAATTTTATATTGCATTGTTCGATTCGATGACTGTCACGAAGAGACACCTTGGCTTTTATACAGTTTATTGCGAAAAAGGGATGTCAGTCACGCTATATATACCTATATACACGCTACATACAAACGCCGCCACGCCAACACCCGTGAGTATAGGTACCGAAGTAAACACGATAATCAATGTTTATTTTTTTTACCACTATAACTGTATATTATATATGGATACCTGCCTATATTTCGATTATATTAATGTATATTCAGCCTGCTGTGGCGGTGGATAGGGATAAATTTTTCCCTTTGCGTGTTTCGATAACTGAAATTTTGAGTACAAATGAATAAATACTACTCATAAATCTTACTTTAAACTTATCAACAAAAACTGAATGAATGACGTGTGGGATGATTCTATACTTATGCTATATACGTAAGCACACTGAAGTTTTTATTACACTGAACATATTTTATAAATTATAATAATATCGGTTATGAGCATCGAGAATACATATTTTAAATGTTATTCTACTGATTTAGATTAGTTAGTTTTCATTATAATTACGCATACTACATTACTAAAAGTATATGTTTCTAAATACACTAATAATTAGATACACTGATACATAAAATAATGTTTTAGGATTCTAAGTGAAACAATGATATGTTTTATTTTTTCTGTGACATCACCTTCAGATGTAGAAAAAAGCTTTAATCTCTAACTTTAAGGGTGGTTTCTGATTGAAAATTGGATTTGGAGAGTCCTAGTTCTTTTTAAAAGTTAAAACTAAAAATTAAAAAAAAAATGAGAGGATATTTCTAACTTCTAGTTTTCAACAAGATAGGTTTTATTCATTTGTTGTAATAAAAAATTAATACCTGTCCTGTGTATATAAACTTCGAAATTCAAAATTATAAGTTCTAAGTTCTAATTCTTAAGTTAAAATTTAAGGAATTTATTTATTTTTCTAATATTTCATTATTATATACACATTTTTTTCAATAAACAAATTTATAGTTCAAATAAAATAAAATTGGATACTTAAACGAAAAATTATAGCTCTGCTCCCAACAATTTCAGTTATTTTGTTGTTACTTATAAAATATTAACTCTAGAAACTGCATTTACCTACATTTAGAATCAATTGAAGACATATTTTTATCAAAAACCTACATTCATAACTTTATACATATTATGTACATTTATACTCGTTATTGACTTATAAGTTAATAACAATTCTATATTATGATAATAATAATTATTAATAACATTCGTATATAATACTATAGGTACCATAATTATTTATTGTTATAAATATGTTATAATGTGATGATTTTAGCAAAAATTAGTTCAATCTACCGTATTTTTATTAGATAAATCAGTTAAAATTATTAATAAACTATAAAATATAGTTAATTCTATGCAATGATTTAATTTAATTTAATAAACCCATACAAATGGATTATTCTAGAGGTTCCCATCTTTTTTTGGCTCAAGGCACCTTTAATTACCAATTTTTTAAAAATCCGGAAGGTTAGGTTATAAAGTATAGATTACTTCGATTTTATTTAGCACTGCATAATTGCATAAGTAGATAAAACAGATTGAACATCGCAATATTTCTATAAATTATATGAAAAACAATAGGTTTTATATTGTAGTCTGTTTTATTATTCATACTGCTATATTTTTCATGAAATAGTTTTTTCTTAAAAAATATATTTTAAATAATTTCGTGGAACTCTAAATAAAGTTCACAGCACTCTGGTTAGAAAGCTCTAGCTTATACAATAATGAGGTCCATTTGAAACTTACTATTAGCAAAGCGACTTTTTTGGTCATTTTAATCAAGTTATAAGTTAAAGACAAAAAATATACATAAATATAATATTTGTATAATAATATGGAAACAACAAATGTGTATAATATATATATTATATTATTATAGGTAAATATATGTAGTTAGAAAATGTTAAAAAAGATTTTAATGACATTTTTAGGACTTTGTGTCATTGGGAAGGATACAATATTTTTTAGAAATCCGTGAACTATTACGTTAGTCACATTCCATATACTTGGACACCTATAATATAAATGCTATGATTTTAGTTCTATACTTTTATGTAATACGTATAATAGATGTTAGAGTATGAGAGGAATAAAATGAGAAGTTTTTCCACCACTGTTTCAATTAACTTATTTTATCGTAATTTTTATTTTTTTCAAATAAGCCTTTTAAATTTCAATGTTCACATTATGATTGATTATTAATATAATATATTTTCTATCTCAATATCTCATACAAGGTTATAAAAAAAGATTAATTTTTGGTGATAATTTTATTATTTTTTATGATTCACAAAGTACGAGATAATATTATAAAATATATAGATTTGCTGCAATGTTGTATAATTAATGTAATACTTCTATAGTGTAGTATTTCAGGGAAAATGTTACACTTTCACTAAACCAGACTATTATATTATACTATGTATTTGTATATGAACTGGTTTCAAACTTTATAATACTATAATTATACTAAAACCATACAAATGTTATGAATATGAATGATGTAATAATATTTAATATTTATTAATAAGAATAATAATATATACCTACCTATTATTAGTAAGATGGATGGGTTAATTGCATACTTTTTAATGTTAATTATAAAACATTTTTTAGATGTATTAATATTATTTACTTTACCTACATGTTTAGTTATTTAAATGCATAAAATAAAAGAATGAAATAATTTGAAACAAAACTATTGACTGATGATGGAATTAACTTTAATGCAAACACTAACAGATTAGTAACATACCTGATTTAGATGACGATCTAAATGATTCTGATATGGATGATGGCAAATATGACGATGATTTTCCTACAGAAGATAAACCTGTAGAAATTATTGAAAGAAATATTATAATCATACATTTTTTACTTAACCAAGTTACAGAATACAAGTATGTTTAAAAAATATGTTAATTTTAATAACTATCAATATTATGAGTATAATAATAATAATTTAATAGTATAATATATTTTGAATCATTTAATTTAATATAAATTCTAATATAATAATAATTGTACCAATAAACTACAATGTTTCAATAATTTTATGGTGGCTGCATTATAACTAGGTATACATATACAACTATACAAGTTATTACTCATTGGCTAAATAATATACCTATGATTGAGTAGATTTATAAACGTATGCATTTATTAAAATAAATAATTAATAGTAGATCGCAGGCAAAATAGTTGCAATACTTTATCAGATTGATATTTTTTTATTGTTAGGTATTTAAAAATATATAGACTAGGAGATAAATAAAATCGTATAAGTATTTAAAATATATTAAACGAATAACCAAATAATACATATCTTTTTAAAGTGTACCTATTATTCTGCATGGAGGGATTCAATTGACATAATAATCAAGTATAAAATATACCTATTATGTAAAAGTCGTATACTATTAACTTTACTGTACTTACTGTACTATACGCATTGCATATAAAATAGTGAAAACCCTATAATATGGTATAAATATTATAGTATTATATTATAATACTTATTAATATTCTTTTAACAGTTTGTATTTTTAAACTCTATATATTTGTTCACTATAGATTTTTTAGCTATTATTTATTTATTTATGTTTTCAAAGTATTCAGATTTACCTTAAATAAAAGTAGTATACGAATTTCGAGCTATTTATTCACTTACTGTTAAACTTTTGACTTTTATGTTTATAGAAGTTTGAACAGTATTTTGGTTAAAACGTGTGAAGTCATCGAAAAAAATATTATAAAGAATTTAATATTATTTTTCAGCTTTGTACCCTAATTCAATGCCAAACAGAAAAAAAATCTATTAGATGTTAAGAAGAAAACCCCGAATAGAAATGATTGGTGAGGCGGTATGGGATGGCGGCCATTTGACTGACGACAGTTTCCATGGTAACAGCATGTGACCCTCATACCGATGGGTTGACAGTTTTCCCCCTTCTCGTAAAATTGTAAAAGTGAACCTTCGTCGGAGATAAACACACTATCGTCAATAGAGGAAAGAGGGGGGTGTTACGCGACTCCCCTTTTCACCCAACATCACAACTACATTTATAGTTTATAATAAATAATTCAATATCATACATATTAGGTGTGTAGGTATGTGTGGGGTTATATTTTTTATCTCCGCCCACAGATTATTATTTTTTAAATATAATTTTTTCGAAATACCTCCATAATATTATTTGACAATAACATGTTTATTTCGTACAAATTCGCATAGACGTAACTTGGTGGGGGAAAATGGGGGCAACTGTAGCCCCCACGACCAAAAATTGGTGGAGGCATTGCTCCCAATAACTTAAATATAATATTATAGTTAATTGCAGGCTGTTCTGAGGTGCATAGCACACTAGTACCTACCTAATATTATGTTCATTTGCTACAAAAATTATTTTTCCCCCACGTGAAAAGAGTTCAAGTTACACCTATGCTAATACGTATAGATAAAACATATTATTTTATTATATATTTATTATATGAATAAAATTATAATAAGCATCCTAACAAATATATTAATAGAATAACACATTCTAGACTTTGGAATTTTCGATGTAAAATACGATTTCTGGGTTCCAGTGCAATTCAATGCAACACACCACAAAGTGCACTGCATCAACATACTAAATACTAGATACTTGATTGGTACAACACCGCAGATTGTATACTAATTATGGTACTAATTAAAATTAAATTAATATAACGTATCAACGAAATAGATCTATAATAAACATTATATACATATATGATAAGCAATTACAGTGTTATATATGAAAATGTACTGTATAAATAATCACTTAGACAAGATACTCCAGCTATAATATATAATAAAATTAATAATATTATATTATGTATAATAAATAAGTATTTGCAATCTTTGGTTTGGTAACATAACCTTACTTTAACCTATATGTTTATTTTATTTCTTATAAATATTACTTATTTAAATGTATAAAGTGTAAACGAAATTATGATAGTAAATAATAGTGAAATACAGGTTGTATTCTGTTAAAGTTATAAAATAGTTTTGCTATGTATTTAAATTACTGTATAGAATCTGAGTATAGGCTATTTTCGTTTATAAAATAATTATCCTTTTTTTTTTTTTAAATTAATTTAAAATAAACGTATATTTTACCATTTGAAGTAGACGATGATAAATGCATCAATCCAGAGCTTTTATCGTATCTGCTATTTGATGAATCAATGTCTAAAAAAATATAAAAATACATTTTAATTATTTATTAAATGTGTAGATGTAGAAATATATATAGGTAGGTGAGTAGAGTAGGTGATCTATTATTTTCGTAGTACAAAAATAAAAAATACATGTAGATATTGACAATATTGTATGTGATTTCCATGTAATGTATGGATGAAATTCGTCACAAGTGATTATTTTGTGCACATATTTAGATATCAGGAAATGTAGTCATATTAATTTTATAAAATTTTGATCAAATATTTTTGTTTAGTCAAAGGTATCTCTAGAAATTATTAAAGAATTTCTGAGACTCGGCCTTGAATTTAGTTATGTTACTAAATTATGGTAAATACATAATTTTTTATTAATTATTTACATTACATGGTTTTTTATAAGTGGAATATTATATTCTGATTAATTTCGTGATCTGTGCATTGTTCTTAAATCTTTTTTTTTCAATGTGCTTTGTACATAAAAGTATTTTTAATTATGGTAGAAAAACGATTTTCTTCTACCATAAAAATATTACTAGCTTAGCAAAAATATAGTCCTCTATACGGTGATTTATATTTGTTTTCGTAACAAATTTTATAATAATATAATATATTTAAATTTTAATATTATAAGTGGGTTATATGTACCTACAAGAAAATTAAAATTGATGTTGATATTTCAATGTATAAGTATTTATTATTTTTTCATGAAAATTGTTAAATGATATACATAGCGTACTAATATGGCAGTTTATTATATAAAATATAAATTAAACAGCTGCTAAATGTCTATAATCTAAACAATACATTTTTATTTGTAATATGCCTAAAAATTTAATTATTAATTTCAAAATATGTTTGTTTCTGTGATTAACAAATAATTATTCATCATTGAATATTAAATTAAAATGAATAAACTGCAGCACGTTGTTGAAAACATTAATAACATAAATGTCGAGGGAAAATAATACGACGAGGTCCGAATCAAATAAAACATAAATAACTAATAAATCAAATATGAATATTAACTATAATGAAACAGTATGTTATCAGTTCATTAGTTAATAATTTTAGAAAGAAAACATATTTTTCATTAATTATTCAAAAGTATAACATTTTGTAATAAAACATGAGCGTCTGTAAAATGTTTTTAAATAGATATTTTAATTTTATTTTGTTAAATAACATTTTTTTTGTGTCAAATAAAATGCACCAGGAAAGCTAACCGGAACACCGGAAAAGGATACTATCGTTGCGGATCGTCGCCTGGAATCGGTATTAATGTTCCGGAGGTCTTCTTTTTATCATGTCTATGTTATTTTTCTATATTTGTTTATAATGATAATTTTTCCTCTTTTTATGTAGGGTATCCATTATTTTCCGTTTATGTCAGCAAAATAATTATCAAAAAGGTGTTGAAAAAATAAACAACAAAAGCGTTTACAAAAATAAAAGAGGGAAAAGGAAAACATTTGAAAGAAAAAGGATTCCATTCTCGTCGTTTCTTGCATTTATAAGAAGAAATAAAATTTGCTTCAAGGTATTATTTTTATTCAATTAAATATTTATTAAATAAAATTTCATACTTATATGACCCAAATAATACTTAAATTAAGTAATTCTTTTATTTTGTACAATGCGTAACTTATTTTTATAATTATATATATTATCGAACGACTTTATCATGCATATAAAAACCTATTAAAAATTTATTATAAATTTATTTTAATACAATTTATTCAAATTTTATAAAAAAAATTAAAGTTTCATTCATATTTATTGAAAAAAAAAAGTTGTTTATACACAAACAATTTATATAATATTATAGTTTGATACCTATATATATTATAAAATTGTTTTACGATGTTTTATATATTGTTGCTTACAAAATGATTTGTATTTAAACAACAAACAACATACTTCAACGTGTGATATGATTTGTAATGATTCGTTAATTAAAAATGTATTATGTAGTATTTATTATAATTTTACTGAATCAATAAACAAATAAAATACTAACCAAATGAAAATCAAAGCATTTATTAAATTTAAACAAATCATCTCTATAAGTGTAATAAATGCTTAAATATTTTAGGAAATTACCTATATTTAAGATTTATTAAAATCTAAAATTATATGAGATATATAAAAGATAGATACTACATTATACCATGAATTTACAAGGAAGGAAATGATAATCATAAAAGGATTATGTGCCTGGTCTGATATGGTCGTCGGAAGTGGACTGCAATAATAAAAACCGATGTCCCTAGCATATCATTAAAAAGCATTTTCTTTTTTTCATTTTATTCGTTTTCACTTTTTTTTTCTAAAAAGCCACAACGGATGTACTCAATTTTCATTCACTCCCTTACCACACCCGGGAACCCCTTTACTATCTCATTCCTATTCGTTTCTGAATGCCCGGTGAGAAAATATATGTATATAATGTATTGTGTTTGAGCTCAGTGCAATTGTTCCAAAATGCGCCATTTTTTCTCAGAGGACCAAAAGCACAAAACCACTGAAGGATGACGACCGAAAGTTGTTTCCATGGAAACTGTTTTCTTCCTTTTTAACTTTATTTTCTATTAAAACGACAATACATTATGATATGGTATACTGTTTGGAGATTTTCAACAATTTTCAACGTTTATATTTATATTATTATTGAGTAACTTTATAGACAGAAAAATTAAAATACGATTTTTTAAAAACAAATGGCCATTAACTTTAAATAATTATTGTTATTATTTTACTATTCGTCGAATTGTATTAGTTTGATTTAAAAATTAATTTTTATTGTACTTCTAATACATAACGTTATAGAATATATTAGGTGGTATATTATTACTATTATTTTTAAACTTTTAAGTATTTTTGTTAAACTTACAATTGTTTCGTTTGTCAGTATTATTTTGTTCATCCTGAAATAAATCGAGTGAATTGGTAGTTAGATGAGTAGACACTGGGGTCCTGGATGATGGTGTTGCTGGACAAAAAGGTGACGTACCTAAGTCACATGATGATAAGTAACTTCCACGATCCTGTAATGCAGCTTTTGCCTTTTCTACTGACTGTTTAAGTTGCTCAAACGTGGAATTACATGCAAACCTTATAAAAAATAAAATAAGAATCAATAATGAATTATTATAAATTATTACTATATATTTTATTCATAGAATAAGTCTATTTAGTATACACGCGCGTGTACATAATATAGTGTATTATAAATGCATTAGTGCTCTCAAAGAACTGTTCTAATTAATCAAATTAAGCAAATAAAAATGCGGTGTTTACCTATAAGCACAACTAGCCACTCCTACTGATGGCCATTGTGGAGTGGTAGTTGGAAGACAGTCATTTTCTGTTTTTATACTAGGTGGTGATGACATCGCCACCCTTTTCAGGTCTAATGCACTTTGGTACGAACATGCGCTTTCGTACATCATTGAGTATAACTGAAACAAAGAAAAAATTGTCAGAATTAAGTATATTATATCACCATAGCGTAGATTTAATTTAAACTTTATAATAATTCTATATTATTTATTTTAACTAAAAGAGTTATTAATTAGGTAACTCAGTTTCTTTTTAAATAAAGTGATTAAACGGAAGTGTTAAAAGTAATATAGGATTATATTTATAAAAAAAAAAAAAAAAAATAAGAGATACACAACTAGTTTAAAATAACAATTTTAATAGTAAAATATAGTTTTTATAGGTTTTAAGCTTAAAAAAGAAGGAGAGTATTTAGCTATTGAAAATAAATTAATAATTACCAACCAAATGAAATATAGGTAGTTAAATGTTGTTTAAAAGTGAATTAAAATTGAATCGAAGTCAAAAAAAAATTATAATTTGTTTATTTATTTAAATATAAAACGAGTTGTGAAAACCTTAAGTTACAACTTAAAAGTCTATAATATGGTTACAAAGTGCTCTGTAGTCAAAGTTATAGTATCCACATTGGCCAAACGTAGGAGACGGAGTAGAGAAGAATTATAATAATTTATATAAATAGTTATTATTGAGAGAGGTATAAAAAAGGGAGAATAATGACTATGTTGACAGAAAGGCACTCTAAAGTTGATGTTTACATGTTAACAACAGGGTAAGTGAATCAACATCGCTAGATATAAGTTTTTTTAAGAAAGTTATATTAATAATTTGAAGGTAACATGATGGCTGCTCAGATTAAACAATCGATTAATAGACTTGTAATCATATGAAGGGAAATTTATATTTAAAAGATAAGCTGTAAAATGTAAGAACTTTTTATGCTATCTGTTCGATCATTTAACGATCATAGTCATAGTCAAAGAATTTAATTTTCAAAACTTAAAGTTAGAAAAAAAAATATGTACATTCTATATTTTTATAAGAGCAGGAGAATAATTATATGTTTATCTATACATCATTCTCATAGTTTATAGTTCACATTTTTATAACTTATTTAACCAATTTGTTGATGTATATATATTTTTTAAGTACCTATGCTATACCTAATTATGTTGTTTATTTACAGGTTAGGGTGTTGAAAATATAAAAGTGAACGAAAAAATGAAACTGTAAAATAAATACTATAAAACAATTTGCATTCAGAAATGTCAATAAGTATAAAGTAAACAAGACATAAAATATATATAAAAAATTATAAAATGAAAAATAACAAAATGATAATGATTATTTAAATTTTAAATGCAAGTGAGAAAACTAAACAAATAATTGTCATTCTATGTGGAACTTAAAGCGTTAAAAACATAATAAAAGTATGAATATTTTTTTTATAAAAAATGAGTAAGATAATAGCTTTTTAAATATTGATAAAGAATCTTAAATGGTTTTTAATTAGTATTTATGACGACTGTAGTAATAAACATGGTAAACCATAAATAATAATGTCATTCGCTATACTCCCCTTTTTTCACTAACTGCCTTATTTGTAATTATAACTGTTTTATACTATTTATGATACAACTAAAGAATCAAAACACGTACGTGGTTTTTACATTGATAAAAAGGGTCAGTATATGCATATGTTTAGAGGGTTGTTTTGTCCTTACATACCGTTATAATTTATTGGCTCGAGTTTTTCGTATAACTTTCCACACCATAACTTATTTTCCTGTGTGGTATGTTTTAGTGCACAGTTTTTTTTTTTTTAGAATTGCTGGGTAAATAACCATATATATATATATATTATTCAACTATAAATAATAAACGTGTGATTGCAGTTAAAGTAGCGCTAAATATTTTTTAACCCTATTTCCGACCTTTCGTCGCCGCCGACAGAATATAACCTGTTTTGACCGCAACAACTTAGGGACATCCATTAGGGAAACCCAACAATATTTTTCTTATGTAGAATGTTTATAGGAATTTGTCCAAAACTAAAATATTTGCATTTTGCTTATAAAAATAATAAATATGATAAGAAATATAATAAATAACACAATAGGTACAATTATTTAGTTTCAAATTTAATAATAATAATAATACTTAAGCATTACATAGAGTATTTTGAAAAATAAACTGCTGCATATTATTAAACAATAAAATCAGGTTATTTAATTTATTTATCTATGTGATAAGACTTGGTCACAAGTAAAACATATTTTTTAGGTTAAAGACTCCATAGTGTATATTATATATATATACGACACAATCATTTTACAGTATGCTACAAAAAATAATGATTTAATTTTTAAGGTTATTAAAATTAATAACTACACACTTTTAAATTATTTGTATTATATTAACTCAACTAACATAATGTTTTGAAATATTCTAATATGAGATAATTATTTTGTTATCCGTCTAATATATGCAAACCCTTAAACCCCCATTAAAACCGACGCCTGGTGCATAATATTGATACATCCTTCGCACGTGCAATGTTTTGTGATTGCTAGCTGATGTACCTATTAGGACTAAGGAGTGCTTATAAACAAACCCAAATTATACAATAAGAGTTTATATTTTATAACGATATAATTTATGTATTAATGTTTGAATGTTTAATACAATCAAAAGAAATTAAGAATAATGTCTAAAATTCTATAAGATGATCTATTCTAATTTTAAATGATTAAAAATCATTATATTGAATACATTTTAAAATTTTCTTTTTAAAATAACTTTATGTCATTATAAAACAGTATTTTTGAACAATTTATATGTTCACAATTAAATATTGTCATAAATTGTCATGTTTTTACTTAATTGAAACGATAACATTTCTTTTTAAATTGTATACTCTAAAATTGAATATTGTTCCGGAGTGTTTTAATAAAAGATTTAATTTTTAATGATTACCTATAGTTATTAGTTGTAGCTTATACTGCTTATAGTATAGATTTTAGGAAGTATTTTATATTTTACTAAACATGTTTAAAATATAAATGTAAATTCAAAATTTAAACCATTAAAATATAAAGCTAACAATTTTTGATTTGAAAAAAATCATAGGTAATGAGTAAAATTACGATTGTTAATTTAAAATTAACTTTTCAAATTATTGCTGGAAACGTAGCATATAGCATAATATACTTATCTACGAACCCAATCATGAAAATTATTTTACTAATATTAATTATAAGTTAGTTATAATTAATTAACTACTGTTTTGAGATTCTATTTTTATTTATTAAAATACAAAAAAAGTATCCTATTTTGGTGTATTAAATTAAGAACGTATAAATAACAGTAAAAATCTTTAACATAAATATTATAATTTTTCTAAAAAAGCTGAAACCTTCCAGAATAATGAGAAAGTTATTAATTACTATGTAGATATTTATATGGATCACTAAATAAGCACTTTGTTCGATTATATAATCAAATACTTTTCAGTTTTCGGTAAGTGTGACATATAGGGTTGATTTATTTTTTAATTGAATATAACACGTTGCTATATATTATGATATATATTATATGTATAAAGTACAATACATAAACTTCCCTTACTTTATTAAAAGCATTTATTTACCGATCTTACAAAATATTTTCTTTATAAATTATAATTATGGGTATCACGGTAAAACTGCGTAACTAAAAACGTAAATGTCAAAATATAGCTCAGCATAAAATAGCTAAAAGACATAGGTAATAGCGAATGTTCAAAACAGCTCAAGTATATAATTTTTAAATTATTATTGTTATTCGTGTTTAGTGATACATCAGTGTAAATCAGTATAATTTATAATTATATAGTGATAAATTATAGGCATAGCCTTTCAAATAATTTATAATATTTCTTTTCGTATAGTGTTTATACAATTCGCAATACAGAATCTATTATTGATAATTTTTTTTTTTTTTTTAATTGGTTTTTGTCCTCTTATGTATTACTCTACTTTCATTTCGTGTTAGCCAGTTCTTGTTTAAATCCTTCTATAAGTTTCCAAAGTGTTGGGTGACACGATCAGAGTAAATTATTAAAAATCTCGATTTTTAATAACGATTCCAACCTATATAATATTATGCAAAAATCTGTTAAAGATTCATTTAACATACACTGTTGCTGTCCAATATTATGGTCGTATCTATTTCACCTATTTATTGTTATATCTCGTCCGGAATATTGGATAACCCAGCTATAAAACTGATTGTAATTAGGTATCTATATAATCTTTATAACTTATAAGTCTTAAGTAATAATATAACTATAGATAAATAATAAGAATAAAAATTTATAAATAGTATAGGTATACTTTAGCTGTTTTGAAAATTCACTTTTATGCTTAGCTATTTTGGCGTCGCAATTTTCACATTCGCTTTGTTTGGATTCGCGATTATGACAGTAACTCATAATATTATGTAATATAATATAAATTAAAATATATATTATACTAAAGTTTTTTTATTATAAATTCGATGTGAAAGATACCTCATCCAGAATCGCTTCCACTTTATATTATTTCTGATAAATATAGTATAGTAAATACAAGTTTGTTTATTATATAAATTTATATACATATATTGAATAAGTTTCTACTATTCTTATATTATGTTGTTTTGATTGATGATAAATTTTATTTATAACAAAATATTACTATATAAAATTCATATTTTAAAACGATGATATTGTATTTGTTTACTATAACTAATGTTCAACCTCCTGTTCAACACATTCTCATATAGGTAGTCAAAGGTAGTCAACAACTCTGTGCCGTCATAATCAGTGTAATTTTCATTATACTATCATTATATATCGTACAAGTATCGAATTTTTCACGTAAAATTGCATAGTAAACAGTTCAATTTTTACATAATTTTTTTCACACATTCTCAGTTTTACTTATAATATTACTTAGTTTTCACAAATAAAACGTACCTACCCGTTAAACAAAAACTCATGTTTATAATAACACTATATATATCCAGCTCATTACACACTTGCATGCATCTTTAAAGTAGATAATATAATATATATATACATATAGATTTAGGTGTATGAAATAATTAACCAATGTAGTTAAAAAAAAAATTACTAAACTTATAATAGTCGTTGACGTAGTACAATGTTATATCGTATATTACACACGACGTGTATATTTTAAAGGTATAGAGTTGTTTACCTGTGATAAATCGTCCGAAAAAATATGATTTTCCAATTAGCGTTCTGAGTAATCGTTGCACGCGACCTCTGCGACCGTCAACAAATGGATTTTAAAAAAATGTCACGAACAAAACATCGCAAAAACAACATTTCAATTTATTATGAAATTGAAAATTCAAAAATATCGTCGAAAAACTACTGCGTGGAGTACATACCGCACGGCACGGGGGTTTGGTTTAAGCACGATAACGACAACAAAAATTTAGTTATATATAATATATTATGCGTAAAAGATACGACGTGACTGTATAATGTTATTGCAGTTATTGTTGTATGATAACGGCGGGCATTGGACCACCGTTTTTCGCACCGGACACACTATTCGGAAGTCGACGTTCCGGCTACCGTCTCGTCGAAACCGCGCACTCGTTACCTGCAGCGCAGCAGTCGGAAATCGCGCGTAGAGCAGGCGGCCGCGACGTGGGCCTTTGAACGAATATCGTAGCGTAGTAATAATACGGAAAACGATCGGAATATACGGCGCACTCGTCGCAGGTGAGCGGAAAATATTTTATCGCTATTGATATCGTTTGTATAATAATGTATTTTAGTGATTACGGTTTTCCGCGTATCGTATAGGTAAAACGCGAGCGGCCACTATGGATACGGACATCCACACTGTCGGCGGTGGTTCTGTATACGCGATATCAGACGAACTCGCGGGCTTGTACGACTACATAATGATCCGATAATTAAATTTAACGGGCGTCCCGGTGGCGCGCTCGGGGGGTGGGGAGCGCCATCCGACGACGATACGCCCGGCGGTTCCGATTGGTCGGAAACGGATGCGCGCACGCGCGTCGCGTCGCACGCCGAGTTATCCGCCGACCCCCACAGCCGCCGCCGGATGACATTGTCCTTCTTTTTCTGGTGCAGCTCTAGGGATTCTCCAGGCGTCGGCGGCGGCGGCGGCGGTGACGCGCGCTACCCCCTTTCCGTTCGCCGTGGAGTTCCCCCACCTCCCGAAACCTATATCTATACCCATCTACCCAGCTCGGCCCATCATCACGCGTCTATCCTACGCCCCCTTTCCACCCGTTGAACCTCTCCGCGGACTCCGCCGAAATAGGATCATCCGTACAAATGGCGCGCTCGATAAAGGGCCACCGTTATATATAATATTAATATTATTATTATTAAACGTATATATTATATATTATCTGTGTATAGCTCCGCAGCATTACCAAAGAGAAAATATCGTTTCGACGACGATATTCATACGTAGAACTGTATATTATATACGTTTGCGGAGAATGGCCTTATATTATATATTGTATAATATACGAGGAGTTATATATTTATTTTAATATAAATATATATTATTTATTATATTGCATTCGTCTATATATATAAAGTTATAAACCTATGTGTATACAGGTAATACAAGACCTGACTACTTTGTGTCCTGTGTATTTGTGTATAATATTATAATGTATTAAATATTAATGTCTCATTTTCATATTTTATAATAATTATAACAGGTGTAGAATTATTAAATATAGGTATTATACCCATATGTAGTATATACAATATTAACTAATAGGTATACGAGCTTCTTATTTTAGAAAATGAGCAAATAAGTTATTAATAAATATAATATATTAATATAAAAATACGTAAAAAGTGAGGTGACGCGAGATGACATTGATACCGTTAAGAGTCAATTTTAAGCAGTATAAAATAATCAAGCTAATATTGATTCTTATTATTATTGTGAAAAGTTCAGATTTTCAAACGCATCTTTTGAAACTAAGTTTAAATATATTTTTCAATCAAAGGGTTCCATGGCTGGATGACTATATTCTTATGTCTTTTCCTGCTATATAAATTTTAATTTGTATAATGCGTAAAGTCGTATTAAGTTAGTTGGCGATATTTGATTCATCGATCGTATACTATTCGTACTGATTACCGATTCTGAAGGGAAAAAACCATTATAAATTTCTATATTTTTTTTAAAATAACTAAATTGTAGATTATTTGCGTGTGTTAATCTCGAAAGATATAATTTAGCCACATAAATAATAAAGATATGTTATTTGATATCTTCAATAAAATGTTATATTGTACGGATATACTCGTATTATATGAATATATTATATCTATATATATATTATGTACAATATAATATTATATAAAAAATGATCCTATTGCAGGTATAGTGGCTGACGCCCATGCCTATGTGTCATCATCTGATTTGATTTTTCTTAATTTAATTAGTAGGCACCTATACATTCATAATTCATATATTTTTGGTTTTTATATTATACATATCCCGCGGAGAACAATAATCAATTACATATAGCCATATAGGTATTTCGTTGTTATATTTAATGTATTGTGTTTTACCGTAAAAATATATTTAATATTTATAGCACTTTATAGCCACATTGTAGAGTATATACCATTGCACTATAACTTTAATGTATTTTTGGGAAAAGAGTATAAATCATATACTTTCATACGCACTGGCATTTCCTTCGCTATATAAACGTCGTAAATGAGATGTTCATACTATATTCATAACATTTGCATTTTTCCTTCATAGAACAATGTTATAAATCAGTCACGCAGAATCTACACACGTAAAATAACAACGAAGTTTTCATTTTCTTATAGCTATATGCCTATACTGCAGTCTATGTATGAAATAAGTTTTCCGTATTTACAACGATACGTCACTTTTTGAACAAAAAAAGTTTGGTTGTTATTATGTTGTTGCTGTGTTAATTGGGATTCTGTACCTACATTATAATGAAAGCGAGCGGACGTACGCACTCGTCAACCGACGTATATATATACTTTTACTTGGCGAATAAACAATATAACTTTATATTTATATTCTATGTGTAAAATTTAAACTCATACTCGCACTTATCTACGAGTATAAACACGACACACATCCATTTTATGAACGAACAGAGTAAATAGTTTGGTATGAATAATAAATAATGGTAAACAGTAAACACAATATGATATTTATATATTATTATATAATAATGTAAAATAGTGTTATGAAAAGGAAAAAAGGCTAAACTGGATACATGGAATCGAGTGGTTAGATTAAGAAGAGGTGGTAATTGTGGTAGTGCGTGTATTCCTACATAAACTCTATTAATTACTTAATTATTATTATCGCATGTCATTAATAATGTACTCGTATTATTATTATTATTATTTATTTCTAAATTGATGTGAAATCGTTTAGTTAAATAAAAAGGTCTTCATCAAACCTACATAGATATCAATTTTCTATACGAATGTATACATATACCTATAATTGTTAAGTATACCTATATTATAATTATTATACCTACTCTAACCCAAAACTGTTACTAATTAATAATTATTTCAGTTTATAACATTTTTAAACATTAAACCTTCAACCAACTAGCACTTTGACCGTTTGTATAGGTATTTTTAAATTATCGTAATTATGGTTAATACATTATAACATATACCATATTACCTATATACGTTCATAATACAGATACCTATACATAATACCAATATTTTCTACGCAAATTATTCGCTCAAAATTTAAGACCCATTGTTATCATATAACGTTAACACAGCCTAATCGAATCACGTACTTAATCGATTCTGTTCTCAAAAAGACTCTTTGGGTTTTATTTTTACTTCCAACGAGCTCCAAATTAAACGTTAAAAATGCGAACGATAGATATTTGCATTATGCATATTACTTATATATAAACATAACATCTTCATGTTTGTGGCGTTAAAGTAAACTACTATACGGTTGTGCAAGAATTATATATATATAATATAACAACAATATTAATCTTATTATTATGTACTGCACTAACGATACGCAGTACAGAGGTACTGTTAAAATTAATGCGCCGTCGGTGTATATGCGTCACTATATATATAAATATGATATGTATATTATATATATGTTTGTAACGGGAACGCTGATAGTTTTGGGGTGTTTATGATTTGTAGCTTTCGGAGAAAGGGGTATATATTGTAATTTTGGTAAGCGAGCGGGGGTGGTTTTGGATCGTCGAGCGGCGATGGTGTACAGGGGTGGCTAAATTCGCCAAGATAAGACACGTGCAACGGTCGCCGCTTTTACACGCTTTCACCGCGGCGGCGGTGGTAGTGGTGCGAGAAGAGGCGCGACGCAACGGCTGCAGAAACAATCCTGTGAATACATAAATACACAATTAATCACTCTCTCGTTAAAATTGTGAGCCTGCCGCTACGCGTTTTCTCTCCTCCGCGCATGAACGGGAGAAATATATCCCAATCACCCTTTGCATCTTTTCAACCTAATCGCGACCCTCGTTATAACTATAAGCCACGTATGTAAACAATGTAATAATATCAACGCCGTGTACCTAATGTTTTTTAGAGGATTTTCGTTAATAGCAATAAGTAGAACAAAATCGGTTTTTACTTTTTTGTTTCATCACTAGTACATAGGATTATAGGTATTGGTACTGCTCTAACGCGATTTTACTCACTTAAATTTGTCCTACATAAAATAATAAATGCGTAGTACAAGTGATTCGAGTTTTTAAGCTTGAGGGAAAATCGTCAAATAATAGTTAAATCCCTCTTGATATTTTTGAAAATAGTTCAGTATAATTATATTACATAGCTATGTTTATCATTTGTGGCTGTCATAAAGAATGTTTGATTTTCAATACATTTTTTTAATAATTGTGTTATAATTATATACTACATGAACCACTATGTATATATATATATATATCAATAGCAGAATCACTATGTATATATACATCACGAGATTATATTATGTATTTATATTCAACTCTTCTATATTACTGCCACTATGGTTGTGAATTCGATAATTCGTGCAATATACCCTCTCCGCCAAGTTCTGCAATTTTCGAAAAGAAACTTTACTCAAAGTTTTTATCGTCAACCGGACGCGGGTTTAATTAAAAATAAACTTTCGCAGATTGGACCCAACCGCCGGGCTGGCGCTTCTCTCGGTTATAACTTATAGTATTATTATATACACCTATATATATACAGGAACGTTGAATCATTATTATTTTCTGTAATCGCATGTGTATGAACGCAGAAAATCTTTGACGTCGGGTTCGGGAATAAAATATATGTAATAATATTTCGTATATTATATATAAGTCTTGTAGAATATTTTTTTTCAAAAACTACATTTAAACCTTATCGCTGTACGAATGAAATGTTGAAACAAGAGTTGGCTTAATTACTGTTTTAAACTTTAATTTAATTATACATGCCACATTCTGACCCACTCTCCGACTCCATGTTGTAATTTTATAAATATTATTTGTAATATCTTGATTTCATGTATATACACACAATTAAGTCAAAAAGGCTGTTGGCAATAAATAAAGTTAAAATATAATTTTAAAAAACAAGACAATTTTAGATAGTAAAAACCAATTGCATGAGGTAATAAGAGAGGTGAAACAAGTAGATACTTACCTATACTTTATAAAATATACAATTAATTCATTTTTTTTCGTTTTCTTCCACTTTCCCTATAAGAGGCGAGTCGTTTCAAAACCAGCCAAAAGCACATTTTTTGAAAACTGGTTTTTTCGCACTTTTAAATGGTCACACTGTATTACAAGTGCTGTAAAAAATAAAAATATTAAACATCAAATAAAAGGCTATAACTGGTCCAAACTGAATAATTTGATCTTGGAAAATTGTGGTTGGTATCAAAATCACTCATCTGACGATATTAATTTAAAACCAGCCATCATAATCAAACACTTTTTTTTCGCGGCAAACAAATAATTAACAACAACATAATATTTTTTTTTATATTGTCTAAGGTATTACAGCATATTAAATAGTTTTATTAGTTGTTGTTATTAAATTAAAATCAAATGAAGTTTGTCTAAAGTAAGACGTATAAATAATTTATTAATATTTTGATTTTATAAAAGTTTTCATTGTTAGTTTCAAAACCACCTACATCGCCAAGTCAATTTCAAAACCAGCTATGTAGATAAAAAACAAAAAATGTTAGCTTCAAAACCAGCTCCATATAATGAAGTTTGCGTTAAAACCGGGTACCATATCGATATTATAAATGTAAGTACATAATTTACTTGTAATAAATTTTTATAAAACACAAATTATTCATTCACAATATTTTATTCATTTAAACTTATAATTTAATATTCATTATACAAAACCATAAAGTAAAATGTTAAGATCTTCTTCGTGTTTTGTTGTTCATGAACAATTTAAAAAAATGGTTTTGGTTGGTTTTGAAACCACATGCCTTGGATCATTCGGTTATAATTCATACTTAGCTGATCCTAAAGCTAGTCTTATATAAGCACGATTTACACGCTGTATGTAATATGGGTATACCGGATAGAACAAGTATACTTGTATTCAGGCAACCTTCTTTTTGGACAAAATGTACCCCTATTTTTTGTTTTTTGTTCCCTTTTGGCCATTTCAGTTTTCTTAAAAATTTACAATTAGAATAACTTCACGAGAACACTATTTTTCTATATTAGACATATTATATTAAATATTTTTTCTCATCCAGGTTTAGTTACAATTAAAAATATATTTTAAGCCCAATTTTAAATGAATTGTTCTTATTGTAAATTTTAAAGAAAACTGTTAGTAGAAAGGATATAGTTATGGCCAAAAAGGAAACGGTAAATTTTTTTTATAAAAGGAAGAGTAAATTTTGGCTTAAAATAGTGTCATTTATTTTAGTATGTTATGGGAATGTGGGGAAACCTTCCCATTTTCATAATCAAATTATTTGGGTTGCTTAATAAATATAAGAATAGGTTTGTTGTACTAGAATATATTATTAAACTTATGTATTATTTCAACTTTAATTATAATTGTATCATTTACGAGCTTCAGAAATTTAATAAGAAGTATTCGATTGTCAAAATGTAATGTATTATATTGAACTATACGTATACCCTCAAATACTTATTGATTATGATTCTTTAAACATGCAGAAGTCTAGCATAAATGTTTTAGTTGCTATTTTCATTGTAGACATTAAATCTTCTCCTCGTAATTATACACTCCTGTTGACTCTTTAAAACATACAACAGTAAATTTGTATGGCCGATTTTGTGTTGTTAGCTTTAATATATAGGTAGAGTGAACTGACCAACGATTAAACTTTAAAGTTAGGACATTATCTATGTTTATAGGTATGTATCTAAGTTTTTTTATAATATTTTTTAATTTAATTCATTGATACCGATTTTGGCGATAATTTCTTAAACGCGCATATGAAGCCGGACACATACATCCGTTAGCAAACTCTGGATGAAGTTCTAGAACCGCGAAGGTGATTTAAATATAGGGCATCATACTGTAATTATTAGTTTATCGTACTAGTAATAAATTATCACTATACAGGTATTCTGGTGTCATTTTTTTAAAGTGTTTACTATATTATCGGAGCTATTGACAAAAAAGATAAAAAATTTCATTTCGATCTACCGAAAACAGAAAATGATGTAACGTGCGGCTTGCATAATATCCTTCCGAGGTCCGCTATGTTCATTATAATGGACAATAATTATTATAACTGCGTTAACGCCCAAACTTAATCTTATAATTTTATTTTCATATTTTTACATACCCGTTGTCCATTACAGTGAACATTTTATCTTATCCCCACAAAAGCTCATCATTTGTTTTTTTGTTTGTACTATACTTCTGTCAATGTTTAGGTATAGCCTTTAACTAGTGATAATTTAGAAGGGTAAACACGTGTTTACAGGCACCATTTAAATAGACATTGCGGGCTTGTGGTACTACAAAATTTAAATACTCTTATACAACTGCTGTGCACACTGCACACGCATCGTACTTTATACCACGCGACGCGCGGTCACAGGTCACAGGATTAAAACGTTGTTGCGCCGTATAATCCCGACGTAATCGCGTCGTACTTGACTCGTCCCTCATCATAACACACGATATACTTTAATACAATCATCCCATCATCGCGTTTATTTTCCGTATTCAAGAGTGTAGTTTTTTCAATATTTTCGGACGCGCACACCCGCTGCGCACCGCCATATCATATCGTATACACACATAATATTTATTATTCGTATAGATATATACACATTGTACACACGCTATAGTAACGGCCTCATCGTACGATAAAAATACATGCGCGCGTATATACAGTGCTCATCCGGTCGCGGACGAGCACTCTTCGACGCCGACGTCGTTGCGCGGTGCACGTGACCGGCGAACGCGCGCGTATTATAATAATATAATATTATATACGCGAGCGACCGTCGTAGTCGCACCACCGGCAGCGAGGGGAGCCGGGGCCGCCACGTGCGCCGGGCGTGCGGTGCCGTGAAAAAATTATCGACGAGCGGCGGCCGAACACCATAACAAACGCCGGCGGTGGTCCTCGGGCAAACGGTAAATTAGCTAGTTTCGGCATATTGTCCGCGGTTAATGGTTCGCGATGTTTTCGCGATGGTTGCGAAACGTTTACCTCCCACGGTCGTCCCGCCGCGCCGCAGCCTGTACGAACCGCGTACTGCAGGACGGCGACGACGACGACGACGGTACCTCGTCATCGTCTCTGCGATGTGAAATAATTATTGTAAACGTCGCTCAGCGATAATGGACTTAATGTACTGCACCGCTGGCGGAGCAGGGAAAAATAAACATAAATATAAGTGCTATAACATTATCGCCACTGAGACCTATGCGTAGGTTATAACTTATAACCTATAACCTTATAGTGTGGACCGTGAAAACATAGGGATATTTTTTTATATGTACATAATATTTTATGTCATAGATTATTATTATTTTTAGTTGTCTTAGTTTTATGTTACCGATGTACTCGAAAGTGTTATAGCTTAGATTTTTAACTTTTTTTTTCTAGAAACTAAAATAAATACACTGACGTAATACGTCGTCTCCGTTCGGAATCGTTTCACGAATTCGTTTAATCGAGTTGTCATTGAATTAAAATTTATATATATTCAATATTATAACTAGATCCAATTTATACCTGAACCCAGTCCCAAAATTGAAACATTATTTATTGTCGTCTCAAAGACGAAGATAGGTAAAAAAAATACATACTCATCAGTCATCACTCTAAAATCAATAAATTTATTGATTTGCTCAGAATCTAAAATTAGCTGAACATTTTTTTATAATATATTTCACGATTTTGACGGCTTATTATAATTATTATTTTTAGCGAAATGTGTCCTATATAGCTATAATAGTATTACATTGTCACCAAGTCTATTGTTTACGTGATTAAGTCAGTTAATTTATTTTGCATAATTTTTCTCAATTGTCATATAAGTATCTGAGCACCCAAAAAACATTCATAATATTATTATACTGGCACTATAAAATGATCGTTTAGTTGCAGACACATGTTTAAACCCTTTTTTTTTAATATTGCTGTAATAGTGTTATTGACTATTGTTACATTTTTGATTTATTGGAAACGTCGGAAAGAAAAGATAAATTTCAAATTGTATAATCGAATTTAAAATAAATCAGTATATATTACCCATTACTATAATGTTTATAGTTTATATCTAATTAGTATTAAGTATTAAAGTATGATTCTTAAATTCTTGTATATATAATATATATTGAATTGTTTTTACATATTAACGTATAGTCCATGGATTAACAAGTTGACAGGGATGCAGGGTGTGTTTACTCACTCGAAATCGCACCCTTGTTTTTCGATGATTTCGTTTCGATAAATATGAACCTCGGTGATCCTGCACTTGTTTAATAATTTGTATTCATACCGCAATATATTTGTTCACATTTTATTTTATTGTATGAGCCTTTAACCATTTAGTTGTAACAGCCGAAAGCAATGTTGTAGAAAAAAATGTATAGAAACAAAATAATGTTTATTTGTTGTTATTATTATTACTTTTTTTTTTTTGTAAAGTTTTAGATGCATTATAGTACCACCAATAAGTAAAAGATCAATAGTTCCTAAGTTGAGTTTTATATTTTTAACGATTACGTTTTCACGTGATTTTATACCAAAATCAACTAATGTTCACATTTGTTCACACGTTTGTATTAAATTAACTAAGTAATTCGAGTAAATGCAGAAGCAAGCTATAATTATACACATCAATAAGGTATAATTTAAAATATGTATTCCTTCTATTATCCTAATAGCTATTTCAGTGTGTTCACGTCAATTTTATTTTTTCTATAAGTTATAAGATATGTTAACATAATCGGAGTCTTTCATTGTACTGCTTATTTATGAAAAATATTTGATCTTCAATTGATTGTTAACGATTTGTATTATATATATTTTTTTCATTTTACGATGAATGTTTTGCCCCAAGATGCATTTTCTGTTTATTATAATATTAAATATAATATATAGTATGATAGGTTGAGAGATTGCTTCAAATATTAATATTTCAAATATTTTATAAAATGCAAACCTAGACTTTAATAAAGTCGTTTTAACAAATATTTCTATTTTCATTTTAAAACGTTAAAGTTATTTGCATAAAATAAAAATTCAGTTTAAATAATGGATATACTTTGAATATTTATACTTTATTAAAAGTTTATATACTATAATGCTGTATATATTTATACAATATTCGCATCGACTCATTTAGCTTTAAATTAATGCAATGTTTTTTAATGAGTTCATTTTTAAACTATAAGGGATCAAAATGGTCCCCTTCTTATAATAACTTCTTTATAGGTTGGGCGTGTTGTGATGAAAACACTTTTCATTGGTTAAAACAAGTTTGCATTTCTTTCTGTTAGTTAACTTTGCTAATTTACATTTCTATACAGCTTCTGATTTATATACTTTAAAAAGTTTAGTAGTATTTTCTATTACCTTTCTTCCAGTATTAATGACATTAAAATCGATAAATCGAATTATGTATATATTTTGTTATAATAAGTATAAATATCTAAGTATTTAATTATATTAGATATATACAATTGTTGGTCATTTATGAATATAAATAATTCCAAAGAAGTATCAGTAATCATATTAAAAAAAAAAAAAAAAATGGTAAATTCAGGATAATTTGGATAGGGCCCGCAGAGCGCAGTGTGACTGTTGAGTTGAGTGCAAGTATAATATTTTTTGCTTGGCTGATTTTAAAATATTAAGAAATGTATGTTTAATAATCTAATATTATAGTAACCGATTCATATCGTATCGGTAGGTACTCGACTTTTTAACATATACATTATAGTATAACATATACATCACATATAACGCAGATGATCGCGCCAGTGGTGTGGACTATGTGGAGATTATATATATATTATATTATGTATTATTCACGTGTATACTGTATGCACCGTGAGAACTTTCACTCTGTGATTTCTACGGTCGGTCGTTAAAACGCAAAATAATATACTCCGCCGGATATAATGTCGAGTTGGCAAGATTCGTCGCGCTGGGTATTATTATATTATATATTTACGAGGCGCGTTTGGAAGAGCACGAGAGGAGAACTCCGGCGTGACGTCTATATATACACAATAATTATTATGATATATATTATATGTGCGTATCAATACGGTATTGTTACATTTGAATTTAGGCTCACGCGTGCATAGTGTATTCATATTGTTGTTTGATGTACACGAACGACTCAATTATTCGACACCGTAACGAATTGTCGCGGGTGCACGTTGTAAGTACCGTGGACGCGGCTGTAGGGGGATTATACATGTTATTAACATGCATGTGAATCTAACGTAAAAATTGATTCAAATGTACTTTTCAACTTTTGTTTAAGAAAACAATATTATAAACATACAAAATTAATTTAAAAATTCAAATGTATAATTCACAGTGATTTAGGTATAATAATAATAAAAATTTATAAAGTGATTAATGGATGGAATATGACGTGTTTAGTGTGTTTACTTATTGCGGGACCACCGCGTAACCTATAATACGACGATATAATATGTTCACCGTAGATCATGGATCAGATATACGTGTTCCTTCGGATTTTGTATAAATGTATAATATACAAGTAGCTAGGCATAATATAATTTTCTAAGTTTAAATGTGTAGACTTTTTGTGTACGTTTTTCTAAAAAGATGCGTATATTACCATCGTAATTTCGCCTGAACTATATAGTTAAAATGCAGGAATCGTTTTTTTTTAATGTTTGTGTATGTACCTACTTTCAAGTTAAAAAATAAAATTATTTTTGAATTGATTTATCATTTAATGTTTGAAGTAGTGCAGTGAATTTTTTTAAAAAAATTAGGATTTCTGTTGGAAAAGAACAAAAATTATTGATTGCTTATATAATGATGATATAATATTATTATAATATTTAACCGTTTAATAAAGTATTAAATATATAATTAATTATTTGTTTTAATAATTCAACATACCAACATATAATATAAACAAATTTATAAACTTGCATAATAAATTTAAATAAATATGAATAAACAACCAGACTAGTTGTCTGGTCAGTCTTTTGACTTCTAGAAAGATGTTTTATGGTAAGCGTGGTTTAGTCTATAGTGGCAATAGTTTAGATGTTTTTCCGTCTATTTTGTAGTGGAGATCGAGCTTCTTCAATTTCATTTAGGTTATTGTTGATTATTGAAGTTGTTGTACTGAATAATTATCCAAGGACCATTATGACAGGTAGAGAAATTCCGTGTTATTGTGTAGTTGTTTGTTTCACATGAGCCAATGGTCTTCGAATGTAACTATTCTTAAGAATCTATTTTAGAGAATCCATAGTTTTTTATTTTCGTTGGGTGAGAGACAAACCGATTATATTGAACATGTATAAGTTAGTATATAGCGATTTCATTATTGCCATATATATCAGGGGTAGATCCAAGGGGGGCGAAGGTGGCGCCTACCCCCTAAATGAAATAAAAAATAAGATATTATTTAGATATACTTTTTATTATATGCGCCTCCCTTGGAAAATTTCTGGACTCACCCCTGGTATATATAGCAGTAGAGAGCACCTTGTTTATGGGATTGAGATGTGAAGGGGGTATCTACTATATATAGGATTTTAATTTTTATCAATCCTCTAAATTGATTTTATTATTGATATGAATTTTTCAAACTGCTTTTTCATCCATATGTACATTATATCTGAGCATTTCTTTGAATTATCTCTGCTGTTCTATGAAATGTCTAATAGTTGTTAATTTGTACGAATGTTGGGTTTATTTATTTCCTCAAGGTAAATATCTTGGGTTCACTTTTGGCGCAGAGATTTAGGATACGTTTCCATCTTGAGAACTACGGGAATAATTCTCGTTCGTTTAACATGATTTATTGTCGTTCGTGCAATTGCGTGTGTGTTGGGCGCACGCGAGCATAACTATTGCTATATTATGTGATTTGAACTATGGGGCGGGTCGCGGACGGTGTGGGAAACGCGATGCGCTCACCGTGACGAAACGGTGGCGGGCTTTTACCCTCCTTGCCACCCGTCAGTTCATCTTCGGGTGGCATGCTATTGCGGGGTGTGTGGTGGAGGGTAGTTTATCAATCGGTCGCCGCAGGGGCGCGACGGACCGACGACCGTCACCGCCGCCGTCGCCGCTGTCGGATCGTCCGTCACGGCCAGACGCGCGTGCCCTTCCCCGTCGCTCTGTATACACATCGCTATAACGTTATTATTATTATTATTATATTGTACAGCACCGCTTCGTATTATATCGTTCGCGATGTTGTCGGCGGACGAGTTGAATGATTTGACATGTTTCGGCGGTGTCGGCGTCAGCGCGTAAAGTATAATGATATTATGTACGCACTATCGTTACGCATCGGTGCGCGCCGCCGCTGTATTTTATACAGGTCCCGCTATCGACACTACACGTGAGAATCGTTCCAATCAAAATTATTAAAAGGTTGCGTCATGCGTGTGCATCTTTTTTTTTCGATACTTAGGACGAGTTGGACGCGCCAAAATATTTCACAATAAAATCATTAAAGTAATTATTATTATAAGTACCTATTTTTTTGGTATTATTATTATTATTATTATTACCTATTATTAACAATCAATATTTTTATTTTTAATGGGGGCTTAAAAAAAAAAAATTACCGTAATTGATTGATTTTTACTGTTATTTGCTAGAAATAATATTATATTAAATTAAATGTTAAAAAATAACCATATGGTTTGGCGTGAAATTCTAATTACCCTGTGGGCCTGCAGCATTAATTTAAGTATTATGAATTTATGCGCCTTATAAAGTGCATGTTATAATGTTATATACGACATGATGGCGGGGCTGTGTGAGGGGTTTATTTATGCTTTATGGAACAGTTATTATATAGGTGTAGGAATGAATAATTTGTAGTTATTGCAATAACGTCGTGTTTGCTAGAATCTAAAAAATCAATGTTAATTATATCAATAATAATTTAAAACAAAACTAAAACACTATTAGATTAGTAATTTTAGTTAATCCATACAATTTTAAGTTTAGAATAACAAATTAATATTATAACCGAAGGAAGCAAAAATGTAACTAAAAATTAAATTAAAACAAAAATTATAAATAACATAATTTTTTTTTGATATTTTAGTATTAAACTGCTCATATAAAATAAAAACAAAGTACACGAATAATAATTAATAATCATATAATTTGTTTTAGGATTTTAAGATTTATTATATTATAGAATTAAATCATCTTAATAGATGTATAATATAATATCATATATTTTACTAAATTGTATATAATATAGATATTAGAATATGTATGTTTTTTATATTTTAAATTTTAATAAATCAAATGAAATCCTAAACAGCCAGAATAACAATTAGATACAATTTGTTTAAACATTGTAGTTGTAAATGTATATGTATTTATGGTTATAATGGTGTTGTATATTGGAATCAAAATACATGAGTTTAAAAAATAGTAATTTTATTCATATTTCATAAAAAAATATTTATAGGATGTGTTTATTAGCGAAGAAAATGAAGTGCGGAACATAAAACAAAAAGCAAAGTAAAATAAAAATGAATAATAGCAATGAATATTTTGACAATTCGTCGCTTGCCTGCCATTCATTCTTTTGCACATATAAAGCACGTTAAAGTCCATGAAAAACTCTGTAAAAATAGTTATAAATAAAAAAACACAATTTATCAAATCACCCCTTCTCTTGTGCAGGTCGTTATATATACGTAAATATATAACTGAAATTCTACATGCTGATGGGGTAAAAATACACATTCATATCGTACAAAGTTAGCTAAAAAATCATTTATGAAATATATCATATTCATTCACATACGCATATATATATATATATATATTATATATATATATATGTATAATATATATATATATATATGTATAAGTATATTATTTTCATCACTCTGAATTGGAAAAAAAAAAATTGAATAACGGCATTTATGCTCTGAATTCACAGTTGTTATTGTTTTGAAATCCGAGAGAATAGTACCATTCAAATTCGACGTGTAATTTATATAGATTGTAAATCATCGTGAGAGTAAAGCGAGATCCGCCCGGATATGGAGCTATTCTCCCAATCCCCATTTGTTGACATAATGTTAGTCATAACATTAAAATAAGTAACAAAATGCAAGAAACACTATTTAATATTTTTTTTTTGTACCTTCTGTTTTTTTTATTATAGTTCAAAATTAAAAATTGGAATTTTATCATATAATATTATGTTTGTACAATTTACAAACTATATGTTTAGAGTATATTATAGGTATGTTTAATATTATGCTTTCATTATAACAATGGTTAGTACATTAGTACATGATCAGAGTAGGTTCTCAAAAAAAACTTTCTTTTTTATTTAACGAGATGAATAAGTAAGAAGTATATAATTTAATAATCAATAATTATTGTACAACTAACTTATATATTAAGTAATAATAGAAATTTAATATTTTACCTCGTTTAAACTTATAATAACTCGTATAACGTATATATAATATGTGTATACGGAGGATAATTTTAGGAATCAAACCTTACCAAAATGCTTTAAAAAATATTTTTTTTCGATATATATAGCTGCATGTATAAGATTGGTATAACAAATTTTAAAACTAAAATTTTTCCTTTGAACAATGTTTAATTTATTTATTACCTATATCAATTAGTAGTATAGATGTAAATTGAAGATAGTATATTGAAAGATATTGATATTTCGATTGAATATTGAATATTGATATCAAACATATTTTAGATTCTGAGCAGAGTGACGATTTTTCAATGATGCCTTTTTTTCTTTATCGAGCTTGTCATACTTTTGGAGTAGTAAAAATGCTTATATTATTATTTTTTTATATCGATATTATAATATATAGGTACCTCTAGTACCTGCATAGATATTTCGTTCTGATATCGGTTCAGTTATAAGAAATAGGTTAGTATGTTTAGTAAATTCTGTTTATTTACATTTTGAATGAAAATAAATTAAATAATTTTAATCCGATATCGCCAATTTTATACCTATTAAATATTATAATTTATATAATTTTTATTATCTTATTTCTATACATTGTATTGTTACGGACCTATACTGTCCGTATAGATTATTTTATATGCATAAGATCATACAATGTCAAATTTCCAAACTTGTAAAATTAATACCACAGGCACACGAGTACAGGACACGAGAGAGTAGAATATTATATTAATATAATAATTTGACAATTAAAGTAAATTCACACGTCTCTTTATTATAATTAATCATTAAAATTATTTATTATTTAACTATTTATTTATTTGTTTTTTTTTTTATTATCTTGCAGCAATTTTATCATATAAATATAAAATATTCAGAATAGAGAAAAAATGTTGTAAATACAAAAGTTGATTTTTTAGAAATATCTAAAATGGTTAGTAATTTTTTTATATATTATTTTTTACAATATTTAGGGGAAAGAGTTTTGAGGATCAACTTAAAAATATTCAAATGAGAACCTAAACCTTTTTGCAATCATAATGTGAAGATTTTTTTTCGAAGTATTTCGATGTATAAAAATTAAAATTCGAAAGAGTAGTTTTTGAGTTGTAAGTATTTAAACTTTGAAGTGGGATGAGCGGTGTGAAGAGCGAAGTACGTATAGTATGGGGATACCTTGTAAATGTTTGTCTACTACTCCGCTCATCAAAACTTTAATTACTTATAACTTATAAACTACTCGTCTGAATTCCGATTTGTATGTATAAAAATACTCCGAAAAATTATTCCTATTATAATTACAAAAAAGTATAGGTAGGTTATCTTTTGAATTTCTAAGTTATTTCCTACAATCATCCATCTAAAATATTGTAAAAGCAACATAAAAGTTATTAATCATTTTAAGTGTTTTTAAATAAGTAACTTCCGTAGTAAAATTGTTTCCGTATTCTGAATATTTTATATTTATATTATAAAATGGCTGAAGTATAAATTTTAAATCCTTCTGAATATAATATTGTTTTTATAGTGTATGTATACATATTGTATACATTACATAACATAACTAATATACAACAATTTTTTTTATAAAGAATTAAAAAAAAAAAAAAACAAAAATTTCCGACAAATCGGAAAGATTAGATATGCATGAAATTAATTTACGATTGTAAGAATCATTGATTATAAATACTAGTATTTATAATCAATGGTAAGAATATATGGAGGCTAGGGGGAATATCAACAATAATTTTTCATAATTTATTTCCTCATTTACTGGGTGTTTTTTTTTTAAATATTTTATGTTGTTATTTTGTCAAAAATATAATATGTTTTAAGACTTATTAATATTTTACTATTTTTTTTTTTTTAAGTACGATTAATTTTAGAAAGTTTATTTTACTGGCTGAATCTTTAGTGGTTACTAAATATACCTATATATCTATACATAATTTTCAACAAATTATGTATATTATATTCTTATAAATTAAGATAAGTATTAAAAATTATTTTTTTACTGCTATTCAATTATTATAATTAATAAACGAGTATTTTTTTGACGAAATATTTGTATTTTAGAAATTAGTGTTATTACTAATCATCATTAGGTTGATAATATTTCAATAGTTATTTTAGATATCATTTTAGCAACCCCTACTACCTACTTAATGATTGTTTCTCTTTATATATTGATATAAATTGAGTAAAATTAAAAGATTTTTAGGAATATCATGTTATAGCTAGTTATAGGTACGCTTTTTACTTCTTAGGAATATAATGTTATAAAATTCATATATCGGGAATATCGTTTTCTTATTTTTTTTTAGTTAGTAATCTGTAACAAGCCGTTAAACTATAGCTACAATAGATTATTGTTGAAGTAACAATTTAAATGACTGTAGCAGCTTTACATTTTTTCCGTGTAAATAATAATTTAAAACTTGTGGTGCTATAGGTTAAATGTTTCTTTTTCTATTAATAAAAAAGTTTTCGTTTCTGTCACTACCAGTCACCTAACCTACTTATGTTCCACACTACAACTATAATTAAATGAGTTCGTATAATATTTATATTTTGAATGGACGATCGTATTTTAGAAAATATTTATTATGTAATATTAATATCTTATCTATTGTTATTATTTTAATATTTTACATATTGTACATCATAGACCTTCGTGTAAACGACAATTTCAATTATTTAATTATTTAAAAACCTGTAGGTAGACATGGGGACTAATATTTTACATTGTTAATACTTTAATTAATTTCTCGATTTAAAGATATCAATAATACTATTGTTATGTTTTCGGTATTTGAACGGATTGTATGACACAATTGCAGGCATTGTAAGACCCATGCAGACTTCTCACACGTACGAGGTACACCGTTTTCCAGGGTCGGCTCATCATCTCGGATTATATCGTTATGAATTCGACGAGCGACGACGTCATAACAAGTAGGTACTCGTCGCAGTGGTCGGCGGTATAATAATAACAGTAACTTTTTTTACAAAGTTTTGAATAAAAACCATAACCGGTGTCGACATCTGTCGGCGCTGTAATCCAAAGCGCGCTATCTGTAAGTATCGCTGTGTTAGTCGGCATCACTACTTGCAGTGCACCGGCTGTCGCTGCTGCCGACGCCGCCGCCTCCACCGCCGTCGACCGATCGGCAAAAAGTTCACGGCCGTCCGTCGGCGGTGTTGGCGGCACCCCGCACCAGTCAAATTCAACCCTTATCGCTGCGGTGCAGCCGTCGGTCGTGGGGTTGGCGAGCGGGAGGGTGGCAGTACAATCAATAACGACGCAACCCTTATGCGTCGAAGCCAGCGCGGCGGATTCGGCGGACGAGATGCGTCGTCGTCGTCGTCGTCGTCGTCGTCGCGGTCCGTTCACCGCCTACGCCGCGCCGCTATCGAAATCGAAACGACCGACGCGAGCGCCGTCTCCAGTCCGCCAACGCAACCACCCTTCCGACCGTCACACGCCGCACCATTGCTACCACTCGCGAAAACCCGCAAAACGCGTGCCACCGCGCCCCGAGATTACATTTCGTTGTTTCGCCGGACGCGGACGAACGCCGACCGAGCGCGCGCCGCAGCCTAACATCGATCCGTACACGTGCGTGGGCGATACGGCGTTAAACACATCCCCCGCCGCCTACGAGACGAATCTCTCCGATCGGTGATTGTGCGATCGCCGTCGCTACTTTTCGCTCGCCGTACACACACTGCCGACGACGGTGTACACGGTCGCATCGCTATCAGCCGACGACTGCAGCAACCGCCCGAGGGTGGTCTCTTGTGAGTAAAACACTACGATCGTATTATATAGTATTTTAAACACCTCGACAAAACACTACCTACACGCACGTCGCGAGTATAAAATATTACTATAATAACATCATACGAGATAAACCGCGAGTGTGTCGATCGCGTGATGATCGGCGTAAACTATTAAATTCCATATCTCGCCGTCGTAAGTAATAATAATATCGTCACAATATCGTATCGTATCGTGCAACGGTCGTCTGGTCGGCGGTGACCGACATGGACCGCCGCGCCGAATCACCGACCGAATCGGGCGCTACGCGGCCCTGCTGCTGCTGCTGTTGCTGCTGCTGTCAGACGACGGGACGGACTTGCTGGTCGTCGACACGCGCTGCGGCAGTGCGAACACGTCCCGCCGCTAGTACGTGAGATCGCTGCTGCTGCTGCAGAGCTCCGGCGGCGGCGGCGACGGTGACGACGGTGACGACGACCATCGCTGTGCAGCGAAGGTGCAGCAGGCGGCGGATGCGGCGACGCCGTGATCGCCGGTGGTGGCTTGTACCGTCACAGCAGGTCGTCTCTCGACACCAGTGTACGTGATAATTATGGTCGTGGCTTCAACCATGGCCAGCATGGATGACCACGAGCGGAAGATTGTCGTCGAGTTCTGTCAACTGCTCGAACAGTCGAAGCAGCTATTCAACGGGCTCCGGTAAGTGATATGCACTCATTGCACTTATTGCACTTATTGCATTTATGCGATATCGGTGATTGATCATCAACCAGTTGGATCATATCGTGGTGGTTCATTTATATAATATAATTATACAATTTATAATGATCACATTATTGCGCTGTAAACAATACAATATGACAGTATAACGGCGATAAAAGTATTTCCTTCTCGCGGGGGTAGTTTACAACACACGTTACACGTATGCGTCATATCCGCGAGTACAAAACTGGTGTTTTCGCGTTTTTATGTTTTGCGTCTCATTTACATATTATTAATAAATCATGTATTTATTTAATAAATGCACGAAGTCTAACAAGTCCAAATTGGAGGGGGTAAATCCACCGATGCATATCGTACAATAATGATATCGACGATTATTTTAATGAACTCACTTATACAGAGTATGTTTAAAAAATATAAATAAATTTCCGAGTAGTATAATAATACTATTGAACTGTATATCTACGTCATAATAATATTACATCGTGTTTACGTCATCGTATGCCACGCTACGTATAGTATTAGTGTACTACGCATACACATATTGTGCTTACGTTGTCTAAAAACAGTATAGAACACAGACACACTGCTACACACACACACACACACACACACACACACACATAGACACATAGACACAAGCATGTCTGTTAAAATAGTAAAATACTACCGTTAGTACGTTACTAGGCGACCTGTACTCTGATTACGTTATTTCGTGCTTAGCGTTTTTTGAAATGATGGTCTTACGAATATTATATTCAAACGTGGGACGTGATTCAGTCGTTCGTAATAATGTGTGTGTGTGTGGGGTAGAGTTTGAAAAAATAGAACGAAACCATCGAGTCACGTACCGGGTGTCTTATAGGCAGGTATAATCGTATAATCGTATTGTATATTGTTATGAGTATGCATGAATTCGATTTTTTTTTCCATTTTCCACAAATCCAGGAACGTGGACATCATTTCAGATTTTTAGCCAAGAGGCAAACGTTTTATGCAAACCGCTTTTATACCACATGAGCTAAATTTTTTTACTACATATCATATTATTCACTAAACGCTTAGGTTTTAACGGCAAATTTTCCCATTTAGGATCTGTTTTTAAATTTATTGTATAGATATTACCTATATGTATAAATCACGGTTATTTACTAGTAGATAAATATAATAGTATAAATATATTTCAAATGACTAAATAACCAGTGAACGTTTATACGAGTTATGTGTATGTAAGAACAATTGTATATATAATAGATACTATACGTGCTAATTACTCATTACACATACAATAGTAAATGGAGAGAATATAAACATTAAACACTAAACAGTATAATATGTCAACTTAAAATGATGCTCCACTAGCTCTAGTAATTTAAGTTTTTCATTGTGCTCAGTGCTGTATGGCTGTATATTAATTTTATAGATGAGTACTATGCTCCCTTTTCAATAGAAAAAATATTTTATCACGTTAATTACATATTTTTGGGCAAAACATATTTTTACTAAACGTAAAACGTTTAACATAAGTTAGGTTAGGCTAGGTAAGTACGTTTAGTAGGTCTCCGAGGTTTCTATTCGATAAAAACCTTGCTTAAATATATGACTTGAAATCAAAATTATGTTATCTATAAACAAATCATATATTATGTTGTATAATATTATATTCAACTTTGAGATAGGTTCAGTGAAAAAACGTAGTATTAATATCGTTGAATTCAGTTAATGAACATACTCTTTAATAACAGATGTACCTATTATGGTGCGTCACCTACGACGTTAGTATAATCAATCACTTCACAATGATTAAAAAAATAAACTTTTCTTAACCTAGCATCTGTAACTACTAAAAAATATAATACACCATTTCACTAGACTAGACTACAGAAATCCGTTGTAATCCAAATTCTATGCCTTTATTAGTCCTTTGTAGTAATCCCTCATCACATCGTCTTAAACGCAACTCAACTATACATGAATCGCTTCTTATATTTTTTATCTTACGCCACTTAACAACTAAAAAATCTAATGAATAAAAATGCATATATCTTAACGCATGAGTCCAAAACTTTTAAAGTAGTCCTCCGAATACCTTTTTTTGTCGAGTCAAAACGTTAGTATTTATAATTAATCCATTTATACTTAGTCTATACGTTTTTATGTGTACCGCGAGCTACAGTGCATACAGATTGTGAATATTTTATTAACAAAAAAATAAAATATTATCTGCCACTGGCAGTATGTATATTAAAAACACCATAAAAGAAAATGTTATATTATTTATTTGCGATTATAAAAAAAGCCATAGTGGGTTTCTCGAGCTAAAAAAAATACCTCTGACCTCTTGATATGTCGTGCTGACTGTGTATTGTCTTTAGTCTAAACCTTGGTGAAACGATTCACTCTAATGAGATTTTAATTTTAAATTTTAAATCATATTTACAGAGACCTTCCACAATGCGGTCAGAAAATCTGGCAAGGGTATTTCGGCAAGACTTTCGACGTTTATACGAAACTTTGGAAGTTTCAACAGCAACATAGGTAATTTATTAATATATATTATATAATTATAATATAATTTTTACATTTAAGCTGCACAATTATTTTAATAATTGGTCGTATATATATATGCTGCAAGAGGGATGACCATCAGGCGGGTCTATCTGCCAAGCCGTTTTATTCGGTCTACTGCACTATAATACTGCAGGATATATTCTATTAAATTTCAATTATATTTTTTCATAGTATAATTATTATGACATTTATTATATACATTTTTATCAGTACCTATAATATAGAAATTTAGTATACATTATGTTTAATATTTTTACATGACAATATACGATTACGACTGAAAAAAAAAATTTTTTTTTCTTATCTATATATAAACATTTTGAAATGTAAAAAATTCATCTCAATTATTATTCTTTATTATTTTACTTAAAGTAAATAAATTATATAGTAAGTCCTATAATAATACCCAAATAATCACACGTACAATGGTATAATATATGCAAAATTATTATTATTATTATTTAATATTCCTTTCGTGTGTTGAACAAAAAATTATAACATTTAATCTCTATTTTTTTTTCGTTTTTACTTTTAATAATACTGTTTGGTATTTTTTTTTAAACAGTTGATGTTATATTCTCAAGTTTAAAAATAAAAAATAACATGTTTGTACTATTTTGCTTTGCAGTTTAAATTATTGTGACTATTAATATACCTAGTATTATATATGTATAGTGTATACACACCTTATAAGTTATATATTTAGTGTACCTCTGTTTTAATGTTTTGTTTCAGACAAGTGTTGGATACAAAGTATGGCTTAAAGCGATGGCAAATAGGTGAAATAGCCTCGAAAATAGGTCAACTGTATTATCATTACTAGTGAGTATATTCATATTTTTCAGTCAGGCATAAAAATGTCACACTATCCGATGAGCCCATAATTATTGATCCTTTCTATAACTTAACGTGGTGAAAAGATAAAAAAAATCGTACAAAAGCCAACGTACCATAGTATGACAGCCCCTATATGGAAAACTGGCAACCTAAATTAATTTTGAATTCGAAATAGCTGGGGTTAGCTACGGTCTACTCGACGTTTTAAGTGTTTTTTTTGGGGTTATTCTTATAAATTATCGGTCAAGAGTTTTAATTATATCATCCACTTTTGAACGTGATCTCGGGAAAAAAACTACCATTTTACACTATTACTCGTGTATATTGTATATATTATAATATATATACTTAATACTTATAGGCACCCTATTATAATGTATGGCAGTCACTCCATTACATAGCTTATTTTACATAATACGTAAAATCGATGCAAGCGCGGTCATACTTGGACTTGTCGGCTTATATGTATAGGGTGTAACAGAAATATTTGACAAATGTATTTAACTAACAATGCAATAATTTTTGTTCTTATCGATACTAAATTTTAATTTTAACTTATAATAATAATAATAATAGTAATTATATAATATCTAGATTAAAACAAAATTACATGAATAAAAGTTATTATATAGTTGTTCATGTATGTCAGTTATTTATATTACACCCTGTACATAGGTTTTTACTTTTTTATTTAACGGGAGTTTTAAGGGATTGGGGTATAGTTTTCAAGTATAAAACAATAGTGTCGTGGCATGTCTCTCAAGCGTGACGGGCCTATTTTTTTTTTACGCAATTCACTTATCGATTAAAAACTCTTTGGCCATTGTATAATATAAATTTTCATGAGATAGGTACATGAGATCCATGAAAATTTTAAATAATATATTCATTATATTATATAGGTTTGCACAAAACCCTCATATTTATTTACAATTTATTCTTATATCTATTACTGCATTACACGTATACTGCATATTTTATATAGTATAATTTAAATGTAATTAAATAATTTTTTTAGCCTTAGAACCAGCGATACAAACAATTTAAACGAAGCGTATTCGTTTTATTCGGCAATACGAGGAAGACAATACTATTCTCGAGTATCTCAGGAAGATAGGTAAGTTACAATAAATTAATTTATAATTAACAAATAGGTAATAAACATTAATAATGGCAATAGCCAATAATATTTTAGTTACATCATTCGTAATATTTATATCAAATATCCTTTATCGTAAAATTACCATGTTTAATATTAATACATAATCAGGGCCGTATTACCACTTAGGCTGTTTAGGATAGGTTAGGCCTAGGGCGGCAAATATTAAAGGGCAGAAAATTTTAACGGTCGAAACGAAATAGCAAATTTTACCTATGTAAATTAGGTGGTAAATTTATTTTAGCCTATGGTTGGCAAAAACTTTAATCCGGCCCTGTACATAATACGAATAGATGCATTAAAAAACGTATATTATAAGTTTTAATAACTTTTACACTATTATATTTTTAACTATTTTAAACTTAAAATACTTCCTTATATAAAGTGATAATATTACGTAGGTATATAATATAATGACACGTAGATACATGATATAATTATACATCATAGTTATATAAAATGACGAATAATGTTTATAAATCTAATGTCAATTATAAAGCGAATAAAATGGTTCATTTTCAATATCTATCAGTGTTTTAATATTTTGGTAGTTCAATAGAAACATCATTCTATTAGATATTAATATATAGGCTATACCAATAAAATGCACTTAATTAAATTATATTTTTAAAATACAATGTCGTTTTTGTACCATAATATTTAGCGATGTTAATTTATAAATTTTATTTTTTCAGATCTGATCTAATGGTAAAAAAACTGAGGTACTACGCTAGGTTTATTGTGGTGTGTCTGTTGCTAAGAAGAGTGGGAGCTATTCGTGAATTATTGGCTGTACGTATAAAGCAATAATTTTTGTTAATATCAAATATGTAAATATTTTAAGTCAGTATTCAATATCATTCCTTTTATACGCCCATTGGAGAGAAAAAATCGATAACATTTTAATATAACAGCATCGTTTTGTTTTTATTTTTTACTTACGAATATTTTTGTTATATTATATAAATTTTTGATTATGTATTTTATGTTTAGGAGCTCGACAAGCAAATCGTAGACTACACAAGTACGTATGAACCGGACGACCAATTGGAATGGTCTTTGGTTTTGGAAGAGATCAAGACATTCGTAAAAGCCGACAGTATTGTAAATGTTTTACACGCTGACCAGAGCAGTGTCATACTTTCACACAGGTTAACAAAATAATAAACGTACTTTATATATCTATATAATATACATACGTATTAGACCAGCTACATAAGGGTTTTGAGCTCGTATATTACTAAGACCTTTTTTAAAACTATTAGTTCAAAATTAAAACTATAAAGCTAATCTCCATAATGTGCCGTATCCTATGGGCTATGATAAGAATCGGTAATAAACATACATTTTTTTAATATTTTAAAGAATTTAAAAGTATTATACTTAAATCAATTTAATATGTTATTTTATTTTGGTTTTATTTTGCATAAATTTAATAATAATATATTGTACTTAAATAATATGGTTCTTTGTCTTAGAAATCGTAAACAATTTAAAATACCTAATACAAAATAATATATAATGTTCTTTAAATTATTTTAATTTATAATTTTAAAAACACAACTATTTAATCACCGGTGAAACTTAAAAAACTTTTGTTGTCACTGATTGCTGATACCAAAAATATTATTATTATTATAAAAAACTATCAAAGTACCAAAATTAAAATTATTTACCTAACTGCGCTCTAATAATTTATTTTAAAATAATATAATAGCTTGAAACGTAAAAATATTCAAAAGACATTTTAAATTAGCTAAAATCATATAGTTATCTAAGAAAAAAGCTATTTAGGCTTTGAGGGAATAAATAGAATTAGCTTTTTCTTGAAGTTCTTAAAGAATATACCTACCATGCGTATGCATTGTAAATATGTGAATATTGGCTGAAGTACGTGTCTGCAGTATTTCCTATTCGTTCAATTTACCTCTGTCGACAGCCAACATTTAATATATTTTTATATTTGTTATACCGCAAATGATACCATACAACGTACAAAAGTGTTAACGCATGATTAGTTTTCCTTATATGCGTTTGACACGCACATGTGCAATAAAAAGAAACTTTTACAATGCTAGATATCAATTATGTTTACAGGCTAACACCGCTGACTACGCCACCGGTGGAAAAATCCACGATGATGAATCTTTCGTTGCAAGAAATCATACTTATAGGAAACATGTCGGAACAGGTGGATAAAAAAATCGAATTATTATAAATATAATAATAATAATATATTATATTATAAATCTAAGAAAACTAATTGATATCAATAAAAATTATAATATTAAAACTGTTTATTGTAGGTCAAGTTCAGCGAAATGACGATAGACATGTTCCGAATGATGCAGACGCTAGAGAGGGAAAAAAACCGAGATGAAGTTAATCACGTATCTGATCCCCCTTCGAGAGCATCATTTGTGAGTCATCCCGATCAAATGTTATATCAATTAAATTTGCTTTTATTTTTAAATTAAAAACAATACATGGTATACGTATTTTGTACAGTATACATATTAAATAGTACAAATTGTATAATTTTTTTGATTCCAATATCATATTTTATTATTCAGTTTATTTTTAAACGATTAAATGGAATTTATTAATTTCAATTTACAAATTATCATATTCTTATTCACTATACGACTATACATTTAGATGCTATTATAGATTCTATAATGCAATAATAACGCTAAACACCTTTGTTATTATATTATGTATTATAAAGGCAAATTAATAATATAAATTTGTATAATGGTATTGACTATTGACTTAATAATTTTAATGTATTTTATAGGAAAAAAGTTACTCAATAACCAGTAATAAAACCTTAGCATACCCAATGATGGCAAATCATGACGTAAATAGTTCAAGAAGAGAAAATCCTCACAAATACATACTTTATAAACCAACAATTACTCAAATTATGATGTTTTTAGCAACAGGTTCAAACATATCAATGTTATATATTAAATTTATTTTTAATTTATTGTTTTCAATTTAAGGTTTTAAAGAGCTTCCTGCAAACGGCGTGCTACTTATGTACATTTCAGCAGACGGATGCTTTCAAACCTCAAAACATGTAAATGATTGTAAGTTAAATATTTTTAAATTAAATACAAATATGTTTATTTTTTATATTATAATATAGTTCAGCTTATTCTAAAAAATATATTTTGAATATTTCGTATGTTTTTTTATATCATATATTATCAAGACAACGTTATTATAACTTTAAAATTTAAAATTCAGACACTTATAACCATTTTTCCTATAATGACGCTCTGAGTTTTCTCTTTAAGTAGTTATTTAAAAGAAAACTTATGGAAAACTTTTTGTTGAATTTTTTAACCATAGAATTAATCCTTGGCGCATTATAGAGAGTAAAAGTAAGAAGTTTCCAGTAGTTTTCAAAAAAATCGGGAAAACCCACAAAAAAGTGACGGAAAACGGGATATTTTATTCAAAACCAGTTTTCGACTAAATTGATTTTTTTATATAGTTGTAACTCAAAAACAATATAAATACAACAAAATTTATGAATTTTAAACAACAAAATTACTTGCAAATTTTCAAGATTTTTACATATTTCATAAAAAATTGACCTTTAAATGCTTGTAAAAAAAAATTGTGACTAATATAATTTTTGAATTTTTTTAACTGCAATAAGAAAAACTTGTAAGAAACCTTAGATTCAATTTTCAAGTTTTTTGGACATTCAACATTTTTTTTATTCACATTTCAAAAGTAAAATTTTTATGAAAATTGAAAATTTAACCATGTATAGATAACGCTAATATTAACATTTGGTGAACATTTCAAGTATTTGCAGTGATTCGTTTTTGAGTTACAACTATATTATAAAAAATCGATTTTGTCAAAAACAAGTTTTGCATAAAAATTCCCGTTTTTCCGTTACTTTTTTGTGGATTTTCCCGATTTTTTGTGAACTACTGGAAACTTCTTACTTTTAGTTTTTATAATGCGCCAAGGATTACTTAATTATTAAATTTCCACCGTAAAACACCCCTGAAGTTTTAAATTGAAGCATTATTTGGACAAGTCATAGTGTACACAGAAACAAAAACAAACAAAAAAAACATAGTAATGTAAAATCAATACTTTCATCACTATTTAGAATATAAAATATTTATTTTAATAATTATTATCAATTGCCATTTGTCAATAATGTAAATATCTCAATTTGTTTGTATCATAATAATATCTTTACTTAAAATAATATTATAAAAAAAATTGATTATGTTTTAAAATTGTAAAATTTTTACCATAAATAACATTAGATAACACTTAAAATTATGCCAGATATTACAAATACTAATGTCCATTTAGTATATTAAATGTACTATACAGGTAAGTCTATAATATACATAGTAGGTAGCCAATGAAATACTAAATTAAATTATAATAGTAATTTGATAATTTGTTTTGATAACATTTTATACTTTTCCCCTGTGGAATCTAGATTGACGAAAACGATATAACATATAACTTTTCAATTGATATAAAGTATTTTTTACATGTAGTATAGTACATAACATAATAATCTTATTCTCTACATAGTCATTAGACATTATTCGGAGTAAATAATTAATTTCAGTAGGGGATTATATTTAGTATAAATAATTATCTAGGACACCTACCTCATTGAAGTAGGTTCATTATGTGCGGATATTATATGTTATAATTTACGTATGTCTTGCATGATATACATTTGAAATGTACCTAGCTTAATATACTTAATAGATATTTATTTTTTTCAGTGGGTTATGACTGTGGAGGAGTCATGGCAAGTAGCAAACGAGAAATGGAATTGACCAATAAAAAAGGTGTTCATGTAAAAGAAATCCACTGGTGAGAATTAATATAATATTCTAACCAATCTATTATATATATTATAATAAATATATTTTTTCATTCAACAGCTTATATCCTGGAGATCTTTACGCGTATACTAGAAAACCATTGTTTGTAATTATCGATTCCGATAATAGTTTTGCCTTTCAATACATTCCAAGGTATTTCGGACATCCGTTCGTCGTGCTCATGTCTCCCCAAGAGTTGCCGGATAAACTTCACGGTTAGAAATATGATAATATAATAAATAAATAATAATAATATAATAAATAGTGATATAGAAATAATATAATAATATTTTTTCTATAAAAATGGAAGTATATACTAATAGTATGAGTTTTGTTATTTGTGATATCAAAATTTTAAATTATTCTGAATTATCTGTATATATTGTTTTCATATAGGTAATATAACAAGTTGTTTTTAATATGAAGTCAATATACCATCGATGTACCTTAGAACAGTGTGAATAAATATTTGTGATATAAATAGGATACAATTCATCTAAATATTGTGTATATAGTAAACAATAATATACATGTTATTATAAACAGTTGAGACTAGAACTTTCTAGATTTTTATGTTTTTGTAACAAGTAACAATAACTTATAAGAAACCTTTTATTTAATTTTCAAAATCGTTGAACGAGAATAACACTTTTTATCATTATTTACGAATAACTAAAAAGGATAGACAATTTAAAAGGATATTAATTATATACCTTAAATTATATTTAAGGTTTTGAAAATTATAATTTAAGTACCTGATAATGGAATGTTCAAGTTTCTACAGTTAATATTTTATGAATAATAAATGAATACCTGCAGTAAAAATCTATTGCTCATAAACAATTTATGTGGGTTTAAACGAAACATTTTTTAAAAGTTATAGTAAAAAATACAAAGAGTAAAACAAAAAAATCAAAAGTATTAAATGCCAATAAATATCATAGTGCCAATATATTTTGAAAATTATATTCCGTTTTATAGAATTTGCGATTAGAAATATTTGGGTAAACATTATTGAAAACTGGTTTCGTGAAAAAATTTGGTTTTAATTTTTAAATTTTTCAAAATTATAAAAAAGTACTAAATATTTTTTACTTTTGATTCTTTCCTTTCTAATTACTAAAAATATATCAACTATATTATATTTTCTATCAGTATCAACTCTCAAAGTCAAATATTGGAGCAATTTGTTTTACTACCCCAAAGGGTGATGAACTGATGACTAATACAAAAATAATAATAACGAATAAATATTCAGAATCTAAAATACATTATTCATTAAATTTTTTAGAAGGTATAATAGCGAAAATAATTCTTCTTTCTATTTTAATAGTATAACATTTTATCTTAATAAATATACATTGATATTTTTTTTTAGTTTTTAACTCTTCTATAACTTGGCTAGATTATTATTATTAAAATCCTGATGGTACAGTTTGTTTAGTTTTTCTCTAGTTTACGATTGAAAATAGTGTTAGCAGTCTAAACAAATCATTCACAAAATATATAGACAAATTGGCTCACAATATAAATCGCTAGAAATATATAAAATAGTAAATAGCATATGACTCAAAATAAAATTGCTTTAATGCTTTATGTAATGATATATTATAGTATTTTATTATTTAATTTAAAAATATTTAAATTTTGTATAGGTTTGTGATATTTATTAGACTATTTATTTTTTCCAACAGAACAACTACAACACAACGGAAGTTTATTCACGTTATTTTTACATAGCCCTTTGACTGCATTTTGTATCATATGTAACATCCTAACGGTTAAAATGCATTTATGGGAGAGGGCCAATTCGTACGTAGATAGATTCATCACGGAAGCTAGCCGTCTGTTTACTAGCAAAGTGAAACCAGGTAAACAAAACGAGTTAAAATAATAAGTTTCCAGGAATAATTGTTTTGTATAGCTTAATGCATAAACGTTGTTTATTGTTTTTATTTCAGACGTATCTTATATACAGTTCTTTGGTGATGACTTTTTACGGCTATTATTATTGCGGTACGTCTTTTGCCACGTTGTACTTCGTCATCATCGAGCATTTATTGTAAGTTAATGACCATATTATTAATTTTATTTATCATCATTTTTTATAAATTATGTACGATTATTTATTTTGAGTTAACTCGTATTACGATTATATTTTTTCGTTAATATATTTTAACACATAGTTAGATGTACAATTATACCTTTTGCCTTTTGGCATTTATAGTCTTAAAAATTACAAGTTGGTAGAGAATAGTATAGTTACATTATACCACACACGCCAATACGCTATATATATACAAAACATACTCGTATATTAAATATGTTTTAATTTAAACATTGGCATAAAAAGTAGGTATCTACAAATTATACGCATTGTGGAAATGTTTTGCTATAATGAAATGTGCTATTTTTGAATGTACTAAACGCATAAATATATATTAACTTTTGCAAACACCATAGTTATTTACAAAATCCCACGGATTTCTGAAAATGTGTACTTAAATCGTTTTTAAATATTGGATTGTTTATTTAACAAATATCTAAAAATCTCAATTTACTTACTTATAATATATTAAATATTATAGTTTTATTAATTTACGATGTCATAAAGAAATAAACTATTAAGTATTATTGTCTAAAATATATTAGATAGATAGGTATTGTATCATTTTATTGTAGTCACAAAATTATTTTTTTATTTAAATTATTTATAAATAATAATAAAAGTATAATATAAATATATCTTTGCCAAAACAATTTTTTTTTTATTCTTGTGTTGTGGTATTCTGTGATTGACTAGCGCTATTTTAGCAACAAAACCTAAAAATAATTTTTGTCCGGATGTAAAAGTCTAATAAATATTCTAATCAATGTTTATATAAAAAAAAAAAAAAAAAATACAGTTATAATAGTGCATCGTGCGTGTTAATATTATACTCAAATATGCTTCATACATTTTAAATCATTCACATTGCACATTTGAACATTGCGCAAGTAATATTATAAATTACAAAATTTGAGCGTATTTGATTTTAGTTTCTACACAATAACAAGAAAAACATTTGAATGCTATTAAAGGATTTAAAGTTATTTTTTTTAATTCAAAGACGTAGTTATTATAAATTAAATACTGTTAACTGTACTAATTTCTACTATTTGTTCTAAATTCTAATATATAAATTTATATAATATTAAAATAAAAAAATTTGTATTTAATCTAAAAAAACAAGTATTTGGTACATTAAAAATATAATGTGACTATATGAGTCGAGGTATAATATTTTTTTTTTGTTATTTTGTTACTTTTTTACGTGTTCTACCTATATAGATAGAAATAGTCAGAGCCGTACCTAGGGTGAGGCGAGCGAGGCATTTGCCTTGGGTTAGGCGCAAAAATATCAAATGATTAACTTAAGAAAAAATATTATTGACAATATAATATTTTTCAATACTACCCAAAATCCGTAAACATAATGTTTATTTTTAGTTAGTATATTTATTTTTTCTCGAAATTACAACGACATTGATCGCCAATAAGAATAGTATACCACATGAAGACTAGCATTCTCTCGGCCGATGTATACGTTTCACTTTACGTGTAGCGTCCTCTTAATATTAGGCCCACTGCATTCAAATTTATTAACAATGTCATCCACCAATTCACTTGCAAAAAAAGTAGCTGAAATAGTTGCGAATAGTTATTAGTAGCATATCTAGTGTTAACTTTGTGATTTATAGGGGATAACATGTTATGTTTTTTTAGGAAAATGGTACAGGTTTTTATATATAGCTTATTTATATTAAGTACATTAAATTCTTCATATAATTGTTTTGTAGGATATCTCCATTTTTTGTTACAAGCAACTCTGATAATAGTATTTTGGCATTAATTACCACGAAGACTAGAATAAGGAGACCAAACTAGTACGGCCGCCCGTATGAAAAAACGTACCGAAACGAGTCGCACAATTAAACCGCTACAGGCAGCGCTGCGTACGCTAAAGTTGCTACTTTAACCCGCGTAGTATAGGGATTATTCATGTTTTTTACGTTTTTTGTAAAATATATGCATTATTTCGAACCATGACCCATTAAAAATTTTATAGTTCGTAAAATGACGCATTCATACATGTGCATATGTGTATATTTCATTAAAATTATTTTATTATTTTATAAATAATCCTATTATTATATTATAGTCAATTCTTTATCACTATAAAATATCAATATTGTTATTAATTGTTAATAGATTAACATAATGTAGTTACTAGTTTGGAAATAGTCTTATAAATTAATAAAAATGTTATCTGTTTTTAGGGAGAACAGTATCTTCCGCGGTGTCAGCCACCTTTGCCTTTGGCCAGCTTTTTAGATGAAATATCTTTGAAAAAATACGTCAGAGAGTTGGCCAAGCACCTGGACGTTTTGTCACATTTCGAAAACTTCGAATGATCCCCACGACCCACTATTATTATTATATTGCTCGGTGGTCGTCAACTTCTTCCAGTATAAAAATAATACTAATTATTATTATTATTATTATTATTATTGTTGTTATTTGATTATAATACATAGTGTGTAGTATACCATATATTATAATATTATGTTTCTATAAATATTGTATAAAGTCGTGAAATACGTGTGTGTCCTATACTTGCATATTGTGTGAAAATTGTTTGGATATGATGAATGTCAACGATATTTAAATCTGTTAAAATCTTGATTTCGACCAAACGTACGTAAAATGTGGTGATATAATATTCGTCTAGTTTATAGATGTTTATCCCACATATTATTTGTTTTATTTCCAATAATCAGAGTTCGATATTTGTTCTACATGCCTATATTATATACGTTCAGTTAAATAGTAGTATATAAATTAAATATGATATACATGTGTATACATATAAATAATATACATGTATATTTATATATTTATACAATATATATTTATATGTATATATATATATTATACATAAAAAAAAAATACTAATTAAATATCGATGGTACAATATATATATTTATATATAGATGGGGTGATTCACCAAGGATCCTCATTCTTCACACTCATTTTTATTTAGTAATCAAGTTATTCAAAATCTGACTTTTGAAAATTTTAAATATACTTAACGATCACAATTTTGAATGCTTTATACTTTATAGTTTTTGTACCATTTAAGAAGTCTTGTGTGGTGATAGTAGTCATACAAACTTCTGTTTTAAAATCTGAACCTACCTTCTTTACTTTAAAGTTTAAATTAATCAGCAGATCGTTTTTTTAGAATTGTATGTACCTAAATCAAAACTTGAACATAACTATGGTTTCCGAGTTATTTAACAGTATATGTACTAAGAATAATAAGTTTGTGTTCGTGATTAAAGGTTTTAGTTAGGACGTTGATGATTTGAAAATAACTGTAGGTAATTAATATGTATGTATCAGATTTTAAAATTTATCTTAGTGTTAAGAATACTAATTTCAATATTTTATCTATTTTATATTTTTGTAAAACCATTTTTAAGGAGTTTTTTATTTTTCGATTTATGTATAACTCGTTTGAATTTCAATTTCAATCAAACATTTACATCAACAGTTTCAAAAAAATGATTTACTAAATAATTTAAAGTAAATTAATGGGTTCTTATTTAAAAAACAAAAGTTTTTACTACCACAGACATTCTTTAAGTGATATGTATAATTTCAAATATTCAAAAATATGTTATTTTTAAAATGTCAAAAATCAGATTTTAAATAACTGTATTTTAAAATATTAAGGTGAACGTGTTTGATGAATCACGCAGTTTATATCATATTGTACCAATAATATATAATTATTATTTTTATTGTTTAGGCCCTAATGGCTTAATTATTTGTTCGTATAATCTGTTAAAAACTATTTAACTCCATCGTAAAATATTTGAAACTTAAAGATGTGTTATGGTTTAATCAAAAACGTTCGATCGAAAGTACAATTAACGTATATAACCGCTAATAAAGCCAATAATGTTAATATACGTGAATAAAAGTACCAAACTACAATGTTATATTATTATATAAGTTATGTGTACCAATTAAATTTGAAAAAACCTGTAACACTTTTCTTTTTTTTAAATTCTATTAATAAATAGTTTAATTTTTTTCTAAATTAATAAATCAATTTCCAAATCTTCCATTTTGTACTACGAAAAATCTCTTAAAATTGCATTATATAAAAATTGTTAGCGAAATAAAGTACAGTATTTTTTATAAAACTCATTTATCTATTTATATTATAAAACTATTTGGTTTCAAAAAAAAAAAAAAAACAAAAAAAAACATTGCTGCTTAATAAGAACCAAATACCCTAAATTAGTTTTATTATACAAATGTTTTATAGTCATTATTATTATAAACTATTATTGTTTCTATATATATTGTTTCTTGTAATCCCTGTATTCTCACATGTTGTACTTCATGGAGTTGAGTACGATTTGCGTGTACCGGTACCTATATCGTGTATCGTTATTTACTTCTGATGTAAATGTGGGTGGGAAATGAGTATGTATTACTCACATAATATAAATAATATATATTATATAATTTAATGTTTTAAGCGCAGTATATGCGATTGTTTATTATATATACTCAATAAATCAACCGAAAACTGTTTACTTTTATATAATATATTTTTCAAAAAAATTTGTCAGTTCTATATTTTATCAAAAATCAATATAGAATTTTAGAATTTTGTTTGAATAACATGACCGTTAAATTCATATCATCGTTATTATCTATGTTGTTACTTTGAGGGGGATAAGCATCGATAAATAAAACTCTGCGATTTTAATTTTCGATCGTTTAGACGGAGAGTGGAAAACTAAGTAAAAAAAGTGAAAGATATGGGCCACTTCGCGATATGACAAATCCAAAGGGTCGAGTTTATTTTTAATTGACGAAATTGGACGCAACCCAAACATGTCTGAGAGACGGGACCACGTCGTAAACGAGCTACACACGCATACAAACGGTTTTCCGCCTCCGGTGCACGAGATCCGCCTCGCGTGTGTGTCAACTTAATTCTTCAAAGTCAAACGATACACTCTGTAAAAATATAATCAAAACAAAAACTGAAGCGCATCTGAAACGAATAAAGAATAAAGCTGTGCGAATGATACTCGTGCCTGGACCCGTCATCGCGTAAGTCTCATCGCGTGACGATGGAAGAACCAGGTCGGTACCCATTATATGTGTATAGGTATACTGTTTATGTATAGTACGTATATCCCAAAATTATCATCGTTACTTCCTGGCAAATCAATAGATTAGGCATTATCTAAATGTTGTTTTTAACAGTATAGGTAATCTATAAGAAACGTATACTAATAAATTGGAATTTTCTTATAGATTTCTATTGAAAAAATAGCATTTAAATATTATATTGATATACCACGGATGTATCTCGCAAAGATACTTGGAATTATATGGGATTTTTGGAACACTCTGTATACACACACATATTAATACTGTGTTATATGAATCTTTAGATAATACAAATGTTTTTGTGTTCAATAATATGGTCGATTTTGTAAAATAAATACAAAATAAAAATGTTGATGTATTCTTTGACCCAGTGCCTTGAGATGTGAGGGAGAATGGCTCATGCAGTTGCCTCCATTGCAGTTTGCAAAAAATGTTTGGGGGTGTCAACATGTTTAACATGTTTTTTTAATAGTTTTTAAATAGGTATATATATTTTATTAAATTATTATAAAAGTAAATTAAAAATTGCATTTTTGGTTAAATTACATTATACGAAAAAAAAAATACAGCTATTATAGGTACCTATATCTCGTAATTTTGGTTTTTAATTGATTTTTAATAGTGTGATTATTACTACTTTTACAATTTTTCGAAATGAGAATAACGTATAATATTATTTCCTTACCGCCTTTATATTAAAATCAATTATGGAAATTTAAGATGTATGATACCATCACTACCTCCGGCAGTGAAATATTTTCATTTACTTAATAAGGCTTTGAACATTAATCGTGTTAAATTATATAAATTAACAGAATCAATAATTCGCCCTTTATAAACCATATCTCTTCACATAGGTATTAAAATATATTTGAGTAATATTTTTTAATATTAGATTCGCGTAAATCGATGTCCTGTGGCAGGGATGGACCCTATTATTCAACGCTGAATCAACCAACTCTCGGCAGGTCTCCGTCAACCAGGTCCACACCATGCAGATCTACTTCACGCAGATCTACCCCGGGTCGGTCTACATCGGGAAGGTCTACCTCGGGATGCAGCAGATCTACAGACAGGTCGATGACGCCAGAACCACCGCCCGTTCCACCAGCCACTTATCACTGGGAGGAAGTGAGGAGAAAACGGTCGGTGGGTGGATATCCATGGACACATCTCAACAAGCCACCATTCGATGAAAAGACTTGGATGAAGTATGAAAGGCAAGTATACACCACCAGGCGTCAATCACGCCGTCGCGCGTCGACAACCCGTTAAAGTACGTTTGCAGCTTATGGTTTTAATGGAAAACAAATCAAATAAAAACTATACATCTATACAGCTGTGTAATATGTTGCATCATACTTGTCAAAATGTGTGCCAACGAGTTCGTCACTATCGCCTGTTGTAGTAGGCGTTTCGTTAAAAAAAAAAAAAAACAAAGCCAAATCGAAAATAAAATATGATTTCCGATGAAATTGAAAGAAACTACATACCTATCTACATTTAAATTACACGATTTTTGTATATTATTCACAGTCTGCAATGACGGCCGATCACTCGTTAAGTATTTGGTTTTGGTCAAGTATAATATTGTGTATACAATCCCACACATTAAGCTATTTTTTTAATGAGAACAATAATAATGACACATCGATGATTCGCTTGTTGTGTTTTTACGAGACTTAATACTCAAACACTACCTATATTTTATAATAATTTGCATTATACGATATCATAATTTCCATAAATATTTCTAAGAATTTCCAATCCTAACACATGTGGTACGCGTTAATAATATATTTATTTATTTTTCGTTCACAAACAATATATTGTTTATAAAATTACCAAAGTAAACTTATATTATATTTTTTAAGCGTTAAATTATTGAATGTTATTTTATATTCAAGACGCAATAGTTTTTTAGGCTATTACTTACGTTTCCTGTTTTATTTAGACTTTAGTAAATAGCTGTTTTTCCGGATGTTTATGACAATAATATATGATCTCATTAATACGTACAATTATGTATAATATATAGTAGTTGTAATAGTTGTAGTTACTAAAGACAATTTTATTTTTTCAAACGTATTCATCTGTATCGAATAAATTTAACGATGTATATTATAAATATGTAAATATAACGTGATTAAATTATTTCGATTGAAGTTTTGATCTCGATAGTTCAATCAATTTAATAATAAAGAGTGCATTGACACTAGCGCTATTTTATGTTATTAAATACCTGCAGTAGACTTTAGTACACTAGTAAATATACCATTTGGCTGTGTAAAATGATAAAAATCTCAACTATATTGGCCCAGAGATGATATTAGTTGGAACTTGGTAGTGAAAAAAAAAACGAACACACTCTTCTCGTCTAAATATTCGTGTTATGCCGGACGGCCAAAACACATTTGGCAACCGTTACGGCAATTTCGATTTTTCTCTCCGTATAATCGAGCGCGATTGTATAGCGCGTGGCGGCGATGTCGAAACCGGGGAATGTATAGCCTTACGACGATTCAGTGTAGTCCGGAAATCACTTGCAGCCGCTGGTCTTCCGACACCATTGAACAACAGATTAAATTTCCTCCAAAGATGCCAAGCACACTGTTGAATTCGTAATTAACTTGAAAATTTGTACTGCATGATTTTAATATAAGATACGTACAGACATGGGGTGAGTATACAACATCATTAAATTGATCAGACACATATAACGAAACAAAAAGTGAAATATTTAAAACATTATATAATATACTTAATTATGAAGTTACTAAATTTGATGTTTGGTTTTAAATCGGGTCTTTATAATTGGGTGTGTTTAAATATAATTAATAAGCATAATTTCATGGCTATAAATCTAGCGGTTTTTCTACACACTTTTTTTTTTATAGCTATTCTATATTTATACGACACTCGTTACCAACACATTATATTATATTTTGCGTACCTACTATAATATCAATAAAACAATACACCCAAATTATAAATTAGATATAAAATTTATGTTTTTTATATTGAACATAATGCTATCACGCATTGTTATATCAATTTTAAATATTTTATTATCAGATAAATGAATAAAAAGTATAAAAAAAATGTTATACACTGTATGCAGTATATAGGTACACGACGGATCTTAACCATTCTACGTCTACTTTTAGCTCCGGACCAACAGACACCTATAAATAAGTTTTTGCTCTCTCACGAGAGGATTCTTGGCATGCCGAATCCTCTGTCTCTGTCATTGTCGCCAAATAATAAATAAATTTAACCCTTCTGTCGTTACACCGGTTTTTTTCGGCGTTCGTTCACACGTGAACCAGCCATTATTTCTGATACAAATATTTAAAATATGTTTGGCCCGATCTGTTTTTGATAACTTAAAATTTTTTTCTTAGGGATCACGTATACGAACCTGTCACGCCAACAGTTAGCGCTGACCGTATGACTCCGCCCGTCGTGAATCCGAAAAAGGATGATAGTCGTCATTTTTTACGCATACCGTTGACGGAAGAACTCGTAATGGCCGACGACACGGGTTCGGAACCTGAAAGCGATCAACAACAACAACGACAACTACGATTAGCCAGAGAAGAAGAAGATGACGAAGATAATGACAACAACAATGATGAAGAAGATGATGACGAAGAGGACAATGATGACGATGACGAAGACGGAAATGTTGATAAAAAAGATGTACGATCCGAAGAATCAATTTATGAGGGTGAGAACGAAAACTCATCTGTGGGTGATGTGGAGTCAAGTAACACACGTATGAAAGTGTTCCAACAAAAAGTTAAAGTCAAAGCAGACATACTACGTACTAAGTTGCAAGGAGTAACTAAACGAAAACCTAAGCAAAAAATAGTCGTAGATACACCCAACGGTGAAAAGTCCCGCCGAAAATTCGGCCAGTTCGCCACTTTGCCAAAAAAGTTCACATTCAACGCACCTAAAGTGAACTTTTCTACGGCCTTTGGGCACTTTTCTCGAAGATCTGTGGACCCGAATGAATCTAGCACGGATGAGACAAAGAGTGTCCGAGATGAGACGAAAAGTGGTCGGTTCTCTTTACCACGTTTTAGTTTATCTAGAACGACATCGGAATCTCCGAAACCGTCAAAATCCGTGAAAATCGGTGGTTCCCGACTGTCTATACCGAGTTTGCGGGGGCGTACTTGGTCGGACGCATCAAAAATATCGAAACCGGACAGTCCGAAACCTCGGATAATGGATTTCGGCACATACCCAAGGATATTTTCGAAACGTAGGAAAACAAACGCGACGAACAAAGCAAAGACGCCACCACCATCCTCCGACGGAGGAGAATCAGAACAGAACAATTACAAACGAAAAGATTCTTTCCACCGGCGTTTCTTTCGATCACACAAAGAGTCGACGCCAGCTCCAACGGAAGAACAGACTGCCACGCTGGCTGTGGAAGAAGAGTTAGATGAGCCTCCATTACAGGTATCCAAGGAATCGTTGGCAGAATTTGGCGACAGCGATCTACAGGAGGTGATATCGCTGAGCGACGACTGTCGATCGAAGGACACGAAAAGTTTGTCCGAACACCGATCGGGCGTGATTGAGGAAATTGATTCTGACGAGTTTTTCCTACGCGAGAAAGGTCTAAGTCGAGGTGACGTGCACATCAGTAATTACTTGTCGTCGGAAATCAGAGACGTTTTCCGGTCGAATCGGACACGGTCCGTGGAAGGCGTTAACAATAACGATAACGGTGCGATTGCAAGAAACAATCATGAATCAAGTAATGGCATCTCCACGCCGGTGAGACCGTCGCGGACCAATTCGCTGAGAAGGCCTAACCGGCATACTACAACTGATGCGAACACTGAGCGATCTTATGTCGCTGATCGGTTCAGCACGATGCCGAAATCGTTCGGTGGCACCAGGCCATTGAAGAAAGATGTGGAAGACTATACTCCCGAGAACATCATCACCAGTCAGACGTTTGAACCGTCACAGAATCCAATACTACCATCTGGAGTGCCCTGGAGGACCTCCGTCAGGCAGACGACTGCTGCTACCGTCACACAAATGCCACCAAAACCACCAACCAGACAACGCATGGCCAAGTTTTCCACGTTTGACACGCGGTCGATGATTGATTTGTCCAGAAAGAGAAGCCAGTCACAAATCGTAAGTATATATTATTTATGCCTAATACTTATACCATAGATTATTATTTAAAAATTTAAAATAGATAATTTTTTAATTTTAGTACTGTACACGATCACGTTTTTTCCGTAAAATAAATATTTTAAAACTATTCCCGATATACCCAACACAGACTAACTTATTTTATTTTTATTTTAAAAACTACTGTTGTAACAATTAAGCTTGACTGTTATTTAACACACTTTACAGATTATACTGTTGACGTCAATTGTTTACTGTGCTAAAATAGAAAATTCAAAATACCTACCAATCTAAAATATTAATTTCTGAAAACAAAATTAAAAAGTATAAATAAATATCTCGTAAATCATTAGGTACAAAGCTACTACTAATTTTTATATATTACGATAAACCATATGCATATAGCATATTATATATAGATCTACTATTTTCTATATTATACTTTTGTTAAGTTTGACCTTCTTCCGACCACCAGGCGAATATATGTTTCTGCGTTTATGCATTTGTGCGTTAGCTATTAAGTAAGATTATACTCTATTTGCAGCGTAAATATATAATAATATTTTAATGTAAATTGTTGCTTTATTTTCTAGTTATTTAAAATTTGTTTTGACATATTTATAACTAAAAATTCTAAACGAAGCAAGGAATATATTAGTTTTTAAATTTTTTCATTTTTACTGCTATCACGTTTTATAGCAGATTTGATTCGGTGTAATTTCAAATTTGTAGTAGTATTTTAATCAATTTCTATTTAATAATTTATTAATAATTTTTATGTTGGAGAAAAATAAAATGATTAAAAATAGGTAATATTACACGATGGCTGTTTGACAATTCGATTTTGATATAATTTTCAAAATATTTTTTCTCAGCACGTCGTGCGTCGGTAATAGGTATTGACATGTGATTTGTTTTGCAAAAATTAGTTAACCAACGTTTTCTATTTAAGAAATTACGAACAATATAAGTCAGTGATACACTATAAACTGGATACACGGTTGTGGATGGTTAAAATATAGCAATTAACTCCAAAAACGATACGATTGCGGACAAATATTGCCAAATTAATAAATAATACTTCGATGATATAGGAATTCTTCACATATTGAATGTAAACTTACGGTATACGTATACTTTACTCCAGTTAAATACTGCAGTAATAGTACACACGTTAAGTTGTTTTAAACAATCCTTAGAAAGAAATGCTGATCCACTACTGATCCCTTTGTTCGGGATTGTTTTTTACAACGAAAAATATTTAATTTGAAATTGACAATATCAATATATATTATAGTGGCATACACACCTACATAATAACTAGGTCACAAGAAACATAGTAATATATACTATGCAGCAGAAGTGAATTCTCGAGCTTCATACCAAATATGTTAGTCGTATAATTAGTTTGTCTATTGTATATAAATATTATTTTATTTTCATATTTAACAAAATTCACTCATTAAACCCTTTGTGTAACAGTTTTATATGTTATTCTAATTTGTATTTTTAAATCGATTTTATTCATATTTTCTTTACTTTATTATTATTATTTTTTATCAGTCACAACCACTGTTGTTTTAGTCGTTTTAGATATGATTGTAATTTCTCCATCTACAACACTGTGATAACATCAGTTATTTTCAAAATATTCTATGTTTATGTATATTTTTTGTATGCACTAAGAATATTCAAGTACTTAGTCGTCAGTCGATCGGCTTTCATGTTATTTGATGTCGAAAATTTTATAATTACCATACTATTTTAAAATCTTATCCTTGATCGGTATTTCTTGCCGACGATGAGTCATATGTCGTGAACTTACAACCATTGTTTTTTTAAACAATTTTTAGCTTATATATAAAAATAAATTGGATCCAACAATAATTTTAATTTATATACAATATACATATATACCTACTGTATTTTTATAATTAATTGGCTCGTCTCGAAAAACAGTTGTATATTTATTACAGCTAAAAAAATGTTCCTATTATAGTTTCAGTATAATATACTATTATACATTTATATACTACTGTACACTTGTATAGTATGTAATTATTATTTTTATATTGTCGTTATCTTCACCGAAATACGCTTTGTCAGGAAATGAGTATATAATTTAACACTAGGAGCACAGGTCATAGCGGTAAAATCACACAGATGTCAAAACGTGCTTCTATTTCGTTCACAAATGTAGGTACCTATATAACAATTTTGTCAGTACGATAAGCGTATACAATTCGCGTAACTTAACCGCAATAATCGAATAATTTATTAATCAGAATAAAACGGCATACTTTTACGGCAATTTCCTAGGGTTTAAATATAAAATATAAATTATTATAATATATCAAAAGGAAGTCGGTCGACGACATCGTAATATATAGGTAGGTATTATAGATTATGCAGGTTAGTACATATAGGAGGGAACTTGTCCCCCTTCAGTCGAAAGTAAGTATAACTACGTATAGTTATATACGATATTTTATTTATATTGTGTAATTCGATCGATCCACTCCAACACAAGCTCATTATAGACTTAGAGAAGTTAATATATATATAATATATATACATTATACATATAAATTTAAAATTTCATCGGATCAAATTTCTTTTTAATTTATTTATAACTTTAGTATTGTGTTTAAAAAATACTTAACTGCAAACACGAAAAACTGTTTAAACGGCTGATGAGACATATCATATAGTATATACGTGTGAAGAAATTTAAAAATAGTAGTAGGTCAGGTATTAAGCGTAATACATAATCTTTAAAAAATATTATCGGATCCAAAAAACTGGACTACGCACAAAATATCGGTATACCCGTTACACGCGCTGTTTAATAAATTGTTTAATATTTTAAATCTGATAGTTTATTTTTCGTTACAGGGGTTCCAGCCGTCAATGAACTTTTCAGACACCGTGCCAAAAGCTCCAATGCGTCGGTCCAGGACTTCGTTGGCCGGTTCCGACCGCGACATTTCGTCGACGGTAACCGACAACGGCGGTCGGCCCTCGTGGGCAGTAAACGGAGGCGGCAGTACAGGAGCGCCTACACCACCGCTTCGCCGTTCGCGGATGTCGCTGACGTCGGAAGCGGACGTCGAAGAGCGGTTTGCGACAGTAATGCATTCGGTCAACGGTACTGCAGGGCCCGCGAGGTCCACGGGCTCGACGCCTCCGCGACCCCCTCCGCCGCAATTGACGGCAACCGCGGCATCGGCCGCGGTCGTCGGTTACGCGACGGTGGACAAATCGTCGCCGTCCTCTGCAGCGTCGCTCCTGTTACCGCCACAGTCGCCGGCACGTCACAGGAGGAAGAAATCGTACGACGTTATCAAAAGTCAAGAGTTCGGAGCGTTTTTCACCATACCGAGATCGTACAGCTATTCCGACAGAAATGCAAAGCCGCCCGCGGATGCGGACAACGGTTGCAGCACCGCTAAACTGCCTCCGCCGTCCAGACCGGCACGAGCCTACAACACCCTGGGACCGTCTCGACCGCTTCGGCGACGGTTGCCGGTCCGCGAACACGAGTACGGCGACGTGGCCGACGACGGCAGTGGCGTCCATCACGACGACAGCAAAGGCGACGGCGCAGACAGAATCGACGGAACGGCCAAAGCTGCGGCCACGTTGTGCTCGGGCGACGTGATCGAAAAGATGAAACTTCGGCCGTTGCCGTCACCACCGCCGCCACCTCGCAAGTCGAGACCGGCCGACGACGCTGTTAACACGCCCGAACCTCACCGGCGCAGGAACACCGATTCGGCCTTGGTTCCTTTTTTAGATCGGCGAGAAACGTCTGTAACATCGTCTAACGATTTTTTTGCCGACGTTTCTCGCGCTCTGCTAGCGTCTGCCGCCCAAAACACCGTTTCCGCCACCGACGACGTGTCCGTGGCCGTTCAGACCGACCCGTCGCCAGCCGATTACGCGTCGGACGACCACGACGACGACGGGTCTTGCTGTTCGACCGAGTCGGACGACGGTCGGGCGACAAAGTCCGGAGGATCGACGACTCGACGACACGTCTCTCCGAACACGCTGCAGACCTGCACCGCCGCGGCCGCCCCCGTCGACCGACCCAGATCCCGAACGTCGTCCCAGGTCACCGAGTACGTGGACCGACCGACGTCCGGTATGTCGGTAACCGCGGAAGACGACTGTAACTGCAACGGTTACGCGATGGTGTCCGAAACGGCCTCTGCGGCCAACGGTGTCGCCGCAGTGCGAGCGCAACGCATAACCGTCGAAGAGCTACAAGTGGGCAGGATGATCGTGGCCGACATACTCGGGCAGCGAATGGCCGTCGACGACGTGTCCGGATCGAGTCTAAAAATCGCTCAGTTCGCCACTGCGGCGGTACAGCATCCGTCTCTGCAACAGCTGCAACAGAACGCCGCTACAGCAGCCGCCGTTCAAGCGGCGTCGCGTGCGGCCGACGACCTCGTCGCGACGCATCACGTGCCGCCGCAATTGCAGGACGACAACGCGTCGGTTCAGTCTTCGCGCGTGTCTTCCATGTACCCGGAAGTGGATTCGGATGAAGATCGGGCCAGCGTGTTGGCCGCTCCCACGCCACCGCGTCGACGCAGCAAACCTCCGTCCTCGCCGCGTTCGACCGCCAACGCCGACCACCACGACCGCGGCAAAAATGGCAGACTACCCGTCGGCGCTGTCGATCTGTCCGCCGCCGACCCGTCCATCACCGAACTCAGCTGTCAGCTGTTCCGGTTGTGTCACTCGAACGTGTGCAGTCTGTTCACCAAAGTTGTCCAGCAAGTGGTCCCGGAGGACACGGAGAAGCGGCGCGACCTGCAGGCCGCCCTGTGCTTCCTGAGCATCATACTCGCCGGTCTGCTGATCTTGGGGTTCGGCAACGAGAAGACCATACACCATCACCATTGGGATTTTCAATTCCCTCCCAATCAGTAGCCACACCCCACCCATATTATCGTGGGTTGTTGCGGCACTGTTGTTATTGTTATTGTTGCTAACCGTTCGTTGTTTCTTTAAGTTTTGCATTTCGATATTTTAATATTCAATTGTATAGCATGATTGTTAAAAAACATGTTTACCCTATACCTAGTATACCTACATATAAAACAACAGTCGTTCCTGTCATTGTCAATTTTTAGAGCTTAAATTCAAAACACCTAACACTATACGTATATACGATTATACGATTTTCGTTTGTGTCCCTAACTTTTCCTTACAATTTTGTTTTACACGATTTTTTTTCTAAAATATTTTTGAAACGCATTGTTGTTTTATTTAGAAACGTCGTTGATTATAATCCAATCAATGGAAACGTTATATTTGCTGTTTTTCATATCGTTCGTATAAATCGTTTACAATCATTGGCCGTTATATTAAATAACGGCGATTAAAACACAAATATTATATATAGGTACGTAGGTACATCAATAACTTCGTTAAAAATTATTTAATAATCGATTAAAATGTTTAATGATATTCCGCTATTTTATGTTTAACAGGGTAAAGCAAAGTGAATTAAAAACACTCTGGATTATCCTAAATTTCTAGACTAGGATATACCTATTATACATAGATCATAGTTATAGGTTTGAGTAGAAATGGCGAAATTAGGTAACTATTAAGATTTATTACTAGTAAGTATTATTAGACGCAATTTACTGTTGTCTATAGTCTCAACAGTGGCGTCTAACATAATATGAAATCACAAATTGCCAACTAAAATACTAAATACAATAAGTATGATCAGATGACTAAATTTCTTTAACTTGATTATAAGCCATGTGAGGTACCCTTTAGGTACCAAATCATCAAACATCCAATTTAAGTCATTAGACACTTCCGGCATAGATCTTAGTTTATTTATTAAATGTTTTGTTTCATTAAGGCTTTATAAGTAGATAAATGCAAAACTATGATTATAATTTTTAATTTGTATGGTTATCTACAGAATAGATATTGTCTAGAATCTAGATTAAAAATCTCCACTTCTGAGTAAATAACTGAAATCTCAAAGTTGTGTTTTTTTTATTATAACCCATGTGTTTGTGGTAACTACAAATTTTGTTACACAATTTATTTTGTGTCATAATTACTAAATTAATTTTTCAAGTTAACAATAAATTAATTTACAGAACACATCAGTAATATATTTTTTTTAATAAACAATTTATAAAAATTACATAAACATATTATTTTTAGCACTCAGTCATAAAAAAAAAATATCTATTATATAATTAAAATTTAAAATAAATAAAAATAACTTATTAAAATAAATCATCATATGTCACCAGTGAACGATCATCTCGTTGATTTCCCTTTTGAGATTTATTAGTAGCTAGAATTAAAAAATAGTAAACATTAGTTTTGATAATTAAAAACTGTACATCTAAATTAATATGTTATAAACATTTTAGTTATCAGTTTATAATTTCTGAATAAAAGAATATTTTCACCATGGGTTTAAATTTAACTCACTTTTAGGTTGAATTATTTTAGCTGAATTCAAGGAGAGATTAGCCTAAGAGCTACATGTTAAGAATTATTATGATATTAAATATTATCTGATATTCAAACATTTTTAAATAAAATAATTGTTGCACAACTGAAATATGTAATAATATCTACAAACTATATTTATGTATTAAGGTTCAAAAATTATAATATTTTATGTATCGATTATTATAATATAATAATGTTATAATAATTCACAACTAATTCATTATTATATTATGTATTTTATCAATTATTTATTTTTATGAATTTAATAAAAGTGAAAAAAAATACTTAAATGTGATTTTATTATAAATTGAAATTTTAAAATTACAATACAGAATTATTTAAAAAACATGGTTAGTGCTAACCCCTATTTTAACTTTATAATGAATGTATTCATGTTTTTATAACGTTTAAAGAGTATTCTGTGGTGATAGTAATTTTTTTTCAGATGAGAACTAATTTAATTTTTTATACTGTTTTTATGTTATACATTTAAGTATAACATAACAAAGTTAAAATAGAAAATAAGATATCATGGCATATAACAACATTAATTCAGCCATTTGCAAGACTAATGCAGTATGCACAATGGACAAGAAACCACACATTGCTAGTTGTATTTTATATAGCCATAGGTCTAACAAGCAATAAGGGAATCTAGGCTATCAAAGGCTATTCCAATAGAAATTGAAGATACACTTAGCATATACTTTGGCAAACGAGAGAACAAACATGTTTTACATACGTAAACTGATAGTAACAACAGATGTTAACTCACACTAATATTACAGATATGTGAAATTGGTGAGGGGTATAAGAGTTTAGAAAAATCTTGGTAGCCACCCAGGTGCGTTCTGTTGTGAACCAGAATATAGTTAATAGACACTATTCTTTTAAAAAGACAATATATAAGAAGGGTTGTCAGTAAGATGGTTAAACAGTTGGATATAACCAAGACACTTTAAAGGTAGATTATAATCAGTCATAATAGCACTCTAATACTTGGTTATAAATGTTATAATTAACTAATTAAGGCTTGAAAATTGTAGGAGTTCCATATATTTTATTAGCTCTTAAATTATAACAAACTATACTTAAAAACAATTCTATGCAATGAAAACTTTAAAAATAAAAGATTGAAAATGTTTAATTTATCCATTTTGTCAATTATAGAAATGCTTATTTCTCCATTTCTGTATAATATGTTAAATGTTTTCCTAAAAATTAATGTTTTTATTTTATGACGAGCATTTTAGTACGAAACTCTACATAAATTGAAAATAAATATGATTGGTACTATTTGGAAATTAATATTTCAATAATTAATATATTGTTAACAATTTTAAAAATAATATTACAAATATATGTATTAAAAAAAATTAAAATATAAAAATGCACAATTAGATCTAGTATAGAATTCAATTCAATAATTTAATATTTATTATATTCTGAAATTACTTTAATAATTATAAAATGTTGACTGAGGAAAATTAAATACTAAAACAGTTAAATGTTATCTCTCTTATCTTCCAAACATGGACCCATTGGCGGATTTATGGGGGTCAGCCATTTTTGGCAGATTTATGGGCGCAAGGAACTACAATCTTTAACATACCAAATTAAATAACTAAAATCCTATTTTTTTCAATAAAAATAAAAATTGGTATCATCACAAGATTTAAAGTTCTTTAAATGGTGTAACAATCAAAGTATTTGAAAAAATGATCCCAGCAGCATACTTAAGATTTTCAAAAATCAAAATTTTAATTAAATCATCATAAAAACATAAGTATGAACATAAATTATTCTAAACCTATATACTTGTGCATTATATCAATATAAACATACAATTATGCATACAATTTACACACATAACCCAAAGAATATGATCTGTTCTAATTTTTTTTTTTTTAAAACACACATTGGTGGTATAATAAGCATATGTTCTAAATAACTAAACGATTAATAAAAGACATGTATATTTGTTGAACAAATTATCCCGCGACAACACTTGGCAAAATATGATTTAATTGAAAAATTTATTAATTTCAAACTTAAATAAATATTTTTCATACTATTTTTTACATTAGGTATACAATTTATAGTACAAACATTTCAAAATAAAAAAATAATTTTTAGTATTATTAATGAATATTTCTAATAAATAATAATTTAATGAATTTATATATAAAATATCATAAAATATGTACAAATTATGTCAAATATTGAATTAAAAATTTAAGATTATTAATAAAGTGCTTACCAATGGCATTCCACGAATTAACTCCTTTATCGCCAAATTCAATAGGTTGATTTCGGGAAATTGAAACTTTTAATTTAATACCAGATACTGTAGTAGTATTCATCTATATAAGCATTTAAATTTATGAATTATAATAATACATTTTAAGCGAGATTTTAAGTATTTAGAATTAATTACTTGAGTTACTGCTTTCTCAGCAGTATCTGGGGAGTTGAAAGTGATGAACCCTCGACTAAAGCAAAATTGTTTAATGAATTAGATTTTTGAAATAAATAAAATATTAGGTATAAAACTCACTTTTTTTCTATTTCCATTGATATATTAATTATTGGACCAAATTTACTAAACGTAGATCTTAAAAATTCTTCAGTCATTGAACTACTTCCTCCAACAAATATAGTGATATCTTTACGAGTAGGTGTTTCAGGAACTGGTTCTGGTGAACTTGGAGCTGGTGGAGTGGTTTTAGAAGTGGAAGAAACAAAGCTACTATATAAATTCTACAACCACAACAAGTTTTAAATAATAAAAACCATAGGTTACTCCAAGATATAATATAATACATACAGAGAATTTAGTAGTAGGAGTAGCCTTTGGAGTACTATCGGGAATGACATCAGACTTTACTGGAGAAGGAGAAGCTGCTGAAAATGGTTGATAGCTACTCAAAGCCTGGGTGGTAGTCAACAATTTACGTTCCATTCCACAAGGTCTCTTAAATGATTCCTGGTCTGTACGATTCGGTACTTTTTTTATTGGTCCTATAGCACCAGACTTCAATAGTTTTTTTGCTATTTCCCTGGCATCACGAGCCGTTTCTTTAGGCCTTTTGGGATTGAGTACAGGCGAAGGTTCAGGTTCAGGACGAGGTGTTTTTTGAACTTGCAATGCTTTTTTCTAGACAAAGTGAGTTTACAATAGTTATACAATAAGAGTTGTAATATGAGATTTGCATTTAAGTAATATTACCTTTTTTCTCAATTTTTGATACTTGTTTTGCAGCATGAGTTCTTCTTCGGTCAGATTCGTCGGAAAGTGTAAGTACACCATTTTGACGCACTATAATCGTATTATTCGGATGTAATTTTTTAATATCAAGACGCCTAAACTCAAAAGAGTCAAATGATCATCACTATTCCCGATTTGAAAAAAGACTGCGGCTTTGCCGTCCGTTTATCAACGATAACGGAAAGTAAATAATAAACAAGTATGATCTAAGACCGTGATAATGAACTGTATCTAATTCGTCTTGGTGGAACAATCCACCTAGGTTTTTCCAATGCATTATACTAACTTATCAATCCTGATAAGGCTGGTAACCGCATTAACCGCATATTTGTTGCCTATGCAATCTTAAAAGGAGTATGTTTATATAAACATACTTATTTTTCAGTTGTAATTCAAGATTCAATATGAATGAACAATAATAATTATTACTGAGATTGTAGTGATTATTCAAAACTAAAATATCAAATATTTATTTTATCAGTATAACAGTTTCTAATATTAAAACAAGTTATTTAATTCATTCATTAGTATCTATTGACTAGTGACTACTATGCATTTACGCCTTACGGCTATTAAAATCTATCTACATATATAATGAAATATAGCATTCTTAAGTTCAAAAAAATACAATCAGTGACTTTTAAATTAAGAGCATTATGAACAAGGTCTATAGATTTAAGACTCAAACAATAAGAATTCAAAATTATAAGCGGCAAAAAGATCAACATTGAAGAAATTAATACATCAGATGTAAGTACAATATAGACCTATTGAATATTGACGAACAAAAAAATCGATACGTAGAAACATTAATTTAAAATAAAAATGTTTATTTTTTTATAATCGGTGTAATGTTGTCACCATAGTCGCACATCGGTTACTTTTTACTAGCTGAACTATATTTAAATATCAACGTTATCACAGCGTTGTACAAAAAATACATTAATATAATATATTACATTTAAGCTCTACATCACCCAATCCTTTACGTGAATAATAATTTATAATATTCAAAAAATTAACATAAAAGCCCTAAAAAAATATTTTTTGAAAAACCAAATTATGCACATAAACTTTGTGAGAGACGGTAAGTTTTGACTCTCAAAATTTCACATCTATAATACGGTGTGTTGTACATTGCATGAAAAATATACACACATAAATACGTAAAAAGTCAATTTTATTTTTCATATGGGACCCACAATCACCTTTTGGATGTTGATGGTTTTAAAAAACTAATTTTACCTCTTTTTAATAGTATAATATACAGTGGTCACGACATTTCAACAGATAGGCCACACTCTATATTGTATACCTACAAACATTTATCAGTTACCTACAGCTACTTCAATCTGATAGAATCCATTATTTAAATACCTTTTCTTATTTAAATTTGATCGTTGTCTAGATTGGACGCTGACTTTGCAAGGAAATTTTAACCTAATGTATTGTATTTCAGCATATTAGACTAAAATAAAAAATTAGCTAATATATTTATCACTACTTAATTAAAAGCATTCGTATGGATCAATAATAATATGGAATATCTCCGAATTTAATGTCAAAAAATACGAAATACTGTTCTTTTGAAAAAATCACATTAAGTACAATTCTCGTTGAAAAAATAAGTTTTTGGATCCGAAATTTCACATATATGATCTAATATTCTAATGCGTTGCCTTCTTAAATTAAACGCAAAAAACCGTAAAAAATATCAAATTTAAATTTCTTATTCGGTACACTGCCACTTGTTGTCGGTTTTTTCTAAAAAAAACTAGTTTTTCTAATTTTTCACTGTGTTTAATTTATTTCATCATTTCCCAAACGAACTATAAACATTAAAAAAACCTTGCAGTATCGAATTAATCAATAATAATATGGAATATCTCCGAATTTAATGTCAAAAAATACGAAATACTGTTTTTTTGAAAAAAACACATTAAGTACAATTCTCGTTGAAAAAATAAATTTTTGGATCCGAAATTTCACATATATGATCTAATGCGTTGCGTTATAACATTGAATGCTTTAAAACTTAAAATATTCGAAATTTTTATTTCATATTATACCCAGAGCCACTTGTTGTCAGTATTTTCAAAAAAATCTAGTTTTTCGTATTTTTCACAGTGTTAAATTTATTTCATCATTTCCCAAACGCACTATAAACATTAAAAAAACGTCGCAGTATCGAATTAATCAATAATAATATGGAATATCTCCAAATTTAATGTCAAAAAATACGAAATACCGTTTTTTTGAAAAAATCTCATTAAGTACAATTCTCGTTGAAAAAATAAGTTTTTGGATCCGAAATTTCACATATATGATCAAATGCGTTGCCTTCTTAAATTAAACGCAAAAAACCGTAAAAAATATCAAATTTAAATTTCTTATTCTGTCCACTGCCACTTGTTGTCGGTTTTTTCTAAAAAAAACTAGTTTTTCTAATTTTTCACTGTGTTTAATTCATTCCATCATTCTACAAACGCACTATAACATTACAAAAACGTCGCAGTATCGAATTAATCAATAATAATATGGAATATCTCCGAATTTAAAGTCAAAGAATACGAAATACCATTTTTTTGAAAAAATCTCATTACGTACAATTCTCTTTGAAAAAATAAGTTTTTGGATCCAAAATTTCACATATATGATCCAATGCGTTGCGTTATAACATTGAATGCTTAAAAACTTAAAATATTCGAAATTTTTATATCATATTGTACCCAGAGCCACTTTTTGTCAGTATTTTCAAAAAATCTAGTTTTTCGTATTTTTCACAGTGTTAAATTTATTTCATCATTTCCCAAACGCGCTATAAACATTAAAAAACGTCGCAGTATTGAATTAATCAATAATAATATGGAATATCTCCGAATTTAATGTCAAAAAATACGAAATACTGTTTTTTTGAAAAAATCACATTAAGTACAATTCTCGTTGAAAAAATAAGTTTTTGGATCCGAAATTTCACGTATATGATCTAATGCGTTGCCTTATTAAATTAAACCCATAAAACCGTAAAAAATATCAAATTTAAATTTCTTATTCTGTCCACTGCCACGTGTTGTCGGTTTTTTCTAAAAAAAACTAGTTTTTCTAATTTTTCACTGTGTTAAATGTATTTCATCATTTCCCAAACGCACTATAAACATAAAAAAAACGTCGCAGCATCGAATAGATCTGCAATAATATGGAATATCTCCGAATTTAATGTCAAAAAATACGAAATACCGTTTTTTTGAAAAAATCACATTAAGTACAATTCTCGTTGAAAAAATAAGTTTTTGGATCCGAAATTTCACATATATGATCTAATGCGTTGCCTTCTTAAATTAAACGCAAAAAACCGAAAAAATGTCAAATTTAAATTTCTTATTCTGTTTACTGCCACTTGTTGTCGGTTTTTTCTAAAAAAAACTAGTTTTTCTAATTTTTCACTGTGTTAAATGTATTTCATCATTTCCCAAACGCACTATAAACATAAAAAAAACGTCGCAGCATCGAATAGATCTGCAATAATATGGAATATCTCCGAATTTAATGTCAAAAAATACGAAATACCGTTTTTTTGAAAAAATCATATTAAGTACAATTCTCGTTGAAAAAATAAATTTTTGGATCCGAAATTTCACATATATGATCTAATGCGTTGCGTTATAACATTGAATGCTTAAAAACTTAAAATATTCGAAATTTTTATTTCATATTATACCCAGAGCCACTTGTTGTCAGTATTTTCAAAAAATCTAGTTTTTCGTATTTTTCAGTGTTAAATTTATTTCATCATTTCCCAAACGCACTATAAACATTAAAAAAACGTCGCAGCATCGAATAGATCTGCAATAATATGGAATATTTCCGAATTTAATGTCAAAAAATACGAAATACCGTTTTTTTGAAAAAATCTCATGATGTACAATTCTCGTTGAAAAAATAAGTTTTTGGATCCGAAATTTCACATATATGATCTAATGCGTTGCCTTCTTAAATTAAACGCAAAAAACCGAAAAAATGTCAAATTTAAATTTCTTATTCTGTTCACTGCCACTTGTTGTCGGTTTTTTCTAAAAAAAATTAGTTTTTCTAATTTTTCACTGTGTTAAATGTATTTCATCATTTCCCAAACGCACTATCAACATAAAAAAAACGTCGCAGCATCGAATAGATCTGCAATAATATGGAATATCTCCGAATTTAATGTCAAAAAATACGAAATACTGTTTTTTTGAAAAAATCACATTAAGTACAATTCTCGTTGAAAAAATAAGTTTTTGGATCCGAAATTTCACGTATATGATCTAATGCGTTGCCTTATTAAATTAAACCCATAAAACCGTAAAAAATATCAAATTTAAATTTCTTATTCTGTCCACTGCCACGTGTTGTCGGTTTTCTCTAAAGAAACTAGTTTTTCTAATTTTTCACTGTGTTTAATTTATTCCATCATTCTACAAACGCACTATAAACATTAAAAAAACGTCACAGCATCGATTAGAACTGTAATAATATGGAATATCTCCGAATTTTATGTCAAAAAATACGAAATACCGTTTTTTTGAAAAAATCTCATTACCTACAATTATCGTTGAAAAAATAAGTTTTTGGATCCAAAATTTCACATATATGATCTAATGCGTTGCGTTATAACATTGAATGCTTAAAAACTTAAAAAATTCGAAATTTTTATTTCATATTATACCCAGAGCCACTTGTTGTCAGTATTTTCAAAAAATCTAGTTTTTCGTATTTTCCACAGTGTTAAATTTATTTCATCATTTCCCAAACGCACTATAAACATTAAAAAAACGTTGTAGTATCGAATTAATCAATAATAATATGGAATATCTCCAAATTTAATGTCAAAAAATACGAAATACTGTTTTTTTGAAAAAATCACATAAAGTACAATTCTCGTTGAAAAAATAAGTTTTTGGATCCGAAATTTCACATGTATGATCTAATGCGTTGCCTTCTTAAAATAAACGCAAAAAACCGAAAAAATGTCAAAATTTAATTTCTTATTCTGTTCACTGCCACTTGTTGTCGGTTTTTTCTAAAAAAACTAGTTTTTCTAATTTTTCACTGTGTTAATGTATTTCATCATTTCCCAAACGCACTATAAACATAAAAAAAACGTCGCAGCATCGAATAGATCTGCAATAATATGGAATATCTCCGAATTTAATGTCAAAAAATACGAAATACCGTTTTTTTGAAAAAATCACATTAAGTACATTCTCGTTGAAAAAATAAGTTTTTGGATCCGAAATTTCACATATATGATCTAATGCGTTGCCTTCTTAAATTAAACGCAAAAAACCGAAAAAATGTCAAATTTAAATTTCTTATTCTTTTCTTTTCTTTTTTCCACTTGTTGTCGTTTTTTCTAAAAAAAACTAGTTTTTCTAATTTTTCACTGTGTTAAATGTATTTCATCATTTCCCAAACGCACTATAAACATAAAAAAAACGTCGCGGCATCGAATAGATCTGCAATAATATGGAATATCTCCGAATTTAATGTCAAAAAATACGAAATACCGTTTTTTTGAAAAAATCACATTAAGTACAATTCTCGTTGAAAAAATAAATTTTTGGATCCAAAATTTCACATATATGATCTAATGCGTTGCGTTATAACATTGAATGCTTAAAAACTTAAAAAATTCGAAATTTTTATTTCATATTATACCCAGAGCCACTTGTTGTCGGTATTTTCAAAAAAAATCTAGTTTTTCGTATTTTTCACAGTGTTAAATTTATTTCATCATTTCCCAAACGCACTATAAACATTAAAAAAACGTCGCAGCATCGAATAGAACTGTAATAATATGGAATATCTCCGAATTTTATGTCAAAAAATACGAAATACCGTTTTTTTGAAAAAATCACATTAAGTACAATTCTCGTTGAAAAAATAAATTTTTGGATCCAAAATTTCACATATATGATCTAATGCGTTGCGTTATAAGTTTATAACATTGAATGCTTAAAAACTTAAAATATTCGAAATTTTTATTTCATATTATACCCAGAGCCACTTGTTGTCGGTATTTTCAAAAAAAATCTAGTTTTTCGTATTTTTCACAGTGTTAAATTTATTTCATCATTTCCCAAACGCGCTATAAACATTAAAAAAACGTCACAGCATCGATTAGAACTGTAATAATATGGAATATCTCCGAATTATATGTCAAAAAATACGAAATACCGTTTTTTTGAAAAAATCTCATTACCTACAATTATCGTTGAAAAATAAGTTTTTGGATCCAAAATTTCACATATATGATCTAATGCGTTGCCTTCTTAAAATAAACGCAAAAAACCGAAAAAATGTCAAATTTAAATTTCTATTCTGTTCACTGCCACTTGTTGTCGGTTTTTTCTAAAAAAAATTAGTTTTTCTAATTTTTCACTGTGTTAAATGTATTTCATCATTTCCCAAACGCACTATCAACATAAAAAAAACGTCGCAGCATCGAATAGATCTGCAATAATATGGAATATCTCCGAATTTAATGTCAAAAAATACGAAATACCGTTTTTTTGAAAAAATCACATTAAGTACAATTCTCGTTGAAAAAATAAATTTTTGGATCCGAAATTTCACATTTATGATCAAATGCGTTGCCTTCTTAAATTAAACGCAAAAAACCGTAAAAAATATCAAATTTAAATTTCTTATTCTGTTCACTGCCACTTGTTGTCGGTTTTTTCTAATAAAAACTAGTTTTTCTAATTTTTCACTGTGTTAAATGTATTTCATCATTTCCCAAACGCACTATAAACATTAAAAAAACGTCGCAGTATCGAATTAATCAATAATAATATGGAATATCTCCGAATTTAATGTCAAAAAATACGAAATACCGTTTTTTTGAAAAATTCTCATTACGTACAATTCTCGTTGAAAAACTAAGTTTTTGGATCCAAAATTTCACATATATGATCTAATGCGTTGTGTTATAACATTGAATGCTTTAAAACTTAAAATATTCGAAATTTTTATTTCATATTATACCCAGAGCCATTTGTTGTCAGAATTTTCAAAAAAATCTAGTTTTTCGTATTTTTCACAGTGTTATATTTATTTCATCATTTCCCAAACGCAATATAAACATTAAAAAAACGTCGCAGTATCGAATTAATCAATAATAATATGGAATATCTCCAAATTTAATGTCAAAAAATACGAAATACCGTTTTTTTGAAAAAATCTCATTAAGTACAATTCTCGTTGAAAAAATAAGTTTTTGGATCCGAAATTTCACATATATGATCTAATGCGTTGCCTTATTAAATTAAACGCAAAAAACCGTAAAAAATATCAAATTTAAATTTCTTATTCTGTCCACTGCCACTTGTTGTCGGTTTTTTCTAAAAAAACTAGTTTTTCTAATTTTTCACTGTGTTTAATTCATTCCGTCATTCTACAAACGCACTATAAACATTACAAAAACGCCGCAGTATTGAATTAATCAATAATAATATGGAATATCTCCGAATTTAAAGTCAATGAATACGAAATACCATTTTTTTGAAAAAATCTCATTACGTACAATTCTCTTTGAAAAAATAAATTTTTGGATCCAAAATTTCACATATATGATCTAATGCGTTGCCTTCTTAAATTAAACGCAAAAAACCGAAAAAATATCAAATTTAAATTTCTTATTCTGTTCACTGCCACTTGTTGTCGGTTTTTTCTAAAAAAAACTAGTTTTTCTAATTTCCCAAACGAAATATAAACATTAAAAAAACGTCGCAGCATCGAATAAATCTGCAATAATATGGAATATCTCCGAATTTTATGTCAAAAAATACGAAATACCGTTTTTTTGAAAAAATCTCATTACCTACAATTATCGTTGAAAAAATAAGTTTTTGGATCCAAAATTTCACATATATGATCTAATGCGTTGCGTTATAACATTGAATGCTTAAAAACTTAAAAAATTCGAAATTTTTATTTCATATTATACCCAGAGCCACTTGTTGTCGGTATTTTCAAAAAAAATCTAGTTTTTCGTATTTTTCACAGTGTTAAATTTATTTCATCATTTCCCAAACGCGCTATAAACATTAAAAAAACGTCGCAGTATTGAATTAATCAATAATAATATGGAATATCTCCGAATTTAATGTCAAAAAATACGAAATACTGTTTTTTTGAAAAAATCTCATTAAGTACAATTTTCGTTGAAAAAATAAGTTTTTGGATCCGAAATTTCACATATATGATCTAATGCGTTGCCTTCTTAAATTAAACGCAAAAAACCTTAAAAAATATCAAATTTAAATTTCTTATTCTGTCCACTGCCACTTGTTGTCGGTTTTTTCTAAAAAAAACTAGTTTTTCTAATTTTTCACTGTGTTTAATTCATTCCATCATTCTACAAACGCACTATAAACATTACAAAAACGTCGCAGTATCGAATTAATCAATAATAATATGGAATATCTCCGAATTTAATGTCAAACAACACTATGTACCATTTTTTTGAAAAAATCAAATTTTTTACAATTCATGGTGATGGAGTAAGTTTTCAAATTCAAAATTCCACATAACTAGATAAAACTTATTTATTTATTACAGTATTTTTTAATAAATTTTAAAATTTTACTGATCAATAATTCCCAACATATTTTGGATCATAGGTTTGGAGAGATTAAATATCTATATTTGTATAATTATAAGTTATAATTTTTATATTCAATTCATAATTAATAAGATTAATGATATTATTTAACATGATAACTTATAAGTATAGTAAATATTAACAATGATATCAAACTAGGTTTAATAGAATATTTTTTACAGAATTTAATACTTAAATCTTTAATACAGCGGTCTACTAAAATAATAATTTATAATATATTTATTTATTATTTTTATTCTACATAAGCTATTAAAAATAAAATATGGATATTATAAATTATAACAATTTTTCATACTATTATAATATTGTGATAAATATTTATAACTAATTAATAATAATAATATGAACCACATTAAATCACTTATAAAAATGTGTCAAAATATAATTTTTAATTTAGGTTTACGATATAACTAAAATAAACATTAATATCAGTCAATACTTATTTTTAGTATTTTTTCTAAAACGATTAATAATTGGGACTTTATATTCATTTAAAAATGAGCCTAAATGTGTATCTTAAAAAAATAAATTTTTTTTATAAAAACGTGTACGTAGGCAGTTTTTCTTATCGGCGTTTATATTGTTGTTTGTAAGTCTATTACACAAGGCATTTTATTTTTTCATATATTAAATGTCTTATATTATTTCTGTTAATGTTGGTGAATACTTTTAAAATTGTAGGTAACAAATAGTATATTTCTTTATTTTTTAGTAGGTTTCTGTACCTACGTAATTTTTTTTTTAATATTTTTCTATAATACCTAAAAGTGTATAAAATTACAAAATGACAAATGACGTCAAAGGTTTTTAATAATTATGGTGATTATCAGATCAAAAGACATATCCATTTTTTATTGTTTGAAGATATTGGATAATGAAACGTTTTTTAGAAATGTTTTTAAAATGTGATACGAATGGTACAACAATAATACTCTTGATTATTTTATTGTGAATTATCTTTTTAGAATTTTAGTAAGTATATTATACAAGAAAATGCACCTTAATTGCTGATCTCACCATCACTTGCTAAATCATGCTCATGGTCAGTGAAACGCGATAATTATATTCGTTAAAAGTATTAGCTAATGCTACGATAGTATAATTCTAAATAAAATGACTGTTTAAACATAGACATATTAGCCCTTCAGTTTTGGGGGATCGAGTTGTTTTTAAATTTTTTTTTTCATAAGCTTATTAACTTCTTTATATCTACAGCGTTATAAATACTTTAAAATTCTTAGTTTTTTTTTTATGTAGTGTTATATGTGTCTTCTATTTATCTTTTAAAAAATAAAACATGATATGTATACTTACATTATGATGGTAATTTTTTTAATATCTATACATAATAACTAATGAGTAGATGATAATAGGTATGTAAATTAACATAATGGAAGTTATTTCAAATCATTTTTCCTTTAAAGATAAAAAACGGAGTCATAGGTAATATTTATGACAACACTTAGAGTTCTATAGTTTACAATTACTTTAATACCTACCTATTAAAAGCAAAATATTAAATTAATTTATACAATAATAGATAATCTTATAACATGTTGGATTGTAAGCTATAAAATAATTATAAAAATTATTGGTATAGATATACTCAATTTTATGATTTAACTTGAGGTACTTGAATGTTATTATTTGAGTGGGTGCAAATCTTAAATCTATAATGAATTGGTTTCAGTGAAGAAAAATTAATGTATTTTTATTGGTAATGATACATCAAATTTCAATTATCTTAATTCGTAACTTCACTTAAATGAATTTGAATTTTACAAAACCAAAGCTATATAAATAATGCAACTGTAGAGTTCCTTTTAAATTTAAAATTTATAGTTTACATGGTATGAACAGATAGAACGTTATGAATAGTGTTATCTCTGCTTAACAAATTTATATTTAACGAAATATTTTAAGAAACCATAAAATTGTCATTTATCAACATTTCTATTCAACGAGCAATTAATTTTGTGTTAAATTTATGTAAAATATTCCAAAAATATTGTATTCTTACGTATTTATAAAAAAACACACTCGTCAATCAGACTTAATTAAACAATTACGAATTTACAATCGTTTTTACTGTTAAAATGATATAATAATTGTTCAACAGGATATCAGAAACTTCTTCAACAACAAAGAATAAAAAAAAAATTATAATTTACAATTTTACATAATTGATATAATTGAAAAGTATATTTTTATTATCTTTTTTTTATTTATTAATATAATATATTATTATTTGCATGTATTTTATACATCAACAAATTAATTTTTATATGAAAAAATATTATTTTCATTTAACGAATTTTTTTTTCAAAAAACTTTTAAGTTTGTTAAATTGGGGTTCAATTTTAATCAACAAAGGTTTTTTTATTATTGTTATAAGGCTACAACGCTTATGGTTATTAGCCTAGTACCTACATATAATTTCAGCATTAAATTTAAATTTAAAATTTGATTATTTTTTTTTTCCTGTTTACTTAGAGCTATATAAAACATTACATTAGGTGTATAATATACCTAATATATTCAATGATCGAAGTGACTTAGAAAAGTTGGTAGAACAAGTATATGTTTTGCTTATAGTTGTGTTACGAATAATTACACAATCTGTATGTTATTGGTTTTAGCCACTTTAGGACATAGGATTGGGTTTTTAAATAAAATTTAATCAGGGAAAGAAGTATGAGAATAAAAAAACTAAGTTATAGCATCTTCGATTACTGTTGGAGGTAATATGATAATTTATTCATTACTTATAAGTAACAATAATCAATAATATTATGTATACTCTGTACAATCATTCCAATCATGAATGTTTATAGTATTTCTAAGCAAATTCAATTGTATCTCAATGCATAATGTGTTACCCATTAAACTATAATATTAAAGTAAGGCACATGCGATGATATGATTTAAACTGATTTTTAATACTTATGTACAATTAGGAGACGCGTATTTTGTTGTAATACCTATTTAAATAAAAAGCCGTTTTCATAATATAATTGTATAGTTAAGTCCAACAACGACGTATCAAAAGTGAAATTTCCGGGAGTGTTCAAACGTTATAAATTACACAAATATTTTTCATGTGAATTTTTGAATAGTTTATAATTAAATAATACCTATACAATTATTGTACTGAGCTCTCGAAAAGTACTGTGACCAATACGACTATATTATGATATTATTAGTTATATTTATGCGCGTATAGTGCAGAGCACTCTTCTGTCGGGACTATATAGTTTATCAACACAATATTTGCTCGTGTAATTTTTTATCGGTTTTTTAAAACAAAACCGTATTCCTGTTTAAGGACTTATAATACCCGTACAGCGTATATTATATAATGTTATGTAGGTTTTACTCGTTATAAAAATACGGCTAAGATGACATTTGGAGTACCAGAGATAAACCGGTAACCATAAGTCGTATACACGAGATAAAGCACGCGAAGATCTCTACATCGCGGTTTTATTTACGTAATAATATATAGAATATAGCGATGAATACGCATTAGATTCGGCCACGTATTAATGTTGTGTACAACGATAACGATACATAACGTGCGCCTAAAACGTTGTACCGTTACAGTCACGACATATTAGCCGAGCGGTTCACTCGACGAGCTGACGGACTGACAGCAACACGGGCGTGGACGGGTCGATGACGATCGTGACGATCCCACGGCGGTCCTGTCCGGCGGGATGCTGCGGCGCGTCTCCTACGTCGGCGGCGGCGGCGGCGGTGGACCTGGCGTTCTTGGCGGACCGGCGCCAACAGTCGACGACGATCGACCGGGACGAACTGCCCGAACACGTCAGCGACGAGCTGACGGAACACTGGCTGGTGGTGCCGTTGACGGCGGCGGTTCCGGTGACGGCGGCCACCACGGTGATGCACCCGGACCGGGACTGCGCGCCGGCGTTCCGGTGCCGCGAACTCTTCTTGCACAGCAACAGCGACCGGAACGCGTTCCGGAAGTCCTTCAGGTGGTACGCGTACAGCAGCGGGTTGCCGGCCGAGTTGAGGTGCGACAGGATGATGCAGCCGTGCATGAGGGGCGCGGGCACGGGACAATCGTCGCAGAACGCCTGCACGCAGTTGATGGTGTACAGCGGCATCCAGCAGACGGCGAAGAACGCGACGATTATCGACAGGTTCTGCGTGGCCTTCACCTCGCTTTTCCGGGCCGCGCCCAGCACGCGCAGTTTCGTCGGGCTGTCGCCGCCCCGTTGGCCGCCGTTCAGCAGCGTCATCTGTTTGATCTGAAACGGCACTGAAGGTTTGATTTGATTTTTCTCTGTATGGGTATACGTAACATTAGTGTTGCATAATGTGTAACGCCGCATCCGGTAATCGAGCGGTATTAAATTGTTGAACGTACTCGGGGGGGGGGGGGAGTAAACAATGTTCGGGTACCAAAAACATATACGTATTGTGTATGTAATAAATTGCATTTACAATATTAAATCGGATAAAAATAAAAACTGTAAGTCATAGCGAGTTTTGTTTTTTTTTTAACCAGGATATTTTTTAAGGATCACCTGCATTTTATGCTATCCATAATCTCGTGAAAAATTATTTTAAACGCGTTCACGGACTACAGTAGCGTACTGTGTATGAGTGGTCTTTATAGATAAACTCAAAAGCGCGATTTGGATGGAGGAATCTTAGGTGCGTGCTTAGCACCCCCACATTTTTCAATTTTAATTTAGATTTTATAATTGTAACAGGTATTCATAACCATAAAATAACATCATAAAAAAATGGAGGGATTTTATCGCATTCAGTTTTTTCATTGAAATCGCGCCCCCGAAAAAGCTCATGTTTATTTTCTTTAAAAATGATTCAAATAAGCAATTTTTTCTCCAGAATTTCGAGTTTTTCAAATTCACAACATGAGGTGAAATCAATGCACTTACATTTTCCCTAATAAAAATGGTTTGGTTGAATTGATAAAGTCCCACATTAAAAACTTAATTTTAGCACCGGCGAAAAGAAAATCTGATGATTAAGATTTTAATATCTATACATTTTATGTATTTATAAATTATAATATTGTAAAGCAAACAGGTGTTTTTATTTATTCATTGACGGAAATTCCATAAAAAAATACCTTAGAGTGTCAACATTTTGACTGAAGTCAAAGACATTATTTATATGATGTTTTTATGAAGTTAACTAATACATATACTTAAGTACACATAAGTATGTGTATTGTGTACTCGAAAAAAAGTTTATCATAATTATACTTGAAAAATAATTTTTTTTTATTAGAAGTTAGTTTTAAAATTAATAACATAAAATAATAATAAATAAATACTTGTTATAAATTAAATTTAAATCTATAAAACCCTATACACTCGAGTACTACTGCTATTCCACTTTTTTAGTGTTCGAAATTGATTTGAGTTTATAAAATAATGATGATAAATGATTATTTATTTTCAATAAAATTATTATATAGTTAGTATTAATTTTGTTAACTCATTTTGTAGATTAAACAAGTTGATGATTTTATATCAGCTGTAAATACTATTAAATATGTATTATAAACATTTTTATTCGTGACATTATATTTTTTATTACTTACTTGTTTTATTACGACTGTATAAATATGAGCATAGGAGGTGGCCATAAATAGCGCAGGTAAAATAATAGTCGCTAAGTATAAAAACACCAAGTAACTATAATCCATTACGAGACTGAATTCGCATGCGTCTAATGATGGACCTTTGGCGGCTCTCCAGCCCATAAGTGGCAAAAAGCCTATCAGCAGACCCATTATCCAGCAAATACATATAATACCTATAAAATAAACCAAATTAATACATAAAAAAAAAGTATAAAAACTTTTTTGATGATGGACATTTCTATACCGAAACGTCATATTGAAAAAAAGTAGGTATAACAATCGACTGATTAAAAACTTTACATTATTACACTTCATTTATATGTTACTGATTTTTAATTATAACATTAAATTTATCAGTACCTGTATCATGATTTATACGATATGGTTACTTACCTAATTTGATTATTATTATTTTTTTAGATGGGGGTTCTTAATAAAACCTAACTTAAAGTGGATTAAAAGACCCTCCTGGACACCACTTGGTTGGGCTTATAATATTTATAATTATATATAATATATATGCATAATTTTCAAAATATATTGTTCTTGTTTTAGACTATATTTTGAATTTTCGTCTTTTTATATTTGTGATGATTTGTTTGTACGTCAAAAAATTAAAAATTAAATTCTAGGTTTATATAGGTAGTTCTTATTGCAATAAAAATATCCGTAGAAAGTTTCAGTTCTTTTAATAACCCTTTGGGCTTTGATGTTAAAATGTTGATAAAAGTTTTCAAAATCCTAAGAAAATTAAAAATTATTAAGTAGTTAGAAGATCATACAATATTTTATAGTACATTTAAGGATAACCAATTAAATACTAGTTTTTATGACGATATTATGTTTAATTTGTAAATGAATCATTTTTTAATTATTTTATTACAAATAATAATAATAATATAATATATTATATTATAAAATTAAATGATAATAGAAAAACTTGTATACACGTTTTAGATTGGACCTAGGAACTTCCTGTTATAATTGATATCAATACTTAAAAATAGTTATTTTTTGTAAAAGTGAATCCTAGTTTTACACATCATATAAATAATTTAATAAATATTATCAGAATTGTTATATGTTATATGTAAATTTTTTTACATACGTTTATATACGTTATAGCATTTCAACTATGAACAATACATAATAAAACTATTATTATTATACATATTATAACTTGTTAATTAGTAATAATTATTTAAATCTAATTTGTAATTATAATAATTGACTTAGGTAGGTACATAGGTACGTTTTTATTAAATAATATACTATTAATAAGTAGATATACTATATAATTAATAATTGAATATTACATATTTATCTATATAATCTGTGTTGATGTATTATTTAAATTTGTAAATATTTTTTGAGTTTCAATTTATTAGATGAAGTAACTAATGACACAAAATATGGCCACACATAACGTAAGATAAAAAGATCAATAATATAAAATAGGATATTACTAAGTATATTATAATATTATATTATATACTGTATAGTGTATACACATTATACACAGTATAATTAATCTAAAATTTTGATCTGATAAAATATTAAAATTTCAAAATTATAAATACACGTTCGTTACACATTTAATTGCATATTACTACCTATATCACAGAATATATTAAATACCTATATATTTACCTAAAGTGGTTTACAATTGTTTACAAACGTGTTTATTTTATATAATAAATGAAATCACTTAGAAATATGACAATAAAATAAACATTGATTTGTTTGTATTTATACGCCATAGCTGTGTGGTCGTAATATTTAATAGGTATACCTTATGTAGAAAGAGTATCTTAGTGAAGCACGTGCCTCAAACCAATCAAACCTAGTGTAGGTAATAATAAATGTTATTATTAATAGGTATAGGTACTGAGGTAGATGTCTCGTTACCAATTGGTATATATTATACATAAGATATAACAAATTTTTATATTCTTTGGATCTACTTGGAATCTGTATCTATTGAGTTTAGGATAATAATATTGTAAAAAGGTATGTTTTTTTTGTGTAAACAATGCTAATGGTGTATTACAGTAAACAGTCTCAATGTTTCATTATAGACCAGAAATTTGAAATGAATAGGTACACAGTTTTATAAATAATGCAATACCTAATTTTGGAATGTTATTCTTTCTTTGGATATAGATCATACCTAGTTTTAAATATCAGCTACAAAGACTTAATATTTTAATTCAAGGTTACTATTATGTAGCGTAACTATTCAAATATTATTGTGTTCATTTGAATTATGTCAGTAGGTAACTTCTTATAACTGAACGCTGAAGAGACACTTTTCACATTATTATAAGCCAAGCTATAGTATTGTTATTTTATTATTATACTGTAAAATGAGTAGCAATAGCAATAAAGCATGAATTTCCAACACACAAAAATTATCTTTTAAAAGTTTGAATACTTGTATATTAATATTACTAATACTAGGTATATAGTTTATTGACTAATTAACACCTATTTTAATCTTATCTGTTATGCAATTATACCCAATTCACGCTCTATTCATTTTACTCTTTAATAAATAATAGTAAAAACAATTTTTTATCAGTGAGTAAGAAAACTGACGCAGCTGTCATCGAATATATTTTTACACTAATTATATCATAATATTTATATGTATTTCTTATTATTATTATAGGGTTAAGATAGAATATTATATTATTGTAAAATATATAGGTACATCATACTTTAAATATTTTCATTAAGCGAGTTACATCGAATAATATTACTTTAACTTTATTTTAGATTGTCAACAGTGTACCTATCTATTTGGAGCTAGAAAGTTCTTAAATCTATTACAAATAAAATGTGTAAATAGAATATATTTGTATGAATTCAATTAAAAAGTAATAAGTTCTATAGGTATCTAAAAATATTTCTTTCTACATTAACCGATAAAAATTGACATAAAGTATTAGTTTAAAATTTCAATCTGTTATTTTTCTTAAGAACTATTTAAATCTGTTACATAATTCGTTACCTATTCGATCAGTAGCTATTTTTAACTTTATCTGTTGTATTATTATTATCAATAGATATTATATTGCTTCTGAAAAAGCTATTTAAGTGATTAAAGTTAAATTATATTAACTGATAAATTCAGATTGAGTGTTTATGACAGTTTTTTAGTACTTTGTACTCAGATCATCATGTGCTTAAAACAAAATAAAATCAAAATTTTCATTTAAAAACAAAAATCATAAAGTCTAAAAATGTATGTAAAATACCCTAACCCTATATGGAAATTTTTTATGACAGATCATAGGAACAAATAAATTTATTTAAAAAAAAAAAAAAAAATGCATTTAATCAGATAACTATATAACTATAGGTTACTACTAAGACAGTAAGACAGTAAAGCTACTGAGCTTGATAAACACAATAGTGTTTAAATTTAAAAAAGAGACTAAAATATGTATAGTTAAATATGAATAGTTAGCTATATTATAATATATGTTTGCCAACATGTTCATGAAAATATCAATGTATGTATATGTATAGGTATTATACATGTAATATGATATAAAATGTCTTGCTCATTTCTGTTGAAAAAAGTGTTCTAAAAACTTGAATATCAGTTACAAAATATATTATATAATTACTTAATATATAAATTAAATAATTTCCGTATACCAATTTAGGCACTTAATAGGTATAACCGTATAGCTGTATAGATGATTTTAGATTTTTGGATTTGTGGATTTTATGATTCTTTATTTAATATTATAATATATAAATATATAAGTACTTGAATGAAGAAGTACTAATGATATAATGAAAAGGTACCTACATTTTTTATGCATTTTATAACAATATAATTTATTATTATTTTAATTATACTTTTTTAACAGGCACGGAATTGATATGTACCTTTTTTAACCGGGACGGAATTGATATAAAAAAAGGTTATAAGGACGGAACTCGGTTGTAGCTCAATTTATAAATAAAATACATTTTAAAATGAAAAAGAAACCATGTATATTGTCTAAGTATTTATATGTTATACAATAATCAATAGATTGTATAAATTAATTAATATTTCTTATACCATTGTCACAATACTTACATCCTTGTTCTACATTTTAGGTTAGTTATAATTATATCAGTAACACCAATATAATATAATATGTTCTAAATTCTTATCACGTCTCAATATTTATTCGTTAAATATTTCGTGACAATAGATATTAAATAATTAGTAAATTATTATTAGTATGCAAAATTTGTAAGACAGTACTAATTAATACGCGTAACATATATTAGCAAATATCAGCATAAATGTCGCAAAATTGTCGAACGTGATTGCTTGTCCTTGTGTGGCGTCTATACCAATACGTTATAAGAGTAATATAATCTATAAGAATTTTTAATGACAAAGTCGGATTTCGCATTGCTGTATAATATATATTGGATCTGAGATAATTAGTGATGTATTAATGTGTAAATTTGAAATTTATATTCATAGCACATGTGTTAGTGTCTCTTTTTAATGAGACTTGTAATATTTTATGACATTATTACGAAAATATATTAAAGTATAAAGGAAATATATTTATTGTTAGGTTATTTAAATTTTTACCAATGTACTTAAATCACAATATATTGTCATCCATAAATCAAGATTTCAGAATAGTAGTTATTAAATATTTTAAGAAATCACAAAATTTGAATAGGTACTTATCTACAATGACGCTGATGGCCAATTGTATATTTATAAATATTATACAATATGGAAGTTTACCTATATGATATAGATAGGTTGACACATATATTCCGTAGATAGAGTGAAATATATTTTAAATTTTAGAATAAAACGATTTAACATTATAAATTGTTTTTCATATATATGTGTGAAAATGTGCCTAAAGATTTTCAAACTTAAAATACAATTTTTACTATAGGTTTTGCTCTTTAAATGTTTTTTATTTCACAAGTTTTTTCTAATTATATTATATTGGAATATGTAACTGTTATAATAAATATGTATACATCGGTATGTTGATTACTATTCTTTTCTTGAATATTTCCACTTTCAAGTATCAATTACACTATTAATTACCTACAAATTACAATTATTATCATACAACTATTTTATTAAATGTATAATTTATAACAATAATGATGCTGAAAGTTATATTGACTTTGACCAAGTTAATCATAAGGTCACACATAATTAATTCATTTTGATAAATTATTATAATTCTAAGAACGAGTTAAAAACAAATGTACGCGTGTGTAGTATAGTATAGTATCATGTCAATAGGTAAACTATAATAAATATAACATATTGTATAGTCACTTAAATAGATAATTAATTACATATATTTTTATTAAACTTACCATTTAATTGGATATTAACTTTAAAAGAGAGATTTAATTTAAAATTTGAATACATTGTAGTCACTGCACACTATTTATTATTATAATAAAAATAATTTAAAACTAAATTCAAAACACAATATTAAATAAATTATTTTGTTTCTAACCTTTAAGTTAAATTATTTTTCTTAAATAGTAAATTGCTAATATTTGTTCTAAGTTCTTGTATTATAAACATTTTAAGTAATACAATTAGATATATCATATATAAAACTATATATGTGCGTGTGTACTTCTATAATTAAGTGGTCAATCAGAATTTTTCAAAATATTTGGGTAGCTTAAATTACCATAAGTAATAAAAAAAATAATGTAAAATACAGGTTTTACAACGTCATAACATAAAACCGTTACTTACATTCATGAATGTTAAATATACAATTTATTAATTCACATTAATTTTAAGGGATAAACCCTAGTTTACTATGAGTGCCTATTAAATAATAGGTATTAATTATACAAGTATGCTTGTATAGGTATGTTCCAAGGTTAATATTATGAAGATATTAATTTCATAAATATAGATATTTTATAAATAAAAATGATTCTTAACAAATAAGACGACATTATATTGTATACTATAATTAGATAAATAATGTATTAAATATATTTATATTATAAACCCTGTAAATTTTATATTACATTTCACTTTATTTTTGTTTTTTTTTTTTGATTTTTTAAACATAATAAATAATACGAAATTATAAAAAAGTTGAGAAGGATACAGAAACTACAGGTATTTTTCACTTTACACTATAAAAATATAAGTACAACTTAGCTCACTTTAGCGTAAGTATGGATATTGGTGTCAAATTGTTACAAAAATGTATTAAAAAATGTAAGCTTATTATAAATTTGAATACAAATATATTATGATAAATTACTTCATTTAAATCGATTCCGAATGAATTTCCGATTAATTATGCATAGTAGGTACGTTATCACGCGTGAATATGTAAGAGAATATTAAGATTTTTAGACGTGTTTAAATTTAATTTAAATAAGTAATCATTAAATTAATTTTAATTAATTTTAAAATTTTTTTAAATAATTTAAATAAAATCCACTTTAAAGTTTATAGTTTTGTCATCTTTTTGCAGTTGTCGGTATAGGTAATTTTCCATTACATTTTGAGAAACTGATGAACAAACCCTGCAAATCTAATAATTTAAAGTACAAACTATAAATCAAATCTTTATTTAATAAGACATAAGTAGATGAGGTAACATAAAAGAAGTTTGAAATTCAATTGCTTAAAAAATCAATAATAAACAATAATTTATACTAACTAAATTGACTCACAAAAGCATAATTTATGAATATCCCTATTAAATAAATAATACCGTGCAAAAAGTCAAAAGATTGTGTATTATTTTCAAATACATATAATTATTTAATGTTCATTATAATATATGCATATACATTAAATATACATGTAAATGTGTAATGATTTTATAATTATTATAGATATACTTTAGTAGTAAAAAAATATATTTTTAATTCAAAAAATGATAGTTGAAATATCGAATTGAAGAAAAAAATACTAATCAGCATTACAATAATATTAAAATTACTGAACGGTCTACCATAAATCAAAACTATTAACTACAATACTAAAAGTAAACATTTTGTGACTAACGCTTTATTTAGTAAAATACTTATATCCTATACAGGACAAAATGTTTTTTAGTTAATAATCCAAATAATTAAAACGGTTGTTTTGTACTTTATGAATATAAAATAATTTTAATTACGCAGACTACGTATTTAAGTTGTATATTTTCTGAATTATTCAAAATTTAACATAATGTACACTGGTAAGTAGTACATTTAGTAAACAGTAACTATAGTATTAAAATGTCTTAAGTGTTATGATACTACTGGTACCTACTCGCGTGTTTTTTTATCATATACGATGGTATTCGAAACATTGATACTCAAGTATAGGTAAATATAATTGTATAAATAAGTATTTACAAATTCGTAAATCACGAGACATTGTTTAAACCGTATACCTATCTATAATTTATATAATATACGAGTATTATCACAATTGTCAAGAGCATTCACGTGGAAAATAAAAATAAAGTAATATTACAAGTGCATTATAGTATTATGTCGACGGTGATGTCACATTTAGATTTTAGACTCGTTTACAACATATAGTACATCAGAAAAGCAAATAATAACGATGTTTTTGCGGAAAGTCGAAATGTCTTAAAATATACGGAGAAATAATTTCGATATAATATGAAAACCCTCTCATTTAATCGAATAAGTTGTGACTCGCGAGTAAAACTTGTTTTATCCACTTTTTAATAAAAAAAATTCGAAAAAAATTCACCGATGAAATTCTATACTGTACTCTCCGATTTCGATAATGATTTGGTTATATTTTGGAATGGAAGCGAGATATCTATATTATACATATAGCACACGGGTGAGTTATATGCCGATGAGTGCCAAGAGAACCGGGCGATGGACTTAAATACGCGCTGATCTTCGAGTGTGCGCGTGCACCGCGAGTACTTACTGATTGCGATTTTGGTGTTGGAGTTCGTGGAGTAGGCCATCGGGTAGAGTATGGCCCAGTACCGGTCGGCGGATACGGCCACCAGGCTGAGTATGGACACGGTGCACAGGACGATTATCAGCGACACCGAGAACATGCACAGGTGCAGGTGACGAGGCAGGCCGACGCTGGACAGCACGGCGCACGGTATGCCCACCAGACCGACCAACAAGTCGGCGACGGCTAGCGACACGATGTAATAGTTGGTGCGACGGCGGAGTCGCCGTTCCCGTTGAAAGGCCACGATCACCAGCCCGTTGCCGACGGTCGCGCCGACGGCCACCAGGCCCTCGAGGACGGCGTACGGCACGTTCAGACCTCCGCCGGCCGCGGCCATCGTGGCGGCCTGCAGCGACGCCGACACGGCAACCCGCACGGCGGTCGCTTACCGGTGATCCGCCGACGGTGACGGAAACGGCTGCTGTTGAAGCAACGGTGACGGCGACGATACGGTGACGACGACGACGACAGCGGCGGCGGAGGTGGTGCTAAGGCGTCCGCCGTGCACGCATTCATAACGCCAAACCGTGACTGACCTCAACGGCGGCCGTGGCGGCAGGCCGGCGGCGTCTCCGGCTTTACGCTCGCCTCCCTCGCCCCCACCATGAGATATTATATAGGTGTACATAATATTGTTTTACGCCGATTAGGTGTATAATAATATTATACTCTTAGACATAATATATAATAATAAAATTATTTATATATAAATATTATATAGGATGATTCATCGAGAGTGCTCGCACCCTTATTGGATATATACTACTTGCAGACGTATACCAACAAAGTATAATTCTGATTTTTGTGATTTTTAAGCAAACATAAGTATTCTTAAGCATTATATTTTGATCCAGATTTTTTTTAACGGTAAATTATCCGTCAGACGACTTTTTCAAAATTTCGTAGGTATATGATATTGAAATTCAAATTGTAAAGAGTAATTTTTGAGCTGTTAAAACGTGCACACTAATCGTCTTAAAAAATGGTTTTATAAAAATATTAAATTGGTAGATTACAAATTGTAAAAATGTCGATAGGCTAATATTAATTAAGTAGGTACCTACCAGCTAAAATGTTCAATCATCATAGGCCATAATCTGCACCACACTTTTTAAACCGATTATCTGTATGATATTAAATTAATTAGGTAACTCTAAAAATTACTCTTTCGAATTTCGATTTAGATGGGTAAATATATCATAATTTTCAAAAACGCAATCTATTAATAATTTATATGAAAACTAGTAAATTCTAATTTTAAAGTTATGTTTGTATCACAGAACTTTTGAAAATGGTATAAAAAAAATCAAAATTTGAATAAATTTATTATTTAAGGGAAAACGAGAATGAACAATGTTTGGTGATTTACCCTGTGTATAGGTACCTACAACGCGTGTGTGATAAACGATAGTTTCCTGTTATAAATGTTTTAATGGTGGTCAACCGAAACGAGTGACGGTTATTATTACAGCAACACATAATATATAATAGTAAGGTACGAAAATTAATAATACTAATATGTCGTTGTTTACATAACGATTATACGATATATTTAATAATAATGGTTTGCGACCGTTAAAATTATTGGAGTCTAATCAAGTTGACCGACGAGGGACGTGAGATATTTTATTACCACAGCAATAAGCTGCACCAACATTCGGCACCTAAAACGTACGCATATTACGTATATAATATTATATGTACACGTCGTGTTTATACAACTATTATTATACTGTTTGATAAATATAACAAACTACATCGTTTTTTTTCGTGATTGGATTGTCTTGGGCGTGATCTTTTTTTTTTTTTTTTTTTTAGGGTGGAATATGAACAAAGTTAGTATAATATGTAGGTGTACCTATATTATGACACCGACACGAACTTATACTATATAGCTACGAATGGTGTAGTGATATTGTTATTTATAGATGTTAATCACCTTTTACTCATTGCAGTCTTACTTGACGCTATCGTGCAATAACTTCAGGTAAATAAAAAATAGTCTGCTCATTTGAAATTCTGAGTTAACTGAAAGATAAATTTATTTTAAAATGATGCTGTTTTTTGACAAAGATTTAAAAATAGTAGAAAATATGTTTTAGTCTTCATTTAATCTAACATAATCACCATGTCCTATGCACACTGCACAGATAGTTATTTTTATAGACATTTGTGATTCAAATGTTGACAAAAATGGATACTAATTTAAGCGAAAAATAACAATTTTAGAGTCCAATTTATGGAGTTTTAGGAATAGTCGCATAAATATTTACCAACAAAGATAAGAAATTATCAGAATTTGTATTTTACAAAATAAATGTGGGTGGATTTTGGTGTACAGCCCTCCTCAAACTGATAAACTCGGCTCTGCATACAATTATAGATTAAAATAAATTGTGATAAGGAAAATATAATCATAATTTCAAAAAATATTTAAACAGGTACCAACAATTATGAATATTATAACAATAAGCGTTCTTAATTACCGTTAAAATGTATTATTATGACGCTGTTGGCTACTAATTTCATTAATTTAAAGCGTAAAACATTTAAATGTCAGTGTATTAAATAAATGTATACAAGATTGAATGAATGATGTGTTTCATTAAACTAATGACTAACACTATAATAAGTGAAATTTCATTATCTATAGTGCACTTGAAGTTTGAACAAATTATAATGACAATATTTATTCATATCAATACACTTGGCTTACAAAAATTAATAATTGATATTCGAGCATGCTAAAACTACTTGAAGTTACTTATATACAGGATGTAACTCGTCTATTTGACAAATTCAAAAGGTTTTTCCTTATTCAATGTTATTAAATTATTTTTTAAAAATAATTTCTAGAGTTCTACACTATAATTTGTATATGTTATATTTTATTTTTTTTTTTTTCAACTATAAATGAAAAAATTAAATACTAAATATTTTTTTTAATAATCCAAGATTGCCATTTTATTTTATAAATAAGTTTTTAAAAACAATTTAGCGTCTAAAACTTTAAATTAGGTTAAGTCATTGATTTTTAAACAGTTTTCAAAGTTTGTTAAAATTCAAATTTATTTTTTGCTTATCAGTGTTGCTGCAGTAAGTCGATTTTCAATTATTTTTTTTCAAGAAATAATTTGTTATCATTAATAGGTACCTACTACCTAGTCAACAAATATATTTTATCTAACTTAACAAGATTTAATTTTTTGTTTGATAATGCAAATTTTTGCAATTTAATTTCTCCATCTATTTTGTTAGTAAGATCTTTCTCAATGCTAAGAGTAGATAGCTAGTATATAGCTTAGTAAATCTTTCTTAACCCATAATGATGCATTGATGCGTAATCAGTTTTTCAATCTACGCATAGTTGAGAAGGAGCGTTCACATGTTATTGAAGAAAGAATGAACAAATAAGAGATGAATATCGAATATAATAATATTTCAAAAGACATAAACAAGTAATAAATATTTTAGGTAGGTAGTTAGTTTTTTTTATCAAATGCATACCTACCTTTTAAGTGTTTATAAGACACAAACTTTTATATTCGTCCAAGTTAAAAAAGTTATACAGATTTTGACAGCTTTCTTCAGAAAAATGTTTTTCTAAATTTCTAATTATTCCATTAATTATTATATATCAAATATAACTTTGTAGCCAACTATGGACCGTAAGATAATAATATAAAGTAAGATAATAATATGATTGTTGTTAATTGTTTAATATTATAATGAAAATTAAAACAGTAAAACGCGCATTCATATAGGTACAATATATTTTTAGATTCTGAACGAAGTGATGAATGTATTGATTTTACAATGATGTGTGTTTTTTTTTTGTTTTTGTGTCTGTGTACAGCATAACTAGTCGAATTAATGCTTCAATTTCAAACTTTAAAGGTGGTTTCCGATGGCAAAGTGAATATCCTTGGTGCATTATAGAGGTCAAAAGTAAACATTTTCCAACAGTTTTCAAAAAAATCGAGAAAAACAAAAAAAAAAGTGATGGAAAAACGGGAATTTTCGACCAAATCGATTTTTTTTTATGGTTGTAACTCAAAAACTAATTACTATACCTAAATACTTGAAATTTCACCAAATGTTTATATTAGTGTTATCTATATACAGTTAAATTTTCAACAAAAATGTTGAGCTATTTATAGACAACTAAGATTTTCGATTTTTCTGAGAATTGTTTTTTTGAAGTGTCGATTTTGGTTGAATCAAACATCGTTAAGTACGAGTAGTTACGAATTTCTTTTATAAACGTTTATACTTCAAAATTTTACGAAATATGTCAAAACCGCGAATATTTGCAAGTATAATTTTGTAGTTGAAAAATCATAAAAAATTTTGTGTTGTATCTAAGGATAAAAAATGCATTACTAAGTTTTCCACAACTTTTCCTTCAAGTAGCTATAGACAAAACTCAAAGCATCATTATTGGAAAGATTTTAAGAGTGTTAGCATTTTTAATTTTTACGAAATTGCGTAGTGATAACGATTTATCATCAAACGATTTTAAATATTTGTTATTATTCAAAAAATATAAGTCGTAGATACTTGAAAGTTTCGCCAGTTATTTAGATTGGCATTTTCATTACATAATTTTCTTTTCAAAATATTTCGCTTATTTTAATGCTATTTATATAGGTATTTGAAATATTCGTTTTTGTTAATTTGTTTTTTTATTAATGTCGATCCAAGTCAGAATACTTGAAAATTTAATACAAAGTTACTCATAAGTTAGTTTTATAGTGATTCAAAAATTATAAGAATTCATTGGCACATTATTTTTTTTATTAAAATTTAGTTCAAATATTAACAAAAATTTGTCAAAATCATGAATATTTGCAAATTATTTTGAAGTTATAATTTATAAAAATTTTAATTTTGTATAAATAGCTAAGAGTTGAAAATGTAATAAAAGATTTTCCATAAGTTTAGCTCACAATAATAACAAAAGAACTTGAATGTTGGTCAATTAAAAATTTTATAAAATTACTAGTCTTCCTAGGCTAACAAATCATCTCCGTTCATAATCGTTTTTTCGTATACAATTATACCTATCATTGGATTCAAATTTAATACTCCTATACATAATACTATAGTAGTGAACCACACGACGCCTACTATACAGAGCAAAGCGGTACCCACTTTTTTAATATTAAAAATAATTGAAATTTGTAATGAATAGTTTGGCAACGTCGCATATAATTTCACGCGCAATCATGTGCCTTTGAATAGTTAAAATCACGTTCTTTGTAATTCCGGCACTGCGCGCAATCGTATATTATACCCAAAAAGGTAAAGCGCTCTCAATCGTATTCCGCCGATTAAAATTAGTAGATTCTCGTTACTATATATATCAGGGGCTGCCTAACAGTCGATCGCGGACAATTTTAAAGTCGATCATGTTAGAATTTATTTTAAGTGTATATTAAACACTTTGTATTATGCAAGTATGTTTCTTAATAATAATACTAGTAATTATAATAGGTACAATAATATCGATCCTCAAAGGTGAAGTAGGTATTTTTAGTAGGTACCTAGATCGTGATCAAAAAAAGGTTTACCACCCTTACTAAATATATTATAATTTAGGTACTATACTTAACGACATTTTCGAAATATTTACATTCATTATTTTAACTTTAAAGCTATTTACGCTATAAATCTATTCATACGCCATTTAACGATACACAGGAATGTTATGATGATAACATCATGGGCGTAAGTAAGGGGGAGTTTGGATGTTTAAATACCCACCGAAATTATAAATAAAACAATTTTAAAATAAATATTGCGAATTAAACTTATCTAGACCAAAACCCCCTCCGAAAATATTTCCTTTCTACTTATTACATAAAATAATATAATACTATGTAATATATAATAGCTTGTTTTTCTCAAAAAATAGTTTAACCTACTAGATAAATTAGGTACTAAAAGTAATACAAATTAGTTAAAAAATATGCTGAGAAATAAAGGTTGACAATCCCAGGTCGCTGCTCAGAATCATTTTCCATAAACAATGATTTATTAACTATTAAATTAAAATGTAATACATTCATTGCAGTGAATTACTTAATGATAATGTACACTCGTACTTCTTAAATATCAGTAATTTTCAAGTGATTCTTTTAATTATTTATTACTAATACATTATGAAATTTAATTTTTTTTCATACATGTAATATCTACAGAGAATAAATACTCTATTATATTTCTACAAATAAAACATTTAATTTCAATATTAATAATACATATTTAATTATTACTAGATTTTCCACACTAATTTGCTTCCTCTTGGTTCCAATTTAGTGAGGATAATTCATAATCTATTGAACATAATAATAATATCAAAGTTGGGTGCATGTGTTGAAAAACAAAATGCTAACATTCATATAATATTAATACTAAAACATAAATTACTATGTATACAATAATAATAATAATAAAATAAAAATAAGGTCTAGGGGAAAAAATAGAATATATTATAACTTTGACCTAGGAACATATTATTTAGTACATATTTTAGTGGTCAAGTACATACAAAAATTCTTGCAATAATTAAATTAATTTATAATTCCAAATTACCCTAATTTAATACACTGTAATACAAAATTTTTATAAAATAATTACATATTATTATTCAAATTATTATTTTGGTTTAGAGACAACATATTATGAGTTAATGTTTTAACACATTTATATTGAATAATTTTCAATATTTTACATTTGTAAATAGGTTCCAGGTAGAGACAGATAAAAATATGAAGTGTACAAAAATCTAAATTTAGAAGAGTAGGTATTATAAGTTACAAGTATTTAAAGTATAGATGGACGGAGTAGTTGACTATTTTTTTGAGAGATATACCCTTACCACTGTGCTCCACAAACTAAAACTTAGTAGATATCACATAAACTGCTTGTCTAAACTTAGAATTTTATGTACCGAAAACTCAGAAAAATATTCTACTTCCAAATATGACTTTAAAAAGGTAGGTATGTTATTATTCAATAAAGGAAAAACTTAAAAAAAAATATTATGATAAAAAATATTAAGACTTTAAAATAACGAGTGTTATTATCCTATACATACTTTTTAACTAAATCCTTAATCTAGTTAAAATGCAAGTTACTATACAACCAGTTTAAAATTCAATTTTTAAAGTATTTTAAAGTACTATCCATTGAGAAGAGTTAACAAAAAATAATGTGAAATTGATTACTAAGAATATCATAGACAATAAATAATAACAAAAAGATAAGTCTTTCTTGAGAATCATAAGTTAAAAAAAAAATATTTTAATTGTTTTATAAATATTTTTCGATGACAAAAATAAAAATTGAAAATTAAAATATTTCATTCTGTATTTGTGTGGTAAGTATAATTTAATGTACTTTTCATACTGAAGCACATGAGTAGTGATCACTTAGAAATTATATACTAAATTTGTTGCCTATCTTTTAACCTATTTTACATAGAAAATCAAGGAATATTATCAAATTTATGATACCAAGTAAAGTTTATCAAACATCTATAACATTAACAACAAAGGCTGGATAAGTAACTTAATACTTTATTTCCTAAAGTTAAGTTAAGTTTAAAGTTGAGTTAATTTTTTTAAACACGTAAAAATGTGATAAATAGAAAAAAAAATGTAACTTATTTTATAAAATTTAATTATCATGCTATGGCATAGATTATAAATATTAAAAAAAAAATAATCTTCACTGAACTTCTAATTTAAACAAAAAAAAAAAAATATATATGTATATATATATATGAGAAGTCAAAAAATAAATAACAGAAGCAGTGCCGGGTTTAGAAAAGGTGCCATCCTAGGCGCTTTTAAATATGCTGCCCCTACCCCAAGAAAAAAAATACAGTAAATATTTATATGATTTTTTTTCCATTTCCTACAAAATTTGTCGCGCTAAGCCTTGGGCTCATGGGCTTAGGCGTAAATAAGGCCCTGAATAAGAAAGTTATATTTAAACATTTCATTTTGATCATTATTGAAATCCTGAAATAATACATTCAATACTGACTAAAATGATAAAATGAATTAAGATTAATTGATTTTTATTGAAAAATTTTAATTTATTAAGTTAGATGTTGCCTTTAATAAAAAAAAAGTAATTCGTTATGTAACTTAGTTAAGAATTAATTAATAACTTTTTAATACCCAGCCTTATTAACTATCTATACAATTAAAAATAAATATATTTGTATTAAAATAAGTGCAGATTTTAAAATCTACAATTTTAAATTAATTTATTTTGTTTTATTAAATGTTGTTTTAGTCATATTAGTGCTGAATTAAAAATACTATTAATTTGGAGAGACATCAATGTCTGTGGTTAAAACTTTCCAATTAAATCTTTTATTAATAGAGTTAGTTAATGGTGGAACTGGTGGATCCACAAATGCCCAATCATTGATTCCATCTGTCATTAAAGTTACTAGGCCGCAATAAGGGATGTCTTTAACCATTTTTACAAAATTTTGTTTAGTACGTGGAGATTTATGAAGTAACGATCTGGATAAAGAGTCCAACGAACAAGCATGGCCTACCAGTAGTATATCACCACCTAAAAAAAAAACAATTTTTTTTTAATGTTATACATTATACTTAATACTACTATAATATGGTAAATTCTAAACGGTATTGGTTTAACAATGATCAATTTTTGTCCAACATCATTTTTAGAAGCAGTAAATATTTAATCTTCAACGCTGATCAGTTTTGGTATAAAATTAGATTTAGTTGATACTTAGAGCAGTAAAGAGGAATAAATTCTTAAGAAATCTCAAAAAAAAAAAATCAGGAGTAACTAAAAAAAAAAAATTATGAACAATTTAGATAATTTAAGTAACAGTTTTTATAAAATTATTTTTTTTGTAATTTGAAGATAAAAATATAGAAAGGCATTCTTCATAAAAACAATTCCTTTACATAATATTATTTTCAAGATATTTTAATTCTTTTTTGACATTTTAAGTTTTCTTCTTTTTATAAATATTAAATGTTGATAGAAAAATAATTCTTGGTTAAATGGATTGAAAATGTAATTCAAGGTTTCTAATGCATTTGAAACATATAAAAAACATGTAATTTCAATTATTTTTATAGACCTTCAATGTTTAAATTTTTACCAAATTCTTTAATGAAGTAAATGCTTTAACAATATTAGTGATTTGGTCGTAATTAAAAAAATATTAATCATAAGGACTTAAAATGTTTTAAAAATATCTAAACATGAATTTAAAATATTTTAAGCTATTTATACCATCTATGAATTTATTCACATCAATACGTCATTAATCATTATAGTATGTTGGTATTAATTCATAAGTTAATAACAGTTATTTATAATATAAAATTACATGGCATTTGTTTTTGGCAAAAATTAATTTAATCTACTATGTCGATGTATGTACTAATGCAGTGATTCTCAACCTTTTTTCATTCACGTACCCCTAAATCTCTCTTCCCACTATTTCATGTACCCCAAATATCAATTTAGAATATAAATAAACAAAAAATAATTTTTGGTTGGGAACCGCTGTACTAATGGAAAGATAAATAAATGATAAAATATACTTAGAAATAGAGCAGATACTACAGTTCAGAATTATAATTTGTATGCAATATTTATTATTGAATTCAAATTTTACATATCTATAATAGTAACTTGCTGATTGACAGGGTACACTAAAAAAAAATTAATACAATTCTATATAACAATGTGTTTTTTTATTAGGATTATTACCTTTAGGTTCAGTTGATTTGATTAAATTCTGTATTACTTCATCACATCTAATATAGTACTGTTCAACTGTTTCTGTCATATTTTCAAGTAGAAATGGTAGTGATACCAAAGCTTCATATTTGGAATTAATATTAAAACCAGCAGTTATTAACTCTTCAATACTCATCCAATCAGGTAGTCCAGACTGATTATACCAACCAAGCCATTCAAATATTCCTGGTTCAATACAAATTGGAACTTGTTTATCAATATCAAGTCCTATATGAACAATTAAATATTCCATTATACATATAATTTTAATTATATTAATTATAATTTATGAATAATACTAACCAACTAAGATATTATGGCAAGTTTGAATACAGCGTAATGAAGGTGAACAAAAAACGTGTTGAATTAATTTGGTAGAGTGAGCAGCTTTCATACCCCATCCAGTTAATTTTGCTTGATATTCACCAACACAAGTAAGAGGAGTATCGGTTTGGTAAGAATTTGGAAAATCACGCCGTTGAGGTATATTTGGGGGCATGTTTAAATCTTTTCTGATATATTTTCCATCGGAATCAAAACTATAAGGTACCCATGTTCCAAAAGTAAAATCTACTCTTTCACCATGACGACATATATATATTTTTTGTGATTTAGGACCTTTTGGAGATTCTGAATGTGGCGTGTAATCAGCTGGAACAAAACTAACACCATATTTTTCAATAAGTTTTTCTTCAGTCATATTTGTATCATTAACTTCAATTGATTCATGATAACTACCATCCAAGGGTAATGAACTGAAAAGGCAATACAATTAAAAATTAGTAATTACAAAGTTTTAAAGTAATAATACATTTTACCAATGTAGAGTCCATGTATCAGATTCAGCAGTACGTTCTGTGTAGCATAGTGGAAAGTAACCATTACATCCTGAAAACATTTTTAGAAATTTAGAATTTACTTTAGAACTTACAATTAAAAGTTTAAATATTACCAGTTAGCCATGACATTCCTTCAGCCCAACCGTCAATTGAGTTATCTATGCTTTCTTTAGACACATAAATATAATCACCTATTCTTAGTTCTAGTTCATCAGCAGCTTGTGGGACATGAGCATACACAACTTTATAAACCTAAAATATTTGGTATGTTATATATAATATGCTATAAAATCAAAACTAATCATAATAATAAAATATTTTGAAACAAAATAAAATAATTATAATTTAAAACACTAACCTGTTTGTTAGCAGCTATTGGTTCCCTAGAATACAACTTAAGTTCCCATAAGCATGGGGTTGATGGATTTATTGTGGATTTAATTAATGATTTTAAAGTTTCTTTTTGACTTACATCAAATTGATAGGCCAAAGTTAAATGTAAAGATTTTAAATGAGGATCTACTTGAACTCCAACTAGAAAAAATAATTTCAAATTAAATTATAAGCTATTTAAATTTAAACTGTAATATAAGGTAACAATGATATTGTAGGGCTACACAGGCATTCAATATTATTTTATTAAAATATTGTTTATTTTTATATTTAAACATTGATCCTGCTATTATTATTATTCGATTATAGATCAACTAGAAGTTTAGAAAGAAGTTTCAGAATGATAACAATACTTATTCCATTCAGCCTCTTTAATTATAGCATACCCATGAACTATTATCATACGGTCAATAATTGATTCTTGATGTTGTTTAGCTTTTTTGCTGTCTTTTACACCCATTAAAATTATAAATAATAAATATTATTATAAAATATATAATAAGCTGCTTAAATTTACCAAGATCTGAGACTCGTTCTGCATATAGCACTGCAATTTTCTTTAAGAAGTTTGATCCTTGATCAGATAAAAAAAAACCCATAAAATTTGATGAAGTGTAAGTTTCTAAATGAAAATCATTGACAGTCATTTCTTTAATGACCTCATCTAAAACATTTTTTAGTATAGATACCAATGTATTAGCATATTCATCGGGTACCTGTAAACAATATTTATAAAATTTAACTTTATTTATAAATTTGATTTTAAATTTCTATGTTTATGAGTATAGAAAATAATTCATAAGTAGGTACCTGAAAAAATGATACTAGAGTAATATGTGGCAAAAAATTATGAGCTCCATTACGTCCACATTTATTAGCTGATTTATTCCAAAATTCTCTTAGTTCATACATTAATGATCCACTTGGACAGGCATACATGATATACTCTCTACTAGTGCTAGAATCTAAAGAAGTATCATTGACATGAGCCAAGAGCCAATCAGCAGCTAATTGAACTCCTCGATTACCAGTGGCCGCTAGTGCTTTTTCTCTATTAATATAAAATACAATATATGATTTTTATATTTTATAGTATCAAACAGTTCATCTTACGTTCGATTTTGGGGGAATCCCATTTGTAAAAGGGTTTGAAGGGGCGTCATTGAATGTTTACAACTTTTTTCAGTTGAGACGGTCTTCGTTTTCCGAGGTGGAAGCATAGCCATTATAATTTAGTTAGAGTGGCTGAGTAGTTTAGAAAAGGGGGTTGTAAGTTCGGCTAAAAGAGATGATTTAGTTCCAAACATTGAAAAAAATACAATTAATACTGAAGTATTCGTTACGGACAACCAACTAATAAAGCAACGAGTTCAACTAGTTGGAGTCATACACTACGGTCTACGTCTATTGTCTAGAGTCTAAAACGCGTCCAAACCATATTTAATATAGAAAAAATTATTCTATTTACTATTAAGTACCTAAACGTCCTAAACTTAAAAGCGCCGTCCACCTGCACCGGGACTTCAACAGCCACGAAAACTACGATAACACCATACTATATTCAATCATACACGGATAACACTAAAATAAATGTATATTTTTTGAGGTTATTCGTAAAATATTTATTTACAATTTTTATCATTTATGTTGACATTTTGATAACAGCTTCATGTAATTTAAGCGGTTGTCAGTTGCCACTCGTCTAACGTGTTGCGGTTACAAGTAAAAATCATACTCAATTTTAATTTTTTTTTCGTTTACCGGTTAGGTTCAAAACTGACGAACTGGAAAAATGTCTCAAGGAATGGTTTTTGAAGATATATTTAATGTAAAAGATATAGATCCAAATGGCAAACAATTTGATCGAGGTAAACAAAACAATTTATTATATGATAACGCTGGTATATTTAGTCATAAGTCATAATGTATGTTTGGCGATTACCAGTTAAATATTTATAAATTTATACTTAAATTATTTTCCATTGAAATAACTGTTTGTTGATTATATACAAGTGGTTTTGCCTTCCTGGTCTATAGCTCATCTAGAGGGTAAATGGACGTTTCGTCTCTGACTCCCTGATTAAGATAGGATTTTTCATGCCGCAAAGTTATTAGCCTAGTTCAAATGTAATATAATAGAAATCCATGAAATTGTTCATTAAAAATGAATGTATTTAGTATCAAAGTATGTTGGTGACCAAACATCCTATGGCTAACAACTCTCCTGGACTGGTTATTGGAATTTGTATCAATTAATATATTACCATTATATGTTTTCTTCTTATTAAATTAAATCATTTTAAAATCCTGTTCTACAAAAAAAAAAATATGTTGGAAAAGAAAATATAAGTATAAAATATAAACAAAATTACCTATGCTAAGTTGTCATCAAATGATTCAATATTTATAATAATTAAAAACAGATTTCTGGTATATAAGTTTTCACCTAAAAAACTAAAGTCAAGTATAGAATTTCATATGAATTACTTATGGGTAATTATAGCTGTTATAAGCAAAAATATATCTAATAGGTTTTTATTGTAAATTTTAATTATTTTAAAAATTCATCTATTCCATCAATAATTAAATTGTTTAATTTTAATTGTCCAAATATCAAATTTCAGGTGGTAATACAACTAACTTATAGGTATACAATGATAACAAAAATTTAAAACTTGTAACTGTTAACTTTATGCATAATATATAATATTTTATAATTACTCCGCATTGTCCATTATCATAACTTAAGATGTATATTTATTTTACATGTAATTCTTATGGTAAGCCAAGTTTAAAAAAGTAAAGGATAAGTTCGCCATTCGGACCATATTTATAGAATGATTCTTATAAATATTTAATAGTATAACATTTTCAGTTTGTCCTGTTATTATTTGAAGATACGTAGACATTTTTTGAAAAATTATCATAAAAAAAAATTTTTCAAATGTGTTATCATCAAAACTATTAAATAAAAATTATGTGTTTGAAATAAAAACACAGTCTGTACTTATTCCAGTTGTATTACCTATTGTATCTTGAAAGTTTTAACACTTTTTTAGTGATCATTTTATGTATTAATTAATAACTATTAAGTATTCATAAAATTTATCAAAAAAAATTAAAATTAAACAGTATTTTCAATAACATCTTTAACAAGTTAATTGATTTTTTTTTTTATTGAATAATATAATATATTTTTGTACCTATGTGTATTAATATTAATTACTAGATAGTTACATTGCATATTTCTAAATTTAATTTTCAATTGATAAATTATTATCATATAATAAAAATCATAATAGTATAGTGCTATTTTATCAAAATAGCCAAACATTAAATATTAAGGATGGGCCGGTTCTTGAAAAATAATCGATTCCGGTTCTTGTCTAGTTCCAAAATATCCCCCTTCGGTTCTCGATAGGTACCGGTTCTTTTTTAAAAAAAATCCTAAGGTTAAGAATAGTAATTAATTAGTATACTATATATTGTATAATATGTATACTAATAAGTAATTTTATCAACTTATCACAGTATCATCAAACGATATGAACCAAGACAAATTAAGAATCAGAACTGTTAAAAATTTGTACAAGAACCGAAAACCATAACCGACCCATCCCTATTAAATATAGTTATCCATATTGAGCATTGGCTTCATTGATTCCTTATTGCACTCCTAGCCTCTTTGGGTAGTACAATATAATTGTATATTACTTATTATTATTATAAGTAAGGATATAATGATAAATTATTGCATTTTAAAAACGAGTAGATGTACTACAGATAATAATTTTTACTTTTTAGCTTAATTATTGTATACTGAGTAATTGTTATTCAAAAAGTAAATAATAATTTAAAAAAATGTTTAAATTTTGATTGGTTACTTAACTAATGTACTTCGCTTGCTACTCAAATTTAAAATATTTATTCATGAATTATTAATAAATGAGATAAATATTGTTAATACAGTAGGTTGAAGTAATTTTTTTTTGAGAGCATTGCATTTGAATTCATTGTGTATAAAATATAATAATATATTAATATAGGTATATCATTATTTATAGTTTAAATATGTTATGTTGTTCATACTTGAACATAAAATTTTTTTAAAAAAAATTAAGCTTATGTTATTTTAGATTTTTTGATTTCAGTATCAACTATTTATGAACTTTTTATTAAATTCTTAAATCTTAAAAATAAAAATTGCACATTTTATAAATATTCAACAACTGCAAAGGATTTGCAAATTATGTGATTTAAAAAATTTTTGTCAAAATTTGAATTCAAAATTATTATAAAAATAAATTGTGTGAATCTATTAAAATATTTTACCTATGTGGGATCTTGTATTCAATTTTCATACATTTAAAAATAAGTTTTTGCCAATATTTATTTAGAAAAATAATCTGTTGTTTGCTGGATTCTAAATTGAGCAATTTAATTGTTGTATAGGACTATAGGAGTCATTCAAATTGTTTTTCTTGGAATGCTGACCAAACAGATTGTAATTTTATTATTGAAATTAAAGTAATTTTTTTGTTCGATTTTTCTTACATTCTCTTAATGTCTCTGACCTATCTTGAGATTCAATCTTTTACATTAAAAGTAGTTTCTGGTATATAATTCAATCTAGATTGTATTTTGGTGAGTTAAAAAAATTATGGAGAATCGGGAATATTAGCGCAATACCAGTTTTTGACAAAATCATAAAAGCAATGACTGTTGACCGTAGATATTTAGAATCTTTATCAACAATTAAAAAAAAGCTTTTTTCTCTTAGTGTAATTGTATAATATTATATTAATAATATAATTTAAAAAATATATTGCCACCATCTGAAGCTTGGGCTATATTAGTTAGGTATACCGTATACCTTTAAAATTAAATCACAAACATTTGTAAATTATTTTGAAGTTGAAAATTCATATTAAAGTTTTTAAGTAGTTATTATTAAGCAATATAATTTAAGAATATCTAAAATACACGTTGGTTAGACACATTTATTACAAGTACAATTTTTTTTAATATATAATTACATTTTATATTATTGTTTATTAAAATAAAAATAACGGTTTTTTTCTCTAATGATTTTAGAGATTTCGTTTTAATTAAACAAATATTAATCATACTAATAATAGTGACATTGAATTTAATGTTCATAACGGTTATATATCTGGTTGTATATAATATGTTCAATATTATTGACAAAAATGTGTTTAACCTATCCTAGTGCTAACAAAAAAATGAATAGAATATGTTCTTGGAAATAGAGGCTTTATCACACCTGCTCAAAATCGGTTTTTGTTTGCGATTTATCATTAAACTAAACAAATTTATAACAGTAACATTTTTGAATGATGGAAACTCGAACTTTACTATAATACAACATGGCGAGTTCCCCATTTTTTTTTTTTTAACATTGATTTAAAATAAAACTATTTTTATCTACGCATTTAAATTTATATAAGTGTACCTATCTATGTTTGATTTTATTATGTAAAATATAATTATATTCTTATAAAATAAGACTTTTATGAATATCATTTATCAATAAATAATGTATTTAGTAAATACTTGAATTATATATATACTATGATATAATTGTATATAATTCATATATTTCGCTTATTTCATTTGAAAGGTAACATATTTCCAATGTCCAATGTCAAAAGTTCAAAGGGTGTGTCCGTGGCATTTGTGAATTTTCCGATCCTATCAACCCCCTCGGGGGGCGCATGCTCGGTGACTTGAAAATCGATAGAGCCCCGAGCCCGGGCTTAAAGCACGGTCAAGGTCTTCTCTTTCCCTATTCCTCCGCACTATATATACAGTATACACATTGAGTGTGCTGCTTTGCTCTTAACTATACATTAGTCTAAAAGCTACAGTTAAACACTCCATCATAACCTTTACCCTCTTCAAAATATTATCAACGTTTTATTTATTTAAATATACGAAAGCTATTAGCTTTAAATATGATGCCATCATCTAGTGTATCTAATGTTTACTCGCAGTAAAATAATTTAAATAAAATGTAATAGTTATTTTTTAAAACACCTTGACGGCCTGAATAATATAAAATTAAAATTGAGTAATAAGCGTAAAAAATACATTAACAATTTAGTTTTAAACTACCTACTAGTTTCTTAAAAAACATATTCGGTATTTGATTAAAATTAGAAACATTTTCATTTGGAATCTTAAATTACGGATAATTTTTTTATAATTCTGAACAGGATGATTAATAAGCAGGTTTTAAATTATTATTTTTTTTTTTTGTGTGTGTGTTTTTACCCTTTGGAGCAGCAAAATGCTTAATCCTTAACTTAGTTGGTGGTTTCAGTTTACAAATCAGATTTAGTATGGACTTTGAGCGATCAAAAGCTTACAATTTTTGATGTTTTCCAAAATAATATTAAGAAGAAAAATTTACGCAAAACTATAGTTTTTGACAATATAAATTTTATTTTTTATAATTCTAGAACGAATAACTGTAGAGACTTGAAGTATTCACAAAATATTTATATTAGCAATTTCTAGGTATGATTTTTATTTCAAATTTTCAAAATATTTTGCCTTTTTATGCTATTTGCCTCTTTATAATATATAGGTATTATTCAATTTTGATTTATATTGATTAAATTATTGTTGACGATTTAATACGAATTTAATTAGTTGTTTTTATCAAAATTGAAAATATGGATAATATCTAAATATTATGCACAATTTTTTTCGTGAAGTTTACATTTAAAATGTCGACAAGTTGCGTCCGAAATTATTATCAGTATATTAGTTGCGTCCCGCAAAAAAAGATTTAAAAAAGGCCATAGCCTATTTGCATCCCGGTATTTTATAATTTAATTGCTTTCCGAAAATATCGATATAATACGATATCGATATCATTATTCATTATGTTAATCAAAAAACACATTGATATTTATTTTATAAAGATAATAACTATACAACCGACTTGCATCCCTAAAACGCGACCTTTCAAAATTACTACTTGTAAAATTTACCTTTTTTTGGGACGCAAGTAACATGCAGCGTAATGTATATTAGTTGATAGCACAATAAAATAGTTTATATAATATGGTAAAAAGTTGAAAATTTTGAAGAATGCTAGCAAATGTATACGTAAGGTTCAATTTTGTTTAAAAAGCGTTTAATAGTCATGATTAAAAAAATATAAGAGTGAATCCTGCCCGCTGCCAACCCCTTTAAAAGTAATTTTTATATATATTGAAGCATAATATTTTATGACACTGGATACCTTGGAACATAATATTATATATATTTTGCTAAGATAGGTTACCCTTATCTTGGTACTAAATATAAGAAATAATTTTATTTGTATTGTAGTTTGTATAGGTTTAGTGTAAGATAAATTGATTAAAAAACATATATTTCTTATTCATTTGTAAAATGTAATTTTTACTTTATTCGATTACAATAGATGCACAAATAATAATTTACTTATTTGGGGTTTAATTTTTCGTATACTTATTATTTAATAAATTGTTTTGCAAAATTTGATACGTATATAACACGATATAATTTGATATTTATGATTTATAATGTAAATCATTTTCCTGTCATTACATAAAATGGCATTTCAAAAGTTGGATGTTGTGTTTACAATATTTTGATTAATGACTTGAATGTGATAGATGCGAACTTGTCTGTGGTAAAGAAATATTTTGAGATATACAAGCGTATAAATACATTAAGTGACGCTTTAAATTAGTTATGATTCTGATAAAGTAATATTCACATATATACCTACCTAGATACCTTAAAATCATTAACATTGTTATTAAAGTGTAAAAAAATGTCTTCATCGTTATAATATGGTAACTTAAATTAATACATAAATAATTATGAAGAAATGAATAAATATTTAGATACATTGTTGTACGTTTTAATATACAATTACTATGTAAAAAATTAATTTGGAAATTTTATGTTTATAATTATTCATTTTATTAATACTTATTTCATTAATATTTAATCAATTATGTGTAAAGAGCATAAAATAATAAATAAAATAATATTATTATTGGATACAATTTAATTTACTAAGTGATAAATGTGGGTTTTTTAAATTTTTTTTTTTTTGAAAATATTACGCTTATAATAGATATTCCATTTACTGTGAAAAATAAAGAATACAAAACATTGTAAAATATACTCTTTCTTATTTCTTATTTCGGTATTACATTGATAACAATCTGTGAACAATTAATAGTGAACATTGACGTTGGTCTTCAACGTAAGCGTAAAGGAGGCAATTTGCCAAGTTGTTTTTTAAAATATTTTGTCAATTTAATAATTGCTGTATAGCTTTTTCGAGGTCGAACTGAATTTTGTTTGTATTACCCGCCATTATAATGTAACAAGTTTACTGACATCATTGAATCCCTTTTTATAGTTGTTTCTTAATTCTGAAATTCTTTGCAATATTTTTTAAATTTAAATAGTTAAAACAAATACAATCTTAAAAAATATATTTTAAATATTGATTATATAATATAAATTACCTTATATATTTTTTTAACATACTTAGCTTAATATTATATAGTATGTAAAAAAAATAAACGTAAATAAGTCAATTTAGAATTATATTATTTTAGTAAGTATTTATATTTTCATTGTTTTTCTTCACATAAAAAAATAATTGGTATTTACATTGGTATGCAAAGAGCTGTTTATATTTCCGATCAATTAAGAGTGCAATGTTAATTTTTTTAAATGAAAATAAGAAATCAATTAAATAGTTTTTAATTTTGTGTGGATTGATAATGTGTTAGCTAAACAATATTGATTTGTTTTTTTTTCAATTTTCAATTTTAACACTATAAGTTATTAAAAATGTAATACATTATATCATTTAAGTTATTATTCCTGATAATAGTTCGAAGGCTCTAATTAAATTGATGATATCAATTTATTTTCATAGCGTTCTACTCAAAAATGTAATTTTGCTAAAAATTATTTAATTATCTATAAGGTATTGTGTGGCAGAAAGAAAACCAATTGTGTTAAGGCCTTCATGCTTCTAACGAATGAATTACACCATTAATCCAGTAAACTTGAATAGAATATGAGTGTTTATTCTTGAATCTATATTGAGTGACTGAAATTATGTTTTAATTGATTCTTTAACTAATATATTTTATAGGATTTTTGAGAGGAAAGAAAGTTATTGTTAGGATGATAAGAGTCCACTATCCCAATTGTATATACTTGAAATACTTTTAACTAATTGAATACTAGTTTCAATTTTTATAAATTAAAGTTTTCAGAAAACATCTAAAATACTAAAATATAAAAATTAAAAAGTATGTACGAAATTATAATAAAACTTTAAAACTTTGAAAACTATAAAATTGTTTTTTTAAACTTTAACTAATAATTGTTTTATTATTGTCCTACCATCTTGCCTCATGAAATTTGTCACTTCGCCATCGGGCAACCATCCACCATATTCTAATATTTTATTTTTTTATACATAACGCGACAAAATTTTTAAATAAAAATAAATAATAATATTACATTGTTTATAATATTAAAAGTATCATAATTAATAATTCATATTTTATGATATATCTTATTCTATCTTATTATCATATTATATAAATCACAGAATAAGATAATCAACAATTCTAATGATCCTTAAATTTCACTGTTTTTATTTGTTATAAGCATTTAATTCCAGTATTTAGCATTGCAAGAAACAAATATTTAAAATTTATTTTTATCAATTCTTTTAAGTCTATATCGTTTTTCAAATATTACTATATTTAGGCGCTTTAATTTATACATAGTCTAAAAAATAGCAACAAACCGTCAGTATACTAATATTATTATTATATAATATAAATATAATTTAAAATATTACAAGAAATATTTACTATTTTTCTATTAACGGATCACTTAATAGACTTACCTAACGTAAGATAACGAAATACAGAGAAATATTGATCGTGAATATTAAATTTTTAGGTAAAAGACTGCTAAACATGTTGTAATGTTTGGTGACTGAATGATAAATTTAGTACGGCTCGATAACAAACATGTATACCGTTTAACTAATCTATTAAGAGGATTGCAAACGTCCGTTATTTCAATGAAAATATACCAATATTTTGTCAATCATATCGATGGACCTAGTAATAGAATTATATTTTGTGATTTTAATAAAGTAATTTAAATTTTATGTTATGTCTACTTGAGGTCGATCAGTCCACTTTTTCGAATTTTGTTCCCTAACTCCTATAAATTTGGCTCGAATATTAAAAATATATACAACATTTTAAATGATGGTTGTTTCCAAAAACAAAAGAAAATGATTTCCTTTTTACCTTTTAAAAAATTACACGTGTATATACACATATATCTATACCTATTTATAATATCTTGATTAAAATTAAAGAGTTTTTTCAAAAACTATATTGGCTATTTAATGATGTTTATTTACTCGTTTTTGAAGTATCTAATATTATAATTTTAAAAATTGATTAAAAAAACATTATATTTTATAATATTTTCATGTGATGCTATTGTAGGTTCAAAACTTAAATAGGAGATTCAATAGTCGACGAATTATGTAAAATACATCTATCTATATTTAGGCAGTGAAACTAGTGAAAGCTAATGCGAGACCTTCAATAGTATTACTAAATAATCAAACATACGAGTACGACACTAACTATATTATTTGGATCTAAAAAAAACTAAGTGGGAATGCGGGTGCTGACTGAAAGCAATCGTTAACGAATTACCCCTTTCTCTCATTGAATGTGTATCTCTACATTCATTTGTATATGTTTGGTGAGCGATTGCAAAACAGTGTGCAGATAATATCATTATATACAAAACCCTTGGATTACATTGCATAATCTTAATTTCATATTATAACTATTTGAATTCCGTGTTGCCCAAATATAGGGTTTCGAAAATTACTGCTAACAATACAATAAATACATGACACAATAGTTAAAGCAATCGTCTAATACACAGACAAATGTTTAGTAATAGCTTGTTGAAAAAACTGTTAGAGTTCTAACAATTTGACCGAAAGTATAATTCTTAAATAAGAAATTTAAATCATGAATCATTAGTTATAGTTTATGCGTTATATAATAACAATCAGCAAGTATTTATTTTCATAACTTAATTATGAAGTTGTGCCTTCGATAGTTAAAACCAATGTTTAAAAATACATTTTATCAACATGATTTATCTTTACTAAAATTATTTAATTTATTTTCATGTACTTAATACAATTATTATTTAGAACTATTTTTCTAAGAAATTTCGTTGTAATAATTATTTAGTATTTACATTTTTAACTAAAAGATAACTTCTAACTTTCTCATCAAACAAACCTTATGCATTATTAAGATTTAAACAATGCAAAATTACACATAGAATTACTTAGGTCATATAGTTTTCTTGGTGCGTTTATAATTATGTGTTAACTCCAATCAAGCCAATAACCCTGAGGATTTTTCGTGGCGTACACCTGACAATGAAAAGTAATGAAAAAAAAATAATATTATAAGAAAAAACTATCTATAAGTTATTATATTAGATCATCGCAGACATCCTTGAATATTGTTGGTTCGAAGCATTGTGTTACGCCTTTTATCTTTTCATAAGTACAATTTTAAGATCAATGCACCCAGTTGATTGCTTTGAGATCTTTTAATGCAACTTGGTGAACAAATAATCAGATTTTGTGAGATGTATTTTTAAAATAATAGCCAAACTCATGTTATAAAGATCATTTAATAATGACAACATTAAAATATACACAATCTTTAAAAGTAGACTAAAAGGCTTATATTTTGAAATTTCCTTTAATATTTGTTTTTTTTATGTGATACTAAAATATTAATTTAAATTTTACAATTATTTTATATTTATTTAGTATATATTTAAAATATAATATATATAAGTATGTAGAACATACATACACTTGTCATAATAATTAGTTATATATATTATATATACGATTCATATGCTTAAAACTTTTTCGTTAAATTTAAGATAAAATAAAATAGCTATATGAATTAAACTTATCGTGGTTTTAGTTGATCACAATTTTCTGCTAGCCGTGTTTTTATTTTTATTGTATACTTAGATACTATTATTTCTGAAGTATTGTTTATGTCTTAGTTTTTTGTATTGAATATGAATTTTTTAATACGCATTTAATATAATTTGCTACACTCCGTTATCCGTACCTTGCATTTTTTCCCTTAGTTAAATTTATTTTAAATGATTATATTATGTATAATTCTATTAACATTTATTTACATATTGATAGAAGTGGCGTACTCTCGGGAGGGGGGTTGAAACCCGGGGGGGGGGGGGGTGTTGCCGTATTTTTTTAGATTCTGAACGAAGTGATGAATGTTTTGATTTTAACTTCGGGGGTAGTTTCCAATGGCAAAGTGAATATCCTTGGTGCATTATGAAGGTCAGAAGTAAATATTTTCCAACAGTTTTAAAAAAAATCAATTTTTCATATAATTTTTCACCAAATCTTTATATTACTATCATCTATATATAGTAAAATTTTCAAAATATTTTGAATTTTTTTGAACTATTTAAAAACAACTGAAATTTTCGATTTTTCTGAGAATTTTTATTGAAGTGTCGATAAAAAAAATTTGGGCGTTCAAAAAAACTTGAAAATTTAATACAAGGTTCCTTATGAGTTTTGCTTATTGTAGTTAAAAAAAAAAATAAATAAAAAATCGTTGGTCATATTTTTTTTTATAAGCGTTCAATGTTCATAATTTAAAATTTTATGGAAATATGTCAAAATCGCCAACATTTGCAAGTGAATTTGTAATTGAAAAATCATAAAATTGTTTGTGTTCATTTCTAAAGTTAAAAAATTCAACACCAAGTTGTCCATAAGTTTTCCTTCAAATAGCTATAGAAACTCGAAACATCATTATAGGAAAAATTTTATGAATATTTGAATTTTAAATTTTTACGAAATCGCTCAACGATAACGATTTATTCTCAAACGATTTTAAATATTTTTTATTATTCAAAAAGTATAAGTCGTAGATAGGTTCTTGAAAATATCATTAGTTATTTAGTTTGGCATTTTCTTTATATGATTTAATTTTCAAAATATTTTACTTATTTTAATACTATTTATAGGCATTTATAATTGCTATAACTAATATTTAATTACACTAAGCACGAGGATTACAAGGGGTGTGGGGGGCAAAGTCTCCCACTTTTGTATTTTAGTAAATTTTCAAAGCCCCCCCCCCCATTAAAAAGTTCCGAGAATGCCACTGATTGATGGTACTTACTCGTGGATTATTTTTATGAATAAAAATAGAATATTAGTATTACCGAAATGTTAAAAAGCTAAAAACAAAATATAATATTATTTTACACATTTTATATTATGAGTGAGTGGAATGAAGAATATACTAATTTACAATGTTTGTGTTTATATTGTGTTCATTATCACCATTTGAAGCTGTAAAAATAATTTAATGTTCAACTTTGATATAGTGTCCTTCTGGTTGCGAGTTGGATCTAAATGGTACATAAGTAAAAAATAACCAATACTTTTCAAAATTAATGAAAAAAAAACAATTTTAATAAATCTCAGAATAACAGGAATATTTAAGAAACGTTTTTGACAAAATCAATTTTTTTAAATTAATTAAAAAACGGATAATCAGAGAAATTTTAGATGGTTAACAGATATTTTTATTTAATTTTTTATTTATTTAAAAATATTGAAAATACACGAGCAAGATTTTTTATAAGTATTCGAAGTTAAAAATCATGAAAAATTGAAAATTGTTCTGTGGATAAATTTAATACAATTATAATATAAGTTTCTTCATAAGTTGTTTTTATGCTAATTAAAAATATCAATAATGCGAAAAATGTACATATATATTTAAAGTTCTAAATTTATTGATAAACGTAAATTTTACCAAGATATTTTTTATTTGTAGTGTTTTTTTATTGTTCATAAAATCGAGTGATCTCTCATTTTTAATGTTCTTACTTATTTTTACTCGTAATAATAACCTTTATTTTGGTACTCTTTAGATTTTAAAATGTATTTTCTTGTGAACAATATGCTTGGGAATGAAGACATGTTAGTTATTGATAATATTTCAATTTCAATTAATCAATACAGTGTTATATTATGATATTTTATTATTAAATAATATTACTTCCTAAATTATTCATGTATTATGAATTATGATACGATGCAAATTTATAAAACAAAATTAGTAAAACATTTTAAAAATGTACCAATTCACCAAATCGTATTTTTTACAATTAATTTACCGAATAATTTTTTAACGGTAAATTCTACATCTCAGTGAAGTCCAGAAATTGAATCGATGATAGTATCTGTGTACTTTGTAAGAGATCTGACGACGCACGGGCTTACTTCAAATGTATTTACGCCGAAAGCTTAGTGCTTACCAACTCGACGCATGAAGATATTTAAGACATAATAACATTACACCTACATATTATGTAGATTGCAATAATCATTTCGGATGATATATATAGAAAATTCGTTGCGCTGTCATATATTGCGGCGGTGGTGTGACGAAATGGGGCCCGAATTAGGTTGTTGGGCACGGTTTTTTAGCAACCAACGCTTGTCCTTGGCACATCTGTGTATGTGTTTGTGTGTATATCGTACTGCAATAACAATGGGGCACCCGTGGGCCCCCCTCGTATAACATTTTCGGCAATATAGTGACCACGCCAAGGACGTACATGTGCCAAAACAATATTATCACTAATAATCGTGCCCGCGGATCGTTAAAGAGTTCCACTAGTTTCATTATAATATGGCTGCAATCGTGTAGCCTTATAATATAATAACATCTAGCTTTATATAATGTACATTGTACCTATATAGATTCATCTATCGTATAAAATATAATATGATACATTATTTGTGTGTATCTACCAAGCTTTTATTCGTAAACTATTTGTACTTTTTATTTTTATTTTTAGTGAATTAGCCATATTCTATAATATAATGTGATTTTTAAACAGCATTATATTAATTATTTTCTTAAGTTTATTTTAATATAACTCCCGAATTATAAATATAAATAATTATTATTTTTATTTTTATTAGTTTTTTGTCGTCTTTCTTATGGTTTAGGATTAATAACTGCTGAACTGAAATAATGATAATCACACTTTCACGTGTTACCGATTATTGTTTATATAGTTTTCATTGTGACTGATAAATGGTTGTAGAACTTTTCTCAAGGTCGATATGTATATACAGGATGATTCATCAATCATGCTCAGTGCTCACCCTCACCCTTGTTTTACCCTTTAGTAATGAATTTATTCAAATTTTAATTTTTGAAATTTTTAATTAATTTAATGTACTACAGTCTCCATACTTAGAATTTTAATTTTATTTAAGAATTGTCCTATAGTGATGATACAACTTCTTTTTTTTCATACGAAAATTAGCTTTATTTCTGCTAAGTTAGGTTTTATATTAAGCGACAAATGAATTATAAAAAAAAATCGCGGTGAGCATGTTTGGTAATGAATTACCCTATATAAATATAATTTATATTTAAGTCTCTTGTTTAATAAGTAGATAATTATTCTGCACGTAATATAGAAGAATTAATGACTATACAGGATGATTCAACAAATATGCTCTCCTAGTTTATCATTTAATTATTAATTTATTAATTTAATTTAATTTTTGGAATCATGACTTTTATATCAAGTGAGAAGTTATAATGATATAACAAATCTTATTATTTGAAAACACGACTCTAATAATTATTTTTCAAAATTCCAAAAATTGTATTTTGAATAAATTGATTGTAAAAATAAAAATGGGAGTCTGTACTATATTTGGTGAATCATCTACATACGATAAATGTTTACATAAACGAATACCAATAGATAAATTGCAGGTTTTTCTGTATCATCTAAAATTGTTATTATTCTTTTTTATAATTATTAATTAAAACACCCTTTATTATTACAATCAATAGTTGTGTTTTTTTTTTTTTTTTAAATATTTATTTATATGCTAATGAATATTTATTATTAAAAACGTTATTTCTATAGCACCCATCATTTTAAGGGTACTTAGCTGTATCATTGTGGATATAGTAGTAATATATTACGTACTTTATATGCAAAACTATGAATTAATGTTTCGAAATTTGATATAAACCTATATTTATATAGTATATTTGTGTAGAAAATAAATTATTTAACATAATATTTATACACCATAAGAGTGTTATCAGTAGGTTGCTTCTCTCTCAAAATTCCAATATTTATATAAGCTTATAATAAAAGTTTTTATATATAAATATATTTTTTTTTTACCTAATGAAAAACAGATATATATAGGTATGCTAAAATAGAAGAGAGTGGATATATTTTACAATCCAAGTTGTTAAAAAAGCAGTACTTAGCTAGTGTGTTAACTGTATATAGATAGTAGGAATGAGCTTTTTGTTTCCCGTTCAGAAAATGGGGCAGTTTCTATATAATATGTGTTTATAACCATATGCGGCTGACGAACAATCAATTCTGAATCCCCACCACGTAGAAATATGAACGGGTTATTTAGTGCGCGTATTAAGTGAGAGCGGCGTGAGAGAGAAAGAGAGGGTATAGAGGTTTTTTGGCAATCTAGGACGAACCTTGGGACCTTGGAAATATGAACGCGCAGTCGTACTTGTTTTGTCGTTGCGTGCTGATCGACAGCTGATTATTTCTTCTTTAGTGCACATAAATGTATATGTTCTTTATCAATTTTACCGGTATTTTGTTTTAAACTTGGAAATGATTTTCAAAGTATCCTGCAATTCTACAACAAACAATTTGATGGACTCAGAAAACTATTTTGAAAGGTCTATATAATATAAATTATTTAAGTTTTATATTTTTAGTTAATTTATAAATGTACTTAGTACTTATTTATTTATATAATACGCTGTACGTTTCTTTCATTTTAACTTAAGTTAGATGTTTTTAAAATTAAATCAAAAATAATTATCAAAATGTCAAAAAGTTTTTCTTTTAAAATATAGGTAGGTTTCCACTATATTTTTTATATAAGTATTAAGTAGGTTATTCAATTACATTTTACACTAAGATATCTTATTTTCGTCACTTTTTGTTCGAAATGAACAACCGTAATGTAGAAAGGTAAAAGTAGACCATAGTCTAAAATATAAGTAGTACCAAACATATATATATTATGTACTCAAGACTTAACTAGGATGCTGTTTAAATTTCAATTCGTGTCTATACAAAACCGTTAAAGACCTTGCGGCCACATTTTATCATTGTTATTATTATACTATATATCTACGTAAAATATTAATTTTTAGTTTTTACCGAACACGATTTATATCCTAATTATATCTCTACGGAGATATTTTATAAATAATTTAATGAGCCAAAATGACCTTCCAGTTTTCGGCAACCTTGCAATTTCAAATATTTCAACAATAGTAGATACATTAGCCTCTCTTTTTTAAATATAAATCTATTACAAATACATGATGTAGTCCATTTTCAAATTGAAAACATTTGATTAATGAGTGTCAAAAGTTTTTAAACTTAAGAATAGACGACCTTCGCAATGAGTAAAAACAGTTTTTTTTTGTCATAGCAAAACGTGATTACTCAATTCACTTATTTTATGTCCAAACTTTGGTTGTTAATAACTAATGTATAAATGCTAATTGATATTTTTTTGTTAATTTCATCAGTATACATCTATGTATTTCAAAAAGGTTTTAAAAATATTAATACATTAACTTTTGTGATTCTATTAGTTCATTAAACAGTGCTCTTATTGAAAATTAACTTTTAGTTTATTTCTTATATGATACCGTAACACTGAATATGATAGATAATGTATTTTATTGATCAAATATTTTAAATTCAATATATTATTAATATACATTTTAAATAAATAATTATTTAGTTTTATGTACCTACCTACCTATCATGATGTATTATGAATTATATGAGAATCATGTTGTATAGGTACAACAACATATTACACATACTAAGAAGGTAGGTTAGGTACTGTCTAATTTAAATTTTTTAAATTTAATTTTAGCATAAATAATTCTTAGATAATTTTGATTTTTAGTTTATTTTAAGTGCCATTGCATTAATTTCATGTAAATATTGAAACAAAATATTTTACTAATATGCGTTTAAAAATAGATTTAACTTTCAAATACTGGGGCTATACTAAAAATGATTTATTTTAGGTATTTCTGTTTTAGATAATTAACTTAAAATACTATTAAAAATAAAAAGAACTAATTGATATTATGGATGTTGTTTATTGATAAAATAACATTAAAATGTGTAAATAATATTATTCAAACATTGTTTGTAAATTGAATCAATAAATATACAAAATATACAATATGGATTTAAAATATTTAAATACAATAGATACAGTTTTATTATTAGCCTTTATACCTTTAATTTAATTATTTGAATAATATAGTTCATTTTGTGATGAGTTCTTTGTTGATTGAGTTAATTTAAATTTAATATTAAATTAACTAAAACTTTATTAAAAATATAAATTTATATTCTTGTATTTATGGAATACTAGTCATTAAATAAAAGTTTTGATTTGGTACGTAATACGTATCTATATATTTTTAAGAACAATTTAATTAGTTTAATATCATTTTTTTTTTTTTTTTTTTAAAGATAGTTTAACAGAAATTTTACTTTATTGGTAACAACTATAAGTGTTAATATTTAATATTTTCACTTTATTTCGACGTTAAGCAAAATTACGTATGGAAAATAGTTTGCAAATATGAAATAATACTATAATATTACAAATATTTAGAAGTAGTAGAAATATAGTTTTCTTAGTAACAATTTGTATGTATAAAATAAACGATATAATTAATTATTAAATAAACTAAATCAGTGTCGTAGTTATGGGGGGGATATGGGGATAGATCCCCCCAGAGCCTTATTTTTAATGTTTAAATCATTGACTTATTGAGCCCCCCACTTTATGTTTAACCAATAAATTATATATCCCCCCAGAACAAAATCATAACTACGCCACTGAACTAAATAAATCTTGCATTACTATGCGTTGGTTCGTTGATATTATTGGTATTACCTATATTTATGTGTATGTTGTTACAATAATATTATTTAATTTGATGTATTATAATATATAATATTTTATATTAAAACAATGTATTTTTACTAAATTAAATACATTATTTTAATACAAATGTAGTTACATCAGTTTAGGTTTACCATTAGAGTTATATAGATAACTCACGAGGTTGTGGGCTGGAGCTATCGATCTCTTCCGCTCCGCTCGTTTTAAATGTCAAAGATCGTCCGAGTCCCCTCCTTTATACTTCACCCGCTAGTTTCATTCGGTTTACGTCATAGCCCCTCTACCTCGAACACTATCTCATTTCCTCTTCTAAACCATCAAAAAAACTTTCATCCCTTTGTACTAGAAGAGGAATAAGGAAAGGGATTGCAAAATATTGCGCCATCTATACTGACTCACCTAAATTTCGTTTCGAAATAATTAGTAAATGCTTGTTTATGCTATAAAATCATTTTTTAATAGATTAGATACAAAATATTTGCATTACAATATATTAACACAATTTAAATATATTATTATATATTAATTTCTAGTACAGCTTATGTCGCTTAGTAACAAGTGAAAAAAACATATTTTTAAGTATGAAATATTTTTATTAGATAACTTAAATTCATCATCAATTTATACACTGTATGAACTTAAGGTTCTTAAATTTAACACTTAACCGTATCGTTTTAACCTCATTTTTTGAATTCATCATTTTTCATGTACAAATAATTAGTTTTCTGATTAATATCAACAATTTAGTTTATTATAGAATGTAAAAACTATAGAAGAAAACTTTAATTTTGTTTGATACTTACCCAAACTATAAATAATATTATATTACTATTTATTTTATTAACTATTTTTGTGTATAATAAAAATTAAAAAGTTAGAATAGTAACTTTTTGAAAATTATACTATATTTATTTTTGGTCACAAAATTAAAACCTTAGTATCTTAGATGACGAAAACACTTTGTGATCAATTTTCATAAGTATATTTTAATTTGGGGCATGAATACATGCTATTACTACTACTTTTACCTTGAATTTTACGTATTGTTATTGATGTACCCGTCAATATACGTTAATGTTAAATTTTTTTTTATATTATTAAAATAAATTCTGTTTCTGATTACCGTATTGTATTCGTATATTACGTATATTAGGTATTGTGTATTACATGTTCATCTGAATTAAATAAACTAATTATTTTAGGAAGAACAATTCTGAACTTCAAAAATATTATGTTATGTTTCAAAAACAAATAAACATCACCTTTGTCATAATTGATCATCTAGTACAATTTGTAATATACTTAATCATATTTTTAATTGATAATTTATTATTTTAATGGAGTGATTATTTGAATATTGAGAATTAGTTACTTAATGAAATAATGAACACCGTAACCTAGTTATTATGATTAATGATTAAAGTGTTTAAAATTAGAAAATTGAATACAGAAATTGAACAGTTAGTATCTTGAAAATAATATATATATATATATATATATATATATATTATTGTATCGTCAGTCCAAAAACATACTCAGTCGCTTGTTTATATTTCTTCACCTTTATTCGGCAGTGATTTGTGATCTTATCAAAACTTGTGAAAAATTCAAATATTTAACTTCTGTACACAGTAATACAGTAGACCTACGTCAGTATCATTGGTTTTCAAATTACTATCTCCATGTTATGTATACAATGAAAATATACTATGTAGAAACACAGGTAGAAGAAATACATAATCTATCCATATATTAATAATAAAAGAAATTCAGCATTACTATGATTAACGAGTTGTAAACATTTATGATTATTAATGAATGATACATATTTTTTATGTTAAGCATAATAAAGTATATGACATTTTGAAATTATCTATTATTATAATATTAAAACATTAAAAACCTATTAGGAATTTAAAAAGTAAACATACAAATTTAAAAGGAAACGAACTCTACATTATTCCTTATCATATTACATTGTGTATTTTGTAAACAGCATTCACAAATGCTAAATTGATTGTACAATTAAACATTTTAAATTCGATTTTGAAAAGACTAAAAGTTACTGTAGGTACTATTGTTTTTGAGTTGTTATTTTAATATTTATTTTGTTCTTGTTTATTAATTTTTATTGCTTCATTTTTTTTTTAATAATTACACACAATGATTATTAGTAAGTGGTCAATATGGTCATATAGCACCTGTCACTTGGTTTTAAAGCAAAATGTTATATAATGTATTACTATAGTAACTCGACAACACCAACAAACCGAAAGAAACACCTATAATGCGCGTTGGCCTTGATAAACTTTTTAATAGAAAAATACCCAATTAGAACGCAGAAGGTAAAGGTTTTTCTCGGGAAATAATAATTTAATCCTATAGTTTATGTATATTATATTGGTATTGCCTAAGCCCTTTTTTTATCACATACGTTTTAATTTTAGTGAAACAAAATTACTCACTAACACTTACGTCGTACAGTTTATATATTTGTGTGTGTGTGTGTGTTTATTCTGGGCTAGCGCAAGTTACTGTGGGAGAAACGTTACCCCGATGGGTCGCAGGGGGTTCGTTGGGCGGCGTTGGCGGTCTGACGTCAATGAATGTGAGCGCCGCCCACAATAGCTAAGGCGCGTACCAGCTCTCCGGATCGAAGTCTCATTCAGCAAGGCCACAAGTGTCAATGGGTAATGGCATAGTCTTCTCTAGCAACTTTTTTTTATAATTTTTACTTGATTTAATCTAAATTTTTATTCTAATAACCATTGCAACCATTTATTGACATTTTAAACCACATATCATGACAGAACTTGGAAAAATTATCTTCAGGTAACATTACATTGTTTCAAATATATATATTCATTACCTTTGTAACAATTTTTTATATTAGCATGTTGGTTTAATTTAAGTGCACTCGTTATAAAAACAATAGGAAGGTCATCTATAAGTACAAGTACAATTATATACATATTAAATATAAATATAGCACACTAATTAATGCATTTATATATAGTATAATATATCTACTATATTTTACACAGATCAAACGAAATATTAATATTTTATTGTCATATTACACATTATGATAGTATATATAGTACTTCAATGATGACTAATATTCCTATTTTTCAGTAACATTTAAAAAATTTGACTTCAAATCATACTAGGTTTCATTATATTTATGACGATTGACGATATGTATGTTTTATGTAAATGAATATGTACCATTTACTATCCGATCTTGCGTTCAATATTTATAATTTAGACATTATTAAGTTGTGTTTATTACAAGAAATTATTTGTTTTCTACCTTAAGTACTTATAATAGTAGCGACTGTAGCGCATATACATTTCTACAACTAAACATCTGTTACTTATAAATTTTATCATAAATTTCAATAGTTGATATTATTATACATAGAAGTCAAGTGTAATAGTATAATGTATCTGATTTACTTATTATACTAACTTTAATCGTTTAGATAAGAAATATGTTACTTTTTACAAATTGTTGTTTACGGCTTAATAGAGTTCTGGTATACTTTATACCATAACTAATGTGTACTTATTAATACATATAAAAGGTTTTAACAATAATAAATTAAATTAAATGGTGTTCATTATAATTTCATTGTTTTAAGGGGAGTTGAAAAGTTAATACAAACTGATTCATTAAAAATTTAGATTATGAGTATATGTAAAACGAGTACTTGTAGGATAATCTTTACTTCTATAAAAAAAAATGTACTTAATTTTTTACATTTCATGTATTCTTTTATGTACCAGTATGTAAGTATCATGATACTTAGGATAGTTCAGTTACTCAGTAATGTACTGAAAAATATGTTTAAAAATGATCAAAAACTCATTGCATAAATGTGGAAGACTCGTATTTAATACCCGCTGGGGGAGGACATTTTTTTCAGTATATAACAATTTTTAATAATCTTATTAACATAAAATATATATCCACGATATTTATTTAAGAATAATATAAACATGTATTTATAGCTTTAAATTTGTTTTAATCGTTTTTTGATCCCGCGTTTATGATTTTAAAGAATTATAAAATTGTAATTTTGAACTTCTGTAAATCTGAAAATGACTTATTAAAACTGTATTAAAAAAATAATTTTTCTAATTTAATTTATGTTCAAATACATGTGGTTGGTGTTGGTCAAGTTATACACTATTACGTATTAATGTATTAATGCATTTTCTTATAATGAAATTATATAATATATTCTTAATATATTCCTTAAACTTTTTTTTGTATTTTTCTTTTTTTTGATAAAATGTTTAATTTTAAATTTTGATACAAAATATATTCAACTATATTCTTTTTATAACATTTTAAAATTCTTGACAGCATTTTAACACTTTAGTAAATAGAAGTAAGTACTTACCTAATAACTCATAACTATAGGTAGGTACTATAAAATCATTTTGCGAATTCAAGGTTTGCTTCAATTCGTGGTTTGCTTGTACAAAACAAAATTATTGACCACACCCAGTTTTTGTTGGTACTTTGTCTATGATTGTTTATTTAATAATTTATAATATTACTATATGCATCACTTCTTAGAAGTGTATCATATTGTAAATAAAAATAAAATAAATATTGAGATGTTTAATTTAATAATAATATGCTCCATATTATTCATAAATAATTTATACAGTTTCATATTTATTGCAAAACAAAAAATAATAACGTATCCAATATAATAGGTACTTGTTTTTTTTTCACATTATATTAAACTTTATTTTTGCCTAACTTTTAGTCTCATTTTATAAATATTTTAAACATTTTAAGTAAATAATATTTATTTATATACTTCAATCACAGGTGATGACGAAATATTATATATTGGCATTTGTTTTTAGCTTTCTTATCAAAATATTGATTAATTTAGATTCTGAAATGTCCAGTAAGGAATATATTTATTTCTTGCAAATTACAGCTGAATTTACTTAACAATATCGGCCAATGTTTTATATGTGTATTATAATAAAACTATTTGTTTAATAATAATAATATAAAAGAAGATCTCCTAATGTAGTGGTTAATTTTAGTATTTCGCCTTGTTACTTAGAATCTAGATGTCTCTTTAATTTATCTAGTAAACATTTTTAATTTAATCATATAAAATTGACATTATTTATTACTACCTTTATTTGATGTAATAATTTTTTTTAATTATCTATCATCATTATACTATATGGGGAAATGGGGAATGACTATTAAATTATAAATTTTTACCATTAAATTATTTTTATTTAATTATTACTCTTTATTTGTGAAGTTTAATCTGTAATTGAGGAATAATAAAATAAACGTAATATAATTAATTAAAAAAGTAATAATAATAATTATTATAATTAAAACATTTATTTACAAATACCTCAGTTTTTATAGTTAATAGGTCTTTATAATGGACATTTCAAAGTAATGCATAAATATTATTGTTTTACTATGAACACTGAAATTAATATAAATATATTATGTTATATGTTTGTACACCGTATATTTATTTTTAACTCGCTAGTTATCGGTTAAAATTTCTTTTAAATATCAAATAAGTCGAAAATCCCCTCAAGTTAAAAATATTTGTATTTTTTATGGATGGTTATGTATTCAAAAACTCAAATCTAAATAATTTCAGTGAATAAAAATTGAACTAAATTGTTACTTCTTATAAACCATTGTTTTTTAAATGTTAATTTATTAAGACCCCCAATGAATCTGTATATAAATTACAATAATTACGTAATATTGTACATAAATGTCATTACATAATTTCTAAAATCTTCAAATGTATTAAAGTTTTCTTTACATTTATTGAAAAATGATTGTTCTATTAATCAGTAACGCTTTATAAATATATATGGATTTAATAGTCATATAATATGTAAAAATGTTTATGATTATTACGACAGAGGTAACATATCCTGGTGAGTGGTGATGTAAGCCATAGGTAGTTAATAATATAACAATATTGTATACAAAATAATAAATATTCTAAAATAATGATTTTTTTCTAGTTTGTCGGCCATTTTGTTTTGTTAATTCTTTTACCAAATTAATTTATTATACACACATGAGCCACACCTGTGTATGCACAATGATATTCACTATAGTATAGGTATAATACTAATGTTACTTACCTATAGAAGAGCAGAAATTTACCGTTAGTTACAGACAGTTGTCGGGTTATCATAATACTACAAATTATATTATTATTATTTATTTTTTATTGTTATTTTAATAATAATAATAATATTCAAAAATCATATTACCTATATATTATAGTATATCTTGTAATACAATTTAGAATATTTATCTATTTATTAATTATTATTCGTCATACTTCTGGCGATAGTTGGTCATCGTATGATATTAACAAATAACAACCGATGAATATGAAATTGGTGTTTACAGTGTACATATTCTATAGTATCAGCTGTGCCTGACTTTACCTACTTTCAATTAAAAATCAGTTTTTAATCTCATTATTTATCAATTCTAAATTTCCGTGAAAACGATGACATGATGTCGAGCTAAACGACCACAAATCGAATGTATATTAATGAAGAATGATATTATGAGAATTATTACTTGTTGGCTAGGTTGCTTGTGTGTACAATATTGTCATATTGAATGATTATTATTTATTGTACAACGACGATGTTCGTCTCGAACATAATATATTATTTCTTAACAGTTTCATTTGACACAGTGCGTTTCTGTCTTTCTTTCCTCTCACTCCCACGCCATCAATTTATAAGTTATAACCGCACGAAGTGCGTCATCACTGTTCAATTATTTGGTATTGACTGAATCGCGATTTAACAGATTTTGCTATTTAGGAGTAAATTCAATATCTAACTGGTATATTATTAATATATATGTGCACAGAAATGCATATTATTCTGACGATTTATGTAGGATTTATTTATGATTAATGTATTTAGCAATTTACTAGTTACCTGTGTATAATATGTCAATGCATATTATATGTGCAATAAGTTTAATCTATATATTGGTGTTTTTAATAACGTTGTCATGTGGAAATACGTGATATATTTACATAACGTGATCGAATCTTTGGGGAGGCCAAGAGATGGAATACAGCACAATAAAACGTACCAATATAAGAACGTTATATTATACTAACGTTTTTAACAAAACTTCAAAGTGGAAGGAGGGGTGTTTTAATTCCGTGACACAAAATAACATGCAAAAATAAATGTTTTCATACGCTTACTAAAACATCGTCCAAGTACTTAATACTTACGCATTTTATTCTTATTATATTTTATACTGAATAAATTATAGTTGTTCAATATTTATTTATTAACATAATTATTTAAGTCCCAATAAGAATTGAGAGAAGAGTGATCGCTTCAACGCTAACCCTCAATACCATCACTGAATGACGGTAAATCAATTCCGGCAATGTATTGATGCTGGCGAGCTCGAAGTTATTGTGTGGAGAGATTTGAAAATGAGTGCGTTAAAAATATAATCTATTCTTAGTTGTAAATTCAAATTGTTGCCGATATTTTTGAAATCATTATATATATAATATTCGTATTCGATATATATGAATTATGTATTAGTAACAATACATATATAATTATACATAATTACATATTTTGCTACAAAACACGAATATCGCGATTGGCTTTTTTTTAGTCATTTGAGGTTATTTTATAGATTATAATATATACCTACTACCTACAGGTCTATACGTCGAAATTGTTATTGGCTATATTTAAACAGAAATTGCTGTATGTGTGTTTTGTTTTTAATGTTCAATTCTAGAGACATTTACAGAATAATTTATTGCTGTTGCCTGTTATAGGTGTTTTTATAGATGTTGTTATTCTTTTATTTCTAATCACACGACTTAACAATAAATTATAACTGTTATTATTATTTTACTGTAAAACAAATCTATGAATCCTCTTAGCTTTTACCTATATGTACTGTTTAAGGTATATGTACTGCGTATATTGTACAATTAGGTATTACGAGCTCTACTCGCATAGTATATATATGTGCTGAACCATATTTGAATTAATTTAACATAAAACTTTTTCAAGTTCGATAATGTTTTCTCGATGCTTTTTTATAATATTTAGTTATTAATATAAACGATAAATTTATATTTAGTACACATATTTGTTCTATCTTACTTGATAACCTATTATCGCGTTTTCTCTTTCATTTCTAATACCTAAAGCAGGCCTGCAGTATTCATTAATTTGACCTATCCTGTATTATACTGTAGATGTTTAGTGTATACACACATAAATATGTATATGACCTAATGACTTATTATATATAAATATAATTTTCCTATTTGTGAATGAAAATAAAAACAATTTTTTCCGATTGTTGTTGCCTACTGTTGTTAGTTATTTTGTGTGTCGTGTGTATGTTAAACAACACTAAGTATGTTGTATTATATAATGATTAATGACTGTATCCTTAATTTTTGTTTATTATTTCAGTGAGCCGTTTGCACTGCGAGAGCGAATCCTTCAAGATGGAACTGATATTAGATATCAACTCGTGGATTTATCCTATGGACTTGGGTAAGTGTGTATTATATTCTTTTGATATTATAGTTAATTATATAAACAGCATGCAAGTGTAATTTATCGTGATTGTTCACGTTTTTTCTCCCATCAATACATTTTAAATTTGATTTTGGAAAATTATGACTGCAGTATAGGAAGAACATATAGTATACATTATATTATAGTATATAATATTATATAAGTACTCGATTCTAACTACCTACTACTAGAAAAGTACACTCTTTTACCGTCTTAAAGCACGCAATACCTAAACATAAGTGGCGTCGTTTGCGTCACACAACCATAGCAGATTCGTCACTCGGTTACGAGTAAGACATACGAATTACATTTATATTTTATAGTCAGTAAAATTTAGAGCGTTATAGTGACAGAATTGTGGTGAAAGAGATTGCGTTTAAAAACTTGTTTTTAATAAATTAACAGACATTTTATTGGTTAAAATAGGTATTTTAACAACCCTGAACCAAGTATTTAAGTGCAAGATTCTCGATCGTTCGATTTTTTTCGGCGTACCCACGGCGTTTATAATAATAATCATTATCGTGCCGTACCCGAATATACCGTTATGCGCTTAACATTTTTTCACCATCCTGCTGTCTATTGTAATATTATTATAATTACACCGTGTATATACCGACGTAGTCGTGTCGGTACTCGAAAAATTGGCGTTCTTAAATACAGCCAAGTATTATTAATAATAATAATTATTATTATTATTATTGTTGCTGTTGTAATTTGTAATTAATATTATTTTCGCGTACCTATATACGATGTATCATATTATACTCAACATATTATAAAAAATATATATAATACGTACACATTTCATACACAATCGCTCGCGCACGCGCGCGTCCGCAGAACGTCGTCGCAGTCGTCGCCATCGCTGTCGTCGTCAGCGGCGGCAGCAGCCGAGGCGCCTAGAGTTAGTGTATGTATACACTCCTACGCCCGCCCCGCCGGCCCGTCAGTATATTTGGCAAAACGTGCGTGCGCGTCGCCGCCGCCGCCGCCGAACGCGGGAGGCCCCGAATGGGTCGTGCGAAAGTTTTCGACACGTAGGTTAGGTATATACCGCGGTGCAGTCGTAATAACATTTTGTCCGCGCTCGCGGGTTTTTCGAAAAACCCCACCGCACACGCCAGTCACAAGTGCACGGTCCTGCACTCCCGTTCGCTCATCACCGTGCCATATTGTATACCGTCATCAGTCATCACCACATTCGCCGGTTTATACCGTATTTGTGTGCATGTACCGCCGCTGCCGCCGTGTGTCGCACGTCGCCCCATAAGAACGCGCTGACGACGATGGCGTTAGTAGTTTTCTTGCCGTCGCCGCAGCCGCTTAACGCTTTGTCAACAACACGGGCGCGCTGCCGACCTCCGCGTCGCTACCGCCGCCGCCGCCGCAGCAGCAGCAGCAGCCGGCCGCCGTAATGCCATCCACTTTTACGGTAATAATAAAAAAAAATTGTTTACGCGATTTTTTTCGTTTGATAAGTGTTTGATAAAATATTGATATTGCTTATTACCTTATATTCGTGTAATACGAATATAATATGCTATATGGGCATGTTTTAGGCAAAAACCGTATTTACAATATTATAATATTATAATGTGTGCGCGTTCCGCCGTCGAGAAACATAATAATAATAGTTATTATTATTATTATGATTGTTGTTTAGCCGATAATATTATTTGCGCAGCCGTTTTAGCGCGCAAAACTAACACGCGCATTATTTTATAATATTTTTTTATGCGTATATAGATAATAATATTGTAATGTTGTATTGACGATATTATATTATTCATTATGCGCGCGGACTATATAAGTCGTCACTGTGCTATCGGACTATACGGTGCCTACAAAGCGACCGGCGTGAGTGTGTCGTGTACGGCTTAGCTATGTAATTATTATGTATATGTAAATCAATTTTAAACGCTTGGACGGTGTCTACACGGAACTCGCGGGTAATATATATAATTGTCGTTAATATTATAATATTCGATTTCAATAATAATTATTGTGTTAAAAATTAATTTTTATCGTTGGCTGTAACTGTGCAATATGTTTATATTATTATAATACTATATAGTATTGCTGTTCGTTATATCTGCGGTCTCTCGTCGAATATCGATTCTCGACTCGTACGTCTCATTATTTTTCGCTCGAAAATACCCGATTTCACGTTTGGCGGACTGATGTTTTCATTTCGATAACGATATTATTATACGTTGTGCGAAAACACCGAATGGAATTTCTCAACTCGCGGTTAAGACACTGCTCTGCCAAAATTCCTTCCTAACATCCGATTTAAACCGAAAATAAATCATTCAGCCTACAATCATTCCCTCCTCCTCCGCCGCCGACAACCCGAATTCTGTTTTCCTATAAAATACGCGCGTCGCATCAAGTCTTCAATTTGTGTAGACTTCAAGCCTTCGGCTATTTTATTCGACAGAAAGAACACCACGTATAATCGAGAAATATAGGTACATCGTTAGGTCGGTCAATTCGGTCGACATATTATATATTAGAGAATTCATAATTTCACTTTATAATATAAGTAAACCATGCCGATTATTTTCGGTAGATGGGACTGAATATAAAAAATATTTATCACGGTAAATTGCAGTAGTGGTATTTTGTATAGATTTGAATAATTTTTCAAATTTTAGCAACTTGTTGTATGCGTGTTTATGATAATTTTACTGTGAATATAACCATCAATTTTCATCTCTAGAAATAATTTAACATTAAATTATTTTAATAAATATGTCCGTTTTATACTATAAATAATGTGTTTGGAAAGCTGTTTAATAAAATGATTTTTTTCTTATTGGCTTTAAGTTTGAGAATTTTATAGCTATTATGCTATACTTTCATTTGTTGATCAAATACTATTATTCAATTTTTAATCTTTTTTTTAAAAAAAAAATCAGAAAAAAGAACTTATGTATTATATTTGTTGTTTACACATTAAGTATACAAAAAAATTTACTTAGTAATGATACTTTTGCAGTTTCTCGTGTACTCTCATGTCCATACATTTTATAAAAATGCTACCTATAGTAAAATGGAAATCATCTGAAACGATGATTTATAAGATTATAAATAATTTTAGGTAGGTATTATTATAAAACGATGTGCTCACACTTCTGCAGTATATTGCAAAACTAGATTATTTTCATTATTCGTAAAAACGCGATTAAATATTTTTGTTTGAAATCCCTTTTTTTGTACAGTTGTGCTTACATTTGTACCTATTTACTGCGTTTCAATTTCAAACTATAATTCATTTATTTTTTATTGTGTAATCACTTTTGGTTTCGAGGAAACGTTAGCTTAAGTTGTACATAAAATCGCACATTTTTTTCCCACGAAAACCCAAAAATAAAATTGTTTAAAGTTATACATCATTGCCGTCTAATTGTATTATTGAATAGTTGCCAAAATGAAAATGTTTTTATGCGAATATTTATGCATTTGTTACGTGCTGCTCGTCTCGGATGATTCCGATAAGACGTTATATTTCGCTGGGCGTAAAAGTGACACGATATTATAATAACGCGGTCGTATCGATGCAAATATATATTGAAAATTCGTCGTTCGTTTCACCAAACGCCCGCGCAGCTGTTGGTATGGCACTTATCGTATAAATATATTTTAATGTGTCGCGCGAAAAGCAGAAGATAAAAAAGTATAAATTATCATTGGCTTTAATATCGAAAACTCGAAATAACAGCGATGTATATAAGAGGTATATTCTATACATTTGATTGTATATGTATTGTCATATTCTGCTAATCCAAAAAAGTGTCTGCTCGGAATACAAAATAATATTATCAGCGCGTCGTACCTGCAGTCGTGACTATTGTTGAATAAAAAAAAAAAAAAAAAACCACGAAAAACTAATTTGGGAGGGGAGCTTTATCTCTAGTACTATTATAATACGATGTGTTCGAAAGAAAAATAATATTATCCAAGGTTGCCTCCGCCGTCAGCTGGTGATGTGCCACACACACCATCGGATCGATTCGCCTGCCCACCCCGCCACCGACCTTTGTGCCTGTCCGCCGCCTGCAAACGCGCGCGCACCTTCTCTCCGTCGTCAGTGGAATGACGCAACACCCGGCGTAGTGTGTCAGGTCTCTGACGCGCCGGTCCGAATGTTTTTTTTTTTTTTTTGTTTTTTCGCTTCCACTCTCGTCTGACCGCCACTCCGTCGCCGTTACCCCGTTCCGCACAGTCGGCATTTCCCTCCGCGGCTCGCGCGCGCGCCAAGCGCTCCGCAAGCGCTAGCCTTCCGCACTGTCCGTCCTACCGCCTGTCGGCCGCGGCGGCGCCACGTTTCTATCGCGATTTCAGCGAGTCTTCTTCGCCCGCCAGTCCCGCTCCGTCGTTGTTTTCAATGCCAAGGTTAGATGCGCACGGGCGGTTCTCAGTGCCAAGGTTGTACGCGCGCGGGACGTCGTCGCGCGCTCACTCTCGCTATTTGCCCCCCTACTTCCCGTCACTAACCTCTCGACTCACTCTTTCTATCACACACACACTCACGGTCCTCTCTCTTCCTAACCGCTCCGCGTATATTTCATCTCGCACACCGTTGCCGCCAATCGCGCTCGTTCGGTCGCCGCGCGGGCGCGCTCGAATCTTCGACGTCGCTCTCGCCCCCGCCACCGCCACGTTTTCAGATACCCACCACGAAAATACAATATTATTAGAGGTACATTGTGCATAGTTTTGAATGTGTGTGTGTGTGTGTGTGTGTGTGGTGTGTGTGTGTGTGTGTGTGTGGTGTGTGTGTGTGTGTGTGTGTGTGTGTGTGTGTGTGTGTGTGTGTGTGTTATATGGCTCACTCAAAAGGAAGGCTTTGGAGCTTAATCCTCCCAAAAAAAAAAAAATTCTTTCATTAATTATGCATTATTATAGCGAGTATAGTATTACAATGATGAAATGATGATGGTTTTTTTGTATTGTTATGCTAAATACACATTGTACACCGAACCAAAAGTGTATTACTCATTAGTTTAATAGTACGTGAATTCGAGATAACTGATAAGGTTATTTTTAGATTTATAGATACTAGCGATTACGTTTCGTTAGGACAATTCAGACCGTTCGATTTTGTCACTGTGACAATTTTTTTGAGTACGTATGTGTTATAAAACTAAGTCAAAATGACTTTTTTACTTGTGTGTAAAGAAAGTAAAAACGTTTTTAATTCCTTCCCCCCAAACAAAAATCCTGACTGCGCTTCTATGTATGTTCAATAAATATTGAATAATGAACAACAAAAAAAAATCACTAAGACGTGCGCGCACACGATTGCGCATGGTAACCGACCCCCTTCGCACGGCGGTCGTCGAGAATTTTAGTTGTGAGGGTGGTGAAGGAGGATCGAGCTCTGCAAAAATGAAAAAACTAGGGCGAACCTATAACATTTCTGGCACATTGAGTATCCACCATAATGGAGAACGAAAATTATATATTATATTATATGCGTGTCTTTGAGCAATCACTGACGTTTTCAATAAAAGGAATATTAAAATATAATGTTATTTAAACAATCGGAATCTTAATAATCTCGGTTAAATGTTTTAATATATTACTATATTTAAATATCTAAATCTTTCTGAACTTGAGATATGCTCATATGTATTAATATATTGTTCACGGTGTCGATACACGAGATAGGCAAATGACCGTCAACGGCGTCAACCAACAAAATTATGTACCTGAAAGATTAATGATACGCAAACGACAATTTTCGAAAATGACTGTTAACCACTCGCAGCTGTCGGTGTTTTAACCTATCGTATCATCTGTATAGTGAGTAGTGACATAAGAAATTGGTCCGGTGGTAAAAATTGTTATAACAAACGCATCTACAGCTCATGCCAGGCGTTCAAATGAAAACGTTACATAATAGTAGTAATATACATTAGAATGGTAAAAATGCAGTTTCAAAACTAATTGGTTCTCAGAAAATAAGTAATTTTATAACTTGCCACTGTCTTTACCGAAAATGTATTTTACAGGGAAACATTACATAATTTTACGCTGAATACTATTATAAAACACGAAAAATAAAATAAAAAATGTTGCAATAATATTATAATAGTACTATAGTAGGTATTCTATACTTACTACCATTGATTATAAATTTATTTTTTTATAATCAATGAGATATTACATATAATTTGGAATAATAATATGCTTTATCGTAATATACTAATATATATTTGGCAATAAATCGAAAATTTGAAAACTATAATATTTTTTACAATAATATATAAAGTAAACACAATGAATGCATATATTTTAATAATATAGTTTATAATTTGTAATAAACAACTTCCATGAATTAAAAAACCATGTCTATGATTTATTATAATTATTATTGTTGTTTCTAGGATTATATTTTATACAATATACCTACAATATACGCATTTATAATTAATATATGCTTGTGGGTTAGGTAATGGCTTTTGGTTGGTTTTGTCAATAAATTGTTGAATTTAATAAACTAATTTATAACACTGTAATATTTTTAATAGACATATAAACTGTATAATATAATATAAATGTTTTATCTTTATTAATTTATTGGATATTAGTATATTACTATATTACGTGGTATCAGTTTAAACTTGTAAAACATCATAACAATGATAAAACATTCAAAATAAAGTAATATTCAATCTTTTTATTAATACAATTATCGTGTACAAATAAAATGTGTAATATCAGAGCTAAGCTGACATAAAATATTCTATGCTGACCACCATTTAATGACCCGTTACTGTAATCAAAATCTAATCCTGAAGAATGTATTATGCTCATCAATCTAGGATCTAGGTGCAATTTTAGTGTTTTAAAAATTGATTATACTTGTCTAGTAGACATGGCTATCTTATATTTGTCTATATTATATTAATAATAATTCTGGTTTTTTGATCGTTATATTTTGTTATAGGTATATATATTTATATTTATATATATTTATATGTATATATATTCACTTACCTGTAAATTAAGGCAAATGAAGAATTATAAATAAATAACAATAACAAAATACAAAACATAGTCAGTAACCAGTGAAAATAAACTTAATTATTTGATAAATAAAAAAGTTATAAGGATATAATATTATACCATTTATATCAATTCAAAACAATGAATAAAGCTAAATAATTCAGTAAGTACTTTAAACGTTAAGTGAAATTTTTTTTAAATATGATGTAAAATATATAATTTTAATAGATTGACGAGTTCAAAGAAGTCAAAAAAGAATCATTTATGGGAAGTTAAAGGCATGTAATGTCTTTAATGATTAATGACTAACATTTGCTTCTATAAGTTATTGATTTATCATATCAGTTTTTAAATTTTTAATCGATGTTAATAAATTAATATTACTACTAAGTAAATTATAATATTATATGCCTATATCTTCTCCTTCTCTACTAAAGGCCTTGCCTTGTCGTTGCAAATCTGGATCTGTTTTTTTTTTTAACTTAATTAATTAAATATTTAGACAAACCCTTATAGTTAAATCACAAAATATGCATAATAGAACTCTAAAAATATTTTATTTTTTTCCCATTAAGTATATTGATATACTTTTAAATTACTTTTAATTTTATCAGTGATTAAACTAAAAATGTTTAAAAACTTTGTTAGGTGTACAATTTACAAGTACCTATACCATGTTATATGAATTATTTTGAATTTAATTATTTTTAGCTTAATAAATTGTTTTTAAAGTTTTTAATATTAAAATTTCAAACTATTGTAATCAATAATATTTTTATCTAATTGAAATGTTCAAGTTAATTTGTAATATAAAATATTATCTCAGTATCTGATGTTTAAAAAACTGGTTTTCAAGAATTTAATTTTTATAGTAGGTATATACCATACTATATTTATATACGTAGAAGATATCAGGATTCCAAGTGTCAAAATGAGTAATAACTAAAATGTGTATGTATCTGATGCGTATAAACAGGTTCTTCCATAACACGAACTTTTATCAATTTGTCTATTCGTCTTATACATGTTTTCAATGATAAATATGTATAAATAATTTTGAGATTTTCTATGCGGTGACGCCGAATCTATAGATTATAACCCAAGAGGGAGTATCACCTCCCATTTCTAGGTTGGTGGTGGTCCGTGTGTAGTGTGTACCCAAAAAACTATTTATGTAAATATTATAAATGCATAATTATGTTTGCCAGGCTGTAAGGAATAGGGATAAACAACTGACCGACAAATAACATATGCATTATGCAGTGTACTATTTTTTTTAATTTTAGTTAGCGCTACTAATTCTATGTATTCATTATAGTTATATAACATTATCAATACTTGTTTTATTTATGAAAAAATAAAATATAAAATTCGTATTTTATAAAACTTGTAGGTACCTATACAATTTATTATGTAAATAAACTTACAATTTCGCAATGAATTTAATTAAAACAATTGTAAAAAAAACCCATATAAATATAATAATTAGGTAGTAGGTATATTCAGTATCCAATACTTCATTATAATTTTTAATTATATATATATATATATATATACTATGTATTTAATAATATCCAATGGTTATCATATTAAAAAAATTTGTCGTTCAAAGTTTGAGAACACAATAACATTATTATGATTTTACAAATAACATATTATATTAAATATGCCCTATGATGCGTGTAAAACACTTAATAATTATTCTAATTAATGGACTCGTTTATATTATAATACGCATGCGTTAGATTACGGTTTCGTTTAACTGATTTTTCTCTTTTCGTCGCCCATTAAAAATCAGTGTGAATAATATAGTAGAAAGGGTAAGTTATGAAATGATCAAATTCCAACAGTAGTCTATTAAATTTCACTGTTAACATGTAACGGGGTAGTAGATTAGATAACTGTGTAATGTGTATGTATAATATATATACTATTGGTATTTGCAACGCGACGAATCAATTAGGTAGGTATTATAATATAGTTGTCTCCGGAAAAAAAATATCCGCAGTATTGCATTCCCAAATATTATTAAAATTTCATAATCTTATATTTTTGGTTGTGCGGACTGTACAAGCGTTAATTTTCTATGCAACTATAATAATATTTACGTATGTAGTTTGGTTGTCATCGGTCATATGAATATTATGCTTATATGGTGAATAGAAAAATTAGTCTAACCGGTTTCATTTTTAAATGTCTCTGGTTTTTTCTCCTATTCAACCGGTTTCCTAAAATGCCGGTAAAGATAGTATAAAGGTCGTTGGTATAATATTGTGATTATGGAACTCGGTAAACGTTATGAAACCTCCCGTAGATGAGACGGAATAGACCTGTTAAAAAACGCATTTTTTTTTTTTTTTGTTATAGGTGATAAATTCAGGCTAGTGTTAGCCACCACATTACGCGAGGATGGACAACCTGACGCTGGTGATTGGAACCCCATAGAAATGGATCAAAACGGCTCTAGGGCCGACAGTTTCGAGTATGTCATGTACGGCAAGATTTATCGGATCGAAGGTGACGACAAGGTGAAGGAGTCGCACAAAAACAAACTGTGAGTACAACGTGTGCTTAACTCTCGTCGAATAGTAATATTATAGTGATAACAATATAAGCAACCGAACTTGTGTTGGGTGGGGTGTTTTGGTCTATCGATAAATCTCGATTCCGACGTTGGCCGGAGGAGATGGTGGTGGTGCACTAGTACTAGTGCCTAGTGGTGGTCATATCCACAAATTTTTCTACATGAGACTGTATAATTTATTATCACGTTTAACGTTGTTATTCGATAAAAATAAAACACTATGTACCCGTTGGTTGTGTCGTGTACTTATAAACATGACGATTAAAATTAATACGATATTTTTATTCGTCCATTGTCAATTGTCTAAAACGTGCCATTCCCTTCGCCGGCAACCACTATTACACAGTAGACAACCTTTTTTTTTTTATTTTCATAGTGGTGTGCAATCATTTTTTGTATGAATACATGTATTTTTTAATTTATATGAGATATTATGAAAACGTATCAATGTGGTTACACGTTGGTACACGCAGCGCGATCTATGGGTAAAAGACGGCGCGTGTTACCGCCGTACATTGACGACAGATCACGCAACCAATATGAGGACGCGGACCGTGGCTGCCAGACGAAACTGCGACCATTCTGTTGTGTGGGACTGGGAACCTCGCTGTGTTAACTTGTCTTGTTGTTTCGATAATTATTCGATGAAATCAGAGTGAACACAGCTGGTGGTATCTCAGTTCCATCGCAGAACAATTACTACAGACGACATCACTCCACCACTGGATACACGTTTTGCACGTTAATTTTATTATAAGTATTTTAATTCATAGGCGCAAATAGCGTTGGACTAACTGTCGACTGTTGTATAGTCCCTCTCCTCTCAAGTCTCAAACTCTATTTACGCCTATGCACTTTAACGTAATGAAAATCTGTGTATTAAATAATAACGTTATGGATTATTAATATTAAGTAATAACTATTGTACAAGTACAAAATAATAACATTTACAATATTATATAATAGTTTATCATATACCGCAGATCAAGATCATGTACACCATTACTTACTCAATTTAAGATGATAGTAGTTATAAGTTTAAGGTATTCCTGTAGTTAAATAGCCTTATACAATATTGTAATTAATGATAAAAATAACACCAACGTAGAATTTTGGGAACAACCAAATACAATTTGTCGCCGTCGTTGGTTCGGAAAAATATAGTGATAATATTATAATGTCATTATAACGTATTTATCTTTTGCGGCTTGCGGAAATTAATTGTAAAAAAACCACAAGTATAATATTGTAGTATTGTTATTGCGTTATTAATTATCATTTAATTGTTATCATCATCGGTGTGCAATTGTTTAATTCTCACACTACAATTACTATTCGCTCTAAAATAGGTAAATTAATATAATAATACAGAATAATATACTACCTATGTACTATAATTAAGTACCTATAGATTATGACTTATAATTATGATGTGCATAATACAGTATTCAGTGAACGATATCAAACGATTTTTTGATACTTATATCGATATAGATGTAGTTATAAGTACATTTTATTTTTATTTTTATGGAAAATAAACGATTTAATCAAATATCAGATATGATAATAAATATAACTTGCTATCTAAATACTATTAGATATTATTTTAGATTCTAAACGGAATGTTAGGTATAATGATTTTACAATAATTTTATTTTTCTTCATTAAGAACACTAAATATGCTTTGATTTTAAAAGATGGTTTCTAGTAACTAATCGGATATAGATAGAGGGTCGAAAGAAAAAATAATTAAGGAAAATACTCATTTTTATACTTACCAGTTGTTGAAAAAATTGATTTCTTTATTTTAAAATTTGGATGAAACTACATATTTTAACAATTATTATTATTTTATAATTTAAAAACATGATTCGTGACGGGGATAATTTAAAATGTTTATCTACTTATCCCATAAATTTATTTACATTTTTTTTTGATATTATGGTATTGATTATTGATATAGTATACTAAAAATATATTGTATTGCATCACTAATATTTATTCTTAAAAAATATATTTCACCAGTTAGTGCTTTTGGATATTTACCAAAATAGTATAATTTAATATTGTATTGAATAATATATTTTATCATTACCATTAAATATATGGCGCTATTCGTTTTGGGCAATATATAGTGTACAAACACGGAATTTTTCTCTATAAAATATTAAAATTTAAATAGGTGCCTATATGAGCTGTTAGTTGGCCGCTTTGGTAATATAAAATCATGATAATATTATATTGTCATCTCGCGTATACTGAGCGTTTCGGGTTACCTCGACTAATGATAATAATTAATATGTCATATACTCATATTCCCTACATATCACGTACAGTTCATTGCAGATCGATTTCATAGTTTTATATAGGTACTTAAAAATTACAACTTGCACGTGTACCGGTAGAATCATGTAGGACAGAGTTTTTATTTTAATTAATGATCCAGTTATTACATTTTTAATGTTAATGATTTTAACAGTTGATTCTAACGTAATAAATATATTTAATTATTATTATATCAAGATTACCAAAATTATAAATTGCATTGGGAAGAACTACCTGTGTCGTAGCGTTTTAATTTTTTTGATTATATGAATATAACAAACTTATCGGTTTGAGAACTTTTATGTTTTTTTCATTTAATTATTAAAAATTATTGGTTACTACTATCAACCTAAATACGACACAGATAAAATTCTTCCCAGTATGATTTATAATTTTGGTAATTTTGATATAATTATCAAGGGAGTAGTCATCCCGAAGCAATACAGTAGCAAAACAGTTTTAACTATGATATGCGTGTATAAGACAAAGACAACACATACGGGTGTGGCGTCCTCTTAAAATAAGATTATTTGTATGTATTAAACTACGTACCTATAATACAGCTATCATATTGTATTATTAAACTAAGTAGGTACCTCTGATGTAGCTATCAATACTCCGTATTTTATAAAAAATAATAAGTTTAATACTTATGAAACAATATATTAAACTAATTGTTTTTCACTCTAATTATTATTAATTTTGTTTATTTGATACCAAGGTATTTTTGACTTTGAAAAAAAAAATACAAATAATCAGTTCTCACAAATAATAAAAGTTTTAAAAACAAGTTTAAATTAAAAATATAGTGCAATCACTTATATTGCTGCTATAAAATAATTATTATTAAATACCTAACCATAGTTAAAATAATGAATGTTTATTGTTTTTTAATAAAAAGCTTTTTATAGCCAAAAATAGTAATATTTACATACGTAGATACATACAATAATCAAACTTATTTATGACTTATTGTATTTTTATAAATATAATTCGGTACTAAGAAAAACTTAAATAATCTTTATTAGAAAAACAAATCAAATCCAATTGTTCAAACAGTTTAATAATAAATTGTAAAATTTAAGTTAATTTCTTACAATATATGTTTTTATATATGTTTTTTATAAGTTATAACTGATTAGTTATTATTTTGATTATTTAATAAATATTCATGTACGAGCAACCTGTAATAACTCATGTTTAATTTAAATGATTTAAAATAGTAAGTATGTAGTAAAAGAATCGTCTACGATAGTGGGTAGTTATTAAACGCTTTACATAAAATAAATTACTCTTAGTTTAGGTGGTTGACTAATTTCTATTTTGAACAGTGATAAATATACCGTAGATTTTCTTTTACAAGCACAATCTATGTATGACTATAATGACTAATAAGGTTGGTTTATACTCATAATTTTAATCAACAATAGTAAACATATAAGTTAAAAACAATTTTTAGCATATTTAAAGGCTAGGTATTTGTATACAGAGAAGGTATATTATTCAATTTACAACATTTTTAACCACTTATTAATGTACAACTTTCAGTATCTTATCGTTTTGATTTATTGTTAAATGTAATGTGTTTATGTTTGGTTAGAAATAAATTTAATAACGTCTATATCTTTAAAAACGAACTTAGAGCATAATATGTACATACAGTTACGTAAATTCCAGTGTTAAAATTAATTGTTTATAAACTGTATATATTCGTACAATGTGCAAAGTCTCATGTAATTTAAAACTATATATAAGGGTTGAGGCGATAAATTGCTTTGAATTTATTGCGTTAAACAAATTGTTTTGCACCGTAAACCAACAAAGAAGTGAGCCCTAAATTAAAACAGCAGAGTTCATCTAAATTTAAATTTGTTGCCATTGTCTCTGTAAGGTGCATTTATATCGTGCTATTTGTTTGTTGAATTTTGTTAATGCATCTTTTTATTTTTTATAGCGTGCTTTTCAAACATGAATTGAATAAAATGTATATTAAAAAAATTCGAATTCAAACCATAAATGTTTTTATCTTTGTGTATTATTATGTTAAATAATATAGGTATATTAAAATAACATGTAATATTTTTTCACCTTAAATTTAGTTAATTTCCGTTCACATTAAATATATTAATTTATTTATAAATTATGTAGTATTTCGTAGACTAAATATATATTAAATACAAATAATGATTTCAAGCATAAAATAATAATTCTAATAGATATTTTTATATAATAATTCAACAATAATTAATAATCATTTATAAATTGTTTTTATATTACTTCGTTTATACTGGCGTTTACTCGAATTAAGTACTAGATTGTGTGAAGGTCTTTTGATTGGTCATTCAATCATGTGCAAATGATATTAAATATGAACGGTCAAGGTTGTGGTTTGTGTACTGATCATATTATCTTCTAGTGGAATTTGTTTTTCAAATTATGTAACATTCATTAATTACATGTAATAGATACGTAGATACAATTGAAGTCTAATATAAAATACTACTTAAACATGATATTGTATAAATGTAAATCGTAATACTTACTCCTAACTTATTTAATCCATTTTATAATAGATGATTTTTTTACTGTTTTTTAATCAATTATTCAATTAAAATAACAAAGATATTAGATATATTTTTATAAATACTTATTTTTTATTTATTGATGGTCATGATAATTCGGTTAATTTTTTATTCATTAAATAACATAACTAAAAAAATGTATTTATAGTTTTCTTATCTAAAGAATATAACATAATTTATAATCTTTTGCAAAACTTAAATAGTGTAAAAAAATTTAAATATTTTGTTGCGCAATTTAATATTATTGAGGGCGTAATGAGTAGGCAATTCAGAGGCATTGATGTATACATCCAGCGTAAAAATATGGTCGCGTGGGCCTCGTACCGGAAATCACCGTTCCTTTAGTATTTTATCGTTACACTAGCTGCTACTCAATAAATGTTCGCGTAATTGCGTTGGAAGTAGTTTTTCTTCTCTCTCTGCCCTACCATCTAGTTTGTCACTATAGACCTTGACGGATTAATATCAGTTAGTCAGTTTCGCAAGTATTGTCGATTTCAAATTAAATACAAAGATTACAAAATATGCTGGCCGCATATCCATCCCGGAATTTGATTTGAATAGTTTTTAGTAAACCTAAAACTTAAAGTAAGTACTTTAGATTTAGTTGCCTTTCTTTGACGTACGTCACATTATTTCAATACAGAAAAAGGTTAAAAGAGTATTAAATTTATATCGGAGTCTGACGGATGTTCGGGAAAAATGACGTGTTTAAATATTACAATACCGTAGAGTAATAATAAAAATACCCGCATGAGAGAGAAAGAGAGAGAGAGAATGGTTATAAGGGCCAAGAGTCGCGTGGCACGAAACCCCACGGCTGAACTAGGTCAGTGGTGCATTGCGGCGAGTACTTAATGTTGTATTCTCTCTTCAATCCCTTCTACCCCGCTCCACAACGACTGTCGTACACTTTTTTTGAAGCTTTTATCTATACACACACACACACACACACACACACACACACACACACATATCTATATATGTATGCATACTTTCCTTCCCGCGCCTTTTCTCTCTCACACTTCCACTCTCACGTTCGTTCTTTTATCCTTTGCCACCGCATTAGTTTGTCAGAAAATCTATTGTGCGAAAGAATAAAATAAAAGAAAAGACAGGTGAATATAAATCTAATAGTGTAGGTCGATCGTATATACGCCACTGCATACTTAAACCCCTTTGCCAAGTGGGCCACGTCCGTTTCGATTAGGACGTTTATTGATAGCACATATATGACGGTTGCCAAACTTTGTTGTTGCAAATTTTACTGTACCTAATTTAAACAGTCTATTAGAATTATATTGCATACATGCCAATTCAATCATCGAGAATTCATTTAAATAGATACAGTTTATAGAGATATATACGATCTAAAATATTATCGAATTAATAATCAACCGTATATTGTAATATCAGAAAATAAGTTTTATTTTTTTTTTTTAAAGACTATAGTTGTAATGTGTTAATGTTATATGTTTGATTGTACCTACTGCTGAATAATTTATTAATATTATAGTTTATTTAAACAAGATTTAACTTTCTAAATAATATTACTGAAATATGAATGTAAATTAGTAACATTTCGTGGTCTAGATGTGAAAATGTTTATTTTTATTTTTTTGGCTACCTACTGGTTATTTTCAAATAAAATGCACTTATTTTTATACGCAGTTATTTAGATGTTAATTAAACTTAAGCTAATGCTATTTAAACATCAATTGAAAATCATCATTAAACTCTTCATAATCAAATGCATAGTCATGCTTTAAATAATGTAATATATCTGGTTGATTGCGGAGACTGCATTGCAGTTACCAATTTTTAAACCTTCTTCAACACAACATTTTATAGTTAACATTGGTCCAATATATAAAATATAATATGATGTTATATATTATGTATGGCATTAATAGATGCCATATAAGTCTATTAGCATAAAACAATTAATCGTATGTCGTTGTGGTCGTGGTGTTTTCCTCATTAGTAACGCGAATGCCGATATAATTAATAATCAATTAGATACCCGTAGTGTATAGGGTTCATTGTGATCGCGTGTGGCAAACTATATTATACGCGAGAGTTCAGACCATATATCGATTGATTAAGAATCATTTATGTATTATATTATGGTGGATAGTCTTGAATTTTTCGATATTTCAGCAGTTGTTTTTGTTTGATATTTTTGTTTAATACATACACACTTCACTGATAACATATTATTACTGCAGTATTGTTTTAGTACAGTTTACGTGCGTCGTGACCTATATCAATCGTCGTTTTCTCACCGAGTATCGCAACAGCTGAGCTAATAGAGCAATAGAGATATCTCGAGAAACCGGTAAACGGGGGTTGGAAATAAGTGGATAGGTACAAAAAATTAAAAAAAAAAAAAAAAACCCCTGAGAGAACAACAACGACGGGTGTAACCGACTCGGTCCCGTTTAGGCGTAGGCTGGAGTGGGTGTGGTGTTGCGGTGGGTATAATTTCGCATGCGGTGTAATGACGATGGGAGGACATTGGGCGCGAATATATAGTTTCTTACGACGGATATACGACGCGCGCGTGTCGGGCCGGACGCTGCCCCCTTCCTCCTCACCGCGACAGTCGTGCGATGCACCGCCGCCGCAGTTGCACGCGGACACACACGCACAAAAATACACGCGAACGCACGCACACAAGTGTGCGCAGGCGCACGGTCGTCAAGCACGCAATTGTGCAACGTCGTCGTAGTGTGGCGAGCGGCAGCGCCCGTCCGCCGCGCCACGGCTTTGGCTGGCGCCCACCACCGCTCCGTCGCGACCGCCGCCGCGGGGCCGCGTACATCGTACATGTCGTTCATTTCATTCTTCGGTCGTCGGTGGCACAGAGACCGACCGTCGGCGGCCGCGACGACGACGCGCGCCGTTACGCGAACGGCAAACAGTCGGTGCGGTGCCTACGGGCGCGTCGCGTGCTCGCGTGTCGCCGCCGCCGCATCGCAATCCGTGTGCAGTGCTCTCTCGCCGTTCACTACGACCGTGTCGCGCAAGCCGTCCGCGTTCGGTGCAGTTCGTTATCGTTTATTTTTTTTTTTATTTTTTTTTTATTCACTCAGCATAATGTCATAATAGTACATTACTCGACCGCCGTCCACCACTGCCATCACGCTCACACCACGTATATAACACACGTCGTTTCGTTTAGGTGCTCGAAGACCGTACCAGAAGTGTTTTTGACATGGACACACGGTTTTTGCCGTTCCCAAATCATGTAAATGCACTATCTGGTACGACACTTCGGCGCCCATTTTTCTACTGTCCGTCCGTCACTATTACACGCTATACATGGGATCCTATCGCCGCCACCGCCACCACTGCCACACGACAAACGGGGCTGCGACGACGACGGCTTCCTTGAGCAGTTACTGTTTAGAATTTTTTTTTTTATTACAAATTGATTATTATTTATTTCGCCTGCGTATCGACCGCAATTTACTGCACGTCCGACGGACGTACTTAAAATTGCCTACTCACCCGGACAATCTAATACGATATCTGTACGATTCATATATATATATATTCTTTTGTGTCTCTTATTTGTAATATATTTATTTGTCAGCCGTGTGTAAAGTTGCAGAGTAGTTGTGACGGTGAATGTTGAGAGTATAATATTATTGTATATACATTTAATACATAATATTATTGTGATATTACATTTGGCATTAGTAAGTCATTATTGTTATGAAACTCGTCTTTCGCTCGACAATTGGGATCCACTGCGGTGCACATCGTCCTAATCCGCAACGCTCTAACCTAACCGGGTCGGTCTATTTTTAATCGGCCACAACTAAACTAAACTATAGGTAGTACTGCACGCGTAATGTTTATTACGATTCGTCGTACACATTTCGTTTGCCCGATCACGCGCCCGCACGATTTTATTGCGATTTGCAAAAACGACAGGTATAATCCATCTAATGAATCTTGACATTCGACAACCGTTTCGATTTTAAAAAAAAAACCATTTTTTTCCTATGTAATTTATATAGTTTTCGGACCTTAAGTGTTTCATTTTTTAAATCGTAACGGTTGTCGAGCGCTATAAAATGAACTGGGCGGTTAACCTACTCCGCGATATCGTTGTCCTTTAGTATATTGCACTGCAATGTACATTTTTTTTGCTTACCGACCTATGTAATAATATACGATATGCACGCACGCATTTTCTTTAGTTTGCCGACGCTATACGCGCACGCGCGTAACGAACGGCTATATTTTAAAGATTAATACGAGCTGTATTACCTATAACAAAATGTATATGTAATTTTTTTTATTATTATTATAAGTAATAAGTGTTGTAATTTACGCGTTTGTTGTGCATTGTTTGTTCTCGGCCACGACGGTTAGGCTGCAAGTTGAGACGTTATAATGTGCGAATTATGTATTTTAAATCCATCGCGGTTCCAAGAGTTCAATGCGCGCACTAAGCACCTACTATTATTGTTTATATACCTATCTTAATTTTAAGTGCAATATACGTTATTATTGTGCCTTAGTAAATGATAATACAGCAGTAATATAGAAATATTATTACTTTACATTCCTACGCATTAAATCGACTGCCGAGAACTCGTAATTATTGACAAAACATAATACAACGATGAGTTAATGAGCTTGCGTTGTAGGTATGTAATATTATAATATACCACGTTATATGACAAGTATAATATTATAATATACATAATTTTTGGACAATTACATAAGTCTGCGGCGACAAATATTCATGTTCAGCTCTTGGAATCAGTCCCACTAAATTGTTGTACGTAAACTTTTTTTTAACCGCATAAAACTGTTTATTATTATAATAATTTATATTATAATGTTAGGTTTATTGTCTTTGTAGTATTTTTAGTATTTTTATTGTTGGTTTTTTAATTTCCTTTTACAACATACTTAAAAATTAATAATTAACCTAAGAATATGTATGTATATCATGCAAATGTGCACGTGTAAACTGTTTAACTGCAGTTAATATTATACTTTTGTCTGTTTAATTTATTATTATTATTATTATTATTTATTTATTTATTTATTTATATTTATATATGTTAGAAACTAGATTTTAATTATAGAATAAAACTATTTTAGTTTGCATATTATATTATGATATTATGTTATTAATCTCTGGGAAAGTCAGTAACTATAAAATCAACTGGATTTTCGTGTTTTTTTTTTTTTACTTTTCCCCTCTACTACTAAATGTAAATAAATATAATGATAATATATTACAACCGTTATCATTCGAAAAGCGATTAGGTTCGTTAATAATGTATATTAAATTGTATACTCGTATCCATGTTCATTGTATATTATAGAATGTTGAATCATATAGGTGTCCAACACTTTAACAGTCTAACCCAATAACTACACATTTAGTACATATTGAGTACAGTTAATAGGATCTCTTGTTGGTAAATTTTTTGGATTACAATTCATGTAATATGACAATTTATTATTGGTATGAACTGCAGCTGCTGAACGGTTGACAGGTCATCGTCGTTTTGTATATACGTGTTCGTAAAACATAATGTACAAAAACGAGTCGAGTAGTTAAATGGCGACCATCGTGTGTGTGTGTGTGTGTATGTGTGTTTTTAATATAATGAACAATTTATTATCATTTAACGTCGTGTACGGGTAAGAGAGGTCGGTCGACCTCTGCTTCAATAATAGTAATAATTATTATTGTCGCCGTCTAAAACACTGCGGGCCATATTATACCCATATTATTTCTGGTACCTATATTATAACCTTTGGCGCGACTACATCGTGGCACTGGTCGACTGAAATTCCACCGACGACGGCAGCGAAAGGTCGTCTCGGCGACGATTCACTCTTCGACCGAATAATAATTTTAGCAGCGATACAATATCTATGATACAATATGACTTATATGTGACACAGGCATAGCTGATATGGGCCCAACAAATCGCAATCCGTTACTCACAGATGTTAATTGCGCGTTCGAAACCAATTTTATCCGGTTCATATTACTCACAACATATTCGCAGAAAACTTCTGCAGCAGTGGATAATGTATAATGTTATTGCATTCGGCTACTTATGATAATCGATATCGATAATACGCAAATTATAATTTATATACAAGTACAAACTTCTGTTCCTTCATATAAAAATCTAAGGAGTGTTTTTTTTTACTGTAAATTATTTAGTTTCAACAATTTCGATACAACTAATTCAAAATTTAAATGAATAGTTTCTCAGCTGTCAAAATGATTATAAAAGTCCTTTAGAATGTCTTCGCAAAAATATAAATTAGAATATTAGATATTATATTATTGATCTTGTATTTATTATACTTAGACTTTTTTTACAAATTCTATAAATCTTGATAGATTAATATTAATTACTATACTTATTAACATTTCCCAATCACCATTATTCTCACATCTTCCAAATCTGTATTATCATGGACCTATTATATTTAGTAAAACAATAAGTCACAAAATATAACAAAAACTACTCGTTCGAATTTTAATACTGAGACATCAATATTCCAGAAAAATTATCCACTTAATAATATAAAAAAATCTAAGTACTTGAAAATATATTTAAAAATTCTAAAAATCACATTTTGAATAAGTAAATGTAATATTGAAGAAAAAAGGGGATGAGCATACTCGGGGATTCACCCTGTACATAATGTCCGCCCCTGCAGGTTACAAGTACCGCATCAGCATAACCCTATACAAGAGAATAGCATAAACGCACGCAACGTTCGTTATAATTCAGGTCTTTGCATGTAATTTACTACTTTAATATTATTTTGTATATATCACACGCACGCGCCATCAACCTACGACCCACGGTTGTGTTCAGATTGACGTACGACCCCTGTTCGGCTATGTGTACATAATTGTACGAAACTACGAAAATCGTATAGTTCTTTAAACTTGAATCGGCAAATATTTCTTAAATACATTTGATTTACGACTTAAATTTCAGAATAATAATTGTGTGCGTGTTTAGAATGTTGAAACTCTAAATTTTTCTCGAAAAGAAATCTTCTGATTATATATATATATATATATATATATATATATATATATAAATGTATGTGTGTGAATTCGAGTAATGCAGTTTAATACACCTTTCAGTTTTCCTGGCCTATAATTGTTATTTTATATCAAATTTTGATTTTCTACCTATAAGTTTCGTACAAACCAACTAAATTACGTTTTGCGTGACACCCTGTATGACTTATATTGTATAATGATATGAATACACCTACGAAATGTATATCTATTAATAAATAACAAAACTATCGTAATACGTATATTATGTATCGTATTGTTGTGCTGAGGCGACGATGTATATTAACCAGGAACATTACAGCACATTGGGTCGACATGACACGGTATCGATTCAATACCTATATGGTTATAAATTTGTAATATTTTATAGTCTTTAACACACGGCGAGCAGTCTAATGAGATGACGTATATTTACGCCAATAATATAGTTTCTCGGTTTCTAATCTTATTTTTTATTCATAAATCGACCATGTCTGATCTGTAATTTTTATATAGCAACGTATTTTGCCACGAACCAAACTTGAAATCACTAGTATATCTATTATTTATATTTTGTTTGTCTTACGTTTATGTATTTGTTACATTATTTAGTAATAAATATTATCCGTCTAACTCGACGAATGACGATGTCTATGCGTACTATGTGGTAGGGTACTATGGTATATGTAAGGTACGTGCACTCGGGAACAAGTAATCGATGTAGGTAATACGATTATAAGTTTTATTTTCATGACAATCAAAATATATTTTCATACATAGGTGATTTAACGTAATCAATAACCTAACGTATTCAGTTAACACAAAACACTCATTATCTAGAAAACTATCATAGTCGTTTTATAATAATTATAAGTTTTTTACTTTTTATTTTACAAAATAAATTTTAATTAATATCCCAAAGCAGAATGTTATTTGGAGTACAAATAATCAAATTTCAAACGAATATTAATTAGTTAGTTATAAGAATTTTAGGTTTAGATGTCTTCTACTTAGTTTATCTAAATTTTAAACAAAAATAATTATTAATTACTCATCCAAAATTCAATTTTTATGTATATATAAGTACTCTGAAAAATAGTCTGCAGCGTTAGAAAATAAAACTGTCGACAAATGATAAATTTCAATGGTAAAAAATACTAAAATATATCATTTTTTTTTTCAAAAATATCGATAGTTTTTGAAATATTGAGTATTTTTCTATCATAGGTACTGCATACAATTAAAACCTCGTCGCCCAGCGCCGTATAATGTATAACCCTATCAGCAGATTTATTAAAGCACACGACCGGCGGTCGCCGTATAAATCTATTTTTCTCTATATCTCCCTATGTCCCACTATTGCTCATCAAAGTCCTTTTCGACAATAAAAGCATACGACGACGATTGTTGTACGGCGGTTATATCCGTGGCGTGTTTTGTACGATGTACAAAATGATATATAAAAATGTCAAGGCCGCCGAAGGGCAACAGAGCGGACACATTGCACCGCGTACATCACAATATATAATACGTAGTACGTACCTATATAGTAAAATAAAATATTACACATAGGAAACGCAATTTTTTTTTTAACAACGCAAGCGGTAGATGAACACATAATATATACCTACGCAATTTATAGTATTTCCGCAGCATAATATTCGTGGTGAGAAATATACAAACAAAAAAATATTAAATATGAAGACTCGGAGGCCGCATAAATATAATGCAAAAATGACCTATTCCTAAATATAATTTACTGCTGTTCGGCATCGGTAAACCGTATACAATAATCGATATAATATAATATATATACGTCGTAATAATGCGCATGTATATGTGTTATACCTTACACTTTTGTCCTGCATTGTAAATGGAGTATATGTGTGTTAAATATACTCGTACACCTCGTGGCTCGTATAATGAATAATAAAGTTTAGACTCTAATATTATTAACGATGAATGTGGGGTGGGGATAGAGAAAATGCACGCGATCTAGGCCGATCTAATCGGCGTTATTATATTATATTCATATTATCATAATATTATAATAATATGCAAACTACAACTATGTTTTCCATTGATAAGAATATCAAAACATGTTTTTATTTTTAATTCTTTCCGCTTTTGTATTATAATTTATATAATTTTATATAGGTATATATTATCTAAATATATATATATATATAAGACCACGTGTGCAGTATTGTTATACACTATACAGGGTGATTCACCCTGCACACTCAACACTATTTTGCCATATTGTTCTATGAAAATCTTAATCATCTCTCCCTGCATCAGAATAACTAATACACTACATGCATTGTCCTGTACATTTTCTTATTCGTATTTGTTAATATGTCATAACTATGTACCTACATATTATGTAAATTATATTATTGTTAAATAACTATTGAGGAAGCAGCGCGGACTATTTTAATAAATATAAATAAACAAACAACAAATTTGTTGAAACTCTAATTCTTGAAGTATTTATACATACCTACTTTTAAATTTAATTTAATAAGTAAACTATATACTTGTTCAAATTTCGATTTATTTATTTAACTTTTCCGAGAAGTTTAATTCTTTAAAAATGTACGAAAAATGGTAACGTACTTTCGTACTTACTTGTTGAAAAAAAATTCATATCACTATAGGATTCATACATTTCGCATTCAAAATCTACGTAAATACTCATTTTAAAATATGATCCTTAAAAGACTAAGGATAATATTATTATAATCTGTAGTCTATAATAATATAATGGTGTAGAAGTGTAAAATATAATAGGGTCTGTGATAAATGTAAAATTATAATTTATAATCATCATTATTAATTTATTCAAATATTCCTATTACAATAAATATTAAACTGACTGAAGGTATACCAAATAAATTTGAAATTAAAGATAAAATAATTATTTGTAAGTATGCAGGTATTATGACTATATTATAATCCTTCGTACATAGAGTTTGATAACTTAACTTAAAAACTAGGTAATTTCTGAAAATTTTGTTCAAATTTTAAATTCAATACATTGATATTAAAAGGAAAAATTCAGAATTCAGAATAAATAGAGAGGAGTATGTGAATCACCCTGTATATATATTATATATAACCACGTATAATATATGTGTCAATGTGTGTATAATATTATTATCAATTACGTATTTATGTATATTTATGTGTTTATCCATTTTCTATCATCAAAGCAGCGAGTGTTTTTGCCGGATTTTCGCACTGTGGCAGTGTGATTAGCTGGTTGTGTACATATTTGATATTATACTCACGGCCACTAAGCACATTCCACTGGGCGTCAGGCCATGTCCGACGATGACGACAACCACGATGAAGTTCACCACATAAAATAACAAAAATATTATAATAGTAGTAGTTAACATTTAATAATAACAAAAACATTAGTCGTGTATAAAAATCACTTATTGATATAGAATCATCATCATTATATTGTACTATATATATTACCGTTTAGATTACGTTAACACGAATTGTAATAGGTATATAATAATGAGAGGTTATCACTATGACGTTATATTTTTATATAATATTATGTAATTACAATATGAATTCAATATTATAATAATGGTTATTTATATTTAAAATAACTTAGCGGTCTTTATTCAGTTATACTTACTTGAGTTGACATACAACAGACCAAAGTTTAGATTATAAATTATTGTGCATGCGTGTTGTTGTATGCGTATATAATATGATGGATGAGGTCATGGGGGGCGTTCATCAATGCGTACATAATTTACGAGTATTGCGATTATATTATTGACCAACTGTAAAGGAAGATTTAAAAACATCAAAAATAAAAAATAAACCAGGTACCTCAAAGACTGTTTAGAGGAGTTGATAATAATATATATTCGTATTCATATATTGTAAAATATATTATTGTGTATAAGTAATACACGTGTACTCGCGCGTTTCTATGATGGGCGTAAGTTAGTAAAGTGCAAGAGTACTATACAGAGTTTGAAACATGAATCCGTACGACTACAACAGTGTCGCAATAAAACGTTTTATCGAATTGTATCGATTGTGTCTTGCGGTTATACGCGTGTCATGTTAAATCATATTATTTATTTTTTATTATTATTATTATTATTATTAAATGTGCACACGTTGAATACGGTCGTCGTATGCACTCCTTGCAGAACAGTTTTTACACCCAGATTAGATGGTTTTTTTGCACGTGTATGCATGCGGTGAACTATGGGCAATAAAATAATAACACTACTCCAGAGCCACGGCACTTCAGATAAAACATCTCTGGTATATTATATACAGGGTTTTTTTTTTATCTAGCCCTTTTTTGTTCGTTTGGCATACACATATTAATATTATTATCACGTAATATATTTATATTATATATTTGACATTCATACAAAAAACGACTTATTTTAGCTCTCCCTAGGACCGGTATAATATTATAATCTACACTTCTAGTTTCTACAGTATATAGAATATCGCATTTCCTGGTCTCTTAATTTTGTTTTTATTTTATTTTTACGTTATAAATGTTGTTTATTTCACCAGTAAATAACATTCGATAAAAATAGTATTTTTTACGGTATCAATATCTCGTCGTAGAGTTGATGGTATTATTCAGTTAAAATTTATTTAGCATGGACGTAAAAGAGCCTAATAACTACGCGCAGTCAAATTCGTCTTCGCAATATAGTGTGGACCTAATTACTTAGGTTTGTCCAAGTTGTACACGTACCTATACTATGTATATTGTGTATTATTATTATATATAGCATTGTATATTCTCTAATGAGTAGTATAAAAGTCAATTTTACTCTAATGAAAATACCTACACAAGTTTATTTTTATGAAAACGAGAAAAAATAGAAGATTTTCTTTCAAATTTAAAACTCAGAGACAAATACAAAATTATTGTGTGACAGTCGCCATGATACAAACGAAAATAAAATATATATACTATTGTAAAGAAAAAACATGTTATTTTCACGCGCAACGTGGCCAAACGATACGATTTTTTAACTCTTTTTCGCAACACATGACTCGTGATGACAGTTTCAGTAATTGTTTCGCGTCCCTCTCGTTACTATATGATTAACATAAACCATTCTGTTTTATAGGAATTATGACAGTGACACTCAATAGCTAATACACGAATGTAGGTAAAAAAAAAAACCAAAAACTTGAATATCCGGACTCTCCGGTTTACTTTAGAACTTTCTGTGTTTGAAGGTTTCCATATATTTTGCGGTACTGATCCGCTTATTATTGCCCATATTTTCCATTATATCCAGTTCGAATAAGTATTGTAGAATAATATCATTATCATTTCTCGCATTACCTGAAATTAATTACAGATTAAAATCCTGTATACTATTATATAAGAAGAGAAACTATAAATATCGATGAACGCCTTCCCCCCCCCTCTTCATTATTTACTTTATTAACTTTATCACTCAATATTTATACTAGTTCGACCGTATATTATTTTTATTATATTATATTATTATAATATTATGCGTTCTCTTTTAATTTTATAATTTTATTTTTTAGTGCCGCCTACGTATCATTCGGAGGATTATTGATGCGGCTGTTGGGCGATCCAAACAATTTACACGGATTCGAAGTGGACCAATGCGTTTACCTGCTGATGAAGAAATTAGCTTTTTAAAGTTATCTACAGTTAAGAAGGGGGGCTATAATAATTTTACTGAAGATGAACTATATACATTTTTATACAATTAAAATATAAGCATTACAAATGTATATTATAATGAATTGTCTAATTTTTTATTATTTTTTTTAATGATACCATTGCATTGAAAGTGTAGACAGAACCCTTATCGCATACGTAATAAATATACCTACTATCTAGATGTGTCTGCTGATGGCATGTTTTAAGTCATGACAGGAATGTTAATTATATCCAGTTGTATAATTAATAATAGATTACAAATAATCTCTCTAACTATTGTGCCGTTAATCGATTCCCCTATATCTTCCATTACTGATATGGAATTAGTTTTGTTGCCTGCTTTTTATACAATACCTAGTATAATCGCCGTTTATTTATTCCAGTTTTTCTGCTTACCTTCAAATCGAATATTTTGGAATATCTTGCTGAATATTTAAATATTATACATTTCATTTCAGCAATATGGTGCTGATGGAATACTTTTTTACGCAGTATTATAAAAAAACTCAAACACTTGGCTCTAGGCAAGGCCGATACGCTTAAAGTACTCCAACCAAACCACTTGAAGACAAAGTCTAGACCTATTGCATTGCAATAATACGTATTCAATATAGACTTTTATTAAATTAACACTTTCCCCTCACTGCAATAATTTTATATTAGATTAAAAAATAATAAGAATCCGTGAAATAAGAATTCTGATGGACATGCGCAGCGGCAATGTATGTTAAAAAATGTATTAGATTAAAAATAGATTTCGTTTTTTCGAGGCTTTTCGGTACTACGTGTATCTTGTGTTTGCCTGTTTTTAAAAAAGTTCTGAGATTCATGTCCTGGTACAGTATACTATATGAATAGCTTAAAACTCGACGCCACACAGTACTAATGCAGTCTAACACGATTTTGGTTTTTTGCTGGCCGTCCTCCGCACTGAAATTTGACGTTTGTGCGTTGCTGCGACAACTGGTATCAGCTGGAACGTGCACTCGAAATGTTTACTAACGGACATAACGGCGCCCGGCAAACCGTATCCATTGTAATCGGGTGCGCTGAACACAGTCACAAGCTTGCGGCCCGCAAAATATTGGTAACCGCCATCCACGCACTGTGTACAGGATACGTTGGGTTATGTTACATAGTACATTATGATATATAATTCAAAACATTTAAATTTTAATAAAAAATCGTTCTGTAAGCTTTTCATATGTCTAACTATAATGGTCGAGGGCAGAGGATGGTAAATACTTTTTAGGAAATCGTATTCTTTTGTGGTTACACACTTTTTAAGTTTGTGTACAACTACGTTTTTATTATTTTTTATTTTTTACTGCAATAAAAAATTGTGATGATACGATCCAATTACAACTGTCCTCATTTAAGAGCACACCTATAACCTACATCTCCACTTATCCTACCACGGACTGAAGTACACTGCTTATAAAAACATACTTGTATATAGTTATATATCATAAACTTACAGTATACTTTATTGAACCGACAATTAAACCTATTAAATTAGCTAATCTGAAAGGCTTTTGTGTAGGTTGTAAGCAGTAAGTGATCTATTATTTATCCTTAAAATAAACTAAGAGTTTTTTTTTTTTTTTTGAAAAGTTGTTTTGATACTAATATAAATTTAAAAACTAAATGATAATTTTAGTAACTGAAAAAAAACTTCTATTTCACCACAATATATCTTGTAAAACCTATAATACTGCTGTAAAACTAAATTCCCCGTTATGTAGTTTTATATTTAAAAAACACAATTCCATAATAATATAATATATTATCAATAGAATTAGATAGGTTAACACAATATACCTAGTAATTATTATGTTATAAGTAAAATAAATTTAAAAAGTTGATATAACTGAGATATGTATTACATACAAATCTAATATACTGATGGAATTTTGGAAATATGAACACATTAGAGGTGCAAAATTGTAATTAGTGATTTAATGTTACATTTTATATGAAAGTTTGAAGTTGCTACAGCGTTATAATAGATAACACTATTTCAGTATGTAACTCAATAGTAGGTATATAAGTTATACAGAGTTTAAATAGGTTCGACATATATACATCATTTCTAATTTTAATATTGTCTTGACAAATAAATACAGTCAATTAGTGATAAAATGAATTTCAAAGGATTAAGAAAAAAGTTTAATATCGATAGTTCATTACATCATTATTCGTATTATATTATCACGTTATTTTCAAAAGAACAGTAGTATCATTCGCCATACCAAGCTTCGTTTTACCATGAATTTACTGTATAGTATTAAAAAAAAAAGTATTAGCACTTACGTAAAATATATGAATATTAAATATATAACGCTGATTAATTTAACTTGTTCTATAAGCGTTCTTTACAAGGTTACACTAAACCTACATAATATTATATTATATTATGATGCATAAATAAATTACAACTAATATAGTTATAATAATATTTAATGTCTACTAATATAGCTGTAGTTCGCACTTAGATAATGTGATTTAAATAGGCCATGGAACTTTTGAAATTTCTAAGCTTTAATTTATCTTAACAATTTTAACTGAGTATTTTAAAAATCAATTTTTCATGTACCTATAAACATTCCAAACAATTAATGTTAAATTATACTTATTTATATACCAACATTCCACTTAAAGAAACTAGGTATTTCAGTTTAAATTATTGATATACGTTAGCTGGACAAATAAATAAAATCAATGAACACAACAATCTTCGTTTGCCTAACTTTAATATTTAATATAATTTAAGTAAATTTATAGAATATGTAAATGTATAGATTGAAAAATTAATCGTTTATATTAATTAACTACGTAAGCATTATTCTAGACTAGTTACATTCAAAAGGATAAGTAACTATATTATTAGCTAACAATTAAACATTGAACCAATAAATAATACACGTCTATATAATAACAATAATAATCATCGTTTCAATTATATACTCATAAATAAAAATTGAAAATTAGACACCGCATTATGGCATCACATAACAAAAAATCGTTTTAATTTACACAAATATGATGTTCATAAAACTATTTCATTTATAATTTTGAATTCATTTCAAATGTTAATTAATATAATGTATATTATATAGCTCGTGAGTTGTGGTTGGTATTATGCCTCATAAAGAAATTATTTATTTAATTGTATAATCCCTGTAGGGACTGTATAAATAAAATATACTTAAAATTAATGCATTATTTAGAACCTAACCTAACTCTAGCCAAACATTGTGCACACGGTTAGCATGGAGTAACAAAAAATGTAAATGTTCAGCGTAATAATAAAAAATAAAAAAAACTCATCATGTTTAGAGATTTTAATGAAATTGTAATAAAATTCTTTTATATTATTTCTAACTCTACCTTAATATTTGGACCCTATATATATCAGCTGTATAACCGCTTTGCCAAATTACAAACAAACAAATATATATCGTAGCATAGTTGGGCCGTGAACCAAGAACGCAGGTAATAATAATGATAATATAATCTCGTAATGAACGCCCGAGTGACCAAGAGAGGGGATAACAATTTTACTGGTCGTGTATATCACCTATATTCATTTATATAGATCAGAGGCGGCCAAACAGTCGATCATGTTAGAATTTATTTTTATTAGGTTCACGCGTCTTATATGATTGTTAATAATTATAGTTATTCAATAATAAAAAAATTTTTATGGAAGTCGACCCTCAAAGGTGAAGTATGTGTTTAGTAGATCGTGACCAAAAAGAGTTTGGCTACCCCTGATATAGATGTTTAATAGCCATGTATATATAGCCATATAGATAAATATGATTGAAAAATTCGTTTCTAGACTAGATATTAAAATAAATAGTAATTGCGTAGGAGATAGGATCAAAGGTGATAAATGTTCGTCGTAAATAACAATATAATATTATGTTTGATACGAATACTGATCGGATGTACGCTTCGTGTTCGTAGGTAGGTACTTGACTATTATCGTATACGTATCTGCCTTCCAACTAGGTATATTATTTATTTTCAACAAAACGGGATTGACAGCCAAAAAAAGGATAAAAGTTATAATAAATTTACCTACACATAATATTGAATAATGATGTAAATTTAAACTTATTTTGTAAATGAAATCTGTTTTTTATAAGATAATAACTATTAACTACCTATAATTAAATTCTTAAAAGCGAATATTATGTTATTTCGTGGCCAATATTATAATTCCCATTTTCATTTTTCACGTTCTATATAAGTATACTCGTAAATACATTTAAGTACATCTTTAACAAAAGTGAACTTAAAATAATTATAGATGATAATTAACAAGCTTGGCTCTTTTTGGTGCAACTCAATAATTGACAAAAACAATAGTTATCCGTATAGAAAAATGTTACAGTCGAGAAGATTAATAACTATAAACGCCCATCCTATAATCAGGATCACAATTTGCAGTGATCAGATACCGACGGTGTATATATTTATGTATGTAACCACCATGAACACTATGCAATACCGATTTAAGCTTCAGCATAAATAAAGGTATACCTGGTGAGCCCTGACTACCATCTGTAACCGAAATCGGGACAAGAAATCGGCCACCCGGTCGGCGCCGAACACGTACGACACGTTCCGGCGAACGTTTTTGCGCCAGCCCTGAATAGGGACCGCGGCCGGATCGGACCACAGCAGATCGCACAACATGCCGCGCCTGGGCACCGTGGTGGGCCTTCGGATCCGGTCGATCTGAGCCATGTGTTGCAGATCGGGGCTGAGGCCTCCGTGCGTGCAGAAAATAAGGCCGCTGATAACCGCAGCGACCGGCATGCAATCGAACGTCCGGTTGAACGCTCGCCACAACCGGGTGCCCGTGAGCAGGCCGTATCGGGACCGGCACTCGCGATAGAAACCGTACCTGATGTTCACGGCACGGCACTCGTGGTTCCCTCGGAGCAAGTGAACGTTTTCCGGATATCGAATCTTGAGAGCCAGCAGTAGAGTGATCACCTTCGCGACGCATATAATATTGTATATATGAGTAAATTATATACTGCAGTATAAGTTCCCATTACAACGAATACCGATACAATGAAAAATCCCGTTATAACAAATAAAAAAATTCGGTCCCTCGGAGTTCGTTGTAACGGGAACTTACTGTAATGTACAATACAATGTATAGCAGATAGATAATAGACGGTGACTTGTAAATGTACATGTATTGTACAGTGGAAGTGGTGTCATTTTTTGGGGGGAGAAGGATTTGTATATCTGTTTAATTTTAAAAGCCACTCGACGAACGAAAACTGATCTTTGGAAAAACAAAATAAGTGTTTTTGTATAATTATGAGGAAATTTCAAATTTTATATTATTATAATATTCAATATTTTTCAGTTAAGTTTTATAGCAGTCGTGTTTAGTAACTTCATTTGTTCGACCCTTCTAGAAAAATCTAAAATTACCAAAAATGCCATTCTTAATAATTTTGGTAGTTCGCGATATGATTTTATAATTGAACTACTATTTTCCCTGTAGCCATTATATTATTACTTATCACAATGTTAACAACTCAGGAAATATATAATATTATAGTTCACAAAGTGACACACACACACACACCGATGCCGCAATTTCAAAACCGAGATATTATTCTAATATAATAGTGTCGTATATTATGTCTGTTGTCAAGGGCAAAGTAGAGTTGTAGGTAAACAGCTATCAGATATAATATATAATATGACCGGGTTATTACGAACAATCACTAAACACGAATATCTATAGCGATATGATCCCTTAAATATGATTTAGTGATCCTTGATTGGCCCGTTAAATCTATCGATTTGTCGTGTGACCTTAGCACTAGTATTATTTTATAAAACGTATAATATTATAATATAATAATATCATGACGTGTGCGTGCGTGTGTACTTCGACGGACTGAGGGCCGCGGTCCACAAAATCGCCCAGGAACAGGAAGTCGGCTTTCGGGGGCCGGCCGGTCACGTCGAACAACCGGATCAGGTCGCAGAACTGGCCGTGCAAATCTCCGACCACTTTGATGGGGGCCTGCAGCCGCAGCAACATGGGTTGCCGGAGGAACGCGCGCCTGGCGTCCACGCACAGCGTCCGTATGCGCGATTCGTCGCAGAGACGGCCCGCAGCACCCAGCAGGCCTTCGACGATATCGTCGTCGGTACAGCTTTTTCGAGACATGTCATCTATGTCGTACCTGCAGTATAATTATTGTAATAACGTTTTGGCTTTTTGGGCGTCTCGACGACAGCGCCTCAACCGATATATGGGTCACGAGACGGCAGACCGCGAAAATTATATTATTATATTGTTATCATCATAATATATTATCATCACTATTATTATTAAACCAAGTACACGCATTATTAAAATACACAGTAAGTTACTGTATCGAACAATCACGACGGTGGTAAAAATACGGTCGCCATGGTAAATATAAAGAATAATTTATTGCGATCGTCCGCTCGGTTTGTACGAGTAGTGATGTTATATTGTAAGACAATATTCCGCGATAATAAAATTTCCATTTAAGAAATTTACATAAAAATGTCGTTACAACAAATTTTAATGACTTTTTTTGTTAACGTATTGTTGTATTTTGTTAATTTATGATTAATATTAAAAATAAAGGGTATATATTATACTTATAATATTATAATTTAATGTTTAATAGTTACATTGAATAGGTAATACTTTTAATAGGTATATTATATTTTATATTGAGATCGAGCTTATAAGGATTATTTTAGATTATAATATTTATTATAAATATAAGGTTGTACTTATTTAAAATGAAAAGTTAAACTACATATTATTAAATAACTACATTTTCTCTCAGAAATTAAATATTTGAAAAATTTAACAAAACTGCAGCATACAAGTCATAAATGACTTAACATTATATAATGAATTAAACCAATTAAGGACTTGTTTTACTACGTGTGTTATACATTTTTTTTTTTTTTTTTGGATGTCTGAATACGCTTTTCATAAAAGAATACATTTTTCGGTCTAAAATATCAAGAGAGGTTTCTGCTTTCTGTATAGTAGCAAATTGGATCTAATTTATTAGGTTAGTAAGTTAGATAAAGGTAAAATGTAATATGATGTAAAGAAACTGCAGGAAGTCCGGAAAGGTATATTCATCTATTTTTATAATACATATTTATTGAGTTTTAAAAACGAATTGCAGATATAATAAATAGTTTTTTTTATATATATTCCAAAAATACACAACTATTAGGTGAATAAATTCATGTATACAACACATTATCATCATAATATTTTTATTTCTTTTGATTTTTAAAGATTTAACGGATTAAATAATATATTATATACATTATACATAATATTATAATAATATAGAATATTATGTCAAATATTTTCACATTAATAATGGTTATAGCTTTATAAGCAAACTTTCCAGGAATAAATAATATAAATAATAATAAAAGTATTAAATAATTTAAATTATCCATAGAAAAATATGGCCAAACCTACAAATATCCAACAACAAAAATAGTTTAAAATTAATAGCCAAAAGTTATCCATACGGTTTTAAATATATAGTAGGCAATTTATTATTTGATAATAGGAATTATTTTACGTTGCATAGAAATTCATATCTATGACTTATACGATATATACATTGTAAGTGTATATACGAATTTTGCATTTTATAACATCATGATACAATTATTGTTATTATAAACGAGATTATTTTATCGTGTTGATTATAAGACGCATAAATTCAATATCTGAAATAACACTTAAGATAAAACGAAATACGACCTGGAAAACCAGCACATTAATAAATACAATCGAAAACATCGTGCCTTATTGACTATTATCCTATAAAGTCAGATTACGCACACCGTCGCATTTCTATTTTAAATGTTGAAATTAACTAAGGTTACTTAATATTGTTGAATAAAAATAAATTATGTTTACACAATTCAATTTTAGGTTTTAAATTTATTGGCGTTGGACAAAACTTGATTCGTTGACTCGGCGCTCAAAATATAAACTATTAAAATCGTTTAATATTATTATTGATGTAATATAAGTTGATTTAAGTTAATTGTATGTTATTTGCTCCTTATTGATTTACCTACCTTTTTTTTTTTTTTCGGTTTAAACCGACGATCGGGAGGGGACTGCTTTCGCATTACTTCCTCCCAAATTGATTTACCTACCTATACTATACAATAGGTATAAGAATGTAAAAATTTCATACAATATATAAACAAATAAATATAATTTACTGCAGTAACATATACATAATTTTGAGGTATAGTCATAATACTTATAAGTTATAACCTAACTAGTACCTAATACCTACTTATGCTAAATTGTTGTTCATTATTTTTTTTTTGTCTAGACTAGACTTTAGACAAAAAAAATAGAGAAAATATGTGGTTAGTATATAATATGGTCTAAACTTCTGGCCATTTCAATAACAATTTCAAAACTGAATTTTATGTGTGACGATTTTATGATGACTTTTTCAAATAAGATTATTTTTACGTAGACTCATTATTATACGAAAAGTTTTAAGTAGCCATTAAACAATATATCTTAGATATATTATGAAGCCTATTTACTTATCTGGTGTATAAACGTTATAAATAAGTAATGTAGAAATTTTGTCACCTAAGGTATATGGGAATCAAAGAACGCACCCGTATTCTAATAACGTATAAAAAGAGCTTTATTGTGCTGAAAAACATTTGGGGAAATTATTCGGTGAATGTCACCTTATAAAACCTAGTACACAAAGCGCTTTGCAAACAATAAAATGTGAGGTCGAAAATCCAATGTAGAGACACAGAGAAAGCCCAAACCCTTAGATTTCGAGAAGGAAGAACAGTCAAGGGTAGTAATCAAAATTTTTAGTGAATTTAATCAAAATATTAGGGAGAATTAAATAGCCATCCAGAGACCATATATGATAGCATAAACCACTTTAGTATCATCAGTGAACGGTAAAACATAACACGGAGTAATTCGATTAATTTGTAAACAAACGGTGTTAATGAAAACATTACAAAATAGGGGACCTAAGTGGTTACTTTGAGGAATGCCAGATAGAACTCAAAACTGGTCAGAGGTTTTACCAAATAGATTAATGAACTTGATACTTTAAATTAAAATACTTGTGCACAAAGGAACTTAAGTTGATGACACTAATTACTGATAAGCGACCAAGAAAAATAAACGTATCTATTGGTCCTATGAAAGAGTCAACAAAATTAACCTCTCAACATGTTTAAATAAAATCAACTTGAATATTTTACACATAGGTAAGAATGGAAGAATAGAAATTGGTCGGTAATTAGAAATATCTGCTAGATTTCTAAATTTTAAAATTGGAGTAACGAAGCCACAATTCCAGAGAGAGAAAAAGACTATCCTTCAGCAAGTGATTTATTAAAATAATAAACTAAGTAAGCGGCTACAACTAAATAAAAGAAGCGTTGCTACTCTATCTATTTGACGACTTTGAGTATTGAAATGTCATTACTTTCAATCTGCTTGTTGCAATAAATTAAATGTTAAAACATTCTTTTAAAAAAAAATTAAATAAAAATTAACCTATAAATGCAATACTTAACTTACTACCTATCCTCTTAAAAATATATTTTTCTTTAGTTTATAGTTATTTATAAATACAACTCAAGTACAACTTCATGTTATAAATTGCCTGCTAAGTCATTGTATTTAATTCTCAAGTTACTTATATGATAGTTTTTACATTATCCATCTATTAATCTATTATACAATTATTATTTATTATTATTAATGTATATACTTATTTATACATTGGAGCATTGGGCGTTATCTAAGATTCCGGGTAATTTATTAAATTCTTTGTTTTCTACAATATTCATAATTTATACATAACGCAAATTATAATATGTGTGATATTTAACCGACATTTTAAAGTTTTCACAATATCCAATAATCATAGGAGATCTGCATTTAAAACGCACTTGAGTAGGTATTGAATTGCGTGGTGCAATCTCGTGGCTTACAGGACGAGAGCCCTTCAATGTATACCCTTAACTATATACAATTGTTTATACCTCATCCTTATGTGTTTCGCCTATATGATATAGCAGCAAAGCTTAAGTCACAAAGCTTGAATTGGATAAAAAAAATTAATTGCTTATTCTATATATATATAAATATATAATATATATTCTATGGCTTAAAAATCATTTACACATAATCGGACAGTATTATGTAAAAAATACTTCTTTCCACTTACGCAAAAAGCTACTAATCACAAAGTACAAAAAAGTGTCGTTTGTTATAAATTTATAATCTACAAATGTATTCACAGAATTTACGATTAAATTGCAACAATAGTTAATGTACTTATACTTTGGTACGTATTTATATTTTATAATTTGTTAATATAATTTAAACTTAACTGTAGTATTGTAGTATTATATTATATAAACTTCGATCAACTTTAATAAAATATAATGAATCACGTAGAATTAAAAGTTATTATAAATATTATATTATATAATAGTTTGCATGACGATGTTAAATTGATTATTGAATTCAATACAATGAACAATTAAACAATAAATATTAACTTACACTTTGTTTAATCACAGTTGTGGAATATTTATATTGTATGTATTTAATTTATATAGATACATTTTGTATATTATGAACAGTGAACGGTGCACAGATAAAAAGAAACAAGTTAAAGATAAAAATCACTATAGGTATATAATTCAGGAAATAAAAAATATATATATATCTCATTTCTGTATTGATTCTAAAAGCTTTTTTATTTTTCATAGACAATATAAGATGAGAAAAAATACAAAAATCAAATATTTTGATAATAAAAACTACGTAGATGGGTAATTATTTATATATTTCTCCTAAAAGGTGTAATATAGTAATTTAATAGGAAATAGCTAAGTTGACATTTTTTAACTTTTTCCCTGTATAGGAACCTATAATAGATAATGATAAATATCGTTGTACAAACAATAGTATATTATGTATAGTGTATGCCTATTATACATTGATATGTTGATCATTTTAAAATATATGTTTTGGAAAAAATGATATGTCATTATTTTTTACTTAAAAACTTTTGGAAAACTGATTTTGGTATTTTGACTTAATACTTGATTTTATAATATAATATGGAATTTATTCATAAAATATTCCTTACATTTAATTGAAAATTGTATTTTTCATGTTCTAATAAACCTTTAAACTCGTTTTCCCGAAAATTACAATAATGTACATATCAGCTTCTGCTATCATACTACAGATATATAATATTACTATAAGCAAGATTTTTATAGTAAATAGTATAATTTTAGTTTTAATATTTTAAAAATAATATGTAATTATTAGAAAAATAGATCAAAGATAAATTAAAAGTTTAAATATAATATTAGGTATTTATAGATATTTTATTTATTGATATAATACGAAGTGATTAATATTGAATGTAATTTATAATTTCTGTATTACTAGGTGTATCATTAAAGAATAAAGGTGTTAAAAACACAATTATAATCCCATAATACGATACTGCTACAACGTATGCAGTTTATACCCGATCAATATATTATACACGGTACACCATAGAAATATAGACCATATAAGTCCTTAGAATCGAGACATTCCATTAATTTATATAGTTTGTAAATACTAAATTGTAAGGAAGGTCATAGAGGTCATAAAAAGATGGTGGATCGAGAATAATTTTCTTTTATAGACTTCGATAGTTGGAGAAATAGGCATATAATTTTGAAAATAGCTGTATTAAGAGTTAGGACAAAGCTATGGCCTGTGTTATTCGTTAAAAGAGCCTGACTGTATATAATATATATATATTTTTTTTTTGTTATTATTCATTATTGTTAAATATTGTACTATTACGATTAAATAAGAATTTATTTATTTATTTCTCTCTTCTCTACAATACGATGAACAATTAATTGTAAATAATATATTTGTTTCATTGTACGCCTGTATCCGTAATTATATATTGTTTAATATAATAATATTATCTGTTAACTACCTATTATAGTCTTATAATTACAACATAAGTTATACACAGTTGATATTCTCCAATATTGAATATAATAATATGTAGGTGCCTACTATAGCTCATGCCAAGTGAATAACAATAATTAAAGATAAGACCATTGTTCTGGACCGTAACGAGTTCAGTAATTTTTTTAAATTAACCTAGTTTTATCAAAACACATTGAAAACTAATTGAAAACCATTGGTTTATATTACTATAACTATTTAATTGTTTTTATTTGGTAGTAATTTTCACGTCCCGCTCGCCGCTCATACGTTAAATTTATAGTTGCATTCCAGCATGGTGCATATACTGCACACAGGCATGTATATGAAACATATTAACATATTTACGATTTAAATATCCATATATTATGATAAATTTATTTTAGTAAAATATGCTGCAGATTGTATTGTTAACTGCGTATATCATCAATAATTCAGCAATTCGCATGTTCGCAACTTGCAGCCAGTGTTGCAGACCATGAATTATTGTATGTAGGAAGGCTACGGTCACCAGAAAATATACAAAATAGGTGAAAAAACACATCGTATTTGTACCTAATAAAATGATTATTTTAATTATACACATATTTCCAATGTATATATATATATATGTGTGTCTTTTAAACACATTAGGTACTTGTGTATTTAGATTATTTATATTATGTATTGTTATGAGAATAAAAATAAAAACCCGTTTAACAGTTTAAGACATGAACTAATATATACTTCATGTATATTGTATATATGTTTATGGTTTAAGATGTACATTAGACATAGCATACTTAAATACCTTTTACACTTTGAGTAAGTACGCAAGATAAACATAGCGTCATAGGTATTGACGTTATTTTTTAAATTTAGATGGTGGTTAATGGAAAATAAATAATTGTGGAGTACCTATTTGTTCATAAAAGGTACCTATATTGTGCTCAACAAAAAACATTATAATATATATAAGTTGCTAATATACAATACAAGCAGAGTATTCTTTTATCTATCTATATATCTATCCTGAATTATTTAACAGTAAATGGAATGTATTCTTATGTGTGATATAATTACCTATCTATATGCATACACTATTTAAATTTTAAGTACACTATATTATATAGTATAATATAAAACTTGCTTACGTTTATGTACTCTAATTACAATTTATTTCTAATATTGTGATGGTGTGAAAAATGTAAAATAAAAACCTACTTGAAATCGTCGTAACTCATAATAATTGTTTGAATACATTAAAAATAAAGTACACCTCCTAAACGGCTATTTATTTTAAACTATAATCGTAATTTTCATAAATATAACAATATTATACGACCAACAAACATAAGAATATACAGTATATAGGTATAAAATATAAATATATTCATAGTATTCGTATTTTTTAAAATCATTTTCTAAAGGATAAATATTATCGCCTAGCGCGTATTAATGACAATGAAATAATTGAAAAAAAAATGTTGAAACAATATCAATTTATATTAAACGGCTGACGCGACTGCTATGCATAAATGAATACAATAACAATATATTTTTACATTATAATTCATAAACATCGAATGTCGTTAAATATTCCACATTTGTATCTAATCCATATTAGACTTGAACACGATATCCTGGATTAACATGAATATTAGGTATATACATTTATAGGTAAGTATCTATCCGTATGCGATATACCTATATATATTATTATACGAATAAGTAATAACTATTTTAATTTTGTGTAAACATATATTATACACACACATACACACACGTATACAATAGGTTTAAACATTAAACTTATAATGTATAAAGTCTCGATATTCGATATAAAATTAAATTCCTAGATTATAGATATACCATAACATAATATTATATTATAATTTATAACATATTTATCGGAAACATTGAATTATTGATGACTGTATGATGTTACACAGTTTTTTAATCAAATCAAATTATTCGTTTTTTACAGTAAGTATAAAATATAAATATTTCAATTTTATTGATGAATCGGAATTCATTTAAATAGGATTTTATTTTACCACTGCCACTATGTATTAATTTACATAATGATATAATTATATTATACAAATTTGTACCTACTCTTTATACCTACGTCCTACATGCAGTAGATAGCTGTTTTTTATTTATCTGATTCTTAAATTTAAAGTATATGAAATAGGTAGGTACCTAATTATTAAACCTATTCAAACACATTATTGAGTTTGACACTAACTATACATAATCTCTATCTGAATTTGAGTAATTTTTTAAATATTATACTTAAATTAGGTACTTTTTAAAAGTATTCTATACAACACTGTCTAAACGTAGGTATATATGTTGATTAAAATTTAAGTTAATTTAGCTATTATATGAATAGGTCTCAATATGTATTTTACAATATAAGTATATAACCTTTATTATTTATTACAGTAGGTACTTCTATAATTTTTATAAAACGATCATTTTATAGCACTTCACATAGGACAGGACCCAGCTATACGATGTGACATACATGATTAATGTATAAACCATTTCCACGAAAACGTCTAAAACTATAAACCAAAATACTGAAAACCGCTAGGTTGGTGACTATTTAATTTCAGGAGTATAAAAAGTACTTGCCGATGTACAAATATTTACTAAAAATGTTTTAAATGTTAATATAAGTGAATTGACCTATATGGCTTTATAAAACATAAAAGTAACAACATTGTGTCATTGTGTGTGTTTAATTTGTTTAAAGTGTTTTTCTGATATTAAATACAATATGCCAAAATATTACACACTACATACAGTTCAAAAATATTCATAATTCGAAATTAAAATAAATATAAATATCGAAAAAACAGTGACAAATTACAACAAAACGCAGATAATGTTATAACTTTAAAGACGTTGAATAATAGATCAATTCACTCTTAAATATTTAAAATCGTCAAAACTAAACGTGAACAGCTAAACGTAATTTAGTGAGATAACATATAAGAGTGTAATGATGTATTTTTAATAAGTATTTTTGATGATTTTGGATCACCCATTGGCCATCATGAGAAAAACAGAACATAACATAATATGCGATGTTCCAGTTGTCAGATTCTGTTGAATTCGAGTTAGATTAGGATAAAACTTGAAATTAAGTTATATGTACACAACTATGTCATCACATCAGCTGCAGCGTCATGTTAGATTGAAAGTAGAATAACTGAATAACACTCGAAAATCGAATCAAAAACAAAAATTATGTACGACAGCATTGTCTAGTGGCTAAGATGGGCAGCAGTCACGGAAAGTTTCTAAGTGAACAAGTTAAAAAGTTACAAGCGAAGAATATAGATGGCACTTTCCTTATCTTCCGGATACGTTGTTGTAATAAATTGTATACATTATTATTTATTATAAATTGCAGTCGTAAACATCGCTGATTAAAATTATAATACCATCACTACTCATCAGCCCATCGGAAGCTTGAAAAGAGGTAACAATATGTTAAAGTTAAAGTTTACGACGTCATTAGCACTTTTACACTCAGCTAGTCTGACCCATGCAAATCACTCCATTCCAAATTTAATCACCGTATGTCCTTATCCAAATATATTCAACTTCTTAAATATATAATATACAAGCAAGCCTTTTAAAAATATATTTACTTGATTAAATAATAACATTAAATGAGTAGTAGGTAGTTACAGGGAAAGAAAAAATAAGTTGATATACTGTATATAATGTATACGGAGTTGGTAAATTGTGTCCCTCAAAAATGGTCATAGTTATACACTGTGTAAATAGCGGCCCGAGTATATTTTATACACACGTAAATTGCGGCTCGGGTATATTTGTAATGTACGTAAATTGCGGCCGGGATATCCCGATTTCTGGTCGGCAGGTTATATTATCTTTAATATTGATCGCTAAGGATATCACTTGATGCTCACTTAAATAATATTAATAGCCACCAGTGTGCATTTGATCGAAATATTTTGCACGAGTTTTTACATTGGTCTACAGTATTTACAGTATTTGGTAAATTAGTATTTGTATTTTTTTTAAATTTAATAATGAAGTTATGAAAAGTTAAAAATATAAATCATATTTCCGCCCTTGTGAGATTTTTTAGTATTTTTACTAAATAATTTTAAGTGGAAAAAAAATATATAAAATGATATAAAATTATCAATGTAACTATGCAAACTCCAAAGTAAGTATACCGTAAGCTTGTGTAAACCAATCATGATCACCATGGGTTAAAAATTAAAATTAAGAATTAGGTATACAAAACTTATTCGGTTATCTTAAGTGTGACTGACATCAACTGATTTAGAAAAGAACATCTATAAATTTAAGATCCCTGCAAACGTGTCATTTTTAAGGAGTTGTGTTTAGGCAATTCTTAGGTAGATCTGTAGGTCTTTTTGATAAAACATTGATGGGATTAGCAGGGGCCTTAAATAACTAATAACATTTATGAAATTAATACTTAATTTACCTTATCTGTTTATAAATAATAATTTAATAATATCGTACGTCATCCTGATGGATATCCCGAGTATGTGATGTAATTTTTGTTTAGTTAACTGCTATAATACGATTACAATTTTAACTATTTTTATAGTGGAATTTTATTTATTTTTCAATAGCCATAATAACGATAAGATAAACAGATAATGTAATTATTAAATTATTTGGTTTGATGAAAAAGATCATTTAGATTTTATTCTTTAACTAGACCCGTACCATAATTTGCGTGGTATCCGTGTATATCTTGTTATTAAGTGTTTCTATAATTATTATTGTTTAAATATGAATAACGCTGAAATAGTAGAGTTGGTGTTAATTTATGGTGAATAACAACATAATATACGTTTAACTACTAGGAAGTATTCCGAACAATACCCAGAAAGATACCATCCACCTCAATATTATATCTTACGACTTTTATAAGGGTTAAATCAAGAAGGGAGATTTCCTGGCAGACAAATCAACCAACAAAGGCGTAGAACAATGTTTGATGAAGATACAGAATTACAGGTAAATACGAGCTAATCCACGTTCATCAATTAGGCATATTGCTCGCGAAATTGGAGTTTCATATAGTTATGTCCAATAAGTTCAAAAAAAACACAAAATGCGCCCATAAAAATTCGATTTTATCCAACATTTATGAACAGGAGATTCTACTTGTATAGATTGGAATTTATAGCTTGGTTTAGTATATTCAGTTCCATTATAATTTATAACCATTTAATTGTCAATCCTATTCTTTGGAGTGATGAATCAAAATTTACTTACAGTGGCATTATGAATAAACAAAATCATTAATGCTGTGATGACATAAACTCACACTGGTCACTTAAAACTAATTTTCAAACAGTCTGGGGTATTAATGTATGGTGTGGGTTAATTGGTGGAAAGCTTATAGGACCGTACTTTTATGATGGCGCTCTTAATGGCAGACGATATTTAAATTGTTTAACCAACGAACTACTAAGACTATTGAATGATGTTCCATTAGACACGCAAGAACATATGTTTTTCAGCAAGATGGAGCACCAGCACATCATAATGCAATTATATAGTTAGATAAAAATTAAATCAAATATTTTTGATTGGATTGGTACTAATATAGCGTGGTTCCTTGGCCGGCGCGGTCCCCAGATTTAACGCCATTGAATTTTTAAGCTATTGCATAGCTTTTATCGCAGGCGTGGTGACTGAAAATATATTTTTCGTAACGAAAAAGCGTGACCGTTACTCGTTAATTGTTACCATGGTTACCGAAAATAAAATAATAATAATAATAATCGTTATCATTTATTTATTATTTTAGTTTAATATTATTCACTGTTATCTACCAACAAAACAAATGCATTTTGTCAAATCTTGAGATATGCGGTGTTGCAGTTTCAGCGACGATATACAGTATAATAATAAAAATAATATAATAATATAATAATATTATATTATATTATTATTATTATTTTTTTTATTAAATTTTATTAACTTCTTATTTCGTGTTAATATGTAATACTGCAATAGCTTTATCGCGGCAGTCCCCGAGTGCCACTTGACTTTTTTTTTTTTTTATGGGGACATTTGAAGACAGTGGCTTACAAAGATCCACCTGTTAATCTTCAAGACTTAAAAAATAAAATACAGGCAGCGTGTCAAATTTCAAGTGAGGATCAAATCAACGCGTCAACTTCGACTGAATTTTTGAGGCGACTCGAATCATGTTTAGAACATAATGGTGGACATTTTGAACAATTCATAAGACAAATTTATTTTGTTATAATATTAGTAATACTATTACAAGCAGTTAATAACTATTTCGTTATAGGCACATCTATAATTAATACAGTTAAGGGAATAAAAAATACTGTACACTAAAAATAATGTTTAATTACTTCAAATTTATTATTTCTTAATAATAATTTTATCTGATTGTATTATCGTTATTAAAACTATTGAAAAATAAAATAAAATTCCACTATAAAAATAGTTAAAATTGTTATCAGATTATAATAGTTAACTAAACAAAAATTATAACATATAGGTACTAACCTACTAACCTAACCTATGATGCTATTACGCGTCATAAATACTCTCATATTATCTAAAGTAATTTAGCCAAAAAAACGCCACAGAAACAAGACTGTAATAACGCGTATCGCTATACTGCGGAAAAACTAAAAGATGAAATATTAAAAAAAAAGCACGTCTATATAGTATAGAAGTACTAGATAGACACTTCAAGTTGACCCGACGTGTTCTTTTAGCTTTTGGTCGACCGAGAAAATAATACAATTATAATACATGTATATTATATTTAAAAAAAAAGCACTCAATCAAAACCCGTGTAAAAGGGATGAAGGTATATATATATATATGTATAATTTTAATTTATAACACGAAAGGGAGTCAAACACTCGTACGTATAAGAGGATTTACATAAATATGTGTACTTATTAGTTATTAATTTACTATAAAATTTCAATATTGATTAACTATTACAATTTACAATATACAAGTTTCTAATTGCTAATTGTAGCTGTAATATATCTAATCAAGCATTTTGTAATTTAGTACATGAGTACATGTGATCTTTCCCTATGGACGCAATCTAAAAGAGAGTAGATCACAGAGAGTCTACCTCGTTTAAAACATATCAAACCAACGCAACATTATTAATTGCCGGGGATACAGTACCTATATTTTTAGTAATAAAATTAAAAATCTGTGTGTTGTTTTCCAACATACTAGTTGAAAGCGCTATTTTAGGCTTCAATAATAGGTACCTAGATATTAAATTTTACAATTTAAATTCCAATAATTCCATAGAACCAATATGTATATATATATAATAAATATAATATAATATATATCATATTAAATACTGACCTTTTTGAAACTGTATATTTTAAAATTATAATATCAATAAATGGCTACTTGAGGCACTAGATCTTACCTAATTTTATAATAGGTTAATTCACTGCAATGTCAAAACTAACAGCGCATTATTGAAACTGATGAACGACAATTTCTTAAATTGTAGGTACGTGTTGGAGACAACTCAGCGTGTACGACGTTCTCTCAATGTTCATTGTTTTATGTAATTATGTACTTTCAAACTTTTAGTTGATTTTAGGTACTTTTTAACAAGTTAAAATAATCAGTTTTTTTTTTTATTTAACATTTCCTATATTATGTTTAACACTGAACAAAACAATTACAGTTAATATATATGTCATATCTACTTGATGAAATTGTCCATTTCATGAAATGGAAAGTTTTTTTTTTCACTTGATGAAAAAATTAAAAATTTCATTAAGTGGATCTTTTCACGAAATTGATACTTAAATATTTCATATCCTATAATTTTTTTTATCAAATGGTCAACCACTTAATGAAACAAAATATAATATACAATCAATGTCATTTTATTTTTACTTGTTACTTTACGACAATCGTTTTCTTATTATAATTATAATATATATAGTATACTGCCATTAGTTGTATAATAATACATAAACCATATATCACAATATTTATATTATTATATTTAACATTTTTAATTTAACCTGTACCATTTTCATATCTGTTTTCTTTTGTGTATCATCTTCATCTGATTATTGAATAGGTACTGATATTCATTTTGAAAATGAACCAAAAATTGGAGTGTCTTCTTTAAGTTTGACATTAGATTCAATTAAAAACCATCTACTGAAGAAGTATATAATATAAAATTATAATAAGATAATAATTGACTTAAAATAATTAGTAAAAATAAAATGACTATGATTCCACTCTACAAAATTTTTAATTATTTCACTAAGTGGAAAAAACCAGTTTCCAGTGTTGAAATGGACGATTTCATCAAGTGGATACAATATATTATATACTCTAATCTAATATAATTTTCATTATTATTATTATAAAAATATCACGTGGTGAATAGATATTAAAATTAATTTAATTTAATATATACAAATTTGCTGCCTGGTGTAACAATGACATTTATCATAAAAATAAATAAATGTATTGATTAATAACATAAATTATACTTTAAATCACGGTATAATATAGCTATAATATACCGTGCTTTAAATTGATAGGTGAATTCTTAAATTTAGAGATCAAAAAGGTAATATATAAATATAACTAAACTGTACTAATGATTAAACTTTTTATTTTATTGTTTAAAGTAAAAATATAAATTTAATAAAAATGAAATAAAAAAAAATAATACAATACAATACATATTTTATAACTTAGCCTTTTAATGCTTTAGCAACTGAACATAACAGATGTAAAAGAGTGACATATTCACTACAGCCTTCTTGTAGTCTATAGGCACAAATACTAATAGTTTTGCAAATTAGTGCCTTTTGTTTATCCAATAAATCTGTAGAAAACACTATTTTATCATGCAATTGTTCTAAAACTTGAGCTGCTGAATAGGAATCAAATATTAAATCTTCCACAAAACCATCCATTTTTTGATAGTCATATGTACGACCTATATCTATCATACGATCTAACCAAACATCAGGGACAGTGCCAACAACTTCTAGAACATCTGATTCTTCAATACCATCTTCTCCTTTTAATCTAGCTGTACTTTGAAGTGATGTAATTGCTCTACGCATATCTCCACCAGAAGCATCAACCAACCGTGCTAACACCCGTGGTGCACACTTAACATTTTCTTCTTTACATATGTGCTCAAGACGAGCTAGCATTATGTCATGTGATAAAGGTTTAAATCTGAATTTAGAGCAACGGGATGTTAATGGGTCAATAATGCAACTTACATAGTTACAAATAAGGCAGAATCTAGTAGTCTTTGTCTCTCGTTCAATGGTACGTCTAAGGGCTGCCTGAGCAGCTGCTGTCATTGAGTCAGCTTCGTCTAATACAACAATTTTAAATGGTGGACAAGGTTTACCATCTGGTCGTCGATCAGAAGCTGTAAGCTGTGCAAATGTTTTAACTTTATCTCGAATCACTTGAATACCACGGTCATCAGATGCATTAAGTTCTAACATACGGCTTTTGTACATATCTCCAAACAACTGGCGTGCAGCTGCAATTATGGTACTAGTTTTACCAGTACCAGGTGGACCATAAAATAATAAGTGAGGCATATCAGCACCTTGTTCTAAACATTGTTTTAGTACAGCTACAATCTCCGACTGTTCAGATACTTCATCAACTGTACGAGGTCGATATTTTTCCACCCAAGGTGTGGTACTATCAGAAATTCCTCGCGATCCATCTTTACTTTTTTGACCACTGCTGGTAGATTGTTGATCTTGGTTGATTTTTCCAGTTTTTAGAAAAGAATCCATAACAATAATAATTTCTATAAAATTATAAAATTATATTAACATCATATATTTAACTAATAGTAATTAAAAAATGATTGGGACAAATCACACTGATCACAGCATCATAGATAATCTAAACTACAATGAGTACCAAAAAATGTGTTATATACTTAAATAATATAATATAATATATGTATATATTTATACATATTTTTTTGTCATAATAAGTACCTATTATAATTTAATATTTTATTCACACAAAAATACAAGACTATCTAATGAAGTTTAATAATAAGAAATATTAAACTAACGGTTATATTATTATTTTTTATTACTTACTAATTCCAAGTGATTAAAACCTCCACAGAAGTCCAACGGTCGTTGATTATTTCTGAATGTCATACACAACGAAATGGTAATGAAGAATTAAGGATGTACTTGAGTACTTCGTAGGAAAGTATTCATTTAAGAAAGCAGTGTTGAGCCACAGAACTACAGAAGTTAAAGAATAAAGATTAAAGATGAATATTTCAAGTTTTAGTGATAGTATTGTGTATATTTACCGCCAAAATAAAAAATTCATGTTGTCATACAATAAGGTTATGTTTTTAATCGATTATACCACGGTTTTGATTATGATTATTTTAAATTGATAAGATTGAATTGAAATTGTATATTATCATACTATTACTTTCAACTTAAACTTAATACTTAAACTTTATTTTTAAGTTTTTAGTCCTTATTCATAATTTAATTTCATTAATCTGTAAATAATTGTACATAAAACATACACCGTTTAAAGTAAGTAGACACTTTTTTAGCACTCTCTGGTATTAATACACAAATTGAAATTTGTGATTCAAACAGTGATAAGGGGGCTAAAACCCATCAAAAACTTTTTAAATTTCTTTTAAAAAAAGTTCAAGTCTGTGACAATGATTAAAATCATTTTTAATATGTACTAAATCTCAATACAACGAAAAATTTTTGCACAAGTTTATGAAATATTAACCCTTTATTTTAGTTATTTTTTAAACTTGTATTTATTGTTTCAATCTGTCTATTAATTGACTGTAGTTATTTTTTTATTATTCTGGTATATAGCTTGAAATCATTAACAAATTAATAATGTGGGGGTATATTTATATTTTTAATTTTTTGAACAAAACAAAAATAAAAAGATTTTTTAATCATATTTTTTTTAAATAGACATTAAAATTTCAATATAGGACTAATAATTGATTTAAATATCTATTTTCCTTTAGGTAACAAAATTATTTTTAAGGAAATATAAACATGGCTGAAGAAGAATCAAATTCCAAACCATCATATCCTCTAAAAGTGTTATATTGTGGTAACTGTTCACTTCCACCTGAATATTGTGATTTTTCCTCAGACACTGATCGTTGTCGAGAATGGCTTGAAAAGTATTTACCTGATGAATTTAATAGAATAATGACATCAAGTGGGACTGCTGGAGGTGATGATTCTGATGAGAAAAAACGTCAAAAACGTGGTGGAAAAGGTATGGTTAAGTCAAAGAAGAAAGATGATGGTCCCAAACAAGTAAGCAAGCAGATTTCAAAATAAAATTTACATTGGCACAAAAATAGTTCATTTATATATGTATTGAAATTGTTTAGGTATGTTTATCCAGAGCACCAAGAGGCAAAAAGAAATCTGTTACTGTTGTAACTGGCTTGAGTACATTCAACATTGATTTGAAAGTTGCAGCTAAATTTTTTGGTACTAAATTTGCTTGTGGATCGAGTGTGACAGGCGAGGATGAAATTGTCATACAAGGTGATGTCAAAGATGACTTGTTTGATATAATACCTGAAAAATGGCCTGAAATTGATGAAGATTACATTGAAGATCTTGGAGACCTTAAACGGTGATCACAACAAACTATTTATTTTCAATGTGAAACAAACTATTCAGCCATTGAATTTTTGTTTAACTTAAGGCAATATCCAATCTTTGTTGTTGTCTACCTGAAATATTTGAATTTATAAAACCAATATATTGCTATGGTATATAATATATTATTTCCATTCATTTAATTCTTTTTGTATTAACTATTCTTTCTCTCTCCTACAAGAAAAAAAATTAGCATTCTACAGGTTTGCCAAACAAAATTTTATTTACAATTCATATAAAACACATTTAATATAATGTTTTCAGGAGTAATAATATAAAATTGTAATTAGTAATATAAGGTTATCATATTATGGGGAATTATAAATAAACCTTGATCCATAATTCCATAAATGTATTATACGCATTGATCATCCGTTTTATTCAAAAAATCTAATGAGCTTCTATCAAAAAATGTACCAGTTCATAATCTACAAGATTTAGAATTAGTAAAATCATATTTTATTAAATTTTGATTATAACCATGGACCAAGATTGAGTAATTTTAAATTCGCAGGTAAAATTGAATGGCTTTTAAGGTTAAGAAGAAAGGTACATGGGATAGAAATGTATAAGCTGGTCTCATAGCTGTCCCATCTATATTCATATTCTATTTCTATATAAATGAATTAATATGGAGCGTAATGTATACTTTTACGGTTTTCTCCATATACAGTAATCCCTTGCTATCCGTGGTTGAGTCAGTGATAAAATTATATTAATGCAATTCAAAAGTGGAATTCAAGAGTTGCTGGTGCCTTACGAAGTAAGTAAGTAAGTAAGTTTGCAAAGACAGAAAACAAACATTATATCACTAAGTTTTTTCATTACGCCTAAAATTTACATATGATGATTAATTAATTACATTTAATAAAAAAATTAATTAACCAAATAATTGTAAAAAATCGTTTTTTAAATTAAATACATATGTAAATAAAACCTAACAACCTTTTTTACATTGCTTTATGGTTTTGTTATTTGCGGTTTCAATGTCACCGCTACTTTGCTGAAACGTAACTCCTGCGATTAACAAGGGATAACTGTATAATATATATACAACACATTTCATGAGACTTTTAATTGCCTCAGTGATAACTGATAAGACTATTGTTTCCAGTTAATATATCTTTGTCTATGGTTAAACATTTATAATATTAAACTGGTTTTTAAGATAATCACAATTCAAAAATTTGACATTTTGAGTTTAATACTATTGCTCATTGGTGTGATTTGCCTATCTGTATTGATTACAGAAACAATATTGATTATGATCTTAGGATAAATTCCAATATTGTAGATGCTATGAAAATACTAGTCAATGTTTCAATTGTATTTTTATTTTTTTATGGTTTAATACTGTGTAATATTGGGACATGTTTTTAAAATACATAATTATATATTTTAAAAATTATACAATTTTTTTTTCTATTTAATGTATTATACATTTTAATATTTTGCTACATTACAAGTGTGTAGAAAATGTCTAAACCAAGTTTTGAATAATATTAATCTATGGTACATCAATAAAATACATATTATACAAGTAAAAATATAATCATATTAGTAAAAAAAATATGTGTAGTACTTATTAGGTAGGTAATAATACATTTTTAATTTAATGTGCTAAGTTTAAAACTTATATACAATGTGCCGTGTACACTAATATCAACAATGTAAAAGTACAAATTAAATTTTGACTGTTAGAATAATGATTTATTCTTCGATTTTTTTTTTTCGTACATTATAAAACAATTAGATTTATATGAGATTTCTTTTTCTTTTTTTTCTTTAAGTTAAGAGGGTGAAATATAATTTAAGTCTTAATCAACTAAAAATTTGTGTATAAGATTTATGCTTATGAAGAAAATTAATATTGTTTTGCTTAATAATTTGTATAAAAAAAATATAACTGAATAATTTAGTAAAGGAAACATTTATGTTAGTTGTTCCTTGGTGCTAAATATATGTAAGCGGCCAGATCCATTTCCTCCAACATAAATAGCCTGAGTGGGATGTACTTCTATGACAGGGCAATATGTGGTCATCTCTGTAGACATTAGATTGTGCAATACATGTCCAGCACAATTATAAACTTGTATCTGAAAATACAGAAATGAATTACAGTCGATATTTAAATAATAATGTTTTTAACAAAATAATACATTATACTTGATGACTAAAATATTTAAAGATATTATCAGTCAGTTTCATTTACAATTGTATACTTATTTTTTTAACAAGTCTCTTATTTTACAAACTATGATTAATTTCTTATTAATATCAATAACCTATTACAAACAATTGCTTAAATTACAAATCAAACTTATGGGGTTACATAAGGGGTAACATACATAGGTAATATTTTATGATAAAATAATGCAAATATTCCTAAATAATTAATATAATTATTTAAATGTTATTACATCAAATAATTTTAACTATAATTTTTTAGCACTTATGTTTGTCAACAACAAAATATTTGCCATATAGCTACTACAATTTTAAACAATAAAAATCATTTAATCTATTGCTTATTGGTAATAAATAGTAATAATATAGGTACAATTTACTAATTTACTGTTATATAATATATATTATTTATTCCAATATAAATCTATAAAATCTTTATATTAATAGATAATACAATTATTTAGTTTATATCTAATAGTAATAGATAAATATATATTAATTTTGTAGAGTATAATTTGTTGGATTTTTTTTAATTATGGAATATATGTATACTTCTATACTCAACCAATCTTTTTAATTATCAAGTAGATTAACACTATTTTACTAAATACTACGTTAACATGTTGACTGCCACGTGGCCGCCGGCAGTCATTCAATAGGTACTTGTTATATGCCAAGCATACAAGCATATTTTTCAATGTCTTCCAAATTTGTATACATTAAATATTTACAAAAAATGGAAAAGTAAAAAAAAAATGTATTATATCAAAAAATTGTTATGATTCCTGCTATGCCACAGTCCTTATTTTAGTGCATTATTGTAGTGCTATAGAAAAGTTAATAATATAAAACAAAATTCATTTATAGTTGCTAGGGGTCATGTGGGGCAGTAGTAATGATGAACTAGGGAAGCTGGAGGTCACAAATGTATAAAATTTAAGAATTATAAATAACCGCCGGTGGTCTTACGACAGTCAACATGTTAATATAACTGAATACTAATTAATAATCATTAGACATACTCTTTTTGGAGTTATCATTGATCCAACGAAGAATTCATTATCTCTTCCAGGATTCCATTTAGCTTTAAATACTGAAAGCCATCGCCCAGTATGATTATTATGTGGAATTATGTTGATGGGTTCTAAAAAATAGTGTTTGAATTAATATTATTTAAACCCACGGTTGATAAAATCCACTTGACTATACATTACATTTAGGGCTAAGTAATTAATTTACATTTCACAAGGTGCCTTAGCATTTTTATAATAGAAAAATTAATAATATATTGAAAACTTTTACAGAAATAAATAATTAAGATTCTAAACTTACTTGTAGCACTTGAATTTAATGTATTGGTATTAAAAATTCTAATTTTGTCATCATTACATGTAGACACCATTTTAGTACCAGAATCAGAAAAAAATGCACTAGTCAGTGATTTAGGATGTTCAAACTGTAAGACTGGATTAATTGATTTATCTGTCATATTCCTTATGTCCCATAAGGAAACCTCTCTAAAAGTAAACATATAGTTTTTTTTAATACATTTAAAATATGATATTATTTTAACACTTAATATAATATTATGATAGTAATTAGTAATTACCCAATTCCAGATGAAGTTAAAAAATGATGTTTTTCCAAAGGATGACATTGAACAGTACGCACAGATCTTTCATGGCACCATGCAGTGTTAATAATTTTATCTGGTGTTCGTATATCAATGACATCTACATGACCCGAACCTTAAACATTTAAGTATGATTATAAAAACTTAATATTTCATGTGTTACATTTTATAGGTAGCAACATACCACCCCCTATGAGAAGATTTCTTTCAAATTCAGTGTGCCATGTAGCATGATTCATTCTTGATTGTTTATTACCTTTCCAATCTCTTTTATAAATCTATTTATTTAAAAAGAATAATTTTAATTATTAACACATTTAAAAACAAAGATAGTAAATTCTTATGAAAAATAATTTTACTGACAATATCAAAAGTGCGTTTATCCATGTCACCACACCTGACCGATCCATCATGACTAGTTGAAAATAACTTGTATGAATCCCAAGTACAAAATGAAATACAATTAATTGGAGAATCATGAAGTCTATACTCGCGCATTTCTGAATTTCTATTGTTATACAAGGCTATAAAATTAAATTATTATTTAAGAGTTAAGATATATTTACAATAACCTAGGATCACTCGCATGTAGATTTTTTTATAACAATGTATTAATTTATATAACTTTAAAGAAAAATGAATTCTATTTTTTGGCAATTTATATTTATTGTATTATAAACTAGGGAGTTTATTTTGATGTCTTATTCTTCTTCCCACCAAAGAAATATTGTACTTTTTACTCACATTTTAAGTTTTATATAAGTTCAATAGTAATGGTGTTATTCGTTTCATAATCATATAGATAAAGTAAGTATTGGTTGAAGGATGATTATTTATCATTCAATCAATAATAGTTATTCTAAAAATAAGATGTTTGTTAGATTTTTCCTAACAGTGCGAGCTATCACAGGTCAATTATTATAATATGAAGTTCATGAAAAATATATTTAATTATATATTTAGCCTTACACAAGTTTCCTCTCATGTCTCCTGCTGCAATTATCAGCGATGTTTCTGAAGGATGAATAGCAAGAGAGTAGATTCGTTTTTCACACACTTTTAATGATGGTGTATTCATATCAAGACTTTTTAGCACATGAACAAATCTAAATATAAATAAAATAGTTTTAAATATATTAATAGATGGAATTATTTAAATGATATAAAGCTTAGAAAAATCTATTTTCCATAGAAAAGAAGACTAAGAAAATCATACTATTACTTGATATATTGCAAAAATTCAATACAACTATAAAATAATTAGATGTAAGGCGAGTTAAATAAAAATAGTATGATATATTTTCCAATATTAGCATTATGGGAAAGTATAAATTATTAATAATTTAGAATTTATCGCATACTTATTGCTTGGTAATTTATGAAAATCATTAACAGCTTCTTTAATGGCTAACTCATCATTTAATTTTTCAACAAAATCAGAGTCTTCTTCTGGCATTGTTATGGAACCTAAAATAAATAAAATAATTTCAATTTATTTATTAAAATAATATAACAGTGGCGCAACCAGGATTTATTCAAGGGGGGGGGGGTCCAGGAAATTTTTTTATTTATTATACATTGGTTTTTTGTTCTCTTCCTGAGTATATACTATATACATTATAAATACATTTATATTACTCTAATAATAATTATAATCAATACATTTTGATGAAAACTTTTGGGTAACTTTAAAAATATAAAATAAAAATAAATACTATAGCATGATCCAAGGGGGGGGGGGTCCGGACCCGGGGTCCACCCCCCTGGTTGCGCCACTGAAATATAATATTAGTAATAAGTATATTTCCTTTAAAAGTACATATTACGGTGGTTGTAGTAAACATAAAACAATTTGTTTTTAAAATGTAGGTTATAGACAAAATATATTAGCTGGGTGTTAACGATTCAGGTTCAGAGTACAGTTTATACAAAACCAAGTATTCGCTTAAAAAATTATTTTGTGTTAAAATTTTTTAATAGTATTTTTTTAAACTCGGGTAAAAAGAAAAAATGAAATAGATATAATATTCTATGTTAAATTTATTATTTATTAATACAGAAAAATATAGAAAAAAATAAATTTGGGACAGTATAGAATACCAAGTGTTGAACAAAAATAACAAGTAGCTTAATGATAGAAGTTAACTTACTTTGATCTTTAAATTTATTATTATCATCTTTTTCAGAATTATTAGATTTTAATTCATTTTCTCCAGGGAGATGATAATCTTGAGGTGCAGGCAAATTAGCTAGTCTCAGGGAACGTCTTTCAGGTTTTCTAAAAATATATATAGGTATATAAATTAGTGAGTTATAATAATTATAAAATTATCAAAATAATTAATACTTACAAATTTATAGATTTCTTAACAGATGATTTTTTTTCAATTTTACTTTTTTGTATGCTAGTTGCTATTGTATTTGCAATCTGAGTTAAACCAAGATTTCTGAAATATTATTAATTAAATTTAATTAAAAATTATAGATCAATACTTTTTGAGAAGATAATTATAATTTCGATTATAATTCATGTTAATTATTTTACAGACTGACACACTAAGGAAGTTTAATGTTTATCTTTATTTTTCTTTTTAAAATGAATTTATTCAAATTGAAGATTTGTAATTTTTCAATTGAGAATTCTATTTTTTTCTTTTTAGTAAATTGTTAAGTAGATGACTTTTTTTTAAATGTTAATGTATTAAATTAGAAATCCAAAGAGTGAGTTTTTGTAAGTAATTTTAACTCCTATATTAAGAACAGTAAGAACAATAGGTTTGGATTTAGAGGTTGAAATAGAATTTTTTCAATATTTTGTAATTTATAAAGCTATTTAAAGACATTTATCTTTAATATATACATTGACATAGCGTCATAGCCTGCAGTAGTCGCAAATACCAAGTAACAAGCTTTTCACTGTATCGTGCTGAAGCTTGTTGCTATCATCACTTCTCACACAAGTACACAACAACTTTGACTGAAACAATGATAAACAACAAATACAATTATTGCAGTTGGCTTTAATATTTTAATAACTCAGCTACTACTTGTTAGAATTTTGATTTTGATAAACTAAAATTGTTATAGTTAATTTTTAAAAATTATTTTGTATATATTGCCATAAGGCACTTCTTAAATGGTAAAAAAAATTAAGTATTTGAAAATATTGTCCTTCATCTATGTAAAAGTTCCTAAAAATTAGAATTTAAATAATTTAAATTCATTTTAGGAAAAAAATGGTGGTAAAGTACATTTTCCCTGCAGTGTCAGACGAATTGTTACTAGATACATGCATTTAATTGCGTTTAATGTAATATGTCGGTAAAAATTGCAATGCACGACTAGTCTAGAATAGTGCAGGGAAAACATACTTGTAAGTATTTTGATGAATCACCTTGAATATATATAAAGAATCAGCAACTTTAGCTTGTTTAAGGATTTTACGTGTAGTTTCAATTCATATTTCAAGTTATATTTTAATTCCACTGTGCTAGAGAATAAAACACATCCCTATAAGCGGAGTGCCTTGATAATTTTATGATGTGCAATGTACATTGCAATAAGATACGCTCGAGAATATGCTTATTAGATTGTGGTGTCAAAATCTAGTCATAAAAGTGTCGGTTATTTACATGATTTCCTATAGATAATTAATAAAACTGTCCCATGTTATTTGAAGACATCTGCTATTTAGAGGTGTCCGTTAAGAGAGGTTTCACTAAATATTATTTTAAGAATTTCAGTTTAAAATAATAAAAATATTAATTAAAATGACCAGTTCAACTTTAAAATGTGTTTAAAAACATAAAATCATTAAAAATTAGCTTAGTATTTATATGTAAATATTTTATAAAAAAAATATAGTAATAATTTTCAGAAAAAATTACTCACTCTAATATTTCATCATTTTTTTTCATTCTTTTTGCTCGTTGTTGTTCGTATGTCAAATTGTCATCTTCATCATCAGACATACATTCAATATCTTCCATGCTTAAAGATGATGCCTCTTGGATTTTAATCATCATAAAAACTGAAATGGCAATTAGTAAATATAGGTAATACTACAAAATAGACAATTGTATTTTATATAAAATATTGAAGAATGGTATAATATTATATTTAACTATAATAAGGATCAATAAAATATTAACAATAAGTATAGTTAAATTTGGTACTTATTGTCTTACTATTTAAGTAAAATATTTTATCAAAAATAAAAAAATTAACTTTTGTAGATAGGGAAAATTTTATTTATTATTATGATGCTTAAAAAATAGGTATAGTAAATAATAACTATTAACTACCTATGCATATTAAATAACAGTTACATTTAAAAATGGCTCAGTAGTACTCATTTAACAGTATTAGACTACAGTTATTTAATATTAGACAAACGGAATCCTTTTCAACTATATGTCTGTGAGTCTATGATCAGTAAGGACTAAGGAAGTAAAATTAGAATTGAAGCATTTTAAAAGAAAAAAATATCAATTCTAATAATAAATAATAAAAATTATTATTTTAGTTTATTTTTCTATTATCTAATGAATAATGGAGTACTGTCCAAAATTCAAAATGCATCTTAGAAACGTAAAAAAAAGGTTACCTAGTGAGGTGGTAATTTGGTGCTTGGTAAATAGTAATTTTGTTAAATAATAAATAGTTCAAAGTTAAAATATTATGAAATAACCTTACCTTAAAAGAAACTATAAAGGACCAACCTTATTATGGGGGTTAAAGCTACTCTGGAATTTCTTCGTTGAACGTGGGTATTAACTGTTAGTTGTTATTGTATAGTGTATTCAGATCGAAAGTTATTATAAGAGTACAAACAATCAAATACTTATTATAATATATTATATATAATATTAATAAGCTTAATAGATCTATTACCAATTCATATTTCATAAATAAAGAAATAAAATTAACCTATAATATTATCAAAAAATGGCGCGAAAATTTACAACCTCCTAGTTATTCGTATGGCGTCTATTTTGTTATCTATTTAATGTTTATCATCAACAACACACAATTAACAAGACCAAGAGTAGTGAGTAGTGAGTACGGAACTACAGACCGACATAACTAACTAAACTTGACTTAACCCTGTGGTAGTGTGCCCGGTGTTTTGATAAGTTTGAAAAAAAAGTTCGTCTTCGAAGTTCGGATGGAACCAAAAAAAATGGTATGTTACTCATAATTGTTTGGTAGGAATGGGATGCTGATTTTAATACGGACTGTACGTTAATCATTCAATTACTATTTTCTAAAGGTTGACAATAATATGGAGTTCTATATATATATATTATCTATCCAAACATGTGTAAATGTTATTGTTACTTGCAATGTAAATAATCAATTACAAAATAACACGTGAACTATAGCTATAGATCACTGGAACTTAACTAATTTTTGTAATTGTTATTTGTAACCATGGGCTATGAGTTATGACCTTATTCCAATTACTTAGTAACATCAAACAATAGGTACCTACCTATATATATATTATATATTTTGTTTCTTTACTATACCTATTTAACTTGTTTTAGTATAAATATGTTATTTTATTGTTCTTATTATTTGATTTTTGGATCTTGTTTGTTATTGCCTTGCCATCATATGACTGTGTATTTATTCTAAAAATTTAATATCTAAGAACAATATTTTACTTTTAAGTCCAAATGCAATATATTCATAAAACAAATGATCAATAAGTTTTTTTAATGGTTTAATTTATACCTATTTTATTACTTATTCACAAATATGACATTCTATCCAGAATATGATTGAAAATATGTATGATTAGTTAATTAAAATAAGCAATAAATTAATATTTATGTTGGCTTGTTGCTTTATTGTATGTGTAGTTTCAAGTATATAATATATTAAATTGTATTTTTATGAGTTACTACAATATTTAACTCATATTTTAATTTATAGGTACATAAAAAAAATATTATTTGAACAAACAAATTATGTGATTAATTGAGAAATGACAATTTAAAGATCCTAAATATTTTAGTTCAGTACCTGCTTTAACATTGTTCCTTGAAAATATATTTAACAAATTATTATAACCAAAATTTTCATTTCATACGGTTATTGTTATTAACGTTATTTTCTAGAAAACAATGTTAATATCAGTTACTGTTAGCTTTCACTTAATAATAACTACTTTTAAAATTACATTTAACTAGTTTAAATATTATGTACATGTCGTTTATATTTAATAATTAAACTTATATATTTCTAGGTGCAAAAGTGGTGATTGCTGGGAGAAACGTGTTCCATTTTTAAGAAACCTAGAATTTCCATTCTTGGATCTCAATTCATTCAGCAGTACTCAAGAGTTTTCAAAAAATATTTATAACCGTAAGCTTATTTTATAATTACAATATCTGTTCAAATTTCTTGTGTGGTTCAATTATGTATGAACCAGAAGTTGCTTTCGAAGAAGACTTACTTATTCCACCTGGTGAAGATGTTGCTCTTCCCCCAGCCCTTGAGCAAGCTTTGAACTATATTCAAGCAAAAGAAAATTCACATGAAGACAACACTGAAGTTGTTATACAGCCTAAAATTGATGATGTCGAGGACGATGAAGATGATGATGATGACGATGATGATGAAGAAGAACAAGTAGTTAAAATGTCTACTAAAGATCGTAAAGTAGCTAAAAGAAGGAAGAAAAAGTATAAGAAAAAAAAGAAGAAGCAATTGAAAAATGAGCAAAAAGTTAAAGAAACATCATCTTCAGACAAAGAGAATAAGGTTGAAAAATTAGATATTGAGGTTGAATACATACAAGAAACTTTAAGTGTATTCAACCTTGTACCTATGTATAGGCAATATGCTAAAGTGTTTGAAAATTTCAAAATTCCTGAACCAGAGCAAAAACCATCTGATCAAGATGGTGGTCAAGAAGCTACTTTACCCAGTTTAGATTTAAAGAAAGTACCTAAGCTTCCTGAACAAGAAGATGATGACGATGGTAAAGATAGAGATGGAGAAAATCAACCAAAAGGTCCTGATAAGTTGTCGAGAAGGCAATTTAAAAAGGTTACTCGTTTAAGTGTAGCTGAACTTAAGCAACTTGTTTCTAGACCAGATGTTGTAGAAATGCACGATGTAACAGCCAGAGATCCTCATCTCTTGATACAGTTAAAAGCACATCGTAACACAGTACCTGTACCTCGTCATTGGTGCTTCAAGCGCAAGTATTTACAGGGTAAACGAGGTATTGAAAAGCCACCATTTGATTTGCCTGATTTTATTAAGCGTACTGGTATCATGGAAATGAGAGCTGCCCATCAAGAAAAAGAAGATGAAAAATCATTAAAAAATAAAATGAGAGAAAGAGTTAGACCCAAAATGGGTAAGATAGATATTGATTACAAAAAATTACATGACGCATTTTTTAAATTGCAAACTAAACCAAGATTATCTCTGCATGGTGATTTGTATTATGAAGGCAAAGAATATGAGACTAAACTTAGAGAAAAGAAACCTGGTGATTTGAGTGCTGAACTACGTACTGCATTAGGCATGCCAGTTGGTCATAACGCTCACAAAGTCCCTCCGCCGTGGCTTATTGCTATGCAACGGTATGGTCCACCACCATCTTATCCAGCTCTTAAAATTCCTGGTCTCAATGCTCCCATTCCTGAAGGATGTTCTTTCGGTTATCATGCTGGTGGTTGGGGTAAACCTCCTGTGGACGAACGTGGTCGACCTCTTTATGGAAATGTATTTGGTACACCATCTGACTATGATGAATCCCATGTAGCTGAAGAGCAAATCGATAAATCTATGTGGGGAGAACCAGATTCAGAATCAGATGCAGAAGAAAGTGAAGAAGAAGAAGAGGAAGAAGAAGTGAAGGAAACCGAAGAAGTAGCAATTGATGCTAGTGGTATTGCCACACCAGTTGCCGAAGGCCTAGCTACACCATCAGGAATTATGTCTGGATTACCAAGTGGTTATGAAACACCAGAATATATTGAATTAAGAAAACGAAAGATTGAATCTGAAATGGAAAGTAGTGAGCAACAACCACTCTATCATGTTTTACCCGAGAAGAAGGTAGACACTGTTCGTGGCTCTATGATGGCATCTACGCACATGTATGACATACCAACTGCAGCAACAAATAAACCTGGTGAAGTTGAAGTTAGTTTAGATCCATCTGAATTGGAATTAGCTGGAGATGTAGAAGCCATGGCAGCTAGATATGAGCAAAGAATGAAGGATCAACAGGGCGGGGAAGATGATGGCACTGAGACCGAAAAGAAAAAAGGACAAAAACGGAAAGCTGCTCAAGAAGCAAAAACAAGCAAAAAATATAAAGATTTCAAATTTTAAACAAATAAGATTAAAAACCTTATGCATTTTAGAAATTATTAAATATTGTTTATAAATCATAAAATTCTTTGTATATTCAACTATTTATAACCACTAAAAAGTCTAAATATTATATTACCATTGAATAGAATTGGTATAAAGTTTGTACTAAACTCAATCTATTTAATAAATATAATATTTAGAAACTACATAGTATTGAATTATACTTTCAAATTCATTCATTCAAAAAAATATATATACAATACCATGTGTGTAATAAATAAACTATATTTATGGATAATAGAAACAATATAAGTATTATAGATGTATAGCTGTGTTGAAATAATAAATAATTACGAAGAGGACACTACCTATTCGTAAACAGTTGTGTTATTACATGACACAATTAGTATGACCTATATTTAATATACTATCGAATTATTATGATTTAATTATACATTATTAAATTTTTATTTGAATAAATTTAAATTTTAAACAACTACATTTTATTGATGTAGTTGCGTTTCACGATTTTCAATGTCTGTTAAGGTTAACTGTGACTAAGTTGATATTAGTAATACATGTACGACTGCCTTGTGTTTTGTTTATTTTCAGATTTTGATTCTGTAACGCTTTGGTGAATAACGCCGGAGTATTTTACGATTCATTCTATCGGACTGAAGACAAATTTGATGTTACGTTTCAAACAAATAATTTAGGCAAGAACACAACTTAATACTATTAATTTATTATTATTTTGACTGTTGAGTCTCGTTCAGTTGTATGTTAACTCTGTGTCATTTTCGGTACAATATGAACAGAGACGCAACTAGCCACTAGGTCGAATCGTTTACTTAGAAACATAGAATTGAGAGGTGAGGATCGAGTTCTAATTGATTATCGAATGAAAATCACCTCGTACTCATTATCTCTCACACACACATATACATCGATAGAATAAGGTTAAATGTGTAGCGCCATTTGGCTGTTCTCATTTTCGAGTGCGGACAATAATGTAACTTTTAGGTAACCGACAACGATGGTTATTTTATAGGTCGTTCCTTTTGACGAACTCAACCTGACCCGTGCATTCCCTCAGACAGAGGCTGTCGACGTTACTTGCACGAGCTGAACCCGAGACTGGTCGACGACTCGTTCCGTTTTGTCGTGTATGCAGCGCCCTAAACACGTTTACAGCTGTTTAATCGCAAACTTTCGACGTCGTTGGCTGATTAAAAAAAAAACTTCCATCGCCTTCTCCAAACTACTATTACCCTATAGTATCGCACACACCATCGTAACATTCGCAGTCATACACACGCGTACTCACGTGTAGTAGGTACGTATCGCGTTTTACAAATAGGTAACAGCGAGTGACATAAATCCCGTCTACACTTGCTGTATTTTTATTTTTGTGTCATTTATTATTACCCGTTGCTGTTAAAGCTCTAGCGGGTGTTGATAAAAACCCTCAAGAAGAGTCTGCAGAGGCAGATTCTTTTGCACTTACTCGTGTAGCCGAAAACATCACGGCCAAAATTCTAAATACTTCACTGTTCACAGGCGTATATAATCACACATATAATGTATGTCTAACATATTTGAAAATAAATTATATATTATTAGGTACCTACTTTTTTTGTTAGTTTTTAAGTTTTTTTACTTTTTTGGATGACATTTATTTTTAACCTCTTATTCATGACCAGATATTTTTTCGGAGTACTTTCTTTAATGTATACAAATAGGAATTAAAAAAAATTTTTTAGTTTAGACGAGAGAGTGAAGTAGCCAAGATGTATTCAGTAAAAGGTTAATCTCCTAATCCACCTATCTGGCATTTACACTAAGTAGGTACCTATAAAGTTATAAGTTGTAATTAGTTATACAATTATAACTAATGAACTACATATCTGAAAATAAATTATTATAAATCGAAATACTTCGAATGACATTCTACTTTAAAATAAGCAGCTCAGTATTCTATAGTGATTGGTATATAAATAGTAATATGTTACTATTATAGCGGTTTCCAACCTATGGCCGCGAACTGCATGGTACTGGGCTGTGAACCATATAATATTAAATATTATATAATAATAATATTTATTGCTAGTAGAAAAAATGTATACAAGGTATAATGGGTGCATATATTAAGTTACTAGCTTTGCTCTATACTGAGGTAATACCTCTTATCGTAGAGCAAGAATGCTTAGCTAGATGTAATTTTAAACATAAAAAAGAAAAGAAAATATAGGTACCTATATAATAAATATGTTAAATATTAAATTTAAAATAGAATACAATTTAAAGAGATAATAAATTCACAATTTGATTTTGATATAGTGATGTATAAAGAATACAGTATAATTTAAGGGTATGAAAAAATAATCATGATTATTGATCATATAAAATATTATTTTGTAATTGAATATTTAGAATTTTTAATAAGTTAGCTGTTAAATAAATATTTCCACTTTTCAGGCACAACCTTCCATTAATAATAGTTCTGAACTTTAATTAACTTCAATTTTCTTAACTTTTTTTAATTTTTACAAATTATCATAAAACCAAATTTTTAGTTTAAATTTAAAATGCGAATAGTTTGCACACTTTCTTATCACATCAGGGATGATCTCTAATGACCTTAGACCAACTTGAGTGAATGTATTAGAGGCTTTCTTGGTGTTAGTAAATGGAATTTCGAAGTATTAATTCTTTTAAAATTATGACGATTATTTTTAATTTTAATTGCTTTAGTTTTATAAATAAAACAAATTGCTTGCTTTTTGTATAGTTTATCAAGTTAAAGTATTCGAAATAGTTTGAATATCTCTTTAGAAGGGAAGGTTTTTGGTTTACTTAAGATAGATACTTTCATGCATGATGCATATGAATATAGGTGTGCTATTAGTGGGCATTAAAGATTTTTTTACGAAATTGGTGGTCCGCACAACTAAAAACATTGGAAACCGCTGTACTACTACATTATAATAGGTAGGTAGGTAACTTATAAGTGATGTTACAATTTTACGAATATTCAGCCATTCCCAAAGTATCAACCAACATAAAATTAAACCGTCCGGTGTGCTACTACACGACATTGCATCTTGGCAAATCAACCCCCTTGTTAACGTAAAGAAATCAACCAAAGTATATGGTGTATGAATATCTTGACATGATAAAAAAAAATTATCCCGTCCCATGTGGACATACAGGCCCGATTGTATAATATTATTTTTTATGATTATATTAAGAAACTATAATGAGTAAGTACCTACATTATTCTTGTATATAATGGAAAAACAATAAGTTACCTATCAAAAGGTCACATGTCCATAAGCCGTGAGTATACAAGGTAGTTGAGGGTACCCTTTACATTAAAAATAAAATAAAAAAAATTTCAATAATACTTATTACCTATTGACAACTTGTGAATGAAATATACGATTGTTCATTGTTATCTTAATACCTACGTAAGATTATTAAGATTTGACAATTTTTTTAATAACTTTTTGAATTCTCATAGTTTATATTATTTAAATTATGGGTAATTAGCTAACCCGGAAAACATAAAGCTTACAAAAAAATCCTATAAAAAAAAAAAAAAACACTTTCAGTTTTTCTCTAATTTTTTAATTTTCCCGCTAACTTTACCAATTATACTTTCCGAAAAAGCCTTAATCGGATTATTATGGTTTTTTTTTTTTGAATGGGCCCGAACGGTCTTTCGGTTTTCATGTCACGAGCTTACCAATAACAAACGGCATTTCGTAATTCGTTTATACATAATATATTAATTAATAGATACCTAATAAATAAATAAAACATATATTATATTAAACGTGCAGAGGGTTTTGCAGGAACCGAGTGAAAATCCTGTATAGATTCAGAGCCTGCATCTTGCGAGGTCATCATTGGTCGAACCGATAGTCGAAATCATCGAATCATCTAGTCGGCCGCAGAAATGAAGAGAATTCCCGTTTGCGAGGTGATCGACCAGCGTCCGGTGGTCGACAAAGATTTGCCGCGGCCGTCTTCCGTATTCCGGCCGCTGACCGGCGACGTGTGCCACATCGTACTGACAGAGCTACGGATACCGTCCAGCACGATGAACTGCGGCCTGTTCGAGGAGTTCCGCGACGACTGGCGACCGATCAAGGCGCACATTAAGGTCGGCGAGGCGGACTGCACGGTGGACAGGGGCCTGCAGGCCGTAGTGCTGGAAATGCGGCCGGGCGAGTACCGGGACTTTTGCGTGGGCGACGGGGGCGAAGGTCGCATCTCCGGCCGAGTGTTCCTGTCGTACGTCGACAAGACGTCCCGCACGAGCTGGCGCGACGACGACAGGCTGAAGCTGACGGCGGCGGCCCGGCACAAGGACGAGGGCAACCAGCTATACGGACAGGGCCGGTTCGCGGACGCGTTCCACCGGTTCAACCTGGCGGTCAGGGCGGTGCTGTTCGTCCGGGACCCGGACGCCGTGCGCGCCGACCGGGACGCCATGTACGCGGTCGTGTGCAACAACATGGCCGCCTGCCAGCTGCAGATGAGCAACTACGAACACGCGCACCAACTGTCCGGCAAGGTGCTGGCCGTCGAACCGGACAACGTCAAGGCCCTGGTGCGCCGGTGCCGGGCGTCCGCCGAGCTCCGCATGTTCGACGGCGCCCTGGCCGACGCGGTCCGCGCCCTGGAAATCGACCCCGGCAACGTGGTCGCCGAGCGGTACCGGGACGTGGCGACGCGCGGCGTGAACGACCAGAACGCCCGTTACGGCGACATGGTCAAGAAGATGTTCGCGGCCTGAGGCGGAGTCGCAGCTCGCGCGTGCGCATCAGTGTACGCGTGCCTAATATATACAATATTAATATTATGTACGTCGACGATACGATAAAGCCGTTTGACAACGATATATTATTATTTTTCCTGTAACGATTGTATTTTGCGTACAACGTGCGATTTTCAAAGTGCCAGTGCGTTACTATTTATTATTTTCATAATATTATACTTATTAATACGATTTATCGCCTGTATATGAGTTGTTCATTTTTATCGTTCTTACTATGTACATTACTATATCGCCCGTGTATTTAGGCACTTATTAATAATATAATAAATACATTAATAATTATAAACGATACGTCATTTTTGAGTTTTTCTTGTTTTTATCGGACATCGGTGTTCGAACCTCCACGTGGGTACCTTCTGCATGGCTATATACTTATTATTATACAGTAAAACCTTTCTATACGGAATCGCTTTGGTCCAACAACTTTTTCCGTTATAGGGACGCAGAATTAAATTATATTATTTTTTGAATTGGGACTATTGACGTATTCCGCTATTTATATCGTCTAATAGCGTGTACGTTATAGAGAGGTTTTGCCGAAAATATATTAATGCGTGTTAACACGTCGTATTTAAGATTAATCGTACAATATAGATATACAGTTGTACCTATTACTACGCTATTGCAGTATGGTAAGTAAAGGTTCAATGACGAACCCGCCCTGCATGCTCACTATAGGCCAGTAATATCTACAAATGTACAATTTGGGCCCAATTAAGACTTAAAAACAAAATATAAACTGCATTTTAATACCTACATATTGTTATTAAACAATTTCATTTTTAATTAAATATTTATTATATTAGTAGTTGGAGAATATAATCCGCGGTCTTTCATCTCATGGGTACGACAAGTGGTATGCAATTTCAGAACTACGAGTGCGATGTACATAAAAGTGAATCGCTTATACGCACAAACTTTATATTATTAGTATGGATTGGAATCTCAAAAAAAAAAAATAAAAATAAAAATATTTATTTTAGAAACTTGAAATTTTTTTAATGCAAGTAATTATATAACCAAAATTATCATTTTCTAATTACCTACTTGTAGTATACATCGAATTAAATCAAAAAATAAAAAACATTTTATTTAAAAAAAGAACAATCTAGATATTCCATATTATTGTTGTTCTAAATTATACTGCGACGTTTGCTTGAGGTGGTTAGTGTGTTTGTAAAACGATGGCACTTCTTTTACACATTGAAAAATACGTAAAAACTAGTTTTTTTTTAGAAAAAAACTACCTACAAGTGGCTGCGGGCGCAATAAGAAATATTATTTTCAATTTTTTTACGTTTTTAAGCATTTAAATTCATTAGTCATCGTAATAGGGGATCTCCGATCGATATACATCGATATATCTGTTTAAGGGGGTCCCGAATAGGCACAATTTAGATGTGATTTGCCAGAGTTAGAATGAGCACCTTCACTTTCACCTTCACCTTTAACCTTTCTTTTTTTCTTTATATGTCTCTTGAACTTAGAATAATTTCACCAGTTTATTTCATTTAATTATTTGGACTTAGAATATTTTTACAATAAAACACTTTAAATATATTCCATCAGCATTTATTATTTCAACTTCCACCTCAAATCTACATCAATACGGTTGCTCAGACGGGACATGCTACAATACTGAATAGCATGGGTTTAGCTATTTACATATAAATTTATTCTCGCCATAAACACAATAAAAATGTTGCCGTCAAGGCAGTGGCGTATTTACGGGGGTGGTGTAAAGGGTTTCCACCTCCCTAGAACCAAAATATTTTATATAATGGTTAGAGCAAAATAAAAATTAAGTACTAATATCTCGTAATTTGTGTCATAAATATAATATAATCCCCCCCTCAGAAAAAAATCGTATCTACACCACCGCGCCAAGGAAATGATTTTTCGGTGTTAAAATATACTTATTCATCAAAAATCGAACTTTATTATAAAAGCAAAATCATTGCCGAATATGGCATTAGCATATAACAAATTGGAAATAAAAACATCACGTTATTCAGAAAGAGTAATCGAAATAGAATGCGCACAAGAAGAATTGGAAGTTCCAAAAAAGAAACGGCAAACAATGTATTAGCGAGTCAAGCGATTTTTTAAGTGCATGTTTTGCTACTGTGGTTAATTTTAACTTTTTGTTTTTTTTTTTTAAATTTATATTTAATGAAGTACTTTAGAGACTATATTATGCATAAATTAATACACTATTTTTATAATAATCAGCTAGTATAATTAGTGAATTTTGTTTTGTGCATCAGAGGTGTAAAGATTATTATAATATAACAATACAATTTATTATATTACAATAAACCCTTTGATACATAAAACAAAAACACACTAATTATACTAGTTATTATTGTTAAAATAATTGATTAGTTTATGCATAGCTGCTAAAGTATTTCATATTAGATCATTATTATTTAATGTTTAATAATAATAGTTATAATATAATAAATGAATATTTTCGAGTAATTTAATTGGTTTTTATTTAATACAAGTAAAATAGTATAAAAGTCCAGTAAACATTTTCCAGTAGTTTCAAAAAAACCAGGAAAAAACAAAAAAAAAAAGTAATGGAAAAACGGGAATTTTTACGGAAAACAAGTTTTTGACAAAATCGATTTTTTATTCAGTTATAATTCACATCTCATCACTGTGGATACTAGAAATTTTCACTAAATGTTTAAATTAGAATTATCTATAGACTATATACAGCTAATTTTCAAAGTATTTTGACTTTTTTTATACTTTTTTTTAACTTTCAAGTTAATTTTATAAGTTATAATTGATTTGTTAAAATAGTCGGTAATAGTAGTGTGAATATTAAAATCCAAACTAACGTTACTGCTGTCGAATTGCACTCAAAAACGATAAAGCATTAGTGGACGACACATCGTATTATGATTTATGGCACTGGTAGATGTATCAATATTGCATACACTAAACGCCGTGTTACTTTTAAAATAATGAAGTGACAAAAATGCTAAATCTAAAATTTTTCAGGGTTCCGTACTGTGAGGGGACCCTGTTACTTTGGCTCCGCTGTCGATCCGGCCACCTGTCACTAGGAACCATCTCATTAACCGTGAAAGTTAAACAGTTGAAATTTTCCCATGTGTGCATTTCTGTTGCCGCTATAACAACAAATACTTTAAAAAATGATAGGCCCAACCCCAGGAGGTGCTCAAACAGACATTTTGAAATTTACGATGGGAATTTTATTTATATGATATTTTAGTTTGGTTGCTATTCGTTACATTAATAATAATAATTAGCACGTAAGAAATATTTTAATAATTCTTATAAGCCATAATATGGCTATTCGATATAAATTTGCCGTAGCCCGTACATGGTTTATATAGTATATATATATATATATATATATATATTACGATGTACCCACGTTAGCACAGTACACTCTATTTATTTTTATAACTTTCGCCGAAGCTCTACAACACAATCATACCTTATCGCCATGCGACCGTCGATTCAAATATACGTTTTTCCATTATTTTGTCATCGTAGTACTTACCTATTAATCCAGAATAAAGCATGATGGACAAGTTACATCTAAAGCTAAATTAGTTTTTTCTTTGTAAGTTTGTGTGTTTATATTGAATGGCCTGGAGGAAATTTATTTTCCTGACCTGAATTTTTTTCCCTGCACTCGTGGTACGGAACCCTTCGTGAGCAAGTTGTCCGGTTTTTTTTTATTAATCTTCTCCCTGTAGTTTTAACAATTTAAACCGTCTTATGTACTTATACTGTCTATATATATATACATTTTTTTTTTAATGTTACAATAATTTTATACGTGGAAAATCAGTGCTTAAGGAGTGATATTGTATCGTTACACTTGGACAGAATATCTAACATCACTGAGTCTAAATATATTGGAAGAGATTATGGTTTCATGTTATTTAAAAGGAATTAATTTCAAAATAGGTGGATATTTTTGGTTTAGTTTAAGTGCGTTAATACATAATTTAATGTGAAATTGAATTTTTCTGGTATAGAACTTATTTAATAATAATGATTTTATTTGATGAGTTCGATGAAAAAGTTGAATAAGTGTCACTTTAGTGCGCATATCTATACGTTGGTGTGTATACGACTAAGTATAAAATGACAAAAATAAAAAACCCATTAATGATATTATAATGTAAAATTATCTATATTGAAATTCGAAAGTGTGTATTATAATCATAAAATACTTAGGTTTTACTCGGTCAATTTATACGAATTATAAAATAAAAATGGATAAATATCTGTGATTAATATGGTTTTTAGACTTTATATGTTTAAACACTTTGCATTATATCGTTACTATAGTTACTATAACTATTATATATAGCTATATAAAATCTATACAAACTTTTACAACCCCCCCTTTTAAGTCAAATTTTGAAAAATTCTTTCTTAGTGTGCCCCTACATTGCTTAAGGAACCTCTGTACAAAATGTTAAGTCTTCATACCCAGTGGTTTAGTATATATTACTGAATATAATAGCTGAAATACAATACGAAAGACTAATTGGCCTGGTATTAAGGGCTAAAATTTTAATAACAAACCATGTACTAATTTAGGTGCATTTACATATAAACATAAAACGTAAACTACCTTTGATTTACCAAAGCAATATTTAAAATATTAGAATAGGTTATTCCATGTTAAAATACGAAATAAAAAACTTTTCAGTTTTTATTATTTTTTAGATTTTCTAATTAATAATCTAACTGCAGACAATTTGATAAAATTTTAAGAATATTATGGTGAGTTATGTTTATTTATTTCATTGGTGGTGTTGATTCCAATTCTTGAGTACCTGTTTTAGTTTACCATATTGTTGAAAAGATTTTCTAGATCTTTACTGCTGTAATTGAAATTGGAATAATATTTTTTTTTTCATTTTATACTGATTATAAAGTTGAAAGTTTTTTATAAATACAAAAAATATCTAATTATGATTAACATAGTTTTAACTAGGTTTGACAAGTATAAATTTTTCCTATTATGGCATTCTTCGTATATTATTATCTTTCCTAGGAATCGTATTCTGTATTTTATCCAAAATTAGAATTAAAAAAACTAAAAATTGGGTAGTTGCAGACCTGATCTTAATCGGTATACTCAGTTAAATACAGTTTTTGCAATTACCTCAATTAACAAATTATATCATGTTGTATAAGTTTTTGTCTTTTAAATACCTAGATAAATATAGTGGAATGACTGGGTTGCAAAGTTGTTTGAAGAAATCTAAGCAAAATACTTTTTCAACCACTCAGCTTTATAAAAAAAAATAAGGTAAAAGTAGGTATAATTCAATATTTTTTACTATAGTAAGCTTGAAATAAAAATAGTAAATATATTGGAAGAGATTATGGTTTCATGTTATTTAAAAGGAATTAATTTCAAAATAGGTGGATATTTTTGGTTTAGTTTAAGTGCTTGGTTGAAAAATTTACAAAATTATTAACTATGTATAATAAATTAATAACTAATAAAATACAAAATAAGTTCATTAAAAATATAGAACATACATTTAATCATAAAATTATGAACACAACAACCTATACACCCAAAACACTGACAATCAGTGCCATACTATAAATGTAATATACTAAATACAAAACATCTAGTATCTTTAACATTAAAGTTAAACTTGCAAAAAATTAAAGTTGTGAATTCACATTGTACTGGAATAAATAACTTAATTTTGATTGCTCTATTTTTTACATAAAATACCATTCGTTCAAAGACGATTATGAATATTACAAAAATAAATAATATAACCCTTGTTTTTATTATTATCATTTTTACTATAGTATAAATCCAGAAAAAACAACAGTCCCGTAATTAATTAACATCCATGGCACTTAAAATAGTAATATTTATGTACATACATTTTAATATTAAACCCACTGTAAAATGGTTATTGGTTTACATCAATTATTTATTTAGCAATGTAATTAATATATTATAATTTTTACCAATAAACCGTTGTGTTGAATGTTTTTACATAAAACAAAAATATAATCCATAGTTAAGATAAATTATGAATAGAAATATAACAACTAATGTAAATAAAATAATTTAAACATCAGTTATTATTATTGCGAATACATTTATGGGCGATTAAGACTTAATGGTCCTAACAGTATTAAGTATTTAGTTATTTAACAGTAATATTATTATATGTTAATTAAAGTATTAAAACCAAATGAATAAAGCTGTTGTATAAAGAAAATATTATGACTGGGTTCTAGTCCCCATGATTTGAGCAATTTATTTAAGAAAAAGTATAATTGAAATATATTTGGAAGACTAAGATGGGTCTTTCTAATAAAAAAATAAATAAAATCAAATTATATTAAAATAGTTGTTGAAATGATTATGCATATTAAATGAAGAAAAATATTTTGATATAATAATATTAAAACTAGGTTTTATTCAATAAAAATTTTTACTCATTTTTGTATTGTTAGATCTATGGTAGAAATTTCTTTGAAACAAAATGTATTGTTTTCTTAAAAAAACTAATGAAGGAATATTATGAATTCAACACAACAAATAGTATTAACCATCAATACACATTAACATTTAAAAATGGTAATAAACAATGAATTTCACATACAAGTAGATAGGTATAACATTATATATATATAAATAAAAAAAAAATATATATAATCACAGAAAGTTAACATATGTGTGCCATTTATGAGACGACCTAACGTCATGAGGCAATATTATATCATGACTGTCTAAACCTGTCGTTCATCTCAACATGAGAATTCATTCTATGCATTGGTTTTTTTCCAAACGGTGACTGAACACCCGTAATAGGAGATGTTGTGTTTTTCACAGCTATGTTGATTGCTTGGTTAGTGGCCTGTTCTAAACCTTTTTGAAGGAAAATTTCATAGCTTGGCTTTAACAGCTAAAATAATTTAAAATAATTAACAATCATTATAGATATTTTAATAATTAATAAAATACTAACATTGTCCCACGTAATGTTAGCTGCATCATCAATAGTTGAGCCTAGTTCACTATGTACTCCACTGTACCTGTAATAGAATACAAAATAAAAATATTTGTAGAAACTTTAAAAGCATAAAGTAAGTAAAAAAGGCTAAAAAAAAAAAAAACTAAAATTCATGAACAACAAGAATCATTAGTTTTATCAATATTAACAGAACTAAACAATAATATGGTAATTATTGTTTATAAATTGTTAAAATTTGCCACTTATTTACTTCATCTATATGTTAAACTAATTCTAAATAGGTAAAAATTGTTCAATAAAACCCCGGGTGAATTTTTTACAGATAAATTTAAATTTTTATTAAAATAAAATAAGCATAATTTCTAGCTTTTTAGTATATTATATACAATAAAAATTGTTTTCTCAAACCACATTAGTTATAAATGACAGATCGTGTTCAAAATTAGATGTTTTATATAAAATCACAATTTTGTGTTATTATGGAAAAATGAATATATATTAAATTTTGTTTAGAACTGGTAGTACCAACTATAGCAACTGTTGATCAAACGAACATCTTATTAAACTGTATTTGAAAATGAAAATTTGAGTTTTTAATGATATAAATACTATAATATTAAGAGAATACCCGTGTTGTTTCCATATTACATGAATACAGCATAGAAAATTTTCGTTCAGCAGAAACAGTTTTATGCTGTTAACTTTAATAACAGAGTAAATTTATTTATTACAAAACTTAAAGGTAAGAAAATATTTCCGTTCCCCACAAAAAATATCTGCTATTTGGAAGTGTCCGTTAAGTAATGTTGCACAGTATAATAAATAAATTATTAATGTACTTGCCTTATATATGCCCACATTATAAGAATGAGAAGAGCAAGACCCATAATTAAGTTAACACCACTGGCTACTGTGTACATTCCAAAGAAGTTAAATAATCCAGATATGAAATAACAAGCAACTGCAACTGCAAAGAATACTGCAGGTGTACGTGCGGATTTGAATACATTTTTGCTTTCATTTTGCGATTTAAATTTTAAGAAATCTTCATCGATATCCTAAAAATTATTAAAAAAATTAAACAGTTTACTATTTAGTAATATAAATCAAAAAGTATATAAAAATTGTCTTACAGCCTCTAATTTAAATTTGTAAGATTCTGAAAATTCATCACCCCCCATTTTTCTCTTAACAACAAATTGCTCCATAGCCATGTCTTTGCTCTTCATATGTTCCTCATCTAGTGTGTTGGTATTCAAATATGGTCTGTTACCACCACAAATAGTATCCATCATCTGGCGGTACACTTCTCGAGCAGATGCAACAGCAGATAAATTATTTGCTTCAGCAGTTGTCTAACATATAATTATTACAATAAATTTATTATTATTATTTTTTACTTAATTCTTATAAATATTTATCGAAACTTACAACAAGCATAGATTTTGGTTCTGGTAGTTCAGCTCCGGTAAACAATTTAATATATGCTTTGAAATACTGGACTAACTCTTTTGCTTTTATTTTTTGTCCACCAATCTCTTTCAAAATTAATTTATTTGGCTTCAACAACATTGGTATCAAAGTTAATAGATTTTGTTTAAAGTCTGGTTCAATATCTAAATTATATTAAATATTAAAATTTAATCTCACTAAATTACTAATATAGTTAAATTTGTTATTACCTGAAAGTTTACCATCAAAGTTGGGATTTGTAGCAACATTCAGACCAGGGTGAGGCATTAAATAACAACTGATTTCAGAAAAACAAGATTTAATATGTTTTCTAAGGGACTGAAGTTCTGGGTGTTGTTTGTCAGATATTTGAAGTCTTTTATCTAATATTTTTTGCCCACCTTCTGCACCATATTCAGCTTCATATGGAAAGCTCCAGTCCCTAACCAAGAACTGTAATTTTTGGAATGGTTTTGTACCAGTATCTTCTAGTGCTAAACGGCCATATTCAGTGAAAAGCTAAAAGAAAAAAAAATTATAAAACTATTTATTAATTAAGCAAATTGAAATAATATAATATAAAAAATAATTACTTGTAGATGTTGTAAATCATCTTCTTGTATATTAAATTTTAGATTATATATTTGGATTGAGCTAAGCAAAGTGCTTAATGCAAAAACTGTGGCACAATCTTTGACTGTACTTTCACTATCAAATGTACCTTGAGTATCTAGTAGTATGATGGCTACTTTTTCCCCATCTTCTAAGGTGGCTTTAAATACTTCAGACCACATAAGAATACCTGTAGTATCTCTATCAGATCCACCACGCCAGGTAAATCCATCCAATGGCTTATCATCTGAACCAATCCAATGAGCGTCTTCTTTTATTAGGTTTAAATGATACTATAATATTATTTTTATTAATAATATTATAATGCTTAAGTTTAAAAATTATTTTTATTTTTATTTACTGTAGCTTTCATGTATCTGAGGAAAAAATCCATTAAAAATGATTTTCCTTTTCGGTAAGATCCAGCAACAGATACCACAACAACATTTCGATCTTTAATGTCATCCTTCAAAAGAATACTTTCCAGAGCTTCTTCATCAAGTATGAACTGATGATCTTCTTCAGCCAAAACTATTGGTACTGGCTTACCAACATTTATAGAATCTTGACCTTCAGCCATAATGTCTGCAACAATGAAGTAATGGTTTTAAATGATTATTCCGTATCATTAAATTAAGTAGTAATTATAAATAGAGGTACCTAAAATACTAAAATATATTTTAAATAAAAGAGAAATAAATAACTAAAAATATTTTTTAGACTAATTCATTAAGTTGTAATGTATAATATTTTAAACACGATTATGATAGATATTTCTACTTATATAATTTTTTTGTTTATATAAATCTTAATAATACATTCAGATTTAATGTGTGCACCTAGTCTAACTTTCGAGAGTATATTATTGGAATTAACAATAAAACAATTTAAATTTGTAGACTTTTTTAAAATTAAAAATAACCTTTAGTACCTACTTTTAAGAATTTTAAGACTAAAAGTACTACGTAAAAAATAAAATAAAAATAATTTATTAGCTGTTCATTTTCAATTATTACACTGGATAATAAATAGTATTTAAAGCTGTAGGTATTACATTATGATTTAGCATATTAGGTTAATAAAGAAAAGCAATTTTTTTTTGGCACAATAACAACCTATAAATAGGTACCTATATTAAAATACAATAAAAATATAAATTAATATACTTAACATTATATAATAATAATTATTTTGTATTGAGTAAGATTATAGTAAGTAATAATTAATATCAATATTTTTACTAGATAATATTATCGAAGTGCAAAAAATAAAACATAATACATATTGTATTATTTTAAAAGAAGGACTCTAATAAAATATGAAATATTCATGACAGCAACTATTAAATTATTATTATTTATTTTAAATCAAGTGACACTCCTACCACCCTTAACTCAACTTTAGGTGTTTTAACTTAAAATTTATAACAAGGTACTTACAAACAATATAAAATGTAACTACTGTTTATGTTGGGAATTATGTACATTAATTACCATGAAATTACTTTTGAAAAAAATGTGTAATGCTACTTAACCTGTTAGATTGTACTATGATTTCATGCAACCTTCTAACAATACAACGAGGTCAACAAAGAAGCATGACAAGCTGATTTTCTCCTACTCATTAATATTACCAAAAAATAAATGTATGTTTCAATAACTTACACGAAAAATAAATAAAAAATATGTCAAATAAATTAAACTGTTAGTTAGGTAATATACGTTTATTTAATTATTTAACTTAAGAATTTAAAACAAATAATTTTACACAAAATAATTTTAAACTTATTTAAACAATTATACACAAATTAATGCTTTTAAGCAACAATGATTAATGAAATAAAACATTTTATTTGGAAGACGCTTTGACGTGGAAGGAAGGCCAGATGACCTGGAAATGATTATTTGCCCAAATCCCAATTGGCCACCAGTCTGATGGTATTTTAAGACTTTAGAAATACATGCCAAAGTTTAAATATATGTAGAAATATATATGAATATTAAAAAAATGTTTGCACCTTATTCAAAAATAAAAGTAAATATAATAATTGAATTAATTGTAAAATAGTAATACAAATAGACCTATAAATAGAATCATAAAATAGTCATTTATTTATTATTTATCATTTATCACTTGTCACTTTCGTTATTATCACAGTTTTTATTATTATAATTATTTATTACAAAAACTGCAAATATCAGTCATTGAAAATTTCAAAGAAAAAAAAATTTCAAGCTCACATCTCTAAATATTATACATTACACATATAATCGTACATCAGGTATAACATACTTAATGATTCTACTTTTCTAATTTTTCCATTCAACTACATACTTCAAAGGCCATAAGCTGCATTAGTATTTTTTTTCACTTATCTGTCAATATTACTTATGTACTACTTTATATGATAAAATGTACTCAGTATCTAGAAACTTAACTATTTCATAGAATATCATGAAAGTAAAACACCTAACAGTTAATCTTTTATGTATTAGACAAAATAATGTGTTATTTACATGTTCATGTTTATTAAATCCAATTTAGATAGTAACTATTTTGACTGCTACAGTGAGCAGAAAAAAACAATTGGTCTGCAAGACAAAAAAAAATTGTTTTCTAAATTTTCAACTGGCATTACAAATTTAACTTCAGGTGCAGGCATGATAAAAAATGTATCTATTTATTTTATTATAAATATATTGTATTGTTAACAAATATGGATCAAAATAAATTTTAAAAATTTTGGTTTATTATGTTATCAACTATGGTATTTAAAATACATGATATAATCGAGGATAAAATATCATAGAAGAGACTCTTAAATTGAAGGTATAAACAAGTTTCATATTATGTATAACTAAATATTTGTTAACTATAAATTAATGGAATTAGGTACAGAAAAAAGAATCGATCCAAGATGGAAGAATCATTCTATCACATATCCATTATATTTGTCAGTCATCTTCAATGATCTTCTTAAATTAGTTTTTTTTTGCACAGAAATACATTACTATAGACCAGAGGTTTTCAACCTTTTATACTCACGGCACCCTTAGTCATTTTCAATAATCCAGAGGCACCCTTTTGACTACTTTGATTTTATTTAGCAGTGCTTAAGTATAAACAAAAGTAGTAAAATGTAGATGTATAGTATATACGCATATTATATTTTATTAAACAAATTGTTAAACTGAACATTAAGTATATATTTTTATTTTTAATTATTATTGTATAAATAATATAATAAAAAATATATTTCAAATAATTTTGCAGAACCCTAAATAAAGTTTGCAGTACCCCGGTTGGGAATCTGCTATAGATTATCTCATGAAAGAAGGGTATCAGGTCTTGACGATAACAGATATTCTTGTGCATCCCTACTCAGCTACCGGCTCAATTAACCCTACCCAACACATTGGGCCTGGTACCCGTTCGTAACTTAGTCAACAATTCGAAATGATGAATGAATATCTTTCTTTCATGAAACAGACAATAGATAATACTCATATTATGACTTATAATTTTTTTTTTATATAAGTAATTAATCTAAAATGTATATAAATAATACAAATTAGGATACTAATTTTAGCCAGCACTATTCCATTTTGTGTATATATTTGTTTTACTTAAACACAATTGAATTAATATGATTATCTGTGATAATTAAGTATGTAGGACTAAAAGAGAATAGGTAACTATAATTTATAGATAGTTAAAAATGAATTTGGTAGAACATTTTAATAATTAATATGCGTGAGTACTTAATCAAAGAAATTTATTTATTGATATTACCTAATTAATTTTTTAGATCAATAGGTACCTAAAAATTGCTTAAATAGTTAAATATATTGATATTTATAACATTAGATGTTATCTAGGTAATACATAATTAAAATGCAAAATAATTGATATTTCAAAATTCACTAGGCACTTAGACACATATATTAAATTTGATGTCTAATAAATTATTAATAAATGTTTTTATCAAGTTGATAAGAGAATTAAAATGACTATTTAATTTCCTGATGAAGAAACTATCTACAAACACATTTTAACAATTACCTATGCAAGTTATCAATAATTTTTTAATAATGTTTGGATATATTGAAGTTTATCTACAAAATAACAACATTACCTACGAGATTACCTATTAGTTAAATAAAAATATATTGAAAAATAAACATTACAATTGTTTATTAAGCTCATTATACATAATACATGCAAACAAAACAATTAAATGCCTAAAGGTACATTCTGTTATGACAAACAGGTGATACACGAGTTAATATAATGGATAACAAGAATGTTTTTTGAATACAAACAACAAAGGTATATCGGACAACGGCAATGTTTTAAACAATGCTATGAATCTGCTAATTATTATCATTATACTTTATTCTGTGATAACATTTTAATCCTGGCAATAGGAGCACAAAATAGCAACTAATGAATATCCTGGAGATAATTAACTGGATAAATTGTTCACAAGCATTTAATTGCAAGAATACACTATAGTAGCATTTAGAGAACATTACATTTTTAGAGAACTAAATGGGGAGGGGTGGGGGAACATTAAATATGAAAATCTTTATAAGTAGATAGATGGCAAATCATTGAACGATTCCCGCCTCTTCCTTGTAGCCTTACACTACGAATATTTCGGTATACTATTCGATACTGTTACGAGTGTAATGAATTTTGGACGTGCTTACCGGGCGTAGGTAGTATTTTGGTCTCTCCGGACGCTCACTGGGTTAAACGTGTATAGTTTGACACACACACACACTGTAATGATTTCACAAACCGATCGTCAAACGTTACAAAACGAAAAATCCTACCGGAACACTGTACAAATTAACAAATTAAAATAAATAACACACATAGACACTAAACGATAGCATGCACACGAAAACGGCAAGAGTTACCATAAATAATCGAAAATTATTATCTCGCGACTCGCACAGACACCCACTTGTTCCAGTGCAGTTTACCCACGGTCGGAGTAGGAAAAAAACAGACGTCTAAAGTCTAATGTCTATCATTAAAAAAAACTTGTTTATCGTGTATTTGTGTTGACGGCTGCGCGGTATTGATGCGCGTGCGCACAAGACGGCCGCGGGACGAAAATGCCGCCGAAAACCGTTGACGTCATCACCGTCGCGGGCAGCGCGATCTGGCGGACGGTAACTACACATACGTAGATTGCATAATAATAATAATAATAATTACATAGTTAAGTTTAGTCAGGTATATTAAAATAAGTATTATGTACGACGAAAGTCCAGGAAGAGAACCTATGAGTTACGAAACGTTATTTACTTGTACTGTACACAATATGTACGCACAGTGTTTCCATAACAATACGTAATATTTATGTTTTTGATTGATAGGTAATTTAAATGAAAAATGATTGGTATTTATTACGATTAAATACATACAATCTGAAAGCCGTTTATTATCGGCCGATCGCGATGTGCAATCTGTATATCTTAATCGTGGTATTTATTATTTATTCCAGTGTTTCACGAAAAAAAATATTTCAACGATCGACTTGTTCGTCGAACACAGAATTGATTTCAAATGATCTGTTTGGCTTATCTTTTTGTGTCTTTTTTATATTTTTTTTTTTGTGAGTGCGAATTTATTATTGAATAATTGCTACCGGATAAGTAACATTGACCTATTACAGGTAATAGGTACCCATCAAGATATGTTGTAAATTGTAATGTTGTATATTACTTGTATTTGTATTAATTACTGTTGTAATTGAGTATATTATAATATATATATATATATATTGTAAGTTTATCATATCACTATTTTTTTTTTATTATATTACAACTTAGAAATTTAACATAATTACAAATTACAATACTTATATTATACCTACTCTGAAATACTATTATTATATTTTCAATAGTGGTTTTTGTTTTTGTTTATAGCTGCATACGCCACACACCAATAGATGTCGCTTCTGTAATGTGTCAGAAATCGAAATAGAATATACAGCGAAGTCAGGCCTTGAGGAAACGCGGAACTCTCTTTCTCTATAAAACGGTCACCAAAAAAAAAAAAAGACTGAAGACACTAAAGACCACTGATTGTTGATAATAGTATGTTCTTCGATGGCTGAAGTATGAAAAAAATGTATAGATTCTTTATAATCAGTTATCGTAAGTATTTGTTTTCTTAATAAACATAATATATAGTATAAATGTAATAATTAACAATAATAATTAATACATCTAAATTTATGGTAATATATAATTTAAGTTTCTTTTTATTTGTACATAAAAATGAAGAAAAAATGACTGATTTTTATAGAAATAAAATAAAATGATTCTATGTGGTTGTCTGGTTAATATTTAAGTATCACTATAACCTCTATTTATAGATTCATTTGAATTTAAGATTTCTTTAAAAAAATCGAAATTAAACGTAGGCAAACAAACATTTATCAAACATTTTTATGTAACGTGTAGGCGTTTGAGTATTCTCTATTTAGAATAGGTAGGTAGTTTTGCTATTATTAGTAACGAGTTTTGGGTGTGAGTACATTTCGATACAGGAAGTCGTGTTGGTATTGGATTGTCATTGACAAACTAAACACCTCTCCTCCTGATGCCAAAAAAGAGTTCGCCTTGTAAATTGTATGACACTTATGACGAACCATAATCTAACCGATTATTTTGTGTATTCGTAAATCGTATTTATAAATAAAAACGCAAATTACAGGCGAACACGTTATTTTGATATGTATCTGTTGGTAATATTACTAATATTGCAATAATGATTAAGTATACTATATGGCAATAAATTGCAGTGTAGTATAGGTATTATGTTTAATAAGAACATGATTTATTTATGACGTTATAGCAATGATCATTTTGCAATAGGACTTAATACGAGGTTGTATTTTTTGCTTGTTGTTTTCTTGAATAATTATTGTTCGAAAACACTCAGCAGTACCTGGAATCGTATTCGATTACAGTAATATTTATTCTTTATTAATAATTTTAAAGTATGAATTTAAAATCAATGGTATAGCATAAACAATGGGAGCACACTGATAAGTGAATGTGATCCGCTTTGCGATAACGTTCACACTTGATCTAAATTTAAAGAAATGCATTTTTCTTTAAATGTTATAGAATAATTTATAAAGAAGCCACATTTATTATTTTGTACATACATAAGTTAGGCTAGGTATAAAATTAAATATATAGTTTCTAATTTGTGAGTTATATAGATAGGTACTTATAATACCTGCTGTTTATATAGCTCGGCACAGTACATATTTTGACAACAACAAAATGACTAAGTAACAAATTGTAGTATACTAATACTCGTATATGTATAATTTAATCATTACAAAACATATCTAATATATTTTTTAAGAAGGTACACTAATACAATATTTTTTCCGACTTATATATTATGTTTAATAAGAATAAAATATTTCTCCTTAAGTTATAAAGTTGGAATTATAATATCGAATAACAACTATAAAAACATTATTTGTGTTTTGTCGTAAGAAGTTTGTTTTTAAGTACCTATTTATATTTTTAAGAAAGTTAGCTATTATATAATATAGGTATAATGATATAATTATAATTATACATAGGTACCTACCTAACTAAATAATTACCTACTAATAATTTTCGTAAGAATATCTAAGATTTATCATCTATGCTAATGACTATATGACTAATGACAATATCTATACATAATTTAAATATTAAAAACAATTCATTATTTCAAGTACATACAAACAAATTTGAAATACCCACATAAATATAATGCCTATACTGGCTACCTATATATTATGATTGTTGGTACTTAAAATTTCAAAGTCAAAGTAAATTATTATAATATCATAATTATAAAAAGATACTTATTGATAATAGTAATAACTACAAGTTTAATATTTTAAATATTTTTATTAATAATAACAATAGTCAATATTGGTTGGTATTAACTATGAAGTATAATTTATTCTTTAGATTTGAATTATTTTTAAGTATAATAGATAATAATAGATAATGCTTACGAAAACCGGAGAACATAAACATCAAATTGTATTTATTATTTTTTTTTTTTTGTGAATAATTTTATTATAGTATTTTAACACTTATCTTAGTATTTTATTTTAATGACATGTCGAAATTAAAATCATATATTTTAATTCAACTAATATCATACAATAACAATAATCTATCTTTGACGAGAGAAATATCTTATAAAGTTAGTTAAATAAAAGTGATTAAAAAACAATACCCATACCTAGTATAACCTACAATCTACATACTGCGACCTCTGTATTAAAATAAATATGTAACCTGATTATTCTGGTTTGAAGTAAAATAATAATTATTTTTCAATCAATTTGGAAATAACCTATGATAGCAGATTACAATTGAAAATTGCTTAAATTTTAAAAATAATAAATTATATAGGTAATTGAAAAGTGTTCAATATCATAACGGTAAATTGTTATATTTATCATTTTTTCAACACTAAAAAATAACACTTACCCATGGGAAACATAAATTTAGTGCTATAAAAATGGACATGTTTATTTTGGAAACTTTTAAAATGTGTTTTTTTTTTAATCACGGCAATTTGCACAACCCCGAAGGATAAAAGGGCGAGTGTTCCAGTATTTGGGGTAAAAATTAAAAATTCTAAAACAATTCCTAGCATTCCATGTGAACTATTTGTTTCCCTAACTACATTTCAGTTTCACACACACATACACACACATAATACGCACGCACATGTATGAGGCTTAATTCGATTTGGCCGATTGCAGACTCGAGTTTGTTGGAAAGTTAATTGAATAACGTTCGTAAATGTAATATATGACACTAGTCTCTCAACCCTTTCTGGGTTAAGCTATAGTAGAATAATAATTAGTTTCACACTTGGAAAATGAGTTATGTTTTTATTGTTTTGAAATAAATGTTGAAAATATTATACACATTATATTATGTACAATGTACATCGTACAATGGAATCCACTTTATACATTATTAATTCAGAAAAATTGAAAGCTAAGGTTCAATCTTCTTAGGTATTATATTATATGTTTAATAAATAATAATAAATTTAATATATGCACAATATTATTACTCGTATACAATATACACTATACAACCCATATTAGAGTTTGTGATTGTAAGTTGAAAAGCCAAAAATTCCTTTCATAATAAAATGTATTAAACTAATGCTTAAGAGATTATTAATATCATTATTATTAATAATATAGATTGTCTATAATAATCATTAAGACAAATAATTCAAGAAAATTGCTAATTGATATCAATATTAGGTATTGTAAATTTATTAGGTACTTCTTAAATTTAATAAATAATTAGAAAGTAATATGATTTTATTTTATGTTAATGTTATCTACATAGTATTATTGTGGTGACTTTAAACTTGGTTTTTGGTGGTATAGAATTTAAAATAACTGTGTACATTTAAAACAAATATATTTTTTCATAAAATTAAACACGAATTGTATAATATAAAAATATGATTGGTTAATTAAAAAAAATAATTCAATTAATTATTGGTAAATTTAAAATTTAGGAATTTATACTTAGTACAATATAATATATAATATACAATGCATAAACGCAAAATGTATTCAATGCAACTTATTATATTATTTCCTTTGTCTCTTTATTCAATAAAACCATATAGGTGTGTTATATTCAATGTGTTTTTAACACTTAAGTAAGTAAATTGTAAATATAATAAGACAACTAGTAACTAACTTAAAAATGATAGTCACGTATTTTTTTATTAAATAAAGTGAAAGTAGTATAATAGGTACCTTCTCGTTGAACTTTTGTGTTAATGCATAGAAATACGATTCGTATGTGATATAATTCTTTAATAACTATCTAACGAAACTAGTAACACGCTAGAAATTAGAATTATTCTATAAAATAATGTTACATTTTATTAAAATCTATTAATTCAATTTAGACTGGCTGTTTTAGTACTATCTAGTTATTTGGAATATAAATGAATTATGAAAATGTCTTAAAATATATTTTTATACAGACTTAATGTCCGTATATTTAACATTAATTTTTAATTGATCTTGAATTAATTTTTGACAAAGAACACATGTTTATTTTTAATATGATTATGTTATTAGTATGATCCTATGAACTATTATAATTTTTAAAATTAACTAGCTATACAGATTATATAGATAATACACACACATATATATATATTTATTTATAGCATATCAATTTCAACATTTTTATAATTAAATTAAAAAATATACGTAGACACTTAATGTATAATAGGTATTTTAGCGATTGTTATAAGTTAAAATTATTTTTCTTAATTATATTCTGTATAAAAATAGGTAGATTATATTTATATAATTTATATAATAGATATAAATTAAGTAAAAATTATAAATTTAGCCAATTTTAGTTTTTATTATTTTTAGAAAACAAATAACATTTTTTTTATTATTATGGCGTTTCATTCATATCAACTAAACATTATTTCTGATTAATTGTATGTGTTTGTTTAAATGTTAACCATTTTAATCATCAGTATTTTTATAAAAAACAAAATAAACTTCGACAATAAATAATTTAAAAGTACTCGTATAATTAAATTTATTAAAAAATAAATGTGACATTTAGAAGAAAATAAAAATACATAAATAAACTTGGTAAATCACTCAACTATATATAATCAGGTGTCGAGTTTATCTTGGTCACTGTAATGAATGTGTTAAATTTGAATTTAATGATATACCTATCATTAGCTTACAAGTCAAAAAAAAAAAAAATATATAAAATGTATAATATACATTTAATTTTAACTTAACAAGTGAAGTACCTACGTGTCAAATTAATATTTTGTTTCTATACACTTTCGATCTGTGTTTAAAAAATGTATATTAAATAATAAATTGTTCGCATATATATATATTATTATTTATTATAATTATAATATTGTTTTTTTTTAAATTTTTTTCTTGTGAGTTTGGGAAAGACTTACTTACAAGTAAAAGTGATATATAGGCATTTAGTTATAGGAGTTGTAGCACATAATATTGATATATAATGAAATCTTATAAATTTTATGTATGCAGTATAAAAAAAAAAGTTGAAGAAGAGATTATGCTTTATAGAAGATGTCGAATGTACCTCATGATTGTGTACTTTACTGTAATGGATGTGTTAAATTTGAATTTAATAATAAATCGCTGCATACGAAAAGTGATTTAGAGTTGAAATATGAAATTATATTATCTATATTAGTCTGTATTTTTAAGAATATTTTATTATTTATTTAAATAACTATTGATAATATATTATTGTTTTATCTGCTGTAATACGTGATAAGTTTAACTACTTAATTAATGCGAAGATGTTTATTTAATTATTTAATATAGGTATGTTTTAAGTTTCTAGGATTAATATTATTTTAATTCTAACAAATATCATTTGGGTGTAAACCGTTATTTCAAGCTTGAATATCCAATATTGTCAAAATTAGAATTTCAATATCACGTATAAAAATTATATCGTGTTAGGTTAGATTAGCCTTTATTCTAAACCTTTTTTTTGAATTTTTGTAAAAAAAATCATGTGGAATCTTGTACTATATTTTAAAGCTTTAGATATTAAAATAAAGATTTCATGAATTTCTAACTACCTACAAAGGAATTTACATATTTTCGTGATTTTGGAGAATTTCGTAAACATTTATACTTTAAACTCTTAGTAAGAAGCTCTTACTTAGTAAACTGTTGTAAGAGAAGCATATAGGGAACTTTGTATTAAATTTTCAACCTTTTTTATTTATAAACAATAATTTATTTTATCATGCTTAAATAAAAAAGTTAAAGATTTTAAATGTATGATTATTTCAGTGAAATAAATATTAAATAGATACGCACTTGGTTAATATAAAGAAACATTTTTATTAGAAAACTATAATAAGAATAAATTATTAAAAATGTTTATTTCTAGTACATAATCAAAATATATACATATAATTATGTATAAATATTCAGTATTCAAAATTTATATTTTATATTATAAAAATGATTGAAACCTTGTCCCTAGAAAATCTTGAATACTCTGTAGAGATGTGGACAAATTTGTGAATTCAGTATTACCGTGAGTGGGAATATGGGAAGGGGTCTAAAAGATTTTTATTAGCATCCATTGTATAAAGAGGTCTTACATGCGTGTATTTGTGGGCGAGGAAAAAATTGGTTTTTATGAAGCCACAGGGTCATTGTTAAACACTCGCAGTTTTAAAGGTAAAATAATTTTATCGACCAACTCGCAATGAAAACTTGCTGATTTCACGAAAACTATTATTCGTGAAAAAAAGTTTCAACAAAAGCCAATCCTATATTCTTGTAATGTGTGTACGAGGAAAGTCTTAAAGAAACATATATAAAATACTTCAAAATATCACATCTGTATTAACTTCTAGTTTTTAAACGTTAACTGAGTATACTCGTATTAATATTGTGTAAAAATACAACGCTGTATCGATTATATTAAAATATATGTGTAATATTCATGCATATATTTTTAACAACTTTACTACATATTAGAATTTAAAAATAATTATTTCTTCAATATATGGAAGGAGTGTTCTTTGTTGTAATCGAATTTCAAATTAAAATTTATAAACTATTATGTTATATACTTATTTTGTACTAATATCCAATAGTATAAAGTAATAAAAAGATTAAATCCTTTGCAATATTTTTTATCTCCGATAAAATTATTACTATTCAAGTAAAGTATCTTTATTAAAAGTTAATTTTAGATTTTTTTTTTTAATTATAAGTTGTTTTTAGTTAGGTTATTTATTTTTACATAAGTTTTTTTTATTTTGTTTTTGAATTATTTGAAGTCTATAAGCTTGCCTTAACTATGTTATACAATTACGTTTATTATTGATACTAAATTGTAATAATATTATATAAGTCACATTCACTAAGCAAACTATCATTTTAAATTCTTTTTATGGCTCAAGTACATCACGATACCACGAAAAAAAACGTCAATTCAAAGTTGAGATCGTGTTTTTTCCTTTTATGTTTATTTTAATTGCATTAGCAGTCGTGGGAGTGTTTCAGTCGGAATTTGCTTTTTAACCTCTTCCGACCATCGTTTACACACACACGCTCAGTATCCGAGGAAAATATTTAAATTAAGCTTGGAGCCGAGAAAAAGAAAAAAAAATGAAAAATAAATAAAGGAAAATTCCAGGTCCCCAAATCGATGAGTCGGTTCGATTTTTTTTCAATCAGTTCAATCATGACGGAAAAAATTGTTCGCTCAACCAAAACGAAAACACCGAATCCCTTTTTGCTTTTTATGAATAAGCTTAAAAAAAACCTTCATTTTATTTTAAATAATATAAGGTGCCACGCAATTCATTTAAACGTTTATTTTTTCTTTTATTAATATGGTACAGTGAACAATTGAAGAAAGTACTTCCAATGTTTTTCTACAAATACGCCATTTGCAATTAGACGAAAAGTCTTTTGGAGAAACCGTTCTACTTTTCATATAATAATTATTTGTTATAATAATTCTTAAAGTTAAATTCTACGACTCAAATAAAAATAAATGTTGAAATACTTTTAATTTGTTAGTATATATTTTAGGACCACAATATGCATGAATAATAAATTATAAAAGATAGCTTAAATATTTTGTATAGGTACTTAATTCGCTGACAATAATTTAAAAAATAGTATACAATAACTGTAAATTAAAGTAATAACAGTATAGATGTAATAATTCGTTTTTGTTAAATTAAGATCTAATTTGTCGTTGTTGTATTTTAATCTAAGTTTGATATTGATTAATTACAATAAATATATAGTATTCAGTAATTTAATTTTGTTTCAAATAAAATAGAAAATATTTTTAGTAATATTTTAAAAACATTCTGAATTGGTAACCTATATGTTATTGGTTTTCAATTTTTAGTAAAAATAAATGTGGTTGGAAATATTAGAATTTTTAATTTTATTTATATTAATAAGGAATGTTTGACACAAATATTGTTTTAAATTTTGTATAAAAGACTATTGATTACGTATTTAAGCGTTAAATTAGATATTACTTTCAATGAATAAGTTAACAGTTTATTTTGGATTCATATATTTTCATTTACTTATTTCTATATAAATTTTTTTATGACGGAACAGTCGCGAATCATTCCACATAATCACCTTTTAAATTATGCTGAAATGAAAACCTCGGAAAGCTCGGGCATTTTGAGTTTGTCACGTAGGATGTCATATATAATCAAAATGTTTACAAAAATGCTGATCTTCGTTCCCGCGAGCACCCAGGTTTAAACGCAGGATTATAGTTTGCGCTGTTGAGGGTGAAAAGTTTTTATTTTTAAAAAGAACGATGGGCATGTTTGTTTCATAAGCAATAGCAACATTTGGAAAAAAAGTTTTTTTTGTTTAGAATAAGGATTGGACTTTTAAATTGTTTTTGGAAGATTTCGGGGTTTTATACCTGTATGATAATTTTACTAAGTTCAGAAAAATGTTAATAGCTTATAGTTTTGTTTCAGTCCGTTATATAGTTTGACTACAATTATACATGATCATGTTATATTAATTGAAATAATAACACAGCTATAAATTATTTAGGTATTTTTGTTTATTTTTTCAATAGAATAATTTTTCAAATTGGAAGAGTTTGTATTAGGTGTCAAGATGACTATTGTCTATTGTTGATTAAGAAATACTAAAACAGGTATCGAAAAAAAAAACTTATGACAAAGAAAATGTCACAAATAACAGTGACAATAAAGCAATAGCGCTTAGAATAAGAAGTGCATACGTACTATGTAGAAAAAACTGATTATATTGTTATACCATAACGAATAATTAGTTATTAATAATTACCTACTTTATCAAACAGTAAATGTTTATAGAAATGAAACAATTCATTGAAAGAATATCAATAAATTAAATAATGCAAATTGAAGTCGTTGTGATTGCAATTTCTGTAGATTAGTTGAATATGCTTTTAGGACAAAATTAGGCCTGTATAGTCTAAACAATTAGTTACCTATTAAAATTAGGGTATTGCTAGTTATTTCTAAAAGGACGCCTAAAACGTAGTTTATTAAAGTGAGTTATTATACGATAGTTATTCAATGGAATAAAATGTTTTCTTTTGAATTTTTAACTACCAAGAACTAAAATTATTCAACATTGGCATAGGTAAATATTTATTCGCTAGCAGTGTTCATTTTCTTGCTTAATTTGCCGTTCATTCGTTACAATTACATTATAATTAGTATACCTACTATACATAATTTGCAAATCATAAATCACTAGATATATTGTAACAACAAATATACGACTATCTTTAAATATAATAATGCAACCCAATAACCTACCTACCCATATAATTTTCACTCTACAAAATATTACCGAATATCGAAATCATAAGTTCGTTGTACGTTAAAATATTTTCACTCGCACGAGAAATCGTAAACACGACCTTCCACGAAGCTAATTAACATGAATTTTAATATGCATGTTATGCTATAATATTAAGTCTCTATTCTCATATCAACTCGTGTTATTCGAAAACCGTTTTCTCGTTTATCTGAAACAATAAGAACGACTGTTTGGAAAGCGGGTTGAATTTTCCAGGTGAATACGATAAGTGTGTTCGTAGAGCTCATATAGGTCTTAAAATTTAGTTAGTGGTAAATGTTATCTTGGCATCAAAGTGTCTAACGAAAATAATAGACTATAATAGTATAATATTGACCTAATTAGAAATACACACATGAGTCTGAATCGTAAATGGTTTTATTATTGTTAATAATATTTAAATATTTAATACTGTAAATTATAAATACAATCACAAAATGTTGATAATCTGCTGTGGTGAAACTCTAAAGAACTTATCCTAACTTAAAGTTTTATTTTCAAAATTTAAAGTAACATTATTTTAGGATTTTATATTATTTATATATTTGCATCTAACAATAATCCCCTGTTGTAAACTATAAATTATAACATATACATATTAAATAACCATGAATTACATCGCAAGTGTGTTCTTTTGTATCAAACCAAGGTTAGGGTTTAGATTTGACGCAACAGTAGCATATTATTATGCATGTAGACATAATATACAATATAGGTATTATTATATCCGTAAGGTAGGTAGTAAAAGGTGACAGAGCTCATACCAGCGGCGCGGTGTAAGTACGCGTGGAGTATTTTTCAGGTAAATTAACATCACGAGGTTAGGTTATGCTGTCCCGGGTGTAAAATTTGATTGTCAAACTGGCACTTATTCTCGTATAAAAAGCTACGGGTCGCTCGGTAACCATTGGGTAGGCGGCAGTGGCGTCTGTATACCGTGTAGGTATAGTCAATCACGATGAGTGGCGGTGGCGGGACAGAGGTCGCATGCACGTTTCTCTCTCTCTATATATATGTGTTTATCTATGTTTGTGTGAGTGTAATGTATAAATATATATATATATTCATTTATAATACACATACTCACATGTATATATATTATATATATACATATATTTGTGTGAGTCGGCGGCAATGCGTGTGTTTATTTTATTCGCGTTTTCGCGCGCCGAGTGTCAAAAGCTAACGCTATATCCTACGAAAAAAGCCCTCTTTGCCCGCTCCGGGCAAAACTTCTCGTTCCCGTTTATATATGTATACACATATACTCACTGACACACATGCTCGTACCAATCATACTGGGTCTCTCTCTCTCTCTCTCTCCCTTTCTCCATCTTTCTCTCTTTCTCACTATAATATATATATTACATTATACTTCCGCACGCAAAAATGAACGGTTTGCGGTTGACAGTCGTCGAGTGTAATATGTGTACGTGTAGGTAGTGAGCGTGTATGTGTGTGTGTGTGTGTGTGTGTATGTTTGCACCCGCTGTCTGATTGTGCTACAAAAAGGACGTGTTTGTGTGTATGTGTGTGTGTGTGTTTTGGTATAAAAAGGGTCTACCACCGCCTAGTTGAAACGCCATATGCCGCAGGTGACATGTCCCTTAGCGCTTTTCATTCCACCTCTCCCAACCACACCTCTTCCTAAATCAACAACGGACTACCGTCGTATGTTTTTCTTGTACTCTATTACTGTATGTGTGCGTAACGAAAGTCTTAAACCCCGGATTTTTTCTTTAATTTTCATCGACTATCGAATATACCCGTGTATTACTACTCGTACATAGTTTTATATAAAATATAATGCGTTGGTGTTGTATATTTGTTGAGATCTCTGTACTAACATTTATAAACATCATAATTACACACATCACCGATGTTGAAAAGTCGCATTTCAGTTTCACGTGTGGTGCGCACGTCTCTCGTAAAATGCGCGTAGAAGGACGGAGAATCGTACCTAAATTAAAAATCAACATTTCAAAGCTTGACTATCCGTTTTACCCGATACATGAATTAATTATTTCACATTCATATATGACTTTAATTAAGATTATTGGATTGCGAGTTAAAATATATAAACTAAGAACAACAAAAAATAATGAGTTTTAAATGTTTAATAAATTATATATTTTAATTAAAAACAAAGGTAGTATTTACTTATGAGATTATTGTATGTGCGTCTAAAGGATTTTTAAAATGCACCAAGAATATTAATATTATTTAAAAAAAATTATATTATACTTTGTTAAGAAAATAGTTTAAAAACTGTTTAGTTGATAGTGTTAACTAACAATACATTAAAAAGTGTTACAGTAATTGTGGGTGAATAGAAACAAAATTTCGAAATAAGTTTCATTGACCAATAACTACAATCTAAGTATAACTATTATTGTTATTTGTTGATGTATTAGATTAGTTATGTTATAAAGAATCAAATTCAATTGAAAATTTTTTACTTCCATAATAATCGCCGATAGAAAAATTGATAAGAGCAAAATTTATTTTACTTCCAAAAAATGTGTATCAACTTTGTCATTATGGTGCTCATGAACAAAATGTGATTACTCTAAATTTTTCTTTTTAAATTTCCAGGATGGATGTTGAAATTTATGTAACGTAATTATCAATCCTGTTTAATAAATTGCTTATTTTTATATTTTTTTTAATTTAAACAATTTGTTTTCTGGGTGAATAGAAACATGTCAAATGTATACAAACCAAATCCCCGCGGCAAAAGTAAAATGTTGTTTTTTATGTAATAAAGGCTGTATTTGTACGGTTTTTTTTAAAAAATCAAAATTTTGTTTCTATTTAACCGTATTAGGGTTGAATAACAAATTCTATGAAATTTAAGCAGCTGTTTTTTTTCACCCATACCTGTGAGTAAATAGAAACATCGTACTTAAAAAAAATTATAAAATTAAATTTTATAGTTGAATAATCATTAAAATTTGTATCATGTAGTATACGATGAGACCCAAATTTTGATGTAATTCATAGTATTGTACATATTTTAGATCCAGGGATATAACACTTGAAAGGTGTAAACCTGTTTCTATTCATCCACAAATACGGTATTAACTTATTAATTTCTATTAATAAAATATTTACTATGTATTTTAATATACACTTAAAATAGTTTTATTATTGAAAATAATACATTTTGTTTTTAATATTGAGTTCAATAAATATTATAAAAGCAAATAGGTAATTTATATTTATGACACTTCAATGTGTAATATTGTGAATAATTTGTTTCAAAAATGTCATTGGGATGTTCTTGTCAAACATGAAACATAAAAAAATGCGTTCCGAATATATACATATACAAACGATTCATAAATATTATCTGAAGGATTCTATTTATCTAATAATAATATTTTCCATTAGATACATTTTTAAACATATCTTTTTAATATCCTACAACAGGATGCATGTCATACAATCAGTTTTATATCTACTCATAAAATAATTACATCTGTGAATCATCGATCAACATTTTCAATAGATACTTCAAAGTAATAATGCTTAATGTATCATTGTGTCACTACAGGTTTTGTTTTTTATCTAAATGTTTTAATTGAAATTTGAAACAATATAGTTGAGATTAAATAGTGTCTCGTTAATATTATAGATCTATATTTTTCTTTAAGAATATCGATTGCAATGTTACAAGGTCTATACTTACCTATTTATTGAGTGAGTTTAATTTTAAAATTTTTTTAATTACATTATATGTTTCAAACAAAATCAAAAATAATGGAAAAACACCGTAAGATAAATATAAATTAATGAGTTGAATATTAAAATTAATACTAACAAGGCCTGAGTTAATTTTTTAAAATCTTTAATTTTTTAAATCAATTTTTAATTTTGTAAGTTTCTAAACTTAAATTTTATTACTTAACAAATGTAATGGCTTACATAACTTTAATTAATTTTATGCAGAGGTATTGACCTAAGTAAAATTTGTATTCAAACCATTTATTTATAACTTTGTTTCAAAAATATTTGATCATAGAAATGTCCAAGACCTTAAAAGAAATTCTTAAAACAGTAAAACAGTAAAATGTATAAAATATATTTAGTTTGGATTTATAAGTGTTTAATACATATCGATCTCCTATATTATAATATAGTCGGTATTATAAATTAATATAATACTTGATAGGTAATAGGTAATAGTTTGTGACGTTCATGTTTATTGAAAAATGAAAATGGACCTTTGAACATATTATATAAAATGCTGAATGCTGATCATACAACATTATGAGTGCTAGATATGTATTTATATCATTATTGTTTCTAAACAGATTATATAAATATATTTTATATTTAGGCATAATATATGAATATTAAATTACATCATTTTGTAGACTATAATATATTATTTGTGACTTGTGTTACTTAAATTACCTAATTTGAATTTTGATTGTGTCATGCCTGTAAGGACATTTATCTATTTTAAAGATATACTATTTTCCTTATCGATCCGATTAGGAAGCCAAAGTTAATTTTTTTTATTTAAGTTTATTTTTAACTGAATTATAAAAAATTATCAAATAACTTTTAACATAGCTATATTTTTTTTCTATATTGACTTAACTTAATTTAACAAATTAAACAAATTCATTAACTTGCACAGTTTTAATAAAAACTTAATTAAGATTTTAATCATTTTTTAAAAGAAAGCGTATTTGAAAGACTGTATTTCGACATAATGTATAATCTGATTTAAATATTTTTGTATCTATTTGTAAAATTATTGTTAATAATAGAATATTTTAAGTGTTAAAAAGATACTTTTAATCATGCTTTGAATTTATATAAAATTTATATTAATCATAAGCAAAAAATGAAATATTGAAACAAATATTTAAATTAGGTATATATTTTTTTCTGTGTGATATATTAAAATCATAAATTAAATTTTCCATGTTTGAGAGTAATATTTTTGTAGAGATTCTATTCTAAATATTTATACAATGATATTTTAATAATTGTGTAATAAATTACTTATTAATTAATGTTTAATACTTTTGCTGCGCATATCAGTTTCAAAGCTATAATAATTAGGGGACGGTTGTAAAAAAAATAAATTTAAATTTAAATTCTACTATAATGGCAGTAGGTAAATAGATATTTTTCAGAGAAGGAAAAGGTTAAAAATATGCATATTGTTATTTTAGTGAATACTGAAATAATTAAGTTTTTGATATTAAGTTAATAACGTGACAAATTTTAAGTATCTAGTTTATCTAAGTAGTATGACTATTGGCTAATTTGTAGATTACTTGAATATTTTTTACATTTTTAACATTTTAGACTTAAGTATTACACACACGCACACATGTATAATGTATATGTATACTATAGTATGTATATATTATACATATGTAGATTGTAGGTGCGACTTATATAAATTGTATCGAAATGGCGGAAATCGCATTTTTTGGTTGTAAAAACTAATATTGAAAGTGTTAGCAAATTAATTGCGAAAATTTTTTACTTGTTTGAAGTAAGAAAATCAGATAAAGTTTTGGTACCAAATTTAAGGACGCCAAGGTTGATTTTAATACTTTTTAATCAATAGTATAAATGCCCGTTTGAAGTCTAAAATTAAATTAAAATGATATTTCAAAAACAAGATAGTATTTATTTTAATACTTTACTTTTTTATTTTTGAAGCAATGCTATTTTTTAAATAATAAGTACTATTACTTAGAATAATTGTATGTCCACATTTAAAATTGTTAAAATAGAATAAATATTTTTTTTTTATGTTAATCAGTAATTATAATTTTTTATTATTATTTATACCTACTACAATTAAAGAATTTAAAATATTAAACGTTTAACTTCTATATCATATCTAGTAAATACTTTTAATACTTATTTAAAAATAAAATGATTAAATATAAATATAACATAAACATATGTCACGATTGCAATTTAATAATAAAATTTATTTATAGGTACCAAGTAAATTAAAATCATATAACAAACTACAAGTCTATATTTTAACCAGAAAATCAACGTAGTATGCATTAAAACAATTATTAAAATAATGTTTCTATAATTTGTTGCTTTGACAATTTCAATACATTTTATAATATTATAAGTGATTATCTAAGTTTTATGTATTTATAATTAATTTCAAATGTTTATATAATTATTGATTTTTATTTTATTTTACATATTATTCATTTAAGTTAAAGTTATACTTGTTAAGACTTCTGATTAATTTCTCCTGTATCGGTAATAAAAGATTTTACTCAGAGGTGAACAGAGTCAAAATTATTTTTTATTATATAAAATAAGTCGAACAATTTTAAAATACTACTTCGACTTAAATAAATTATTAATTATTATTTCATAAATTTAATATTGGATTATATTTTTGATGATAAATATTCTATGGTAATACAATAACAATATGATGAGGTAATTATACGAATCAGATACGTAATATGTACATATTTTAAGCATATTTATTTGAAATATTTTTCATAACCAACTATTCCCATTTAAAATTTAAATAATTATAATATTTATATATTAAATATTTATACAAAGTAATTTTCAACCAAAATATCGTTTGGTACAAATTTTGTATTTGACCAATGATCAAAAATAAATCTATCGATATGTATTAGATTAATATTTTTAAGGTTACGAAAATGTTATTGATTCATTGTTTTCACACCAACTTTGTTTTTTATTATTTTCTGATGCGTAAGCTGTTTTTTGCTTGTTTTTATCCCGACGTGGCCGTTTTTTTTTGTTACAAACGAGGTTAGATTAGATTTGAATTTGTAGAACACAAACCAGACTTCCGTGAAATTTCAACAATATATTCAAGGAATCTCTCTAATTTAATATTAGCTTGCCATTCCTGCCCATCCACGCGTGCCCCGAAGCTCTCAAAGAAAATTATTATTACAAACACCCTACCGCCGGTTCACATTTTCCGTCATCGCCGTCTCGAGCTTCCGCATCCTATTTGTTTCATTCGTTATTAGTGATTGAGAAAATATCCCTGCCGTTGCTCCAGTTTTCTCTTTAACGGAATCTTTTAAATTTAAACGTCACGTTTTTATGAGTTCTTCTTGCAATTCTTGTTAGAAAGAATTCGGGAATTTAATTTTTTTGAGATGATAATATTATGGTGTTATTGTCGTCCATTTAGTTTACAATTTTAGGGCGTTTACAATATAAATAGCTAGTAAGTATGCTTTTTGTATGACTGGGAAAATTGAACCTTTAAAATGTATGTATAACAAAGCACATATAGTATATATATAGCATATGTAAACTTATTCAAATACTCAAATAAATAAAAATACCTATAACAGTGATTGTAAAAACTATAAATAAAACAAAAATATTGTTAGATATTTGGACTATAAGATTTGTATTTCAAAGGATATACAAAAATAAAATAATCCTTACATTTTTGTTGAAAGCCAATTTAGATTTAAAACAAAAAAGTTACATATAAGTTGAGAATAATTTTTAAACATAATCGATCAAAGCTAAAAGTAAAAAAATTGTGACATCTGTCGTTAAGTTACTATAATTAAACTATAGTAGTTTAATCTAAAGTAATTAAAATATGGAATTAAAAACATCTTATAAAGAGCATATTTTAGTGTAAGATCTACGATTAAAATAAATTAAAGAACATGTATTTTTTCTGTAGATAGTGATCGGCTGTAATATTTAATAGGTAAAATCACACATGCATATGACTTATTTTTTATTGGACAGCAGTATTTTTTAAAAGTTTTAGTTTGAAAATAAATAACATAAAAATGGTCAAAGTAATTATGGTTAAGTATTCGGTGTATTAGTTTTTCCTGATTAAAAGTCTGTTAACGAAATTTCGAAAAACTTAAACTAACGCAATGCTTAAAGTAAATATAAGTATATATAGTAAGTATATATAAAGGATTTCATGAATTTAGAATTGTCATTATTTTTATCATATTTTGCCATCGAAGTATAAATATAGTAGCTATTAAGTAGGTATAAAGTAAATAGTTCATATAATTAGATAAGTTAAGATTTGAATAGGTACTTATTTGAATTAGTGAATGGTTTTTCAATTCATGTTTAAATTCGAAGAATGATTCAAATAATTTTAAATTCTGTAAATGTTTTATACGAATAAATAGTAAAAATTATGATGTATCACTATTTTTTAAGCATAAAAATCTAGGAAGTTGTTCAATAGTCTAGTAAATTTAGAATGTACATTGTTATTGAGTAGACTACGGAGTTACGGTTCATTCTGATGTATGTGATGAATATGAATTAATTGAAAAAAATTATTGCATACGAGAAACGATACTCATCTTTATTTCAGTCTATATTTCTTAAGATATTCTATTACTTATTTATATTGATGTTATTTATTTATATTTTTATTAGCTGGTAATACAATAGGCATAGGTAGTGCGTTGAACTAATGTTTTTCACATAGTGTTTTATAATTTGTATTAAATATTGTTAGGATACGATATTCTATTGTTTCTTATTTTGTGTTATTAACATATAGGTCAATACTAGTGTACCGTAGATGTTGTCAGTAAACACGAGGAATAAATCAAATGATTTTAAATATTTTGGAAATTGTATTAAGTATAGAAAATGATAATTTTAAGAATAGTGGAATGTTTTAAGTTATTATATGATATAAATGTTTTATTTATTTATTTTTTTTTAAATTAAAACAAAATAAATACAACTGTTAGAGGAAAAAATCACTATTTGTTGTTTACTTTTTTACTTGAAACGCATATGAAAAATAAACTGAACTTGTTTATTTTTGATATATTTAAATATCTGTAAGAATAAATCATGAGGAACACTTTTTTTTTATTATTAAATTATGTTTCGTATACCAAAACAAAGAGATTTCTAAAAATTTTAAAAATATTGATGATTGAATTATTACTTATACCTATATAATTAGTTACACGGCGCAATGTATAGTCAAACTAAATATTGCTTGAGAGTAAGAAGATCATATTTTTAAAATTTTCACTTTTTTTACAAAACAATTTATTTTTAAGTATTAAAATGTAAATAATTATAATATTGTTAATACTGGCAGGCTATTCAATAATGATACATTAATGCCACTATGCTATACATTTATGATACAAATCCTTAATTGGCTGATTAATGTTGTGTACTCACTACTCGTACTACTGTGGAATATCATCTTGAGGAAATATTTTATATAATTATCAGATTTTTTCTTTGACTAATTTTATGTTGATTCAGTGTTTTTGATAGCTTGAACTATTAATTGTTAAATGGAGTATTTAAGGGAATGGCAAAACATATTTGTGAGGTTGCTTTAAAAAATGTTGACCCAATTATATGGATAATTTAAAATGACAGATATCACATTATTTTTTTTGGGGCCACGAAGTATGAACGTCAAATAAAAAAAATTGAATGCTAATTAAGTAGTTATATTTTAGTTATTTTAATCAAAATAACTAATAAATAGACTAAAATTTTAGACATGGTTACCAAACCAATGAATCTATTTATATAATATAGTTATTCATCGAAATTAACACTTTCGTAATCTGTTATCATTTTTTTTAGTGAATTTGTAATATTTTGTTCTACGTATAGTATAATACTTAAATTAAGTATAATTTTTGTAAGGGCTACCACTTAATATTTAAAATTAAAATATAGATATTATTATAATGTATTGAGTAAAATAAATTATACTAAAAACTAAAAGAAGCAAATGAAAAATATTATTTTTCGGAACCGCAATAAAATAGTAAATGATAATGTTTAATTATCTTAAATCCTATTTGTATTAATATTAAACAGTCAGTTAAAATGTTATGAGTTATTTTGGATAGTTTGAATATCTATAAATGAAATCATATTAGTTTAATGTATTAATTATATAAATGTAGAGTGTACTAAGTTTACCTATAGGTGGTTTATATGTCCTAAATAATCCTGATAAAATATATTATTTTGGTTTAAAATTGAGAACTACGGAGATTATTTTTAAGGTAAAAGTTGAATAATTGATACATCGGTCTTATTTAGTTTGAGCAAATTAAAAAAAAAAATTTTTTTTTAATTTAGCAAGTAAATGGAAAAGCAAACAACATCATAAGATATAATCGTGACATTTAATAGAAGCAAAACTACTACGATTTTGGTACCTCTAATGGCTGGTATTTTATCAGTTCACTGTACTCTTTGTGAAAGTTTATGTCTTATCGACATAATCAACTCAACGATCGTTTTCTCTATGCCCAATGAAATCCAGCCGTATTGTCCCCAAAGTGCTTTCGTTGGCCAAAATTTATTGATAGCCCATTTTCTCTAAGAACCTAGTTCAAAATGTCACCCTAAGGAAACTCAATTTTCTGCTTTTTTTTTATTGCCAAAAGTCACGTTTCTTCTATTGTTACACCGTGCGAAAAAAAAATGTCCTATATTGACAAAATCCGTTAGAAATACTATAAGAAGCGCGCGTGCGTACGTATGCACGTGTATCATGTACATATTGTACATACACTATACATATATTTTTTTTCCAGACGATTTGATTGGCATTCAAGCCGATTATTCCGTTTGATAACCTTTGCTTGGATACTTGGCATTTTCCTATCCTATCCTTTACAGTTTTCACTCGATGTGGGTCCAAGGATTTTGAAGTTTTATCGTTTGCAATATATTTTCATGTCATCGATTGTCGAAGCTATTAACTGAATAGTCACGTTAAATAATTTTTATCAAAGTTAAAAATTATTTTTTATTTTTATTATTATTTTGTTTGATGTTTTATTTTTATGAATGTTGATTACTTTTCTTAGTTTCAACAACCTCTCTATTTAACTTAATTTTATGCAACTCATTAAGCTCCATAAATTATTATTAACTCTTTAGTCATTGAAAATAAAGTGTTATATTATTAAATTAATATTGCTCAACATACTTTTAAAAATTTGACAAAAGTCTATATTCTTTTTTTTATAAATCTTTTATAAATGTATCTTAATCATTTTTGTAATTAGTACATTTATATTCAGTAGAACAATAGAACAACATGTTAATAAAAAAGGTAACTAGCTGTATTTGAATATTTAAATATTCAAAAAAATCGTTTTGATATAATATTTAATGTTGGTTTGTTATATTTTTATTTGAAAAACGGATAATATTTATTAGAATCATTTTTGAATGATATGGTCAACTATTGTTTAGCTATATAACTTATAAAAATAAGCGTAGATGGATATATATTTTAATTAATATTTTACATTTGAAAAGATTTTCCCTCAAAAGAAGGTTTACTGATTTTTATACGAGTAAATCAAACTATCTTTTTTTATTATATTAATAAGTTAATTGATAACTACACTATTTTATCTGGTTTTGCATTAATTTAGAAAAATTTAAATATCTATGAAAGTAGGTCAATATAATAAAACACTAAAAACACTTAGGAAAGAAAAAATGAAAATGTATTGATGTACACATTATTTAATAAAAAGAAAATAATGTTTTTTTTTTTTTAAGGCAATATATTTATCTACTTTAAACAATGAAATATTAAAAATACACAATTGAGATGTGGATTAATAAAAAGATAAACTGTTAGTCATAATTTTAATTTAAGACGTTGGATGAATATAGTATAATAAATATGGAAGAGTATAGTAATTAAAAATTAAGTCTTAAATTGATTGATAAAATAATAGGTACCTAGTGCTATTATCTATAATCTAATATAAGTAATTAATAACAAATACTTTAATTATATCAATACTAATACAATTATATGTATAAGATTAGATAATTTTGTATGTCAATTGTTTATATTGTTATATATAATATACTAATAACAATTATATAGGTTATGGATAGGTTAGATTAGGTACATGGTACATATGTCTATAGTTTAATGGCATAAAATGAGTATAAAAATCCATTTAATTTTATTAATACAAAATCATCATTATTTTATGAAATATTTACAATATATTTCCAAACATTTTTTTATATTAAATAATCACAAAAAAAAAAAATATATATATATTACATTTTCTGGCCATTAAATTATTTAATTTAAAAAAGTATTTTTTAAAGTATCTGATGGTTATAATATTTTATATTATATATTATTAATTTTTATTTATTATTGGCGATCTTACAACAATATTATCGTATGTTATATTACGGTTCATTCAATTTGTTTAATAAGTTATTAAAAGACAATAGAAATATTAAAATCTAAATAAACAGAAAATTAAAAATATTTAATGTAGACAGTAAGGATATTGCTAAGTAAAATTTGTCACGTAATGAGAAGTGGTAAAAAATAAAAAGTTTTTGTTATTATTATTATTTTTTTTGGTAGGTTCGGGACATCATTTTTTTTTTTATATAAAAGGCTTTTGTGAAAATATGATGTTCGATTGAGGAATACTGTCCTCCACCCACCATTAGAGAAGATGAGTCAAAGAATCAGGGACAAAAGGTCCCAGTCAATAACAAGTCATCCCTAGTGCACCGCTAATGATGGCGGTACTAGCCTAGGGATTACACCCGGAGTTATTGGGAGACATGCTTCCGTTGTAAAAATCGGATAATGATGTGCTTTTTTTGGGGACCCGGGTGCTGAGACTACCGATATAATTGGACCGTGAAATACGCAGAGATAACAAGCTATATGAAATGGCTGGTTTGACAATATTTGACGGTAAACGTTTCTATATAGTATATAATATATATATTTTATAAAAGCTATGTCCGATATTCATTTTATATATTTTTATAGCATTCAAATTTAATGGTGTATGTTTTAGGATTAATAATAATAATTATTTTAAATTTTTAAACGCAGGTTCTTTGATATGTTCTGTAAATGGCTAAAGCAAGGTATTGTTTTTTTTTAGAATAATGGAAGTTTGGAACGGCTTGGAGAGCTAATCTACACAGTTGACTAATACTAATGATTTATACCGATTTTGATTACAAAATTGTGTCAATCGTATCGTTTCGGTATGGTGAAGATAAAAGATTGACTAAATATAAAAAAAAAAAAACAGTTTATGTGATTTACATAATTTTCCTGAGCTCTTGTGGATTTTTTGGATAGTTTTGAATTAGCGAGTTAGAATTTAGAACTTGCTGGAAAGCTTTTTTGTTAAGGATTTTCTATGAAAAACCTTGGAATTATCAAGCATACGCATGAAAATACTGCAATACTATATAGATTTCATCACAAATCAAAAAATGAATATGATGATTGGCTCAATGCGTTTCCCATTTGTTTTACTATTCATATTATTATACTCAGAGTTTCGTAGAATAATTATGTTGGTGTGTTGTCGACGAAATAAATTTGGTTTCAAGGCAAAACTATCTGCACATTGTATTCATAGTAATCTAGAAGAAGCATTTATAAATCTTACTTAATTAAGATATAACAATAAATTTATAATTTCACAAAATAATATCAATTGTTCTTATAATTTGGACAACAATACATTTTTTGTAGGAGAAATTGTGTTAACCTGCAATTTTTAGAAATTAAATTATTTAAAATTTAAAGGCTAGAAAATATTTTTATCAAATATGTATACGTATGTGATTTATATCATTGATTTCAAAAATAATATAAATGATACTTTTGAATAGTAACTACTGACTCAGTGATCCCTATTATAATGTCTAATGAACTTATAAAAATAAATAATTTCATACGTTTGATAATTAATTTTAATATACACAGTTATCTATATTATTTACATTTTATAACGAATATTAATTTTTGATTACCCATTTCACATTTTAATCATAATTTGATAATACTTATACACAATATGCACATTGCACATACATAATTTAGTATTAATTGCAGAAAATACTTGGTAGATAATTACTTATTTCCTTTTTTTTTTATTACTATGACTTATTCACTTATGCAGTTTTGCTATGGCCCGAGTATGTAATTGCTATACTTGTTCCCCATTTGACATGTGGTGTAAACGCCTGTATTGAGTAAACCTCAAGTTTGACAAATAAAGATCTTAACAATTAGTATTATAAAGTATAATGTAACGTTTTAGTTTTACGTTATATACATTATTATTAAACATTAAAACAGTTTATTTTTTATTTATTTTTATTAATATTCAATCGAATTTGATTTTTGCTGTTCTCACATTTATATAATTGGTAAATTTATTTGAACGGGATAATATCAAACAACACAATATAATTTTAAGTCTTTACAAGTTATAAATTAATTATCATTATAATAATTACATGATAAAAAGTTATACCTGTGTGCTTTAGTACATTTTTTGTTGTATTCTCAATTATAAATTATTTAAATAATTACCTACCGCTGTAGCATAGTACAATAGTTATAGTCTATTTTATTTTAAAATAAAAATAATATTTTCATGAGATATAATAATTCAAATGCTTTTTGCTGCACATTATTCGTACATATTATTATTACACGATTCAATCAATAAAATTATTTCAGACAAAAAATGTAACAATATATTATAAAGTAAAACATTCTAGTAACCTATAAAATAAAAAAATTACATTATTTAGAAAAAATTTTATTAAACAATGTAGTTTTGGTACTAAAATAAAATACATTTTATAAATACTCATAAGATTATTAGTTAATAATTAAATATATTTATTCATACAAATATTGTAGAGGTACCTGGTACGTGTATTTAAAAATATAGACCATAATTTATATACTTTTAGTAAAACAAATACTTCTACGATGATTAATCGGTTTTAATTTTTTTTTTTTTTTATCAAATTTTATAATTTCAAAAACTGATTAATTAATTTACGAATATATAATTACAATATGTTGTTAGGCAAGATACAATTTAATAATATTACTCTAGAACATTATAATAAAGACATTATAAATGCATATTCTTAACTTACATTCATTTAAAAATTTAATTTGGATGCTAAATTAATTAAAGAAGATTATTTGACAGGGATTTGTAATTTTTTTTAAAGAATTTTTTTATAAACCTCCAATTGCTTATTTAAATGTGTCATATTTGAAATATGTAAAATACCAAGAAAAAAAATAAGACTTTTATTTACTAAAATAATAAAAACGGCAAATAAAGATAAGGGTCTTCTTAGAACCAGCTTGTCAGTCAGTCAATAAGTATTTTAATTTTTTAGATTCTGAGCGGAGCGGAGCAATGAATATATTGATTATATAATGATGTGTGCGTGTGTTTTTTTCTGTTTGTTGTATAATCTTTTGAAGCATTACAAATAATTCGATTTACGACTTTGAGCAAAGTTGCTGGTAGAAAATTAGTCCAAGTTGGTACTTTGTAAAAAACAAAAAAAAATCTAGTATTTTTTAATTACTTATTCAGGAAAAAATGAGTTTTTATGCAAAACCAATATTCGAGAAAATCTATTTTGTGTTTTAACTTCATAAACAAATAACTGTATGTACTTTAAATTTTTATTATATTCATGATTATATTTTTTTTAGCCTTTAGCTGTTTAAAGACATGACAATTTTTGACTTTTTAATATTTTTTTTTAAAAATTATTGTCGTTAAAATTGTTTTTGTTTAGCTAAAAAACTTTGAAAATATAATACAAGATTCCTTATAAATTGTTATAACTATTTATAAGATACGTTGATAAAATTTGTTTTTATAGCCATTTGTAGTTTAAGGTTTTACTAAATTAATTAAAGTCAAGAAAATTTATAAATCATTTTGTAATTAAACATTTATAAAATGTTCAATTTTTATAACAAAGGCTTGAAAAACGAATAAGAGTTTTATTATAAAATAGTTCACTTTTTAACCAAAACTTATTGAAAATATACGAACAGTCTTTTTTCATAGACATATTAAATTTAAAAGAATTTATATAATTAAATAAAGTATAACAATTTAAGTTATTTTGTTGTGATTTAAAAATATTATTTGAGAGTACTTGAAATGTTAAACATATATTAATATATTTTATTCACACAATGACATTATGAAACACAATATTTTTGGCAAAGCATAATTTTACCAACTACATTTCTAAAACAGATAATTTTTTTAATTTTCTTTACACAAATAAACGTATGGAAACTATTTAATTAAAAATTTAATTTATAATACTTTCGCGCTGGAAAATTTGGTATGGTTTTTTTTTAGATAAATGTATGATAATATTGTTAATGTTAATGGACCATGCATAGAATAATTTTTAAAGGATATAAATATTATGCAAATCGTTATTTTTTAATCAGATTGTCAATCATAGAGAATGGCATTCATTCGCTTTAAATTGGGCAGTGTCAATCAACTTTGAACATAAGGGTAATGACTTATGGTTAAGAAGCCAATCGTTTAATGTGAAACTAAACGTAATGAAGATAACATAGACCGTGATAGTACTCTTGTATAGTTGTATGTAACATTATAACAACATCTAGACACATAATTATATTTTTTTTATCTAATCTAATGATTTTTATAATATATTATTTAAAATTTATCATATTTTAATAATTAATAATCTATTTTTAAATATTGATTTCATAGGCTCTTAAAACGTTATTCGTGCATACATTTTTAATCGTAAATTTGATATGAACACAAAACTGAAGGACTTCACCAAATTAATCTCTGAGGCAGTAATATGGATAGAGTCTCGTGAAGTTATGTTTATATTAAATTTAATGTGATATTTCGCTTGAACTTTTAATTGCTTATTTATGTTTACTATAATAATAATAATAATAATAATTAAATATGTTATTATTATTTTTTTTTATTATTTGAAAGAGCTTAAATATGTTATTTAATTTTAAGTATTTTAATCTGATGCTATTATACACTGTTTAGTCATACAAATTAAATAAATAAAATATTAATTGGTTTCTAAAAATTTAAATAAGCAATGGATTTTTAACACCGAAAAATTGTTTACTACTTTTTGTAACGTTTAAAAAGTAAATTTAAAAATAATCACTTGTATAATGACTCATGACTATTACTTCTATAGTAATTATGTATTTTAGTTACAATGTTTCATATTTTATCACACTAAAATGTCATTTTTTGGAATTATACTTGTGTATTTCACATGTTTAGTACCTACTGATTATTATTTATTTAGTACTTAGTACCTATATTAATTCATTGTGTTTGATATGTTTTATTTTTATTTTTATACCATCATAATATGTGTCAAAATAAAGTATATTAATAAAATGATATAATAATATCAATAATAAAACGTAATTCAATGTTATTTTTTTTAAAGAAATGTAATGGTAGATGGCGTTTTGTAATAAACAATGATAGTATATAGAGAAAATATGTTTTTTTTTCTAAAAACCTACATATATCTATGGTATAATATGCATAGTTTCAGATTATATTCGTAATTTTTTTTTTAAATGAACATCACCAGAGTATGTTCCTATAGACTTGAGATTTTAGCATTACAAATTCTACTGTACTTTAAAAGTGAAAAGCGAATATAATATAGGTAATATATAATTTATCATAAGTATATTTGATATTAAAATTATACATCGTATATTGTAACTTTGGAAGTTCTTCTGGCTGGATACCGAAAAAAAATATATTTGGCTATCACATAGGAATTTAGAGGCATACAATGTTTCTCAACAAAAGTAGACTTGTTTCTGAAATGTTTAATAAAGCGCCTTAAGATTTCCCATTAAACGTAAACTGTTGATAATCTTAATACGTATTATGTAAATGTGAGGAGAAGAAAAATACTGACAGGAAATTGGATTGAGATGTTTTTTTTGACTCTTCTTTTTTCCGTATTTTTATTTTAATTTTATTTTTGTTTGTTGCTCGTTAATCGGAGACCTTTAAGAGTTCGAATTTCCCAAAAGACAGCATTTCTTTTGTTTTTTATCTTTAGCTGAGTTTTAATTTCACATCGCCTATTCCAAGAATCGTATAGCATTAGTACGAGGGCATTGACATGACATAGAAAGGAGGGACAGCCAAGAGAAGTTAAATAGCACTTAACGGATTCCAAGTGTCTTAATCAACCACATTACAGCAATAAGTTGCTCAGTTGTGGTGTAATTGCATTTCTCGCTCATAAAACGTTTTTTTTGAAAACAAAATGAATGTTTTGGATAATTTTATTGGAAAGGGCAATTTTTCAAAAACTTTCCTAATTCAAAATTTGAATTAAATTACTATTACTGGTAATTAGATATAAGTGTCTGTCATTCATAACATTTTGTGTTAAAGTTTAATTATTAAAGTATTTTGTTCATAAACTTATTTGTATACGGTATACACAGGTATGTAAAAAGTAGTTTTCTATTAATTTATGACGTAAAAAACTGAAAAGTATAAATTACACATGTATGCATGAAAAATAATATAAATTAAATTTATTTCTAAGAATCAACAACAATATAAATCAATTACTTACATTATTTATTTTATTTTAGTTTTTTTTTTATCTTCAGCTACGAAGGTCATTAGCTTTATATATTATATTTTATATAGAATTGACTACAATTTTAACGTGAGTAATTTTTTTTGTAAAATATTTAAATTATAAAACAAAATTTTCGCTTATAATTGTTATGTTATTTAATACATAAATACATAAATAAAATAAAAATACGCAAGTTTCAATTTAGAATTGTTTTATGTTTTATCACTGAATTTAAATATAATACAATTTACATTCTTTTTTACGTTAACTCATGATTGTAAGTTTACGAGGAAGGTTGATAATGTTATTGAATTAATATGTTTAATAAATGACTTAATTGTTGCTTTGCTTGTATTCAGAGTGAGAATAATAAAAATAAATATAATAGTTTAGATAGAATTGTATATTATGAAGTTATAAGCTCATGAGTTATGAGATTTGAGAATTCAATAATGGGAGTTGGATAAATAAATACAAGTGTATTGAGTTTTTTAATTTTAATGATAAATCAATATATACAAATAAACAATTATTACTTTGTAGGAACATTATCTTATTTTCTTATACTTACCTCCATTTATATAACTATTTACATTTAATAACTATTCGTTTAATCTGATACGTTTATCTGTATTATATATAATAATACAGACAGGGTACAAAAATAATTGTGACAGTTAATTGCTTGTAATGAGTTGTTTTGATTTATTGTGGTTGAATTTCAATTATGATAGTTTTAACCTCTCCAAAGGAACAGTAAATCTTAGTTGATCGCTGTCTTTCACCGGAAATTTCCGGAAAAGAGGTTAGGGAGCCCAGAGTGCAATTATGTAGTTGTCGTTTAATGTGCCATTGTATAGAACAGTGTTTCTTAAACTTTTTAAGATTACGGAACACTAAAAAATAATACTTTTATGCGGAACCCCTATGAAAATCATCTCCAAAAAGGAGGGTACACAATACATAGGGATTAACGGCAACATTAACTTCATGCGTAATCCTTAAATGATGTCCTAACCTAACCCTAGGATTTTTCAGAACACAATTAAAGAAACACTAGTATGGAATATTGGTAGTGGTGTATGATCATAGGCTAAACCAAAAAAGATCTTCGCGTTTATATACAAAACATTTGTTGCTGCCTCGTACAAGGACATCTAGATCGTTAGTCTCAAATAGTCGGTTTGGATTTTTGTACGCCACAGATAATTGTATTTAGTACTATTTTGCAGAGATTTTTAATCTGGTAAAATAAACTATCGCGTGAGTATTGCAATATGTCTGTGTACGATTTTACTGCGAATTAAGGCGATGCTACCGTTACATTTGTGTCCTTAAAAGTCTATGGTAAACTTTGTATATTATGACAGAATAGAAATTGTGCAGTTGGATTTGGATTTTAGTGGTTAAATTGGTTTCACTTATTAAAACGATATTGACGTTTATGTTGGTTAAAAATGTGTGGAGTTTTGTTTATTTTGGATTTTATTTGTGTCCTAATTTAGAAGTTTAGTTTACTAGTTAGTCATTGCATGTTGATTGGAGAGTCATGACCGAGGTGATTAATTATTTTATGATAAAATTCTGAAAGATAAAATCATTTTTAGACTAAACAAGAGTAGCCGGTGATGAAGTTAACAGTCTTTCTTTAGTGTTGGTTTGTAAGGAATTGGGGGGGGGATGTTGAATCTCTTTGAGTTATTGTAACGGCCGCCACAGTGTCATTGTGTCAACCTACAGTAGACAAAGAAAGGATAGTTGATATAGAGGAGTAAAATTGAAAAAAGCTAAGGTCTATGTAGTTGAGATTTGAAATGTACCTTGTAAAACTTACTGCCAAAGATATGATGTTAGTCTGGCAAAATTTTCGATCGATTTTATAGCATTTTGATAGCGTTTTATTTGTACTGATTTACATATGTATATCAATATAGCAAAGAATTATTACACCCTTACTATACTTTATCCATAGGTTTTATTTTACATGGTTACTTTTGTTCCATTTTTCAAAGTATAAAAATACTTGTGACTCGTTGGTTTTGTATTAAATAGCTTGTGTCAAGTGTTATAGTTATACCAATGGTATGTGTGTCATTATTTATGTTTTTAATCTAAATTAATAACAATAATATTTAATATTTTTTTCTGAATTCCAGAATTTTTAATAGAATAGAAGGTCATGTTATTAATTTACAATTCACATTCTAAAATATGTAATATCAATGTATATAAATATATTTATATATAAGCATTTCCAATCACGGCTTATAAAATAATTGATAGTTTAATTACTTTAGTAAATTATGTTTATGATGTATTAAATTTTGTTTTAATATTAATAACAGATTCTAATGCTTTTGAATAAATTATTTATTTTTAATAAGTATAGTGTTGTTGATTAAATAAAATTTGCATTTTGTTGAACTAAATTCATGAAACATTTAACTTAAATACATAATATTGTAAAGCCGATAAATTAAATAGTTATTAGAAATATTAGTCAATAGAAATTTAAATATTAATAGTTATTAATATTTAATTAGTATCATGTAAGCAATCCTTCACAATTAAATCGACGTGAATTTATATATTTATAGTTTTTATAATTTATATTAGGCTTTATAATAATTTAACTGAAAATATATTAAGCTATGGTTAAAATAAAACTATTATGTAATGATCGATTAAATTTCTATATTTGATGTATGGTCTGCGAAAAGCTTTGTAGGTAATTACAATTTTTCACTACGGACCATAAATAATTGGGATCCCAGCTCGTTAGATATTTAACGCTGGATAAATTATTGAACTCAACGGGATGTTAATTTTAGTTTAGAGGTTATTTACGGTAATATTGCAGTGGTAGAAGATTTAAATATTAAATAAAACACCTTAAAGAAGTAAATTACTGTAGAATATAAAGCTATTCAGACTTTTAGGTTACTTAGCATAAACGGCAGCTCTTGAAAAAACAAAACACAAAAAACACAAACACTTGTAAAGAGATAATTAATTACGAATAAAATATAAATATATTATGTTGTAAATTTTGCGCGATGTCCGTAGTAATATTACTACATCGGAGAAACGTAGGTCTATTGCCCCCTCCCCCCGAAGATTCTTAGATAATCGTACAGAGGGTATCATTAGGCACGTTTCCCCGCGCCCGAGTGCCAATGGTATTGAACACAACAGAACTTAACCCATTTAACTTGTGCGAATCGTTTGCCAAACGCCCAAACAGTAGTGTGTGCGTGTGCGCGAATTTGTTTGTGTGCGTGTGTGCGCGTGTGTGCGGATCTGCTTCTGGCTCGAGTCCAGCCGACTCCAGAGAACTGCATGCGTCGATTTTCGGCGATCGCCAAAAACCGCCACTGATAATAATATATTCGATTCGACCCGACTACCGAATCCTATCGCTTCGTTTTACTCCTCGCCCTTACGCATCCGCCGCCGCCGCCGCCACCACCAATGCAGGAGTAGGTTAATGCTCACCAGGAGGGGTCACACAGTGTGGCTTAATGACATCGTAAACAATAGATATTGCATTGTCTCATCACTTATGGTCCATTAATATTTATTACTACGCTTTTCCGGAGGTCAATCGGTGCATTATTTTATGCGTGCGTGCAACATTCTAATGAATATATTGAACAGGCCCGTTTCGCGTATTAGTATGAGGCTATACTGCAGGATTACAATAATAATGATAATAACAATAACGATACCATGGCGCCTTCTATGCGGCATCCCTATATCCCCAATCACCAACAAGTCGGCTAGAATAGCAATTCAAACTTTGCCGGAGAAAATGAGAGGCGCATTTCGGTACACCATTAGTGGGCTATGGTTTACTCGTTATACGGTCCTGTGTAGACTGTAAGGTTTTTTAGTTTCAAAAATAGACGTCATTTTGGTCACATCAAATAAGTTTGGGGAATTTGATTTTTAACCATTTATAATTGCATTTTCCAGTCGTTGTTTTTATTTGATCAGAACACTATTCTACAGTTAACATAACTTCTTCTTTTATAACATGCATAAAAAATTTAATTAAATTAACATAATAAAAACGAATTATTCCAATTAAATAAATTAAGTTTAGTAAGGAATCTGAAAAATGAAAAATTTGTTTTTTACAAATATTGTGATTATAATAAACTAGCCCTGTAGCCCATAATAATTGGTATTGAGAAAGACTGATATAAATGCTATACTTTTGAATTAAAACAAATAATTTATTAATTATGTCATCATGTCATCATCAAATTTTATATAACTCGATTAATCTTATCTTGTTTAATATTGTTACCGAAATCTCGAAGTTTTGTATAAATTATTTTGGCCAAGTGCATGATAACTTTTGGATGTGTACCTATAAAAATTTGACCTTTGCCAAAAAATAGAATTACATACATTCATATTTGTATAAGTTTTGTTGAAAACCAATTGTTTTTATGTTTGTTTCTATTTTTTACTTGTGCCAGCTCATCAGTATAGGTGTCTAGTTAAATTGTTCGAGTTTACTTGTGTATTTTTAAAGAGAAATTGTCTTGGATTTGTTCCCAATTAAGAAACCCCAACCTAACGAGTATAAAAATTTTAATGAAATATTATATTTTACACATTTTATGTAATAAATTGACCTATTTTTAAAGTTATTTTAACCCGAATAATTAGTGTTTTTATGATTACAATATTGAATGTATAATTTTTTTTATAAAATTTATATTTATATAAACACAAAACTATAGATTTTGATTAAGTTCTTAAGGATTGAAGATATCTGTAAGAAAATGGTCATTACTTAGAAAGTAAGGGAATGAAAGAATAAAATAATTACTATAAATATTAGAATAATATCATAACATTTAAAGTTTCGGGTAGAAAAATAAATAATTTAACATATTTATAGAGATATTAAAGTAACTCATAATAGATAATATTATAATATTATAATATATCATGAAATATTTTAACAATCTGTGTTATAAATTACAATAACGTATTGTGTGAATTATTAATACTATAAGCTTATAGAACAATATTATAATTATGTATACATATAAATTAATAACTTAATAAATGAATTTATCAAATTTTGTTTATTTGTTTAGTTGTGTGTAATTTAAAAACATAAAAATACTAACTAAAATGGTTAACAAGTGAACACAAATGTTGAAATTTAAAATTTTTTAGTAAATACGAATCGGTTGAAACATAGATGAAATGAATAATGTATTTTTTATAAGAAATATAACTGTATAATATTAAAATAGTTTTTAATGAACGTTTATCGGTCTGTTGAAGTTTCCTTTTAGCACTTTTCAATGAATATACATTGTCCCTAAATGTTCATCCATTATCAACAAAACTGCTGGATCGTCTTTAAGCTAAATGGATAAACTTCTTCACTTGAACTAGTCTAATTCAGTTTAAACAACTTTCATAGAATTGAATACACTCATGACTGTAGGAAAGTTTTTACCACTAATTTGAAAGAGGTTTGTAACTTTCTAAAATTAATCGAAGAATACAGTTTACTCAACAAGCTAAAAACACAATTAAAAAATAATGTTGATCAACGATAAAATGTTTTATAACATTTATATTTCTTAATAATTTATTATCTTAATTTAACTAATAATTTGTTTTAGATGAATAAGTGAATTGTAGGTATTTTTTAGTATACACAAAACATAATATTAATTATATATTAATATATTAATAAAGTCTAACTGTTTAAAATTATTAAGATTCTTAATTCTTGCACTTATAGTTAAATTAATATATTATCAATAGAGCAAGGACTTTTATGCACTAAAAAGTCATCAGATATGCACTTAGGCATCAAAAAATTAAAAATATGCAGTTAAATATACCCTTAAAAAAATTAATACCCTAAAATTTATAGTTCTAAAAATCATATTTTTTCTTTAAATATTTAATTTTAATAATTTTATATTATTTCTCTATAAGTTTTAACTAAATTCGATTTCACTTTATTGTAATCTAATCTACAGATTCGCAATTAAGATAAAATGAGTCACTATTGTCTTTATGAGAAATTATTTAGAAACAGTTAAATATAATAATTTATGTCCTTGATGTGTACTATAGTCGTTTAACAAGAGTTTAAAATTTAAAATAATTTTTTGTTCTTCATGTATTTACTCGTCGTTTACAACAAAGTATTTTTTAGTATTATTTAATATTATCTTTGTGAATAGCTTATTTTTATAGTACAAAAAAAGTCACTAGAGAGCTCTACTATTAAATGTTATTATTTTTAATGAAAGATTTATTACTTTTTAGATTCTGAACTAAGTGATGAATGTACCTTTTGGTTTTATAATGGTATGTATTTTTTTGTCCAGCCGTCATTTTTAGAGTTGTTTCTAATACTAAATTTGATTTTAATACAATTCTCAGTACTTATTATAATAATAGGATACAAATTAAATAAAAAGACTAAAAAATGGGAATGTAATAGTATGTTGAAACGTTTTGTTAAAAAGTAATTGTATGTCTCATTCTCAATTTTAAATTATTGATCAATAAATTATTTACTTTTTTGTCAAAAAATAATTTTATATCATGATTTAAAATTTAAAAATAAATTTTATATAATCAATAGGAATATTAAAAATTATGCATATTAATAAATGTTTAATGGTGTTATTTTTGTTTAAATTATTTATTATTTAATATATCGTTTTAAAATTTAAAATTATATTTTTCACTGGCTAATGATTAGGCCGGGCGTAAACTGCTCAAAGAAATAACATGAATGCCAAATATACATCACCAATCTGTGCATTAGTCCGCTATTTAAAATTAATTTTTCCTACAAATATTTATTAATAATGCATTAAGCATTTATACTTTGTACATACCAATTATAATTAATTTATTTTAAAGCTAATTATATTCTTATTATACATTTCAAAATATAAAATGAACATTTCATATTTGCTTAATGCTAAAATAAAAAATAAAAAAAGCCTTTCAAAATGTTTTATGCATTACTAATGAGTTTTCAGTGAAATAGCAATTTTAAAGTTTTGACGTTTAGTCATCGTTTTTATTAACTTACCGACCTATTTTATATGAAGTTATGATTACTAAAACACAATATTATCTACTAAATATGCGTTTTACATTTTTGTGTTCTTAGTATAGAATTTTCGTAGTCTATATTAAATTTGTAAAACGATATACTTTAAAAATAAAATATGAAAAATAAAAAATATTGTGAAGTTGGTTTAGAAGTAATATTGCCCGGAATTTAGAAGAAAATATAATTTTTATATTTTTCCATAAATTTGGGAATTGGTATTTATGAAAGTTGTTCATTTGTGAAAGCACCCTATGTACTTTCAAAATAATTGTATTTATAAATATATGTTGTTACAATTTTCAAGCATACTATGTACAATATAAGACAAAAGATAAAAAGATAATATATTTCGATTATGTGCCTGTAAGAAACTAGGAAAATATATAACAGAATTTAGCAGAGAGTATATATTTTTTAACTCACTTTGGGCATTCTTTTAGCGACCCTTCGCTTCCCTTCCATTCAAAAGCCTTATTGTAAATTGAGTTTTGTATTATACACCCTCTTTATAAACGTCCGAACGCTGTCCAGAGGAATAATGTTATACTGAGACAATCGCTTATTCCACCTCCGCTATCATCTCGAAGTAATCTCCCGACTACCTTCTATTGACGTTTTGTACGCAACACACACCGTATTGTTTAACCCTTATGAGCTAGCTATTATTATTATTCTTTTTCTTCTTATTATTATATTATTTCAAAGTTTACGTGTATGAAAATTCCTCTTGTCGGTAATTTCGAATCAACCGATTTAACTAAAATTGTTTTTCCTATGTTATATGTTTAAAATATGAATAAACAATTAATAATAATGTGTTGTTTAATATATGTATGTATAATATATGGCTAAAATGGATTGTAAATAATGATTAAACATGACCTTGTTTCATCAGCTGAAAAATAATACATTGCCAAAATGCTCAAGTTAACGTGTATGAATACACTAGTTAAAAAAAGTAATAGATTTGATAATTTAATTATAATAATAATAATTACATTTAGCAAACGTTAAAAATAATGTTATTAAGATTTATATTATAGGAATAAAAAACTTATTATAAAATATGGTTAATTTTATATAAATTTATACTTATTAATTTTTTCTAACTAAACCAAAATAAATCCAACAAAATCTTTACAAAATTCTTAGTAAGTCATGCCCTAACAAAAATTAATAATAGTAAAATCATTCTTCAAACAATAGCCGAAAACTGGACTAACAGTTTTTAATTTACAATATTTTCAAATGATGGATCTAATTCGGAGAAGACGGACATTTGAATGCTATCAGTATTACAGAAAAGTTAATCGGTTAACATGATATTACAAAATAGTTTGTCCATCGCGGCCATTGCCATTTTGCGCTAAAATAATTAATTTATTTTAAGTATAAAAGCCTATTCGTGAGAAAATAAAAAGGGGTTTTTTCCGACAGTTCATTTGCGTAAATATTTTACAGTAACGAATTGGTATAATTCGTTTTTAAAGACACGGCATACGTGATAAAGTTATTTTTATAAGTCTATAGATTTTAATGTTTTGTATATTATTATGTAGAAAAATTGAAAAAAAGTTTTATTTCAGTGTTTTGTTATATTTTACTATGTAACTACTTTGTTATCGGATATCGTTATTTGTTAAATCATTGCACAAGAATGATCACAGTGTGATTTTATCAGAAATTCGTAACGTTACCAATAAACACAATTTAGCAATGTTTTTGGCTGTTGTTATTATTGTTTTTAATTATTTTTAACTTAGACACACGAAGGTCATTATCAGGGTCAGTACTTACGTTAGGGTCTGGAAGTATAACATGAAATTCAAGTCATCACCAATGTGTTAGCTTTAGCACATCTGAATTAGAGTATATAGCTTTAAGTTTAGCAGTCTAAGAATTAACTTGATTAAAATTGTTTTTAAGTGAAATACTGTACTTCCTAAACATAATGCTAACAATGTTTGGAGACAATCAGAGTGCAATAAAACTTGTGAAAAATGCAGAGGTTTATAGGAAAACCAAGCGTATAGATGTTAGCTAGCAATATGTACGAGTAAAGTTTAATAAGGGATTATTTTCATTACAGTACATACCTAGGAAAGAGTAGATTACGGACATTATGACGAAGGCAATTTCACGAACGCGATTCTAAGAGCTTAGGGAAATGTTAGAAGAGTCGTCAATATTGATGTACAAAGAGTGTATTGTTTTAAGGGAAGTGATGGAATTATAATTAAAAACCCTGTATCGTGTAGTAGGTATATACGTAACTATTAACGCTGTAGTGCAGCCGACGTTGAGCAGAATTTCAAATCCAAATTTTTATCATACTGTAATAAATTAATTGTCCTATGTAATACTCGATGCTAAGAGTTAGTCGTTGATTTATATTAAATTTCGTAACACTCATATTTTGTATTGTATCATTATAATAATAAAATTATTACTATACCTATGTAACCGCGATATTATAATAATATGTATCTAAAGCTTCTGTATATTTGTGTATTTCAACATATATAATTTTACATTTTTTATTTAATGCCATCAACTATATTGCTGAATTGTAATTATTGTGTATTATCATGTTAAAAAATATTGTGATAAATAATATGTATATTTCACTGCAGCTATCGTATATTATTAATTTACCACAATCTACAGATATTTGTGTTTCTTTATTTATAATAATATTAATTAATTAATCAAAATTTTATTTGTGATGCATTTTATTAATATTATAATAATATGACAATTGCATAACTTATAATATTTTACCATACAAAATATACATCACAAACATATTTATTTATCTAATGTAAATATAAGCCCAGGCAATGTAAATTCGAAATTTCATTAATTAATTACTGGTTGGACTATTGTTATTAGTTTAGTGAAGCAAGAAACATTACAATATAACGATGCCAATGTGTTTATCGATGTCTGTATAGCTGTATAATATTTGTTTATTGTTTTATGTCAATGTTGTTTGATGTAAACAATTGACAATACAATTATATCTTAATATCAACGTGTCACATTTACTATTGAATACCTTTGTATAAATTATCAAAATACCCGATAGGTATAAAATATATGTATAATATAATAAAATATATTACGTAGATATAAATACTTTAATTATTTTCATTGATAAAAATATAGTTTACAAATATATATAAATGTGTAATCTGTATGGATTTAAAGTAAACTTTGATAAATAATATTATCAAATGTTTAAATTGTAATATATTGTGTTAAGAAATCTTTAACGAATTTGTACTTCTAAAGAATATTTTTAAGAATTACCTTTAAAACGATATTTACAAAAAAAGGCATTTGTTATACGATTTAATAAATACTGTTCAGATAAAAAAATAAACACAACCTATAGGATCTAAATGATTCACTGCCGGACAAAGACCTTTTACTGATATGTGATTGAGCCAAACATAGTGACACCGTAGTACAGAATGACTGTTTTTTTTCTCGAGGCTCGAGAAATTACATCTATTTGTAATAGCAAGTAATGTGGAGGTGGGGAATAAAAAGTTAACGAATAAACTCGAGCAAAAAGTACTCCATGGAAGAAGAGAGATAAAAAACAAACTTATTTATTTGATTACTTCTTCCTGTCAAATTTTCTCCAAAGTACTTTGCCAAAAGGACGATTACACGGCAAACCGGGTGTGGGGTTTTTAAAAGCGCGAAAAAAGTATAACAAAAAAAAAAAAAAAGAAGAAAAAAAATAATAAGAAACGAGTCACGAAAAACTTTTTTAATTTCCCTTTGGAGACAATAAAAGTATTTAGTGTTTCCTAAAACCAGAGTGTAGTTGTAGGCCGATATGCGCTTATAAAAGAGATAGGTATGGACCTGTATAACATCTCATGGAACAAACAGTTCTATGATTTAACATGCAAATCATGATAAAATGTATAATTGATGGGTGGAGAAATATTCATTAAACGAATACAAAAAATTAATAATAACGGTCTTTTCTCAATGAAATTTTGTCGAACCCCCTTAGGCTGGATCTTGTTTGAACGCTAACCAGACGACGTATTAAATTAATTTTTCCTTCACCGTTTATTAAACTAAAAAAGGAAGAAAATATTAATTTTTTTACTTGTCTCTTCTCATACTTCAGGGCTTTTGGAGCTCAAAATTGATTATTAATTAAAATGCATTAATTTACGGTAGAATGGTAACATTGTGAAAATAAAAAAATAAAGTGAACCAGAGAAATATTATGTACAAACGTACAATATTTGTTAAAAATATTGAAATACAAATTGTATAATACGCTACTTTAGTTTATTGATCTAAAAACCCGAACTAGATATAAATTTTATATTTAAATTACTTGAATCATATTTGTCTTTAATCTTTACAATAATTTTGTTTAGAAATCTAATCTTATAAGATGAAAATAATATGCTTTTAGATAGTTAAATAATATTATTTAATAGATTCTATTAAGAATTAAAATATTAAAATAGTTAAAAATACTAATTTATTGCGTGCTTAGACAACTCGTAAGGATTAATAAAGTAAGTATCGAACGTTTATTTCGGTGATTTTTAACGAATTAAAGCGGATGCTTAACTATTTTTTATACAACAATACAACAATAGAATAGTTAATATTTTAGTTATGTAAGTAAATATTATTAATATTACACAATATACATTGTTATTTATTATTGTAACTTTTATATTATTATAAGATCGCGGTATAATTATACGCTCTTTAATATAAAACCAATAATTTAAACACCATATTATAATTTGATTAAGTTAAACATAATTATAATTCATATTAGTATAACTGATAAAATTTTCGTTTCCCACTTAACTAATATATTCATATATTTTTAGTTCAATCACTTACATACCTACAGCGTTTATCAATAGTTAATATTGAGCTTTAAATCTAAACTCTAGAGTTCTATATGTAAAGTGTATCTATAATAATAATATGACCAAATATTTTCATTAAATGCATTATACTTAAACTTAGCCAGTGTATTTTACTATCCTTTACAAAAGATTTTTCTATTGGTAAATCGTAAATGACTGACAAATATTACCAACTACTTGACTATAATTCAATGACAGTTAATGGACACTCTAGAATAACTGTAACTGACATTGTGTCAAAATGAACAGTCATCGACTACAGTAGTTCTGTAAATATTATTTTAGGTGATTAATCAATAAAAATGTATCAAATTCAATTGAATTGCTTTTATAGATATTTTAAAAAATTATGTTCTTATAGTATTATAACGTGTATGTCGTAGGTATAAAACTTGTGGTTTTCAGGTGGGAATTATTTTTTAATTTGCGTAAAATATTTTATATTTTTAGCTTAAATTTCTATGCATCACGAGGATAATACAGTTTTGACTTAAATTTCATAGGAAAATATATTTCAGGAGATATTGTGAGTTGATAAAATTAGATGATTATGTATTTGATAGCTGTGCACTATCATTCACTTAGTGGCTGACAAGTTGAAATGAAAGCTTATAAAATATAATAAATATATATTTAACTTGTCATGTTAGTTAAATAAACATTTTGTTTTAATATATAACACATATTATCAGTGTATAAAAAATGTATATTAAATAATGAATGAATCCATTGATTGTTTTAATTTTATTTCGAAATATATTATGTTCATTTGCGTAAGTACTAAATAGTAAATACCTACAATAATTAAAACTGTATTTACGCATACGGCTAAAATATTTAGCAAAAATACATAATATTAGATATGATGAAAGTTTATAAATTATTTGTTCGATATAAAAAAAGTATGTGAGTACTGTTCAGCTGTATATTATGTTTCGAGTGGGTCACTATTATAGGTATGTTAATAAAATTCAATGATATATTATTGTATACGAAAAACGATTCTGAGAGAAAATGGTCTATTTTCTTGTATCAAGTGTCAATATTTTTTGATACATCAATTAAAGTCATTTTTTTTTTTACTTTATATTACTATTATACTAGGTAGATCATAATATAATTAGTAATTAGTTATTTTAATAGTATATATTTGTAACATATAATTTCAAATTATATAACTCAAAAGTTAATAATATCTTTCTGTAAGCACCGCCACTACAATTTATAGTATAAATAAATAAATAAAAATATCTTAAAATAAAACAAAAATATTATTGCATATAGTATAATTATTCATAGATATATAAAATATGTAAGAGTTTTAAGTTCTCACACATAATGTTTTTAAAATTTAAAATTATAACAAAATTATCAAAATATCTTTATTTACCTATCAACTACTGTTCTGGTTAGTTATTTCGTAAAAATCGGAGCTTAAAATGTCTATAATAAATAATTTTCTTTGTATATTTTTTAGATTTAATGGTTCCTATATAAACTACTTATGAGGAATTTCGTATTCAATTTTAAAAATTTAGTCGCATAAAGAATTTTTTTATGCAATTTAACTTACAAAATAGTTATTAATTTTTTGCAATTTTGTAAAAACTCCTAATTTAAAATGAATATGAAGAAATTGTACCTATATATTTTTATATAAATGTTTAATGTAAGAATATATTTGGTGAGGTTTTGTATTATATTTTCAAGTATTTCTACCCAGCAAATAATTTTAAATCGACATATTTTTATAAAAGGAAAAAAATCTAAAATATTGTCTTTTATCTATAAATAACTCAAAAAAGATTAACAATTTTGAACATTTTATCATAAAATGAAAATGGTAATATAAATATTTATTAATGAAAACTTCAAGTATGTATTGTTATTTTTTTTTTAAATACAATAAACTATCGGAAATTTTTTGAGGAGAAATAATTATTTTATAAACAGATATCGAATGTTATAAATGTATGAATTTAAAATCTATAACTTTGTGTACTCATACAAAACAAAAAACATCATGTAAAATCAATAAAATCATCACTCGGTTAGAATTCAAGTGAAAAGTCTCTAGTACTTATAAATAAAATTGTTTAAACAAACTGATTAAAATCAAAATTTATCAATTAATTATCCAATTTTGTCAACATTTTAACTTAAAATACTCGTAACTACAAAAATAACTGAGAACATGTAGTTTTAAGTTATTATTATTTTGTAAGAACTACTTATTTATGACATATTATGTAATAAATTATCAAACTTAGTTGTTAGAATTAAAAACTTAATCTATTTTAAACTTCAAAAACATTTGAAAATGTTCATGATTTTGATAATTGTTGACAAAATTTTGTCTTTGAACGCTTATAAATAAAATTTCATCTATGTAGTTATTTTTGATATTGCTGTAAAACAATTTATATAAAAATATGGCAATTAATTTAAATGTATACTATAATATTATAGTTAAGACGAAGAGTACATATTAATTATTGTAAAATGAAAAATTGTTCTCAAGTTAAGTGATTGTTAAACAAATCCAAAAAATTATTAATCAAATCTAACTGAAATTCATTAAAAATAAACAAAAATCCAATAATTGTGCTTCTGAGGTTTCAAAAATAACGCTTCGTTAAACTTCATCGCACGGTTATGCTTCCAAAAAGTCAAATTCGAATAAAATGCTGGCAAAGTTTTCAACTCCGCTAGTTAAAACCCAGGATACACTGTAGAGATGTAACTTAAATGATTTGCACCACCGATCGTCATGTATATTATTATAACTTTTTGAATCATAAAAAATGTGTCTGTTTTGAAATTCAAATAACCTAAATTGAACATTTTCTCAACTAAACTATTGTATTTCAAATAAAATATAATAATGTGTATAAAAAGCTGTATATTATTTAGATTTTTTTTTTGAATTCATATAGATTGAATATTAGTTTGGTATAATGTAAAGAGTATTGTATACATGGATGATATCAAATGTTTGATTGATATTTTAAAATAGAAAATACATAATAAATTTGAAAAAAGTTAAATCTAATGATTTGTGTGTTTTATAATATATTTTATTATAAACTAAATTTCGTAGTTATAATTTATAAGAGTTTCATGTTTATGTTCAACAATTTATCATTTCTATAAAAAATTGCTTAAATTATTAATTTCTCCAAGTCTTGTCGACAACTGTGGGTTTGTTATTCATCAGTAATAAGTACGTACGACTAGTTGAATATTGTGTTCCAAAGTCCAAAGGATATCAGCCATAATTTGATTTTCATTCCATTTGGTCTGGCACGCGCTTCTATAGTCTATAAAGCTCCTGTAAGACGGGACGCCACTGATCCGGATTATTTCATGTTCGAACGAATCCTGCGCAATGACCTAATTCAGTTATCTGTTCTTTATAACAGACATTTAATTTCCATGAAAGAATCATATTCCGCAGTTAATAAGACCTTTTCACAAATGCAGGTTATTGTTGGACCTGGATTATGGACGCAATACATTTTAAACGGATTATTGGTGCTCGTAGTGAAAACAACTTTATGAACAACAACTTTTAAAATATACATAACATAAAATATATACATTATTTCAATAATAACTGACTTCGTATACATCTTATATACACACTAAAAACTAATGAACATTATGTTTTCGTGTAAACGAAATATTTGAATTCAGAAAAGGTTGGAACAGGATGAAACATGATGTGTTATGAATGAGTGAATCTCTAGAGATTTTTTTCCCTGGAAGTACGAAAATAATATATGTCGGGTGATGAAGCGCAATGGGTTGTGAAAAATTAACATTTGAATCGGACTGACCTGCTGCTCCGTTATGGGACTGAGCAAACGATTTGAAGACCACTCACATTCATATAGTACCTAATCAGTTTCAATGTAATTCAAAAACTTGTGCTTGAACCTAATCTTTGTATTTGAAGGTTTTTAGTATATATATATAAATAAAAACATTTAAGTATTATCTTTCTTTTAATAGGATAAACTAAAATAATATATAATAATCAGAAAAAGAAATATTTAATGTTTTTTATGAAAACTTCAGAAAAGTAATTTCAATGATCATTTAACAATGTTATTAAAGTCATAAACATAAATCTTCATTTTTTTTTTTCATAAAAATTAAAAACAAATAAATAAAACAAAAATAAATACAATCATTGGGAATTTTAAGTTAACACTTTTCCTTATCTAAATTGTACACAAAGGTAAGTTTTGTTTCAGTAAAGATATTTATACGTTCTTAGTACTTACTACGCCGTACCAGGATCAGATTGTTTCAACTTTAATGTAATTTTATGGACCTTGAAGTGCTTTCTCAATTAATTTAATTTCTCTTCTGAGAACTAGTGATTTAATTTGAGATACGAATCTTATAGTATAATCCAAATTTGAATATAATACAATTGTATTATAACTCTAAATTTAAAAATTATGAGAATTTAACTGATATTTTTTTATTACAGATAAAATAATTAAATGTAGTATTTTAGTTTGTTTTCTTTTTTAAAAATGTATTGAGAACAATTCGTGTCTTTGGTTCATTTTGTTTTGTTGAATTATAGCTGAATATTAAATAAGTACTATATATGATATTTATATATCTATAATTTAAAAGCAAATATAAGTATTTTATTATAATTCTTTATTTAAATAACTATAGAACCGAAATATACTTTAATTTTATAAAACATTCTTGTTATTATTACTATTATAAAAAATAGTTATAAAAATTTCAACTTTTATTGTATGGTAAGGTTAGGTAATTTTAAATTTATTAAATAAAATTGTATTATTTGATTTTATTACCTATTTAAAAGCATTACAAATTAACAAGATCGATTATTTTTCACGTTTAGTAATTTATTCGTAGTATAATTTTTTTATTCAAACAAAATTAATAATTAACTTATACAATACCTATACATATTATGTAAGCCTAGATTGTAAAATTACAAATAATGCTGATGTAGATAAATATGTTTAGTTCTGGTATGTATACAGATTAAAAATTTGAAAAGATTTGAGTATAAAAACGTTTACAGAATAATCTTAAATAGCTATGTCGAAAAATAAATAATTGTTGAAAACATTTCACGGATGGGAGGGTGGTTTTCTATAAACCCTACAGTGTCAGACTAAGAGCTAAAAACTAAATTATTATTATAAATGAAAAAATTCCACTGTTACAGTGAAAATAGTTGCGTCTCGAACCGTACGGTACGTGCAGGCAGAAGTGTTGTGATGATGCGTTTAAATCTGCCATCTGCGAGTCAGTGTATACATGTGTATTGACGCGGGAGTCCACGATACTTCATGTTTTATTAAAAATTGTTCGGACATTATTAATAGTTAATTCTTCTACATCATCGAGTCTTCAATATTTTGCTTATACATTTATTATATACATTATAATTTATAGTAAACGAATTTGAAGTTGGCACTTACATTATCTTCAGGCTTCGTATTCATGATCATTTAATTTAGATATTCTATTCATATATTGATACTGATTATTAACTATAATATTAGTTTGATAGACATCATTCTGAGATAAGTATCATTAATATGTACCGTGAAATGTGAATGAAAAGAAATGAACTGATTTTCACTAAAATCTACTCAAAAAATGTTATTATACAATTCCCTATACCTATGTATAAAATTAATGGTAAATGCATACATTTAACATTATCTATTATGAAGAATAATTACATAACTTTAATTTAATTAAGTCATTCAAATTAATCAAGTGTTTAAAACAAAACTATAGATATTAGATAAGTATTTAAATATCTTGTTAACAAACAATTTCAAAACTGTAAGATCACAAATACTAAATAGTTGCATCTTAACATAATTGCTGTTGGAATTTCTTTTTCCTCAGATTTTCCGAGAATTAAAATAAAAGTAATATTTAAATAACATAAATAATATTTTTTAAATACATTTTATAACAAATGTAAGTACACCGTTGTATATCATATTACCTATTGAGTATTATGTATAATGATTTGGATTTAAATTTTTTTAATTAAATATTACAATTTCCATCATATTGTTGAATAATATTATAAAACAATAACATTATATTGAATAATATTGTTATTTAACTTATTAGACAATTTTGAATAGTATCTTAATACGTGTATTCTTAATATGTTAAATAATATGAAAGAAAATAGAAAGACACTGAACGTTTTGAATTGAAAATAATTGTACTGAATTGTAATTTTCATCAATAGGTACGAATAATGAAAATTCAATAACAATATAATATTTAATAAAACTTGAATATATTATTACTAGGTACTAGTTGTACTTGAAAAACTGAACTATAGTTATTACACTATTGATTTTTTTTATGGTCTTCGAATACATGTATATCCTTGGGATTTATATAAAACTAGGTTTTAACAACGTGAACTGTTATGGATATATAGAAAATATAAAGTAAAAATTGCTTTGTTGTACTAACTTATAAGTATTTTATTTATAACTTTTGACGAAGTTTTACGGTCGTTTGCTATCTTAACATCAACTCCGGTTACACAGCTGCGAGGTACATGTGCATTTTAAGGATTTACTATATAGTAGTTTTACAATATAAAAAGTACTAGTTTTCTGTGTTTTTAAATATCTATATTATAATAAGTCTTCTCAGAACTATCAAGTGTAAAATAAAAACTCGAATGTAATTAAATTTGTAATTTTAAATTATAAGCAAATCGATAATTGTATTGATTTTATAATGATATGTGGTTTTTTTATGTGACTGTAAACAATAAGTTGTAAATTAAATGCTTTTTTTTTTCAAATTAAATGATAGTTTTGGAAAAAAATTGGATCTATATTGTTATTAAGACAGGTAAAATTGTCCATTATTTTTTTATATAATCAGAAACAAGAAAATTTAAGGCAGAACAGTGGTTTTATCAAATTTTTGACAAAATTTATTTATTTTTTTTTGTTTAACTTAAAAAGAAATAATTGTAAATACATTAAATTTTCTCAATATATTATTTTTTTTCTAAAAGTATAAATAATTATATTAATATATATTTTTTGAACACGTGAATATTTTTAAAATTGAATATAAAGCTTCTTATAAATTATTGATTTCTCAAATAAAATATATCGAAAATTTACTTAGTATAGTCACAAAATTTTTTTATAATCATTTCAAGTTCGAATTTTTACAACATTGGATAACAGTAAAATAATTTTTTTTCAAAACAATTTCTGATATTTTTTTTTATTAGAAAAATAAAAAAATAACATCAAATAAAATCGTCATTAAATATCTATACTATCATTTAAGTTAAAATTCTTAAAAATGTAATACAATATTTTCACATAAGTTTTACTTATATCTGTATAAAAAATATTAAAAATTCATAAACGTAATTTTTTTTACACGTATTTAAAATTGGAATTTTGATGAAATTCGTCAAAAAATTACAAACTATTTTGTTGTTATAAATTCATAAGAACATTGTTTTTATATTTAAAGTTTATAAAGTTTCATACAAGTTTCCCATAAGTTCATTCTGAAATCATTAAATCTATAAAATATATATATATATAGATAATTATTTTTGTAGGCATATTAAGTTCAAATTTGTATGAAATTAATTATCAAAAGATAATTAATAACCATATATTAATTATTTTGTTATAATTTAAAAACATTATTCGTTAGAACTTAAATTAGTGCATTTTTTATATTATTATAAATTTTAATATACGCAATAAAGTTTTTGATTTATTTTAAAATATTTTCTTTTTATATCATGCATTTATTCACTTGATTTATTGTAATTATTGAACGATGTTACATTTTTGAAAAAAATAATGTTAGTTGAGATATGTCATTCTAGAATTGTAAATTGTAGACAATGACTTCTGACCTTTTACATTTAATTATTTTATGCGATTGAAAACTTTTTGTCTTATAGAACTATAGTAAAATTACCATTTGAAAGTTTTTTTTTTAAACACGTTATTTTTTTTAGGTATCAAAAATTTGCGTTCGCTGGTTTCCGTCCGGACGTAATTTATTATATATTCAAAATAATTCACTGCAATTACGATGTAACATCGTATTTTTTACCCAACGAGAGCTAAATAAAAAATATATAAATAAAATATAAATTAACATACCTAATTAATATGTAAATGGCTGAAAAGTTTTATTGGTTGATACCGAATAGTTGGAAAAACTTTTTTATTAATACTACGAGTAGAAATAATATGCATATCAAACTGAAGATTAACTGAATTAAAAAAAAAGTTTAGTTATTATCAATAATTTCAATTTAAGAAAGTTATATATAAGTATTAAATATAATTTTATTGTATGATAAAATACATCAATTGAAGAATTAAATATAATACATTGTTTGAAATTAAAAAGATGATACCTAATTTGGGATATTGGTTTTTTTCAAAATAGTTAATATTTTGTAAGTAAACTTATGTTTTGATATAGATTATTATTGTACCTATAATTGTATTTAGTATGGTTTTTTTTTTGTATTTATATTAAAATTTAGTTTATATAATAAGCTTAATATATTTTAAATACATTTATTTTTATAATAATTTGGGACCAAATTTGGTTATTAGATATTTGAATATTTCAAAAAAAGTTTTTCGACATGATATTAACTATATGTAAATATTTTTTAATACGTACACATAATTTATTTTTCGTTTAAGAGTTGTAAGATTCTAAAAATATTATTCGTTATATTATGCTTTTATTAAATATATAATATATAGGTACTAATATTAATGTATATAATATGTACCTTTTATAATATGTATATTATATATTATAAATTGTATATTTTATAATATGTCAAATATTAAAATTGTTTATTTACATAAATTCGTATGTTATATTTATAGAGAATAAGTTTTAATAGATTATAGTTTTATAATTTATGATGTTGTGTAAAAAAAAAAGTTTAATTAAAAATACACTCTCGGTGAATAATATGTGTTATTAGAAATGGTAATATTGGTACTTCATTCAGTTAACAATAATCTAAAGTATTTCTAAGCTTTCTTAGGCTAAAAACAGAGTTAGAGATTTACTTATACGATACAACATAAAAGCAAATTACTATGTACTTATCTTTTATCTGTCTTAACTTCTTAGAAAATATATTCATGTTAAAAATTAGTTATTACGATTGTTATATCGTATTGTGTTTCATAATATTTTGTAATAAAGTGAGTATTGAGAAAAAATAGTGAGTATTTTAGGAATCGATTTGAATAAAATTTAAAAATGAGCTTTAATATATTTCAAGTTTAGGAACGATAAATTGAATAACATTTAGCATTCAGTGTTATATATCTATTTTAAATATTCTATCAGATAAACACTTACCAATTGTATGACACTAGAGCCTTTTTTACCCGACAATAATTTAACTCTGATGAAAGATCTAAAAAAGAAGAACGTTTTCCCTTTGAAAATTGTATAATTTTACAATGATACTAGTTGAACTAAAAGAACAAATACATGTATAAAAATAAAAATGTTCAAGAATTCTTTTGATGGTTATGGTATATAAAATTATTTGGTAGGTTTGAATTTAAAAAATGAATATATATATGAAAAAAACAAAACAAAATTGAAAGATATTGTGTATAATATGTATTTATTTGAACTTATATTAGTTTTATACATATGCAATGCATAAAAGCTATTATTTGTTCGTGCATAAAAGTATCTAATTATAATTTATAAGACTAATTTTATATATTATACATGTATATAATAATTTTTACTAAGAATAAATAGTTTTTATATTAAGTAACTAACTAGTATATTAGTAACTATAATTTATATATATATATATATGTTTTCATAAAATTAAGATTTTAAAATTAAAATTTATTATTTGGATATGTACATTGATAAAATTGACCAAATAATAAAATATTTTGATAAAATTCAGTTTTTATATGTCACATACGTAATAATGAAATAAAACGTTTGAACAACTTTATAAAACTTTTAACTAATGATATTCGTTGTTAAAAAATGTTGATGTTCTACTTGTTAGAATTTTTAATAAATTTTACCCTTAATTTATTGCTTTTAATGTTTAGTTGACTCTTAAGTTTTATTTTTAATGATGCTTACTTAATAAACAGTATGCGATATAAAATAAAGCATTGTACGCACTTTAAAGCGTAATTTACACAATACACATGCATTTGATAATTAACGGAATTGTTAAAGGTACAAAATAAAATAAAACTTTTTATAGATGAATGGCACGCAGAAAAAATTGCATTGTAATTTCCTACTTATTTGTAAAATAATTTTTTATCAAAACTTCTCTTTATGTGCATTCTACATCTTTTCTCAATTTGGTTGTTATATAGTAAGGGTAGAATATGATTTCCTAGTTAATGCAAAGTGATTAATAATGTGGCGATTATTTTAAAAGAAAACACTTATTTTCTTGACAAATATGCGTTTTTTATTGAAATAATTTTTTTATATAATTTTGACGAATTACAAAATACAATCATTTGTTAAAATTGTTTACCATGTAATATGACATAGTGATCTTTTAGTCACAATCGGTCTATAGTCGAATAAAACTCTGATAGTATGTTAAACACGATATGTAATTTGTGTCCAGTTTATACTGCTCTCCTAAACTTTTAACACTTATAACTAATTAATTATTGGAATATCGTTCTAAAATCGTTTTTTATATTACTATATTTGTAGTTCTAAGAAAAATATTCTGTTTGAAATATTATGAAATTAAAGATGAACTCTATCATTTTAAAAAGTAAAAACTTAAATAAATGATAACAATAAAATATGTCGTTTTATAATGGCATTATAATATGTAAAAAAAATATTTTCAAATACTTAAATATTAATAATAATAATAATCATTTAGTGTTTACTTTTAAAAGAATCACTGTGTTTTTATTAATCAATAAAACATAAAAGAATTTCACTCATTTTTCACAATAATAAATAAATAATATATAGTTGTATAATATTGAATTTAATTGAACACATTATTATTAATTTGATATGTATAATGTATTTAATTTTGACTCAGACTGTGGTGTTTTAATGGTATTATAAAAGACACATATTGGTACAAATAAAATTAAGGATCTCTCAAAAAATATGAGACAAAAAATTATTATATTTTATTCGTTTTTTTTTCAGTCTAGAACAGTATTATTTTCCAGGTACCTATTTATGAATTATTTTAGTGTATATTAGTGGCAAAAACTACAAAAACTCGTTATATTCCGTAATCAATAGTAGATAATCGCTATTATAAAAAATAATTGACTTTTAGTTATTATCATGTTTATGTATATTATAATATGAAAAATCATATCGTTTGTGGTGTATAATGAATTCATTAAGTGTATAAATTATTCGATAACGATAGTCATGTCACATTATTAAACTGAACGTCAAAATCAGGATGGCATCCTTTTTTTTTGGAAATCCAATAGGTATGAAATTAAATTTAAAGTTAACTGTATATTGATATGAATGTGAAACGCACAAGGAGTATTATAATATCATAATATTACGATTTCGTCGAAGATACCCACTTCAAACATACATTATAATTACTAATAAAAAAACCACCATAGTTTGTTATTGATGGAACACATAGTTAAATTAAATACAATATGTTATATTATTTTTTATTGTTACATTATTGAAATATGTATTATGTAGAATGTAGATCGATATTCAATATTGATAATAATTGCTATAAAATTCAGTGCAGTTTGTATCTAATACGCGCTGTTTGTTATTTATTCAAAACAATGCAATAGCTTCTATTAATATAGCAATTATTTTTTTTTATACCTATATAAAATCATAACTTCATTAACGTATATTATTGATCAGTAAAATATTATTAATAATAATAACTAATAAAAAAAATAGAGGAAATGATGTTAACAACAGTACCTTATAACTGATAAAGGTTATACATACATTAAAATTTAATGTTCAATTTTAAATTAATATATTTATGTTTTAAAATGATGAGAATATCAGTTAGCATGGTTTTAACTGAATTGCTCACTAATTATTTTTCAAAATCATATTTTTATAAAATGAATTTTAAGTTGTAACTCAGACACACATAAGTATACAACAGTCAACAACTACTCAGTGCCGAAATCAAGTGAAGTGTGATAACTGCTCGACCATTAATTTCTGTGTGCTACCTATTCAGATTTTTTTTAAGTATAATTTGATTGTTTACTTTTGAGAAAATCATTGAACATAATACGATCGAATTGTATAAATTAAAATTGTATGCTGTATCTTGTGAAATTAAATGCAAATATTTTCATTTTACTTTTTTTAGAACGTATTTGGAAAATATAATATTATGTATTAATGGAGCATTATTTTATAAAACGTGGTATTTAATATAATTTGGAGTTTTCAATATTAATTTTAAAGACTATCACTATAGAAACGAATAAACAATAATCAACATTTACATTTTACAGTATAGTATTATTAGTATTCAATTTAAAATAATTTAACAGATACATTTTACCAGTCGCTTAAAAAAATACTAATATAACATAATATTATTAAACTAAGATGAAGATTATAAAAATAAAAATATAATAAAATAATTAAATGTTGTACATAAAAAATAATGGTGGTAAAAACGTCTATACTTATATTTTAGAAGTTTTAACTTAAAATGTGATAGTAGTATTTCAACAAAATATCTTTTAATTTGAAATATTTAGATAATAGTCTAAGAGAATAGGACTTATTAACCTTAGATTATGGATAATAACATCAGATATTGCATATCGAAGTTGAATTATGCCCGAACGCTACCGCTGCTTGTTTCTCGAATGAATTATCAGTATCACCTGGGATTTTCAATAATATGTTATACTTTTCATTCCTACTTACAAATCATACTTTGTGAGAAAGAAAGATAAAACTCAAGAAATAAACGTAGTAGTTTGAAATTTCTTTGGCGTATTACGTTTTATGAGTTATGTCAAGAATATAATATGTTACGAGGAGTAAAAAAATTAACGTGGACCTATCATTTTCAATTGAAACAATAAATTAATAAAAATTAGATTGAAGAAAAAAATTTTATTTCAGATACCTAATACCTAGATATCTATATTTTTGAATTCATCTTGTTATTTGAATGAAATTGTTAAAAAATTGTTAATTAATTTACTAACACAAATAATGATACGTAACAGTTGAAATACTAAAATACATATAATATATTACTAGCTGACCCCGTGCACTTCGTTGCCCGTTAAAAATGCAAATTCTATATAATATGATTCGAGTTTTGATTAATTTGTTATTTACTATTCGGTTTAGCGGTGTTCAAAACTTAGACATTTTCATTGACTGTTTTGATTCTCAAAAATCTTGTATATTATATTATGTTATTATTTTTTAGACGTACTAGATTTGTTTAGAACTGTATAAATTATGAAAATTAAAAATAATATTACCAGCTATAAATTAATTAAACTGATTAAACTAATTTTTTATTTTGAATAAAGCAATCTATTAAAATCATAATTCAAATTCGTATATATTACGAGGACTATATCAAAATTAACCTCCAATGTGTTACAATTCACTACATATATATTTTGTTCACATGTTTTTTTCATTAGTATAACTAAAATATTGGTTTTGAATCATTATTAAATTGAGTATTGGATAAACATAGTTATTTTTAGATTGTTTTTTCGTATATTTCTTTAATATACATTTTAATATGCTATTAAATTATATTTATGTGTGTGTGTAATAAAGAACGGATGAAACCATTAAACAATTAATTTTAATTTATTATTTGAACAAGTACATAGGTCATAATTTTATAATGAAAATTAATTGGGGAGTTATATATTTTTTTTAAGAAATAATAGGTACTTTTAAAAATAATTTATTTATAAGCAAATCTCAATAATACATTTTTGTTTCTTAAAATATTTACGATATGGAAAAAAATATTTCATAAATACAAACTGAAGACATTAGATATAAAAAAAACTAGACGCATTTTCAAATCTAAATCCTTTCCTACCTTTTGTTAAGTGATAAAATTTCTCTCTAGATGTATCATTGCTGTACATTGTATATATGCTATATATTATTATGTGCTATAACTATGTACAAGCACCTATAAGTCTCATAATTAACACTTAGGTTAAATAGATATTTCAATAGTTTAAATATTCAAAACATCAAAATATTATATCGAACCTTCTTTGGTAAAAAACAATTGTTATTGAACGCCCAAGTAAAAATTAATCTTCTCGAATCTGACCACAAATAAATATTTTTAGATGCATTATACGTAGGCACTCGTACTCCGACACTCAATGAAATTTATTCCACAACATACACACACACACACACACACTGTACATATGCATAAAAACACTTATACAGGTACGTATATATATGTACATAAAAAAAAAATCCTTATTCGTGCCACATATTATTATAATACTATATATAAAGCAATAGTAGGGTGTGTTGAGGTGGCGGTATCTCTATCGGGTGCGAATGTCCGCGTTCGCTATTAGCATATGCCCCCGGGGCTCTCCAAAACTCAGCAGTGCCCGTAGGATTACCATTGGAATTGTCATATTCCAAAATGTAAAAATGAAAAAAAAATCCGCAGACCGACTCGTGGAGAGGTGTGTTTGGTCGATGGGTCGGGCGGGGGTTAGATCGGCATCCGGTGGAATACATTACAGGTGCGCATAAGCAAACGGCGCTCGGGGACACGAGCAAACGAACCACCGCTACCATCTCCACCACAACCGAGAAATTTGCAAAGACTATGCGCGCGCGGGATCGTGAGATGAACTGCCGAAAATATCCGAAGGGACCGTCGTCGGGGTAGATTTTCTATGCTCATGTAGTGGTGGCGGTGAAAGGGAGTGGTGCTTGTTACAAGCTATATAAATGCAAATCAGACTTATATAACCCTGCGGCGATTTGTCCCCACTCGTACACACACACACACACACACACACGCACGCACACACAACACTCACACTGAATTCATCCACCCATGCATGCCCCGTGGCCACGTCCCTTTGCCAATCGTCGAGGTCGTAACACGCTATCAGAACATGTGTCAAAGGGATTTTTTTCGAGATCATAGAGCGCGCGCGCTCGCGTGCACACACACTATCATTTGTCAACACACCGAATCATATTTCTCCTCTCGTATTATTGCTTTTTAGGGGGTGCTATAACGTTTAAGGTCTCCCGTCGTCATCGTGTACATATACTACAATCGTGACGTTTTGCCCGTAATTGAATACACCTCCTATTACGTTTTGTGTAATGTACCGTCTGCACCTACAAAAAGCACTTTACATCATATCTAAGTTTCCGTAGTTGTTCTTCAATAGTCTTTTTTTACAAGTCTCCTCCACTGTCTTCAACACGACCGTGTGTTATATTATTATTATTATTAAACATGTGTTTTATTGCATACTATCCATACTGGCAAGTACCTATAGGGATTGAATTTCAATTACGGTTTCCAGTAGATATATTACGATACTTAAACGTATACCAATATTATATATGTTATAATAGAGCGTACCATCGGTACGTAACATAGCGCATCCATCTTGTCGAATGAAACTATATTATAATAAACTCGATAGTTTCAGTTATTGAATGTTTTACTCGGTAGTTATCGTCTTCTTATAACTATCGACGTCCATATGAACATATTTGTAATAATAATATATTATTTTAGTTAGATTACAACGAAGCGCTGTTTCTGATTTCAAGAAGCCAATCAATCAAAAAAACAGCATGTAATTTTTATGGCATTGTACAAGCAGTTCTTTGAACGGTTGAATAATAAAAATAATACACAACCGATTACATTTTCTGATCCAGTTTATAAAAAAAACAACGTTGTAATATATATTATGTCCATACTATAAAAATTAAAATACCCTAATATATTATAACCATTGCTTTAATTACTGGATATCCTCTTTTCGCTTTAAAAGCAAATCGCTATTCTCTGTTACAAATTGTTCGTACAATATATAAATGTCAATTTCATGGTCAAATAGTACATTCTTATTGCAAGATGAAAACTATGTTCACGTTTCTCGTCTTGGAAATTAATTGCCGATCCACAGACATACCGTTTATCGAACATTGTTCTGCCTTTGACCACTAACTACGCATTCAGGACAATGCGATTAAAATAATTGCTGTAATAATGTACAAAACATTAATCTTCAGTTAATCCAATAGAATAAGGTTTTCGGGGAGTGGAACCATCAATAATATCAATCAACAGATATTATTTTTATTAAATTTAAGTTATTGAATTATGTACAGCAGATATATTTTTTTCTTTGAAATAATATATGGGGACATTTTTAAAGTGCGTTCTTGACTAATGTCTTAAACTTATCGGAGAACAATAAATATATTTTTAAACTAAATTTATTACTATACATATATTATTTGAAAATATTAATAAATACTTTATGGTTTAAAAATAAATATTTTTTCAATGGGAAATTTGATCTATATCCTATTTATTAAATATACAGTACACACAAAACATTTTGGCCGAAAATCAAAATATCTAAGAAAGTCTAATGTATTTTCTTAAAAAATTCTTTGATGATGAAAATAAATGAAAAATAGATTCCATATTTTCTGTAGACATATTTGTTGCTTTTTGTCTTTTCAATTCAAACAGTCATTATAGAAATTAAAAATGTATAGTGCTTTTAGAATCAAGCTTAATACTTCTTTAGTTACAATTGTTATTAGTAATAGTGTGGCATTGTAGAAATAATGTAGGTGTTTAGTTTTTTAAATATTGATTGCCTACTTTTTTCAGTTATTTTAAGTAGTTTTTTCTTTGTAAATAAGGAAATAATTTATTCAAGATTGTACTAGTAGGTCAGAAAACGAGAACAGTACAAAAATATAAATTTTATTTTTTAACAATTTTTAAATGCATCTCGTCGTTAAATAAAATTAATTATTAAATTATTCGTATATAATAATATATTGTAATAAATTGTTTATAAAATATATAATATCCGATTAGCATATTTAATTTAGATAATACTTATGATTTTCAATAGGTATGTTTACTATGTTAACAATTTGATCAACTTTAATAATTTAAAAACATGTATTACCTACATGGCAGAACACAAAATTAAAATTAAATATTTTAACGCGGGTTTTAGTTATATTCACTTGTTTTGAAGTGATCCAAATACACTGAATTTCGGTCACTTAAACTGTAATTTGTCACTTAAAATTTTTTCTCCCAACTTCACATCCCTCTTTTAAAACTTTCGTTGAGCTTAATGAGCTTTTTTATCCAGCCATCATGTTTTGAAGGATATGATGGCGGCAAAACAAGTTTCTTCAGCCATATCATCATGATTTCATAGTTGTGCGGGCGACGCGGTGGCACTCAATTTTGTAATCGCGTTTTCCGTACAAACTATTACCAAGTTTTAACAAGGATATCATGTTTGATATGGTAATACGGACGATGGCCGGAGGGCGTCATGGACAGAGCGTACTAGTGCACGAGAGGGTCGGCTATTGTAATATAACACGGTTGTCAAACCTCAAAAACCGCACAAACTGGACCCCTAAAGATATTTCATTAAATCCGTTACCATATATATATGTATTATGCACGTGCGATGAGAGGCGTATGCTGAAATGGCAAAGTTAGAACAGCTGTGCTAGACGTTTTCCATTCGCTTTTTACTGTGCGTGATGTGATAGTTATAGTGGTGGTGAAATGTAGTACAGGGGTGGTCATCGAATAACCAGAGGCTGAAGAAGTACAGTTCTAACTTCCAATTAACGGTATTATTATATTTTTGTTATTTAAAAAACGACAATTAAGTATTTCCAAAAATCGGAAGAACGATAATCCGAAATCAAAAATGTTTAATCTCTTTCGTGTGCTAGTATAATTAATTATAAAATCAATGCATATATGATCTTGAAACGAAAAAATAATGAATAATTTCTCTCATAAATTATTTTCTGATTACTCGTGGTTGTATTATGCCGTGGTTATCAACCAGTTCTGGAAGGATATCATAAATTACTCTGGTCTTATTAATTTTCAATACAGAAACGATTAATGAAACTGTCATTACACCTGTCAAACATATTTTATTGTACAATACATGTGTTATTTTGTCTATTATGATTCACAAATCTTCATAATGGTACGTATTCATTATTGATTAATTTTTTTTTTTTAATTTTATATAATTATTCTGCCAACTGAAATAAAAAATAAATAATTTTGATAAATAATAGTAAATTTAATTACAGAAAACATGCAATTTTTTGTTAAACATTATATCTAAATAATGGCTTTATATTTTTCGAATTTCGTTATTGACTAAGTAAAAATTGGTTACTTATTTATTATTAATTAATACAAAGGCCATACTCTAATTATAATATTATACTACTGATATTACATTTAAGAGGATGTCAGCACAGTATTCGTATTGTAATAACCTAAAATCGTTTTTTTTTTTTTTTTTAATATGATTATTGAGTTATCTCAGAGTAAAATCACCTATTACAAAACCTATAGAGGGTAGTATTTTTGAGAGTATGATATACTGGTTTTATATTTTATTATTATTTGATTTTGTATTCAACTTTCAAAAAAAAAAAAAAAAATGCTGTAAATTAAAATGATCTATAAATTGTTTTGAGACAATATTTAGACAAATAAATATATCATACCCTTACAAATAATATTTTCTATAGTTTTTGTAATGAGTGATTTTATTCTAAGATAACTCAAAATCATAAAAAAAATGATTTTGCGTAAATTCGTTTTATTTATGTTGCGCATGGGTCAGAGACAGAAAACAAACAATGCGCTGACATTCTCTTAAGTAATAACTGAGGATTATTTTTTATATTTTTATAATGTCTGGTTCACAGAAAAATAAACGACTGAACATTATTTTTTTCTCGATTGATACTTTACAAAATTTAACTTTTTTAAAAACATTCAATGACGTAGTAATCGAAAATTTAAGAACTCAGTGAGGGGTAAATTGTAATGATAAATTACAACGATTGGCTGATAAAGAATTCGCTCATCGTAATACATCATTGTATAATTCAGTTATTCACTGAGTAACTTGTTTACAACTTTAACACACACTTTAACTAACCGATTCAAAGAGATAACCTAATAAAAACACCAAAATTTATAGTAAAACGCTGTTAAGGAGTTTTAATTGACCGTAATTTAATAGGTATGTTGAGTGGGAAGTAAGGGAATATAGAATATAGAGTTTAACTCAGATGAGGGTTTAATTGTTTGAAGACAAAACTTTTGTCCAGGTAATCCAGCGTGGATTAGCTTCTCTAAACACAGTATTGGCACTTGAGATAAGGTAAATGGGTTCATTTAGAATGCAAGAAGCATAATAATAAGGTAAGCCTTGAATAATCCTATAAATATTTAGTATATATATACACAATGCTAAAGGCTACAGTGACTATAAAAGACGATTGAAAAATAACAATGGATCAAGTTAACAATTTATAAATTAGCTAAAGAAGAAAAATAAATTTCACTTGTCATTAGAAAATTATATTTTAATAATCTTTAAAAAAATAAAAATACATTTATCTGATAATGCAAAAAAAAAATATAATTACTATAAATTTATAAACAAACAATTCAACATTGTAAAATAACAATTATAACTAACTTTTTTGATTGATTTCATTATATTATTGAATATACGTTTGTTGTTTTTAATTGATTTTATGCCTATTAATAGTTTAATAAATCATTATACATGTTTTTATAAACAGGATACTATGTGTGAAATAAAATGTATACAAACTAATACTAGGACAATTGTATTAATTTATTAACAATTACAAAACTAATTGATTTTTCAAAACATTTAACTTATTTTATAAATTATTTATAATGAATATATATCTCAAATATTAAACTCATGTTTTTTAATGACACATTTATGTATATTATATTACTATAATATAATATAATACAATATATTGTTTTTAGATTAAAAATAATATTTACTTATAATTTATATTTTTGTGCTGAATGAAAAATAAATAAATAAAATAAGATATCAATTTATTAATCTAAAAATTATTAATACAAACAATAATAACAGAACAAAGAGGATATACATTATACATTAATAGAGTTCTATTTTGTTTTGTTAAATATTTTTGAATATCATTTTTAGTTTTTGGTGGTTTATCATTTTATAACAAAGAAAATAATATAAATTTAATAGATAATAAAAAAATAAAAATAATAAATTAAAATTATTATATGATTATACGATTTAAAACTAAAAAAACTAAGAAAAATTTTTTTTACTTCAAACTTGCAACTACATGAATAATAAAATTATGATTTTAATTTTTAAGTTCTAACAAAAATCGTATGTATTTAATCTATTTCATATGGTAATTTATTATAATATGAATTATTTCCTGTATTGAAGTATGATAAAAAAAATCGTTCAATATAATTTTCCAATAAAATTAAATTGTTGAACCTATCTTGTTATCTATTATATTTAATATATTTTAGGTATTTTTCTCAATATTTGATTAATTTTAGATTCTGAGTGGAGTGATAGGTGTATTGATTTTACAATGATTTGGGGTTTGTTTGTGAAAGGAGGGTTTAGTATAAATGTTTTGATTTTCAAAAGTTGGGGGGTGGTTCCTGGTAGTAAATTGTATCCAGTTGGTACTTTGAAGTGTTAAAAGTAAAAATAATTTAATATATTTTTGAGAAAAAAATAAATACCAAAAACGTGGATTTTTACTCAAAGCCAATTTTTGACAAAACCGATTTTGTTTTTTTTTTTGTATAACTGTAAAACGAAAAACGTTAAGATTTTTATGTTTATAATATAATTATGAACTTTACAATACTCAATGACATTTTAGATTTTTTAAGGTATTATTATAATATATTAAATAGATTAAACTATTAAAAAATATATATAAAAACATAAAAAATAATATTATAAAATATTTTTACTGTTTTATGGTTTTTACTGAGATGTTTTAAAATTTTTACTATTATTATAAGTTTAATATGGTAAAATTATTTATTATTATAATAATTAAATACTAATAATATAAAATGCCATATTTTTATAAAAATATTTATTTACCTACCATAATATTAAAAATAAAATAAATTGATTTAATCTAGCTAGGTATTTATAAAAAATATCATAGAATATACTTAGGTACCTAGTTAGGTCAAAGAAACATCTTTGCTTAAGAGATTTTCGTATACAATGATATATCACTAAATTCAATTTTAAAATAAAAATAACAGTTACACACCTACTTGTCAATCTTTTTTTAATATTGCTGTTTTAGATATTTAGTTTGAACTATTATTCGTATATAAAGAAACAAGAACATTAATATAATTTATAACAATATTGCGCATAAAAATATATTGTATTGGTTATATTTTATAAAAAAAAAAAAAAAAAATATTTCTTGTGCAGAGATTTACAATATATATATAAAATAAAAATAATAATAAAAATAACAAAAAACTATAAAACAGTTTGTTTTAAAATATATTATTTCCAAAGTAATAAGTCAATTAGTTTGTTAAAAATATTGTTCATTAAAAATGGCCAATGAAAGTTATCGGAACGGAATAAATTCGTAATCGAAAAATCTGCAGTCTACAGATCCAGTGATAATAAAAAGCTGATGTAATTGCATTTTTAAGAGTCCAGTAGATATGTTCAGGTTATCTTATTGTTTTATAAACATAAAAAAAAACCCAAACAATATGTAAGAGCATTATCTAAAATGCATTGTGTAAACCATCTTTATTACAGTGGCCAAAAAATGTACATATTATCTGTATACATATTATATATTATTATACAGTATACACACAATGTATTATATAAATACATTTTATATTAATTAATATTATTTGTTTGTTCAAAATATATTTAATGAGACAGATTGTTGATTATATTGTGATAATTTTTTACGCATTTACATTCTGAATGTTATGGCATTGGGCCCGTCCAAGTAAATTTCATGTCAGAATTATTCAACAATGGGACGTTGACGTGAAAATTCAATTTTTCATAACTCTGACCGTTTACTATACCTATATTCATAGTAGTAGTCTGCACTTTTAGAATTTCGTTCATTGTGCTTCTACTGTCATTACGTCTAAACCTTTAAATGAGTCTTTCGACAAATTCTCCATTGTTGTTAAACATATTCTTTCTGCCCGCCGGGTTTCACCATTATCGATTGCTCTCCACGGTAGCTGTATAGGAATGGTTTTTTTATTTCTCTTTTCCAATGTGCCAAGATAAGGGTCGATTTATACACCTGAGGTTCAGAAAATATTTAAAAGTTCAAAAATCGACAAACCAAATGGAAAAAAAAAGGTTTACGGGTTACGATGCTCCGGGGAATTTGTTCTGGACCCGCGTATGTACACTACACGTGAACTCCGAGTTGGTCTCATAAAATAACATGTGCTTAAAATCTCTATATGATTATAAATCTTTTGAAAGATGTGTATTTTCTACGGGGAAAAAACTATTTCCGGCGTTGCCGGTTCTGATCTCTACGAATTATCAAACGTAAAAATCAATTTCCCGTGGTCGCATCGTCGTCGTTGTACTCGTATTATCCAACTGACCTCCATTAATGTGATGCATAAATCATTTTGAACAACAAAATAACATTTATTATTTGGACTGGTGTATTGATATTTAATTAAATTACTTTGTTTTTATCATATCGGTTTCTTCTGGATTATAAATAGAATCTCGTTCCATAATGACACAGCAAATCATATTTTATACATTATATTTCTGTAATTATGTTTTTTAAAGATAAATGTTACATTATAACCTATCGAAGTTGTTATACAAATATTTATGTTACAAATTTTTTAATAGTATAAGAAATCATAAATAGTGTTACTGTAAAATAATTAAAAATTGTGAACTAGAATGTTCAATTGAGGTTAAATTTGTTTTTATCATTAATTTGGCGTATTGTTCTTAGAAACACGGAATAATAAATCTATAATACTGAGCTAATCATTGGCTGAAATTTCTATTTTGAATCATTTTTTATAAAATAAGTATTGGGATGCTTTAAAATTCACGATGGATATCTCCAACCAATACATGTCATATTGTGTATTATATCAGTTATAGGTTTTGTATACTTATTATACAGTTAATGTTATAAAATCATAGTAGTGATCAACATTAATTTACAGTAGTTTTTTTACTTATTATAAATTTTAATTGCGTTATAATATTAGTATTTTTACAAGTGTTTTATTGTTTCACTATTGAATAGGGTGAAAATTAATCATTCTTTTGATCAAAATTTATTTTTGGAATTTAAAATGTATTTTCGATTTGGTATTTACTACGTGATTGTTTTCAACCGAATTTCACAGGAAACATTTCCTGATCGAGTTTTTTTCGTGCATTTTTCTAGATTTTTCAAATAATAATAATAATGATAAAAACAAAGAGAACAGTGGGGAAAAAATAATAATAATAAAAAAATCAGACAGAGGGGCAATTGACGAGGCAGGCAGGAAATTAAACCGAATGCTGGCTGTCGGCGCAAATTAATAATTGCGCTTGTCCTCTTTCACTGCACCGATTCTCTTTACCAAGCTTGTGTTTCGCATAAACGATTGCCTTTGACGCCAATTTGATTTACGGTCGAAATCCCATTCTTATCGCGTACCGATTTTTTCACACGTATTATATATATGTATATATATATTCCTCCCTTTCTCTGACCCGAAATTTAATTATCAATCATTTCCCAATTTCCCCGGTTGAACAAATAAAACAATGCAAACATGATGGAAATATTTTAATCGAGTCTACCTTGCGCAAGGGTAGATCACCTATGGTACACTGTACACTACGGTTAGTGGTGGAGGTGATGATGGTGGTGATGGTGTTAGGATTTTAGTGCGCCTATGTATGTAGTGTATGCATCGTAAAAATCCATTCTATAGAGTTCACTTTTGTAAATTTAAGTTTTAAATATTAAAAATCATTTAGAATAATATTGTTGTTCGAATAATTAATTTACTATTATATACCGTTATAACTGCTATAAAAAATATTATGTTTTTGAGCTATTAAGTACAAATAATATTAATTGCAATACATGTTTGTATTCATTAGTACAATGTATATTTTTATATTTATTATATGCAACACTTTGTTAAAATTAATTCTATTTTCCTTAGTATTTGACTTTTAAATGATATTCAATTTAGAATTTACCTATATGTGCCTAAGTGTTTTATTAGATTCAATAAGATCCATTAAATATGGTTAGTGGATTAATTTACATCAAAGGATTACAAGTTTTTGCTTTTAATATTCAATGCATTACTTTTTAACCACCTCACTTTTTGCTTTTATTAGAGTCCTATACTTTTAACCTGGATAAATTTGTCCTAAGTCCCGAAACAGATTATTTTGGTAAATCAAATAACAACAGCATTATTCGACTACCGTTTGTTTATCTTTTGCTTTGGATATAAAGGTCGTTAAATTTTTGAAACTTTTTTTATACGATTGTCCTACCAATCTGCTCCGAAAGTGCAAATTCTTGTTATTTGTCCAACACGATGTTAAAAATCTAAAATTAAAATATCGGTTTCGGTCATATTTTGAAGTTTATATTAAAATCTAACAATGATAAATTCAGAAATAAAGCTTAAGGTATATAACTAATAGAAGGATTTTATTATTACATATACATAGATAATAATAATAAAGTCCATTAAAATAATTTTACAAGCTAATATAACGTTTTGGTAGCCCTTGTGTGAAAACGTCATATGAAATTCAACTTGAACCTGCGCGTAGGTTATTTCTGTTGCAATAAATCTAGATCCAATTTTTTTACGGTCGGTACGTGGTCGTCATCCTAAAAGACAAAAAAAGAAATAAAAGAACTGAAAAAAATCGTCGTCGTAGTCTCTTTTAATATTATTTCTCGAGTTCTGACGTTCATCTTTCGACGATGATAATACGGGTAGTTGAAGGGACGTTGCGGCGCAGAAATCGAATAACGTTTCAGTGGGATTTCGCGTTGAAATTGGCGGCGAACTTATAATTCAATAACGGTTTCCTGTTGAATGAACGTGATCCAAATAGAAATGATACATAAACGTCAAAATGAAAATATCGCGGGTTTCCTCACGAATACCTACCTACGGTGATTTATATTTTCTAATTCTTTATTGCGCGTTATTCGTTGTCAGTGCATCCAACGACGGCGTCATAATCATGTATATATAATAATGCATACTGCACAGGCAATATGTACCCATACTTACCAGCTCTGTACACCGACATTGCCGCCATTGTTGTTGTCGTTGACGCTGCGTACAACACACATTGAATACGGGCGGCCGTCCCTCAACTCGTCTTCCCTCCATCGTCCGCACCGCCGACCCTATTCTAAGTATCTAAAATACTTTAATCGCCGCTCGGGGGCGTCCCCGCGTTCCATAGGTTTTGCGTGACTATGGTCCAAAATTCTAAGTTTCCACATCACTCATTGCGATGGTTATCACACAAAAGCCATTAAGGGATCCGATAATGGGTCTCAAATGGGCCCAAACTCAAACTGTATCTGTGTATTTACCTTCCGTCCAAATTTCTCGCGTCGTTTATTACGGCAGTTATCGAAATAAAAGACCATTAAAACTCCACATAAAGAACCAAATGCTCTTGAAATCTATCTTCCACCTCAAAACATCCGAAGAAAAAATTAGTGAAATGAATGATCTCGAACAACGATATCGACAACGTGTACGTTATTTTCGTGGAGACGAAACGTCTAAAAATCAAGATCAACGGTGATGAATCGGCGCCCGCGTTGTAAAACACAGACATGGCTGTTTAAATGAATGATTCCTAATGGAGGTTTGACCGGTCGAATAATTTTCTTGGTTAGGTTATTATGTTTTGAAGAAAAATAAATCTGTGAATATTTTATGAATTAAAAAAAAAATCAAATAAAAATATACCAACAAATAATATTGTTCGAAAACGAGTGTTTCCGTGTAATATAAATCTTTGAAATAAATTTACACTCGCGAGTTTGGGTTGCTATAAAGCCATAACGTCGATATCACATGAGGCTGCCAAGACATTGCACATCATCGTATCAAATGAATTGGATTGACGGTCGTGAGCGGAAAAAGAAAAAAAATTATATGACGACTTCCGTCAAGATGTATATAGTCTGCACCGCAGAGAGCTGATGATGACGTATCTTTTGGTATGTGCCAACACTAAAGAATCGATTCCACTACGTTTTGTCACTCTGAAGTTATTATAGATTAATATTATTGTAATATTTTTTACATACAAATTATGATTTAATTGATAGTTGAGCCACCTTTGTGGAGATGCGCATCTCCAAACGTATAGAATGTGTGTATGATATATTTTATTAATAATTTATTACATATAAATAATAAATATTATAAATTCGTTTTATGATTTATTTAACTTTACCTATTCATTTTATTACTGATGTAATATACTGAATTTACACTCAGTGTCGTTAATTATTTATAACTAATTATTAATTCTGAACTAATACAAAACAATGCAATAACTATTTACTATATGATTATTGTTTATAAATTATGTGTGAAGAAAAGTATTGTTGATTACGCACTAACAATGTGTAGTTACTTCAAATTACGTACAGCTGTAACATACATTCTAATTTAAAATAATAAGACCCAACAAAGTTATTAAAAGAAATTTATTGAATCCAAAATGGAGTAAAATGTAATCGTAGTGAATGTAATCGTATATGTAATATCGTTGAAATTTCGGAGATTTTTATTTCTTACATTTAGCACTGCTTACCGAATCACGTTGTTTCTATACACAGTGGTAATAGCGTTTGGCAATAACATTGATTTACATTAACTTTAGTAATGAAAACGACATAAATGGTCGTGTTCTGGGAAATAGCATGGCAGTTAGTGCGATTCTTGTAAATAGAAATATGTTTTAAAACATTGTAATATTTACTTCAAATATATATATTTTTTGAATTATTATTAAGAATTAACAATTAAAATTAAGTTAAAAAAATATCATAAATAAATAACATTCATGAGTGTGAAAAAAAAAAATTTTAAGCACTTTTGTCTAATTTTTAACTAAAATTGTTATTTCAATTCTTTATGATCAGCTTATAAGCTGAATAATATACACAAACGTACACACATACACACATTAACTTGTAATAAGGCGAGTGAAGCAAGACATCTAGTACTCAAAATTAAACTTTTGTAGTTTTGTGTTCATTTCATTTTTTACATATTTAATATTGTAATATCAAATGTATTTTTTTTACATTTGTTAAGTAATTTATTGATTAGACATACCCACATAGCACAATATATTAATAGAATATTCTACAAAAATTCCAATTATACTATAGATATACAAACACTCCAGTAGATATGATAGGTATATACGAGATTAGATATCAGTTATTGAATTGGAATAGAATATTCTATCCATATGGTTTTAAGATGCACTTCCCTGCGGTATATCCATTGTATATAATTATGTTATATATTAAGAATATTTTTTTTGCACTATACTATGGACGTTCGCTGTGCAACCGGGTATGCGACTTGCGCGCGCAATGTGCATCTTAATATAAATAACCTAACTTATTGTTATTATTACGTAATAACTTAGTAGGTTAAACGATTACGATTTACAAGTTTGAAGTTACCGGTCGGCGGTTATTAATATTTAACGATTTTTGACAACGGTTCCATTGGTTTCAACGTGTTTGTTTTGATTTGTTTTATTTTGTTTGCCATATTGACGACTTCATTCAAGTGCCAAGTTGTATTTGCGGCTCAAAATCAAAAAGGTAGGTTTGCTTATTTAAATAAATTGTATTAATATGATCATTGATCTTGTATTCATGTACCTATAGTAAGTATATTCTTCAATCTTATTTACTTACAATAGGTAATAAGTATAATCCTAGACTTTAAAGGGTCAATATATTATGGTTAATTATTTTGAATGGTCATAGTTATTAGTATTATATTTATAAAAAATGTAGATTAACCATATGCTTTTATCATTATATGATGTATCACAATACCAGTCAAGGAAGTGTCAGCGTAAAATACATTTTCTTCTAAAAAAATTATTTTGTAAATATACATAAATATAATAGGTATAAATTATTAAATATTTTCATTTAATCTGTGATTAAAGTTACAACTAGATCTGTCTACTATCTAAAATACAATATGAATATACTGTACTAACTTGTACTGTGTTCTATAACTTCTAAGTTATAACAGTTTACACTGATCATTTGTCACCATGATGACTTTAAATCTTTAAATTAAATTAAATCTAATTTAAACTGATAAATATTAGGTGTCAAGGAAAAAGAACATAATTGTCATAATAAATTATCAAGTTTTGGGAGTGAGTAATTGTATGTTTAAAAATTTCATTCTCTATGATTACTAATAATACAATAAAGAAGAACTCCTGATCTTTTAAATTAAAAAATTCATAGATTCTTCATAATAGGTATTATTATAATCACATATTTTATACTCAAGCAGTTATCATAAAAAACATTTAGACATAGGTAACTTAAGAAATTCGAAGATAAAGTATCAAAATACAAAATACAATAAATAAAATTAGGTTTCTGTAATATTACAATTAAATTTACATAATATATGATTGTGTTTGAACATAAAAAAGTCACAAATTTTTGTTACACTAGGTAATAAATAAATTATTAGAAAATAGAAGGTATTATATGTACCTATTATATATTATTTATTATTATTATATAGGTAACCTACCTATTGTAAAAATATTGATTGATAATTTAAAAAAAAATTTGAATTTATCAAGAATTTTTTAAAATACCAATTAATTAAACCACAACATTAAAAAACTATTTCATTTAAAAACAAATATTATAATGACTGTGTTTGATGAAATATCATATGTCACATAAAATGTATAAAATTGTAATATCACAGCATAATCATAATAATAATTAAATTAAATTAAATTATTAAAAATTAAAAAAAATAAATAATTTAATATAATAACTTAAAAACTGTCTAATTATTCAGGAATTAAGGATATTTACACAACCATCTAAGTTGCTGTTCTGTGATTCACTAAAACTTAAAGCTATGAAGAAAAGTTCATTTTCCAAAAGACATTTTAACCGTTTGGTTAAAAATCAGTTAAACAATTTAAACATATCAGTCGAATCTATTCTTAATTCTACCATTGAACCTAAGAACAGTAGTCTAGTTAGTCCAGATATTTCTTTATTACCATCTGATATTACTTCAACTAATTTGTCTCCTATGCTGGACTCTAATGGAGATAATAATAGCCATAGTGTCAATTCTCAATATATTGAAAATATGTCTTGTGTATGGAATAGTAGTCAATCATTTTCACAACCATCTAGTTCTAGTGATGAAAGTATTGTAAATTGTGATATGGATAACAATTTTGAAAATAATTATAATACCAATGAAATGAGTAATGCAACTTTTACTGAAAAGCTCCAAAATTGGAGTATTGAATTTAAAATCAACCATAACGCCCTGCAAGTTTTACTATCAATTTTAAGGGAAACACCAACATTTCAAAATCTTCCTAAGGATCCTAGGACATTTTTAATGACACCTAAAACAACAATTATGCGAGTTGTAAAACCAGGGTTGTATTATCATTTTGGCATCTTAAATAGTTTGAACAATATTTTTAATAAACAATTATCTGTTCCGTCAACTATTAAGTTAGCAATAAATATTGATGGTCTTCCTTTAAGTAAGTCTTCGGGAAGTCAACTTTATCCTATTTTGGGAATGGTTAAAGATTATAAGCCATTAAATAATATTGTTTTCCCTATTGGTATTTATCATGGCCAAGAAAAACCTTGTTGTTTTAATAACTTTCTTGAGGAATTTGTTTCTGAAGCTGTTGGTTTATGTGATAAAGAAATTATGGTTGCTGGAAAGTTAATCCGTATTGAAATATGTATGTTATTATTTGATACAGTAGCTAAAGCAAGCGTGTTGCAGATAAAAGGACATGCTGGTTATTACTCTTGCTCTAAGTGTACAGCTGAAGGAGAACATATCAATGGTAGAATGTGTTTTCCTGAAACAAATTTTACTAAAAGAACAAACGAAGATTTTAGAAATCAAACTGATGAAAACCATCATATAGGAGAAACTATACTGACTCAAATATCTGGTTTAGATTTAATATCAACAGTACCCCTTGACTATATGCATTTAGTTCTTCTCGGTGTGGTAAAAAAACTATTAGTTGGTACTTGGATGAATGGTAGACCACCCAATAAATTGCCCTCAGTGTTAGTAAACCAAATATCTGAAAAATTACTATCATTTAGGCAATATATTCCAATGGAATTTTCTAGAAAGCCCCGATCGCTCAAAGAAGCTAAAAGGTTTAAAGCTACTGAATATAGATTATTTCTTCTTTATTTAGGACCATTAGTTCTTAAAGATGTATTAGATACCGAGAAATATGATCATTTTATAACCTTACATTTGGCCATATCTATTTTAATATCAAATAAAGTATTTGACTTTAAATATGTTGACTATGCTGAAAAGTTATTAAATCACTTTGTGAAAAGTTGTGGATTAATTTATAGTAAAGAGTTTATGGTTCATAATATTCATAATCTTTTACATTTATGCAATGATGTGAGAAAATTTGGCCCATTGGATAATTTTAGTAATTTTCCTTTTGAAAACTATCTTGGTCAATTAAAAAAATTATTGAGAAAGCATTCTGATATTTTACCTCAAATTGTTCGTAGATTATCAGAATCTCAAAACTTCTATAAAACATTCAATTATAACAACCAACAAAGTTTGAATACATTAGAATATAAATTTACAAAAATTAAACAAAATGAAATTATAACACAAGATTGTGTTGGACTACAATATGAGGAGCTAACATTACCATTGTATAAATTGACACTATCTGAACAAAACCGTTGTTGTAAATTAAAATGTGACACAATAATAGAAATTTTTAGTTTTTCCTATCAATCTGAATCCAAAAAACCTATTGCTATTGGGAAGAAATATTTAAATGTAACTAATTTTTATAACAAACCAGACCGTTCTTCCTTAATTGGAGTTCATTTTGTTTCTAATTTGTGTGCAGAGTATGACTATTGGAATATTGATAATATATCAACAAAATTGGTCAGATTACCATTTGGTCATGGATTTGTTGTATTTCCTTTGTTACACTCTTCATGAATAGTTATAATAGATATTATGCTAAAATATAGCATAGTATTACAATCAATATATATTATATAATGTGTTTAATGTGTATATCATATGTAAATATTTAAATATTATGAATAGTAAAACTATTAACTGCAGATCAGATATTAAAAGTTATTAGGTCTATTGTTTTACAATGTTTATTAAATCTAATGCAAATATGCTTCTCAATAGTTGTAACAATGGAGCTGGAAATTGGGAACAATACTGCTTGGTACATAGTCAAGTTCCTAGAAGAAAATTCTGTCGAGGCTGTGCCTGTCAATTGGTTCAAAGACCTAAATCATTGCTATTGGCCTCCATATAAAGATACTGTAGTAGCTGAAGCAATACGTCTAAATGAGGTGCCATCAAAGTCATGGAAGCTTTATAACTGTAAATTATTATCAAAATCAAAAATAGTTGACTACCCAACAGCCATGAAAAAAGCTTGTAGAGCGCAATATGAATCAGAACTTTCCGAAGCTGAATCTACAAATAATTCTATTAAACGAATTAAAAAAAGGAATAAAAAATATGATGATACAATGTCTGATGAGGAATACAGTACTCCTGATAAACGAACAAAGTTGATACCATCCCCACCAACATTTGGTAAGGTTTATCATATAAATATATTACCTATAATATATATTATTTTTTTTATGTTGTGGAGTACCTATTATTATATAGTTAATATAATAGTTATTATTATTTTTCAATTTGTTATATTATTTTAGAAGATTTTATGAATAATAGTACCAATAATGATGATATTTTGCTTGTATCTGAAGATGTAACATCAAATGATTTTTTAATGAGCCCAACAGTTGTTATTCCTGAAGCGTTAGCTAATAATTCAAACTGTACAATTGACACGATGGAAGAACTTCAAAAGTATATCGATACAAGTAATAAATGTCTTTATTTAATTAGTAAAATAATAAAATGTTGTGGGTGATCAACTTGATTTGTTTTAATTTATAACAAAAGAACTAATATGTTATATTGTTTTTGCAGAATTTGAAGATCTCCACAATGATCAAACTAAACTGCGTACAAGTAAGTAAATGTAATAAAAATTAATTTAAAAAGAGATCTATTGATTATTTCACATATTTTATACCAAGTTTCCTATAATAAAAAAAGTTATTTATTTTTCAAGTAGATTTAATTTGTTGCATATTCATTGGATATTTAGTATTACTTATCATTTGAGTTTCTTTTTGTTTTAACTATTTATGCAATTTTAGTTGTTGAGAAATGGCATTCAGACACTTCAAGATTATTGATAACTATGGGAATTCACCAAAAAGAACAATTACGATATTTGGATAATATTCAAACAATAGTCAATAGTGCCAATGCAATTGGTAATGTTGATATTATTCATAAGGAAAAAACAAAAGAAGAAGAAATCATATATAGACAGTTTCCAATCACTTGTTTGGAAAATTTTAACGAATTAGATGATGAATTGAAGCAAATAAAATTATCTAAAGTTGATGTTTATGATGCACTGGTGAGTTTTAAATTTATGTTATGTTATAATCATAATTGTTAAAAATGTATTAGATTATAGAACCGTTGGTGATCTAACTTTTCCACATTTTTTCCTCATTGTTAGAGAATTTTATTGTTTATAATTTTTGATTCAAATATAAATAAATTAATAATAAACAATAATCATAAATTCATATTTTAAAAACTTGTAACTAACAATTTCCATGTTAAAGTTATGGGAAGTTTAGTTAAATTTATCTAATAACACTATTAATTTTTGTTTAGGTAAAAAATCTGTCTCTTATTGGTGGATCATCATTTAGTGAACTTCTAAGACGGATTCTTAAAACAATTTTAACCAATCAAGTCGCTGAGCAATTCAGTTGGTTTGGACGCCAAAAAAAATTAAGTTTTGCAACAACAGCCCTGGCTGATTTAGTAAAAAGTAATACTGATTTTTTTAATATTTTAAATATAATCATTTTGTTGTTTTATCTTTGAAAACTGTTCTGCTCTGCTAAAGTAGATCTTGTTATTCCATGTTGTTCATATTGTACATGCATGGCTGTAAATAATTTAATTAATAAGCAATATATAAATATATGTGATATTACCACAGTAATATTTTGTAGTTTATAAAATTGCATTGAAAAATATGTGTACAATTTACTATATATTTTTTAGTTAAATTTAAAAAATGATACAAAGTTATTAAAAAAATTTTTTTTGTTGAAAGGCGCTGTCAAAATTAAATACAAAGAGGAAACAGACAAACATATAGAATGTGTTGCTGGTACTTGGCTAGCTAAAGCTAAGGAAAGAATGAAAAATCCTACAAATTAATTACTCACATAATAACAAACATTATTTTATGTTAATGTCACATGATTTTTTATTAATTTTTATACAAAGGACCAATTTTTTTTTATTACATTATATGTATTATTAATATGATAAATTTTACATTATATTATATTCATTTTTATTGTTTTTTTAACAAACAAGTGACTTTGTTTTATTTTATATAATACATGTGTTGTATAATTATATTAAGTTAATGTTGAATCATTTTTTTTATTATTATATGATACATTTTATAATATGTTACTTATGTTCATTTTTATTAAATTATAACTATATGTTATTATGTTAAATGACATTGTATTATTATGTTCATTTTTATTTATTTTTTATTATAAAGGCTTCAAGTACAATGTTACATGACTCTTTGATTTGCTCAGTGAAGGGCTGACGTTTTCTTATATTGTATAATAAATGTTTTATATTTTAATAATGTTAAATCATTTTTTTATTTTCTCATCTAAAGTGTGCATTTTATTTATCATATAATAAATTTTCTAATATCTTTTTCATTTTTATTATCATTTCAATAAATAATACATATTAAATACCAGATTGTATATTCCTTTATTATATTCATGTGTTCTCTAGATATGCATTAGATATATTTAAGGATCTTGGTGGAATATACTGGGAAGATTTTTTGGATACTGTCTGCAGATATCTAATAAATATGACTGCAGATATCTAATGAATATGTCTGCAGATATATATGGTATAATCAAAGTAAATCTGAGGCGAGACATAGTAAGTTGCTAGTACTATTCCTTGAATATCTGAGGCTTATTGGTAGATATTCTACGCATATATGACTATTCTAAAAGGTATATTCATATAGTATGATAAGAATATTTAATGCTATGTGGGTAATTAGTAATAAACAGAAATAAACTGAATGAATTAAAGAATTTTCTAAAGATCATTGTTGTTTTGTGAAATTAAATTACAAACACTAATAATATTTCTTTTAAATAGTAAACACGTAACTAAACTGAGAATAATATAATGTTGGTACTATAAGAATGTACAAATAACTATAATACTTTTGTCAATGATTCATCTCAAGTTGGAAAAGCAGTTGAAAAAAAAACAATTTTAAAACCGGGTTATTATAGTGAAGTATTCAATTTTTAATTATTACAGTAAACAGTTGATTCAAGAAAGTACGGTAGTTAAAATGTACATAATGTACATAATTAAATGTACATCACAAAAGTTAATATTTTTTTCCTTTGAGTACAATAATAAATATATGTTTTTATTAAATAGGTAGGTACCGCAAAAATAAACATTTATTTTTAAATTACTTATTTGATATAACCATTACGTTTATGTACTATAATATACTTACAAATACAATATTAGCATCTGTACAATTAAATTTACTTTGACCATATGACAAATTTTACAGAGATTTCATTTTTCTCAAATATGACGCACATACATACACACACACGGTATAATTTATTTAAGTAAAAAATAAAAATGAAGAAAGAAAAATGTTGTCTTGTTTAGTTTATATTTATTTTTCAAAACTTGTAGCCGTCGTAACCGTAAAGTTTTCGCCGAATGTTGCACGCACAGCGTCACACGGCTTCACCAATTTAACATACGTTTCTACTTATCATTTTTGCGCCTGATGAATATTTCCAATTGAAAACCCGTCAAACGCGCCACGTTCCCCGTTCTCTCTTATTCAATTGAATATGACGTTTCCTTATTTTCACTTCGCATATGCATTTGGAATTGTAATAATAACAACAATAAAAGTAGGGAATAATAATAATAATCATAACTGTCAACAGCGTGTTGCGAAAACAATTTTTACACACATATACACACCACCCTCAAATATAGACGCGCGTGTATTCCCCTTTGTCTTATACATGGTATACCTCTTCAACGGAGTGTATATTTTATATAATACTGTTATTTGCCTCGTCATCGATCCAATAATAATTTTTTCACCCGCAGTGGATGTCAGTGTTACGTACGAACTTGTCCGTACATATATATAGTTGGGTGCACGCAATGCACATGTGTGTGTGTGTGTGTGTGTGTGGTGTGTGTGTGTGTGTGTCAAGTCAGACAGAGGACAAGGCTCGCAACGGGAACGAAAATGAAAATCGTAGATGTATATGTGGAGATGTGACGAGACGGGTGATGGCGAGAGGGTGACAAAAAAAAAAAAGAAAAAAAAGAAAGGAGAGTTAAAATTGAAGCAGACAGACATTTCCGACAATAACCTAATGCGTTTTGACTTGCGGCCTCCGCGACAACGCCTTTGTGGTTATAATCGAATTATTTCCGCAGAAGTTTTGTGTGAAAATAGAAAATCCCACAATCGAGTGTCGAAAGGACGGTGGCAGTGCAAGGGAAAGGCTGTCTATGTGCAAGTTGTGAAAAAAAAATAATAATACAAATATTGTGTGTAGTGCCGTAATAGAAAATCTTCAATAGATTGCATGTTAAATTTATATATATTATACTTGTGTGTGTGTATGTAAATATGTGTGGATTGTCAACGAATTTTTGCATTTGACTTTTTTTTTGTACATCCTACGTTATCACTTTACCACACGAGTATCATTTTGAACGCCTTATTTTTAATAATACAATCATTTTATTGTTATGTTTTAATCGTTATAAAATGCATGATGAAACTTATAACTTGTGATTATTTAAATTTTTCAAATAATATGACAATTATAACAAGATAATTAATAGTCCCATACATTCGCGTGTACGTCTGTTTTTATTAATTATATTTTATTACATTTAAATTATAAGTAAATTATTATTATACGTTCCTATATTCAATTTTGTATTATTTAAACTGTAAGAGCATTGGTTAAATGCCATTATGTATTCATTGGGAATCCTTCACTATACTATAACTATTGATGTTAGTATAATATTAGTTTAAGTATTTGTACGTGACCGTTTTGAAAACAGAGTGTTTAAGTTTTGAGATTTATAATGACTTATAGATGAAAACAGCGTAACTTCAATTTTGAATTCGTCATTCAATAACACACTTCGAGTAAGCAACACATAAATCCAACTTAATATTATGTAATATATTTTGTGGTTATTCGTATTTCAACAACGACCAACAGTAATGAATTGGCCAACTGTAGACTATAATAAACATCATAACGATAATTTCTTTTTCCTGTGCCGTTGACATTTCAAATAAAAATTGTCTAAAGCTAGTTTGCCCTTTTTTTGTGTGTAAAAAAACCTGCAAAAACTCATTACAAAGTTTACTCATTAAATCCTATATATTTAACGACTAGACTATTAATTACTTTAGTTTCGCTAGAAAGTGCGCCCCCTGAAACGTTACATTGTCGGAGGATAAACAATGTTTCGTAAAACTCTTCTTTTTCTCATTTTATTTAAACCCAGAGGTTCGTACTAACGAGCGTTTAATTAATTTCTCGCTTTTCATCACCTCTGTCTGGCTTGTTTAAAGTTTCTTTTATACATTTCACCTGTATACCTACCTACTAACATTCGCCGAATATGGGAGCACATACATTTACACATTACTTAGTTTGCTTATTGTATTTTACAGTTTCACAACTACTTCAACCCGAATCGTACATTGTTTTAGTTTCCACTCTGATCTTCGATAGAAAGCTACAACACATTTAATATACACAATAAACATAGTAACACATAAAGTTTATTATTTTTGAAGTAGTATATTGACTTTTTCATGATCGCTTTAATAATCTAAAGATGGTTTTAAATAATAACTTATGAAAAACTTTTTTCAGTAATTTTATCATCTAATAATTAATATTATATTAAATTTCTCTCTAAACAGCATAATGTTTTAATTATTTAAACAAATTAAAATTTTTAATTTAACTGTATATTGTTAAATACATTATTAATACAGTGTATTAGATTTTTGTACTGCCTACTTAATGTAAATAATAATACAATCTAATAAACAGCGAACATATAAAACGTATATTAATGCATTCATATAATGATTTGATGTAAGACGTAACTCATGTGATTCATTCATTTAATACTGTGACGTGGTATCCTATAATAAATATTACTAAAAGGTAAAAAAATATGACAGTTAAAATATATTTTATGAGATATTAAATTCCCCCTTGGTGTGCCGTAGTAGAAAGTTTGCTAATCTAAAAACGAAAATACTATATAAGTTTAAAAGCAATTTGGCTAGTCTCTTTTTCTCAGTATAATCGATGATACTTAAAAATGAGTTGGTCACATACAACTTGCAATATCTCTCTCAAATACGTAGATAAACTCTAGAAAAAAAACGATAATATTATATTATTTATTCGAAAAATGTATAAAGTTATAATAATATTATATTATACACATATCAAAAATAATATATTTTCAAAATAAACTGCAAACATGTTGTTCGCGAATTGTACATGTATAGCTGAACTTTGGTGTTTGCTATAATGATGTTGTGGAACAAAAGAAAATGTGAAAATGAACGTGTTTCTACATTATGTATGTTTTTTTTTGTTACACTTGTAGAGCATTCAAATAAACTTTCACTGATTATTTAATCAAGAGAATAAATTATTTTAGATGTAATTGGCAAAGCAATATGCATTTAAAAAGGCTAATAAAATAATGAAGTTAAATCTAATATATATATATATATATATAAAACATTGTTTTGTTTGTATCTGTTGAACTTAATGATATAATATTATAATTATTATAAAATTGTAGGTATTAATTAATTAGTTAGTAATAAGCAATTATTTTGATTAGAGTTTAATCAATTTTCGAGTATTCATATTGGTCAATAATATTGAGTTCTTACCCCAGCTGTTTATTTATAATTAGTTGAGCGGCGATACGAATAGGCAATATAGGTACATCACTGTATAGGGTAATATTGATGTAATAACTTAAAATGGATAAATAATTAACTTACATTATCCAATTCTTAGCTGAAGTTTATTTTGTTTGGTTTAAGGTATTCGACAGTAGCTGAGCTTGGTTGCATCATGAGAATAGTTTTTAAATAACATACATAAAAAAAAAAAAAAAAAATGGTATGTTAAAAATAAAGAAAATTTTTTTTTTAATTTGACCAAACAATGTGCTTGACGGAATTAAAATAAAGAGTGATAGAGCAGAAAAACAATTTACGTGCAAAATAATTGAATACTTGTATCAACTTATAAATTATCAGATGCAAAAAAAAAAAATAATAATCATGATAAAAAATTAAATTTGCTAGTATATACGTCCCATTCAATGTTATGAAGTATTACATAGTTTATAATATCATATCATATAATAATATGGTGTATATTTATATAAAAGCTTACCATAAGTATAGACCTTGTTAGCAAGCGGCGGAGATACTAAAACGACTGTCAATATATTCACACTGGACAAACTGTAATATGTTTCGGGATGATCACCGCTAGACTAATTCCTATTATATACATATATATATATTATGTGTGTAATAATGTGTACAGATTAACTTTGAGACCGGACGCGTTAGACCGGAATACGGTCTTAAGTTCCAGCGGTTATAATGCGGACAGAGACCTCTTAGAGTTGTAATGACAGTTGTCCCCTCGGCCCGACCTCGCAGTCATATACTGACAAGAGGCGATTAAATTTGCTGAACTGATGATTGCAATAGTTATCCTTTGTTATTTGGTTGTGATAATCATCGAATTTAAGTATATATTAGATTCAACCGAGTAACCGGCCAATAAGATAACACACGAGTACAAAACAATACGAAGTAAAATAAAAATAAAAAAATAGAGTAGAGTGAGACGCTTTATTGTTTTCATGTAGACGTTATAGTTATTCAGTATTATACAGTAGTACACGACAATAATATAATATTTATTTTTATAAACATGCTCTTCGTGGTCAACGAACTATGCAGTTTAAATTGCATTATATGTTTCAGAATAAAGAAATTCACAATAAACATGGTTGTTTAATTAGGTATTGATGATTGATTACATTTTTTTTTTTTTTTTTATTTAAATGGGTCATTCTTTACTAGAATATCAATTATTGAATAAATAATTAGTAGTTCATAATAAATAATGCATTAGATATAAGTATACATCTGTGTAAGTAAATTGTACATGACGTACGGTACGTGTTCTCACATTTGTTTAACAATTGGAGCTTGAGTATTTAGTGCATTGAAAATATTTGGTTGACGGATGAAATTATACTGATTACACGAATATTCAATGTTGGAATGTATTATACTGTGCATTTCCATGTTCTGCTTCTATAGTTTCGTATAATTTGATTTTGTGAAATTCCACTCAACACCGGTCTGTTTGATATTCAGGCGCTCTACCTATATTGAATAAAACGATCTAAAAATACATTGAGTAAAAACGTAGATGTTTTAAATCTTACTGCAGTACATTTTCTAAGAAACATTTATTAGGTATGTATATATATTTTTATTTTTATTATACGTATATATTTTTAAATAATTCTTTTGTTGTTAAAAATACGTATTTTATTAATGAAAAAGTTTTTTTGTTTTACATTTTTAATAGTTCATATTATTATAAAATAATAAAATACAATAATAATTAAATAATAAAATTTTATTAATGTACATATTTATTTTTTCTTAAACATTATGTTAATATACTTATAAATAAATAAAATAATTTAGTTATTGATGTCTAATATTGATTATAATTAAATTATTCTACCATTATTTTTTTAATTTAATAAATATTTTACGTGATGGACAATATGCATAGTATTTTTATTGTCAATATAAATTGTTAACGTGAGAACAAAAAACGTCTTTATTAAACTAACCAAATGTTTTTATCGATTTTTATGTATTTTTTATAATATTGTTATACATATATTTTATTTATATTCACGTTATAATATTATACACAAGTATCTTTGTTTATCATGTAGATATTCAGAAATTCTAAGAGATAATCTTGCTAATTAAATGAATATATAAATTCATTTAATTTCAAATATGATTATACTGTTCAAAATGACTTTTATATTCGTTACGAAATTAACAGTTGTTAAGTTATCAACTTGATAAACTTTTTCCTTAAATCTCATATCGTTACCTCTAACCATTCACAATCTACTATAAAATTGTAGGATTTTTGTTTAAAAATATAATTCAGCTGTTATCATACAACGTATATATTCAAACAAAAGAGCGAAAGTTTGCCTTTATTACCAAGTATTCGTTTTGCTCGTTCGACTTTTACTTGCGATCGGTGTTTAGTTGTTTCCTAACCATTGTCACTGTTTCTAAAACTTTTGCAGTGAAAGAAAACTTTTTTCCACAATGAATACAAGCAAAGAATTTGTGTCTATATTATATTGTTCTTGAAATGTTTGAGCTTTCGACAACTTATTTCTTTCAGCCATTTGGAAAACAAAACTATTGCATGTTGTGTAGTGCCTATAGGTAGTTTCTTCATTCATTTTCTTCTACAATTACTAGTATGAGAATATAATAGGACTGTCTTTATTTTTTTTTTTTTTTTATAAGACTTGAAAACTGATTGGAAAAAAATATATATAATTGAGAATATTTGTCATTGAAAGTTAATTATTTTCATAATTAATTATCTGTAGTAAGAAAATGGTTACTAAAAATATGTGTTCAGTAGGTATATTTATAACACTAACCTCGTAATAGATATAGTATTTTTATGAAGTTTTATTTTGAAATAAGTATTTATAAATAATATACATTTTACATTTTCACTGTCAGTAAAGATGACCGGCGTGTGTTAAAGCTTGAAATATTATTACTACAAACAAAATAACACCATAAACACAAACAACGAAAAGACAAAAATAAATGAACTAAAAAGTTTTTATTAAAAAACTTTTGCTTTCATATCTTTACTGTATGGTATATGTAGATGTCAATACGCATAATGGTGATTCGCTTTAGTAACAATGGTTTTAAAATATATTATTTTTATTTCAATGATTAGTTAGTTATTTTTTGTATTAACAAGTTAGGAAAACTTACTCAGCAAGCGTGCCAGATTCTAAATATATTTTAATACAACAAAATGTACCATAATTCAATACACAATTTAAAAATAATTTGGTAACCTTTATATTTTGGTTATGATATGGTAAAAATCTTTATTAAATGCTCATGTTTTGGTATTTTTCAATTTTGGGTAGTATGCATTTATTTCGAACAACAACTGTATAAAATCTCAATGTAAACAATCGTATAACAATGTAGTGATAACTAACAGACAGGCGGACATGGTGGGCATATAAGGTGTTCAAAATTTCAAAATGTGTGTTTAGAATAACGTGACCATTTTTCGGTTTTTAGTTAGTTAGTACCACTTTAGAGATAAGTATTCTACTATTCCTAAAGAGTATAAAAATGACCTTCTTTGGAAAAAACAGCGATCTGCATTGCATTATATCAAAAAAGAGCCAGTATTTAATTATTTTTAAAAGGAAACTACATTGGTATACGTAAACGTTTATACGTTTATATAATTTCTAATTATTAATAAATATTATTTCACTTATTAAAAAGTATTCTTTGTATTCTATTCGATATTTTACTATGATTTTATGATACTGTTGTAATTGTGCAAAACAAATTATAAAAACGATGTGCTTTTTATTAAATTTTACAGGTATCTTGCCCTGAGCAAAAACATATGGTCACATTAGTTTAAAAACTGAATAATAGCAGTATAATTCAACTTCATCTATGAAAAATGAAAAAATAAAAATATGTTGCTACAATGCGTATAGGTATATCTCGGTTAAAGCATAATTCAGTTTACAGGGAAATTAGCGTTGGTGTACCTTACTTTGGATACTAATTCGACCGAGATGGACAATTTATCTGACATATTGGATTTAGTATTTGGTATATTTTATAATGTAGTACAAATTTTCCCAATTTTTATGAGAATACTATGAAGTTTTTGTTAAAATCGGTTTGGTAGTTTTTAAACCTAAATAAACTACATACGAATAAGAGCCAATGTCAAATTTATGTATAAACTAAAAAAAAAATTCGACTTTTGTTAGTGAAAATAAATTTAATTTGTGAACTACTCTATAAAAACTTATAGGGGTTGAAAACAAAGCTATTAACACTCCTCGATTCTCAAGAAATATGTGTGTGAAATTTGTTCCCAATTGGTTTAGTAGTTTCAAACTCTATAAATCCCATATTTTTTGTTTTAGTTTAGAATAATAATTCTTGAAATTATTAGAAATCTTTTGTTTCAGGCACACATAACTTTAATATACACTATAATGCTTTGGCGTTAGAAATATTCATTAATTCGTAATAAGTACCTTATTAACAATAATTATTAACTGGTATTAATATAATATGTTTTCGATATTTGATATGTATAAAACATGACTTTATACAAAGTATTAAGCCTTTGGCGAATGCCATAACCGGTATAATAAACATGTAGAATACACATAATATATGTATTTTCATCTATCCGTCAACGATGTTCAATATTAATAATAATAATAAAAATAAGAATAATAATTAAAATTAAAATAGTATATGTAAAATTTAGTAGACTATTTATCTTTTTTTTATTTTCTGCCTTTATAGACATTTGTTTTATAAAACGTGCAATGTTTCTAATGATAAAATTATTTTTATTTCGCATTTTTTGTTAATGCGTTTTTTCTCATTCTGTAACGGTGTAGCCCTCACCACATAAAACGGTCCTTTTTAGGACCACCAATCACAACACAGCATATAAAAAACAATACCATCGGAGGGATCTAGTGACGAATTCAAAACCCTTAGATTTATCGTACATCCCCAGCAAGTACGGCGATGGAGAGGGAAGATAATGACGAAGACAACAACACCCCACACATATCTATAAGTCCAAAAGTACCATACCGACAGTAAGCTCAGGCACGCACGGCGGCACACTGGTAGTTTATTAGTCGGTACGGATCATAGTTTATATACCGGGTACTTTTCCAATTTAAAACACATTCTTCAATCAACAACATCATTGTCAGCACACAACGATGAACGACGAACACAGTGTTGGTTTCTACGCTCTTGGCCCAAGTATCGAAGACACTCGGTGTTGTTACATACAAATTACGCTATAAGCCCAAGCGACCAACCCCAGTGAGGCCTACTCAGATTTTCATTACGAGTATACAGAACTTAACACGACTTATACAAGATCGTGGGAAAGTGTAACTCGCCTCCCATTAATATTGTATATTTTTTAATAATAAGGTCCTAATTTTTATATTTTTGGTCGCGTCTCTACAGGCCTGACACCGTTCGTTGCAATCTGCTTATCCAAGCCAGTTGCGTGGTCCGGATATAACTTATTCCCATATTTAATTTATTGTCATAACATTAGGCTTGGACTAGTAAACGAATATGTTTGTAAAATAATAGAATAGATTTTAATCATTTACGATCTCGAGCCGTCGGAAAAGAACTGACCGTATTAATTCCTTGATATTAATTAGTCATTTAATGTATATTTTATATAAAAAAAGAAAAACATTCATATTAATCATTATTTAGAAATCGTTTAAACGAATACAAAGTAATCACGTACATAGACGATTTCTATAAAATCGAAATAACAAAATTCAATTATATCTTAAATCGGCCATAAAAATTACTTACTTAATATTATTTTACCTGCTACGGAGCAAAAGATAAATTCATTACATAGATTCCATTTATTGTATAATAATTGACTTCGACATTCTCAATAGTTATTGCAGTATTATGCTGTTGAGTAGTGTCTGTTTAAACGTTTAATATACGCAGCATATTCAAAATATCTTAAATTAAATAATTAAATAATTTGCTTTTAAGATGTATATTTTGTATTGTTTGTATGCGTTATTTTTTCAACTGAAGGGATAGCCTTGTTTTTGATTTGTTTTATTAGGTTATACAATATTTTACATTTCTCATTTAATTGTAATAATTCTTTCTGTTTAATAAACAGTTTTTAGATGATAAAGTTTCGAGCCCTAAATTGATTATATCGTTTCGTGCTTTGTGAGATTTGTTTTTGATGATGTGATAATTAGATTAACCTAATTATTTGAACTTAGAGATTTTCGTCACAGTGCGTATATTTGTTTCAAAACTTTACTCCAAAACCAAAAGTATCTCCTTATTCGTGGCGGCGCGAATCGACGTCAATGAGTCAATTTCGACGTGTTTTTTGGAACTTCTGCAGCACGATTTCCGAAAGTCTTCTGTTGGCGTGAAATTGGTGTAGTGTGCTTGTAACGTACGGAACAAAGAAAGCAACAATAATAATGGTATCGTAAACGATAATTGATTAGACACAATCAATCTTCACACGAGGTCGTTCCGAGTACCGGTGACTTGCAGCAGAATTGAGCGATCAGACACGCTTCAAGTGTGGAACGCGAATATATGTATGTATACATATTATGTATATTGTATATATGTAGTGTTTGAACACGTTATAAGTATCACTACCAACTACCATTAATCATAATGCAGCGAAGCAATCGCCGTATCTAGATTGTAAGTACATTATATTTATGTTGCGTTATTGGTATATGTAATTTACTTTCAAAAATTTTGTCAATCTTTCAAATCTACTCAATTGCAATTTTATTTACTCATATATTTTATGATATAAATTATAAATGTTTTATTTTTATGTATCTATTTACAATATACATCTCTATTATTATATTGTATGTATTATATTATTGATAAAGTATTAAGTATTAATATAATATCAGGGTAACCTTTGATTAATTTTTTTTTATTCGTTTTTTATTTATAAATACTAGAATAGGTAGATTTATAAATACAGGGTGGAAATTTAAACGACCGATTATAAAAATAGGTCTTATCGATAACGGTTCAAGATTCGAATGCCTATTAAATATTATAGTTCAAAACCAATAAACTATTTACCGTAATGGTAAATATCGTATTTTTAAATAAATTAACGCTGACCTGTTAACGCGTTTTAGAATTAATTTCAAACTTAAACGACTTGGTCTAGTACAAAAAAATATACAAAATGAGGTGATCATATTGAAAAAATACATTTTATTACTCCATTTGCTTCATACTAATATATTAAAATTTTGAATTTACATTTATTTTTTCATTTTATAATTTATTGAACCCTGAAATTGGCCATTTTGGAGTCCCACCTTGTATTTATAAGTGGATATCGATGATGAGTAGTGTTGAAATAATTCAGAAGGTAAAAAAAAAAAATGAATTAATATAACAATTTTGTTTCACAAAATAATATATAAAATCATAATATATAGTGTTATTTTGTTTTTCTATGTATACCAAGTTTTTAAAATAATCTGGAATGCTTCTAAAATTTTCTTTTAAAACTTTAACCTGATTACGAAAATCGTCAAAAGTGCTGGGTTGTTATAGATGTTTGTAGTGTTTTATGTACGAATCCCTCTCTGTATGTGTGGGGGATTTTCGTTATTTTTTTTTATATTTTAGTCCTAAGTACTCCGGGAAGGATGTTTGGGGTAGGTATTTTTAGAGATTTATAACAAACTTTTTTCTTTTCGCTCCCCTATTCCTCCTCAACCAGAAATACGAAGACCCCTGAATAACGTAACGTGCCTCAGAAGTTTTCTCAACGCCCGCCTACCGATTGTTCCACCCGTTTCCAATACATTAATTTTCGCTTATATCCACGAGTTTTGTCTGCAAACGTATCCCGTTAAGTCTTGGTTGTGCTTATCAAACATTCCGTATCGCACAGAAATGTGCTGTTCTTCCAAAAACAAGATATATATATATTATATAAAAATAATAATAACACATTAACTTTAAGTACAATAATACCAACAGTATTGTATAGTATAGTAAAATATTAAATGTTTTATACAAAAATACAATTTTTCATTTATTTTAAATAAAATTTCAGTTCCTATGACGTCTTACATAGTATGAAAATAATTCTGCTGTATGATTATAACATTATATTTCATCATTATATATTTTATATATATATCGTTTTAATATAATATAATAGTATAATACTAACTACTTTAATTTAATAGTACATAATTGCTAACAATAACCCCCGTTAAATATATTTATATTTAATATTTTCGAAATAGCTACTTACAATTGATATTGTATAGTTAATAAAACAGTATACAAATCGAATACGAATTGTTTGATTTTCAAAAAATATAATAATATAAATAATATGTAGTATTACTCATTAGTACGTAATATTATTATTATTTACATATAATGAATTGTTAAATGTTTATAAAACTTATTTATGAACGATACAAAACGATTGATATAATAAGTAAACAACAAATACCATTTTATTTATATGTATATTATTGTATTTGCATGTGTATAGCTTTTATTGATACGCAATTTTATGGATGCATGCCTATTTTAAAATATTAATATATATATAATATATCATGTCCCAAGTAATTTTTATTGGTTTTATTTTGGCTTCCAACATTTAAAATATAAATGAAAAAAGATAGGTTAATTGGTACAGCTACACATAAGGTGTCGAGTGGGTCGCAATGGTGGGTATGTTAAATTTAAATTTGACGATATATAATAATGATATAAAAAAACGATTCTGAGCGGAGATGATCTCCTAGATACTAAGTTTATTCCGTGATATTTTTTTGATATAGTTATTAAATTCATTTATTATACTTTTAATATTATGATAGGTTAATATACATTTTTCGAAAATTATTAGTATTTAATTAATATAATAATACATAATGTATAATTTTACCATATTATATTAACTTCTATAACTCTAAATTTAGTAATGTTCTTCTCGAAATACTACAAAACAGTAAAAATATATCCATAGTGTTAATATTAAATAATAATAAAAATTTTGTGAAATTTTAAGAATCTGCAGTAATTTTTGTGTTATATCAAAAAACATTTATACTTAAAGATTTATCAAAATGTTTGTATAAGTAGCTAAGAGTTGAAAATTTAACACTAAGTTTTTCGTAAGTTTGGCTTACAATAATAAATTATAAAAAAGTTGAGCATTGGCCAATTAAAAAATTTTAAAAGTCCTACTGGAAAATATATATTTTAGGCTGACTAATCATCTCCGTTCAGAATCATTTTTTGTATACAATGATACCTTAAATTACATTTAAGTTTAACACACCCATTATAGTGACTTACTCTGAATCCAAGGTCCACTCCATATCTACTATACAGCGGAGCGTTACCGACTTGACCACTCTTTTTTTATTTTTGCTTTTCCTAATTAATAAAAAAAAAAAAAACGAATATTTTTAATTTTGACTTAACAAGTACAAACTAAATTCAATTATCTATCTAATCCCAACACAATTTTTGTAATTTGGTTTATTTTATAGACTATTCATTGTCACTCACACACATCATTGTCAAATCAATATATTCATTGCTCCGCTCACAATCTAAACGTTTTTACGAGTATAATTTTATCAAGTATGATTTTTATTAATTATCGTGATTATTGTACGTATTGCATATAATATTATATGAATTTGCATGGAAATATTAATAATCTCAAATATAATATTCACAAATTCATGATTATTTTTAAATTAATACAACTGAATTAACTGTTGTCATATTAGAAACCATAATTTATTCACAAGCAAAAATAAACCGATAAAAGTATGTAATCTTTAGTTGTATACCATGATGTATATTATATAAAGTAAAATTATACACTTAACTATAAAAAATAAAATGTTTCAAAATTAATTCAAATACATACAAATTTTAAATAAAATTGTAAGCAAAATAAATTAATGTAAAAGCTCTGTATAGTCGTGGTCACCGAATCTATAGATACTTTGTTTTTGTATTTTTATTATTGGGTATATTAAATACTTAAATGGGTCTAAAGATCATGAGATTATTTTTATTTTTAAGTATACATAGTTTGCTCGAATAATATTGGCGGAGTATTCGGAGATACAAGATCAAAGAGTGGATACGCTGTGTCCTATACCATAATGGAATATCGGCCGACTGACCATGTTGGAAATGTAGCTGAATAAACATTGTAATATTATTATTATCAAAACGTTTATAAAACGGTAAAATATTAACATCATACAAATATTACAGCTATGTGTATAATTTGTATTCCGTCCATAGAACCACTCATATCAGAATTAATGATAGCTACTGTTAATTTAAATGCATTAAAGTAGGTACAACTTTATTGCTCAAACATATTTCAACAATAAGAGTATACACAATCGGAAAAAACTTTGTGAAAAGTTCTCTTTGAATTTTATATTCTATAACACCAAACCTGTGCATTGTATATTACTGTAATGTTTATAACTTATCATAATATATAACATATTATACATGTAAATTCATATCAATACATTTCAATACAATCTCATAAATACATGCATGGTATTATTTTATCTAAGTTTTTTTTTTAAGTATTTAAACTTATAAGAACATATGGTATATATTTTATTCGATATTGTCTTCAAAATAAGTTATAACAAGACTATATTGTATACTTTGATAATCGAATAACATCGGTTATAAACACATGTTGTGATTTGAAAAAAAAATATGCTTAAATTAGGTACTATCATCATGACATATTCACGTCTATAAGCGAACCGTTAATAGAATTAATTAACTCAGTGTAGTAATATATTTTTATTTATGTTATTCTATAAAAGTTTACGATTGAACCATTTGCACACGTACAGTCATTTTGTAATTAAGAACATTTAGGTTTATTCTACGCAAAGGTTTTAGAGGATTTCTGGTTAATATCGTGAACTTTTCGGGCACCAAATGCTTATAGAAACTTACCCTTCATGACAGATTTATATAATTAACGTTAAAAACTTTATTTTAGAACGTATAGTGAATACACACTGCAGGTCAGTTTCAAAACTTCTTACAGCTCAATGTAATTATGTATTTTGTGTCTTGCTTAGAATCACGAAGTTTTTTGTTTAATATCTCTGAGTCACCAAAGTTTTTGACCCAAATAAACAACACAAGTGTACTCTGATGATGAACACCGAACAACGAATGCCATACATTAAAACAATTGTTTCAGTCATCAAGCATTTAAAAACTTTTTATAAAGTTTGTATTTTAATGAAATTGCCAGCCTTTTTCTATTTCCGTATAGTATGTTTGCTTTTAGTTCGATCAAATACTATACATAAATGTATTTTTGTTCATCTAGTACGAATTTACAATCGCTTAAAATTTAAAAATGTCACGAAATTACATATTTTATTCTTCTAACACGAATTAATTATTCATAAAAAACTCACAACTCACAAGTTATGAATTTAAAAAAGATTTTTTAAAACGCATTTTCAAATATGCGCACGGAATATTAGAATATTATCATCATCAAAGTATCTGCAATATTCACCCTTTGCATATACTCTAACTGCGATTTTGTGTTTACTGTTATAACATTCAAATACAAGCGACCATAGTTAATTACGTATATATGCGTGCATATCACATATCATATTCATTGCATTCAATACTGTTGATATTAATTAAACGTCAACATTTTATCGTTAATGATATTTGCACTAAATTGTTTGTACACATTTCAATGTAATACAGCACATAGGTACCTCTATACATTATTAATTAAAAACCTCGCGTTACTGTTTTTATTGTTTTACATTCGTATAATTATATTATGGTAAATCAATTTGTTGTTTTAATTTGTTGTGATTTAGTTGTGAACTAGTATTTATCTGAACAAAATATATTTAACAGTTGCTATGTAAATATTTATCTGATTCAAATTGACTGGCTTTCATTAAACATAATCAATTACTCTAAATTTTTAAAGTTTAATTGTCTTAACAAACAGTAACTCACAGTTTTTTTTTTTATATATAATTGTATATAATATCGTTTATAATGTGTTTGCGAATAAATAATAATTGATTTAGTACTTTTTATGAAACTAGATATCAACTTAATCCTTTAATGTGGATATTTTTTAATTGATATAATATGTACATTTTTTTTTTATTGAATACATATTATTATACTCTGTTTTTTTCGTGTAATAAATTAAATATTTATAAGAAATATTAGATATTATTATGTTTTGTGTGAAAAATAAACGATATCCATATTAGATACACACAGATCGTACACTATAAATTATATTAATGTTTAAAAATATAATAAAAACCGCCAGAACACCAAATGCGCTAGGATTTGTTTTGGGGTAAGTGTTTTAACGGTTTGAGAAAAAGTAACCAACTCAATAATGCACTAAAATCTTTGGTTCTTAAATATTCTTTTGGTAGGTATCATATAATATAACGTTCGAACGTATAATTTCTTTTTTTCTGATATTTATATATGTATATAAGCTGCTACGCTTTTGGGCCGTTGTGCGTGGAGCGGTGATGGGCCGTCTTCAAGAATGTTTGTGCAGGTACCTACTGAAAACGGCGGAGGCGGCGGGCGTATATATATATATAACGTCTCTGGAGGACTAGTGGAGGTGCACGCACGCTGAACAAGCATAATGTGCACAACATGATGATGTATCGCGGCCGGGGGTTTGCACGTAATCACGAGACGCAACGCGCACCGTATAATAATGTACGTAATAACAGCGACGGAACTATAGCACAGTACGCGTACATTTCTATATATTATAACAATATTGTAATATAATCGCAGAGAATTTCGTCGGTGTTGTTTTATATGCGGCGCCTGCGCCCCACGCGCATTCCGATTCAAATCGAAAAGTAATAAATCGAAACGCGACGCCTCGCGTGTGCTGTATAATATAATATTGTATATATACGCTCGTTTATACGTATATATATATATATATTACGTATTATAAATGTGTGTGTGTATGTGTGTATATGGGCGTTTGAGCAATCCGATAAACCGCACACCGATCGTTTCACGGACGGGCGAACGAACGGGGGCGGACGATTGCAAAACGAGTAAATAAAATGAAGTAAATCTAAAAAGCGACAGCTTCTTTTTTTCCCGTCCTCTCCACCGGCCACCCGGTGGCGGCGGCGCCCTATCCCAAATCGCGTTGTCCTCTCCAGCTCGGTGTACGTTTGTGTGTGTGTGTGTGTGTACAACTCGTGTTTGTTTGTATGCGCGTGCGCGCGATGTCTCCGAGGTGAAGTGGAACGCAATGTAAATTAACGGGACACGCGAATTACTATTCCAGATGGGTCGGTGGGAAAGCTTCTCTACTCGCTTACCCTACGCGGAGCTGCCAGTTCGTCTCGCATACATCGCCCCCTCCCCCAGTCTGTACTTATCTCGTCTCTTGCTCGTGCCCATCGCAATCCACCGACCGTTGTACCCTGCTCGAAACCGCGAATGTGCTGTATTCGTGCAAACACACACACACATAAGCAGTACGTTTCGACATGCTCTAAATACTATTGTAAATCTCGTGCGATATTTTTTCCATACGAAAAGGACGACGACGACGACGACGACGACGACGACAACGTTGGCAGAGGCGGTGTAGAGCAGTTTTCCGCCTTTTGTAGCGGCGAACATGACGAGGACCGCGTTACGATAACAATGACGGGCGAGTGTCGCCCTTCCGAGCCCTTCTTCGGATCTCTCTCTCCCACTTTCTCTCTCTTGTCGGCAACCGAGAGAAGCTCGCGACCGTGTTATTTCGCTTAATGGATCTGTCAAAAAATCGTCTATAACACCATTAATGCACACGCGCACACCGCCCGCACACGCACAGGGAATACGGTCGACACGCGCCACCTGTGGGTCTCCGCAGCAGCGTTACCACCGCCACCGCCGCCGCCTCCGTGCATATATGTGTATAATAATATACACTGCTAAGAAACATCATTCCCCTCCTGCTACCACACCGTCGAAAAGTCCCCCACCACGCCGCCGTCAACACCACCCTCCAAAGGCTATTATTCGCGAACGATTCAATTCCCGACGAGAACTATACCGAGTTCTCGTTTCCTATTTATCCAACACTCTACTCGCACCACACCGCTCCGTCAACTATACATATTCTCTCATTCGCCTCATAACATTTCCCCTTCATCACGGTCCCTCTATTCTCTATGTCTATACCTTACCTTAATCCTTGCGATACGTGGTCTCGACGGTAAAATTACAATATTGCTCGCGCGTGTGTCTATGTAACGGTTCATCAAAAGTAGTCGCTCTTTGAAATTCGAACACAAACCCGATTGTGAAATATCTTGTATTGGATAACAAAGAAAACATATTAAAATCATGCAGGTGAATTTGAATCATATGCTGGACTGTATATCTACACCAGTATTATTGTCTTACCGGTCCCCATTAAGCTTATCAGAATATAATATACAGTTAATAAGCGTGAAATGTAGTTATTTTACGTAAATCGTATTCTCTATCTCATTATGATACATTATTTTTTCTTAAACATATTATCGTTTTCATTGTTTCTCTTATAATATGTGTTCTTATAGTACTTAGAATTTACAAAGTTGTCGCTTATTTTAGAAAAATGAATAAAATACAATGTATACTCCCCAACAATGAAAGATTTTTATTTTGAGAGACTAAAAAATAAAAATTTTATAACCATTTGTACATGGTATTCGAAGAATTATTGAAGATCGTTTTATATAGATAACCTATATTGTGTTATTGTATAATGTAATTTATGACATCTTATACTCACTGTGCATTTCAATGTAACAATAATTATTATCAGTTTAACTTAATTTGTTGCAAATTATTTTGTAAAGTTCAATAACGAATATTATTTGATAGATATGCATAATGATATACAATTGAATTGGTTGAAGGTAAACATAAAGAATAGTATCATAAAATCAAATTAAATTGTGCATATCTCCTGATCATAAAAACTACTTAAAAAAAAAAAAAATAGATGAGTTATGATATTATTTGATTAGTACAATAAAATCATAATGCAGTATGTATAATAATAATAATAATGTTTTAACTTCTGATAAACTTGACAGTCATTACTCACTTTACTCACTTAACACTTTTCATTACTAAATGAACTGTTTACAGCAATCAATAATAATATAGTTGCTTACACCTTATATGTACAAAATAATAGATATATAGTATTAACTTGAATTATTGTGTACTATAACACAATAAAATATAATGTAAAAATCGATAAATTTTATTTCAAAAGGTGTCCATTATCAATGAAAATTATGTTAGCGGTAAAGTGATGTTAATTTCAAATAGCATTAAACATAATGCGGAAATCAAATATTTAATATTAAAGAACATTAATTTAATTTACTAGTTAAAATATTCAAAGAAATTTAAATTTGGCTCCTTTCCATTTAACACATATTAAAACGTTATAAAAACAGTAATGACTTAAATAAATATAGTAATTTATTAATTTGTATTTAAAAGTTGGATAGTTAATATTTTATTCGGTTTATTTTTTCTGAACTATTTTATTAAGAATTTTTCAGTTACCAATTCATTAAATCTATAATATAGATTGTCAAATAATTGGTGGTTTACTATTGTAAATAGTTTTTATTAATGTTGACCGTGAAAATCTAATATTATAAAACACTAAGATTTTATGTAGTACGGTTTAATTGAAATAGACGTCACCGTTGTAAATCCATAGAAAAAAAGAATAATAATGTCACCCTAGGGACAAACCCAGTTCAGTGCTTCATGCTATTTCGGACTTCTGTGAAAGCACACCAATTCCATGTCTGGTTAGTGACAAAATGAACTAAACAATAAATGATTGTATTCGTTTTAATAGCTCCTGGAAAAGTTAAACTCGTAGAAAGCCAATAGCGATAGTATTAAATTTAACCCTAATGTGCACATTGGTATTGTTATGTATCCTGTATCATGTATGTAGGTGTGTTTACGTTTCAGTACCTACTACCTACCTACAATACGATTACTATTTGTTAAGACAATCAAAACGACTATATATTTATTGACACATTTTCAGAAATTATTAATTATTTATATTATTAATTTTTCCTGTATAATAAAATACTACTTCAATTTATTTTTTTTACTTAATCATTTTAACTCAGTATTTAAAATAATATTAAGCAAACATTAAAAAAAAAAATAAGATAATAAATTGTCAACCCAATGTTACTATCAATCAACTATACAATTGTATTCTATCTTGGAAATATAATAATAATTATTATAAATAATAATATGAATCTTTTGACAGACTCTAAATATTAAGCTCTCAAATATTATAATATGTCTGACTCGATAATCTATTTTATTGATAAATGGTTCCTGCAAATATCTTCAAAAGACAATAAAATAGCCTTAATACAATATTTATAAGTTACGATAATAGTAAAACATTTTAACAATAATAATTTAGAAATCTAAAATCAAATCTAAGAATTATAATAAAGTGTTTAATTAACTACATATCTGCAATTCATTATTATTCGAATTGGGTTTTTTTTCGTTATATAATCACGATTAATTATATGAATAATAATAATTATGAATTATTTCATACTTGCATTAGCATATATTTTTATTTTAATCATTATTAAGATGATAACTATTTTTTTTTCACTAATTCAAAGAGTAGATTTTAAGCATTATATATTTAAAAACTTCAATACAGTTATTTTAATAGAATTATACTAGAAATGTATTGTTTTTCTGAACCTATAACATATTGTTGCTACTCGCTCCTTCCTCATAACTACTATAATATTATATCATATTATAGTTATGCTATGATTTTTTTTAATTAAACATTAAACAAAAATAGTAAATTATTTATTAAGACTAGGTACTTATATTTTATTTTATTTCATTCTAAGGAAATTAGTATACTTTTACATTTCATAGCTTTTGGTGCTTCATTTTTTTCATAAAATATTTTATCATTAATAAATCAATTCAAATTTATTTTATTCTAATGTCTTATGAAAACTATAAGATAATTTAATCGGTGATTTGCTCATCGTTAATAGCTCACTTTTATTCTATTTGATAAGAGATTCAATTTCTAATTAAATTTCTAGTACATCCGATAGCAATCTTTGAGTAATGCCTTATTAATATTAGAATATAGTAATACATTTTCTTGTACTATTAGTTGAGTCAAGTCAGTTATATTTAATCATATTTTAAATTAATTTATCCTTACTCCTATATCATTTTTTTTTTTTTTTATCATAAATTGAAAAGTAATAATATTTTTTTCTTTAAGTATTCCATTTTAAATTGTATAGAATATATTTAGATCTTGTTTATTTTATTTTTATTTTTTAATCGAATTCACATCAATTTTCTACATTATAAATTACTCAAGTACGTATTATAAATTAACGATATATTCACTGATTTTAATTTAAAATGTGGAGATTTATTATTATTATCATTATAAAAGACAAAAAAAAAATGGAATAAAATTTTTCACAAAAATGTGATGTTATAGTTTAAAATAATAATAATTTATACCTTACTTAAGGGTAAATAATGGTATAATATTTTAAGTTAAAAGTTACGTTTTAATATTCAACAGGATGTGAACTTGCAATAAGTTTATTTTTAGACTTCAAAGAAAAGAGGAAGATGGTCTGACGTTCTTTTAGTATCTAAATCTTTATGGTAAATACTCAACAACAAATTACATAATATGAAATTTAATTATTATAATCATCGAAGATACTAATATAACTTTATTATGTCACTATACTATACTAATAATAATTTTTGAAAGAATAATATAGTTCATCATTAGCGTTATTCCAATCATCTAAAAGTTATGAAGGTATAAAGTCTGATTAGTTGTCAATGATCTACTAAAACTTAATGATATTACGTATATGTATCTAGTAGGTTAATTTGACGTGTTAGTTTTTATAAAATTAATTAAAATGATTCTATTTTGATTATAATTAATTATTTAAATTAATAGGTAATGTAAGGTATTTATTGGTTGAGTTGAATGTTTACTAACCTGTTACTTGTGATGACTTCGCTAATTCATGTGATATTAAAAATAAGTAAAGAATATCAGTTCATTTTTAAATATCATAAATAAATGTTTAGTACCTAACCATTGATATCAACCATTACCTACTATTATCAATCTTTTATTCCTTCTATATCAATTTACTATTTCTATTTTAATTATTTAAATTTTAAATAAGTAGTACACAAATAAAAGCTTCATTATTTACTTCTTAGTTACTTACTCATAATTTAAAATATAATTTAATCAGTTTTATTTAATTAAATATAATTTGTTAAATTTTCAGTAGTAATTTTTTTATTGTTTCGATACTAGTTCAACTCTTTGACTCAATACGTTTTAATAAAAAAAAGGATTATTGAATTATTCTGTGTAAGCAACAAGTTTTTATAGTTTTTATTTTTGAAGCAAAGCTTCAACTACTCCAACTTCTTCACTGTTATTTGGCTTCATTATAGCCGAGTTTTCCTCTCTCTTTAAAGCGTAAAAGGATTAAAAGCTAAACGAACCACTGACGGTAGAGTAACATCCTTACTTAGAATTAATAACTTTCTTTTGTCTACTTGGTATAAATTTGGCCTGCATGTGCCACAAAGAATTTTTAACTATTTACGCAAAACTGAGTGCATTATATACGCTTAAGCGCTCATTACAAATGCGTGGTGAATATTAATGTGATTCGTTGTGTAAGTTCTGACAGTGTGGGGTCCATGATATGTAATATACTTGAAAGTTGAACTTACCCAAGAGATATTTTGTTAATTAAATGAGATTCAATACAGATGAAACTTAATGCTGAGATTAATTTTTAATTGGGTTAATTGAAGCACTTTACAACATTTAACACGGAAACAGATGAAATTAATAACTATTTACTGACAGGTGCAATTTTAGGTATAATATATTTTAGGATTTTTTTGATAAATAAACTAAAAAAAAAAAAAATAATAAAATAAAAAAATAGCGTTTTTTTTTCTTTGTAAATAATAACATATATACGTTGTTACCTACTTATCAAAAATGTTGTTAAAAATCAGTGAATTTATTTATTTCGATAAAATGTATGGTATTTTCATTAAAAATATTTATTAATTAACATTATAAAACACGAAAATACACATTAAAAATGTTCCTTAATAGGTTGATTCTGGAAATATTTTTTAATGTTCTACAAGAGCATATAAAAATCCATTAGTAATTATTAAAGAAAATCGCAAGAGTTCATCAATTTCAATTTCACTAATACTCTAAAAAAAAAAAAACTCCAATTAAACATTAGGAAAAGAGGATTAAAGTAAGCCTTAAAGAAAAATATTTAAATATAATATGTAATTATCTTTATAAATTAAAATAGATTAATATATGGTTTATAAAATATATTTATTATTAAATCCAAGTAAGATCAAATTAACCAACATCCAAGTTACGTATATAATATAATATTTATTTTTGGAAAACGATTGATTTAATAATTAACAACAAATTTGCCTATGGTTATATTTGAATGATTTTCTCCAAATGAACAATGTTGAGTATTTAGATATAATAGACCCAAAAAATTAACGATTTTAAAAGTATTGCTTGAATAACATTTTTTTTTTATCACTAATATAATATTGTTTCTATTGTACAGTAGTTTATGTAGTTTATTATAAAAGAGTTGAGCTTTTTTTTATTACTTAATTGATAATTACACCAGATTTTTTTACTTCTTTATTTATTTTTAAGTCTTAATTTTATTTAATTTAAATTTACATACAATTTTTTGTTATGATTTTGATTTCAATTAAAAATTTGTAAGTTATTTTAATAATATGAAATTATAGTATAGTTTTCGACCTTAGTTCCAAGTAGTGATAGTTTCTATTATCTTAAAATTAATAACATTTTTCATATTTTTTTAATTATTTATTCGTATGCAATTATATTTCGTTGATAATGAATGATAATTATTTAAGATATATTTATTCTGAAATATTTAATTTTATTGTTATACTTGCATTTTTTGTTATATGAAATCATTGTTATACTATATAAAATTCCATATTATATATAATTTATAATATGCTAAACACATACTTGATTTTAAGCCTCAATAATATGTTGAAGATTTACGAATAAAACTTTTTTTGTTTGCATAATAATGTTATGATCGTATAAATTCTACATAATATTATCATACATTTGTATTATTTTTGTTTATAAAATCATAGCAAAATTATTTTTCTTGAGTACTAGTTAGAAAGAGATGGATAGATAAAACATTGGATGGAAAAATAAATCAAAACGTCGTTCTAGTACCTATACCTATATATTTTTACGATAAGTTTGTTTTTTTAATAAAATATTATTAAAAGAAAACGAAAGAGTAAAGTTAAAACGTCCCAGGAGAGGTAGCCAATTGCTTTCAAAAAACATCCAGAGCGATGTTTAGATTGTCGAGTGGTATTTGAGGTATTGCACGTGGACGGACGAAAAAGAATATAAGATCGTAAGGGGGTGTATACAGGGGTTGATTTTAGAATCGAGTTTTCTCCTACAATGGATCCACTTGTGTGTCAATTTTGAACAAAATCCGTTGCCTCCGAGTAGTGTGCCGGAAACGGTAAACGTATAAAAGGTATATACACTCTCTCTCTCTAGCTCTGTCTGTCTGTTTCTGTCTCTGTCTGTCTCTCTCTCTCTCTCTCTCTCTCTCTCTCACACACACACACGCACACACACACACACACACACACATATATATTATACAAAGAGAGAGAGAGTTTTATTTTTTCTGCCTTCACATAACGTGCATTGGGGCGAATGCATAGAAATGGAATCAATTTTGTAGTGCAGAAAAAGCTCTTCCGAATGACATATTTTATCCAATGCTGGGTGCTGAATAGTCGTTTTTAAGGACTTGAGGTATAAGTATAATAATAACCATAATAATAATATGTTCAGATGTATAATAAAAAAATTGTATATACGTATGTATGTATGTATATAATATCATATATGTATGAATGTATGTATGTATGCTAGCCGAGCAAGACTGAGATATTTAAGATAGGTAGATATCTGAATGATGCCATTTGTTCAACATTCGTTGGGTTTGGTTTGTTATTTTCCAAGTGAATATAATAAAGTATAATCAGAATTATTTGGACATTAATCATTGTATTATTTGCACATAAATGTATATAGATTCTCATTTATTTAAAAAATACGACGTATATTAAGAATTTTAATACATTTTAATATTATACATTTTTTTTATAAAATATGTTTAAATAAAACACTTGAAGCAAATTCACATCAGTTTAATACAATGTGTATGCAACTTCATTACAGCACTATTTAATTTACATTAAAATTATAATTAAATTATACCATGTAAAAATGTTTTATAGTGTTTCTAATTTTTCTTATGTAAAACTTTAAACACTCAATTAATATTAAACTATCAATAATAAACAAATAATTTTGTACTATATTATTATAACATTTTATTAATTGTATAATTTGTGGTGCGTTCACTAAAATGTAAAAAATGTATTAAAGGTTTTTATCATATTTTTTTAGTATTGATATATGTTAAAAAGTAAATAGTCATATTGTATTATTTTTAACGAACTTGACCGTATTGGGATTGGTGATTTTCTATTGTTTTATAATTTATTTCTATTTCTATACTTAGAGTCTAACCAGACAAACTTTTTTAAATTTAATAACGTCTCATTTAACCTGGTTGATGTTACTTTTGGTGTCCTGCAGAGTGATCACCTGAATCCTTTTTTATTTTTTTTCTATGTGAACTGTATTTCCAGATATTTTAAGAAAGCTCATTTTCTTCTATATGCTGATAATATAAAGTTATTCTATAAAATCGATATCTTCGTTGATTGCAATAACCCTATTCACTATTCTTAAGTGCTGAATAATCTTAATTTACAACGTGATTCCATATTAAACTATCTTAGTATTTACCAGTTACTATTTATTACTTATTAATTTACCTCACATTGATGTTATTATTAGTAAATCTCTAAAAGTTTTAGGCTTTATTAAAGTATAGTACATTAAATTATTTGCTTTAATAACTGTCTTCAATCTTTGAACTAGAATCCAAAAACGCAAATCGTTTATTTTTTGATTGACCAAAAAATAAATTGTATTATTTGATATGATATTGTAACCGTTGTATTATAATTTTAAGCTTAAAAATTGATGCTCATTGAATTTTACCCTCAAATATGCTGTAGTGTATTATTATTATTATAAATAATTTTAGTGGTGAGGAATCTCCTAAGTCTATTTATCTTTTGGCATGTATTATTTTTTTACTTATAACTATCAAAATAATTATATCCAAACTGTAAAAGTGAAATTAATTTCATTAGATCTAACGACACGTTTCAAGGTATTTTTTTAAGTTAAGTTACAGTTATTTGAAATATCCACGAGTTATTCAAAATTCACTGTGTCATTACGGGTTCTTTTGTATACCCCCAAAAAATTACCGTAAAGGCGAAAAATATACCAATTTCTGCAGGTTTTTGTTTATTATTGTTTCAACATTTTATTTGTGTAGGTACATAAAAGGATTCTTCATTTCTTGCCTTTTGTTTTTTTTTTTTTTATCAATATAGTATTTTTTTCAGTATTTTATTTTATTATAATATTATAACTGTTTGTTATGTTTAGGTTTAATAATTTGATATTACTGAAAGTTTTATTTACATATTGTTATACAAGCAATACAATTGAGCAAGTGATATTATGTTTTTTTTCCTGAAATTGGTATTTAATCAAAATTGAATCTTTTTATTCGACATTCAAATTTAAAGAAATTCAATTATCAATCTATAAATTATTTTTTTGAAGTATGCTTTGTAACTCAGAGATATTTTTGTAAAATGTATGAAAATAAATTAATACTCGTGTTGTGTTAGTTTTAATAACGATTCTTTTATATATTTATAAAGACATTATTTAATGTTTTAAGTTTTTCTATGCCATACATTGTTAAAACTTGTATGCAATATGTATAATACGAGTATATAATAATAATGTTATAATATTGTATCATACTTTGATAAAACACTGTAGGTATGATTGATGGTTAATGTGCATGTAAGTGCATGTAAGTCAATTCAAGTATCACACTGGGTACCGCTCATACTTGGTAATTGCGGTGCAATTATATGCGATATTATGATAATGACATTACGTTGTTCATGTACAGTGTGATTTTCATTTTCTCTCGTATTTAGTATTCTACACTTTTATCTTTGCTTAATAATCCCATGGGAAGAGCTCTTATCTCGAATACAAGAAAAACATTCCAGTTGTCGACTTCTCTTCGAAAATTTATGAACTTTACATGAAACCTTTAATGTCGTTTAACGAAACATTTTTTTATCCTACATTCTTACATACTCGAATACTTTCCTTCATCATTTAAACATCAATTCTTATTTATTTAGTTTCTATCAAGATACAATGGAATTTTTCCCAATATCACCCAAATGATTATCCGGAAAAAATCTGTAGAGTTTTAAGTTTTTCTCATTTTATTATAATGGTTGTCAAATAAAGTTTTTATTTTTGACAACTGTTAGTTGACACTTGAAAAAATACACTGAAAAATGTTGTACTTATGAGGGAAAATATAGATTATCTACCGAAATATAACGACCTACTTCAGTTTTGATTGAGAATAAAGTTAAACTGTTATTTAATATTAACTTTTTTTTTCAAACTACTAAATAATAGGATGGGCAAGTACTTGAGTTTCAAATATTCCACCAAGTTAAAATCAAGTGCTTTATTATGAAATTTTATAATTATTTTACAAGTACCTAATAAATTATTTAATTTGTTTTTGTACTAATTGAATTTAATACTGTTTTTAATTTAATCTACTGATAAATATTTTTTTTATTATTTAAAATAAATTAACATAAAGATACCATTATATTGCGATATAATTTATAATCGAGTGTATAAGTGTACAGCAGTATTTGTATTTTCATCTGATAACTAATAAAACCATAGAAATATGTATTGAACAACAAATATCTGTTTTTGAAAATGGTGGATATACAATTTTAATACTGCATTCTGCGATGGATTGAACATTTTTCAACCGATGTCAAATGTGGTTATTTATAACCACAAAACAGAAATCTAAACTGAAATGTGTATTTATGTTACGCAATAAACAGAAAATAATTATCCGAACGTTTTAGTTTATTCCTACTGGTTAAACAAAATCAACTATGTGTCACTAACCTAAGCTTGATGAATTATAAAACACGTATGGTTTAATGTATATATTATATTTATAGTTTAGACAATCTTTACCAAATTGTACCCAACTACTTACACAATGTTTATAATGCAACACATGTTAAATTAAATAACAATAATAATAAAACGTTTGATTAGACTATTGTCGAACTATAACTTTTATAAGCTCAATACTGTTTTTCCTTATCAAAATTATTATTTTTTTCAATTTTATAAACAATATTATTAACTTCAGGTGCACGATTTCGCATAGATAGATATTAAAACAAATGCAGATGTTTATACATAATAATATAAAAATAAAAATTATATTATTTAAATTTTAAACTAAAAAATATATAAAAGCAAAAAAAAAATATTTTATGAGTATTATCGAAAAATTACAAACACAAATAAAACATATTTTGTTTGTCATTTTCAATATCAAACTATATTTATTTTTTTAAGTTGATTGCACAAATTTATAATTTAGAAATGTGGAATATTGTTTTTATTTAATGATTTATCTCATTATAATTTTAAATATTAAAACTTGAGATTTAATTATTTTTAAATATCTTTTATGTTATATGTATTCATAAATATGATTATCTTGTATGTAATACCAAAATATTCTTTAAGATATTCTTTATTTAAAATATTTATAATCAAGTTTTATGAATTTTTATTAAGCTAAAATAATATGTAAGTATAGTGATTTGTATATGTCAGGTTCATTATTAATTTAATTTAATAGTTCATAATTCTTCAATATTTTTTTCAAACTCATCTAAAAAATGTAATAATTAAATGATTATAAACGAATACAATTTATATGTACTTTTTTCACTTAAATTTTATAAAATACACATTAATAAAAATATAAAAGTTATCAGGGTTTGAAACTTTAATATCATACACTTTAATGTTATAAATAATTTATTGGGCAAACATAAATATTATTTAATGTAAAATTATTTTATTTTAATAACGTTAAAATTGTTTGCTATTAGCTCTTTGCAAATCGAAACATTATTTTGTATTTTGGCTATTGAGAATCTAATTTTGTTTGACTTTGAAGTCCTCTCCTGAAGCATAATTTATAACTAAATATGTGCTCGAACTAATTCGATGGAAAATTTCTATTATACTATAGAAGACTGATATGCTATAAAATCATTTTGTATAAGGTCATTTTTAGCATTTTCGGAAATCCATACATAATATCGGAGGAATCTCATTATGTAATTAATAATAATGATTTTCATTTACCAAGTATAATATTGTATATTTTGATCATAATACTATTGATGCTTTGTGATGCACAAAAAAAAAAATAATAATAAATATTGTTTCAAGTATTAATGAATATATTTTATATTATTATTATTCATTACGTATTGAAAATTATTTTAACAGATAATAAAAATTATACTAACGGTTTAATTTTATTTTTTCAGATTTAAAAACCAGTTATTAAATAACTATAACGATTAGATTCTATGCATATATAAATTTACTATTTTAATAATAGGTACATAAATATATATTATCAAAAAAAAGGTAGGTACACATTTTTTAAAGTTCTTTTTTCATTATCACTTGAAATTCGCATCATTCTTGTTGTTGTTATAGGTCTTAAAAATAAATTATGCTAATCATCCACATTTTAATTAGTAAAAGAGACCCAAAAATGATACCTGCATAAAACGGCATTTTCAGAACTAGAGATTTCCCAATGGGCCTTTGGACTGAGGCCAACAAATATCGGATGTGTTTTCTTCCATTACCGTTGATATTCGCTAAAACCGTTTATCGTAAAAAACTCATTATTTACAAAACCGTATGATGTTTATATTTTTGTTTCCCACGAAATCATTAAAAAAAAAGAAAAAAAAATGGATAGTAGAACTGGTATACGTTGTATTTTGGAATCATTTGTCATCGGTGGGGAAGAATTAACTTAATGATCATAATATGTATAACCTGTCCATATAGTGTTTTGGGTGAAATGATTGTCTACCGTTAAGAACCACTCATTAAATATAAAATATCTTAAGTTCAAACCTTAATGAGAATAATATAAAAAATAGAGTGTTGAAAACAAACCATTAAAAAATAAACGATTTTCTGAAAAACAAAATGGAACAATAAATGATAAATAAATTTCTAAGTAAATAAACATCTGTTTGCAGATAATTTTAATAATTTTAATTACATTATCATTTGAATATTAACGATACATAAATGATAAAATTATTATTTGTTCGGCAACATTTCGGAAGACGATACGATTTTTGTATATTAAGAACCTAACGCATCACATGTCACAGAGCTGTAAAACTCGAAATGGAAAATTATTTGCAATTATTTTAATGTACTTACATACGAATGGATTGCACGCACCATAACTCCGTTTTGTGCATTATCCATGAACCTATATTTTTGCGGTGACTATACTACGTAAAATAAAAAGTAAATCGGATTGTTGGTTTTGCATAAAAAATAAAGGGATGCTGACAGGTGAACTTCGAGCCTACTTATGTAAATCGTACCGGTTTATCGAATAGTTTCCGCTATTAAAGACATTCTTTTTTCTTTTTTACTGCCCTGGCATGTTTGAGCCAATATAAATGTGATTTAAATTTGTAATGTGTATTTCATTCTGATCGTATATGTATAGAAGAAGTCTAATTATCTTTGAAATCTGTGTATTAACATGTCCGTATGAGAACAATGCATGTTAGACACGGCCTCACGTGCTCATGCTCTAACCTCTATAATAAAATGAAGACAAATGTTTATATTTGTATAACACGGATGTCACATTTTAAAATAAATACCCTATTGACTTATTATTTTAATTCAAAATATAAAATTTCCAAACTTACTTTTTGAATGGGGTCAAACCACATTGTAAAACCACCTGAGTTTGATGCATGTACTTTAATGAAAACTAATAACAGGAATATAATATTATAAGATGCTTTTCTAAAATACCAATACTGGCAGCAATACTCTTATAATAATAATAATAATAATATATTTTGAGCAGTCGACCTAAATTAATTATGAATAGCAACTACCACTAAGTAGTGATCGTATTATATTAAATAAAATAATGTAATTTGAAACAGTAATAATTGGCATAAAGTGTAAACGTGTTCCAATGAAAATGCAGAATAAAAATTAAATCATCAATATTACATTGAGTCAATACAAATATACTTGTATAATAATTTATCATTAGAATTAGTTATAAATTTACTAAATGAACTTATCAATGATAAAAAAAAAAAATTAACAAAGTACGATGAAACAAAAAAATAAAATGATAAAAAACAAAAATGGTTAAATTATCAAACGAAAATTTATTTTATAAATGCTTACACACTCAGAACGAAATAACAACTAACAATATTATAACGTATGAAACAAGTATATTATATAACTCATAATGAAATAATTTAATAAATTATATTTTAGATGGTTTTTAATTACTTTCTCAATTAAATAATTTACATAAGCGTTTTCAAAAATTAATAAAGTCATGATCACCAAATTATCATGTATTACCTTTTATTTATCAACTCATTACTTAAGTTAAAAATCGGATACACCTTGATTTGAGAATTAAAAAAATTAAATTCAATGTTTAATTATGCATCTAATTAACCTAGGATTTAATTTTACCAGAGATAGTGAGATTAGGTGTTTTATTTAATAATTATAATAACAATAATAATAAAACATCTTGTTAAATTAAAAAAAAAAATTACTTTTATTGATTTGTAATGTTGTCAGTTGTCACAGTAAAATATTGTTAATAAGGACAAATCGTAACTCATAATTATTATTTTTTTAATAACAATATTATACAAAATGTATTGATGTATTTTATAATCTGATAAGAATAATAAGAGTATTTATAAAAAAAAAATATTAATATTATAGTTATCGCGTATAAATCAAATAGAAAGTGTTACATTATCACTGTTATAGGTACTATTATAAATGAGTAAAAGGATTTTAATACCTTTATATATTATATTTAAAAGCACCGATTAGTGTATCAAGAGAAATAAACAAAAACAATGAATTTAATTTAAGTACTGTTTTGAATAATGTAAATTAAATATATGACCAGAAATAAAATGTCTTATCCTACGTAATACAAAATAAATAATAATGAATGCTATAATATTGTATACATCAATTTGAAATAATTTAAATACTACGCTATATATTGCTCAAGTCCGGTTTATTTTTAACTATGATAAATATAACCCAAATTTTATTGGTTTAACATGTATATTACAATTATTGTTTTTAATAACTTTTCAATTGTTTTATTTGTTTATAATTTGTTTTGTTCACGATAGTTTCAATAATAAACAAAATACATATAATTAATATAACAAATACATAATATGTTAAGTAAATATTAAACTTGCTTAATTTGCCTGTATAAATACACATTTTACTCAAGTCTTGAATAAATACAAATATTTTTAGCTTTTTTTTTAATATAATGATATCTTTAAATGAACTTAAAGTATAAATGATCAATATTTAATAATGATATAATATATTACTACACATTACACACATTATAATTCACTTATAACTATGATTATTAAAAAAAATGTCAATGACATAAATATTTATAATATGCTGTTAATTATATTATAAATATTTTTTCAGTGTTATTTACTTTTTTATAAAGTCTTATAAGCCCCTCAGCATAGTTGAAATTAATAATCTATTATTCAATTTACATCAATTGATACGGTTTATTGAAAGTATTTTAAAAAAGTTACATTCAATAAAGAAACATATGACTATTATAATAATAGCATTTTTAATTTTAAATAATAAAATATTTTTTTTTTTTGTCATTAAGTTGAAAAGCTGTAAGGTATAACAATATTGTTGTAAATAAATAACAATAATATTATACACTCCGTTAGTTGAATCTTCTTGTTAAAACTTCTTCAAACTTGTGATAAATTTTAATACCTAATATAAAACATATTTTCATTACTATACTTAATACCTAAAATCAAAGTAATATGTATAGAATAAGAAATTCCTGAAGTACATCCTTTTAATTCAATGTTGTTCGTCTTATATTTAATATTGAAATAAGTTAATATTTTATTTGCTTCATTCGTTCCCATACTTTTTTTCAGTATTTTTCTCTTAAGAATTATTGATTAAATTATATTATCTTTCATTCTCGTCATAAAATATATTTTATTATACAAAATGTATTGTAAAATATTCGTCATCTCGTATTTATTTCCCACCATTATTAATAGCCTACCTACTACTTTATTAACATTCACAAATAATTTATTCGTACAATCGTATTTGAAATACTATACTTTTATATTTATTATATTTGTTCACTGATATAATATTATTTGTTTTATTTTTGCGCATTTTGTATTTGTATACCATTTCATACTATAAAACTGACTAGTGACTAAAGCCGTACAAAATGTGACGCATTTTGACGTACTTATGTTTTATATATTTTATAAAAAAAAATCGTCACATTTAAATATATGCAATTTATATAAATTACACAAAAAAATAAATTAAAATCCTAAAATATTTTTCAACAATTCAATACGCCAATATAATATAGTTACAAATAAATTATCGTGTATTGTTTTATTAATTTTCTATCAATGTACTTATTGTTTTAAGTTATTAAGATTTTTGATTTATAAAATCTAAAAATTAGCTTACCTAAATAGTTTGACTCTTTCAATGGTTTTAAAACAAAATTTATAAGCCACGTATATATTTGTTAAAATAGTGATAATAAGTGATTAATTAATATTATACGGGTTTTAAATATTTATTATTTATTTTAAAATCTCGAATATTAAACATCAATTATCTTAATATATTACTATATACTGTAATGGGGTCATGTTTTACAACAATTTCTGTTAAAAACTTTTTGGCATCCCAACTTCATGGTTTATACGTAATTTGAAGTTTCATTTAATGATTATGATAAAACTTAGTATAATTCTGATTAATGGTTTCCTATAGATTTTCTAACGATGACAAATATTTGTCATATTTATTTTAGAATATAATTTACTATATTACATATTTTGATTAATAAATATATCTATTTTATTCTCTCCAAAATGGTGCTCGATATTTAAAATTATTTAGAAGCCATAAGTGCATTGTACAAATAAAAATTATTTACATGTATAATATAGAATATATTTATAAAATATATATATTATATTTTTTTTTATATATTTTATACATACATAAAAATTCTACAACTTTTGTATGATAGAATTATGATTAATATAAGTTACTACATAGAATATTTTAATAATTCTTTATACAGTATAACCTTAGAAGTAATAAAAACATTACATATATACTATCATTATTATTATCATCATCTTTTTTTTTATGAAATTCAAAAATGTTATAATAAATTAACTACATGTAACACATGAGTTCGTGTATTTTAAAATGATTAAAAAATTATAAAGCTTATAAAAATAAAATGCATCTTATTTTATTTTTATTCAAGTGATAGTTCTTTAAAAATGATATAGTATATATTTTGACAGTAATTTGACACGTAACACTGGTTTTTTAATACATTTTCATATAAACATGAGAAATCATAAGGGTCATATTTATATGAACCATTTTATACTCAAAAATGAAACTTGACTTTTTAAATGAGTAGGTATATATATTGTTACGATAATATTGTACTGGAAAAATTCTTAATTATAGAATTATTCACTAACTATTATTACATAATACGAGTATATTATATTGTATTATAAGAAATTTGATATTTTTGTTTTAATCAAATAAAATAAATGTTACATTATTTCACCATAATAGTGTTAATAAAATTCTTACCTAAATATTGAAATTAGCTTTTATATATTCTATTATAAGTAATTATAAATAACTAACTAATGATATACGAATAATTCAATATCAGATAATTTTAGATTTTTGTTATAGTTAATAAAATTACTACTTGTGGAAACTTGAAACATACACCATGGTTGTTTAAATTGGCATTTTCTGTACAAGATTTAGTTTTGGGATATTCAGGTCATTAAAACATAAACCACCTTTTTCATCACTCAATAGAAAATAAATATCCTAGCCCCTATCTTAGCTGAAAATCATATCCATTCAGAATCGTTTTTTATATTCAACGATATCTATCATTGGATTAAAATTTAACACACCTATTCTAGTGATCTACCTACTCTATGTCAGAGGTTCACTCGATACCTATCATATAGCAGTTACCTTATTGACCACCCTTTATTTTAATAAACAGAAGTAAATCAGCTATATTTACAAGTATTTTGCTCTCTGATGAAAAAAAAATAGATAATTACACAACAAATATAATATGTTATATTTTGATTTTTTGAGGTGTTTTAATGAACTGCTTCCTCTATAAAATAAACATGTAAAGCTTCCCATTCTTACAATGTACAAAACCTTAGTCATTGTTTCGGTTAACAATTTTTTAATATTTTATTTAAATCAAAATTATAATAAAAATATTAATTTTATACTATCGGTAAGAAAAATAAATGGTAAATTTAATTTTTCCACGATTTTATGACATTTTAACGTATTCAAATAAATTAAATGAAATGAGTTTTCTCTGCGTCAATGGTTAATAACGATAGCCGTGTACACATTCATATTCATTATTCCTTATACAGTAATACAAATTCCTAGTTATAAAATCAAATTAAAAATTAAATAATGGAATGATAATTTAAATTTATAATTTCGTATTCTAAAACGATTTTTCATCTTCTGATATATTTGAGTTGTAAGTGTATTTAACTTATTACGAAAAATGTGTAGTCTATAGTAGCTCAGATATTTTTTATTTCTAAACATATTTATGTTCATTGGAATGTAAAAATTACATTATTAATTAAATAGGTAATTGCTGACATTGTAGCTGTATGATTTATGATCAATGTGAATAAATTGCTTTTAATTACAGATGAATGTAGAAATTACAGTAATGCAACAAAAGATAATTAATTGGTCGTCTATATATCGAATTTCGTGTTGCATAAATTTCAAGTCAATACATTTAATAAATAGTATTCTAATTACCTATATGGTTTTATTTCTTGTATTTTTGACACAATAAACATAATGTATTTTAATTATGTAAAATTGAAAATGTTCTACATTTCTACAGCAATAATCGAATCAAAGTAAAAAAAAAAAAAAAAGTAAAAAAAAAATGGAGTTGGATTATTGAAAATATCTACATAGAACATTACTTTGTCGACTACATTACATACATGGACGTTATTCAGCTTTACCCTCTAGCGTTTATATTTTAATATTTATGGGACGTAAAAATTGAAAATACCTGTACAATGTACATTATATTAACAAAAATTTAATTTTATACCTCTGAATGTGTATATAATATTTAAGCACTCTAAGTTTATTATATTATGAATATTTTTTTTTTGTTTTGTTTTTTTTTTTTGTCGCGTTTTTCAATAATAATAATAATTCGCTGTATATTGCATCTTTCACATTATTAAAATATTTAAAATTATTCCACCTAGTGTCTATGTATAATATAATAAATAAATTCTAAAATTCCCTAATATGTTACGATATGAAATGAAAGAGATGTTATGAAAAATTATTAGTTTTACATACGACTCGTTCTATATTTAGTAATTACAAATAAAAATTATATAAAATGTATATACTAATTCTCAATATGGTTACTATGGTTACATTATGACTATTTAAATCATAAATATCATAGTTCGAAATAAACATCCAACAATTTAATAACGCAAGTGTATGATTCACGTTTTATTATATTATTTATCTGTTTAATTAGATAATAGGTACGTTTACATTTTGAGAGGATTGATGAATGTATTAATTTTACAACGGTGTGTTTAAATTATATATATTTTCTAATTTTTGTAGCATATTTTGTTACAGAAAAAAATTCTCGGTCATCAATTTCGAGGGAGGTTTCTGGTAGAAAATTGGATCTTGTTTGTACTTTGGGGGGGGGGGGGGGGTTAAAAAAAATATATTTATCTGTTCTTTAAAATTAATTGGGAGAAATTACGAACATGTGTTTAAATTTTAATATTATTAGATAATTTTTTGGATACCTTGGTTACTTTAAAGTTAGACCGTCTTTCATCATAATCGTTTTTTATCATGTTCAATGATTTGTAATTTAATTCCAATTAATAAATCTATTTAAATGGGGGTAGTGAATAATGAGGTATACTCAGCATAAATAGTATAAGGTTTAAAGGTTACTTAATTAAATTTGTATTTTAATTTTATTTATTATAGGAATGGATTGATAAATATTTAAAATAAACAAATTGTGGTTAATAATATTATTTATATTATGAAATATTCGATATTTTATATCTTTTTACAAATTGACTACATCAACTCATTAAATTTGACGTAAATTAACCCATTTTGATCGTGAATACTTTTTATTACTATTCATTACTATTCACTATCAATTTTCTCATTTTTTTGGTTACATACAATAATACTATATACCTATTGAATATAAACAACGAAAAAAACGAAATAAATGTTTATAATTTTAGTTTGGATACATGGACATATTTCCATCGCAACTGATAAACTAGCTGATAAATTAGCCATTTTTACACACGACACAATAAATAATCATTTTTCCATAAACCAATGTCATCAAACAAGTGAAACAAAAACCCTTTTCATGTAGAATAATACATATATGAATGATCAAACAACCGTGTTGTATTATAAAAAGCAATCAGTTGTAAGACGATATAAAAACCCAAATACCATATTATTAAGAATGATATACATATAAATAAATTGAGCTAGAATTGTTCATATCAGACTAACACATGGATTTTCGATGGTATAAAGCGTTCCACTGAATGTCAATTCTTTGACAACACTAAATATCAAATATATTATACGTAACGAGTACAAACAATTAAAAAACAATTAAAATAAGTAATATTATTATTTATAACTGAAAGTCCGTGCAGAATTGGAGAATGAGAGTTAAACCATTCAGTTCTTTGAGTATATTTGAATAATAGATAAACTGTAATAATTATTAAGCCATAGAAAAAAAAATATAATAACAATAATTTTATTCTAAATAAAATTGTAATTCTTAAACATTGTACTATTCATTTGCTATTTCGGCCTAATTTTTAATTAGTTAAGAAAAGCTTGTTATCATATTAAATATTAAAAATAAATAAAATTCATAATAGTATAATATACTATATAATGTAAATTATTAAATAGTAAAAGTAGATTTTTTCTAAAACAATTAAAAATAAGTAATTAAATCATATTATATTACTGAAGATCCTTAATTTAAATGCATATTATGCAACCCTTTTGTACACTCTACTGCCATAAACAAGATTTAATAAACATATAATTATCAATATAAATAAATAATAATAATAAAAAAAAAAAATGAAATAGTTAATTCAAGTTTTTGAAATAATATAAAAATGATTATTCTCGTTTTATAGTTTTACATTTATTTATTTATTTACATTATTTTACTGTAAATTAAAATGTTTTGAAGTAATGCTGAACCAAAAATAATTTATACATAGTAATGTATTCGATATTTTGAAATATCAAATTTTGTATTTTATACCATTGAATTATTAGTATTTTTGTTATGTTCGGCAAAGAAAACTAAAAAATAACATAATGGGGAGGGAATGATATTATAAAGACACATCTATTTCAACGGCAATAGTTTTGAAATGGCATACCTTGTATTCTAAATATTGTATTGAAAAAGAGACTGTATCTGTAGGTAATAAAAAACAAGCGTTTGCCATTAAATGATCGAACAAAGAACTCGTGCATTTGTTTTATTGCGTAACCTATAATCGTTAGAAACCCATTGAAATAACTTTGATTTGTGTATTGTGTGTTATACGTTGTTCATGCCCATCGAATAGATGTTCATATTTCGAAGCACAACTTGTGTTTACAGTTGCACAAACTTTCGAGATCAATAAAATATGCATAAATGTATAAATAATTTTCATTTCAAATTATCAAAAACGAGTTGTTTATAATATTATGCTTACGAATATAGTAATATAGAATAAACAAAATTATTTGTTATAATTTATTACGAATATTAAAAATATCATTCAACTGATTTTCAACATTTTGGTTTATTTTAAATGATATGTATCATTATTGTTAAACAATGATGTTATATATTTAAATAAATTATGTATATCGCTATTTCATTGTACAACTTGTGTTTAGTACTTTTATTTGAAAGCAAAAATACATTTAACGTATTTATCAGTCATAACATTAAAATATAATAATACCTAATTATAGAATATAATCTCCAAAGAGATGCTGATTTTACAATTCTCGTTTATAAACTAAGTGATTGCGGGACATTATACGAATTTGAATATAGATATGTACACGGACTATTAATTACAATATTACAATTGTATGGAATTTACCTTTTACAATAATACAATGGTATCAAACAATTCAAAATAATTATTGAATCAGTCAACCTTAACTATATTGTTTTAAACATACTCTAACACAACAGAAATAATTCAATTTCAACAATAAATCATTTTATAAGAATATATTTGTAAAATACTACAATTCAATCTGTTTAATACATCCATATTGTTAATATTAAATATTTATATAATTACATTATTATGTTTAATTGGAGATTTAACCATCACGAAAACAGGTAAACTGATACTATGATGATAATTAATTGAATATGAGTAATAAAGTAAAACGAGGAAATCGTAATTTTTCATCTTAATTTCTGTGTTTATCTAAAAAAAAAATATTTCACTTAACAAAATTCCTCAAATACTTTAAAAATTGTCTAACGTGATTGTTAAATTTCTTAATTTATCAATAATCGATAGGCTTACTTATAAGTATTTAATTTCGCCATAATAATCTACATCTTCCTCTATCGTTCTCTTTTTACGTGTATACTATGTTATTTCAAGTACAAAATTAAGGGTGTAAAAATTATTTTTATTATGATTGTCATTGATCGATATAATTGTCGTGTAGTACCTACATACGCATTGTAGTGAAAAACAATGAATTCGAGGAATCTTTTGGTTTTCCTTTTGATAATGTCAAAGTGCTTTTAGTTTTATTTGTGAAATTCTCCAAACATACATTCATAGACGGCGTACAATTATCATTAAACCGTATACAATTTGAAGCCCAAATACTCATCGAAATGCAAGAAATGCGGCGTTTTGAACCGAACGAATAGACATTCGCGAAGCTAAATATAGACACTACAGGTACGTGTTTTACGTAGTGCAGCGCGTGAGTTAAATCGAAATAGCAGTCGCACTTTGGAAATTCTACTCGTAAAGTCGGCGGAGATTTGATGTTCAGCAAATTATTTTACTCGCCGTCGTAGGTCTGAGTGCGAACAATACGCAGTGGCGGTGTATGAAGGCGGTAGGGTATTGCACACCCGTCTTTCGAAAGAATAAAACGCGCATAATTCAAACAACACGTGCTCGCGTCGACAGCGTCTTAATCCTGTCGACGGAATAGGACAATACTACCTTACATAACGAGATAATAAGTTTTTCGAACGCATTTACAGCTAGCTTAGTTTGTCATCCATCATTCGGCGATATACATGTAGGGCACCTATATATTATAGGTGCATATTATTTTTATTATTATTATTTTTTCGTATTCATGGAACCCCGTACTCGTATAGTTTAATGGCCGTCAAAACGTTTACTCTTGATTTAATATAAGTGAATTCAACATTTCTCGTGAATGTATTCTATTATGGTGCATATGCGTACCTAGGTACATCTGATTTTTCTGTGTTATAAAATAAAATCGTACACGTCACATACATTATTTTCATTTAATGTTATAGTATAATAGAGGTAACAAAATATGCACGTAGCCGTTGTCGTTATTTATAATTTACTCCATATAAAAGCAAAACAAATTTAATATAAATTGTCAAAATAATTTATTTTTTTTAAATTAAATACTTTAACAAAATCTATAGCAGTATAGTATTATGTTTATATCTCGCCGTGATTTTTACACTAAATAATGAAGTTATTTTAAATTTTAATTTACCTGAACATTATTTTTTCACTTTGAACTAAACGAAATGTGTATAGTTTATTAATTTCGTAAAAAATAAAATGCTAATAAAAAAATAATAGTAATAATAAAAGCTATTGATTCCTAGTGCATAAATTATACTTGTATTTGTATGATCTTCTGATATATATAAATGATAAATTAACATATTTTTTTTCCTATTAAATTTAAATAATAATTTATAATTAACTTGATAATATTACTTACTTAAATATGATGTAGTACACCTAATTTATTTTATAATATTCGCATACTTTTCTGACATATACGTATTATAATTTAAAATTGTATAATCTACTTTTATTTTAGTCTTAAATAATAATTTATAAAATTAGCTAGAGGATATTGAATTCGTAAATAAGTACTCCTGTAAGTATAATACACACGAGTTAAAGTATTCTGTCAAAACATATTTATATTCTTATTTTTTAATTGTTGTTATTTTGTTGAATAATATGAGTTTCTCTCATATTTAATATTTTGTTTATATATTTTTAATATATTTTGTATTTTAGTTAATTATCATTATTAATTCAAAATAAATACATAGTATGTAACTATAGTGAAAACGCTGCCTGTAGTAAACTAATCCCTCAAGAGAACAATAAATATATTTACATTACATAATTTTGTTCATTGTCATGTTTAATGCACCTATACAAATATACAACCCGTGTAAAACTTAGTGTTGACTGCTATTAACTTGAAATTGGATTAAAAGTAGGTATTGTTTAGCCATATGTATAAAAATGACTTGGTGTTGCTTAATAATTATTATAAAAGTGAACATAATAATATTCATCTTATATTCATTTATTATTATCATTAAGTAAATTTGATAAAAAACAAAAAAAAAATGATATGAACATTATGTTATGATTAAAGAAAATAACTATTGATATTATTCTACAAATGTTATATATATATATATATAATGACATTATATAAATTGTATATATTATATACCAACATATTAATAATAAAAAAATAATGAAAGTAAAATATGTGTATAAAGTGTAAAATGTACAGTATATTTTAATTATTTTATCAAATAAACATACTAATAAGTTATTCATATATTATACATTATTTCCACCTAAACACTCTAAATTATTTAGTATATAGTAATTGCAGGTGTGATAGTTCACATATATTTTTTTAATATTCACCGTAAGACAATGATTTTTTGTGATCTTCCATCTCTATTGATACAAATGATTTGAACATATATACGCATTATTATATTAAATTAGGGACAATATTTTACACGTCCATACGTGATAATAATATTAACGATACGTGAGATGAATAGTCGATGCATTAAAAAAAAAAAAAACTCTGGATACGCAGAAATATATTTAAACCTGATTAAAATTTATATTTTGGCAATCGATGATAACGGAAAATTTAACATTGGCCGCAATCAGTGAGACCTGTGAATACAATGCGATAAATATACCACACATCAGTATCTCCAACAACCATGATTTCATCCCTCTTGGGTACATTGGCCAAATACGTGTAGCAAATGGTAATAAAAAGCATGTCACAATCAGATAACATTTAGGAATACAACTTTTACCTCCAATGAAATTATCATTTGAAATTGCAAGTACGATCACGAACAACTGAAACAACTTGTTTATAAGAACGCCAAACGATTGACAATAAATCAATGTCGATTGGATATCGACGTTGTGACTACTATAAATTAGTTAAACGTATATATATTTAAATTATTATCTTATCAAACCCATTCAAGTTGAAGTAGTATCAATGGAGCCTCTTCCTTCACGGCATTCAGTTTTTAGTTTATTCAAAGCAAAAAATTTATTTTATTTTGAATTTTCGGATTTGAATTTGTATATTTATTTGTTTTCAATAAAATAAAAGGTCATAGAATGTAAAAAACAAAATTGTTTTTAATAAGAATATAATCTTGTAACTACCGTGTATATAAAAAATTAATTAACCTATTGAAATGTTATTAGACATCTTGTCATGACAATAGTAGATATAATATTTTTAATTGTTAAGGTAGAAAATAATTAATTAATTATGCTTCGTGGCGATAATAATAATAAAAAAGCATAATATAATATAAAATGTTAACAAGAAACACCGCTATTATGTTACAAATAATAATGTTCCTTATTAAAACATTTTATGTTTGATTAAGTTTTACTAAAAAACAAAAAAAAAATGTTACTTATATATTAATGATCATTAATTATTATTTTAGATAGATATTTAAATAAATTCAAAATAGATAATTGTCATTCAATTTGACGTATATACGTAAAATAGAAACCCATTGGTTATTCACATTTCATATTATTTTCGAAATATTGGACATAAAGCAATTTATCTATCAAAGAAAATTGAACAAAGCTGGTTCAAGTAATTTCTGGGTTGTTTGTCAGAAAATATTATGAACGGTTCTTAGAATCAATATTGTATTATAATATATTTTATATGTGCATAACAGCAGTCAGTCGATCATAGTAAAGTAACTATGACAACATATTATACTGAACACCGGAAAATGTAGAAAATTAAAATTAATGTTTTTTTTCTTTTAATATAAATTAAATATAAGTTTTTCATAAAATATCATATTTCACTAAAAAATAATACTTTTATTATATAATAGTAAAATAAATATATATATATTTATATAACGATGCTTGTTTAAATTTATTTAATCTTGTTGTACATGTGTGTATTATTATTTTATTAACAAAATATAATATTATTATACATTTCTTCCATTAGAGTAGTAGTGTGTTACTAAGTCCTAACTACAAGAAACTCTAGCATTAAAAAAATAAATAATTAAATGAATACAAATGTAATAAAATATGCAATATAATAAATTAACTTAATAGTTGAATGGTGGATATCCATAGATGGAATCTGAAATAACTGATTGTATAAATATTATTTTTATTACAGCTAAAATAATAATATAACTTTTTGAAATTTATTCTTAATTTGAAATGCATTATATTTTACCAGAAATATATATATTTATATTTACTTGTATTATACGCAATGTCACAAAAATATTATATCATAATAAATTACTAATATTTTATTTATAGAAACAGAATTTCAGCGTGAATGCTGAATAATTGTGAGTTGTAAGATAACGCATTTATAGTTATTAATCAAAACTTTTTTGATCATAAAACCAAAGTACAACATAGAACACCACAGATATTATCATTAAATATCAAAGAGATTTGTCATTTTCCATAGTTGTTATATTATGTAATCCATACGGTTTCGAAGAATTAAAATATAACTTTCTGTAAACTTTACGAAATTCTTGGAAAAGTGCGTTTCTAAGATGGCCTGTTTTATTGAGACAATGTAGGTATTATAATTTGTTCCAAATAAAAGGTAAATGGTCTTACATTTATATTCATACATTGTCTGTGTTCACCCATAAAATATGCCATTAAATAAACGGTGTATGACGAAATCAAAAATAATTGTATTGAGTGAAATATTTGAAACAATATAACATTATTTGTGATCTTTATGTTTTTTATTCTATTAATAATTTTTTAAATATTATTGATTATATTTCTTTGATTGATTTAAACATTTCAAGACTCGAGTTTTTAAACTTGTTGTTCCAAAGATAACATTGTTTTATTATTGGTTCGAAACAAACTTACATAAATGACAACGTTTTTTTTTACAACATATATCAATACAATCTAAAATATTAGTAAGAGTGGTGCATCAATTAATTTTGTAACAATTATTGTACTCTTGTAACATTATGGTGGTTGTAGGTATAATTAGTAATACACAAACACGTCATGTTCAATAATCACTTTCAATTTAACCTTCGTAGTCATAGTTCGAGTAAGGGGCGTACGGCCGTCGATAATGGCTTACCCCGCAGATAGTGTAGCATCTTGTGAACTATTAGCAGTGTGGTTAACTAAAATAAATTGTTTATATATAGATTCAAAAAGATAAGTTTAATTTAAAATATTTTGAAATAGACTATCTGTACAACAAAAATTTCTAACTATTTTATATAAATCAGTAAATATTTTATATTAATATATTATATCAGTAATATTGATATAAATATGTCACACATTATTATTAAGATATATTTAGGTGGTCATAAACTTATAAAGATTTGCTATTAATCAATTTTTTTCATCTAGTTAAAATGCAGGTTGAAATTATTTATATCTTGTTAATTATTAAGCTGTACTTTGAAATATATTATAAGGGACAAGGGTGTGTTATTAGTGTTCAACGATTGGCATGCTCGCAGGAAAATATTCTTCACTAGGGCATACTTGTTATTTCATTGGTAAAATGTACATTATTTTATCCATGACTAGTCAACACGTGGTTATTTTGTCTACCACTTTTCACTGTTTCTATAAAAACTATTTATTTTGATTTAATTATGTAATAATTTAAAAAAATAATATAATAATAATAACTCGGCGCCTTGGATAGGCAATTTAGCTACACTTTTCTTGTTTGTTTATTTTTTATAGTACCTATATTATTATAAGTAGCATTTGGCATTTTTAAATTTTGTGAATGATAAGTCTAAGTTAGGTGAAACTAGTATATAGAATAGATAACAACAGAGTGAAATTTTTTAGTAAACAAACTGAGAAAGAATGAATTAACTATTAATTGGTTTTTATTTTTAAGGAAACATTTTAATTTAAATTAAACTTGATAAATAAATAATTATTATTACTTAGTAATATTTGGTAAATATTTATAAATAAATACAATTTACCTTCTCTTAGAAAAAATAAGTATAATAATATTATACTACGTCTGTCTTAAATTACATTGGTTTACTAAAAATATATAATGACTCAAATTAAAAATAATATTATTTTAGTTAAAAAAAAATGTCTCATCGCTATCAAGATTTGTTAATCATCTGCTGTATTAATATGTTTGGGAATTTATATACAAGTGTACATATTAAATTGCAGTATAATTTGTGAAAAGTGACAGTCATTGGATATTTACTTGAATGTAATGAAATGTGCATAGTATCTTAAAGCTTATAAGACATTTTTACTTTTTATATCAATTTATTATATTTTTGTCTTTTGAGATAGATATATGTTTTAATTTAATAACTTAAGAAGATAAATAATTGCCAACATTTTCAAGGTTTATTCAACTGCATTATATTTTTTTTTTTGTTATTTTATAAACATATTATAATCTGTAGCTATTTAATATGTTATACAATACATGTATTTTTGTTTTGTCAAACACTTATACCAAATATATATATATATGTATATTATTACATGAATATATGCAATTTGATATTAAATAAAAATCATATAATACTGAATTCTCAATTCACACAGTTAAAATTACGTAACAATAGAAATAGTTCTACATACTTATTGTGTGTAACATCTACTCAAAACATGTGATGAATTTGCTCTTTGGATTCATGACCTTTTAGCCATATGCCATTGAGACGCACATCTAAAAACTAAGCTGCCAATCCTTAAGGTTTAAAAAAAAAGTAAACTATGTTAACTACATCCGTATTTATAGAATATTTAAATTGTATATATTATGGAATATATTAACAGGGAATAATAATTTTTCCAATTATTATCTCAATTATAATATTTAAAAAAATACACTTTTTGTATAAAGCTATTTTTTATTGAAATTAAATTTGATAAAAATTAAGTTATTTTTTTGTTGCCGTAATTCATGAACAATTATTATATTTATTTCTTGTGATATAATATTTTGTGCATTAATAAAATACAATTTTACAAATAATTAAAAAAAAAAATTGAATTAGTTAAAAAAAATTATATATATATATTATATATATTATATTTGTTTTATATGACGTGTATTAAATAGCTTTTAAAATTTTATATCATAAATTCTTGTTAGTTTTAACTAGTTTTAAAGTAAGCAAATACCTAATTGAGAACTTTATTATAAATCTGTATGTATTAATTGTCAATGTTAAATCATACTTAAATTTATATTTAATATTATTAACGATTAAAATATTACGATTTGAATACAAATTACAAATAATTAACATGTATTTTCTAATTTTTTTGGCTTACTTATTTAATATTTTAAAAATAATTTCATATTAAATGTATACAAATAAATTATATACATTTCATAATATTTTGGCGATGATTAAGTTCACAACATTAGTTACGAGCCGTAACTATATTATTACTATATCGACCAATGGCGTAGCCTCAATAAATACCTATACACATTTTTTAGCCTAATGAGGAGGGGGGTATATTTTAATTATAAATAAATAAATAATATACTTATGTCTTAAAATGATTGTATGGCTTACAAAATAAGAGAAATTTCGGGGAGCGGGATTATAACCTATTAACTCTGGCTACGCCACTGGTCATAGCATAACAACTTTAAATTTTAAAGGCAATTCATCAGAATACATTTCAGAAGCATTAGGTACGTTAATAATTTATTTTTGATGGACATTTAACATATTATATAAATCTAATAATTCGGGAAATAATATTTACTTAAAACATTTAACATATCGTTTGTTTCTCGTATGTTAGATAATTTTTAATATTCTATTGCAATTTTTAAAAGCATTAACTACACTTAATTATGCCAACCTGTTGATAAAACAAAAAAAAAACAAAAAAAATGCTTGTTCTGATTTGTATCAAAACTGTCGATAGCCCGTGAACTTGTTACGTCTTTTTTTCTAATTATTGATACCATAGTTCCCACTACTAAAGGGCACGTTTTATGCTGCAAATCACCATTCGATGATGAATGACCGCCAGTTTGAGAACGCCCATTGGGCAAAAAGTCAAAATATCACCGAGACACTGTAATTTTTTTTCACATTATTTTTTCTTTCTTTTCATTATACCAAATAACTTGGATGTCAAATTCAGAAAATAACTTGGCAAGTATATTTTTTTAATTTCCAACGCCCTCGGACTAGATTTTATTTATAAACAGCGGGCGACTAAGGTGAAACCAGGTGAAGGCACCCATTTCATTTATTGAGTTTTTCTTCTTTTTTTGCTCTCATTTCATTAAATACCTCCATCGTTTCTTTCCTATCTCAAAATCCGAGACTTTCTGATGTACAAGTAATCTAAATCGGAAATGTGTTTGATTTGTTTGAAAAAATGCGATTGTTGGATGCCGTCCAGATAGCCTATCTGTCTATTACACACGTTCAGGATATAAATAATAATAACCTCCTGGCACTCGGTGTAGGTAAATTAGGTACAATACAGTCCAAAATAACGTCTGACTTATCAACAAGCTTAAAGTCCTTATTCGAAATACAGATTAGGGCCAGGATAATTTACAAAAATCCACGCAGTAATGTCTTAATAATTGCATACATTATAAATATATACTACTCCATCAACACAGTTTGAACATTCATTCATTTTTCATCTAGCTAAACATACATAATAAAAAAAAATATATATATATATTTTTTTTTGTAAATAATATAACTATTCGTTTAAAAATCAATGAAAAAAAAATTTAAATCTTCTATTAATTTTTTAATATCTTTCTAATTTTTAAGTCATTTAAGTAATTAAATGTTATTTGAAAATTATTTGGTTATATATTATTAATATAATTTATCTCATTTGTAATTAATTTGTTATAACATTTTTCAGAGGTTGATAAAAATTCATCAAAAACATTTTTTTCTATACCTTGAGTATAGAACATACTGCTAAAAATTTCCGTATTTACATAAATAGTAAAAAAGCTGAATTATAGAATTTAGTTTTTAAATTATTTATATTTTTATCGATCATAAAAACCATTTTTTTTTAAAAAATATTTTTTAATAAATCCTCGAACTATGAAAATTAATGAAGCAAATAATTGATGAAAATATCAATTCTCAAGATTAAGTAAAACGTTATAATATAGCACAAAATATTTTCCTCTGTATCGGAGTAGTAGAGTACTATATCAAGATTTAAAACATAATTCATAAATAGTCATCAATTTCAAATATTCAATGTATATAAATATATAATATTTATACTTATATGAAACTTTTGCTAGATAAAAATGAAAAATGATATAAATACAAGATATATATTCATAATACTACCTTTTGTATGTATATTGTATATACTTTATAATTGTTGTGTTTATGAGTAAGAACTCTGTTTAAATATAATTTATAATGAAAATATTAAAAATTGTTTTCTAAAACTTGAAGTAATATATTAATAGACATACTATATCTATTATCCAGCTTTTTTTATTGTTATCTAAGCATTGGATAGTATACAATTTATATAAACTATCATTTTTTTCTTTATTTCGTACTGAAATTATTTGTATGACCTAAAAATATAATACAAGGTTAACCATTCACTATTCAAACTAATGCTAAATTTATTAGAAACGAGGTAAACGCTCATATTTTAGTCTCCATATATTATGACGTATAGTTTGGGATATATTTTTTGTTATCTTACACAAGCAAACTTCCAATCAATACCTAATATCTAATGTATTTTTTAAGACGCAAAAAACTTAAATTATTAAATATTTGGAATAGTTATTCTATTTTATCATGTTTTTTAATGTAATGACACTGTAGTTGCCAAAAATAGTCGTATTTTTTTTTACACAATGAATAGTGCATAAAGCTAACAAAACGGGTATTTTTTCTATATTTTAGTCAAGACATCAATTGCGTTGAAATTTCAAAAGGAGCTGAACAGTGTGGATTTCAAATACATTGCGCTGCTTGCAATGAAGCCATTGACTGTGCCTATTGTTCCGAGTAAAAGGAAGAATGTCTCCCGTATATAACTGCCCATTAGTAGAGAATTTCATCGGATTCGAGATCAGAAGGTTCCGGAAACCCCTCTGGGAACCAAAGTCTGGGACAATTGGTCTCCGTAGACCCATTACCCCCCAAATAGATCAATATTTATTCGTTTAATTTCTCTGAGTAAAAAGAAAAATATGCATAATATTCTTATCTGAATGAATGACTGAATCTATCATTTTATTCAGATATGATATAAAATATATATTAATTATAGTAAATAATTTTTTATTTTATAAAAATGTGAAAGGTTAGGAGAGTAGTGAGTTATTGATTTTTAAGTTGTCGTGATATTTATTTGGTATTTTTCAGTTACAACTTAAAAAAAAAAAAACTACAAATATTTTATTTATGTATTGAAAAATAAGTTCAGATTAAACTTGTCAAGAAATAATAGTGAATTATAGTACATAGTATATAAGTAAATGTAGAACGTGAAGACTTAAAAACTTATTATTTATTAGTTTATCATAGATTACCTCCGTAAATAATAAATAAGCAAATATTGAAAGTAATTATTATTAACCTAAGCTATAACTATATAAATAATTATTTTTATAATGTGTTTATATATGCTATTAATACATTTAATTATAATAATACATATAATTATTCATATAGTTTATAAATAATTATTTAGCTGTATTATTTTTATGATAATTTAATTAAAGGTAGTGTAAATACATAGACTAATTAAACTTTATGCATCATAGATTCATATAATATTAATATTTAATGTAAAGCACAGTATTCAAATTTAGTTTAAGTTTTTTTCTATATTGTTCTTTTTCTCAATATTAGGAGTATTTCCGTTCTTTTGATATGAGAAAAATTTCAAATTTAACATGATAGCAAATAATGACGGGTAATTTAATAGATCTAAAGCTTTCTAACATGTATGACGTGCTATTGTTTTCCAATACACTGCATCATATTTATCAAAGTTATAAAATTGAATGTATTTTTTTTTTTTTTTTTTGAAACTGTCCAAGATGACAGATTATTTTTAATGACCATTATAATTGAATCTAGAATTAAATAATGTTTATTCATACTTTTACTGATTTTATTTTAATTAAATATTAAATTGATCGAATTTGTAATTCCTAATCACATTTTTTGTTGACTTTAAAAACATGATATACATAATTATTAAATTAGGTTTATTCTAATTTTAAAAAATGTATACTTGTATTAAAATAATTAATTAAAAATGTATCGTTAATAACACTTTTTATCTTTTATTATACTTAATTGTTAATGTTAAACAATTGAAATATCATTATATAGTATAATTATTTATAATTTAAAATAACCGGTATGGTTATATATAATAAAAAAAATGGTGATCAAGTGGGTAACGCTCTGCTGTATAGTAGGTATCGAGTGGACTTCGGATATAGAGTAGGTCACTTTTTTAATGGGTATGTTAAATTTGAATACAATGATAGGTATTATTGTATACGAAAAACGCTTCTGAACGGAGATGATAAGTCAGCATAGAATAATATATATTTTCCCGTAGGTGTTGAAAAAAGTGGTTCATGTTTTAATGACCTGAATACTTTAAAATTAAATCATATACAGAAAATGGCAATTTAAACAACTAGTGTATATTTCAAGTTTCTATGACTAGTAATTTTTAATTATAACAAAAGTCTAAAATTATTTGATTTTAAATAATCATTATTTTACACGTGAATATTTGATTTCGTAAAAAATTTAACTTCAGATAAAATTTTTTAATTGGCCAATGCTCAAATTCTTTTAAAATTATTGTAAGCCAAACTTATGGAAAATCTTGTATTCAATGTTCAACTCTTAGCTACTCATACAACATTTTTTATACATTTTTAACTACAAAATTTCAATTGTCTAAAAATATCTAAAAAAAAGTCATTTTGAAAATTTAACTATGTATAGGTAACACTAATATAAATATTTATTGAAAATTTTAAGTATTTACAGTGATTCGTTTTTGAGTTACAACTAAAAAATAGATTTTGTTGAAAACGGGTTTTGAGTAAAAAAAATACCGCGTTTTACAGTCACTTTTTTTGTGGTTTTTCCCAATTTTTTTGAAAACTACTGAAAACTTCTTACTTCACCTGTATTATACACCAGATGTATTCAATTTTCCATTGAAAACTACTGGTGAAGTTTAAATTGAAGCATTTGTTTGACAAGTTATGGTGTACACAGACACAAAAACAAAAAAAAACACACATCATTGTAAAATCAATACACTCATCATTCCCTTCAGAATTTAAAATTCATCGAAGTAAACAAAAAAAAAAAAATGTGTTTAATTAGTTTACCTACTTATCATAATATTATTCGAAAAATAAAAACTTATGACAATATAGGTAACTACATTATGTCATAATATATATATATTACATAGTGAATATCCTACACAAATAATCGAGTTGACTGTTGTACCGATTTTCCATTTATTGTAAAATGTAATCATGTTTGATTAGGACAGAAAGGTTTCTAAAGAAATACAATTTCTATCAGAGCAAATTTAAGTCCCCTGCAAACAATCAAATACTCTAAAACGAATCACATTTTTCCAGTTATAATAATATTATTGTAAAGCGTGTATTTCTGTGCATCTCGTCCAAGCTATTAAAATATATCCGTGAGTGGCGTCTGAGCAACAGTCTTCGTGATTATCGATGAAAGATGGCAAGCGTGTTGTACACATCAAAGTTCAAGTCTACAGTCTTGGTAAATATAGAACTATAGTATAGGTCAACATAACACAATGTCGATGATAAATATACCTAAGTTATACCAATTTCATCAATAATGGAATTAATAATAGCTATATCCGATATGGAGTACCTACTACCTACATCGTAATAAAATAATAAAAATTATAAAAACTTATTTTCAATCTTTCTATCCAATCAAAAATCACAAATCTTTAAAATCTATGAACTTATAAAAATAACTTTAGTATATATTACATATACGAGGTATTTTAAATATATGAACCAAGTTGTTAATGTAAAATGTTTACGCAAGTAAATTTGGCTGAAAAAACATACCTTTTTTATTTTGGCAAAAATTGGCTGTAAACCCAAAACGAATTAATTGTAATTAGGCGAATTCTGAGAATATTACTACACACCCGTTATCTTGTAATTAAGTATTATTTATTAAATTATAATCAAAACTAAGTACAAACTAATCGTAATAACCAATATTTTTCTATTTTTGACCTAACCTAACCTACTTCTCACTATCAAACTTGTCCATCATAAAATAACAATTTTGTAATCTCTAAGAATATACATCTACAGATGAAGACTGATTATTATACGAATCATATATATTTTATATTTCATACAGTATTAAGTTTGCGCCTCAGCTGCACACGACAATAAATTCATAGGCGTGAGCACGGATATGGCTTGTAGGGCTAAAGCCACACCTGAAGTCTTTTTTTTTTTTAGGCACCAAAATAGAACACCTAATTGCTATTTGTAAGTATGATCACTGCGGCGAGTGACAACATCGCATTCCAATTCCAGGACTCGCTTTATGATGATTTTTATAATTTTGTACCTATCGATTAGCTGTGGCTCATGGTGTATTATAGGGTATTATTATTATATTGTGATAATAATATTATACAAATATACAATCAATAATGGTATACTATTATACCGCTGCTGGCTAAATAATTTCCTGATTGATATGTTTCGTTTATGAATGTTTTAGTATACAAATAATGTATAATGTATATAGTATATACATTATATATATATACATATATATATATATATATACATTTGGAGGGCAGACTAAATGTGTTGGTCAGAGAGTGGGAGGTGGAAAAAAATTGTAGCCACATCTGCTACATAATTGTGTACGCCTATTGCGGGTAAATTACGTGAGATATTCTTCGTATATAATGCTAGTGATTACAGGGTTTTATATTTATTTTTGATATTATATTGAATGGTGTATTTTTTGAACATGTAAAAGATTCATACAAACACTGCACTTGTATTTTTGGTGTAGGTGCGTTTTCGTCGGATTTCACAGCGATTTTCTACATAGATTTTCTATACAGGTAAACGGATTTGATTATTTACACTGACCAGCCGGGTAGAATGAGTCATGATACAACGGTCTTCGGAACAAATTTTGGTTTCCTGTTGACCACAGTCAGTTTTTATCGATTCGAAAGCGAGTACTCGGGAACAAACCGATGGGTCATAGTCGCGATACTTTTGGTATACGGCTCATCTCGACAGGTAAGTCAAAAGAGAGAGATTACGATCCGACTGTTTGGTTAAGTATTATGTAAATTTCACGTTCTTGTCGTTTTTTCGGTATTTAATACTGTTGACGCCGCAATGAAATGTAGTAAAAAAAAAAAAATAATAAAATAAACATGAAATATAATATTATTAATATTATTATGACGGCTTTGGTTAATAACGGATTTCGGTGTAATCTCGACGAACGTTTTTAATGAGATTCGGGCAAAACGTCTGTAGTGGAGATAGGCACGCATAGCACGAGCGGCGCCTTCACTTGGATCCTATCGTCGTCAACACCGCGTATATATGCTCACAAAATTTTATACACTATTATATTGTATTAGCGTGCGTGTACGCACATGTGCGTATTTATTTTTTTCACGTCTCTCTCCTGCTACTCGGGCTAGTCCTCCGCCGCCGCCGCCTCCGACAGCCTCCTCGCACGCGCTTATCCCCTTCGCACCACACACACACACACACACACACGTCTTTCCCGGAAGACACCACCGCCGCCAAAACTGGGTCATTGTCTCCGCGGCGGCGGCGGGGAGGCGCAGCGGGGGTGGCACGCGCGTGGCCACACGGTCGCACCGCTAGACCGCGCGCGCGTCCCCGGAGCGTGGTGGCCACCGGCGAACGCGCTCGTCGCGACAACCCGAGCGTTGTCGGCAGTCTGCCGCGGACCATTCATCCCTGCCATTCGCCGAGCACGCGTCTAAACGCCGTCGCGCGAGCGCCGCCCCCCCAGCCCCCCGCTCGCGAGATTTCCCGCGTGACGGTTTGCGTCTCACTAAAATAATTATACACATCCGTCTAGTAGTTTTCACCGTCTGTTTTAAGTCTGTTTAACCGCAGTTAATTTTTGTTACTTGTTACTTGTTTTTATTTCGTTTCGTTTCGTTTCGTTTCGTTTTTTTTCTAACTATCGTTAATATTATTATACCATATTATTATTATAGTTTACGACTATACTACTACCATCAGCACCACCACTGTTACTACTACCAATATACTGATACTCTACCACCTGCACTATCACTACTTGGACTACCATACCACGAAAGCTACACGACTACGCAATCCAAATTTAATAATAATATTACCGTTATTATTGGACAGTCGATCCGAAAACAACAACACGCGCCGTCGTTGTTTCTCGGGAAAACGAAATTAAACTTTTGAAAGTGTGGTTTTTTTTTTTTTTTTTCGGGTACTTTATTTTCATTCGAACCACGCGACCGGTACTGAAAAGTTGGTTTTAAATACCGCTGGTACGAAAAATTTCGTGATCGCCTTGTGTGCACATCTATGAGGACGTGGTTGGGACCCCGACTATTGGTCGCGGACCAGAAACCGGTTTCGCACTGGATGGAAACGGCCTCAGTGCCATAAACGCCACCATAACACAGGTCAGTTTCTATACAAATGAATATGAAACGTAGGGTGTTATCGCTGCAGTCGATTGTGCATATATCTGTAGTTCAGTATGTTATCTATTACCTTTAATGTTGTGCAGAATTTTAAAAACATCATTGGTATTAACGTATTATTATGTTTAAAAAGAAATTAAAGTTACATTATTATTATAATAACTAAAAAAAAAATTCCAATTAAAATGTCGTCAATGTGAGTGATAGATTTGAATATTGAATATTCGTTTTGCGATCCATAGAAAAAAAATAACATTTTAAATGTAACGGATTATCATATTTAAATCATTAAAAAATTATATTAAAAAATTGTTTATCATAAAAAAGATAATAAAACATTAAGTGTATTTAAAAATACATATTTATATGGATTATTACATATAAAAGTATTTTTAGTATAAAAAAAACGTAAGTTATTTTATTTGTAAATATTAACAACAATAATTGTATGTCTAATAATAGCATAATTATAGGATATGTTACACCTAAGTAAAATTAGGCATTAGGCAACAAGTAATAAATTAATGAATAACAAACACGTTTAATTAAACAAATTATTATAATAACAGTATTATAACCTACCTCAATAAATTTAACAATACAATGATTGTATTAGTTGTGCGAGTAAAGGAATGTTCCATTTATAGGACTCATAAAGTTTAAAAAAACAGATCTATCGTCCAGTTTACGGTACGCCTCTATTGAACGAGGTGAATTCATTTTAAATAAAACAAAACTTATATAAAATCAAGAAAAAAAAATTACATAACTCGATGTTTTTTTTATATATATTACCTATATTACTTAAGTTACGTATAGCTAGGATAGTAGGATGTATATGAACCGTTGTTTTTTGAGACCTATAAAACTAAGAAAGATTTAACTGCTTACTCTATGTTCCTTCTCTGCTTTTTAATATTATTAATATCATTATTTTAATGTACCAGGCGTGTTCTTGAAAGGAATTCTTATTTCATGTCTGTGAACGTAAGAGATTACTGTCTTATAATTCTATGGTGTTCCAGCAAAAACATTTTTGGCTATAAAGTTCAGTAAGATAATATATACTTAAACTAAAAACTAAAATAAGTTTATGCATTTTCATAAGTTTAAAACACGAATTTAATTTTAATTTTTCTAAACATTTTTAGTTTTGTTTTCGTCAACTTAAGAGATTTTAAAAATTATTGAAATAACATTTAAAAATATACATAGCTACATTATTTTGTTTTTTGGTTTAAGTTCACTTTTAAACAATGGTGGTACTAAGTATACTTAGTATAAATTATATCTCATTTTAATTGTTAAATAGTAAGACAAGTTGATTAAGTCGGTACACGTTTCTTATAGTAATCAATGATTCAATAGTATATAATGTTTTATACTTGATTTATTAAATTAGCATTAAATAAATTAAGTACAGTATTTAGATTTATCGTATTATATTATACTTTAATAACTGCATATTTTGTTTGTTTGAGTTTTACAACATATCGTTATAATTCTTAAAAAATACTTTAATTTAATTCAACGTTTCTTTGTAATATTTTCTTGGATATTTATTATTCTAATGAACGGAATTATTTAACGACAACAAATGCTTTTTATTAAATTTATTGAAGAGTGCATTATAAAATAACACTATATATATATATTATTGGATATAAGGATTTATATACCTGTATAATATAGGGATTACAAATATCAACTGTCATAAACGTTATGGTTGTCTGCTTATTTATTGTTTTAATTTATGTAACAGCTAATATTAAGATATTATTAAGACAATACTATCATCATTTTCTTAAACACAGAATATAAATTATAAAATCATTGCGAATCACATTACGTTTAATGTAAGATACCAAAAAAACAAAAATATTTTGAAAAAAATACATACATCTAAATATTTTACACATATAACCTACATAAATAGTAAAATATTCAACATTTATAATAACATAAATCTATATATATTTTCTTTTTATCTATGAATTGTGTGTAAATTAAGACCAATCCATACGTTCTACTTTGTTACTTTTCTACAGTTATATTATCATAACAAATATAACTTATACATACGATTTATAATTTATTGTATATAACATCTTTTTGTATCAGTAAACACAACTGAATTACTAGTAAATTATAAATTTGTCATGTGAATTAACATTTTTGTTCCAAAAATAATTCAATTGAACAATCACAATATAATTATTTGTAAAATAAAATTATTCAAAAGTATCTCCACATTTGAATGTAGTTTTGAGGAATCACACATATGATGTGATATAAATATTTTTATAACTACTCCGTGTGATATTATGATGTCGTACATGTGTTTGTGGTGTGTTCGTTTGAAATCTACAACAATCGTTTACTTTACAGTTTATGTACGCATATTATACGCCATTTAACAATATCGTTAACGTTATAATTATATATTATAAAAGCATACCATCATAGATGCACAAATGCAGACAAGTACACACCTTTGAGAGACACACACGGAAAACAAAACGATGTGGACTTTATTTGAAGGCCTCTCAACGTGTAGTGACGGCGATGACAGAAATAAACTGATAGATATGATTACACAGACCGTGACGTCCGTTTGTGATGTCGCGGCTATTTCAGTTGGTAGGCGCCCCCGCACAGCACGTGGTCTAAACTCATAAAGACGACGAAGAAAAAAAATATCCGGTCGCACAGTTTGAAAACGAAATTGTTCTAATTCGTGTTCAGTTGTTAAATCTGTAGATCATAACAAACATTCTACTTTTAAATATATCTAGCTGAACTTAATAATGCATACACAAAAAAAAATATATTAAGTCTAACACGCTGAACGTGGTTATTCAATATTATACTTATCTACACCAAGTTGTAACAAACTGAAAATATGCGTAGTTCGATTGAAAACAAAGTTCACTGTTTAACTCCGTGCTATTAAATAGTTATATATTCATATTACCGTAATTATTTTCGTTAAACGATTTCTGAACAAGTTTTAATGATATTGTACCATAGTATCGTAAATTTGTACACGATTACACAATGATGCTAAAAGTGTTAAACGATAATGATTTCATAAATGTTTAGTGTGATGATAAAAAAAAAAAAAAACAAAAAATAGCGAAGCCGATTAATCTAAACACAAATTAGTAAAACGAAAAAAGACGATTAAACAATTTAAAATATCCCGGAACTGAAAGGTTATTGGCACCAATGATAAAATATGTGTACATTGCATAATGTTATAGTAGATGACTAAACGGTGATATACAAGTACAGATGTTTATTTATTTAATCGTGTTTGGTATTGCTGCTTTAAAAATATTTATTTGATTGTTATACTTAAAATATGTATACTGTTGGTACATGTGTTTAATACTTATTAGATATACCTCAAAGTGAAACGATATAGTGAAAATATAACATAAGTAATTACTAATTACTGATGTAGATGATTGATAAAAAAAAAAAGAAGAAATTAAACGGCAGTGTTATTATAATTAAATAGATACATAAACACATACCAGTTAATCATAAAAATTATGAAATTTAGATTAAGTAATTTCTTAATTTAATTTATATTTATAAAATAAATTAATCAGATTTATACTAATATAATAATAGGCATGATTAATTATAGTTTCTATAATTTGTAAAAACGATCATTTTTAACACTGCGCTGACTACCTACTTGAATCTAAATTTATTTTATGAGATATATAAAATTGCATTTATGTTCTTGTAAAAATATTTATAATGAACATGGGTGATGTATATTTTTTTGAAATAAAATCATTATAAATATGATTAAACCGTTTATTTTTAAATAACAAAAATACGTTGTCCGAAAAATGCGCGTGATACATCAAATGCGAACGTTTGTTTCCGCCACATAAAATTAATAGCGTGCCATTATTTTTTTTATTTGATTAAACAATTTAATATTTTTAATATTTAATGTGTGCACAGCTATCACGTATGCTTCTATACACTTATTAGTTAAAACTGAGTGTGTAGTCTAAAAAGAAAACTTAACGAGACAATGTGATTGATTACCCATATTTAGAAGTTTTATTAATGCTATATTTTTATATATAATACGCATGTATATACATAATAGGTACGTCATATCGTATACAATTTATGAATGTAAAATATAAAAAAAAAAAAACAAGAGAAAAAATGACGTGGCTTCGTGTACCTTCATTCTACAGAGAGTAATATAGTTATTACACTGAAACTGAAATCCTTCTCCGAGACGGTATTCATACGCCCGCGTGAAATTCTTCTCGGTAAACGGCTAAGTTCTGCAATATGTATAGCCAACGAGCCCGGATGAGCAGTTCGTCGTGACCGATGAGTAGTGTTTGGTCGGTCGACACGTTTCTCTCGTGCGTCCAGTAACTCGCCTCTTGTCGCAATACATGGACGAGACTGCGGAAAACGCACCGACAGACATAATGGTTTTGGCGGCTTTAGAAATAGGTGTGGAACGGTGAAAATAATTAATCAGATGGCCGATAGCTGTTCAAATGGCAGGATGTTATGAGGGGGGAGGGGGTGGCTCAAGTGTGGATGCGGAGTATGGACCGCACAGTGTCCGCTGCCCGGCGTAATGGAAACGAAATTGAATGGGAATCTCGTTCCGAAGATAACTCCTCCGTGGTCGTTTGGGGGGAAGGATGCAGGGGGCTTACAAAAGGAAACTGGAAACTAGGCCTATACCCACAAACCGACACGCCGACCCTCTTCCGCATATTGATTGCCATTCAGCGTATACACACAACACCACACCCTCATCTGGCCACCACCGATCCTATATATGTATAACGCCACGTACTGAGACTCGAAACAAAAGCCCACACGAACTGCAAAAATAATAATAATAATTTATCTGTATACGCTCATACGCATATGCATTATACATCAGTGCCGATACGGTGGCATGCATTTTTCGTTACACGTCAAAAACCATCACCACCCTTTTCATTAACCCGTAGGCAAAAAACAAAATATTGGTATGTTTTTTACACGCTCAGAATGATAACGTTTAAACCAGAAATTCACGACTTTCTCCCACCACCCTATTTCGGTGATCTATTGGTCTTTCCCTTTGCGGGTCACAACCGGTGGGTATGTAAACGTTTTTACACATAATATTCTTGAAAAAAATATCAATAATATTCGTTTGAAATTATTCGTATTCAAAATATGTATGTTTTTTTCAAAAACGAAAGATGAGTACAAGACGGTATTATGAGTATAATTATTACAGACAAAACAACCAACACACATACATAAACACACACTGTACTGTGCATAGTATAAGACTAGGGTCGAATTTTCCACGCTGTTCACGAAACGCATATTGACGACCGGGCACACTGCGAAAATCCATTAACATTTCCCTTCAATTAATTAACTGTTTTGTAAACGATACGACTAACTATTACGACGATGCTACAACTTCCGTGATGCCAATTATTGTATTGGTTTAATTGTAGACATTATTATTTATTTTCAAACACTTCCGGAGTATTAAAATATATCGAATGCCAGTAAAATAACTATATATATACATGTATATTATGTTTAAACTTTAATAGTGTAGATAATTATACATACATAAAATTGACATAAATTGTTTATGGCTGACGTACAAGCAAATTAACAATATTCAATTCTGTAAACGAAAATGTATGATCGACACCTGCAAATAATTGTGCATCAGATGGCTATGATACAATAACAATGACACTTTCAATTATACATAATATGAATCATAATATTACCTTTTATGTATTTCTCGTAAATGTTTTCTTGACAATAATATGTTCATTTATTAATAAGGAATATACATTTTCAAAAATTCTCAATATTATATTTTTACATTTTTACTATTTTATTATCATTATTGTTAATAATAATATATTTTAATTTCATAAAAACAATGTGGTTTTCATTAAATATGTTTTATGAAATGTAATTTGTCATTACATATTTTTTTAAATAACATTTTTAATTATTTTTACGTTAAATTAATCCAAAAACACTTAATTATTTAATACAAGTGAATAACCTCGTTAGATGATGGTTACTTCAGTATATTATATACTATTTTAACATTAAAAATAAAGAAACACTAAAACAGTAGGTAGGCACTCGAATTAAAAGAATAAAAGGTTAGCGTGTTAATAAGCTATAAGGATATAATCAAAAATAAAGGGCATTTATATAGTATCGTTGTTGTACATGACTTGTAGGAATGAAAAATCGGATAAAAATGTTAACTATTCGTGATTTCGGACACCTAAATGGCAAAATGCATGTGGCGCGTGTTCAATTATAATTCACATAATTGCTGCATTGCCTTCTGGGCGGCTTTTTATTTTATCGCAATGTAGTATTTTCTAGATAATGCATAATATAAGTATATTTTATAGTGGTCTGATATCGCAACACACCTACACAATAATCGTTTTATGAATCCAACTGTGTTATTCATTAGGTCTCGGAGTAAGTAGGTATAAAATATCATTGTGAAATTGTTAATGAGGGTTCAAAGTTTATGTAAACTTATCAGGGTGGTGGAAAAAATTTCTTGTGTACATGATAAAGTTGGCCACCACTTTTAACGGGTCTGGCCTCCGTTATAATTCATTATGAACATCGGATTAGTTTATTGCACGCCAAGTCACCAGTATTACACAAAGAGCACGCTAAGCAAACAATTTTCAAAGAATTTTACTGCGAAGTAATTTACTGGAATAAAAGCGACAAATACAACACGGTTATTTGATGAAACACACTTAAATTATATAACACTTTTATACACGTCATATTTATGTTATAATCAAAAACCTTAACTTCTACTTACAAATGTATGCAATTTTAATCTGAAGTAAATAATATAAATTGTATGAAAATTATTAAAATATTATTATAATAATCCATCCATCACAAATGTCTTTTTTATATATATAGTAAATATCCATGTACATATTCATAGTATAATAAATGTTTTAATATTTTTTGCTTATTAGCAATTGGTGTTCAGCATAAAAATATGTTATAAATTATAATATATTTTATATTTGGGGATGTTGTAGAAAATTAAACTTTTATACATTTCTTAGATATAAAATGATGTTTACTTGTTTTAAATTATTTTAATATTTGATTGCGATCGAAATAGTTTATAGTAAGGCAAAAAATTATCGTTTTAAAAATTGTTGTCGTTTACTTAAAGTGGTTTTTCATTTGAGTAGAAATTGGACAAAAGAAGGCAATGCATTATAAAAATGAAGTATCATATATCACAGTGCACCCTAACGCAATGGCTAGCTTTCAAACGATGAATTATTAGTTAGGTTTTACGATTTTCAATGGGTTATTTGTGAATTTTTATGTATAAAACAAGTTATTTTTCTGTAGTTAGATACAATACTACAATATAATAATATGGAATAGACCATAATAAATTGTTGAATTCAAATTATTTTCTTATTTTGCAAAATAATATAATCATTTTTTTTTTTTTAATATTATTCTAAATATACCAAGCATAATATTTTGTTTTTAGTTCATCTCTAATATATTAATTATAAAAAAAAAAATAGTAAAGTTAAATTAAAATATATAAAAAGTAATAATATTGTGTGCTTGTATGTCAAAATATGAATTTTCATATATTTTTTTTTAAATGTTCATCATTCTTTTTGTATTTTGTATTAAAATAAATTGTTACAAAAATTACATAAGTCTATTAAATATATTGATAAAACTGTATATTATAACAATACAATCATAAAATGTGATATTCAGTATAAAACAGTGGTTATATAAATTGCCTTAATAATTAGAAGCTATATTAAGTTTTAACAAAACAGAATATTTATTTTAAAATACGAATTATTCATTCCAAAATAATATTAAAAATGTATTTTATTCAAAAAAATCAATGCAAAGTTATCCATGCGATTATTTTATTGAGAATGGTTTTAAGAAAACCAATTAAAATCTAATCGAATTCCATCAATAATCTATCACATAAAATATTTTTTGTAGATACATTTTTTAGGTCTGGTCACTTTTTTATGATTCTTTTTATTTCATTCCCTACCTTATCTTGACTTCAAAGAGCAAATAATTCCAATTTTTCTTCATCTTCTCTTAGCCGAGCCCGACATTGGTATATTGGTATATTGGAAGCCAAACACGATAAACCGTCCCCAAGGACGCGAACTACGGTGACAGGGGTTTTGTGGGCTCAGGTCGAAGAAATACAATTATTTTTCCCTTCCAGTTCCCTGCCTTATGCTCACCGACTGCAACAAGTATAAAAGGGACATTTTTATTTTCCCTCCGTCGCTTACCTATAAAACCACACCCTATCCCACAGACGTTCCCGAACGTGACGTATCCGGGGATTTTAAGTCGGCAGGTCGGAGAGAAAAAACAATTAGATTTATTGCTATACCAATTCCCTCCAACCACACCGCCATTTTAGCTACCGATCGCACAATGAATTCCGAAATTGGATCTTTGTTCTCCTGACGTAACTTGCGGTGGTTCACAAAAAAGTTTTAACCGTATATATTGAAGGATAGAAAATAACAGAGGTGCGTTTTTTTTTATTCGACGAAAGTTTGAAACTCTCAACTTGATAGAAAGTCGAGTGTCGTATTGATGATGATACATATATATTCTTACACAACCCCTTAAGGTAACCTGTTAATTTAAAATGCAAAAACCAAATTTCATTGCAACAGTTGGCTGGTGAATGTTTTCATCTCATTTCCATACAAGACTAATGATAATAATAATGACATAAAATTAAAACTAAAAAATATGAAAGTTGCATAATGCACTTATATGTTTCTTAGTAATAAGAATAAATATAGTAATAAGCTAAAAATTAATTCAGAATATTGCTTTAATTTAGTTTTACATTAAATTACAATAAATTTATTCACGATTTTCCAAATTGTTTCGTATCTATCGTACATTTAATGTTTTAATATACGAGTAGTGTACAAAATATTTAATTAATTTTGAAATTACTTAGTTATACTTAAATAATTATTTGAGATTTAGTGTTATACTTTCATTTTGAATAGTATAACTTATTTAATGATACATTACATTTTTCATCGTGATAATGATTTGCAGTTGAAATTAATAACTTTTAGTTTATAAAAAGAGTCTGAAACCGGTGACTTACTTGTATATATGTATTTTATAATATACTTCACTTAGAAATGAAAAATATAAAAACAAACAAAAAGTAGTTAAAGAATAAAAATAAATATTTTATTCCTAATATGTGGTCTCATATTTAATATTTTTAAAATAAAATTAAGACTTACAGTGTTATATCTTTAAACTTTTTAGTAATTGAATATAATTTAAATGTGTTATACTAACTTTTATATTGAAGGCAATATTTCTTCATGGATGGGGTTATAAAAAAAAATTTGTATTTAAAAAAAGCGGGTAAGTGGGTACCGCTCTGCTGTACATTAGGTTCTGTGTGGATCCCTATTATATATTATAGGAGTGTTAAATTTGAATCCAATCATTTTTTCCAATGAAAATTTTAACCACACATAAAAAAAAATTTTCAGTGGTCTATAAATAGGTAACTCAAAAAAATTCAAAATTGTTTGAAAAATTAACTGTATAAAGATGACTCTAACATAAACATTTGGTATTTACATTGATTAGTTTTTGAATTACAACCATATAAAAAAAATCGATTTGGTTGAAACTTGGTTTTGTGTAAAAATTCCGTTTTTCTGTCATTTATTTTTTGTTTTTCTCGTTTTTTTTGAAAACTGTTGGAAAATGTTTACTTTTTACCTCTATAATCGAAAACCTACCTCGAAGTTTGAAATTAAAGTATTATTTTGACTAGTTATGTTATACACAGATACAAAAAAAATATATATATACATACATTATTGTAAAATCAATACATTCATCACTCCGTTCAGAATCTAAAAAGTATTATATTTGTATTAATTTTCAAGTATAAAATGAAAAATGTTTACTTAAGTGTTTAATTATTGTAGCTTGTCAACCATATATTATACTTTAAGAGTTTTGAAGAAGTAAATATCCTTTTGATTAAAACAATGGATTTTAATGACCTAGATGTTAAAAAAGGCAACAAGAAGACTTAAACTCCAACTATGGACTTGATTTAAGATACACAATTATTTTACGTGTAAAATTATGAGATAATATGTACATTTTTTGAATTTACAGCTTCTTATTATGTAAATTTTAGAATCAAACATTTTAGAATACCATAGAACCTAATATTGATTTCTAGCCAAAATTCGTTGTCGATGTTTGATCGTTTTCCAGGGGGTTGCCAACGCGTGTCGAGTTCATTTGGCCTCTGTGATTGATAAGATCAGAGGTCGGATGAATCTCTTGTGGAATGTAATAATGTTAGAGTGACGATAATTTCGCGTTCATAAAAAAAATCGCGATTTTTTCCCCTTTCTATAATTTTTTTTCGAACTTGGACATGAGCCAGCTGGACTTAGGCCAAACCAAGGCACACTCGCGTGTACCAAAGCCTGTTAAAGTTCGTCAAGTTAGAGACGACTGTTGGTCATTTTAAAACCCATAAAATGCATTTTTGTAGACCGTAAAAGAAGAAATCCGTTTTTTAAGTCTGACTCGTAGCAATAAACAATTGACAATTAAATACATTTTGTCCGAGCATTTTATTTTTCTGATATTGGTATATTTTATTTAAAATTATAATTTTGTAAATTATACACAATTAGTAGTGAAATGATTATTTATTTTATAAATTTTAACTAACAGTCTGTTATGTACACCAATATATTTTATCATCCTGTATTGTTTCATAAATAAATAAGAGAAATAATATAATATTTATTTGATCTAATTTTAAACTTTTTTTAATTATTTTATATTGATTATATTAAAATGATTATAAAAATGTATTTATAATGACATATTCTACGTTATTTCTATACCATTATTTCCGTTATTTATTTATAATAAATTAATAATTTAAAAACATTTTAATATATAAATGAAAATCTAAATGTCAAGAAAATAAATAAGAACTATTATGAATGCACAAACTACATACGATAAATAAATTATTATTTAAAACTGGTACACATAAAAAAAAAAAATATATGATAGATTTTCATTTAAAATAATATTAATTATACAGATGGCGTCTAAGAATATTTTTGATATTTTAGTTCTTAAATTTTGAGTCAAATATCAAACTTAAAATGATTATGAAATAAATATAATTAGTATTAATTTCAATAGAAATAGAGTAAATAAATATGGTGTATGAAAAAATAGTATCAAGTATGTTTTCATGTTGTCCGTTACATTTAACTACAATATTATAATATATTTTAAATGACATAAAAATAGAAATATGTTTAGTAAAAAAAAATTGGTAACGATACTTTTTTTGTTTTGTCGTTGATTTTTGAAATCTTATAATTTCATGAATTACTATAAAATTATAAAATGAAGACATAACACTTAAATGTACATAGGATAATTATTATTGATGACAGTAGTTATGATAAGACCGTATATTTGTAGTCTTTTACAAATTGAAATTTAACTATTTATGTAATAACTTTTGAAGTTGTTGACGAACTATAATAGATCATCAAGATCTTTAAAAGAAAAAATAATTGTTTTTGTTTTAATTTAATAACAATGGAGTTTATAGAATCATGCTTTTAAACACGAATGAGTAATTTACTCACGCACGCACTAGGATTTTTTTTATTCATTTAGTGTGTCCTACAATTAGCCCTAACATGATGTTTTTCTATTATTATTATTAGGTATAAAAATAAATATATACGCATTTACTATTCAATATTCCTTAAATTCGGTTAAATGAAATGACCAATAAAAGCTACTATAAATTACTAATTAATAGTAAATAATATATTATATCACAATAAATATTGGCATGAAAATATTGTTTAATACCTAAATTATTTTTTCAATGAAGCCTTTAACCTTAACTGTTTTGAATCACTTTGGGAGAGATAACACACCCCATTTGTTCTTTGGACCATAACTACAACATAATAAGAAACATCCAAAGGTCTTAAAACTCAGGAATTTTACGAACATTGCACCATAATAGCCACTCGTGGTAACGGACCAAGGATAATAACATTGGAGGTTCAACAGGCATCTACGTATATATAGAAGCAACTATGTTAGTGTGTTTCTGACCACATTAAATAATTTCGAAAAGAACTTTATGTTGAAACCAAAGTTTTAAATGCATTATTTTCATAAGGTCATTTTAAGAGTAAAAACTATAATTAATAAATGACTTAAAATAATTAGAATTAAACTAATATAAAATTAAATTAAAATAAAATATTAAATTAATTAATTATTTCTAGTTATATATGGTGGGTTAATTAAAGTAACTAAAGTAAAAAAAAAAAACTAATACCTAAGTTTTTTTCATAAGTTCTACTTATCAACTTCATTTTTTTTTTAAATTTCACTATCTTGAGTCCCGCCCTTCCTATCACCACGGTATTATTATATAATGACTTATTGATGGAGAAACTAAAAAAAAATGTTTTTCCAATTTTCAATTTTATTTAAACATTTAAAGTGGTGGATATTTATTGGCAACACTAAGAACTTGGCTATTTTTGAATCTTTGCCGATCCAGTTTATACATACAAACATTTATAATATTATGATTATAGTTACGGTCAAGGACAATGTAGTAATAATAGTAATAATAATATGCTATAGCAAGTTTAATTATGTTTAATTATTTAAATAATATTGTTTTACTCAATATTTACTTATTTATAAATAATTTGATTTAAAAAAACACATTTATTTTGTAAATACATATAATAAATAATAATAGAAAATATAGATTTTTTTTTTAATAATCGATTATTACAGATAATAAATCATATTTCATAGATTTCATGCGTTGATATTTTAGATTCTTTATAACATAGAAATGTTTTAGTTATTCTTTGATGTTTATTTTTATCATATTTTTCTATACACGCTTTTCGAAGCATTTCAACTATTTCAAGTAGCACCTTTCTGTACCTATAGAAAAAATACTATATGATATATTATAGTATCTTGAAGAGGTCACTTTTCTCAGTTTCTTTAAGTCATAAAAAAAAACTATCAACAATCGTCGAACTATTTTAAAGAAATTTCAGGTAGCACGATTTTAATTGATTTCCGCTCAAATTCATTTATTGAATGTAACGATTTATTATATTTTTGAAATTGAATGGCACATCTGTTGTGAAGTACTAAGTTGAGTGAGATTCTATGTGTAGCCGGATCTTTAATTTTTATATTTTCATTCAGTTTGTATTATCTAATTCATTGTAAAACATTAATAGAATTAAAATGTTAAATCATATACATTTTACTCATATTATTTAATATTTTGAAAACTTAAATATATAATATACATCGGTAAAATTTCATTGGATACATTACATTCATTACATTGATTACATTGGTATATAATTTAGCTTGTAGTATTAAAACATAATATATAATTATTTTGTCAACAGTGACACTCAGCTTATAATTTAAATGTCATTAAAAATTATAGAAATCACAATTTTCTTTAGATAGAATTTTTAAGTGCATAAGGTATGCATTAATATAATAATAACTAACATAACTGAAAATATATAAAAATTCATATTTTATGGATCTTGATTTATATTGTGATATAAACAAATATTTTTCAAATGAATTGAGCTTTTCCGAATTTCGTTGTACTTAATTTTTATGTGTACATAATGATGAGTGCATATAATGTCATGATTTCTGTTGTGTTTGGCACATAATGTAATTCTCAAAACAACAACTAACGTTTTATGTATAAATCACGAGCAACTTTCTATGGCATTCCTAGCGTTCAGGTTAAATGAGCTGTTGTAGACCTAAGACTTTATTTTTAACATGCACCGCTTTTCAGGACACCTCCACCGGTAGGATGGTGAGGGGTCAATGTGGGCGGGTAAAACAAATCTTTTTCGGTTAATTTTGATTTACAAGCTTCAAGGTATTTCATTACGAAAGTGCCGCGTCATTAACGATCTATATATAATAAAATATACACATAATACATATATATATTATATATATATATATTAATTTCTTGTTTTCATTTTTTTTTTTACTCCGTCATTTTTCCCCTCCGATATAGTGTGGTTTGAAAATAAATGTGTGATTCATGTCCTCATCCTGGACACATTTCACGACGGTTAATGGTTGACGCGTTATGGTCTGAATACTTCACAAATAGAGTATATACCTATATGATCGCTTTTATATACGTATGAGGATTTAGATATATCCGGTAAACATCGGAAGTTACATTGAAAAAATATGTATACATTAAAATATCATGTACATAAAAAGGATCAAAATATTATTTAACATATTTCTTTCAAAAAAGATGAACGTTATCTGAAATTAAACGATTTAAAAATAATTATTTAACTATTAATAAAAATTTTACTTACAATATGTGCTTTTTAAAACTTAATTAATATTTCAATACGCTTAAAAACAATTGTTGGTGTTCACAATATAAATATAATAAAAAATAAACAAATGCAAATGTTAAAACACACATTTATTTATTTAAAATCATAAAAAACTGGGGTATATATGTATATAATGCAAATATAAAATAACATACCAATTAAAGTATCAAGCAATAACATACAAACTAAAATGGTGAATAGTTAAAACATTTATTTTAGAATTTATTATAATATAAAAACTTATTGAAAATTGGAATCGATATTTACAAGAAAATGAGGCGAGTTATAATAGGTGCATCTAATTTATTGCAAAATTGATAATTTTGTTTGTCGGGATAAGAATTCTAAATTTGATCTGTACCAATAACTCAAAACAAACAATATTCTGTGTGAAAGAATTCTGAAAAAAATGATAGGTTTGCTAAGATAAGTTGAATACATTTTTAGTATAAATGACATAGCAGTACAATGTGGAGATCATAATATGAATTTTACAAAATATAATAGGACCTGCGGTTAATTCTTTCAAGCACTAAGAAGACAGTTATCTTAGAAAAGTCACAAATTGTAGATCTATAATTAAAAATTTCAACGGTCAAACGAAAAAATTGGGTTATTAATGGATAATGAAGTTTTAAATCGATCTTTTTTTTTAAACATTCGTTCATCTAAGGCTATTAGTATTTTTCATTTTACATGCACAACGTTTTTACACACAACGAATAGTAGTAATCTATTCAAAGAACTTACTCGACCTTTTTAGCAGTCGGTGTATTGTCTATAACGGTACTTAGTTTTATAAATGTATACCTTAAAAATATCTCAGTGTTGTGAATATCTTTCTTATCTATGCATATAGGCCAATAACTATGGCCAACAATCATTTAACAATCATTTGTTAAACAGATATTTGGGTTAATCAGCACATTAACCAATGGTCGAATTCATTAAAGTCCTAAGCTTTATCATTACAATGTATACATTACAATTATAAATAATCAGTTTGGCATGTCATTATTATTACGTATGTTAAATAGTACAATAATAAATGTGTCATAGTGTTCGAAACTATAAAATTATAACAATACAGGTGTATTTTATCTACTTAAATAATCTTTCCTAAATATTAGAATTGGATACAATATACTTATATAATTTGTAGTCACATAGAAATGTGTTTGTTGCTTAAAATAAACAGTACCTACCTATAATTGTACTACATTATGCAGATCCATGATAATTTTGTTTACGTGTGTTACCCATTTAATATTTCTCATTGTATTCAGAAACGTTATAAATAAGTACTAAATATATTATATATACATAGAATACTTGATAATGATAAAGTAGAATGTCAAAAACATTAAAGATGTGATCAAAGTATTAATTTGATGTAAAGTTCTTCAATTCAAATACAAGCAAGATAGAATATATTTTATTCGATAACAATTTTGTAAAACTATATCAATGAAATTTAATTTTTATGAAATTAAACGTTAAATGTAAATACAATATTTCTCAATCAAAACGATTTGTAAACTATTTATATTTATACAACATTTAGATTATTATATAGATATTAAATTGGTATTGTTTGTCGTACTAAGTCAGCAGAACTATTAATTTTTAAAGTAAAATCTCCAGATTTATTGATTTAGTTACTTCAATATTTCATTTAAAACAGTTTTTTAGAACCAAAATTATTTTCCTTAAAGACATCAAATATTTTATTTATTACCCATAAATAGTTTTTACTTAACACATATTTAAAAAATAAATCATATTCGATTAAATACATTTTATTATATAGGTATCATAATAGATTAATATATTTTTAAATCAATCATTTCATAATGGATTTTATTATATTGATTTTTAATCGCTTCAGCATATAATCAATTAAATAACTAGCAGAATATAATACGTAAAGTCTCAATAGAATTTGATTCGTTTAAAAAATGTATATTGCCTATCTAGAAAGGTCGATGGACGGCTGAGCGGTGTAATGAAAAAAACACATAAAAATGTTCCGTATATACTTCTTGTTTTATAGGTTTTCTCGAGTTCATTTGAAATAATAATAATAATGATGATAATAATAATAATAAAAACACTGTTTTAGCTAGGTCTACTACGGGTAAATAGAGATTTGTGAGCGAGTGTTTGTGCACGGCGTGGTCGATGGGTAGGTGGAGAGTTTCCAACGGCGGGACCGATGCCAGAAATAGATTACAGTTTATATGCGCAGGTGGCCCCTGCACGATAATGAACACCGCACTTTATTCTTCTGCGCGATTTTGTGACTATGAAGAAATATATAAAATAGTGAAAATAACCCTTTATTCCTTACTTATAGGGTAATGAAAGCACATGAAAATATATGAATTAATACTCTAAAGCGTGAAAAATAATTTAAGGAAGTAACGTATTTGACAGAAGTAATCATAGCCATTATAATACAGTTATCAGAGCAAGCGTAATATAATACACTATACATAAAAAAAAAAACTATTTACATTGGAATAAGGTCAGCAATATTCCCGGAAAAGATTTATTTGGTTGTATTGATCAAACTACATTATATATTTATTTAAAAAAAAACCACGCACACACATACATACAATGTACCAGCACTATATTTTTAGATTGTGGTTAAATTATGTCTATGCGTAATAACGATTGTCCTGTAGGTTGATTGATGTAAGTGTATACTACGAAAAAAGTTATCAATAACTGTGTCTAAAATTAATAGAAAAAAATGGTATGGAATTTGATAGTTAATTATTATATTCTTTGTTTTTAACTGCGTAAAGTTGTAACTATTTATATGATATTAATATTTTATGACGTTTAATAACTATAGTAAAATATACATGTTTTTCAAAAAAGGAATTTTTTAATTTATACAACACATAATTAATTGTGAAATAAAATAATATTTACTATTTTTGCTATAAATACTTACTGTATAATTTTTAATGTTGACTAAAATAAATTAGAAACCTGTACGACGTTTCAATTAGATATCAATTATTGTGATTTCACTTTTCTGATAAGTTAAAAAAGTTCTTTTTAAAAAACAACAATTTTAAAGTTTATATTGAATTGATTTGTCAGAAAGGTTGATAAAAAATAAAAATACTTTTATCAGAATTTTTATATTGGTGTTATGATGATTATTATGGGTGTAAATTTAATTCATTAATAATTTGTAACAGAATTTTACTTCTTAAAAAGTGACATACATGACGTGTAAACTGTCTCTTTTTAATTTTTGTTTAATCGAATGAGAAAGATAATTATTATTTTTTGTCCCTAAAACATTAAGGTAAAAGCTAATAATGCTAATAATTTTATTAAAATACCATAGGTTTCATTGGAAAAGTGATTATTTTATATTATATTATTTGACGTTATTTTGCTAAGATTATCATCCTCTTATTATTTAGGATACTTTTTAGAATAGAATTAAATTTAATAATACGATACAATGTCATGAATTACTACCAATAATAAAATATTTTTTTTATTTTTTAACTAATTTTATTGATTTTCAACATTCATTAGTTATTTTCATATTAAAAATTTGCTAAACATGTCATTAAAATAAACTAAAATGACATAATTGAATAATGTCAAATATTTTTTCACTTACTTAATTAATTTATATACGATTTAATAAACGGTTGTTAATAATTTTATTGTTTAACATTACACAATAATAATAAATAAATACTTATATATTTATATATTTACTAAAATAATTTAAAACTATAATAGCTTTTACAATGATTGCAGAAGTTATTAATAACTACAAGAAAGCTAGTTTTAAAAACAAGTTTATTTAACTTATAAAGTGAACTATTTTTGAATAATTATTTATTATTTTAATTTTAATAATTCAATTATAATATATTTTAGAATACATTTTTTCCTTGCAACTCAAGTAATCAAAGTTTAAATAAAAAGGTTTAAACTGAAAATATAAAAATAATGTAAACAATTTAAAGTCAATTCAATTATATATATATATAAAAAAAAAAACCTAATTTTATAATATTATAATTTATATGCTAATTGTTATATCGTTTGTGGACTTTTTTTCGTATCATATATTATAATATATATAAATATATATTTTTACCTTATTACATAATCTATTAGGTAGTTAACTTCTGTTTAAATAATATTATCTATATTAATAATAATCAGTGAACTTCTATTGTTTTTTTAAATAACATTTATTTTTATATTATAAAAACCTTAGCATTATATTTTAATGTAGGATGATAGAATCTACACTGAAAAACAATTATTATAATAATTCGTTTGATTGAAATAATGTACACATTTCGTTTTTATATCACAATATTTTTCCAAGTCCATGTGTATGTGCATAACAATGTTTGGTATAAGTTATAAAAATAGTTTTTTTTTTTTTTTCCAGTGGTTTTATTTGTCGAATTCTGATAATTTGGGATAAGGGGTACTATATCTTCTCAAAGTAATTGTCTGGTTCACTGGAACTCGCATGCAATATTATGGTCATGGCGTTAATACTTCTAGCAGAGTTGGTCTAAGTACTTAAGCGCCGCTGAACACACACACACACACACAAGCGTTTGCGCGCACTTTCAAATATATTTAGATAATAATATATATATATATGTACATATTATACATACATATACAGAGTGCAAAACAACAAATACAACATTCTTTCATTAATCACAAGGCGGTTTTGTTTGAATTCGCCTGTGCACGATCACCGGGGTCGATCATTAAAATTCGATGCGCAATGTCGACTCTCCACTCTGCCGCTATTTTCCCAATCCCTTACCCCTTCTCGACGGCTGCCTGAAATTTATGGTAATCGGCTTACGGACATGGCCACCGCTGCTCCCAGGCTCCCTATAACCCGATGCACCGGATCCTCGTCCTCTTTTTCCCTTCCCGCTCACTACGCCACACATCCACCCACCCATAGAACGTTCCACTATCCGATTCTCTTGAGCCTATAGCTACTTTGGTTTATAAAACTCGACCGGCGCACTCTGTTATATTTACATACATACTTATACGGGAAAAGAGGTTTACAATGTTCCCAAACGGCCTTAAGGTATACGAGTGGAGCAAGAGCGCCGCCAATAATTTTCTATAATAATTATAATGATAATTTGATAAGAGTTAATTAAATTCCAAGAATAACCAGAGTGCATAATATGAATACGTTTAATACGATTAGGTATATTCTATTATTTAATTTGAACAACGGAAATTTGTTTTGTAAGCAATTTAGTAAATCATAAAATAATTATAATTGCTTATAATTCATATACTTCAGTTATTTTCTCTTTATTCGTACATACTCGGTATTAATTGCAATAATTATATAATATATTATACACTGGCTTATTGTAAAATAGCTACCTATTTTTAGATATTGTTGGGAAATATATTATGTTAACAATTTATTACAAATGATGAAAACTCACCACAAAAATTTACTACTCAAGAATTGACATTTTTTACGTTTTAAAAAAAGATAATTATTGTCAAGTAAACTGTATAATTTAAATTATTTTGAATTCAATACATTTAACCATGTTTTATTGTTATGAATACTATACTCACTTTTAATTTTATTTATTGGTTTGAGTATTAATTTGTCTTCAATATTGAATATCAACAATATTATAATTACATTTCATCGTACATTCTAGCTATGGTTACAATGATTCCCTTGACCGAAGATATAACCAGAAAATGTAATACGTTGATAAATTTTGATTTGTTTAATATGAGAAATTAATATAGGTAATGTAGGAACATAAAATCTTTGTTTTACTAACAATTAATTATATTATATATCTAACAATTTGATTGTTAAGTATTTTTTTTATTTTATATTTGTTTAATATTCTTAAAGTTAATTTATCAATTACGATTTGTATTATTTTAATAATGTGAATAGTTTTGTATTAATGTTGAGATAAGATTGTATTACCATACTATACTTAGTAAACACAAGCCCCATGAGCTTAAATGCAATAAATAAATAAATTATAATGAACATTTAAAGTCTAGTTGATTTAAATAATTATAATTTGAGCATATATTTTTTTTTATATTATAAATATTTATAGTTGTATTGGTTTAATTGATTTTATTTTTTCCTAGATTATCTTTAACAGTAAGTTACCAGGCTAAATAATAAGTATCTTGCCAAAACTGTCAGATTAGTTCAACAAATCATTAAATAAGCTTTTAGTCAAATTTTTTTTAGAAAATCAGGCTTCTTTGTGATAATCTACAGTAGTTTAAATAGTTATCTTAACTACAAAAAAGGAAGAAATATTGATTTTATAAACAAAATAGACCAAAAAAAATAATTAAAATTCTATGGTATAAGGTAACTAAAACTGTATTATTATAATTGTATTCATATATTAAAAATAATAAACAAAAACTATATTAAAGTATATTTAAAGTTAGGTACCTATTTCATAATAGTCAATTTTCTACCCATAAAAATGACATTCTTTTCGAGCAATTGTTTTTGTAAAAATTTTTATCGTTATTTTCCTTTAAAATGCTGACGAAAATGTGTATGTACCTATTGTTAAGCTATGACAGTTATTGACGTGTGATCGTTAAACAATACAAACATAATTTCAAGTAAACTATTAAATGCTTACGATAAAAATAATTGATTCTTTTTCGAGCGTTCTATATGTATCAGTTACAAAATATCTGTTTTGTCTGATAGTTACCTAAGTTTATACATGAGCTTAGAAATTCTTTTTTGATATATTGTATTTTTTGTTTTAAATGTTTTAAATAAAGATATTGATTATTATTTATGACTAAAAAACTCTCAATTTTATAATACATAAATATTGTTTCATTTAAGTTAAAATAAATTTGATGTTTGTTTTTTTATATAATATACTAGTATGTTCTGTTAAAACTTAATACAATTATTTTTTCTAAATACTTAAATAATAATTGTTTTTTATAATATTAGGTATGTATAAAGATAAATAACTTGTTAAGGTATCAAATTCATAAACATGACTATTCGTCATAGTTTGAAATATACAATTTACTTTTTTGTTTTTTAAGTATAGTGTATTTTTATATTATTCTACACAAATGATTGGAATCGCTAAAACAAAGTAAGCCTTATGTTTTTAAAATAGTGTTACTCTGTCATGCTTCCTTAAACTCAAATATTACTGCATGAATGAATATTTACACTAACAAAGGTTCCGAAATGGGTGCCTGTTAAGTAAAAAAAAGATGACATAAAAGGGTTTTAATGCGTTTTAACAATTGCAATGGAATATTACTGCTGTGACTACTAGTAATAAGAAATAGTACGTTGGTAGCACAAGAGAGTTGGTAAAGAGTTCATGCAAGTGGAAAAATAAAGAGATGGCTCGCCCACCCCTCCTATTGATCTTGGGAAACATTGCGGCAAGAAACATCATTAGAGTAACGGTTAAAAGATCTTAGTGAAAATATCATAAGGAAAAAATGTATAGAGGGTTGAAAAAAAATGTCGGTATCTCATCTGTCTTGGATTTCCGTTTGTGAATAGACATTCGTAGTTTTTATATACATATACAATTTAGAAGTCATATTAACTCATTGAAGATTTTGAGTTTCTGGTGTGTACTAGGAAATTTTAATTGTTTCCACATACGTATTGAATCTCAAATTATACTTCTTTTACAAATGAGATTGAAAAAAATAAGTTCTTATACCTATAATATACAATTACGTATATTGCTTCGTATAGAAAACTCTCTTAGTTTCTAATGACTTGTGTTTCCTTTTTATTATGATCTTATAGTCATAGATATGTCTAAGACTTAATAAAATGTTACTGTTTAATAACTTGTATTTGTTATACTAATAAAAGCAATGTAGCTAAAGAATAAGACAAAAGCAATTTTAATGTTACCTACAAGACCTTTTTTTATATAATATTTAACTACGTAGCTGCTAAAAGTAGAAAGAAGACATTGCCTTTAATTTATTTTTGTGAGTTCAATTGTAAGAGCCTTGTAAAAGTGGCGGTTTTTTGAAGAGTGGTAAATGTTGATAATGATTTAAATAATTTAAAAATCATGAATATAAATTTTATTTTATTTTTTTGTCGACTGAGTGAGTCTTTACCATAATCACGAATAGTAAAGTCAAAATTGTATGATTGTTACAATTTAACTACTCGTGTCATTTTTGAAAACACTCACATACATATGTGACCCTTTTATCCATCTCTTACCCGCGTGCAACGAATTTAATGACTTGTCTTATCTCATTATTACTACCAGAGCGTACTCACCCCATTTCCACTCTTCCACACGACACTTTAATCTTGTTACTTTCACGAAATTTGAGACTCTCGAGCGTTTTAAATTAACACAATTGTTTGTATATCACGTCCACGATACGAACGTGACGCATTGTGTCGACGGGAAATAGTGGCCTTGCCGCCGGAACAAAAAAATGAAAAATTGCCGTAGACGCGTCAGCTTTTTATACTCTCAAGCTAAAATTAATCGTCATTTTGTCTGTCAATTAGAACAAACCATCATTCTAGTGATTATTGATCAAGGAAAGTGCGATTATGAAGTTTTCTTGATTACCATAGTTTATGTGTAAATTTACCCGAAACTCTACAATAGGACGAGTAAAATAAACTTAAAACGATGTCGATTGATGATTGAAAACTGGTGGTAATTACATTTATATTATATGTATTATGTATTATTTATATTATATTATAAGTATATCGTTGTTAAATCAAAATATTTTAAGTTAATTTCAATATTTCTATTATATTTATTAATAATAAATAGCTATAAATTTATCTTTTATGGAAAGACACCTTATATGTGTTTTGTCATTGATTTATTAAAAAAAATATGTTATATTATTAGAAGTGAGCACCAAAAACAATTTAGAAAAACTTAAATGAGTGTAAATAATTATTTAGATTCAATTAAATTTTTTTTTTTTTTTTTAAATGCATATATCTCTACAACAGTTTTTGACAAAAGATTGTTTGCACCTCCTACGAATTTCATAACAAACAAACAAACATTCGATATTTTTGTCCTTCACACCAGGACACTATTACACTAGGTAAAAGAAAATATTTTGGACGTAAGCCGACTTCATTCTAAAAACAAATCTACTATTGCTACTTTTTTCATATTTTATTTTTTCTTCAAACTGAAGTCTAGTCATTCAGGATATACGGTTTCGATGGAATCCGAGTCCCTGTTAGAAATTCTCTGTTTGTCGACACCTATGTGACAGTTTACGAACTACACACCGAAATATAATCGACCTTGATAAAAACAACGTAGAGTTACAGGAAGTCATTTTAAAAATCAAGATTTTTTTTTTATTAACTTATTCAACATGTTAATTGTTGACACGGCGTGATGTATTTGTATAATGTACATACGTATGATTAAGTTGATTAAAAAAAAAAAAAAGTAGATGAGAGCATATTTATTGTTCATTATGTATTAATTTATCATAACATTATACTTACTACAGTTAGCACTATTTTTTTAAAAATAAAATACACTTATTTGTATTATATTTAGTGAATAATAATGAATCAGGGTAAAAAATATTACAATATAAATTTTAAAAAATATTTATTTATACATAGACTGTTATATTCCAAATTATTATTACTAAAATGAAATTCACTAGCTGTAGATATATTAAAAACATATTCGATTATGAAAAAATAACAAGATATACATTTACTATTATTTATATTTGATAGTAATATTATGATTACATTATAAACCTATAGTGGACACTGTACACACAATACTAAAGACTCAATATTAAAGACTACGATTCCTATAAACTTTAATAAAGATATAACCTTTTTGAAGAACCAATTTATAAATTTTAGTAGTATTAATGGTGCTGTAAATACTATTTTATATATTGTACCTATAGGCAAATACAATTAAGATAAACTAATAAACTTTTCAACTGTCTATTTTTCTTTGTACGTGAGTATAATATTACTAAACACATAAATAAAAAAACAAGCGTAGTATATTTAAAAAGTTTCTAATTGTTAATTCAAAGTTTTTGGTCTCTTTCAAATATATTTCTAAACTTACCTACTTATTTTTTGTTTAACCTAAAGGTACTTTGTTTGGTTTAAGATATTGACTTCATCCGTTTGTTTTTGGCCATTAATTGATGGCTAACTAGAAATCATGCTGAAAATATAACACATAAATTTAATTTCACGGGAAAATTAATTTAGTGGTATATAAAAATACTTTTTACATTTTATAGCTGATCGTTTAATCGTATTTAATATTTAAATTATAACAAAACAATCGGGAATGTTTAATTATTTTTTAATTTATATAGAATTTATAATATATCGCATGTAAGTTAAGTTGAGTAATAAAATACATAATATTGAAATCAGACCCAATTCGTTATTTATTTATTTTTTCTATCACTCAAACATGACAAGGGATTTTAATTAATTAGCACTTCAGTTCTACAGGACTGACTAGTAAATACATTTCATCCAGATGACTTATATTATATACGGTTCCCAAACCTATCTTAAAATAATTACCTGATAAGTAAACTGTTTTTGAGTTAAACTCGATCAAGTGCTACATGTAAATATATTTTATTATATCATACCGTTTTTTAGGAGTGAGGTATTGTCAAGAGTTTAAAGAGACATTGAAAAAAGTTTGCTCATAAAAAAATGTGAAATTTTGGTGTATATGAAATAATTTTAAATCAAATAAAAATCAAAGACAAATTTATTATCATGTTTGTTTATCCGACATAATATCTAACGTTGAAAAATTTTTTATCTTTCCATAAAATTTCTGTGTGGAGTTACACCGTTAATATAAGTGAAAACCATTAGTACCTATGGCTTTTTCATTAACATTTTTTTTCTTCACCGGTTATTATCCATAATAGTCCAATATATTTATTTATTAAAGGAAAAAAACCATACATCAAATTTAACTGAATTATAAACAACTTATAATAACTATGTATATTAAATTAGGTATTTGATCAGTTAAAAAAACGTATTATTTATGTATATTTGCATAGTAAACTATTTTAGACAAAATATATTATTATGGTTGAGTAATCCTTCATGGTTAATAATATTTAATTGGAATAGTTAATCAATAATCATATAATGGGTTTGACGAGATTTTTTAGACATTTTGAGAAGTAACACTTAATTTGACAATTACAATTATATGAATACCGCTACAAATACAATTAATTAATATACGTATACTTAGTATACTTGGTTATCCTTTTATCATAAAATATTCATTATTTCAAAAACGTGTCAACGTTTTTGTAAATATTTTTCTTATATGATTTTCAGTTGAAATAAAACAATATATTTTTTAAATGGTTTACTTTTTGAACAACAACAAATATTTTTAAACTCATATTCTGAAGCAGAATTATTTTCGGAGTATTTGGATATAAACAAATCGAAATTTGAACGAGTTATTTTTATGTTATAACTTTTAAGTATTTAAAGTTTGGTAAGCGGGATAGTAGAGTAATATTTCATGGGAATCTCTATACTCCTCCAATCCGTTAACCAATACTTTAAACACTTATAACTCATAAACTAATTGTCTAAACTTCAATGTTTATGTACAAAAATATTCCAAAAAATATTCCATTTAAGAATTAAATCAAAAAAAAAATATTTTTATTTAAAAAATTTTGTTTTATTTCAACTGGGTATTATGCAAGAAAAATATTTACAATATATTATATAATATTATATTATTTATAACATGTATACAGTTTTTCGGTTTTTTATATCTGAAACTACATGGTTCATTGAAAATATTTAACAATAATTTTATTATTAAAATATTGGCAAATTTTATTTTTAGGTAGTACATTAAAACTAAATAACTAGGTAAATTAAATATATCGAAGAAAAAAATTATATTCACAATATTTTCATATATGAGATAAACTACCTGAGGATTTAATACAAATACAAACCAGTGTGATAATTTTACGTATAATATAAACTCCAATAAAAATATACCTATATAAGTATACTCGTAATTACATAACACAATAAATTTAAACTTTTTCAAAGATTTTCTTGTCATAATGAACATATTTTCATTATTTTATAAATAATATATATATTATACTATTTTAACTATAATATAAACTATATTGTTTTACATTCCATTTAAGAATTATATTTTACCCGTCGCCGCCATCACGAGAGGGTACTTAGTAGTCGTTAAGTGTACACCACCGTCGTCGCACGCGCGTTAAGTGTTATTGGCGACAGGGCGAATTATCATTACCTTCACCCACCGTAGGGTAGTTTGATAGGATGGACGAGGAATGGAAATGGAGGCGATTTGTAGTGAGGTTGTTTACCATCAGCAAATAAGAACAAAGAAGCCTCGGGAAAAATGCACTTAGGCACGTTCACACCTGTTCACACCAACGAAGAGCGCACGCAATACCTGTTGGACTTACGTTGGTCTATTTCATAATATGGTCTCGAGTGGTGGTGAGTAGGGACGAATATGACGATAATGGAAGTGAGGGTGGAGATAATGTAAAGAAACAACGTGAAAGAGCGAGAACAGGAGAAGGAGAAAAAATGTATTAAAGCAAAAAGTACTAATTGAGGTCGTCGTGCAAGTCGAGTGTACTCGTACACAACTATAGAGTGTATCTTTTGTTAGCGATCATCGGGATGGGATGGAAATGGGTGTCGGAAATCGGAACACTCGATAAAATAAGTATAAAAAGACTACGAGCCACCAGCAACAACTCTTTCCAGCACCTTGTCGCGTGCGCCTAATAATATAATTACTCCATTAGACTGTTTGTATTTCAATGCACGTATAGTATAAAATGTACATACAAACAAAATGTTCATACCTTAAAAGTTTTCAGCCCCGGGATGTGAAAGATTTAAGCTATACGTAGTAAATTGTTTCGAAAGACCAAAGAACATTTTATCTATTATTCATAATCCCATTTATACAAAACATTTAGTTAACCCTCTCTGTTTGTACAACTTTCTTACAGTTTACTGGTAATTACATTACGTATAAAACGTTAGACATAAATTACCTAGAATATTGGTGTAAGCGTGTGTAGATATTTTAGGTATAAGTTAATAAGAATAGCTTATAGAACGCATCCCTATATCCAGCTGCGGTATACTTAAGGTTGGTCGCTCATACTGGTGGTGGTTTTCGAGACAAAGGCACCCGAAATTTTATAGATGGATACTGGATAATCGTTTAAATAAATTATTAACACTATAGTAAATACGTATTTATACGTTGTTAGGCAATAATATTAAGTCACATACATAGTTTAATGATATTGTATTCAAATTTAATGTCACAATACATTATTATTTGCATTTGTCACAATTCTATTTAGTTCACATAATACAATATTATATACGATTATATTAAATTATAGTGAAAGATATTGCATTTATTTTATTATCATCAAAAAGATAATAATTTCCACCACGATGTTTACATACTAAATGCATGCAGTTAAATTCGGCTTGGGAATTGGGATTAATTATTTTTCATTTGCATAATTTAGTTAATATAATATTGAATTTACATTAAAATAACCAGCAGGTATGTTAAAAAAAATTATTTTTCATAGCAGACATAATAAGATAAATATTGCATTTTAAATGCCTGAGAAACTTATAATAAATTGGTCAACATTATATTTAATTATATAATAGTTAAAAGTAAAAGCAATTGTAAATTTCTAAATGTTGCATATAAAAACTTAGATTTACGAAAAAAAAAAAATCTGAATATGATTGATATTACAATATTTTGTGAGTCAATAACTTGAATTGGTTTGGCAGAAATTATTACCTTTCAATGTTGGCATCCATTGACTGCATATATGAAAGTTTAAAGAATATAAATTACTTCCAAGTTGCTATCATGTAACCCTTACTCATGTAATTGACTTGTGAAAATATGGTATTTTTTTATTACATACCTGTGACAAGTTATTTTAGGCTTTATTTGCAATAACTCATGAATTATGAAATATTTTGGGTTATATTATAGGCATAATAAAGCTAAAATATTATTTTATATATTCTTTTTCAAAGATAGTTTGAAAAAAGTAAAGTTCTATTTTTTTTTTTGTTTTTAACAAAATGTTAGAATGTATTTTAATCCCATTATTATTTGTACTTTTTCTTTAACATCTACTACTGGCATTTTTATTTTATGAGTTTTGATCATTTATTAAAATGTATTTATAAAATATTTCAGATTGAAGACGATTTAGCAACATATGTTGGCGCCGGTTCCAAGGTGAAAGACATGACAGCAGTAAATACTGTAAGTATTGTATAATTATTTTATATTATATATATTATTTATGTTAACATTTTTTTTTTGGTTTGCTCTTAATTGATATTTCAAACATTTTTAAGTATATGGCTTAGACAAAAAAAATCATTCAAACATTGATCCCCGTAAACAAATATTATTTAACGAAATATGCATTTATGTTAAAATTCTGCAAGGTAGTATTTTATAGTATTTTATAGTATATAATGTAAGGCATGTAAAAATTTAATTTATAATATCGATGATTTTTCATATATCTTCATTTCTGAATTTTTATCGATCATTATGGAATTCGAAATCAGAAATTCATCTTCACCATATCAAATTAACACATTAATTTAATAAAATTAGCATTGTTAGTTCTACAGCATAAGATTGGAGAAACTAACAGCATTGAGTCAGTGTGCATTTAAGGTACCTCAGGAATGTAATTGGATATAAACTTTCCGGGAACTACAGTGACGTTATAAATATTAATATTGTGCATTCAAGTCATACCATAAAATAAGAATGTACATTCTACGAGGATTGTTAAAAAAAAGGTTGCCGAGGTGCTTTTTATGTGAAAGAAAATATAGTGAAATCAGAAAATGGCTGAATTTGATCCCGGACCGGGTACTTTTTCATTCTACTAAAGAGCTTAATAAAAATAAATAAATACATAAGAAAGGCAAACCGTTATATGTAAGTATGCTATTAGTCCAAGAATTTTTTTAAAAAAGTTTTTTTTTTTTTTAAATCGGTCAATTGAGTTAATGCGTGGTTTGCATATTATACATATTTTATGTATAGAGATGTAGGAGGTATTGATTTTATAATTAGTTATATTTTTTAATAATAATTTGAAACACAGTTTCGGATCCAAATAACTGATCTAAAAGTTACATATTATACCAAAGTTTATAAGTAGTACGTTTCACTGATAATTTTCAAATAATTATGAATGGGTTTTCCAAAATCTATTTGAGTTCTAAATTCAAACCAGAATGTTAAGTTGATAGTACATGACATTTTGAAGGCAATTTTTATTTATTCGTTAAATAAATAATAATATATTATTATTAAATATGTAATCACACTAAAAATCACTACAAAAAGAGTTAAATTTTTAAATTAATTTAATAGTGATATACTCTGGTACTCTTCAGTCTGTTGTACTATAAATTATGTCAAAATAGATTACTCGGAAAATTAAACTTGTCCAATTCGCCTATGCTCCAAGCCATTGGATTAGGTGATTTAGCCAATCGTTGTAAAAACGCTATACTTTAAAATATTCACCGTTTGCTAGATTTTTTTATTTAATTTTTAATACATTTTTAATAATTAATAACCATTTGTCTATAAAACTAAATAAAAATTATAGTATTATTTTCTTTTAAATTTTATATATTAAAAATCAATCAGAAATAGATAAAACTAATATTACAAATATATTAAGCATTTTAATGATGTTTAATATCAAATAACTTACGGAACTCTTTGAGAACGTTGTAGTAGCATAGCTATATAAATTCTATTTTTACATGTTTACTCGTATATTGTGTTATATATATTATTTTTACTTAAAATTTACTACCATGAAAAAATATTTTAAGAAATTAAAAATTAAAATTGAAGATCAGTAAAAAAAATTCAATTTTATTATGAAAAAAAGTATTCTAAAATAATATGTAACTTTTTGAGCACTTTTATTTCGTAAAAAATGATTTAACTCGATAATTAAACGTATGATATCATATTGATAAAACGTATTATTTAAAAATTTAAGTAACAATTATGTTTAATATTTTTTCATTACGAAATTTGAAATAGTAATTTTCTTGTACATTTGAAGTTGAATTGTATTAATTGATTAACATAATATTATGTTGATCGCTTATATTTGCACCTAATTTTTAATAGTAAAATTTTAATTTTTTTTTTTTATCGGTGGAAACCCAATGAACCATTTGTATAAGTAGAAACTGAATTTAAAATATATTCAATTAAGTTAAAATAATTTAATTATTATTTTTCATTGATAGTATTAATCGATACTATAAAATAAAATATATTATATATTTTAATTTTAAAATTATGTAAAAAATTTAAATTTCAAAACTTAAATGTCTATTATTGATAACTATTTATTTCATAACAAATGAATTATCAAATAAAAATTATGTAGGGAAATAAATATTTTAAAATAAACCTGTTAATTTTATATTTTATCATTCTTGTGTCAATAAAATAAATTATATTACATTTCAATCTGTTGAATACATTTTATATTCATTTTTTTTTTAAATATTGTTGTTATTATTATTCCATTGAATTTAGCGAACCATTTTTTCTTAAGTATTTCATTACTATACATTTTCATTTTTTCTACTTATATTTTGATTAAACAAAAAATATTGAAATTTTAATATTATGAATTCTTATTACAATAATTTATAAACGTGAAAAAGTTTTAATATTTTTACGGTTTATTAGAAAAGGTATTTAAAATGTACAATGAAATAGTCGTAAATACTAAGGTACTATTATAGGCACATAAACTATGATAATTTAAAATATTATTCATATTTATAATCACTGCTACCTTATTTTTCCAGTGTATTTAAAAAATCTTATTTGTAATTTCTTAGGTTAAAAAATTACAAAAATATTTCAATAAATCAAAACCTACACAGAATCAATGATTTAATTATTTTATTTTATAAGTTACGAATTTGATATGAAAACCTTGTGTTCATTCTGCCAACCATTCGATATCGTGGACTATACGATGTATACTACAAAGAATGCCGCTTTTTCATTATTCAAACACCTTCGGGAGTTCATTTTTTAATATTATGCTAACACGAATAATGGCGCATGCATTTACCGAAAATTAGCAGCTCGTCAAATTCCTCGAGCCGCGAGAAGGGAGTGATGTCGTCGTTATAATAGAAAATGCTCGACATACTTTCATCATTATTAAATATCTCGAAATCACCTCGAGCGAGGTGGAAGCAACAGCAGACTTTTCTTTATTAATTTTTATACAACGCGTCACTTACTATTATTATTTTTTCTCTGCTCGTACCTACCTTTATGTTTCAAAATAAAAAAAAACTAATAATAATAATAATAATAATAATAATAAGTAAAGAAACACTACGCCTCTGAAATTTTTAAACTCTACGCTGTGTACATATTACATTTAATATTAAGATATAGGTACATTATATTATATAGGAAATATGTACTACACTATACACTCTACGCTATGCTCTCGACGTTTTTTACACACCGGTGCAGTATATATTATATTATGTATAGTATGCACATAATAACAACATCTCCGGTGGTAGTTGACACTTAATTTACGAAGGATAATTTCCTTTTCTTTTTCGCTCCGCTCTTCTTATTACCATAATAATAATATCATCATCGCGCGGACGCCGGACGGTGCACGGCGGTGCGTGTTCTCTCCATTATTGTCGGGGGTGAACAATATATATATATATATATATGTGTGTGTGTGTGTGTGTGTGTGTGTGTGCTTAAAATGTGTATACATAAATAAATATATATATATATATATAAAGAGAGAGAGACATAGAGAAGAGTCGAAAATAACACAATTACCTAACGTAAAACAATGGCTCACCGCCCGGCGGCAGTGGTGGCGTTTTGGGGAGGGGGTGAGTGGTAACGGTGGTGATGGTATGGGGTGTTGTGGGTGGAAGGGTTTGCCTCGTTGGGGCCAGTGGTGGGACAAAGCTCTAGATTGCTTTTTTATCACTCTATATACACGCACAATATACAGCGCACCCTGTGGAGGATGATCCCTGCCACCACCACTACCACTACCACTATCCCCACCACCAACACATCCCACCGTGGTATATTATGTTTTGCAAGTGTATGGGTTTGTGTGTGTGCGAACTCGCGCGCTTTTGTGCGTTAACGGTGAGAGGGTTGGTGGCAATGGACCGATTTATAGGGAAAACGGTGAAAATCAATCGTCGGATTTTTGTATTATACCCGCCGCAATTGTCGAAATGCGCGTTTTGGCGGTGTATATGTGTGTTTGGTGAAAGAGAGGGATGCAGTGAAACGAAAAATGAAAAAAAAAAACAGCAACCAACAATAATGAATAAAATAATTCCACAGTCTATATACGCCCGTCATTTTTAAACTAGGAAATCGCATCCGCTACTCCGTCTTGTTTTCACGTTCCATTTTGAATCGCTTTTTATTGAAAAATATGTTCACCGTTCGTCTCTGTACACTACGTACACTGCAGTAGTGTTAAAATGAATGTTGGTTCTACAACTTTTTTTTTAAAGTTATATCAGGATTGATAAAAAAAAAATCTATGGATTTTCGTCATCAATACCCACTAAAATTTTGAAAGATCTTTGAAAAAAAAATCCCAATTGAATGTATTTACATTTTTGAAAATAGAGTAACTTTACATAATATATTTAAAATTTTAATGTAGAATTTTAGTGATTTAACATTTAAACTGGAACAAAGTACATAATATTCATAATTTAGTAACTTTGACTTTTCGTTAATGAGTTAATTATATTTATTATAGGCGTTGTGTCTATATAACACATTTTCAATGTACCAACGCCTATCAAAACCTAACAATTGATCGAAATATAAATGTAATACGGGGCACAGCAGAGGAAAATTCAAAGTATATCTATATACACTCTATTGTACTCTAACCATTCAATAACTCTACATACAAGTGCGTTTTATACTCAAGTGTCTTTTTTTTTTTTTAATTATGCAAAACAAATAATTGTGTTTGTCGTTAACTATAAAAATGAACACAGCAAAATAACTAACTATTTATTAATAATATTATTGTTGTATTAACAACGGGGACATTATTTTCACGTAATTGAATAATTTCACGCCCATTATAATATTTAACATTTAAACTCTCACACACACATTTATAAATTGTGTATTTACTTTAAAACACGAACCACATATACACACACATACACATATAAGTGAGATGTTCAAACAATAATATTTAATATGCCACCCGCTGGAAAAATAGTATCGTGAACAGTGAAATATTTAAACAAATTGTAAAAGTAGTTTAGTGCTATAACGTATTATACACGAATATTTTAATTATTATATCTTAATATATTATAATAATACTTATGCATTTTTAATTATTATCATATTCATACACTACTCGTTATTGCACTTCTAAAATTCGTATATTGTATGTATTTCGTTGTTAGTGATTGTATTTTGCCCGCAGGTGGCATATTAAGTATTATTGTTTAAACGTCTCACGTATATGGTCCGTGTCTTAAAATAAACTCACAATACGTAAATATACGTGTTAAAATAATCGCGTGTTCTAGTATGTAAGGTTTACTATAATAATTATGAATCATAGATTGTAGAACACATTCTAGTTGCAATTGTGGATACACTTCTCCGGACCACTAGGCCGCTATCAGCGGGTGTCCTATTTTTACCCTTGCCACCCACGCGTTTTTCACCACCTCAGAAACAACTATAACCATAATAATTTTGACTTTCAGTCGGCCCCCAGGCGCTTACGATCTCAGTTATAACGCCACAGTCCAGGTGCACCCCCGGGTGTCGGAACGAGGGATGAAGAGCGACACTGCGACAAACATGATTATAATATTATTATACCGATATTTTATGTGTATATTATACGTAATAATAATGATAATTGTTGAAATTGAAGCTTGAGTAGACTTAAGTTGTTTAATGTAGATAAATGTATACCACGGTTTCACGGCAATATTAATACCGTAATTTAACTATATAATAATATGCTTAACTACATCAGGAACTGTATAATATTATACATGGTTAAATGTTTAGTGAGCGATTGTCCTTACCGTACATCAAGAAGCCCCGTTTACATGCTTTAATTTACGTCTAATACGCATCTTAACCCATATTATAAGTATTACAATCGAAAGCCACGTTTAAAGACATGATGTACCTACTAATAATAATATTAATTGTGCATTCAATATTATTAAGTCACGGTCACCGAACGATCTCTGGGCTCTTGTATATCGATGTCGGTGTTAATATTATTGTTAAATATTCTAATACACGCGTTGAAAAAAAATAATAACCCGAGTTTTCGCAGGAACGCATGTGACAACGATTTCGATAATAAAATTGGTAATATTATTATTTATTCGGCAATAAATATCCGTTTGCAGCTTTCATCTGTATACGCCTCGTTCGTAAATTCGACGTTCACTATACAGGCTTTTAGTAATGAAACGGCGCGTGTTATAATATTATGATATGCAACGTGTGAAATACAAACATAAATATACATGGCATTATACGTGTAAACACAATTCGCGTGACAAAATATATTATTTAATTCACCGAAACGTTATGAATAAAATTACAGCTATATCGTTTACTACAGTGCGTATCTATATTTTAGTGTTATTATTATTATAAAAATAAAAATATCATTTACATTTATTCTTATTACGTAACACGTTGTTATATTAAGTTGAAAATGTATTTCAATAATAAACATATTGGACTTTGGTCAATAAACGTGATACAAACGTATATAATATTTTTTTTATTAGCATCGGTCATATTACGTAGATACCTATATTACTTTTTGATTTCTCGGTTACTTAATAAATAATCAATATCGGTTTATAGTTTTTATTTTTTCATTGTATATAATTGAATATACAGATACTTGTATATAATATTTATCTTAATTATCGTTTTAAAAATAACTGTACAAATCAAAAATATAATAGCAATATATATACTTATAATATTTACACAACTTTGGTAGATTCAAAAGTTTTTCAATAATGTTTATTTTGTAGTGTAGAATGTTGGTATTATGAAATGATGTAACAACTCGTATATAGTCCATATATAGTCTTTAACTTTCTAAACTTTTATTTTCTACGCCACAGATATTATTTCATGGTATTTTTTTCGATCAATATTAGTTTCTTCTAAGTTCAAAAATATCTTATTATATAATACTATTAGTGTATTTCGAAACAGAAAACAAAATAACTAGATTTAATTCGATTTTGTTATTGATGGAATAATTTTTTTTTAAATCTAAAAGTTTATAACCTGTATTTCCTCGTACATATTGCCATTAGATGTTGTTTATTATAATTTTAATTATAAACGTTATTAATTAATTAATGACTGAACTCATTCAAATAATTTATTTCACACACAAAGGACTATAATTCTTGTTCATACAATAGTTATACATGAATACTTTAATTTAATAAACATAAATATATTATAAAATTAAAAAATTACGAATTTTTTTAATTTCATATACATTAAATAGCAGATATAATAGATAAAAAAAAAATGTTTTTTTTTTTTTTATCAAAAACATTAATACAAAAAAATAAACACAATAATATGTCATTATGATATTATATTATAATATTTCTATTTTATGTTCTTTAAAATCTACTTAACTACGAAATAAGAGTTATAATTATCAAGTTTATATAAAAAAAAAAAAAAATGCATGTAGTAAGTTATATTACTAATAGCTGTTGATAAATTTAAACTTTATGAAAACTTAAAATTATTAAATTGTTAAAAACCACTTCACTAGCTGATATATTACAAAGGTATGCATTGGTACATAACATAGGTGTACAGTTTATATTATACAACCTACTATTACACAGAGGTTTACAACGGTTTAGTTAGTATTTTGATACTTGATATATAGGTATTATAAGTGTCATAACAAAAAAAAAAAAAAAAAACGATTTGTTTATGCGTACGACCCATCAAACGTTTACCTCCAGCCCAACACTACATTATTATTTTCAGTCTTTGACGTCAAACGACCTCTAAACGATATCATATTATTTTTCATAACATTCTATTGTCTTCGGATGATCTAATCCTTCAATTAAATAAATAAAAACACCATTTGGCTAACCTTTATGACAATAACATTTGCATGTTTTTTTTTATTTTTAAACACGAATTCAAATAATAAATTATCGGTTAGCGATAAATTTTAATGTTTCGTGATGCGACGAGTGATTGGAGGGGAGCCTATGATGTTTCGAGCAAAAGACACAATCTCTCTGACTGTATGTGTGTGTATGTGTCTCTCTTTCAGTCTCTGTCTCTGTTACCACCATCCTCCGCGGCCTTTATCGTGCAGATACCACCGTAATAATAATAACGTGTTGTGTTCACAACGATATTCACGGTCGGCGGCCCTGAATAATTAATAATTACGGTTCGTAAGGCCGAAAAACATTGTTTACCCTTAAGCTTACAACTATATATAGCTGTGCTGTGCAGCACACACAAACCAACTGGCCGAACGCTTTTACGTACTACGGTATTATATTATTATTATTATTATTATTATATACACGCATAGTGTATAATAACATGATGTATATATATGAGACTCGTTCCCTCTGCTGGCCGGTTAGCGTTTTTCCTCGGAGAAAATGCAATTTTCAATCGACTAGTAGCAGACGGCGGGTCGGCGGCAATTCCGATTCACACCACTCGAGAAATCCGTCGAGGTAAAATATAAATTATACAAAATTCGATTGAAATGATTAAATTGAATAATATTCACTTATTTTAACATAATATTAATAGTACGCCAGGACAAATTAAAGTATTATTGTTGTTGTCAAACATATGATGTACTCGATGATGACACCACTCAAATTTTAAATTTAGATATTCATAATAACATTAGCTAATGTTTATTTTTAATCATGGAATCGTTTTATAATGTATTTGAAATTAGTTACATTAACATAAAGAGTAAGGACGTTATTTTAATTCTTATATTAAAATAATAATAATATTATTATTGAAATTGATATAAAGTAATTTTTTTTTTATATATATATAAATGAATATAACGTATATATACGTTGTATTTGAGTTTATATTACAACTGCACAGTTATACTAATTTTTAGGTAAAAATATTACACTTAAATACTATATATATGTATTTGCAATAATATATATATATTTGTTTTACGCATTAAAATATTAAGGTTAAAATGTTTTCAATAATAACTTACCTATAGATTTTCTAATTAATACTTGAAAGTAATTTTTTTTAGCGTCTTAAACTTGTATAAAAGCTGAGATTAAAATTTTAATCTGTGAATATAACAAAAAAATATCTGACTATGTGTTTTTTCAGATATTTTTAATTATTTACTGTTGAATGGTTCAATAAGGAAACATAATTTTTTTCATTTTTGTTAATGCTATTTTTCACTGTATTGAGATCAATCAAAATTGTAAAATGTTAAGTTCCAATTATAGACTGTTTAATATCGATATCAAATTTAAATTGTCTGTTCAATTAGTTTTTTTTTATAAATAAATTTAATAACATTGCTTGTCATTATTACGCCAATTTCCACTCAAACCACGAAATATATGAACCTAGGAACAACGGTTCTGTTCATAGGAGGGTTTGCCTGGAGCGAAAGGGTTCAAAAGGGTATCATTAAACGTTTTCAGTGACGAATTATTAAAAGGTTTTCGTTTCCATGTATTTCAAAGCAGTGACATTTTGTCATAAAGGTCTTCAAAGGAGTCGTTTTGTTCAATTCCCTTCCTTATAGTTCGCATCCTATTTTAAACGAGGTCAATTCAACGTGGAAATCTAATTGAGCTTAAACCTCGCTTTTGACAAAATTCAAAACGATTTAATTCGTTTATACGGCTTTAATGATATATGCGTGCATATTGTAGGTACGTACATATAGTCCATATAATCCATTTGAATCAATAAGCTGATTATGCTGAACCCCAGATGAATGTGATGTAGGGCATAGGATGAGTCTAGAGTCGAGGCCATCACGTGATTTTAAATAAAACTTCAAACGCTTGACATATAACGAATTGGTAATTTTGAAAGGATATATCAATTCAATACAATTTAATTTCAAACAAAATGTCAACAATACTGTGGACAAGCTTTTTTTTTATCAAACAATAATAGCGTATGAATGAATTATCAATAGGCAAAAATGTATGGTAGTGCGTGTTGAAATATTGTTAGGTATCATGTATCGACATGACTATTGTTTTTTTTCTGCCGACGTCCACTTACGAAATATTATTTTAAAATCCGATAAAACTTTAGTCGAAATGGTGTTAACACCTCACAAACATATTATTGCCCTTCAACAAGTGACCCATGTCTGTAACTGACACTGACGGCAATTAAAACAAACCCTACACACACCGGCTGTCAGTATGTCTCACTCACTCTCTTTTTCTATCTTACATACACACATATACACATATAAACACACATACAAACACACTAACAACTTGCGTGTCGAGTATCGATAACAATATGGTTCGACAAGTTACATTCTGTAATATGTACTTTAGACGATAAGTGCGACTAAATTATTACGGAGAGCTGTTGCACCTTCAAATAGTATTATAATATCATGTTATCATTAAATAATACCCTGTCATAAAATATTTTTATCGGGTTATTATGGGTATCCAGATTAGACTTTTGCCATTCAAAAATTAATTTGGAAAAAACTATCTGTCTGCTAAAATTATTGCACTTTTGCCATTTTTTTTATTTTTTTCAATTGTAAGGAAGTTTTTAGTCATTTTATTGAACATTTCATTTTACGATAGGAGTTTTTTTGATCCCCATGGATCCACTATGGTTTTATTTTGGTTTTTCATAAGATATATTATGATACTATTTTTTGATGTCTGTGTGTGCTGGCGTCTGGTAACGAATATTTAGGTAAGGCAAACGGTATTCCGTTATGTCAGTTGCTGTACCAGTGTCGGCAATACAATTGTACCATATATAACTCTCAAGCGACTGTCAAGTCGATGCTACAGTTGTATTACTTTGAACTTAAAATTCATACTCGGCACGATGAATATACATATAAGTCAGCTTATTATTATGTATAATATATTATTTTTGATCCATCGTGGAGGCGAGATCGTGACTACACCCCCAACGACGTCGTCAAGGACGAGGATATTCGTGTACCGTCGCAGCACGCATAACCGGAATAATACCTAAACATCATGTGGGCGCATAGTGAAATTTATTTTGTGAATTTGTGGAGAAGGTAGATAGAATCGTTGACAAATCGTAGTGAACGAGAGTACCGTTTTATACGCCAATGGACTCAGACGGATGTCGATTAGCTACGAGTTCGAGAGCTGCACCCGTTTTAAGTACTTAGTTATTAGGTAGCCCCTCCATTACAATCCGAAATTGGATGGCTATATAATTTATATAGGGATCCAACGATCCGTTAATCTACCCGTTGAAAAAACGCATATTGTTGTGTGTGTTGCGTATCGCTCGCCATCGTTATTGTTCTTTGTAGAATGATGCCATTAATGGTAAAAGTACAGCTGGTCAAGAGTAATGCTTGATCAATACTTAAGTTAAGTGTACGTATACCTGCACTTTCACCAAAACAACGCTTACAATACGATATTAGGATTAAAATTATACGTTGTGTTTTTATCTGACACGAGATAATTTATTTATTAAAACGAACTAAATTTAAAAAAAAAAAATGATAATATATCTGTGCAAACAACGGAAATGCAGTTGAAATGAGCCGAGGCTTATCTAAATAATAATTAATCGTTATACAACCTACCAAGTAAATGTTTTTAAGTTTTGGCTCGCGCACATTCCTAGTATTAAGATAAAGGCCTTGTTTAAATATTATGTAATTTACTATTATTTTTATATATTTATTTATTTCCGTGGTTGGTGCCAAAAACGTATGTCGTAAAATATGGTGGAAGTCGTTCTCAATTTCGATCCGCACCGATTATTAGGGTCACAGTTAAATTTAAATACTTAAACGTTTCACGGTCCTAACAAAGTTCGTTTAATGGCCATTCGGTAATTATTAGCGATTGTTATATTATGCGTCGATTATATTACAAAATGACGTTATTTATAACTAACCGTTGTTCATGGTACGCTTTATAATAATGCTTTCATAAAACCGTTGCAAGCGTTCAGCAGTTTTGCAAGTGGCAATCTACAAGACTACTTAAAAACCTGAGATATACTTGCTTATAGACTGAAGTATGTGTCCGACAAGAGATATCTACTCTGTGCGTTTAATGTTTTGTCAAAACGTTTTTAGGGCTCTCTATTGTTGGCGCGGCAAGGAAAATAACATAAGCACACATGCACAAACACTCTCACACACACGCACACACATACACAAGCACGCGCACGTACACATATATTATATGAGTGTAACAGAAATGTTTAAGAGTACGAAGTGACACTCCATAAAGCACGTCAAGCAAGATCCGATATTACTTCAAACAGTATACGAGAGTTCCATTGAAGAACAATTTTCTCATCATGTTTTATATTATAGACCTTAAGTTAAAAGTTTTTTTGATATCATCACAAAAATTCATTTCCAGATGGCTTTTTCCACGATAATTAATCTAGAGAGATACTTTAACTTCATTAATCTATAAAAGTAATTTTTGACATGATATACACTAGTATATTGTTAATTAATTTAATTTTTAATTAAAAAAACAAACGTAGTTTAAAAAAAAAAAACGAAAATAATTAAGAACCGTATGATTTAATTGTTTAAAGCGTTAATCGTAGAAATTTGATTTCAAAATTACACGTATGAAAATTATATTGTTAATTTTTGGTTTAAATTCCATGATAAATTAAGAACCAATCTATATTATAAAATCAAATATTTAAACAAAACTAAAAACCGTACACAACAATAATTACTATAGACCTTTTGTTCAGTTTTATAACATTAATATTAAATATAAATTCAAAATGATTACATTGAATGGTTCTTTTGTTAGATAGGTACTCTAATGATTGTTGATGTATTTCGTAATTAGGAGTATAAACAATAGAAGCAGCTATCTTAAAAGTTTAACAAAAGTTAAGTAATATAATACCGGTGAGATAAATTCTTTCAAAAATCGTTTTAATTACATTGTACTTAAATCGATTTTATTTATAAATAACAAATAACACGTCATATACAAGTAATAATTTGAATGTTATTTTTTCTACACTCTATACCTTCCAAGTTATATAAAATGCATAAAACTAAAAATACTTAAAATTTTATCAAATATAAGCTGGTATATGAATAAAATGCAATTATATTTTTAAACAATGAATAAATTCTAATTAATACATTTAGGTTTACAAAACTCAATGAACTCGAAATGATTAAAAATGATAATAATGCATGTATACCGCTAATCGTATAACGTATCGGTCTAGTTAAATTGACAGAGATGGGTATTTCGAATAGAAATCCGGTTTAATTATTTGTTTTGCGTTCTTCCGGCCGAAACTTTTTATTCTGATCAGTCGTCCGTACACGTTTGTGAATCGGGTCGATATCATCGGAACCAGACAATTCACAGAAAGATGGCAAAAACTCGGAATGGAAATAAATTGCCATTGGACTATTATAGGACGTTGGAGCGAGAGACGTATGAAGAATGTTATATTAGTAAGTTTTTCCTTTTAAAAAACTTTGTGGACGGACGCCGAAAGTCCCCCGGCTGTCTAGCTGCTGTTCAAAAATGTATTCAGTTGTGTTCGGGAAAATAAAATGCCTTTTACTTTTATTCACGTAAATACCATGCGAAACGCCCAGCCTAACTCAATATGGCGGCGTATCCGTCCCTTGGTCCTTACGACCGCCAGAATTCAGATAAAACGGCCCGAACACAATATTAATTTGCCATGAACACGGTGTAAGCCAGAGGCGCAGAGCATTTCACCACCCACGACGAAACTTTGGTCTCGGTTCGGGTTTTCAGCCTTAGTCGGCCCGCCCGAACGTGTAGTTAACTATTGTATACTGCATTCGTCGGCCGAGCCACTGATCGTTTATATATTTAAATTATTTATAGTAGAAAAAAAGAGAAATGGTTTCTTTTAAAAAATAAAAATGACTCTCCTTGAATTGTACAAATAGTTTCAAGAAATTGAAAGTATAATGGTCTTGAAGTACTCACTTATATTAAAAAATTCCAAAAATCATATTTAGAGAATTATAGATATATTACATCGAAGAAAAAAAGTGATGCGCACATTTAGTCAAACATCCTGCATAATATATTCTATAATATATAGTATAAGTATGATACGTTGGAGACTTAGTTTAATTTTATAATAACATTTAACAACTACAATAGTGCCTATAAACTTGACGTTTTTATTTTTCACTGTTACACGTAACATTTCTTAGTACATGGACTATTTAATGTTTTGTACATTGTCATTTATTGTTTTTATTATTGTTGTTTTTTTTTTTTTTTTTTGTTTCGCTGACATACATTCTTGTCTAGCCTGGAACACAGACGTTAAAACTATCATTGACTCGTAGCACCCAAAATTGTCGTTTGGTTTCATTGAGATTTGAAAAATGTTCACTTGTCGAATATAATATACACGAACGAGAAGTCTCCCGATCACGTTTCAGACACACGAGTTTTTTCGTATGTTACACCATGCTATATTTACATTACATAAGTAAAAAAAATATATATATATATATATATATTAAAATGTTTATATAAGTATATACATGTACGGTCGTGTGTATTATCTCGTTTGAAGAACACAGGTAAAAGCATATTATATTGTATTATGTATTATAATACTTTCAACGTATACGCATAATATGGGTACTATTATACAATTACATTATGTATTTATATGTATATGTTTCGTACGTTGCCGAGAACGGCCGTGACAACTTTGGAGTTTATGTCGTTGTTAAACTAGTACTGAACTTAGTTAATCTCGATGTTCGTATACGTATTATATTACTGTTTTCGCATATATATGAGCGTATATAATAATAATGTAATATACTTATTACCTTGCGGTTTTCTTTTTCGAAGAACGCGCGTAGTCGTAATAACATATACAACCGAACCAACACCGGCACACACAGTCGTCAATTTATTTCGTAATTTACACTGTACAGTGTGCCGAAGGGGTTTTTCGTTATTTTTCTCCTCCCCCCTATACTAACATTGTGGTAACGGTGGAATATAACCAAAGAAAAATTATTGTTTCGTTTGTTTCTCATTTTTTTCCCTTTTTTTTATTGTTTTCCGCTCCTCCTTGTTACGGTGGCGCGCAAGAGCTGGCTGGAATACTGCTAGCTGGCGCTACGACCGAGTTCCCGGCCCTGCCTAACAACTCCGCGACCCCGCAACCTCAGCCGACTTGGGTCTGAAAAGTTTCATTAAACTCGGGAAAGTTCTCGGGGGCCAGTGATGAATGTTTCCTATTGAGCGCAATAAATAATGCACATAATAAAAGCCGCGTATATACTATATACGACTGCTTCTGCGGCTTTTCCACCATCACCCCACTGCACTCCATCACTAACACTACCGCCACCACCACCACCGCCATCAATGCCACAATTCCATCCCCTGTGGGGTGTTTTCGTTTGCTCATCGGATCTACACTTAATTTGGAACCACGGGGATTTCAATAAAGATAATAGTATGACCCCGTGGAAACACATATTATTTATACCCACATATGCACACAACACGTGTGTGTGTGTATGTATAGATCTTTTATTCACCAAGTGCTGCTTTGGTATTATTGTGGATTATGATAAATAGGCATTAAAAATGTAAAAACAACTTTATAGTCATCTAATGCTCTTGTTGTTGTTCGTTTCAAATATTCTCCGCGCGAGTTTATTGTTCGAATGCATAAATAGTTTAATTGTTTTTCAAGACAATATTATACTTAAATATGTTTAGGCGCTTCTTTGGAACAAAATTGTTTAACGCGTTTCCGACATTTAAGGTGTCTAGATTATTGTTTTAAAAGAAAAATAACATAATTATTGGAACTTAAGTATGAATAGCGAACAAAAACGCGCGTCCCACGACACAATATCTTATATTGTGTAGGTACCAAACACCACGGCGTGTATAGTTAATAATATCACTACGGCTATATATACACTATAAAATATAATATTATAACTATATTAAGTTGATCGCCAAAGTTTGAACAGATAGTAATATTGCAAACGAGCTTTGTTGTGTATATATATATATATTTATATTGTCGTAGATGCTATAGACAACTTGAAATCCGACCGGTACTATATAATATACGATACGTATTCACCGTCGCGTGATAACTGATAAATAGAAGACTGCTATACCGAAATACGATCTCGCTTCAGTTCCCCCGATTTATCAATTAAAAAGCAAACGCCTGTAAGCGCTGAAGGTTTATAGGTACTACAAATCGAATCTACGTACAATATATTACACTGCTGTACAATATTCTCGAGGGATCGGTCTGTTTGCCTATGCGCATTTATCTTAAATATATATACAACAAAGAAATAGTTTCACATTATTGGGTCGAATCTCACTGCGTTTTATTTCGATACGAAACATATCAAAAGACCATCTCGGGTTTACGCATTATACGTTTTTGACGTGAATTTTTTTCGATCCAGCGTCCATAAGTGTAAATTGAAAGAGGCATATGCCTCCTCAACATTTGAAGTTTTTCAACAAATTTCAATATTCAAACTAGAGAAAAAAATACAATTTATTATGTTGTAATTCAATCTGCATAATTCAAACAATGGTACCTACTTCGAAAGAATTAATAGTTGATAACGTGAAGCTTATTTTACGGAAAATGTTTACCCAAACTTATTTTATTTGTATAAAATGTCTTTAATATTACCAGTCAGTTCCTTTAAGTATGAGAGAAGTTTTTCTGCTATGCGCCAGATAAAATCATGGTTACGAACGTCTACGTTACCAGATAGCTTTAGTCATGTGTCTATCTATTCGAGACAAAAAATATTAATAAAAGGATCGTTATTAAAAAAAATACAAATGAACAAAGATATAACATTTTAAATTAATTAATATAATAAAATTATTAAGATAATGAAATTTAACTGTTTATAATTTTTTAATATTTATATGAATGTTATACAATTATTATTGTAAAATATATATATATATATATATACGATATGGGGTGAGGCCTTTCGCAAGTCTATAACCTGATTTACGTTCTTAATTATAGCTCCTCCTCCTCCTTCTAATAAGCCAAATCGACACCTGTCAGTATCCTTTTTAGGTAGAGTCAATTTTCTAGTACCTAATACATTGTAAATAATAATTATACCATAATATTATTATATAATCATTATGTGATGATCGTCGTTGTTTTTGTCATCGTCGTCATCGTTGTCAACGATCCCCTTCGACACTACAATATGAGCCTTTAGAGTAATCCAAAGTCGAGTAGTTACTTCTCATTATACATATGCCCACAAGAGAAACTCACAGAAAGAGATACGGCAGTGTTAGTCGACACCCCTAAAAACTAAGGATGGTTTAATGATAATTTTGATAAAGGTGACCGAAATGCTTATTATAAAAGACAGTCATTAAAGTGAAGAATATTAATCTAGATAATATATAATTTTGGCTTCTTTTCAGTGAGAATGTGGTTGAGTTTCCCAATGTATATAAAATAAATGAATGATCATAACTGAAGAATTTTCAATGGTAAATTTAAATAAAAGCATTCGTCAATATATCATACGACGTGATAGCGTACATACACACAATAATAATAATTATTGGATCTTCAATCGTTACGTGTGCACTGTGCATTCGGTTTTCAAGCCGGCGCCTTAAATGTATTACGATATTGCAATATTATGTGCGTTGGTATTAAAATTAGATTTATTCGTGACACAAACGGTTTATAAATACCGTAGTCTAGCAGTAAAAACGTCTACGCGAACACTTATAAATCGGCCACAAGTTAAATTATTGTGTTTTTACCACGGCCGTTTCGCGTAGGTAGGTATGTTTTTTTTTGCAAACAATACTCCGTCATTTGGGATTTTGTCTTAAATGACATTTACAAGACAATCGCCGCCACTAGCAGTATTATAAACGTGATGATAACAATATTATTATCTAGTTAACGATTTTTACGTCCAAACGGTAATATTATAAATATTATTAATATTATATTACGATGTTATAAATTATAATTTATAGCACTACACATTAAATCATATTGACTATACAAAAATAAAGTTTGAAAAGTCTCGAGTAAATCACTAATCAATCATAATATGTCTCTGTTGCAAGTTTTTGGTCATATAAAATCATACTGTAATCATCCGCCTAAATATGTTCGATGTGGACACCAAACCTCAAATTATTATCAAAAACCTACTGATTCGACAGTCAAATGTGCATTTTGTGAAAGAACCACCTATTACAATGGTTGGCGATTGACCTAAACTTCCATTTTTTCCTAAAAGGATAAACAAAGGGTGTACATTTTATCCTTATAATTCACGATTTGTGAATAATATACACTATAACTATTATGAGTATACTTACATAATATTTAATATATGTCCTTGTTTGCCAAATACTTTTGAAACATTTGTGTATTTATATGATTTTGTACGAACACTAAGTATTGTGCATATACCTTATTAAAATTTAAAAAATATATGTTACTCATTATTATAACAAGTAATCTAAATTTAGAAATAATAAATAATTATAGTATGTTTTTTTTTTTTGATTGGGCACAATATTTTATGGTCTGAAATATTGGATTGTATTATTCATACTTAAAACCTTATATTGAGAGATGTGGTTTTTATTATACTTTTTTTAAAAATATAATAAACCCTATGAAATTTTATTTTTATTTTTTTCATACAATTTAATATCAAATAAGTTTTAAATAATATTTTATAATTAATTCAAGTTGAATAATGATGGATTAAAAAGTTTGAACAATAAATTTATAAACCAAAATTAAATATTCAAAAACACTTCCACGAAGGTCTAGTCAAATAAAGGTACCAAATTACACACATTCTACGGTCATTGTATCGTCTGACACTTATAATTATAACCAACAAGTCAAAATACAGTACATTCTACATGATCAGTAAACGAACAGATATAATATTACATATAATATTCGTTATCGTTACGAATAAATTTTTTTTTATGAACGTAAGCCATGTACACTCTTACGCGTACGTTTCAAAAGGATATTATTATACAGTTCTCGTGGATTTCGAGGGTTTCGTAGTTTTGTTGTTTAAGTGTATACCGACATTCTCCCGCTTTTCGTTGTGAAATTGGCTACCACCAAACCGGATAATGAGAATATTATACGAAATTATTCGCACTGAGAGACTTGGGGCATTTTAACTGCGTCCCTCTGGCCGTTTGCCCGTCGATTATTATCCATATAGGTGGCCCCGTATGTTGTTATTTTTAGCCAGTTAGATCTAATGTGGAAGTAATGTAACACATATTTGATTAAATAAACAATTATTATTCATTTTAAACAGTAAATATAATAGCTATAGTATATAAAAAGCCATAAAAGAAACGTCTGACTTCAAAGAAATCGATTCGTTTCAGACATACATATAATTTTGTTCATCTGTGTAATGGAATACATTACGTATGATCTATCATTTATTTTTTTTTTCTAGTAATTCAATCAAAAATAATATATATTTACAGATAATCTAATATTTACAAATACTTATTTTTGAACAAGGACCATTGTATTGACGGTCACAATATTAATACGTACAGAATTTTATTTTATTTATTTTTTTAATATTTAAATATTGAATCGAACACATTGCCAATTCTTGGATCATTATAATATGTTACGTGTAAACTCAAATGTTGTACCAATGCATCTGAATAAGCAATTAAGCTAAATAAACAAAACATAGTCTGCAATCGTATTATATAACATTTGAAAATTATGACTTTAAACTTAAGGTTTCCATTCCACGTTAATTGCAGCACTACAGCTATATAATAATGTGATTTAATTACGATAAAACGATTCGATGTTAGGTATGCATTGACGTTTTACATTGTAGTGCGCACAAAAAGAATGTAAACTATTTACGAGAATAGCATTTTTTTTCTTTTCTATGCAACACAAAATACTCGACCCATAAATTCCTAGTGGTGGTTCATATGTAGGTATATAAAAATTAGCAGCCATTCCTAACAAATATATTTATTACAAAACGTGTTACAGCAAGTTGTGCCATAGTGGTGGTGACACCCACTAAATGGTCTGTATGGAAAGTATAATTTATATACCTAAATATACACTTTGGTTTTCCGTCCACGAGACTATCATAAGCATTTAATATAATATTATATTAAATACGTATTATGAAACTATACCACGAAACCGTATAAGTTGTTCGTGGTTTGTAGATATGATCTCTCTTTATTTATTTCATATACACACGCATGATGTATATGTGTATATATTTTGTTTTTCGTTAGAGGTATGTTGTTGCACTTTAACTTTTTTTTTTCCCCCGTCCCGTATTGTTTTGGAGATAACCCGTCGGTAGCGACGGGGTGTACATGATTGATGATCGGTGGGGGGCAAAACGGAATGCCCTGGTAAATTTACACACGGACCGGTAATGTAAAAGGCGAACATAACACAGCATCGCTATACGTACGGCGTATACGCACACAAAGATGCGGAAAGAGTGAGAGAGAAAAAGAGAGAGAGAGTGAGATAGAGAGATAAATTGGACCCGGCGATGCAACGGGTGTGCGGGTAAGATGGTAAGAGGGGGTTAATAGTTACAGGGGGTTGTTTTTGATGGCGAGGCGGGACAGAGGTGAAAAAAAAAACAAAAAGATAGGGATAATGACCGGGACATAATGAAGCACCGTACAGGACGTTTTCCACCACCAACTTTGCCATGTCTCTTTTAAACTCTCCCCGCGTCTGTTCTCCTCGTTCCGTCTCTATCGCCGCACTACGCTCGTCGGCCGCGGCCCCTCGGGCTTAGAAGTCGCAAGCTGTGACGTAGATAAATGGGTATCACATTACTGGGTATGTGTGTGCACATCCCTCTCTCTCTCTCTCTATCTATCTCGTATATACATAGATGCCTCCACATCCACCTCCACCGACCTTGGTGACCGTCCTTAATGACGATGGTTCAGCGAACACCGCAGTCACCCCCGTTATATTATACTTATACAAGCACACGCGCACCACTATACGTGTGCTATAAACGTAATCTTACATCTATTCTCGACGACACGTCTTTACGAGCCGATTTTCAGTCTTCGTTTTGCGGGCGCGGTCCGATTGATATTAATTCACGAGTTCTCGGCACGCACGTCCTGTTTTGTCCGTGAATCCACGAGCGCCGCTCAACGACGACGACGCTATCATCACCGCGCTGTCGTCAGAACAGTTGGTCAGATGAGACGTTAACCACCACCGCCGCTGTGTTTCATATGGCTAAACATTGAAATACGATGAGTTATTTATATCATGTGAATTATATTTATACGCGTACGTTATAGGTACCTACTATTATAAACACTACTCTGCTGCAATGTTGCAAACTAAATACGCGCACGTGAATTAACTAAGCCTGTTCGGCGCCAGCCGGTTTCGAGAATTTGATATGTTTACCGAGTGAAAATAAAAACTTTTCATCGTATACAAAATTATATTTTCATCGGAATTATGTAATATCTCAAAAATGTTTAACCAAACATTGAAATCCCGACGATTTATTTTAAGAAAAAAAAACCGACTTTATATTTTAATAGTCAGCTAGGTGATTCAGATTTGAAAGTGTTATTTCTTTATTTGTGGATAATATGTGCAGTGCTTGTGAGAATAATAATTTAATAAGAAAATGTAGAATACAACTCGCTATTGATTATTTTTTCTTTAAGAGTTGCGTTTGATAATAATGTAACAAAATAATTCGAAACACGTTTTGCAGTTGATATATTATATTATACTGTGTCGACTCTCATTTTCTTCACGTGTTTTACAAATCGGGAAATATCATTGTTATCAGGCTCGTAAATTTGTAAATTTAATAAGAAAAATAATCGATTAAAGAATGACGTTATTTCAATGTATTAAGAAAGTCTGACTGGATGAATTCATTTTGCTTTGGTTATTCCTAAAATACAATATATAAATACAGTCATGTACAATTATTATCATATCATTTAAAAAAAAAAAAAAAACATTAAATCTCTGCAGAAAAAATGTTTAAAACATGAATTTCAGTTATGTTTAGTATATAATATAAACTTACAATTTTAAATTCAGTCGCTTATTGAATTTAATTTTATTATTATGTTTTTTTTTTTTTTTTTTTGAAAAAAAAACATAATGCTGTAGGTGAATTTACACGTGAATATTTCTTAAACAAAATGTTTCTTTCAACAAGATAGTCATTTTTTTTAAAAAAAAGTTTTTATTCAACTTTTATTTTAATAGTTTCACTTTATAATAAAAATGATGTTCTGGGAATGGCAATATTAATTTTTAAATTTTAATTCTCTGAGAGAATATTTTATTGAACGTTATAATATATTTGGAATAATAGTATACGATAGAGATTTAAATTTAATGTTTACAAGTTTTATATACTTAATATACCTATTATCTAGGTACCTAAAATAAAATAATTTAAAATAAATACCTATTAATATCATACGTTTAATTTAAACAAGAATAACTATACTTTGTATCGACTTATTTATCATGACCCATTAGCCTTATTAAGGAATAGTTGTTTGCTTTTGTTTTTTACGTTTATATAAATATCTCATGACAAGATTCTTAATCTCATAAATCAAGGAGAATATTTTTTTTTATTACACAAACATAAAGATATAACTATTCTAATTGAACAAACATAATAGTATTTATAGTGACAAATGCATTATTTCAGACCATCTGTTATGTCATGGAAAGGTAGTTTAGCCGTGTCAGCATTTGCACCGTTCAAAACTTTAAATGCGATTTGGCACAAATGTGTATGTGACTGTGACAATAGTTTTGGTCGCAATGCTTAATTTTAGATTTTTTTTAATGTAAAATATGTGTATATATTAGAATATATTTTTAAGCTTTTTAATTAACATGATTTTTATTGAGTAGGTAATTTCATTTGAGTGTTTAATTATCTCTTAAAAAAACGTTAAAAAAAATGTTTTTTTGAAATATTAATTGATTTTATTTCTAAATTAGCATCATACTTATATTCGTATAATGATATGATGATTGTGTTATTTAATAACATTAAGCCTGACCTTTATTTATTTAGAGCTCTAATGATTAATGAATACTAAAAGTTTTAGTAAGTATATTATGTGATATAGTAAATTAATATATGGCTATACTAACATGGCATTGGATTTTTGAATTTATTATAATATAAATTTAAATTTGTAATAACCCACTTAATTTGTCGTTAAAATATGTATTTCACATATCAGATGGTTAATAAAACATAATATTTTAATATTGATATTATTGAAAATAAAATGCATTTAAAAAACTATTTACCTATCTTAAAATGGCTATTGATTTATACAATCATAAGTATAGAATTCTCAAACCGTCCATCATAAAAATTTAAAAACCTCAGAATGTGTGTTTATTATACGTATATACTATATAATTTTCTATAATATTTTCTATCATTGAATTTTTATTAAAAATCATAGTCGTAAAATATAATTTAATAGTACTTACTTCAAACAGCAAAGTAAATTATATCAATTGTAATAATAATAATATTAAACACTTAAAGAATTAGTTTTATTTTCATAAATTTAATAATCAAGACTTATAACACTATTTCTTACACAATAGTAAGGAATTAATTCAAAAACCAATACCTATATGTATTTTAAAATAAATATAGTTAGATAATTTTTACATTCCCCTACCAAGGTCCAACAATAAAATTCTAAAATTAATTTTAACATAAATTTCTTCAAGTTTTTATTAATCGGTTTGTGAACGAACATGTTTTAAGTATTATTATTGCTTAATTGTTTCAATAGAATTATCCATTTGTTGATGTTTCGTTTGTGTACGTTTTTACTCTAAGTATATTAAAAAAATATATGATTTTTTCGTTAACGATATGTAAAAAATAAAAATATCAACACAAATATATGAATGAAGGATTATGAATAATATACTTCTTATATGCTTCTTATTAACTAATTACAGATACTATTATAAAAATCGAATGATGAGGAAATAAAAAAAAAATCAATCAATTGATTATAATGGTAGAACATAAAAAATACAGCTTTTTGATATGATTTTAATCAATTGAAAATTATCTTTTTGTTATTAAAATTAGAAGAATAATAATATTAATATTAAAATATTATTTTTGATGATTTTTAAGAAATTTGAATTTTTCCATTTTTGTAGAATGTGTTATGACTTTAAAAATACAAATATATTCTCAAACTGATTTAGTAAAAAAAAATTATTCTTATGTCTTCCTATAATATTATGCACTAACAATAATGTATTCATAATTTAAATATAATATGTTCTACATTCGTAAAACTTTTATCACCGATAAGAGTATAACGTTAAACTAATTACTAAAACTTTCTTTCGTAAAATTATATAGTAACGTATTATTTAAGTTGAATCCAGTTAATGAATTAATCTATGTAGGCATGTAGGTACAGATTATTAGTATGCGAGAATAGTGTGAGAGATTGGAGGATAGAGAAAAATAGAGAGAAAGAAAGAGTTAGTGTGAAAGCGAGAAGGAACTAGATGTCAAAACTTTAGCTTACGTTTTTATTAGAAATTCCATCAGAAAGTTTTGTCAAAAGAAATAGGAAAAAATACGATTTAAGGTTTGCACCTAGTCCACAGACCGAAATCGAATTTCGATCGACCAACACGACCGATTTTTTTCCATTCACCCGCCACGCCAGGCCAATTTCTTTCCAATACATAATACATGTAACATTATATATTATGGATTAATATCAGACCAGGCTCCTAGAGACGACAGTCACTGTGTCTTATACTTTATAGGTATATTATTAGGTACGTATATATCCTATTTGGTGCCGTCTACGCTCAAGAAGATGATAGTAGTAACGATAATAATAATAATATATCTCCTGGATTTTCTGCGTATACAGCGCACATTTTTTCCTTCTTATTATTTTCATTTATTTATTTATTTTTTTTTTTTTATCCTTATCCGAAGCTCAATATAAACGGATTTTCACGTAGCAATAAACATTCCACCGTAAATCCATTTTGGCGTTTTAATGAGCCGGACCCAACCAAATAAATCGTACCCGTCGTCCGGATTAACAATCTCTATCTTGTGCTTTATGTGTGTGTATGTTTATTTGTGTATGTGTGATCACTATGTATGTTCGCTGTACATGTACTTCTTTGCCATCCACCGTTCCACACCTATTGCCAAAACGCATTTTTGGCATCATTCGGTCCCTCGATGATTTTCTCTCCGCCTAAACGTTACACCGACCTAACCTTCAAGTTTCTCGCCGTCCCCAGATATATAAGTCTAAAAAATGACTATAATAATAATAACAACAACAACAAACGTACGGGCGCAGCGACCGTCTTTGCGTAATTATTATTACGTATCTATACGATGCCGTCGCGAGAGAATGATCACTGCCAGACGATGATCACTATAATATAATAACTTTTATTATTATTATCATTATTGTTTTGGCACCGGACGACGCCGTCCGCGTTGTTTTTATCCTCCGTCAAATAAAACGTTTAATTGTCATGGGTTTATTTTTCCTCGTGGGCTTTTCGCACTAGACGTTGACAAAACGACTCGGCAGTTAACAGTCTGATGACGTTGCTGCTAGATGCTACTACCACTACTGTTTCAGCTGCTACTGCTATTGGTGTTCTATATTTATGGTCTTAGGCTCTCCGTCTTCTCGCGATGACGTATGCCCTGCATAGTATGTACGTCCACCACGCCACACCGCCTACTATCCGAATGGGTCGATCCCTTTCCCCTCCACGCACGTCAACCATCATCGCCATCCGCTGTAACTCATTTTACCGTGAATAACGTTACGGTTCACAGCGATATGTAGATATATCATACTTGCAATATACGAGATGTGAACGTATAGAAAATATTGCAAATTATATTATTTCACTTTAAAAGAAAATAGCTGGCACCCGTGTAGTGTACATTCTTTGCACGATGAACAAAAAAAAAGGTCACATGATTTTGCATGTCCACATTACATAATGGCTTTAGGTCACGCGTTAAGAATTCTCCGTTCGTCTTTTTGACATTTCAGACTATTATTACTGCTCACGTGGCGACTATGAGTCAATAGGAATATCGTCGATATACCTAAACACAACCGTGAGATACAAACTAGATTGGTTTCGTTCAACGCGTTTGCAGTGCTTAGTACGCCATCAAATGATTTTATCATTAAATTTCTTTTATACATTTTGTTCACAAGAAATCAATACGAAATACCTTTTCAGTCATCCACATAAATAGAATACCTGTAATTTTTCGCGTTACATGTCACTGATCTAGTTCGTCTTTTGTACGGCGTACCTGTGCATCAGAATTCCTTTATCGCGTTTCTAAGGATCACGGGATCGTTGAGGGAACAACGGTCCCCTGTATGTATAATATTATTATATACGTATGCCGATTATAATATTATATTATGTTTGATGAGGTTCGTGCATCGGACGCCGTAATGTATTTATATATTATTATGCGTAGGTAACCATGAAAAATATCGTTGCAGTGTATTGAGTTTAAAGCTCGTAATTTAACTTATGGAAATTTCTACTAATGATACCTAAAATTTTACTCTCGATCATACCCTTTGATGTGCCTCGCGTGCGGGTTCAAAGATGATAATTATAGTATAATAACTGAATACCTAAATACACAACGTCAGAAACTCATTTCGACACAACGTCGTTTGTGGTGTAATTAGACGACAAAGGATCCCTTGCCTATTTAACATACGATCATAACTGATATATATATGTAGTATATACAATATGAATATAATATATAGATGTATAGAATTTGTGCAAGTAAATAACATATCAATATAATGAATTGCGAAGTCACACCGACAACAATTCTATTATAGAACCGCTGGGCAAAGTGCAGAGTTCAATGCACTAGTGTTCTATTTGTTGTCTAGACGTAATTTAATCCTAACTCAAATACCACGTTAAATAATAAATTTCTCCGGATAAATTATCGTTTATAATATTTTGTTATAAATACCATTAATATTACATATTAATCAGTCATTAAGATGTTGTATCGAGCTCTAAGTTATATTATTATTATTATTATTATAATCCCTTTGGTTGCACATAGGTAATATTTATCCGTCGTCTTAATAATAATTGCTGCGTAACTTTTTATTAAAACAATATTGACTCGCTAATGTTAATCAACTTGAATATGGTTCGAGCAATGCAAAATCGTTTGCAAATTGCGTTCACAGATTTCACTTTCCAAGAATACAAATTATTAACTACTCACTGCCATCGTTAGAGTAGTTAAGTTGAATTTTAGTTGCAACAAAATTAACTGCTACAGTTTATTGGCTGCAAGCTTTTAAATTACCGAGAAAGCATCATTTACAAAACCGATTACTGCGTTCACAATTATATACATTTTTTTTAATAACGACTTAATATATTTATCACAATAGTGTGATCAGTAATTTGATATTTCCTATAGTAAGTTTTCAAAATAATGTGTATATTAAAATTATTATTTTTTTAATATGATAAATCTATGCATTATCTAACTAGCTAACTGATTAACTGTGGTCATGCATATCGGGAAAACGTACTAATGACGAATTGTTTTTTGGACTCGACTCGAAGATACAGAAAAATGATAATAATACTATTTCTGCATAGTCTAATCAGTATGAACGTTCAGAACGATCTTAAACAACACCTCACCAATCCTCGCAGCTATATGAATGCAATTATTTTATTTTTTTTTTTTTGGAACTCAACCAAAATATTTTATATTAGTTTCTTTTTTTATTCAACTAACATAATAATTAATGGTATCTAATAAAACAATTAAAACAACATTTGAGATTAAAATACTTTTAGTATTGTAGGGCCATTTATTTACTAAGAATGGTTTCTATCTCGTTTATGTAAAATCGTGTGAAATCATAAAACAACTGAAAAAAAATAGCCACTGATTATCCGTTTCAGGTCCACGAAATTTCCTTTAGCTTATACCTTATAAAATATAAATGCATTTTCGACACATAATTTTGTCTTGAAATGCACGTCTCAATTATCGTATCATTATATAATAATATTATAATATTATTTACCATTACGATAATGTTATATAGATCATATTATTATAATAATTTATATCAAACTATAATGTAATGTTGATGGACATGCAGATGAAAAATTCAATATAATAATACTATATGCCGCTATGGGAGAATAAATAAGAAAAGAAACAAGGGACGCATGCTTATCATATATTTATATAATATTATATAAAAAATATTGCGATATTTACTCCAAGGAATTTTTTAATACGGCAGCAGCTTTTATGATGTTATCCGAGTATATTATGATAAAATAAATATATATATTAATATAGGTAGACACGGTAAGTTTTTTTCCAGCTCATCTCCGTTGTTTGTTTTTCACCCCGTATATACGTTTCATATTATTATTATTATTATTATTATTATTATTATTACAAAGTGAGTTTTTGTAAAAACGACTAAGGTATTCATCGTACAGTACCTATACATATATATATATATTATAACATACATTGAATCGTTTATTATTCCATATAATAACGCATAAGTTTTTTATTTTTGCTATTTCAAAATGTGTTTACATTTTTAAACAATTATTATTGTTACTCGAAACGGAAAATAATCTCGATGCTTTATAAGAGGACGTCGTACCCGAACGCGTTTTTCTCATTGTACGAGTATACACACATAATATATCAATGTAGATTTTTGTTATGTTTTTATATGTTATAGTTATGACTAATGATTTACAAGTACGTCAATATATACAATATTAAGATGACGTTATGATACGTAAATAATTTGAAATTTAAAATGATTAGAATTCGTTTTGAAATATATGAAGAAAAACACTCTTTACTCGAGTATAGTTTATATTCTCCATTATAAACTCGATGATACGTACATTTTCTCTAATATTAACTATAATATATAAACTGTATTAATAATCCTATTCATAAATTTGCCATGTGACGCGAGCGAAATACATAGGTAACACATGCGGGTAGGATGACAACTTGTAAACAGTAAAAAGAGTACATGCACAACGATAGGTATTTTTGCCAATAATGTTCACCCTATTCACTATATTTTCCCGTAACGAACAATATAGAAACATGAACCTCACGTTATCCAGACGTTTAGCTGGGCGTTTACCGTTTATCTAGGCAGCGATGACGGGCAAAATGTGCAGTATGGCTGTATAGTTAAATTGCACTTAGTCTGATTAACCACGTCGGTTTTATGTTACTAGCCACCGCCATCGCTGCCACCAGAGCACATTATTGACCATGTTGGAGAACAAAACGGTCTCTGTGTCAGCTAACAACTGATCCCGATGCACACAATGGCATTTTATTATTATTCTCGGGCGCCGGCATGTGGCAGCACACGGGTTTTTAAACCCCCGAGTACAAAAAACATACCGACATCTCACCGGAGCCAAAACAACGAGAATACCAAAACTAAGTTTTGTTTTGTTTTTATACCGAAATCGCGAATAAAAATCAATAGTTTTCTTGGAGATAAAAAAAAAAAACAGTTGAAACCTTACCGCAACAAAATATCATATGATTACACGAAGTACGTTTCTTAATAGGGAAATAAAATCTTAATCACCTATAGAATTTGTTTGTTCGAGATAAAAATTAAAGGATTCAGTTTTTCATCAAACATAAAAATAAAATGATTTTATTGTAACTTTCACGGGAAAACTGGTAAAATTCATTATAATATGTTGTACGAATGTAAAATGTAATTCTATTATACTACTATACGAATACAGCTTAAAAATTAAATAGCAATATTCATGCGAATCTGAATTCCAAAGTATAATAAAGGTGATAATTTAATAATACAAAATAATTAATGTAATATATTAATAAGCATATTATTAATATACATAATTTATATGCCTATTGATTGATTCATATTGTAAAATTTATAATAACGGAATTTAGATCTAATGAAGAAAAGAGCAAAACATTACGGAAAACCTCGGTGAAATAATCATTAATCTGACACAATTGCCAACCAGAATTATATAATATATTATATATATATATATATATCTTTTTATACACAAATGGTGTCAAAATGTATTATAGTAGTTTATAAATTAAGAACGGCTGGGATGATTTAGTTCAATTTTTTTTTAATTTTTTCGTAATTTCTAATAGGTTTTTATGAAAAAAAATTTTGTAGGTGCTAAAACAGTGATTTTGAGATAAACTAAAGAAATTTTAGTTTATAAATGCTATTTCGTTGCTATTGGTTTTTAATAATAATTAGTTGTAATAATAAAGTGGTGAATGTATCAATAAATAAGTCAGGTTGTTATTTACTAATTATATGAAAAAACTACGAGATGGCACATTATTGAATCTAATCCACAGAAGTAAAAAAAAAAAAAAAAAAAAAATGGATATAACTTTGAAACAAAATGGTTAGAAATTATAAACTTACGTACATATCTCGTGAAGTTTAAGTTCCGCCTATGGTGGATTGCCTACCTGATAATGTACTGCTCGCATAATCATAAGAAAGTTTCACCAGCAACGCTAAACGAAATGTATATATTCTGACAAACTCACTAACTGATAAATGTAGAGCCTGAACAATAATAGATCGAGGCTTGAAATTTATAAGGTTTATTCGTACCACAAATTTAGTGTGTAATAAAAAATCATTTTACGAAATAATTTGCTCAAATTTTTTTAATTTTCAAAATGATCAATGAAGATTTTTAAGTTTTAATCACCGTTAAATCGAATGTTAAATAACAAAGTTTGGAATCATATTATAAAATTAGCATTTTTAACGGGCAACGAAGTGCATGGCGTCAGCTATTATATTATAATATAATTTCATAGGAATGTCGAAATGCATTAATAATATACATAATATAAAAAATATTTTAGAAAGTTTCTTTTTTTATTATTGAATTGTTTGGGTAATTATTTTAAATAGCATATAAAAATCTAATACCGTTGATGTCGAAGATAATGTTAAAAAAATTACAATTTTAATCACACGGCATTATAGGTAGGCAAATCAGGTACATCACTGTCGAGGGATACATTTTCTCGGTATACCTATTCTAATAACCACATATTACATGTATGTATGTAGATGTATTTCTATTACCTAACCTAACCTAGTAGTATATTGTATGATTTCAGATTTATTAAGATCTTTACAACATTCTATATTTTATAACTATGAATATTTAATACAAACATTTTTTAAAGTTAATTTTTATATTTTATATCAATTTTTTGATGTAAAAATAAAATAATTATCTGTACAATTAAAATCATTCAATTTTATTTCCGTAATCATTAATAACAAATACAATTTAATTTAATTTGAATTGATTTAATGCATTTAGTATACTTTTATTGTTTTGTAGTGCCCAGTATCTCTCTATAATAAATTTATTGTATACATATTAATAAATATAATGCATAGATAGATGTTTTAAGATAAGTTTTTAAGCTCATTTACTTGAATTTTCTTTAAGGTTATTGGTTTATGTATTATATATATTGTTAAAATATTTTAAAATTTTCTTAAAACAGGGTCAAAGATTCTTATATTCTTATATACAATAATGTATTGATCACTTTATAAATTCATCCTGTCTCACTAGTAAATACCAACAACAGTGGTGATTTTTGAAATTTCTCTAAACGTGTTCCTATTGTTAGCTATTTGTTTTTTTTCTGTTTTTTTTTTTTTTTTTGTTTGTTTGTTATTATTATTAATCTTTACACTTAGCTAAGCATTATTTGACGTGGATTACAAATTGCGAAAATAGTCTTCCAGAAACGATATTTCGTTATTGCATTTTTTCCGTGAATTCTTTCGAACTAACTTGACTGGCCACATTCGTAATAAAAACTACACTCGTTTTTATTTCTACTGAGAAAATAGATTTCCACATATAAATAGAATTTAGACGGATTTACGCACCAACAGTAGGTGTGTTCGTTATGGTCTAACAAATTGTTAAACAATAAAATAATGCAATATTAGTATGACGATGTATATGCAAATAAAATTGATATAATAAAAGCGATCGTTATAATATGTATGTCTATTGTCGTAATATAAAACGAGATTAGAGTTTTTCTTTCCAAACATATAATATTTTATGAAAACAATTATTACATCTAACCCATCAGTCTTTCAAAACCTATTTCAAACATTTTAAAATGAACAGTAAATATCCCTGAAACTTGTCCAGTTTTTTAAGAATAACTTTTTTTTAAGAACTTGTTTAAAAGACGCTTTCGTTTTTGTTTTTATCTTGAACTATAGTTTCATTAATGTACTATAGTATTATGGTTTATTAAGAGCAGCAAGTTAAAATTCTTATTAGATCTCTATTTAAAATTAATAAAACGCGGTCACGCCAGAGTTATTATGTTTTATAGTAATATTTATGAACTTTATCGAAAACTTATTTTAGATTATCACTATATGCTGTATACATTATACATATTTAAAAAAAAAAAATTAAAAGTCGTATATCATCAGATTTAACCAATGATCGCCGTAAAACCGATTCAATGTAATTAGCGATTTAAATATTCACATGTACATAATTTCATATGAACAGAATACGAATTAAAATTTAACCACGGTATTGGTAGGTTACTGGATTTCAATAATTTACAATTAGTATATATTGACACGATGTGCCTTTTTCCTCCATAAATTACTGAAGGTGCCCATTAACAGATATGGAATTAAATTTCATCCTCGTCGACCGGTCTTATGTATGACTGCCAAATAATGATATTAAATATGTAAATTGTGCATATTTAACTCCATTTAGATAATTAGTGCTTTTCTAGGTGGTCTTATTCTGTTACACGGTTTTATTAAAATAAATGCGTACGATGAACTATTATATTATACAGTACCGCGTATGGCTTGGAGTAATTAATAGTTAAACTTAAGCGTAAAAAAATAATATTGAAGTTGTTAAGTCTATATTCCAAAGCAGTAAGTTAGATCGTTAGGGTTGTATAATGGTTTCTTTAAGTGTGTTCACGTTATAAATCTTTACATGGTATAGCTTAAAATTTAATGAGAAATAAAAATAAGGGAACTCTTCTTAAAATTCGTTTATTTTTATATAGGTATTATTATAATATTCATCAATTTACACGAATAATTCACGGTGCTATTATTTACATAAATATAATATAATAATGTTATGTAAAATAAATATGATTTAATATAAATATTATCTCACGATGAAAAAATACTACAGCTTATAATATTATCCATGATATTATATTTTATAATAATACGTATAATAACATTACAGCGTAAAATGATGTAGTAGCATAATATTCGCATGTGGTAAGTTAATCGAACTTAAGTGTTTAACTTGTATTTACATATACCTGTGTATATAATGTATATATATATATTTTTTTTAACTCCGTGTAATATTTATAGTGTCAAACACTAAAATAATGATGATATTTCAGTGTTTGTGTTCAATACATGCTGCATTTTTAAGGGCTGGGAAAATAATGTCCACAGAGGAAAAACTCGTGACCTCATATTTCGTATTTTATATCTTTTAATTCATTCAGCCATTTTCGGCGATTTCGCGGCTGTTTTAATTCCTTTTTTTTTGTCCCGAATTTTCAATAGGAACATTTAATCTTTTTTGAACCGTATGAAATATGCACCCAGTTATCGTTGTTAATATTAATTTTTTTTTAAAACCTGGCTTCATCATTTCCCGGTTCTTATTTTTGCCAATTCCAGTAAACTCATTTGAATCTGTCTTCAGGGGATGTGGAAATCCCGGACTTATCTGGGTACGAAACATTTGTTTATACTTTCAGAACTGTAATAATGATATGCGAAAAACGTGACTGGAACCTCAAGTCGTCGAACGAATCGATTGGAATTCGTTTCTTCTTTTTCCGTTCTCTAGTTTTTTTTTCTCTCGAGATCGTTTATTATGCAGATACGGCTGTTCCGCGACTGATAATAAATAAAAGTCACCCGTATACATAAAAAGAAAAAAAAAACCGAAACAAAACAAAACAAAACAGAAAAAACGGCATATATTTATTCGTATATGGTCGTCTCGAGTCGTTCTCGATTTTATATTTGCAATATAATATTTTTCGATTTCGACCGTTTTTACTGTTATTTGTATAAAAACGGAGGAAAAAATATTTTATAAATTCGGTTTATTATTTTTATTATTATTTCATCTCGATCCTCCCGCCTACACGTGTATATGTATACATCTATAGGGTCGGCCAATTTTTACGGCCCGACAAACGAGACTCGGTTGGTCATAAAGCTTTTAATAACGCACCCAAGTCCCTCCAGGGAATACAGGCATAGACCAATGCCCCACTACAACCACCGTCCTCCATCGTTTGTACAGGACATTCGTCATATTTCAATTTGATTGATTTTTTTTTTCTCTAAATGTTTTTCCAACCCTTAATGCGTACTATACGAATATTATTTCACTGATAGTTAATGTATAATTACACTGATACACTGATATCGTAAATAAATAAATCCAATTCACATGATCATGATATGCACAAACAATCTATACGTATTATTACCATTGATTTTACATCAAATTTATAATATTACAATATCAATTATGATATTTTACCATGTACGTAAATTAAACAGCAAAACTATTAAAAAAAAACAACTCTTTTACTTGACTGAGTGAATATACTACTATACACTAATATAATGCTGATATTCTGGGAACAATAATTATATAAAAATTCCTGGATGTAGCTCAACCGGTATATATTTGGGAACTAATCCATCCTATGTTTGAGCTTAATTTACGAGTAGTAATTAATGCGTTTTCCTCTAAATCGTCAATTCGTCAACTATACGTTTAGTATCAATAATAATATCATGTTTAATTTATACAACATATACAAACGAACGGAATATTGTAAATATTTGTTATCCGAATTCGATAATAATTTATTACCATAAACGTTTCACTGCCAAATACGCACAAGACGAAATTATTATAAATGCATAATGTCAAAGGTATACCTAATAGTTAATAACATCGCAGTCGTGTTTGCATTTAAAATATCGCATATATCAGTTTCGGTAATAATTTTTACATTATGAAAACGAAATTTGCTTACGTTTTATTTGATTTCGAATTATGTCCCATCTCGTGATAATTCATAAATATATACTCGTCGGTCCCAGGATATTATGGCAAACGAAATTATATACAGTAGAATACATTTGTAATGACATTTTGGGACGTAATGGCGTGTATTTTATTACACCGGCGGCAATAATCTCATTCCTGTAAATTGTAATGTTGTTTAACATCAGTTACTCGGATATAATGACCGACCCGTTGCATTTATGACCTAAATTGTATTATTAAACTTGACTTGAAGCAGAGAAACCGGATCGGTATGATATACGATTTTTCAAACCTTTCCCGTATACCACATAACGTAATAATATTATATAATTCTACATAATATTCATATGAATATAGAGTAATAATATCCAACTGCACTAGGTGATCGTCAGCCTTGTTGGGGTTGCATTTCCGATCAGCTGCTCCTTTACGTGTCACTACACCTAGAACCGCATACCTACCGGCTTACCCGTATGCATTATAATTTAATGATATATGAACGATAATTTATGATATTATGTCCATTAAACGGCTTGTATAAACATGATAATATTCATGATTGCTCCGTTCTGTACATATTGCAAATTACTGCAGCCAATTGAAATGACGAATTTCGTTCCACTTGAACTACCCCCCTAGCTATCCAAAAAGTTCAATGATTTTGTGCTCACCAAATCTGCTTTCCGTGCACTTGTAACATTACATTGGTTCAACCTTCGGAGTATAATATTAATGAATGTGCAGTGTTTTTAAGCGTAGTTTAAGCATATTATACAGTGTTTATTTTCCATGCAGAAAAGTTATATTACGTATTAACGTAGGTACTAATATTTTGCAAAATTTATTAGTAATTATTGCAAACGGGTGAGAGCACTTTATTTTTATTTCGTTGGAACGTGAAAAAATAAAGAAATCTAGCTATTTAAAAACGATTTACCCATTAATTCGATCATTGCACGTGAATATTTTATAGTTGGTTTAATAGTCTACTATTTATATTAATTATAATAATAATAAAAATTAAAAAAAAAGTAGTGATTAAAGCTTATTGGCGTACAAAATACAACATAATTTTAATGTTTTAAAAATGAAGTATCAAGTATGAATACCTTACTTTCTAAATTACTTACTAATGAAAACCCATTGAACATCAATAACCCATTTAAATTTTAGTCGAAAAAGCTGACACCCGCAAAATAGTTATCAATAATGTAGAACTTATATTTCTGTTACTTATTTTATATCGTGTAACATAGGTATAAAAAGAAAAATCAAATATAAATATAATATTTAAAAGATTTTTTTGAAGTATGAAATAGTAACAAATATACTTACTTAACTAAACTAAAGCCCGTAGATACTTTCGAATTGTAACGAATGAAACAAGGTGGACATTTGAATCGAATACGCATATTATTATTACTTATGTATACTTAGTTACTTGAGTGTGCCTTTCTAACAATTGTATTTCTTTTTTATGTTTCAGGTGAGTAACCATTTTTTGCGTTGTAAAGTAAGTCACATACAAATTTCAACCCACTGAAAACGTGTATTCTTCCGGTCAAGTTCGGTACCTTTAGACATTACGTATGTACTGCAGCAGTATGGAGAAAACTCGATAAAGTGTTCATATACATTGTTTAGGGAACTTTCCAAAACATGAGTTTAGAATACAAAGTACGTTAAGGGATACCATTCAATAACAATACAAATTTTGTTTTACTGACTAGCCAATATCCGTTTCACATACATCATAAATAATACAAAGACGATCCAAAGAAAAAAAAGTATATTTAAAAATTATACTTTATTACATTTTATTACATAAAAAAACGTAACTATATAATAAAGTCATACTTCTATTAAATTTTAAGATTTAATTTTAACAAGAATATTATTTTATGTACGTAGATTAAAGAAATTTTTTTTTCATATTATTTGGTTGTTCTTAAATAGCTATTCTAATAATTATAAATCATATATTTAATAAAGTATGGTTGTATAATATTATATTGTATAAAACAGTAACGTGTAGAAGAAAATGTAGGTTACTAATTAGATTTAAATTAGTGTTTTAGGAGGTGCATATAAAAAAGCTATATCTAATTTAAGTTGAAACGTTTTCGTTGCTATCTCAATATTATTTTATAAAATATATTAAACCTTTTTTTTTTTTTTGCTTTTCTCATATTCTCAGAAATCTTTTTCCCGCAACACGAATCGTTTATTTGTTTAATAATAATAATAGTTATTATTATTACCATAATCATTATAGAAAATAAACACTTGTTTCTTTTCCGCGTTAAACTTCTACGAATCCGTACGAATTCGTCTCGGATGTTAACCTCTAATCACCAAAGAAAATACTTCATCTTAAAATATATTTTTTCGAAAATCTATTGACCGCCGCGATGTCTTTGTTTAACCACTCTGTACATACGGTTTGGGTATACGTATAGTACTGTAACATAGTGCACGTAGTAGGCACGCGAGAGTAAACCATCCCTAACCGACGACTGGTCTTTCGTGGAAATCGGTCAAATAAACACCCTTCCGGCAAACCTCTCATCCCCGCAAACTGTCTCCCGCCGTCAACTTGGCCACTATTATCATTTCCCCGTGGTCGCATATTGTTGATGCTGCGCCAGTGCGATGTACGTCGTTTGTTTTCGTTCCGAGACATTTACCGTCGGGAACTGTACATGCCGGGCACAGCCCTCCTCCCCACTACGACCTACGCACGATCATCCCCAACTAGGGATTTGAAATAAAACAACATTACCTTGGACCGCCGCACTCCTTATCATATTTTTATTCATGAGTGATTACCTCATTTTGTTTAACGTTTTAATATCGCACTGCGCGAAACGGTGTGTGTGCGTGCTGGAGGGTGGGTGTCACATTACCGTTTCAATTCCTCCGAGTTATTTTCTCCTACGCTTCGACCATATATTTTTGTAGTCCGGTATCATTTACGTGCGTTATATTTCATTTTGTTTGCTACAGAATTCCGGCAGTGCGTCAAAACAATAAAATATTATTTTAATGAATAGGTATATTATACCAAGAGCGTTTTATATTTCGCTTTATGATCTTATTTTTTTTTCCGGGTCAATGGATTGAAAAATATACTGTACATAATTCACCGTCAGTATACCTAATAATAAAAATCAATAAATTATTTCATCCGACAATTTTCAAGGAATCACTTGAAATATTATACTATAAAAGTGAATAAGCTATATTTATATTAAACGGTTTAAAAAACAAAAAAAAAAATAAAATAAAAAAAAAAAAACGATAAGTTCGTTAAGACACAAACAACCACTCCACTCACGCTTATTTTCTCTGAATATTAAAACATCATATTTTATATACCGATCGAATTATGTTATATTTATAAAAATAATACTCGACTATATTATTATTATTTAAAATTGACTACAAAATGTTTTCAAGTTATAAACCATGATCGGAATAAAAAAAATGTAATGCAGTCGATAAAAATAATTAAAAATACCAGTATATATAGTACTAACCATTTATGCTTCTAAGATTAAGTATATTCTGAGAAATTATGGTTGTAAATATATTTTATCGCACTATGATAATGTATATGCAGCTATCTAGCATTATTCGTCAGTGTCTGAAATACACTGGGATCGATCAACGCTCTAATTTATAATTGTAGAAAATTTTATGGTTAAAATTGATAAAAAAAAAAAAGACTAAAAATGTATTATTAAGGGACTTTTTGAAGAAAACCCGGTGTCTAAGAGCTAATTTGGATGTAAATTAAGATTAAAATTGTAACCGACATTATCTAGGCTTCGTTGTCGGGAAGATGGATTCAAGATAGCTCCGGTAGGTGAATCGAACGTGAGCGAGACTTTACGGCCCTATAGGGGCTAATAACCTGAGGAAAAGTAAAACGATGAGAATATAGGTACCGAAGAGGTATATCACAGTAGTCTCACCTCGTTGACGGAATATATAATATAATATTATATTGAGGGTGGACTGGGGCCCACAAACCGCCTGCATCACCGGAGGCGCAGTGTAGTGAGATGTGATTTTACGGTTGCTGAGCCAACGGCAGGTACGACAGAATAATATTATTATCATGGTACGACACTATGACTTATCATTTCGCCACGGGCAAATACTACTTATACGTCCTCGAGATATTTCGGCCCATAGTAGTTTTCATAGTAGCAAACGTTCATTTACCACGCAAAATGTACAAATGGTAATTTGTACATCGATTATTATCCATGTCGTCATCGCGAGTTACCGTGGTATACATCACTAAACGAAATGTTGACCAAGTAGTTTGTGGCCCACCACTGGTCTACCCACCCGGTGCCGGCAATCATGGTAATAGCTACCGCCCCGCCGATCCGAATAATAAACATCGGAGTAGCATAAATTGTTACGTTATTATTATCAATATTATTATCATAGACCACTTCTATTGCGCATATAATAATATATAATAAAATATGTATAGACACGCGCGTACAATATAACCATTGTGTATGTATAGCTGTGATCCTGAACACTTTGATTTCGTTCACTAACCCCTGCAACCCCACCAGACACGTTGTTCGCAAAATATGTATATTTCCCATGAGCGTTATACGAGTAATCACGTTGTTTTGTACAGGATAATTTTTGTTTTTACCTAAGCAACTCGATTCGTCGATTAAATTTGTTGTAATTTTTTAAGTATAGTTATCGCTGCTTATTATAACCACAGTTAATGTTATAAATCGCTTATTGTTATCGAAATGTGTAAGTACGGGCCGGATGTAAGCTTATAATATGACGATCAAATTATTTCGGTTGTATTGTAATCGATTTACTGCATAATATTATCAGTTATTGATCATAATATTTAATACACGATCAAAGTTTATGTCTCATGGATCATGATAAAAATGTCTATATTATATTATTTGTATATATGTTTTAAGCAAAATCTCGTTTAATGTAAACAGCCAGATGACGTATTAGTTGGTACTGAATAGATGATTTGATTATTTTTGTATAACAATTCAAGCGCCTAAGTTTTGACAATTTGCTCATTTTTCTCAACTGTGACATACAGTGAACAAATAAACAGCTATAAATCCATATATATAATATTATACGTAGGTAGCTATGAAATTACATAGTAAATATAAATATGTCTTATATTGTTGTGACTATACATTCTCTTTTAGTTTTCATTTTGTGTTTTGACTTACTGAACAGTTGAAGTTCTTTTAAATATATTCCTTTTTTTTTCTTGCAAGAGAATCAAAAATCGATTTATAGGAATTTCTTATAAACTACACAGTATAGGTACATACGAGTCTTCAAGATACTTTGCTTACTTCATGGAATTATTATTTTGTTTTTATGAAATATGAAACTATCATAACAATATTATATTTCTATATCATGTTTACTTATCTAGAAAATGACTTTCAGTTGAATAAAATTGTTTTAATTATTAAACACAGATTGGTAAATATGATAGATTATATTATGTGTTATTAAGTAATTATTAATTAGTATATAAATGTATTATAATGTAACAAAAAATAATATTTAACATTTTTTAAGATGTTTACTCAGCACATTAAACACATAAGTTTTTAATAATATAATTATAAAGAATAGCGTCATCTATGAGATGAAAGGATGCATATTTTATTCAAAACAAAAAAAAAAACAATTTTGATGGTCATTGACATTTTTAATGATAAAAAAAAATACGTTTTTAATAACTATTTATTAAACATTATAAATAAATTTAAAAATTCAATATATCCCATCTTAAATTATTAACTAAATTTCCCTTTGCTTAAACATTTTTAGTTGAAAAAAAAGTATAATAATCTTTTTGCATTATTTATAAATAATAATAATAATATATAGGTACTCATTTTCATTTTGCTTAAGAAAAAACGATCAATTATTAAAGTCTCGTAATGTTTATGAAAGTGGTTCTGAATATATATTATGGTTGGCTATTGGTACATTTTTTAGCGTTCCACGCAAAACCCTCCAACGTCTGCCCAAATTTTAAACGTATATACTTTTTTGTTCAATATAAGCAAAAAAAAGATAAAAATATAGAAATTTTAAACACAAATTATGAAGTGTATTTATGATGAGAATATTACGCTGCTTTGGCAATCAATTTTTATGCGTGTGCCGTGTGCGGTCTAGTATTGTGCATGAACTATCTACTTATTTACATGACAGTAGTTTTACGATCAAAATGTTTGAAATCATTAACGAGTAACAATTAAGTCACAAGACTGTGATTTGTACGTTATATATTATTACACGTGGTTAAAGAGCGTGAAACGGCTATTGTCAAGTGATTCGTGCAGCGGTATTGCAAAGGGTTTATTTATTAATAGCAGTCATGTGTAGGTGACGCGACTGAGTGGAGAGAGAAAAAAAAAACCTTACACGAATGAGAGGAAGCATCCGAGACATTGTCATGTTTGGTTTAATTAGAAAATAGTTTTCCCGGCAGTCGACAACTATTATAATATGTATATAATACGTATACGCACATTATATACGCTGTGTAGACGACGTCAGCCCGTCAGAGAGGCTTTAAGCAAATTAAGTTAATGGCGTTTAATAGGAATAGTGTATAGAAATTTAATCCCGTGAGTTTTTCACGTATACGTTTACCTTTTACGTCGAGTCCATACATTACGGTTGTGTTTCGAACGCCACGCAACAGATATTTTGACTTAATAACTTTTCAACTGACAAATTAAATCCCAAGAGTTTATTTTACATTTTCAAAGAGTAGATTAACATAATAATTTATTGCTAAATGTGTGTGTTAGGTATTAAAATAGTAATGATACATATTGTTCTGTTCTGTCGAAATGAATTCAATTTATTCACTACGCATGTGCCCGTTTACAACGAATCAATAAAAATATATAATTTATATTATAAAAGCACTTAACGAGAAAATTAAATATTTTTATTTTTCTTGTTATTATAATAAAATGTCAGTAAAAAATATATTTGTACCTGGTTATTCCGATATAAAAATATAACAAATTCCACAAACTAATAATTATTTATATATATATTATAATAGTTGAAAATAATTAAATTCTATACAAAATGTACTTGACACTACTATCATTATATATTATTTAAGTGCATAGAACATGTTGAATTATATATATTTTAAATGCAATGACTCGTGAATACTATATGTATATTGATATATACATTATACATATCCTATAATAATAAATTAGTTAGTATAATTTAATATTAAGAAGAATTGTTGACAAATAAAATTAATTGATGGTATTTTATATTTATATTTTCCTCATTATTATTGTTATTAGTATTTATGGACAATGTCTAATTTACAAAACAATATTGTATAGATCAAGAAAAATACAATGTTATTTTAGAAACTAAAACATCTTAAAATATATAATATATTAAATAAGTATAATAAATATGCGTTAGAAAAAAAAACATTATTTCAATAATTATTTTAAACTATGAATTGACAACCGATATTAAAATATTACATACTACATAATAATATATTATTTATAATATTGAATTTTCATAATTTTTTTTTTTTTTTTTTGAGAAAAACAATAATTATTAAGTCAACTATTTTAAATAAATGTTCTATTATTTCTTCTCTATATCAACAGCCATTTCTTCATTTCTTTACATGTCCATCTATTATAGAAGAATTTCAATTTCAATGTGTAGATTTAATTCAAAAGTCGTTGATGTACCTCGCTATCCGATAAGTAACACAGCAGCATATAGTTTATATATTATTATTCTATAATGGTAATTTATTTCATTAAAACATGCATAACTTTCGGTAAGTCATTTAGTTCCATAAAATACTCATACGAGACTTTTTATTTGTAGTCATGTTTTTCAAAGGCGGGTTGCTGTATAAATACATATTTAATTTAATTAATACAAATTTAAAATAGCTGCGTAGTAAAAGGTAAAAAGAAAACGTAGGAGTATGCGTGTGTGTTTATGTGATGGGGATGGGGGTGGGACTAACTCAGACTAACACTGACGATAATAAACTAGGAATAATGTTTTTACTTTCATTAAAAATACAACACTATCTCGTCAATATTATGCGATTTTTTAAGAAAATCTAACGTATTCTTGAATACTAAAACGGAAAACAAAAATATCTTACCATAATCTATTACTTCGTACCCGAGAGTTTTGTCTGACCCGAAAAACAATAAGTAATTTTGTATCACGGAGTACTATATACCGTAGTACGTCCAAGTGAAATAAAAATAATATTTTTCTTGACATTTCGATAGACTTTTCATTAGCACTTTTTGATTGGTCTCGCGGAAAATAATACGCAAACATATAATATAAATTTATATTATATATACGACCACGCACACGTACCTACTCATACACACACATGCTTTACACGCACATATATACCGTCGTAATAAGTTACAAGGGAGAAGCAATTACGGCGTGTACGTGCTTGGCAAACGGACGTGTTTTGTCGTCGAAAAAGAATTTTAGTTTTTATTCCCGGCCCCCTCGGGGGTCCGTCCTGTCGTCACTGTTCTTCTCCTCAATTTCTGCCGTGTGTTCAATTTCATTTCATTTCGGTTTGTCCTATCTCCATTCTCTTTTCCCGGGGAAAAAAGAAAAAATTCGACCCTCCCGGCAAATCACGTTTGATAGAGGAAGGTGGGAAAAGTTTTTTTCCTTTTTTCCATACAAACATGGCCTCTGAAAATAAACTGTGTCCGACAGTTATATTGTCCTTGGACGCTACGTGATAGTATATGACAAGCAAGGCGTAATACGAAATCTTTTTGGTCAATAGAAAAAAATAATAATAATAATAATACCGTAATAAATGTACTGTGAGGAAGTTTAATAAGAAACTATTATCTGGTGTTAAAATAAACTTCCAATTCTATATTTTTATGGTATATACATATATATATTATTTTTTTTTTCTGTAACCTAATATACTATTATATATTTTATTCACTGTACCTATCTATATAAATTTATGGAACCCTATCATTTCGATCTACAATTTTACAAACACGATAGTAATATTCTTATACATCAGAATTTTACATTATATTATATTATATCTAAAAGTTTTTTAGTACACACGTGTAACATTATGTTTATTCTTATTATGGTTTAGATAGAATTCAAGATACAATGAGAGTTAAAGAAATATTATAATATTTATTTTTCTGTTCAATGATTTTAATAATATTATATGAAGTTAATATTACAATTTAACATACAAATTAATATAATTATTAGTACTATGTATTTTATGAAATGAAGAAAAAAACTTTATAAAACATAAACTAAATGGATTACAGTAAGTAATAATATTCTAGTAATACTAAATTACAGTTTTAATCATTTATATATTTATTATTTATCCAAACAGCAAATTGTCTTTGAAATTACTTTTAATGCGAATTCGTCATAAATATAAATATTTTTTTCCTAAAGCTTCAGTAATTTAAAATAATATTTGGTGTGAATATTTTATCGTTATTTTGATTTAATTTTCAGATATTAGATTCAAGATTTCTGAAATTGTATTTTATAGTGGCTAAATCTGTAAAGGTCATCTTATTGTTGTAAAATCCACAAACACTAGATTTAACAACGGCTATATTAATGTTTATTCATTTTAATCACGTGCAATTGGTTTCCTCAAATTGCTTTGGAATTACATTTTTAATTCAGTCCTAGACATTGTCGAGCTAATAAAACATTCCAAACGCATTTTCACAAACGGTATCAGTGCCCGTGGCGCTATCGCTATACGGCCATCGAACAACGCGCTTGCCTCAGTCACACACATACCCGAGTACAACAAAAGTATAATATTGTATACCATTGTACAGGCTTAGGGTTAAAATTGCGCCAACTTTATGCGTGTGTGGGTGTATGTATGGGAGGAGCATCACACGGTTTTGCGTTGAAATTTAAGGAGTCCGCCGGCGACGGTGGCAGATATCTTTTGAATACGTACGCCGAATACTTAATGAGCGAGCGATTTACGAGTCCCTCGTATCAGACCTATGGACCCCTCCGTATATTACCAAGACTGAAGGATGCTGCTTGTGCTGCTGCTAGAGATAGACCTTTAAAATATGTTCGGGCTATACATAATAAGTATAACGGTCAATGTATATGTATATAAATAGTGGTCCCCGGAGAGCTGGCGGGACGTTCTACGGCTTGGGCAGAAACGATTTTGCCGAATTCAGAAAACCAAGATTATAAAATAAACTGTATGTGTATACACTGCAATATAACTCTAAACGACTTAACAATATATTATAAGGTTTTTTGTTTGTTGATAAGGCGTCCTCTGCTTGACTACTATTCATAAAATCGTTAAACTTTGTTATACGTTCGCATTGTAATAACAAGAGTTTAATGTGCACGTATAAAATATATCGTTTCCAGGTAGGTACCAACTTTATATTAGTACCATCTGCAATTATATTTCATCCGTTCACAGTTTACCCTAAAATACCTAAAATAAATTTCACGACTGATATAAAATATCCTTCGGGAACTTCAATATTATAATATGAACAGAATTAGGTTTTACAATAATATATCTGCGTTTCAACGTTTTTCAGACGAAACGGTGTTAAAGGTAACTTAAAATATTTCAGTATCGGTGCACGCATTTTATATACTAGAGGCCTACTATAAAATTGCTCTGTTATCTCGTTCAGTTCATTAACTTTTCCTATACAAAGTAAGAAAATATTTCTGAACTGAATATAGAATATGATCTCTATGGTCCAAGACAAATAAGGTATGTGTATAATGACTATAATGGATAGTCAGCTGCTCCATAGTACAATTTTCAAATGTTAATCGGTATGTTTTTGTAGTTTTATTTATTTTTTTTTTTTTTTGTGAAAGCTGTTTTACATAAGCGCGATGCAGAAGAAATGCTGAGCAAAACCTTGCCAATATAACGGATTGTTATTTTGACAAGAGTATAACTTCACGGCGTGTTTGGAAACTCTAAAGAAGTCTAAGACGAAACTAACTTAATCCAGTGTTGGGTGAGAGAGTAGAAGTAAAGCCACCTTTTTGGCAAATCCGATTACAAGACCTGTTGTTTTGGTCGCATTTTGTAGTTGGTTACAAGCCAAAATCTCTGTTAAGTCAAGAACACTACTAACGAACCACTTACTAAAAAATATACCGAAGAAAACGAAGTAAAGTACCTACTTTACGAGGTTTTTTTACGGAAAGCCGACAATATGACTATTACACAAAATTTGTCAAAACTTATCATGATTATCTGTACACAAATGTTAAGTAATATATTTTAAAGTATTTGACAGTAAAGTTAGTCTATACAATATTAATAACTAATATATTATCGTCCTAAAGGTTAAGTTAGGATCCCTTAGGACGTAAGACCTAAATGAACATTCATCCATACCAATATTTTAAATTCATAATTAATCTATTACAGTATAACTTCAATTGCTTTAAATTAAAAAACACCAATATTTAGATATTAATATTAAACCAAAATGTAGGAAAGCAAGCACAATTTTTAAGAATTTTTTTTATTTATCGATATTTGACTCTTCTTTTTTTTAATATAATCCCTTACCGCTGTTTTTGATTTTAAAATATACTCAAATAATAGTTGCAATTTTTTTTATTATTTAAAAATTGATACGGTATTCGTGTATCATTTTACGAGCGAACACGTGTATAATAATAATAAAAAAAAAAACATAAGTATTATGATTATATACAAATATACCATGGTATACTATATACCTCTGTGTGATTTATTGTTGATTGGGACATACGTTTCATAAACAATACAACGAAATCGGCAAAGTTTTTGGCACGAAAAGAAATTCGAATAGTTGTGAAAGATACAAAGAAGTTTGCCAGATAGACTCGTTAGAGAATGGAGATGCAACGCTTTTTGATTCTAGCAGCAACTGTGTTATATTTACCCAAAACCAATAGGATCTGCCGTCGTAATACAATTTAAAGGTCCTCGGATTCTCTAAAACACAACGCCAGACCAAGCGCAACTTTGTCAATTTCCTTTGCCCCGCGTTCATTTAACTCGTCCCGTCACCACCCACCCGCTGCTGCTCAAGTTTGTTTGTTCTCTGATGGTTCACATGGTCGTCAACCCTCGCCACCGATTCAACTCCCGCCTGCCAACCCACCGACCTGTTCGTTTGTCATGTCTAATTGTCCCTACCCCGCACCCCTCCGACTTGTACTCGGAGTCTCTGTCTATCTGCAGGTAATAATCTGAATGCCCTCGCATTTGCAAATCAAATCGTATTCACCCGAATTATACACCGAAGAGCCTCGTATATAGCGGAAACTCATGAATTATTCAGGAACACTTGGCGTACGAAGCACGCACACACACACACGCGCGCGCACGTACACCCCAGTCATTCCATCGCTATTCCCTCTTTACCATACCCACAGTACTGTAGCAATCGTCGTGTATTTTATGTATGTGCTTACACACCACAATAGTGCGCTTGGTTGCGATATTTTTTTTTTCATTCGGACGTTAAAAAACAACAAAAATACCACCATGTCAAAACCTAACGAGTTTTAATGGTCAATTTTTATCGATAATCGGTGATTACTCGTGTAGGGGTCATTTGCAAAAACATAAAAACAAAACAAAACAAAACAAAAAAACATAAATAAATAAATATTACAATTCGAAAGGATTGGGGTTTTGATGAGCTAGTATTATAAAATTTTATGAATAGAAGCGGCAACGGGATGAGGAGGATGGTAAAAATATCAGGCCTTAATTACCACCAGCCGACCGAGTTTTAATCCGGATTTTATTGCCTGGCAATTAGTGAGGAATTTAATTACTTTTCACGAACAAGGACAGAGAGTCCGAAGGGGTTGTACCTCTTACTCTCTTTCCCTCCCCCTTATCCACTAACCACCCCATTCGCGTTTGTGTAATTACCGGGTTTTATTGTCGAATGAGTGGAAAAGAACGACGATGCCCTCAGTCGACTAAGCTATTTTGGCCCAGTTGCGCGATGTGAAATTCGAACATAAAATTATGACGGTTTGCTGCGAGGCGAATCGCGTATTTAGCTTGCTATAGTGATGTTATGAGCGATATTGTATAGTCTGTAGCTTAAAACTTAAGTTAAGTGTTAAAAAAAAATTTAACGATCCATAAAAGTTTGTTTAGCGGTTCAGCGTTCAAACAGTTCTTAAAATACATTGTACAGTAGTTCGAGTCGGCTGTTGGCCGACCAACAATATAAGACACAATATTCGAATCGCATAATGAAAAAAATATGAGTATATAAATGGCTTGGTGAAATGTACCGCATAGGCGCGTTACAACAGTTGAGCATTGGTTAAAAAAAGCAAATCATCCGATTTTTCGGACATCTGTCGGGGTGTTCGATCACGCTCAAATGCCGAACACGTTAGACGTACATTTATAATACTATGTACGTTGCAGTATTGTTGTACAATAGTGTATACACGTGTATATTATAATAATATTATTATAGCCGACAAAATATTTGCACACCTGATTGCACGGCGTCCGGGAGGCTGCTGGTGGTGATTGCGGGGGTGTAAGTGGTGGAAAGCGACGGGGACGTGGATGTGGAGGAGGACGAGCAATACGACTGTCATAAACAACTGTCGGACCGGTGGCGCAGTTTCAGTAATATATTATCGCTGTAAAATCTCATCACGGTAAGCCGTTGCCGCGCCTAATAATTTAATCGGTTGTGCGTTATGTAGACGCACAATAATCATAATAATAATGATATACGTAGTGCGTACACGCAAACTTAACGTGTACACGTGTGTTTCGGAGACGTGGAAATATGATGTTTGTAAATAGTGTAATAATAATATAGTGGGTCGACTTCGTTGTTATGTCTCGTATTAATATATTTCAGGCAGTCCGCGTCGTGTTTGGATTCGATTAACCACTTTTGAACGGGTGTAGTATTAATTAGACATACAAACAAAATATATTACAGTGGTGTGTATAATATGACGCAGGATAGATAGGTGGTTGTTCGTCATTTTTAGATACCTACGTAATTAATTATGCGCATGTAAACCAGTTCGCAATAACGCAATTATCGTATTGTAACATCAATGGCGTAGTTATAAATCAAATTATACATAAAATTCACAATTTTAAAAAGGTCACTCGTGACTATAATTATTATGTTAATAATGCTTAAACTATTAAAAACGAAAAAAAATGAAATTACTAAATATTAGTTGTATAACTTCATTGTGTTGTGAATAAAATAGAAAACCTCTGTATCCTTAGACAAATGAATCGAACTCGATCGTATCTAAATAGATATAAGTAGATTGATAAATAAAATAAATTAAAGAATGTTACATCAATCAAAATAATTGCTAACCAAAAATAATAAATTATTGACATATAGAAAAACAATTTTATTAGCTTTAATTATTTTCTAATCTTGTGCGTAAAAAGGCTGATAATATTTTATTATAATTTATAGAAAAATTTAATACATCATTGTAATTAAAAAAAAAAAAAACTTACAGGAAATATGTATTTATCAATCAAAGATCGTTATTGTTTATTTTTGTTTCGAATAAATCACAAAAATGTAAAATTCACAAACAGAAAAAAAATTAATTCGTTGGTCACACGTAATATCAGTTCTATAGATGAACCAGTGTATTCGGAAATTCAATGTTTTGTATTCAGTTTATGGGAGTATAACGACTATTGTCTGTTAATACCTTTATCGATATTTTTGTCACGTCTCGAAAACATTGATTATTATGTATTTTATGTATTCGCGTTTAAACGTAAATATTTGATAAGAACAGGTTTAATGTACTTTAGAGTCGCCATTACAAACTTAACTCCGACCAGACGCGATAAAATATGTATCTCGTTTACTTATCAAGTATTATATTATTTACTGAAATGAACACCACTTTTTCAGTTAGAATCTGATCAGTTTCTGTGACACTCTTGGTATACATCCGGATCTCACATTACACTTTGGAGAAGGGACCCTTCGCAGTAATATGTTTCATCTAATGAAACTTTCCGCGTTCGCGTGTAATTGGAATAACTGTATTAATGTTAGTGTCAAAATCCTACAAAAATACAAGTGAGGTACTATGAACACAAAGTATATACATAGTGATTTACCAGGCATGCTCACCGATATTTTCTTCAATAAAGCATTTATTCAAATAGGTACTAGTGTTTTGAATTTTTAGAAATACTTAAAGAAAATAATATGTTGAATAATTTAAATTGTTATACCATTACAAAATATGTCCTGTGACGATAGCATTTTCTATTTTCTCAATTTCTAATTCAATTTTAAGCAAATTATTTTTTGAAGACGTTTATATATCTAATAATTTGAATTTGACTACAAATCGATAATTTTTGATTTTTTTAATTGTATGTACTAAAAATATTAGGTTCAATTATAGTAGAAATTTATATGGTGATTTTAAAATAATTGAATAATTGTAAAAACGCATTTATATATTTTATTTGTCAACATTTTAGATACATCAAACTATTCATAAAAATAATCTGTTATATATATAAAATATATATGTATTATTATCATAAGATAATCCTTAGTACTAAAAAAAAAGTGGATGAGCATGCTTGATGAATCATCCTGTATATATCATCCTCGTTTTTTTTTTTTTAAGAAGACAAGACGTAGGTAGATTACCACTCAGACTGTAATCGATATTCAAAAAAAAAAAAAAAATTTATATAATATAAGTCATTTAATTACCACGTTGTACAAAATATGGTATAATATACTAGGTCAATTCCCTGTATCAATTAGTTACCAGCTACTAAGTAAGATAAAAAAAAGATTATTAAATAAAATAATAATATTAAAAACTCTGACTTAATATGTTAAAACCTTGTACACTATTTTTTTACGTTTTATTATTATTTTTTTTTATCTATAACTTTTTAATTAGGTACTGAAATATACAAATAACTATTTATTACGCATGTTACGCGGATTTTAATTTAAAATAAAATATACAAGTCATACTTGACAGTTCAATACTAGGCACATATTATATACTTCTATTAAAAGTTTTCGAATATACTGGCTTTCGATTATTTATCGTTACAACTCGCTATATACTAATAATAGTATTACATAATATTAAAACTAAGTATTAAATAACATAGCAGTGTATATTATAAGGACATGAAAAAGAAAATGAAAAAACTCGTAACGGATGGCCTACATTTTTTGAATCATTAAGAATCGTCATCGTCATCATCATTGCCATTCCTTGTATTATTAATATCTATTGGAGAGAAAATCTACTTTCGATTTGTATTTATTATATTCAATGCTGTAATTGAAAATAATAAATAATTAATTAAATTAGTGAGAAACTGTTGGACGAAATCGCATCGGATCGAAAAACAACCTAAACTCATTTGTCGGGACGCGGTAGCAGTGACTTTATTCACATACGCACACGCGAAGCTTTTCGCCATGCCGCCGAGACCAAACTCCCTAGGGCGGGGTGGGGCCGGCTTTACGTCGAATTCTGCTCATTTTTTTTTTCAGAATTTATTCCCTCACGAAACTCCCCGCAGTATACGAGATTACCTTGTACCTCGCCCAAGCCCAAGTTGGTTAATCACACGCTGCACCACACTAAGTCGAAACGCATGGCTATCAATCAAATCATAATAACAATAATAATATTATCATGCACGTCGGTACCGCGTGACCCCGTCCGTCGAGCGAGTGAAGGCGACTCCCGGTATCGGATCCCCCTTTCCCTCAGGACTCCAGATCCCGACATCACAGTTTCTATGTTTTTTTTTTTTTCATAATTTTTACCTATACCACAAAACAACAGTATTACTTACTGCCATGCAGTATAATTTAATTAGACCACAATATTAATTTTCGCGATAAAGTGAAATACTATCGCCGAATATTTTTAAAAATTAAGAATATATTTTTCGTATTTTTCGTATTTTTTTTTTTTTTTTTGTTGTTGTTTCACTAGGTTACAATCCAGTTGAACTTCATTTAGACCGTTTAAATGAGCTTTCAAGCATGTCACATTTGTATAATATTTTTGTATACTAAATATTATAATATAAGTGGAAAATTAATATATCAATATTATAGTAGGATCATAGTATATTTTTTTAATTTTTTTTTTTTTTTGTTTTATGATTCAACGATATTTACATATTTTAATTAGTTTGTTCATAACTTTGATCAAATATGTCTTTGATTATTAAAATATGTGTGTGGTATATTGTATTGTTTTTTTTTATTATTATTATGATTGTAATTATTTTCGATAATCACAAACACAGTCGGTATCCACTTAGTTTTGGCAAAATAAGTACCTAGGTATAAACATTAATTTAGCAAAAAGAAAATTATTTAGAATGATTTATTAAGTTAATTTGTACAAAAAAAAAATAAAAATATTACTGAATAATTTTGTTATTGTGTATATAGTAAAAAATATAGATATAAGAAAAACCTATTTTACAAAAATTTTAATTTTTGTAGATATACTGCATGTGTTTCACCTAGGCTAGGTTAAACTAGCCTAACTAGCTTAACCTAGGGAAAGAGGAATAATAATATGTTTATGATTTCCGAGAAGGTGTCGTCAGTGATTTTCCAAGTCCATTCCTATCAAAGGCTGACATGCGTATATAAATCGTAAAATATTATTAATAATATTTATAATATTTACGTGCAATATACTCCAATGATGTACATCTAAAACCTAAATATTGTATTTGCGTATTATAATATGGACGATGTGATGATTTATTACGTAGTGAATTTAGAAATCACGTGACTGTTTAGAAATATATCGACGGATTGCTGTGTAGGAAACTAGGAAATAACCATTACGACTATGCTGTCAAGGTTTTTTGTTTCATTAAAAATAAAATAATTCCAAATCAATATGACATTTCCCAGCTTTCCAGACTGAAAATAGCTACTAATCAACATCGATCGATATTGTAATTGTTTATTATTATTATTATTATTATAACTATTAATATTGTTTCGAAATACTTTAATGCACACTCATAATAAACAAGTATAACAAGCATAGTGCATGCGCATACGTTTACATCGAATATATAAAAATATACACATTGTCTGTGTATGTATGTGTGTGTATTTGAGTGTACATCATGCATCTGTGTGTGTGTTTGAATAACTTTTTTGTTGTATTGTTCAATACTGTTATTCTAGTTTAATGCTGCAACTGTATTGAACATTATTACTATTATTACACTAACTGCAGTGATTTTATTATTCACTGAAAATAATAATTTCAACCTACTCGATATTTAAAAAAATAAAATAAAATAATATTTCATCCAACGGGCACATAATATAAAAGAAATAATTTCGGATGCAATTATTAACAGTTACAAAATAAAAAAAATAAAAAATGTTTTTTGTAAACAATTTTTCATTCACTTTTTTCAATAAAGAAACTATATAGGTACCTAGCATAATATACAGTTTTTTCAATAACATTTTAAGACAGGTATATTTAATATTTTTTTGATTTAAGAAAACAATATAATATAGATGTGTATCTAAAAAACAAAAAATGTACTTTAACTTAATATAAGAAAGCCATATTAAAAAAGAAATATTTTTAAACAATTTTTAATCATCAATAAAAATGGTTATTGAATTGTAATGGTATTTTTATGAAAAAAAAAAACATTTTGTGGTTTGTTTTTGTGTAAAATGAAAATATATTTTAATTGGTGTATTCGCATGACAGTGAAATATTGTGGGCTTAAAACTGACATCTTCAGTTTTCGAAAATCATCAAGTTGACAACCTGTCCGTTCATATTCATTTATTTGATTTTTTTTATTTTTGAATATTCTAGTATGCCTTATATGTCGTAAGTATGTATCCTTTCCCAGTGGACACCACGAATCAATGTTTTTTTTAATGATATTATATTTCTTTTTGTGATGTTATATATATATGCATTATATTATTACTATTATTATTATTCCAATCGTCACGCAAATGTTTCCTGCTAGCCAATTGAGTACTCAAAATTGAGGACCAAAGAAATGTAATTTCTTTTATGGCCGTAAGGAAAACGATAAAAATAAATTACCTCTTCATTTATTATTATTTCAGTACATATCACGAACCCTTTATATTGTTTTAAAAAACGTGAAAATCCCAGCCACTCATTTAATGGTAAACTTACGTCAATTGCTTGGCACGTTATCATGTTATCAAGCGTTTAAATGTAAAGGTGGAATGCTAATGAACTTTTTTTTTTTGTTATTCTATCGACGATGGCGCTAGCCCGCGGGCTTAGCGAGTCGTGCGTAGATGTATAGGAGACAAAAGATAGGAAAAAAATAACAACGCGAATTATTTCCTATTCCTGTAAAAGGGTTTTATTTTATTACATTTTAACAAGACCGCACTACGCCCGAGGACTTTTTGAGCTCATTACACAAGGCGTCTGCTCGGTCGTGTATATACAAAAGGATTTTTATTTTTCTCTCTCACCGGCTTTTTCATTTTTTTTTTTTTTTCGTAATACCCTGTGTACCCGGAGTTCCACTAAAATGCAAATTGAAATACCCTACCCGTCGTCGCATTTCCCACGCTTCCCTCTACCGTACACGAGAAGAACATGAGTTCTCTGTTCAAATATTCCTGGACTTTTGTCTTTTAATTTACGTCAATTAGAGTTTCAATTAGCGTCTCCACCCTCCGACGGCCATCCTTTTTTTCATTTTTTTTATCGCTCATTTTCGTATCCTACCCGTAACGCACATCCACCTCATATATACACGCCTAGGCGTATACAAGGAACTTTTCCAATGTTAAACTTTTTACTCAGTCTGATTTTTAAAACAAAAAAGTGTGTGTGTGAGAGCGTATGTTCACATATACATTTATATACGTATAGCATAAAGTACCGGGAAAATGTCAAGATGGTCCTCGGAATAATACATTAACTTTAAAGGTCGGTCATTTCATCTGCCACCACAAAAATTTTAATTTGAAATAATTTTTTGTGAGCGAAGGGAGCTGGTAAAATTAAATGCAATTTCGCGACAAAAGACGCCTGTAGTTTTTTATGTGTTCCGATGACTATCATACGGTGTCCCGAGTGGATATGGACGACAACTCTATGCGTTGTATAATAATAATAATAATAATAATAATATATGAGCGTCTAGGAAGTCAAGTTATATCTTTGGCTTTTATGAAAAAAAATATACATGTATATGTATATCCACGTGAATATTTATGTAAATTAAGTTAACTAATGGTCGTTTTAGATAAGATGAAAAATATATTATAAAATATGACTTTTTTAAATCACACAAATTAATTAAACTGTAGATAGAGTAGTGCAGATATTTCTACTACAAGAGTGATTTATAAACTAAAAAATAATACTTGAATGTATTATAAAATGTAAATATGTTTTAAAGTAATGTAAATTCTAGGTAACTATATAAAACCAAAAGGATAATATATTTTTAAAATTTTAAAGACTTAAATAATTGAGTATTCTTCGGAACACTTAAATTTCTTTATAAAAGTTTTATTTATATGAATATATTATTATTATTTTTATCATAATATCGTCAACTGTAGAAAATGTAAAATAAATAAAAACAGTCACGTTGAAATAAATGTATAAACAGTTGAAGATAATTAAGAAAGTTGAAAGTACATTTGAATTATTTGCACCTTATTTGCCTATTAAAAATATAAATAAAATAAAAAACAGCGTGCTCTTTTATAGTTTTCCAATTCAATTTAAAAATTTGAACAAAACTTCAATTGGAAATCTAAGAAAAAAAAACAACTTACTTGACGGAGCAAATAAACAATACATTATTATACATTTGAGGAAAGTACTAAATAACGGTTGTCCGTCACTGAAACATTTCCAGCACCGACGACGAGCTGATAAACAAAGTTGTAATCCTCCTCAATAAGACGGGCTAAGAGTAACCTTTGGAAGTTTTCGATATTAAACGGCTGACCCTCTCCGGCTATCCAGTAGCAGCACCATGGTTAAGCCTTTGTTTTCCACTTAAGCACATCAAAAATTCCATTAGTACAGTATCTTAACGAGTATTAAAGGCAATTGAAAAAGCGAAAAACGTTCAAATCCCATTATGAGAGTACACAATAAGTCGTCAGAAAAAAATACAATTTCATTAAACCTTATTTTTTTCCTCGGGAACAGTTTTGGTCGCGTAATAGAGATTTCGAAGATTTCAGTTGCATATTTTATGACCTCTTACAATGTAATTATCTTTCTTTTTTTCTGTGCTCGTCAGTGATGTTAAATTATTCAGATATCTATTAGTGAGATCGATTCTCTCAGAGAATTTGCATCTTGGTGCTACATATTTTATAACCTTACCGTTCGGATACATTATTGGTAGTATATTAATATACATCATCACGAGAATATCAGAGACAACTGATATACGAATGAATTTAAATTCCTACTAAGTCCCCTACATGTATGTACAGTGTATACTATATAGTACTGCGGCTATTTTAAAAATACCTTAGCATATGACATATACTAATATACGTTATCTGTGTTAATACAAATGCATATAACACTCAATTGCATAATATTTCAAAACAAATAAATGTTAGATAATATTATAATTTAGCATTAAAATTTTACATTTCATTAATCATTAGCGTATATTACTCACAAAACATTCTAAAGTAAATTTTATAAATATTTTTAATTATCTTAAACATGATAATATTCAACGCACTCGTATATTTAATAAAATACTCGTTCAACGATTTCTTTGAATTCTTTAGAATAACTCTACCTAGAATAAAATTGATCGAAATTGATTACAAGACACATGGACAATAATATTATTGGTCCCCTTGGAAATCATGGTATGGCTAGGTGGCACTTGCTAGTCAGTCATGTGTAGGAATAGTGTTAGTGACGGAGTAGTAATAATAACTCTTTGAGTATTTCTAAACTGCAACAGATCCTCTACTGTATTAATGTCTTCGAAGACATTGTCAATAGGTATACGTTTGAAGTTCATTTTTGATCTGTAACACTATAGTTTCTCTCGATGAGAAAACCGCACTGTTATTTTTATAAAATTACATTGCATATAATAATTAAATACTACAGTGCAATAAGAGCCGCAATGCCGCATGCCTGCCGGTCAGGGCTATAATATAAAAAACGTGTGGTACACGTTAAGTACAAATTTGAAGAATGACGAGTTATAAATAAACATATTTAAAAAAACAACACTCGGGTTGGCTGATGTATATTTCGTGAACCATTGTAAAAGAACCCAGCGGAGCTTATATTTCTCTTGGAAAATGTATATTTTGTGTTTTATAACACTTGGCATTATTATAATATATATATATATATATATATATGCGCCACATGACAGTTATGACGGATGACCTTTACGGAACTCATCATTATTATAGAACGCTCTCGACTCCGAAAAACTTGACCCATTACCCTACACAGCGGTATAGAGTGGTCTAATAAAACATAAATAAACACAACTGTTTTGTTCATATATATACATATATAAAATATATACATTATACGTATTGCATACATACAAATAGTGTTTGTTTCATATCGCTCTGAACAACCGTTTTCCTATTATACTTTCTTGAAATCGATTATATTATTATAAAATATATTTTCAACATATGCTTCCGGAATAGATATTACATTTTTCGTTTGAATCGTATAAAACACTATAACAGTCACTCACGGTTCTCTCTTCTCAATCTGATATGATCCGTCTGAGTCTTTGTTATCAAATTATTTACTTCAAAATTATTTAATAGATTTTTGTCACAAACTTATCATTTGAATGACAATTTGAACAATAACAATGATAATAATCATATTAGAACATATTATAATAGTTTTCAGTTATTTTATTTGGTTTTCAAAAATCAATGCATAAGCGATGTCGAATTTCATGATGGCAAAAATATTATATACAATTTATAAATTATTATTATTATTATTATTATTTCACACAATCGCTAATCAACTTTGATGAGATACTATGTAGTGTGTATGAATTTTTATATGATTCTAAAACAATAACTCTTGCATTTTTTATTTTTTTATGGTTAATTTATAATATGCTTTCTAAATACAAAATACATTTCACGTTATAATTTGTGTTTATTTTATAAGTGTTTAGTGCATATATTAATAATTTTATCGAAAATCAAGCACTGATAAATGACTTTCATGAATGAAGTCAACATTTATATGAAACTGTACATTTGTCATAATTAAAATAGACACTTAAGTTTATCTTTGTACAATGCTTAGATTAAATTAGACCTGTACTAGCTGAATTATTATTATTATTATTTTTTTTTTTAATACATTTGGGTGTACATAGAAAATTGATTAAAGTAAAATAATTGAAATATAGAAAATACTTAAAGAAAAAATATATTTTTCATTGGCATACTTATTTTAACAATATATTTTGATTTTGTTGACGAACAATATTGCAAATTTGATGATTTTCAGCTTATAAGATTCAGTGTACTAATGAATTCTGTTACAGTGACTAAACTAGCATGCGTGAATATTATAAAGAACAGCGTACTGTCAAAACAAATTACAGTGGTAGAGAGTCACGACATTCTTACGGAAATAATCATTAACACACATCCTCATCAATATCAAAAACTAACTAATTGCGTTAAAACGGTTCACTTTTCCATAACTTAACGTAAATATACATTCAAATCAACAACGTAGGTATATAATATATGACACGCATAATAGACACTTGTTGGTGAATGATGCTTGAATATGTATTATAACTTATAATAAGTTATGAATGCCTTATATAAAATATATAATAATAACTGTCGACCAAAACGAGACAAAACCAAAACGTTGGAATGTCCACGGTGACTTTCTGATCACGAGTGTTTAAGCAGACATCCGGAGAGGAGCAGGTCGGTCATGTCAGCATAGCGTACTCGTACAGAGCAACGACAGCAAAAAAAATCACACCACCTTGAAAAGACGAGAGCGTTATTTTTATTTTTTTCATTTTTTTTTATCGAACAATCTTAATAAAAAATGCTTCACCGAAATCCCCCATTTGCCGCCGCCCGTCAAAAACATAGGTTTCGCATAAGCTTTAGCTTTTTATTTTTTAACCTCAACCCTCAAAGGTTGTGGAACTGACACAGTGGCGAAAGCAAATTGTGGGTAGCCGTGACCCAAGTGAATTTTACTAAAACCTATCAACGTATCGAATACCCTGACACTGATTCATGCAAAGTTGGATCTCGGTCGTGCACGATCATCATGGTGTTGGTGTAGATGATAGTGATGGTGGTGGTGGTAGGTGTAGTGGTATATGTGCGTGTGTGTATAGTGTATGCTGCGGTGGGAGACTGTTCGACCGTTGTGTGGTTACCATGGTTACTGTATAAATCATCGTTCACCTGCGTCCGTTCCCTCGACTGGCATTAAATCCTTGTAATTTCCGAGAGAAAACTTCGCCGGGGGAAACTATTAAGTTTCCAAACCCAAATTAAGCACGTAACCGTTGAGCTTCTTATCTACCACCGTAGTGGCATAGTGGATAGAGTTGGCACACTGAATTCGATTATCTGGGCACGGGCCGATGACGAGCGTAGTAAAAGCCTCTGCCACACCTATTGAAGAGAAACCAATTGTTTAAGCTTTAATTCACCGTTCGAGACGATTTTGAAGGACAGACTAAAATCTACCCATTACGTGCATGTAACCTGCATACAACGTTATCAAATCAGCTCCAATTATTCGCCTTTTCTGATAATTATTATTATTACCACACGTATATTATAGATAACATGTAATATCATTAGTCCTTGTCCATATTATTATTTAGTACTCAAATACACTCTATGTCAATACTACAACAAATTTCCTATTATCAATGTGTCCTGCAATAGTATAAATATCTATAGATACCCATCATATAAAGCATTATTTCTCAACCTTTTTAATTTTGCAACCTCCAAAATACCTTGGTATAAAATATGATCAATCACTTCACGACCCCCATAGATTAACATTTGAACAATAAAATTATCATATAATTAAAAAATTAACCAAACGGAATACATCATTTCGATTATCAATTTATAAATAGCACGTGCAGTAATGTAAACTTGTGGCATGTAAATTATTTATTTTATAATGTTTATTCATTTTTTTTTTTAAGTATACTTATCCTTATTTTATTACTATTATTATAATTTTAAATATTTGTTTCCTTAATGATTATAATTTATAACCAATGTAACTGTGCGTAAGGCATGTATGTACCTAACCTATTTTTAACTATATTATTTTCGATAATATAAAGACAACTTACACAAGAAATTGCAGTCTTGACAATTTCGTGGTAAATACATCATATGTTAAATAATGTATGGTATGTATGCTAAAACCATCTAAATTATATTCTTTACGAGCGTATTTAAAATATTTGCTCGTGTCTTGTGCTTTTGTATAGTAATTATAATAATAAAAAAAAAATACACTGGAAAAGAACTACTTCGGTAATCAAAATGATTGACCTAAAACCATTGTTGGCCGTCGACCGCTTCTCACCGACTTTTGTATTTTTGATCATCAGGGATTGCCTGGGATCCGCGTGCCGTTGAAAAGCAGCTATGCGTCAGCCATGCCCCAGCAGACGGCCGTATTCATGTATAGCACCGCAGGCCCGGATGGACAGACAGTCACGTTGCAGCTTCGAGAGACAGACGAAACCATTGAGCTTCCAGCGTCCATGCTGTCAAAAATGTCCCGGCAAACGGATACGGCAACGCTGTCCATCAGCTACCAGGACTCGGCGGAGGTGCTCACTGATGGCACCATCGACCTGCTTTTGGCCACCACACCGCTCCATTCTTCCGGTAAGTCAGTTTGGATATAATATAACGTTATTATAACCCAGAAAATATGGGTGTTATAATATTATCATGATATTATATGGATAAAACGGTTATTATGACAAAAGTCATCGTAATGTTACATAGATTTTCTAAACATCACGCATAAGCTGCGCCTTCTAATTTCTGGCGTAATTTAAGCGAAAGGTTTATTTTTCATTCGGTCATCTGTGGTAACTGTCGGATTGTGGCGAATATCGAACCACAGACATTCCCAAAAGTGTTATACATGATATATTTTAAAAGTGTCTACCTATGGTGCGGTTACCATTTTATAGCGTTTGGACTTTGTTTTCCAAATTTTGGCTTGTCGCGGTCCTCGGGTCCGTTCGTGTAAAAAGTGTTTGGCACCATCTCCGAATTTTGCGCGTTGGGTACGCGTCGTTAATCGAGCTGTATGTGCGATTGTGTATGTGTGTGTAAGTAAATATATGTGTATGCGTGTGTGCGTGTGTGTGTTTGTGTGACGTGTGTGCGGTTAAAAAACATTTTGTCCTCTGGCACGGATGGAATCCGTCGGTTTACCCCGCACCAATATACTCAGTGGGTGAAATATAAATATATATATATACAATGCGTTCGTGGTTTTGGCAACGGTAAAATTCCTCTAACCACCCCCTCCACAGCAACCCTTCCACCAACCTCAACAGTGGCACCAACCAGCTAGGCCACCACTACCTTATATTATAGCGGGGAGCTGTATTTTGTATATATTTTTTCGTCCCCCTTACACTTTACCTACACAAAGGTCTCTTTTTCCATCCTGATATTTTTGTTGTTGGTTTTTTTTTACTTTTATGACGTGCAATACCCATAAAATGACAAATAAGAGGCCCTTAACAATGACGGGGAGAACGCCTTTTGTTTATGGACGCCTGTAATTTATTTTATCGCCGACACCCTCCTATCACCATACATACCCTTCCAACACTTCACCACACGCATGGCACCCGAAAAGTTGTACTTGCTAAAGTGGCCCTATGCTAGATTCTTTACTTGGTACCGTTCACAAAGGTTTATGAGCGCCACCTACATACGACCCCGTTGCTTCTCCAACACAAATGTCCAACACGCTCTGTAACACATACAAAAATATATTTATCATTAAAAACTATCATTCTAACGTTGCACCTATGACTTTCAAAAATAATGAATTTTGAGTAGAATTTTAATTTTATTGCACAATTCACTGCTTAAGTGCAAACAAAAAGAATAATTCACAACTTTATATGCGTCATTATTCATTAAAATATATTATTAATGGTCTACACTATTAAAAAGTACATATCAACAAGGCTTTATTGACCAAAAAGTTAAAAGTAAAAACTTTATATGCGTATATTATGTATTTATTATATAGTACTATTCGTAAACCCTAATATTAATTACACTCCGTTTGCTTTTAGGGTTTATAATATTTCTTACAAAAATGCATTAAAACCAACTTGTTTATCTAAATTATGGATTATAATATTATTATTTAACAATTTTTATTTATATTTTTGTTGTGAATAAAAAGCTTTTTAATTCATTTTTTACAAATATTAAAAATAATTAAACGATTTTGGTAAAATAAACATTGAAATAAAATATTTAAAAAAATTACAAGGTAAAATTTAATAAATAAACAATGTATGAATTTAATAATATGTTTGCTTGTATGCAAATTATTTTTGTTATTATTATTTTTTTTAATTTAAATATCTGGAGTTTGTTTTAAAATAATTCAATAATTATTTTTTTTTATTCTTATTTTGTAATACCAGTTATTTAATAAAATTGTGTAATTTCGTCTTTAAAATTAACATTAAAAGTGTCTTACATAAATTAACCTTCTTAGAATTTTTTCAGAAAGAACAACTTTAACAATGTTTAATTTTAGTTTTAAAAAAATGAGTGAAAAGCCAGACAATAATTAATGTCACTATAGTTAAGTCTGAGAAGTTATATTTTTAAATCTAAAATTACATTGAAGTTCGTCATGCTATGTTTTGTGAGTAGTGACAACTTTTATTATTCTAAAAAAATAATTATAATAACCATGCTAAATAATGATAATAATAAAATTTGTCTTTAAACAGTCCGCGTCTAACTTTTATCTTTGAGCATAATTTGTCAAATTGTTTTAAATCCAAAACCTTGAAAATCCGTTTATCATTATTTCAAAGAACAGACTAAGATGACAAAAAAGTAATTTAAAATGAATTTTTTTCATCACTGTTTTGCATTTTAATTATTATTTAAATCAAATATATTATTAGAATAATAATTTCCTTTTTTTCGCTCAAACAATCACATTTTCAAGTTTAAATCTTTTTGTTTTGTTGTTGATACTTTTTGACACTTAATTTTCTTGGGTTGATTAATTTTATCATCAATACAAATATATTATTCATATTATTTTATTAGCAAAATAAAAAAGAAAACACCTATATAAGTATTTTGTTTTATTTTTTTAATTGTTCTTTATTTTACCAAACATCTACGCGGAAAGCAAGTCGATTTAGAGACAGTTGTTTTTAAATATTTATCTACGTATCCCTAGAGACAACGAGCCCTTTTTCATTGGGGTTGTAGACGATTTGGAAATAAAATGGGAAAAAAAATGTTTGGCTCCTTACGTGCTCGGCAAGATGAAAATTCTCGCTCCCCGCCGTTAATCAAATAAAAAAAAAAAAAAAATGAAAAAAAAAACGAAGAAAAAGAGGACGCGACTAAAATTGTTTAGAGGTCTATGCACGCGATGCACACATAGAATCAAGTTCATTTTTAGGGAGTCCTCAGGTTTCTTGGCGAACAACCAAGAAATACAAAGTCTGTTCAATGGATGTGATCCAAATTCAAGAGTAAATAATATTATATTTTGTTTTAATATGTATTATGTTCCTTTACGAGTGTTAAGCTAATTTCTAACTGATTATAAAAAACTGCTCACCCATATCAGGAAAATAATTCACAACTAACATCCGTTTCAAATGACTTATTCACAGAATTTTTGAAATAATATATATCGCTATAAGTGTAATAACTTCAAATTAATTAATTGTTTATCGGCTTTATAATATTTTATGTTATATTTTATTAGCATTAAATATGAATTGAAAATCACTCAACACTTTGTTCTCTACAGTTAAACAGAATTCTGAATTATTATCAAAATTATAAAAGTAAATCATAAGTAATTACTTTTAGTTATACTATTTGTCGTTAAAGTTGCTTTGATATTTAAACCGTCATAAAAAATTACGCCAAAGAGATAAAAATTTCTATTACTTTGTACACATTAGTCAAGAACTTAGAAGCACTTGACCTTTTCAAACACTATGCTCTATGAAGTTTTCGTTCACTCTGATAGTAATTCATTAGGGCGCAAAGGCCACGGGGAGGTCCATCTGTATCCAAAAAGACATTTCGGTCAAAATGTCAAGTTCCCTGCTGGTGGCCAACAAATGGGTTACATATTCGACCGTCAACCCCCGTCGTGACGTTTAAAAAATCGTATTTTTATAGACAAACGATTTAAAAACAATAACATCATAGTATTTTCTATTTTAGAAAAATAACTTTATTGTTTTCGATTTTTAAATGCGTCAGAAATTTTTTTATTAATTTAACAGATTAAGATTATGTAATTATTTTTTCTTTAAAAACATACTACCTACGAATATTATATTAGAAGAAAAAAAATTAGTTTTTATAGTTTCATACTTTTTCTTGTGGCCAGTCTCTAGTTGCCAAAATGCATTGTGCAATTAATTTGGAATGAAGTTAATTAGTACGATTGCAGTGACCGAGACGATTATGAATATAATTATACGGACACAACACAATTATGCGTTTCTGAATCATTTTGCATATTATTACTATACATAATATGTATTATGTATACATCATATATGTACATCTACTTTAAACAAGGTGGTTGACCGACAAGACAAAATACTTGATACTTGCAAGTCGACTGTTTGCTCGGTTAACCTAGGTAATATCAAACGGTGAACTTATTTGTGGGAAACTTGTGATAACTCCCGGTGGTCGTTGATGAAAAGTTATACTAATAAGTGCCGGAATCTACGCCAACAATGTTATTCAACTATTGATTATGCACAAATATCAACTGTGTATTATGATATAACGTATATATTGTATATGTACATACAAACTTAATAGAGATAACGACCATAATGTCACATTATATTATACAGACATAACTATAAACATTGTACATACATTTAAATATCAATTAATATGATTCTATAGGTATTGTGATTAATGATTATTATTGATAGGTATTTTGTTCTCGTTAATAAAAAAAATCAAAGTTAGATACATTCAACCACCATACGATATCACAATAATACAAATTGCAATGCCGTGTTTGTTGTGAATTAGTTATTCAAACGATATTATAATATAGACGTGTCGTCGTTCGAGTCAGCAATGGGTTAGGTTTCGTACGGTTTACTATTGGTAACAATATGCAAAGTCTAATGTCAGTTTTATGTGATTTTATGTGTATGACGTAGGTACCTAAAGGATTTTGTTTTTGATCATTGCAGTTTATAGTTTCGTCTGAGCGGTATGAGAAGACAAACATATTCACATTATGTTTTGAGAAAAACTACTATTTCTCGGAAAATCGTGTGATTATTTCGGATCTCGTCTTTTTCCGGTTATCTTGCCAACAGTGGTCGCGTGTTATCACTCGTAACGCAGTATAACATTCCGCGATTATCATTATAATTGTTATTATTATTATTATTATTATTAGTATTATTATTCACCGATGCCAATGTTTCGTTTCACATTAAAGCTCCATGGTCCGTTAGTGTGTGCGTGTGTGCCTTACTCGAGATACCGGCGGTCGTCCACGTCACCGCGTCACGCAGCCGCCGCCAATGCTACGTGGTACGAGTATATTATATTTTGTATATAATTATTATAACAATAATAATTATTATTATTATTATTATGACTACAATGACGAACGAGCGAATGAGCAGCAGCAGTGTTGCATTATGAATTCCGCCGAGAAAACCGCCCCTGTCGCCGCGGGCACAGAGTAATTTCCCCGCGAGACCACCGGATGGTTATACACTACACACACACATATATATATATATATATATATATATATATACATACACAGTGCGTATGTAGTTTAGCCGAGTTTCATCCCTACTCCACCGAATCGTGACTTCCGGCGAAAAATCTGCACGATTGTACGGCTGTCTGTGTGTACGCGGCAAGGGGTGTATACTGGGGCGAAAGGGGTGTCACTTTGCGGCCTTTTGCATGCGCGTAAATTATTATACTATTTGCGCTTGAGCTCTTACACGCCGTCACAATAATATAATACGTATTTATAGCAGTTGTGTACAATTAATATATATAATATATTTGGGGTGCAGATGCGAGCGAAACGGCATGTCACGCGGATGTCCGATCGTCATGCGTGGCAGTGGCGTGAGCTCGCGTGGCCCCGGGTGGTCGTGGGGGTTCGTAACGCGAGCTACACACATATAGTTTTCCCAGATTTCCAAAATCAGAAATATCGAGTAATAATCAAAACTCAACCTAACGTCATGCGTTCTATGACAAAATTGCCAAATCCTCCGATTCAAACTAGTCCCATATTATGTAAAACTGTCGATAACGTCATTGCCGGGTGTTTTCTTCTCTCAAAATGGCTAAACGCGCAATGTAGTTTTTGCACAAATAATAGTCACTTTACTATTAAATTGTTATCCGATAGCTTGTAAAATGAATTCGTCGACGCTGACTTCAACCATACACATTCATCAACATTTTTCCGCCGGTGGACGAAAGAAAACCACAATACATCACAGTACTAACCACATGCCCAATTTTAAATATCGTTTCTATATAAACACCTACAATACTATAATTATTTAAAACAGTATTTAATTTGTCATTAAAAATATGATTTTTATTTATTGAACGTATATTTAAATATTACATTGATTTAAATGCGGTGTTTTTACGTAATTCATGTGTTTTCGTCATTAACGCAACATCGAATTTTGTTTCAATAAAAAAATACAATTCCCACCTTTCTTCGATACTAATATACACTCCATTAGTTTTTCAAACAAAAAAGTTAATTGGTGAATTTTTTTTTAATGCCTTTTTTTTATTATAAGTTCTAGTTTCTTAATATTTATTTATTACATGTTATTTACAGCTATTATAGCCTTGCACATAAAATATATTTTAATAATATATCTAGTAAATAAAAAACAAATCTTTTATCTGTGAGGAATATAGTTTGCTTAACTACAAAGACTTCAGAGAAATAATTTTGTTTCAGTCATTAACCATTGGCTTAAAAAAAAAGATGTCAGTATTTTTAAAATGTTTTATTATTATTATTTTTTTTTTTTATAATAATCATTATTATTAAAGTTTATAATTAACAAGACGTCACTTTTTAGTTTAAAAATCGGAAGTAATTATTTTTATTATTTTTTTTTTTTTTTTTAATAAAAGGTAGGTACCTATATTTTATTATTATTTATTGCAGTGAAACACAAATTTCTAGTATTTTACAATTTACATTTAATAATATGAAAGTTCAATATTTACTTTACAATATTAAACAGATTAAACCATATTAATTAAATTAAATAACAATTTTTAAACTTTTTCATGAGTTTTTATTAACTTTTGACATTTTAAATGCGATCTGTACACGAGTTACGTATAAATATAAAAAAATGTACACACAACATTTTCAGATAACGTCGGCGTCATTTTTTTCCCCGTAATATTATAAATAATAGTATGCATAACGTTATTGTTATCATGGACCTGGGGTTAGCTTAGCTGTCTAAAAGGAACATTTGTTACTTCTGTATTAAACCATACGAACCTTAATAACCAATCTGTATGATTTACCTTAAAAAAAAATCATATTTTTTACAATTACACTCCATTTTGTTTAATTAATTCGGAGAATTCAATATTAATTGTCACATGTATTATATCAATGTTAAATAATATGTGACTTTAACTGTAACATTATACTACACAATGATTATTCGAAAATAATTGAAGAGTTTAACATGTGTCACATGAATAATCAATTGTTTACTTTATCTTTCAAAGAAAAAAATATATAAATATATTATAATGTAGGTATATAACATTATAGTAACGAAATAGCTGTACAAGTACCTACTACGTATTAGTTCTTAGAGTATATCAAATAGCGTTTTTGATACTATTTGACTATTTAAGTCATCTAATTACTTATTCGTTTTTTTATAATTTAACAGTTTTCGATAATACCGACACAAATAATTGAAATATTTAAAAATATGTATATTATGTAAAACGAAAATGAATATCATTTTTATTTATAAACTGATGTGTTATTTTATTCGGGATCAGTTATCGCATCGGCTGTTACAATAATATTATTACCCTATTATTACAGCCACTCGCCTAGACTCGTAAAACTCGACGCGACGCCTTTAATTCGTCGAGTTATTTTGCACTATAATAAACTCGGCTCGTTTTTCCAAAAACATTTTTCATTTATTATTTCACTCACTGTTGTAAACAATTTTTGAGCGTGCTACTACTCCCTTCGTCACCGCCTGCACACTATATACATTATTATACACACACACACTATCTCACGCACGTCCTACTTCTTAAACTCCACCCTGTTTATAGACAAAAATGATCCTTGTCTGTTACGGTACGCAGAGTATTGTGATACGATTTAAGTTTTTCAAAAGTTATTGCTCGTTGAAATTCGTTTCTTAACTCTTGTTTGTAAAAACACAATACAATAAAAAAAAAAAAACATGAAATTTACTTTTGAAAGTATTGGCGGTGATATTTCGATACATTATTGCCACGAATATATATATATATATATATATCGATGGCGTGTGTAAATAGTGTATATGTGTATTTTTATTTTCTATCTGTATGTCTGCCCTGCCTGTCTTTCTTTCAACCATTTGAACCATGTAATTTCGGATGCCGTCATTCTGACATTTTTTCTACCCTTTGTAACTTGCAATTGACACAAAGAAACACCATGTGAAGTTTTTGAAACACGAGCCAATCAGAGTGCACATACAGACGAAGAAAATGAAAAGAGTCTAATGAATTCTTTGCAGTACAAATACAATATAAGTAGATATACCTATACTAGTGTACTACGTATATAAAGATAGAGGATAAGGGGAAAGCTTAAAACGATCTTTACAATCGTTTATCTTGAGTTATAATTGCTCCTAAATCCTAAAACCGACTTTAAGGAATTGCATCTTCTCTGTAATTTGTTTTGTGATGATATCGGTTAATGAGAGTATTTTATTTATGTTGCTACCTAAAAACAAGTTATTTGGTTGGGTATAGGTATAAAGATATTCTAAAGAAATACCAATATTTCCAATGTTTCTTATGGTCGACTCCTTTAGTTTCAAGCAAACCATGTATAGAAGTATGAAAGAGTCTTTTTTAGATTACGAGAGCAATTTTTATTTTTATAAAACAAATTATACGGCTTGACAATAAATTTTCAGCAACGTCTGTCAGCCTAGTAAAATTTAAAAAATTTACTTGACATAGTATATTAATTCAAATATATACTTGGTATTTTTACTATTATTATTATTATTATTAAGTAGATATTCGAGAAAATAAATAAATTATGGTAGCTATAATAGCAAATTTTATTCTATGTTTACTTGTGTCTGTGTGCACTATATCATTATATTATTATAAAATAATATAATGTAATATTATATATTTTAACGTTAGCGTGCATTTTTAGAATAAACATGTTAACTATATAAATATATCAAGTATATAAATAAATATTTATTTACAAATTGTATATTGCTTTTATATAGTAGGATAATATTATTACAAAATATTTCAAACCATCTAAATTAAATTTTTATTTATTGACGAGCATAACAATTTAAAAGTAACCATAACTTTAAGCATAGACCTTATAAATATTTATTAAAATGTGTGAAACTGAATATATTTCTTTTCTTTTTTTGAGCTTCTATAGTATACAGTAATTATATTGAAATGAATTCAGTGGTTTCCAAGCGTGATTGTCAAAAATTTGACAATTTATTAAAACTATTCTAAAAGTTTTCTTTTATAAAAATAAACTTCTGGATGGAAAGTGTCTGATTAAGGCTGTCGGGACTGACAGTAATCGTTCTCAAAATGAAAAAAAATGGAAATTCTAAAACTTTCATTCAGGATCGCATCGAATTCAAAAGTATTCGTTTTTTTTTTTTTTTTTAATCAGACTAACCTTAAAAATACCTTCTCAACTTTAACGTTATGCATATTATACCAGTGTAAATTTGTGTATTATAATAAGTAGGCATAAAATATTTTTTGGTCAAGTCTCATAATATTTTTATTTTGGAGACACGCATTATGTCTTATTTTTTATATATTCCTAATGATCCCGAATCATATTTAATTTTCATATATTAAAATGACATTATGGTATATTATGTAAATTATATCATGTATATTTATAATTAGTTAGCCAGTATATTCTAGTATATTCATGTCTGATGCACATATGTAATTTAACGAGTCAAAATATTTTGTAAAATGAATATTGATAAATCTTACTATATTTGGCACAATGTGTTATTATATAGTTATTTAGAAAAATTAATCAAGTATCTTCCTGTGATATTTTTGTAACAATCATAACTAAACATTATTTAAAATATGTTCAGCGTAATGTAGAATTTTTAATTTAATGTAGATATTTAAAAATGTATATGTTTACAAACTTCAAGGAGACCATTAGTAAAATAATAAAGTCACACAACACATATGAATTAAAAATGATATATTATTGTATGACTATATAATATATATAATCATAATATTCATAAATTATAGATTACTCTCCTGTATACAATATAATATTTGCTACAGTGTTTTCATATTATATTGAGGTCGATAACTGTTAAATATTTTAGTATGTCGATTCGGTGGGGCCCAAAAACAAAAAGCCCTCTGTCCAAATGAAATATTCTGTCTTTATATAACGGTGCATGCATTATAATGCCTAATGTAATTTTATTATACTTTTAAAAAGTTGTAACGATTTAAATAATATGTGCATAGATTATACTTTTTATTTATTGTAGTAAAATAATTTACCGTTTGTTATAATAGTACATTATTAGATAATGCGTATTACACTGCTTTTGATTATAATCATATAAGCTATACTGAAATAATATAAATTGAACATTTTATAAAAACATTGATTTTTCTATACATATTTAATTACTCAAAACTGAAGGCAATTTTTTTGTTTAACTTTTCCCATTTCTCCTGCAGTACTGTATACTTTGCCTATATTATACCAGAGCAACGATATTATTATAATCTGAAGTCATCAAGTCTATAGTGTTATTACAACCATATTATACTACTATGAAAATATTATTTTGACCCATTATAATATTATATACAGCAATACCTTTTAGTTTTGAGTTTACGATATTTTTACTCTTTCTCCAATGCGAGTTTAAATTGACTTGCAATGTTAAACTATATAAGTCACATCAACAAAAGTTGACTCAGACATTTTTAAAACGTATTTAGTATCCAATAATGTACCGAAAGTCCAAACTATATCGTAACAACGGTAAAAATATATTATATTTTACAGCTGTATAGAAGCTATATATTGAAAGTACACGTGTCACGCATAATATTATACATTAAAGTGTGACATTTGAGCTAGAAAAATAAACGTTGCTATTTATAAAAATATTATAGTGACCTACTAGAACAAAATAAAAATATAATGGTATTTTTTTAATAGTTTTACCATCACCGTTGTATATATGCGAATAGCAAAGAGAACGAATTAAAAAATATAATATTGTACAAAAATTTCATAAATAGAAATAAAAAATATCGAGTTAGTTCTCTGTTTAAGGAGCAAAAAAAAAAAATAAACGTTTAAAAATTTATCAGAGTATAAAAGCCAAAAAAAAAAGGCGGCCAAACCTCTGCGAAATTTCACTGCTTTATCGAAATTAACATTTAAAACGAAAAGTAGACCACAGTCTGTAAACATCTGCTGTGCACCCGCGTAAACCGCCAGCCACGCGGACTCCATACGCGCGCGCTTTTGGTCCGAAAAAACCGCATTAATATTGCAACGTGGTGTTTTTATTCATTTTTTTTTCGATTTTGTTTTTTCTCGCGAGTTAACTCCCCGGAACGGTTGTCGGCCGTACAGTGGTTATCCTTCAAAGGCAATCCCGTCATAGTAATAATAATAATAATAATAATAATAATATGATCTCACTGGAACGGGGTTTGAAGCGCGCAACGCGCTCGGAATAATTGAAGCACGTAAGAGATTCGCATCGTTCTGAACAATAATAAATAATAATATAGTTAAAAAAAAAAATAGTGAGTATAGTACAACGTTTGTGCGAAGCCATACAAAGACAATTCGTCACGATTGGGCCCCTTCCACCACGATAATCTAGTCAAACGACCTGCCCAATCGTCCAACCAGTTTTGACCATCAGTTAGGTATGTAATTTATTGCTCTAATTCGATTATTACGCGTTATATATGTCACCCGAGAAAAAAGCCTCTGCTACATATATTTTATAAGCATAACAGCCTTTGATTATAATATTGCCGATTAGACGACACGAATTCGTTTTTTACACCACCGCCCTATAAACCTATAATATCTGAAACAATGTCATCGTGGAATTGACGTGTAATGCAATATACAAATAATTAGCATTAAGGTTACACCGTAAAAAACTGCACAGAATGATATTATTTTATTATCATAATTATAATTTTTTATTATTATCATAATGCTGTAATGTTTCTGCTTTTGTTGCTGTTACTGTTGTTGTTGTTGTTTTTGTTGTATAGGGTATATGACTTAATATTATTATAGGCCGTTTATTTCGAACGACTTCAGAGGCTACGATGACAAAATAGTATAATAATTTTCATTATTCGGTATAAATTCAATAAACGCAAACACCATAATAAATTATATTTAAGACATGTCGACTAAATATCAAACAATATATCAATACTTTCGTCGTTTCTGTTTATTATATTATATTATTTATATTATTACTGAAGTGTCATACCAAATAATTTTATAACTTAATCTAACCTCAGTTAATAGTTTCTATGAATTGAATCGACAAACTCCGTCATTATTATTTTTTTATTGCAATTAAATACTTCATATTTAAATCTTATTATGTAAACGTCACTATTCTTTAGAAATTAGAAATACCTATTAAACTGTATATTGCAATGAAATTTAAATCTGTTCACCATAATCCCACACCTTGTCAATTATTTTTCGAGTATATTATTTAAGTTTCTTGCAAAATGAACAGTTTTGTAGAACGTTTTATGTCGTAAAAAAAATATTATTATTCTTTTTAATTATACGCACAATAAGGCTCGTTGTTTAAATATAAAAAAATATTCTGTATTCAAAAACAAATTAAAAAAAGTTTAAAACTTCTAAATATTGTGCTAAAATATAAAAGTATGAAAAACTTAAAAAAAAATTAATAAAAGGATTTTACAAAAATAAATTTCTCGTTTGATATTTAATACTTATCTCTCTGTAAACAAGACAATCCACTTATTGTAAACGATATTTCTATAACATTTACTATATTATTAAAGCATGTCTTTCATGAACTTTATATGTAGAAACTAAAATACATAACATCTTTTCATGTCTATTAAAAACGAATAATGTATTTTTTATTTTTAAACAATGATATAAATTACTGTGTAATATTATAATATAATGAGTTCAAATATGAATAAATATTATTAACTGAAATAGTTATTAAATACGTAAATTCGTTAATTTGTAAATTTAGCAAAAGCTTATTTAAAAATAAAAATACTTTAAATTGTTCAACTACTGTTCAATAGTGTATGTGAAATCATCTATGGTATTTTTAAAGCGATAGTACAGAAACTTTTTTGTTATGAATGTTTTTTTTGTTTAAAGAATTTAATTTATTCCAAAGTTTCCTATCGGAGCCTACAAATAAGAGCACAATATAATATAATATAATATAATATACATACGTAGCATGTCTTACATGAATAATTTTTAAAATATTTTAACATGGTTATAACTTTTAACGTTTATCAACTACTGATATTATGATTTAAAACTTTTACTGATATTTAGTTTTAGACTGCGTTACAATTCAAAAATAAATACTTAACAACTATCATTTTTATTATTTATAATAGACATATTATAATATATAAAAAAAAATATTCACTTAAAATATCGATTTTGTTGAATAGAAATACTATTACTCAAAATTATTTATAACTACTCAAAACCATTAATTAATTGAGTATAAAAAAATTGAAAACCATATAGAGTGATTCTAGCCATAGATTCTTTAGGCACGCAGTTTGTAATGTATACAATATATAAATTTAATTTATATAGATATTGTCTAGAGAAAGTATAATGAGCCTTAATAATATCCATTAAGGAAAATTAATTATTAAAAATATGTGTTTACAATAGAATAAAATAAAAAGAAATATTTATTGTACACGTGATATAAATATAGTGCCATATACGAGTATATGGCACATAATTTTAATCTGAAAGGCGTTTCTAGCGATACGGTCTAGAAAAATTCAAGGCGTATTTGGACATTATAATAATAATATATGCAGTCATGAACGAGGTCACGTGCGTTTTGGAGTGGTCACGAACGTTCATCGAATCCTATGTATACGATCCTTTGAGACTTTTCCGGGAAAAACTCGTGTCCTTCGGACCAAAAAGTTCCCGAAGCGAAATAAATATAAAAAAATCCTTGCCTGCATGTACGATTAAAATATTTTCTTTAACCTTTTATTTTATTTTGTTTGTTGTTGTTTTTCATATATATATATATTTAATGGATTTTTAAAGTGTTTTTTTCCGACAATAATCTGTAAAGCGTAAGAGACGTTTGGAGAAATATTTTTTTTCTTCCGCCTCACCGCCATTTCTTCGCTTATATAATTCAAAAATGTATTACCGCAAAGTCTTTAAAAAAGCCTCTATCCCGTGTAGGTTACATTACTGTTATTGACAATGTTGAAAATTTAATTTTTTTCCTTTCGGACATATTTCACTGTAGTATTAATCTACGATTTATGAGCCTGGGGGACTGCTAAGACGAAAGTATAAAAATATAATATGTTTTTATAAATCAATATTTATTTACATTTTTATAGTATTCGCAATCCAGTCAACAGGTACACTTTATAATCGCATGCATCTTATTCTCTTTTAGTTTATAAAGAAGCACGTTCACAACGATTTGTTTGGTACGAATATCCAAGGAAGTCTGATAACAACGAACTCGAACTATCCGTGCGATGTGAATTAGTTATTATTCCCGTCAGACTTAATTTTAAAAAACTTAAAAGTGTAAGGTTAAGTACAAAGTACACGGATTTCAAAACTAAATTTAACTATTTCGGATCACAACAAAAACTTGAAAATTTAATGGAATTTATACGTTTTTTTTGTCATCTTTTATGTTTTGGGATCGTGTATCCATAAGGATTATAAACGTGTAAACTTTCCTTGCGTAGTATTAGTTTTTAAGTGTTTTTGGTGTTAGAGACATCTGCGATAATGTAGGTATTTCTACTTTCCATGCGCCGTCTACTGGAGTAACTAAAATACACATGTGAAATAAAAATAATATTTCACTACCCTTTTACACATCCTAACAACCCCGCAGAGATTCCTGAAAAAATGTATATTTTGATTAACATCTGGAACTTATTCCCATGAATATTTTTCGTGCAACTCGTAAAATCATTCTTCAGATTCAAAATCAGTCCACGACATAACATTTTTATTTACAGTACGGAACCACTGTTGTATACATTATATTATACACATTTGTATAAAAAATGTACATATATTTATTATACATTTTATTTTCGGTGGTGATATATATCCGAAGATTCAACAATTGAGATGTTTTAAAAAGCTTTGTGAAGAATATAAATTCAAAACTGTTTCTATTGTTATCACCTGTAGTTGTTGAGAGAAATACATATTAATATATATATATATTATACCTATATGTGTGTGTACAATGTTTTAATTTTTTTTTTTTTTTAGACGACGAAATATAGTATGGGTTGTGCTAGTGATGACGGATATTTTAATAATGAAGGGCTAGTGCAAAGATCAGACATATGTTTTATCCAGATCTTAGTTAAAATCTTTATATTTCTGTGAAATAACTGTACAAATATGTTCACTAGATAGCACTACTAACACACACATTAATTGTCTGGTAACAATAATCTCTATAGTTTATTATGTTTGTATACAACATAATATTATTAAGTCTACTATACTGTCTATAAGTATTTAACGATAACGAATAACCATTGTTTGCTTAATTTAATTTAAAATTAATCAAGTTTACACACAATATGTGTGCATTGCTATGATAATATGCTATAAATAAATATGCTTTAAATTTTATTTTATTAAAACTGGAGTGTTTTTTTTTTTAGTTCAGCTTCATAAAGCAGTAATTACGTACTTAATTCTTTATTTTAGAGATTTTAAATATCTTAATTTATTCTTTTTAAAATTAATGAATGTGTTGAATAAAAAAACGTTTACTATATAACTTCGTACTATATTGAACTTCTCAAATTAAATGCTGTGATCAATATTAATTAAGCGAAACAATAAATAAAATCATAAAACGAATTGTAATATATTATTAAAACAAATATGTGTTTATTAGAGATTAAATAATTACGTTTTAGAAAACGATTGAAATATTTTCTGGTTACTGCATAAGATTTATTAAATTCCATATTTTTGTTTATTAGTTACATGGGCATATTATACTATTTAGTACGCTCAACTCGAAGTATTTAGACTCAATTTCGCAAATTTTAGTAAAATAATTTTTTTCTCGTAAAATTCTCGTTACATGGAATGTGTTTTATTTTATGACTGATGAATTGGTGATATTAATTGAACGCATATAATATACTTCTTTAATTTATAACTTTTCAAACAAACATTAAACGTTTGATGCAGGAAAAAATAAAGTAAAATTAGTAAAAAATAGTACTAAATAGAAAAAATATTAGTGGTAATGAAAGGTATTAAGTAAGCGTATATTTGTTCTCGTCGTTGAAATTTCTGAAACAAGAGATCATTCTCTTTGTCATATTTGGTTTTGTGCTCTCTTTCTCTATTTTTTCTCTCGTTCTACCTCTCCCTCTCTGTGATTTAGCTTTTTCTGTTACATCACCAAACAACCGATAGTGAAATAATACGACCAAGTCCTTTACTCAAAATTAAATCAAATTTGCTGTGCATCTATATTGACGTACAGCTTACGTTTCAATAAAATAAATAATAAAAATAACCAACAAACTGGCGTAGACCGACTACGAATGGATAGTAGCAAACCCGACGGCGCGAGGAGTGAAAGATAAAATAATTGAGGGGCAAACGCGAAGTAGTGGAATGAGACACGGGTAGAAATAAAGCAACCCCCGGGCGAGGATCTCGTTAGTCGAAAGGGTCAATAAGGGATGTTTTCTTTCAATATGAACCCACCACCTACTCATTCCGCCGCCACTAGACTTAAACGTACTCTTACACCGCCACTCGTTTATCCCGAGCAAAGCGCGGCTGTCCACCATTGTACACCCCTGTGCAATATTTTTCTAATAATATAATATGCCCTAAAACATCTTGTGCATATTTACTTAGTATATATATATATATATATATATTTACGGTAGAGTGTACATGTAGAGAACGCTTGTTTTTGCCGTGTCCGGAAGAAAAAATATAAAATCTCGTGCACCGTTGTTTGTTTGCGTTATTCCACCGGTTGTTTGTATATATACAACGAACAATAAATATATGTTTTATGATATACATATACATATACATTATACATATATATATATATAGGTAGTTTATGTATAATATTAAACTGAATATCGGGAATTGCGATACATATACCGTATAGCGACGGTGGTTAGTTACCTATATACTGTTGAAGAATGGGTCGTGGATAACAGAATGAACGCCATTACGATATTTGTACAGCCTTTTCAGAGGTATATATATATTATTATTATATATAGTAACAGAATGTTTTACATCGTCCATGTTATACTGACATGAAGTGACCGACGGAAATGGTGCGCTCGACCCCGGGGGCTATACAGTGTTTGTTCGGACCCGAGTACATAGTATATTATACCGATGCGGATCCCGAAATTGCGCTGCTCTAGATAAAAATAATAATAATACAAATAGTAGTAATAATAATGATGACGATGACGATGATGTTGCTGATGACGATGAAATAAAACACAAACGAACAACACATGGGTACATAATGTATAAAACTCGAATGTATTGAAGTCAAGAATTGTTTTTTTTTTTTTTACGAATAGGTTCAAGGATTATTTATACTTCTACTACAATACACGTATACAAACACTATTCAGTAGAATATTATAATAATATAACGTCATAATTTGTCTTTTTGTTTTTCAATAACTGAATTTTATATTATCTTAGAATATGCATTATTTATATACGTAGTTATATTTGTATGAAAAAAAAACTTATAAAGTATTCAATAAATCACAATGTTAGTAATACAACCAATGACCGACTATAACCTATATATCAGTGTACATTTTTTGAAGTATATTTTAATCTATTTTTTTACTTTTTCACATTTCGGTCTTAAAAATTAAAATGTATAATTTAAGAAAATAAAACCTCTCTTTTGATGCACATTTTCCACTAAAACATTATAATGAGAATATATAAGTAGTAAGTACACACCTATTACATAAAAGTATATAAATATAATATACCTATCTTAAGTTTACTTATAATAATTCATAACACACTTTCAGAAGAGACTTGAATTATTTTTTTTATTTTTTTTATTGAAAACATTTATTGTTTATTAAAATGTTAACAAATATTTAAAGACGGTATTATCTTTTTCAAATTACCTATACTTATAGTATTTATAAGTGGAGGTGGGATACAAGATTATTTGTAGCAATTGCTTTGTGTCTAAACTCTAAATAGGTAAGTGGGTGACTGGGTCCAGGTCGGTATCTTTAATGTGTACACGAAAGAAACATTTACCTATATAAATATAATTATAATATACAGTATATAAAAATATTTAAAATATATATTATGCTTCAAAGACTCGAAAACTTCGCACTACCACTGTATTTATACATTTTAATTGAAATTATAAGAGAATAAATACTTTAAAAAGTATAACTTCAATCATAACCTACTTTAAAACTGTAATTCTATTACATTAAAGTTCAATTGAAATCTACCTCTGTCGTATTTTAAGCATAATATACAATAAGCACATTGATCAAAAAACTCTTCAGAGTTATTAAAACGTATAAAAAGTTACTTAATTTTAAATTATTTAGTATAATATAAATTTAATATAATGAAATTTAATTTATTGTTTTTTTTTTTTATATATAATAATATTATCTAATATATTAATATAGAATATAAAAACCATTTTACTGAAACTATTTTAACTTCTATACAGTTTAATTAATTATTATTATTACTATTTTAATGTACTATAATTAAAAATTAATTTACAGAAATATTTTATAGATATACTACAATGTATATATTTAATAATTTTATTTATTCCAAATAAAATAATCAAATACCATATTATACTATAAATTTCCTATTATTAATTATTAATTTACATTACAGATATAAATCTTATAATATATATATATATATATATATATATCTTATAATATTATATGTATATATAAATTTTAAATTTATATATACATATATATTATTTTATATTATTATACTGATGAACATTATTGTTGCCTAAGTATGTTATAAAGCCATAAAGACCCTTCACGTATGTATTTATAAGAACGTCAATAAATATTAACTCTTCTAAGTTCCCAATCTGATTCACCTTATAATCATAATGAATTGTATTAAAATCAATACCCATATTATCATATTTTATTGAAAAATGGACTATAACAGAGATGTAGTTAAATTGCCTACCTTGAACGCCGTTTTATAATTTTATTTTAAAACCTAATTTATTAAGCTTGCAATGAGCCTAAATTTGGTTGTGGCAAAAATATATTTATTGCATAAATTAAGGTAGGTAATTTCTATACAAAATTCATTTCATTTTTGGTTTAAAAATGTGGACGAGTAGACAAAAGGAACATATTATGTATATGATGTAATCAAGTATATTGGTGGTTGTTTTAACTAATATTACCCTTACCAACATATTATCTAAAAATTAAGTATATTAGTAGGTATACTATTGAATATGATTTCAATTTGGTATCGCAAGTATTGAAATATATTTGTAAAATAGTCATGTGATCCCAACTTTAGAGTAATTCAATTACTTCAATCACCTAATAATAAATTAAAATGATTAAAATGATGAAATTATGAAATAAAACTATTTTATCTTTGTATTTATATTCGAAGCAAGTTTATTAATTTTAATTTACCATTTATGGTCTTATTAATTATAAAAAATATATTTATTGGTCAATCGCTAATGTATAATATTAATATTATAAACTAGCCAAGTGCCTCTTTCAGAACACAGTTATATTATACATTATATATATACACATATATATATATATATATATAATTTGATGACTTGGAAACACTTAATACAGCTATACTTTGTTTGTTATTTCTAAGTATATATAATAAAATGCATTGATTTAATTAAAGCAATATTTATGGATGAAAACAATTTAATTTCCTTTTAAAATCATATTGTATCTTTTTAAATACTTAATAAAACTTCTATATAATAGCAAGGTAACAGAGGAGTATTTGATAAATGTATTATTTAACCACAAATATTAATTTCAGTGATTTAGTATGGGTATTATATGTATACTATTACAATTGAATTTACGAGGAGAAATGTCGAGAAACACAATAAAGACCATTCATATAAAAACAGGAAACGAAGGGGACTATTATACGTATATTGTAACCCACAATAAATATTTCAAAAATCAACAATCATGTAATAATGTATACAACATATTATATAATATATAATGATCGATTTCTGATCACATAAAAAAATCTCTTTAATTTTTAGCAAATAAAATAAACGTTCTGATTTTCAAAGCTTAAATAAAACATTGATTGTTTATTTATCTATTTATTTATTTTTAGTATTACTTACTGTAGCATATTATAACAATAACAATATTACATCGAGAATGCTAGGCAACAATTTCATTTTAAATTTCATAAAAAATTCATCGTCTTATATAATTATATTTGTTGTATCTCTATATAGTCATGTACGATGTAACTAAGTCTTTATTGTTTTACTAAACGACTTATAAAAAACTATAATTGAAAATCTTACAAGTATATGTTTGGCACATGCTCAATACTATTATCTATAAGAATACACCATTTTGATTACAATAGTTTTAAAGTCTAACAGTTTAGCAACGCTAACGTTAGCAAGTTAAGTATGTACAAAGAAAACAATAACCGTATTTTAAATAGTTTTTCTTTCTATCAATAGAACAATGTAACGTTCACATCCATTCGGTTTCAAGCGCTTTCAAATTCATATATTCATAGTATATTTCTTTATAATTTCAATTCATCAATTATGGTATGATTATTTGATTATTGTAACCATCGTTCGCTTTGCCGCCATCAAGCCACAGCACATTAAGCCGCATATACATGATTCACTTTTAGTGATCATTTTGGATGAATCGTCTGCAGTCAACCAAAAGTTGAACACTACCCAAATTCGTTCATCGTTCAATGTGTTTATTAAATTTTTATAATATTATCATGGTGTACATCATTAATTTTTATCGACTGGGTACCATTCATCTTGAATGATTATAAAAACACAGCTTAAGATAATAGAACAATTAATTATCTCTTCCGTTGTCGCTTTTTGCCGTTTCTGCAATACTTTACACGGAACACCACAAAAGACCAATAAAATTGGTTTGTATGCGATGCGTGTGTGTGTATTCATGTCCATACGAATCCATACTGATCACGAAAAATATTTCCAATATTCCTTTTCATTTCTAGCCCACCCACTCAAACAAACCCCGTGAAGAGGGTCAGCCGATGATCAAGTTACTTCTTTTAACCTATAAGGTAATGTTTCTTGTGTTCTATGTATCAGACCGATGTCCATTATTATAATAAATCGTTATTACTATTATTATCAACATCGTCATTGGTAAATATTTAATGAAAATTTGGAGTCCACAAACGACCAAGACTTCTTATGAGGTATTTTATTATGATTACTATTATTATTATTATTATTATTATTATAAGTTTATAGTTGCATAGTACTAATATTATAGTAGATAGTATTTGTTTTCTATAAAATATATTTTTTATTTCAATAACTTTAAAAATATTATGCAGTTATGTAAGTCATGTACATATAATAGTGATTAATGATTTGGATATCTGTGTTTTTTTCGGCGAATATAAGGTCTGATAAATAATTTAATTTTTTATGTTAGATTTAGAAAAGAGATACCTATTTTAAATAAATACTAAAATTATATTTATAAATTACCAATGACTATGCTAAAATTTTATTATATATTAAAAAAAAATTAATTTATATACAAAGTAATTAACCGTGTTTGACTTTCATTTATATTTTAATGATGCGGTTATTAAATAAATCTTATTTTTTGATATTTCTTAGTATAGGTATTCAATATTGAATTGTTATTTACTTACATTTAAATTAATCATTATTTTCACTGTTAATTAAAAAAGGTGATTTCTTAACATTTTTACGAATCTTGATTAAATTTGGATGAGTTTTATTTTACCTAAAATTTAAATTAAATATAATATTTAGCATAGTACTTATTTTGGTCAAAACTTTTTTACAAACTACAAAACACTAAAAACTTCAATTTTAAAATCACCATAGTCCTTATTCCATTGAAAATATTAGCATGCACTATTATTATTTTTAACTCTAATAATTCAAAAACCATTCGTTTAACTTTCGATTTTAATACATAAACATTAAACAAAAAATCTTCAGATTAACATTTTACAGTAATAAGAAGATTTTCACTTTAAAAACAGAAATTTGTAAGTCACTCCTTAAATAGCATAAAATATGTAAGTAGGTATTTAAAAATAATATGATTTTTAAGTACCTATACTTGAAAATTCTAATAAAAATTTAAATAGCTTCATTATTTTAAAGAATGGCGGTGATTGTGTGTGGTGAATTGCCAAGTGTACTATTAACAAAATATATTCAAATATTTTTTTATACATTAACATTTATTCTATACAGACACGTCACCAGCTATTTATTAGGTTATATGGATACTACTCAACTGGCCATAATACGTTTTTACACAACAAACTTTTAGTTCCCAAAAGACAAACTAAAATATTATGTGATGTCAGGTGGGAGAAAGAAGGGATATGAGTTTTTCACAAAGCTCGTCTGAGTTAATCGCAGAGAATCCGCACGTACATATATCAATTATTTCTAATGGTTAGTCAACAAACAAAAGCTAACAGTTTCTACTGTAGATATAAAGATTTACTTTTCAAACTTAATATCTATAATATAGATGGGATGTGTTTCTAGTGAGACACCGCAATACGTATAACGTAAAAATAATAATTATTATTCCCGTCGTCTCGTCGTCTGGTCACAGCACGGGATGATACACGCAGCATATAATAATATACTTGTATAATATGATATTATTGTTATTATTATATAGATTCGTTTTTCACGTAAAACCTTGTAAATCCCTGGTGGGTCGTCGCACGTGTCGAAAACAAGAATAATGCACATTATACGTAATATATATATATTATGTTTAATACACACGTGCGCCGTAGCACGAGATCACTTTAAACGGGTTTAGCTTGCTCGATGTGCACGTCACTTATATACATATATATATAATATATATACATGTGTCAGGGTGTGTTCATGTAAGTGTACAATAATGTATATACTTTAAACACGCGGTACACGTCTTTCCGTCTCTCTAAACAACAACCTGCCGAGGAGGAAAATGGAAAAGAAAAAGTTGGTCTGCAGAATCTCGAGTCATATAATAGTGTATCGTAGACCCGAAGGAATGTTTGAGTTTTCAAATCGGTCGAATAAACTTTGACGAACGCTGTAGAGTTTCTGGCCTTCTCTATTGTTGTTTCCATCGTCTGCATTGCATTAGACCGTTATTATCGTTAGGTTATTATTTATTTTTGAACTCGCTCCGATACGACAAAATCACGCGCAAACGAATTTTAGTGAAAATCTAAATTCTCCACCGCTAACACCACCTCACTTGAATTTTGCATAATAAAGGTAAACAATGGCAAACATAATAAATTATTGTATTTGTGGCAAAAAAGTTATTATTTAACTTGGAAGACGACGACGTCGACGTCATGTTTTATTGATAAATGCGGTCTCCAGAAAGGGTATTTGTGTTGATTTAACTACAACTGGATGCTATATTGCCATTTCAGTTTCTTTTTAGGAGCACGCGACTAATAATAATAATAATAACCATAACTATAATAATAAAAAGGGTAAATAACAATTCGCATACCGAACAAGACATTTACCGAGTTGTTTTTTTTAAACCAATTGGAGAAATAGCACGCGATGGAAGAAGAAAACGCTGCAGGTAAACCCCTTGGGTGTGTTTGCAAAGTTTTTTTTTTACTTTAAAACAGAATAAATCTGAGGATTTTACAAAACAGGGATTTGCCCAGATTATTTCGCTATACATAGGTATATAATATATGTGTATATAAATGGCCCAGGCGCGTATATATAAGGTTGTGATGAGGGGTGGACAAAGGGAGAAGGGGGGTCATGTTGATGTCCAGGATTTTCAGAGGATCCTTTTGCAGCGCATAGTAGTCGTTGTCGTCGTCGCCGTCGTCGTCATCGTCGTCGGGTATTAAAACGCAAAGTAGTCGACGAAAACCGGAGATTTGCCGGTGATAAGTTACCCCGTAAATTATCATTTACCTCGGATGCGCAGTGTACTTACGCGCGCATACCTACGTTGATATCATTGCACTACTGCGCGGGCACTGTTGAACCTTTGATCCGATTTAGGTGAAATTTTATTTCGAAAAGTCGTAGCGATGACAATAAATTTTACGGTTTTTACTGGAGGAATGGCGAGGGCGACGGTAGCGGCGGTGACTATCCACATTTAGGTCGGTAAATCCGATACAAATAGCCACATAAACGTCATTTATTATACGCGTCTACATCTACTGCAGTATAATAAAAATAAAAAAATAAAATAACCATATATAGAATATAATATACTTTATATATTACGCGTATGGGATTATATCAGCATTAAGCCTGTATTGACGGTAAAAGCTTTTTTTTTTTTTTGTTTTTAGTTTTCATCGAAAATAAAATAATAAGCCATTAGCGCCGGACTCGAGTATAATGTGTATAGTAATATTTTTGGTGCGTCGACTGTTCCTTGGTTAAGTTGGTAATGACTTGAAATTTTTTCCCCCCCGTGCTCAAAACTTTGCACGTTTTCAAAGTCTAAAAGTAAACAACCCGTGAACGTTTAAAACAGTGTATGCGCAGAGAAGCGGCTGGCCGTGAATATAATGTCTTTTCCTTTTTGTTTTTAAAACCTTATTAGTGAATATGTATATGCAACCGAGCAGTTGGAAATACTCGGTGAAAATTGTAATTAATTACTCAACCATCTCTAACGTCGCGGTACTATATATATATATATATACGATCATCGTCGTATAGTATAATGTAATATATATAATTATTATATGGGTGTGTGTTTAATATACGCTGTACGTACACATAATATGATAGTATAATGCGTACGCGCGCGATATATATTTATATATACGTATGTATATACCGCTCAAACTTTGCCGACTAATGGCGTTTGGACGTACAACACTATTATGAAATAATATAATATAACGACCCCGTGTCCATCAAATACAATATTATCATATACATAATACCATAATGTACCTACACACTACACCATATAATATGGGTATAGGACGCGTATACACGGTGAAACAAACGCGCAATTAAAAAATAAATGCGTGCCATAATACGCGTCGTTATGTGGCTCGTAATAAAAAAAAAAAAAAATCGGTTGTTATTTTTAATATACATGGTTGTAAAATATCGCGGTATAATAGAACTTGGTAATATTGTGCACATCGAATTCCGCAAAGAAAAATATCAAAAAGACTGTATAAATCGCTTAACGCGATAAATCATATTACGTGGTCGAATTGACCAATAGGTTCTAAGAAACTATACGAATAATCATATAGGAAATTCAGTCGCAACGATTTAGTCCTTATTAACCGATTGGGTGCAAACCGATTTCAATGGTATTAGTGAGAAAAAACGGGGAAAATAGGTAATCGCTTTGCTGTAAAGTCAGCATCGAGTGGACTTCGTCATTGTGGACATTGCTGCAAAAATTCGTTAAATTTAAATTTAAATTTTTATGTTTGATTATTACACCATAAAAAAAATGTATGACTCATATTACAAGCATATTTATTTTATTAATTTATATCATTAGATTAATTCTTTTTACTACTAACTACTATTAATAATGCTATTTTAGTCGTTTGAATTAATTTTTTGCCGAAAATACTACTTTTGTTTTGTTATTAATATTTAATAACCATAATAGAAGGTATAAATGTATATTATCATAATACATTAATGTTATTAACTTTTGAGTTTATATCCGCACTTACCATATTATAACAGTGTAAATAAGTTTGTGGTATAAAATATATGCAATATCATAAAATTTATCTAAATATTGTTGAAGATGTTTTCGCTCATATAAAATATAATAATTTAAATACGTGCAAAGTCGAAGTTTCCTGGAATAATATTTTTGAATTACATTATAACAAAATAACAAAAATATTTTCTTTCCCCTAATTATTAAAAAAAAAAAAAAAAAACCAGAAAACTATTTACTTATAACCCCCAAGGTATCAAATGTGTTCATATACCTAGCAAAAAAGATATTGATGTAAAAAATCTTATTATTTTTACTGCTCTAAAAGATGATATATAATATATATCATTGTAAAATTAATGCATTCGTCGCATGTACTCAGAGTCTAAAAATACATTTATAACATAGTGCCCATAATATTGCATACGAGGAGACGCTTATATAATATATAAATTCATCCTTTATACACGCACACGTGCAAATATACACGATTTAGGTAGTATAGGTAATAATAATAATAATATTGACTTCGGGAATATTTAGTATAGTTTAACTGATAATCGAAAGAAGAGGAAGGTATAAATGTCGTGATTTATGTTACGAAATTTAACACTCCGCCAAAACATGGCGTTTCGTCCAAAATATATACAAATCTTCCCATTGCCTCTCTGCGCAAACATAATATAATAATATAGATATATTATGTATACTATATTCTACTATATACACCTGTATAAATAGTGTAGGTACAATAATATATAATATGGGTGCGTTTGTGTGCTTATACATATAAACGCATTATATCCTTTGCGTGAGATTCAATACGCCTGCAGCGGGGTATATAATAATATTATATACTATAGTGTATATATAAGCCAATAAATTTCGATTTGAAATTGTAATATCGTTATTATTGTTATTACTATTATTATACGCGAGCCGGTACCGCCGATAGTGAATTCAAAATACATTCATCAATCAGAGACATCCCGATCCCGGCGCTGTGTATACCCGTAAAATATAATTTTACATTTTATAACAGTATAATATGACGTATACAATATAACTCGCTCTATTAATTTAAACCGTAGTCTATGCTAAACATTGGTACACTTCACTGAACTTAATACGTGGACCACTGTAATACCGGAATAAGATATTTATAATGAGCATCGTCTATGAAATCGTTAAATGTTATTGCACGACGGTTATATCAAATTGTATTAGATTGTTTCGATAATAATATAATATTTTTATCAACGGAAGATTCAGCAGCGATAATTATCATTATACTTTTATATTTTATAAGTACGATAAAAACATTATTTAAAATTGCTTTCTTAAGTTATTTAAACTATGGTATTATAATATTGCGTCCGTGTCTTCTCTTACCATAATGTTTGATTGTTACATACAATAAAAACATAGGATGATAACGATTTAAGTGCGACTAAACATTAATCGTCGTTTGATCGGAAACATACTCATTTTTCAAAAGCTAAAAACCTACTTGTTTCACATTATTACTTTAAGCTATACATTTTTTAACTCTTTGATTTACAAACCTGGAAATTTTGAGTATGAAAAAGTATATCAAAAATATGTGATATTAATTCTGATTAAGAAAATATTGAAAGAAAAGTATAATACTGTAATTTAATATAAACCCCGTGTAAAAAATGTATAAATATCAATTTATAGTTTTGTTACTGTATAGTGATTAGTGAATATGTTCAGCCTACAGGCATAAAAAGATTATTATTGGGCAATTATAAATAATCCCTTTCCCGAGCTTAAAATATGGCGGAGTATGGTCCTCACTTCTTCCCTAGAGTTTAAACCTAATTTCATCACTAATTACTATCGCATATTTCCTATACGAACAACTTACTACAACGAGCCTCATCGCGTGTGCTTCAAATAGTTGCAGTGCAGACAGTATGGCGTCGTTAATCCTTAATATTTGAATATTTTACGAATAATATTATCGACTAGAAAATATGAAATAAATAAGACTAAAAATGTGAATTACTGTAGTACAAATATAATAATATGTTTCATATTATGATGCTTTTTTATTTGCCAAAGACAATAGTTTTCCCGTGGTGCTTTGCAACCAAAAAAATGGCTTAGTCACGTCCGAGTATAAAAATAAATTAATGTGCCGGATAAGTATATTATATCGGTCTGTTTTCATACAGACAGCGTGGCGGTTAGCCCTTTCCTCCAGTATGTGTGTATCAGTGTACACCTAATGTATACTTGCATATGGGCCAACAAAAAAAACAATCTTTATCCAATCGTCTTTATCACCAAGACGCACATACACTATTATTATTTTACACTACAACGACCCCTTCCCTCAGAAATAATAATCATATATGGTATTATGATTTAAGCCTCCCACCACCGGAAATGAATGCTCTTCGCAGAAAACCCCATCGCGACTGATCAAAAAGGATATTATATTATTATTATTATTTTATTAAGCTGAACGTAAAAAATATATATAATATAAAAAGCTATTGCCTTTGTATACAATATACGTATATATAAATTATATACAGTACATATTCTTACGTTCGTGTACCGATCCCTTTTCTTATTGAGTACCAGAGCGTAAATGTGATTTCGTCCAACGACGACGACGGCGTTATAATTATTATTTTCTAAAGAGATGGTTTTTTTCTAGTATAAAAGCATAATATCTGTTTAAATCCATCTTATCGATCTTTCTCGACCGTAGTAGATGAACGAATGTTTGAATAGTGAACGCTTTAAGAATTAATATCTTCCCAATGTGAAAGAAATATTCGTAAAAAAGTGTAAAAAAAATTTCGCCCAACGTGGGGCTCGAACCCACGACCCCGAGATTAAGAGTCTCGTGCTCTACCGACTGAGCTAGCCGGGCAGTTGAAAACGTAGGTTGGACCAATGTCAATTAACACACAAACTAAATAATATTTAATTTTATTTATTCACAAATAATATGATATTATACTAATAATATACAAGTAAATTATTAACTATAATATTTCACACATACTACTAAATCTTATATTACAATAATACCTAATTTTTAAGTGCAATTTAAAACACTTATGTTTATTAATACATACCGTAATAATAAATATGAATTAGAACGAAATAGAAATTCTCAAAGTTAATAAATCATAATCAAACAAAGAAGTCAAGTATTCGCTATTTTTTTAACTTAATACAATTAATATTATAACAGTTTAACCTAGGTATTATCATAGAACTTGTAAGTACTAAGTTATATTTCTTATAAATTCTGTTTTAGATAGGTATACTTACACTTAACTTCCTTTAAATATGTGATATTTTAATTACGAGTTTATATTATAACCTAATATATTACATCAATGGTTATCTTCTGTATTATAAAATATGTAAAAATGTATAATAAACTTTACAATTTACTATACCTTTATGATGATTAAATTTGTTGTATAATAATTAATAAAAATCTAAAAATGTACCAACCTACTATTATTATTATTATTATTTATAATACAATTTTAAGAAAATATAATAAAATAAATAAATAAATAAAATTATAGATATGAATATAAAAACAAATAGCTACTTACTTAAAAAAAAACAACTTATTTCATTGAAATTCATAAATTATGGAAGACAATTTAATTTTTATTGATAAAAAAATGTATAGGTATTTATGATAGTATAGTATAATATAATATTATAATGTAGGTATAGTTTTTAAACTATATAGTACCATCAGCACTCACAAAATACTTATAAATTCCAATGTGTTATGACTGTTATGATATATTATACAATATTTAATATTATGTACTGACTACTGATAATATAGTGATATGTGTTTATAATATAGTTGAACATGGTATTTTTGATGGAGAGATGTGGTCACTACTCATTTCATGTTTTTGAGAGAGTTGTAGAGTGGAGGAGAAGGATAAAGTGAGTGAAAACGTTCGTGCGTGTGTGGCGCCGAGCTGTGTTTTTTTCGCGGTGCCCCGCCGGAAGCGGTGAACAATATTTTAAAACAGCCAGAAATGTCTCGGCCAAAAGTTGTTCGGGACAATAAAACCAATGATATATGAACATTTTTTACGGTAAAATAAAAATAATAACAAATAAGTACACAATATGCATTATAATACAACAGAAAAAATTATAGGGTGGCGTCGTAGTGAACAGAATAGTCCTCATCTGTGGTTTGCTATATATAGGTTAGCTATATACTATGAGTAGTATATCAGTTTTAATTTTTGAACGCATAATGCACATTATTATTTACAATGACAAGAATAGGAACATTAGCGACTATAATCAGATAAATAGAATGTATGTAAACGTCAATATTATATATGTATATAGGCTTGTATGTGTAGGATATATATTTTAAATTAGTAGATTAACGTGTGCCAAAAACACGTCATTGGTAGGCAACGTATTTTGTTTAATGCAATTTTGACGAGAATTCGTTAGTTAATTGTTTTGTTTTAAATAATTGTAATAAAACCTTATGATGACAGAAAAATAAAATAAAAACTAATTCAGTTTTATTACCTAATAAATTATAATGTAAGGTTCGATTATATATATATTAACCTAGCACCAACCATTATTACATCATTATTATCATTTTGTAAATGTCTTATTTCAATGACCAATGATATAAAAAAAAAATCTAAAACCCCAAATACTAAAAAACATATTTATTACAAACTGAAATACAAAAAAATATGATACATATTTAATGTGATAAAATTATTTTATTTTTTGTAAGTAGTAAGTATTGAATTTTAAAGCATTTTCTATAAAAGGTTGAGCACCAAAGCAATTTAAACAAAATGCCAAAAATCTTATAATAAAATATTATATAGTTCTTAATAATGGTAGCAGCTTATTTTAAAGTTTTAAATAGTAAAATTTCTAATTTTACATTATTATTTAAAATAGCATATCTATATTTTTTCAATTTGTATATTCACATAAAATGAAATAAATTATTATATTATAAAAGAACTTAAAATCATGAGGATTAATACAAAAAAAAGTAAATGTATGAAATAAATTTCTGTAAGACGGTACTTACTAGACTGTCTTAAAATAATTAAAACGGAAATATTCAAATTACACAACTTAGGCGCGTACTAGTTTCGAGCTTTTAACTTACAGTACTAAGTATATGCATGTACATAGACATTATAGTTGTCTTACTTGAATAATTTGTATAGCTCACAGTTAACTTTTATTTTTGGAAATAATTATTTCCATTGACAAGTATTTTCTTTTATTATAAAAATTTAATCACATAGTTATTTTTTTTAATTTAATTATTTAACGAATTTTTAAACAAAAATATCATATTATAATATTTTTATCATTAAAATAAATTAGCTTTTATTAATATTTACAAATATATAAATTAATCATTAATATTAATTTTATAAATTAATCAAATATTTTTAAATTTTAAATTATCTATTATGAAATTAGTTATTTCAATGGTTTTTAACTAAACAACTTAACATTTTATGAATTTCTAATTTTATAGTTTAGTTTTTTAGTAAGAGTACACATAAAATATTTATTCACTTTAATCGTACACTTATAGAATAATTGAAATATAAAAAATATGAATAAAAATAAACCCTTATTTTTGAAAATTACGGTTTTATAAATATTTTAGTTTTAATTATATTTTACATTTAACTATGTTTTACAAATTTTTTTAAAAAAAATCGGGCTGGTATTAACCGTAATCATTTAAAAAACTGAAACAAATATAATATATTATATATAAATATAATATTATCAATTTTTTTTTTTTACTAGCATCATTATAATTTTAATAAAATTATAGTTACCCTTCCCATGGTTTTAATTTATTTATTATTCATCGAAAACTATTGATTATTGGCTATATAGATTCTAAGCCATTGTACAATATACAGTTACTGTGACTATTTTATTATTAAATTTATGTCAACTGTTGCAAACAAACACAGTTAAAAATAAAACAGCACATAACTTATTTTAATAAAGAATCACGTAGTAAATCATATGAATACCTATTCAAAATATCGCACGGTAATTCATTCGTCCCTCATTGCTTCAGGGATTTAACCGTACAAAACATTTCCGTAAATACACCGTAATATTATTATTTTTTATTATTTCGCAAAAGTCCATTTATTCCGCCCATTTCTATGACATTTTTTTGTTGTTATTTTTTTTCCTTCACATTTCTAATAATATATCGCAAGATATCACATTGCCAGATTTCCTTTGCACCCCTCTCTGAAAACTATATTGCCCATTTTGGCACCAGGCGCGGGCTTTTCCATTCCCTCACCCACTGTTATATTATTACCGTTATTATTACACGTGTGAACCCGACAGCCGAAATGGGTGACAGAAAGTTACTTGGCTTTTTATATTATTCACGTCGACACGCAAAGTAATTCCGTCAAAACTGCACATGAAATTGCTTACGTTTTGGAAACCGAATTCCAGAGTCTGTAGTCGGTGCAAGTGTATAGTAACCAACTACTACCCGAACAACGTGTAACGTCCATTCGACTCGAAACGACTGTACTTTTCATACAATTTTCCGATTAATGGAAAAAAAAAAAATAATAATAAAACTGAATTTGTATTCCATGAAATATAATAATATAGAGGTAGGTATGTAGATGATGCAGATGATCAGCATCCCTTTGTAGAGAAAACGGTTGGATATTTTCGACTGTCAGCAATTTCACGGTATAGGTTTTGTCGTCTTCTGAATATGAATATGCATAGCTAGTAAAGCCTGTTTATAAATGTATTATATATGTGTGTATGTTATATATATAGGTATCTATAGTAGATACATAAACTATAATGTTATTTAGTATACACCATTGTCTGCGCGCGTGGGGACACTATATATGCGTGTGAATGGAAATTTCATACAATATGAAAAACAAGAAGATAAGAATAGCATGTCTCAACTCTTCACGTGACACTCCCGACAGTGTTATTTATATATACATATATATACGTGTAGGGTTATATGTATATATATATATACATTATATGTTATATTATTTATTATTATTATTGTACATTATACATACTGGTACGCCTTCAATGCCAATAACCCGACTGCACAAGATTTATGAGCATTTTAATGTAAAGCACTGGGTCGCCGGAATTCATAAAGGTACCTACAGAATTCTGCAGTAAAAACATTTATTATTAAATAATGCGGTGCTAAAATATGTTGATTGTTATTATTTTACGAAAACTGTGGCGTGTAAAAAAAAAATACACCACTGACGACGGTTCCTTGGATAAAGGCACAGTTTCTGGAAATGTCACCGAATCATAAACTCACTCACGGTGCAATAATGATTTCGTTAGGAAGACAATAGTGTCTCCGGAGAGACTTGGCAAAATATCAAAACCAAACGTACTTGGGATTACTGTCTAAATAAAATGTTTTCACCGCGACAAATGTTTGTAAATGTTACACATATACACATACAGTCGCACCCACAATTCCATATCATATTGTAATTTCAATTTATATGTTGTTGTTTTTTAAAATTTAAATATTAATTTCAAATATTTATAAATAGAATAAGTTTATTCATTATTACATCATAGCCACTTTTTGCATATCTTTATAATATATATGTTTGTATGTTTTGCATGGCACGCAGTAAAGTAATATTTTATGAGAATATAATATTATCTATAAGAAGAACAGCTAGCAGATTATTCTACAGTATTTACATTTAACACGCGTCGTTATGGAAACTTGTTTGTTTTCAAGGTCAAGACATTAGTAATACAAATACATTATAAATATAACTATCTCGATACTCCAATTATAAACTTCAATATATGTTGAGAAATCTATGCACAACAATCTTATTGATACCCAATCTCACTAAGTATGCACAACCCTAAACTTGGAATATTAACTCAAAGTTTGATGGTCTGCGTCTGCTTATAATAGTTTAAAACAATTTTAGTATTAAAATGTAATTTACAATTATTAGTATAACTAATAATTATGAATAGTACAATTGCTAAAATAATTATAATAGACAAAAATATTTTTAAAATGATTCTACATTCTCACAGCAATATGCATCAACGTAAAAACTTAGATCGTAATAAGTGGCAAGTGCCCTAACATTGTTTTATCAACTATCCTAGTATTTATAAGATATATTTTAATGATAAAAGGAATATTAACGTGCATAAATAGTTTTCACTTAAATATCCTTTATGATCTTATGTTTACAGGTGATGGTCAAAGTACAGATTCACCTGGTTTCGAGCTTTTCGATTCAGATAACGGCCACGATCTCACGCTATCGCCACAAACTTTTACTGCTAATACCACAGCTGAATCTTTTCTAGTCAACGACAACTCAAATAGCATAGGCATACCCGTCAATGAGTCTGATACAGGTAATGTTAATATTTTATCGTCATAGCAAATATTTTAACCATTTAAAAATTAAATATTAACAAATAACTTTTTACTCCCTAGAGAGATTTATAAAAACGTATTATTATATTATAAGTAGAAATATTTACTTTGTGACTGTAGAATTATGTCGGTACTCTTATATTATAAATTATTCCATTTGTCAAGTCAGATATTAGATAATATATATGTATAGTAGAAAATATAATTTAAAAGAAAAACTCAACGAGTGATAACAAACATAACAAGAATTGTATTTCAGTTTTTTTGTTATTTTATATTTTTGTTCTGTAAATAAATAGCAACAGTAGACAAATAACCTATTGTTGCCCAAAGATGTTTACAGTGTTCCTGGTTTTGTAAATATACTACGTAATACCTGTTTTAATCTTGATAACCCTAAACAATTATATTAAAATAATACTCAACAATTTAGTAAAGTCATAGTTTAAGCTGACGAAATTAAAATCAGCAACAAATATTTGCACTGTACTATAAAAAAATTAAAAAAAAAAATAAAAATATAATGTAGCATTTATAATGTTTTTAATTTTATATAATTTATTGAAAAATAAATGCTTGTATTCTATACTTGACATTACAAATAAATTTATATTCAAGCCATAAAATAAAATTATATTACAATTTGTTGCATTTATATATTATTACAATGAGTAACTGAATTAAGTTATATAACACGTTTTTTTATAGTTCAATTAATATAATCTATATTTCCTAAGTTGATATTTTATTCATGCTTTTTGAATTATGTAACATGACATTTTCATCTAAAATGTTTATTTTTTTATTAGCATTATTTTATATATATGATTGAAATTCATACATCATTTTTCATTTTTAGAGTACCTCTATACAATTTATATAATTCCTATATTTTCATCAACTTAATATAAATTTTGTGACATTATCAGTATTTGGGAATTACGAGTTTTTTTATGACTTCTGGGGATACTTTGATATATGTTTTTTTTATTTCGAACTGTATACCTCTCCAGTGCACCCGGTGTGTTTGATTACGAGTAAATTCTACACCACTTTTCCCTTCTCTCTCACACACATTCACACAATAAATACGTATAGCTCCAAAACAACTGCCGGGGGAACAATAAATAAATTTGGGGAAAGTTTTGGTTTTGGCGCCCAACAACCTTGCCCCCCTTCCTTAACACACCTCCCACGAATCCTTAGTCCATGCGTAATTTAATAGTTTCCATCCCACCCTATCTGGTGACGGCGGCAGCGGTGATTTAGCCTCACTCTGGGTTGCAGGACAAAAACTCATAATTCACGATATTGCCAAATGTATGTGCATGTATACTGAAACCCTCTTAAACACACCCCTTTTACAGAAATAGGTGACCTGCGACGCCAGAATTTCTAAACAGAAAGATTTTATGGAGAGAAAAATTATTGAAGATTCATGTTAGCAAGACATAATATTGAATTCAAACTCTGAAATTTGACCAAATATTGATATTAATAGCTAATAAGATTATCTACCGCAAATATAAAAATAGTTTAAAATCGGAAATAAATTATTTACATAAGTCACTCAGTACAACATGACATAATAACTTTATATATTACTATTTTTTGAAACAAATATTATCATTATGTATGATTTACTAAATATCTAAAAAAAAAGTTAAAAACGTGTAAAGCTGACATAGTATATTATACTAGTTATGATTCAAAGCGACATTCGCAATACAAATTTTCAAACTAAATTATTTAAAAATAGGCTTATTTAATTTTCAAAATTTATACTACCATTTTTAAACAAACTATTATTATAGTCTATTCTTACAGACGAAAATCTATATTTTTAATATTAAATTTAGGTAACTATACGCTAGAGATATTTTTCTTATGTATACATATATACATAATCTATTAAAATGGTACAATATTATGTTTGTTATACGCATATATGTACTTTGATAAATTTATTTTTTTAACATCTCTATTTTATATTGTCTACGAGTATTTCAATATTAATTTATTAATTTGTTAGTTTTTCCAAGTTTTCTTCGTGGAACGTTAAATATTTTAATTTTACCCATTTTATATTAATTTTTCATATTTTTTTACTATTTAGTCGTCATTACTTGCAACAAAATTCAGTTACCTATTACACATATATCTTAAGTATAATAATTTATTACACATTAAAAAAACTAAGTTAATGACTTGGCCATATTCTAAAAATAAAATAAATTTCAAATAAGAATTATTCGTCATTAATCTATTACAACAACAAAAATAAAAAATATATTTTTTTTTTCAAATTTAAATCTGGGTTGTAATACTATACTTCTAACATATTCTATAATATTATCAGGTTTTGGTAATCCCTTACAGACAACAGTTTATTGGATACAAGTGCAAACTACAAACTACTACATACAAAAAACAGTTGACATATTGGTTAAAGTGTGTGATTTTTAATATACACTAATATACAAGAATTGAATCCATAGTAGACAGAAAAACTATTTCAAATCCAAAAAAATAAACCTTTTAACATTTTGATGTGTGTGTATGTGTATGTGTATGTAAGTGTGTGTGTGTAATTTTAAACTGTCGACATTTGTTTATTTGGCTGTCGAAGTAGTTGATGAAAACTGTTGAAATTTAAAACGAAAGCGACATATTTGATTCTTCGGACTTCCTGTGATCCAATAAAAAACACGTAACAAAAACAAATAAAAGTGTAGGTTTGTTCAACAACTTTTATGATTTGAACAAATAAATCACATCCGTTTCAAAAACATTTATTCCGTTATCATTTAATGTATATTTATTTATGAAATACTATCAACGTTTTCAAGCAAACAACATGTTTTATTCATAACCAATATATTTAATAAATACTAATATAATTGTAATTGACATTTCATTTTTCGACGTTAAAACATTAAAATTGTTCCTCAAAATATTTTTTAAGAAATTTTTACAATATTGAAATAATATAATTTTATATTAACACATATTATAATAAAATAAAGTGCTTAAAACTATTATTATTTTGATCATGTTTATAGATACAAAAGCTACTTTAATCATTTATTAAAAATAACCTATTATAAATAATATACTAAAAATTTTTTCAATGTAAATATCAAATTAAAAATATATCTAAATGGTATCAAATTATCTTATTATCATGTATCTAGTTAAATTAATTTTTAGTGTAAATATAGCAACATGTGAACGTTTTTGAAATGTTGTGACAATAAGGTACTTAGCGCATAATTGCACTAAAAAAAAAAAAAAATACTTAAAAAAGTCACTTAAAGTAGCATTAATTAACGTCAACAATGTAGACGTATTTTAATACAAAAATTTAATTTTAAACTTGGATGAAAAAAAAATAAGAAAACTAAATAATAAGATAAAATAAAAAAAAAAAAACAGAATACTCTTCAACGCTACATCGCGGTGGTAGTGTGGGACCTATATATGTATGAGCATAAAACGAGCTGTGTGAAAACAGGTCACGTTGAATGGAACAAGGGACACATACATATACTATTGTGCACTCAACACGTCTTAGTTTAATTAAACGACAACCGTAGGTGGGCCACTAGCTAGCTAGCGCGGTGGTGAGGAACAGCAGACAGGTACTTGAGTCCATTGTCGGATTATTCAGATTTATTTAGGTTACGTGCGAGCTTAATGGCAAACGGTAAACAATGATTACCGACGAGTTTAGCGACTCGGAAACCTACGTTGTTCGAAGGGCTTTTATCGTGTTTAAATATCAGAAATAGCCTAGACAACAACCACTGAATCTGATTTTGAAACGGCTTTATTTTGGTCCATGAGACGAGTTGAATTGCATACTATATAATTGAAATGAACCAAAACAAAACCAACTCATTTTCGTAAATACAATATATAACTGGCATTATCTTATTGTATGATAAATATGACATTTTAAAATAACTAAATATAAGCCATTTTAATAACTAAAAATATTAAACAATACAACGCTGTATTTTTTAAATAACTAGAGCAGTTTAATTTTTCAAAATTTTTGTGTTAGAACTAACTACCATCTTGTGTAGAAAAAAATTAAAAGTAAACTCAAGTCAAATAATTCAATATTTGTTTTTAAAAATAGGTATATTAATATTTATAATAATAAATAAATAATTATTTTAATATAAATAAAGAGTGAAAATATCTATTTATTTGTTTATTTTTTAATCTAAAACTAACAAAAACATGTCTAATAATATGTTATAAAATATGAAATATGAAAATCTTTAATTAATTATTATTATTGATGAACAACGGAATCGATATTGTGAGCAAATATTCAATAACATTATACATTTATAAATCAAAATTATTAAAATACCATTACAGTATCAAAATTATATTATAATTCCAAAAATATAGATATTAATTTTAAATCCATTTATCAAACCTGTAAATTAAATATTGAAAAAAAATACTATTATTTGTGATAGTATTTTTTTAGAAATAAATAGTCATTTTTTTTAGAATTTTGGTCAAGATAGAGGAGAAGACAGAATGGTATATATTTTATCTGAAATGATTATACTTAATCAAAAATTCACAAAGTTTAAAATATCTTCTTTAAGTTACCACGTCATTATTTTTTTCAGTTAGTGTCAAATACTGAAAATAAAATTTATATTGACGTCAGATAATTGTAGTAATGTAAGTTGTGATCGGTGAAGAACAACGCTTTATAATATAAAACAAATTCCTTGCTTTAGTATATTTTAAGTAGCGAAAACTAGATTATTTATATTTATGGTTATGTAACAAAAATAAAATTCTTAATTTTGTATAATGAAAGGTTTTTATAAAATGTATAAAAAATAAATATATTAAGTTAAATAAATAATAAATAAAAGGCTATATTTATCACTCAGATAAATCAGCTACCTAGTTTATTATTTGTTAAATATTTATTACGATAGATTCTATATGTATAACTTTAAGAATAATGTTTATATTAATTATTATAAGAATTTATTGTTTTCAGTGCTTTTAATAAAATTTAACTTAAAAGTTTATTGAACATTACATGATGACTTTAATCACCAAGTAGTAGTTTTCTTCGCAAAGCATGTTTGAATAAAGTAAAATCTTCAAATAAGAATGGTTTTCAATTTATATAATCAATTTTCAATTTTCTTTTTAAATTGTTTACCTAAAAATATCAATAATAATAATTGTTCACTTAAAAGTGTTTAAAAAAATGTATTACAATATCCCACATCAGCTTTTGTTATATTAATTGTCCTTATAAAAATATTAAAAATTGATTGGTGCCGTATTTTTTTTTTATTTTAATTTTAAATTTAATTTTTTCAAAATTTACAAACACAAGTATTTTGAAGTAAAAACACTAAAAACATAAAATCGTTTACCTTGATATTTAAACATTTAATACAATATTTGTCATTAGTTTTCATATTGGAACTCAATTATTAGAGCATAGTTATTTTTTATATTGTCATTTAAAGTTTATATTTAAATAAAATTTCAATACATTTAAACCAAGAATAACGATGTTTATTATATTGTTATAATTTTAAAACATAATTCGTGGGGACATAAAATATATAAAAATATTATTAATTTTACTTCACTTAATGATATTTTCAAAATATGTAGATTTAATTTTTAAGGAATATTATCTATTGACTATTTGTACATGGACCTATTCATATAGTTTAAAAGTAAAATGGTTTTGACTTAAAAGTTAATAACAATTATATAATAATATGGTATACACTATACATTATTATTATTATTAAATATAAATAATATAATAAATTCAATATTTTTGGGAATCCACCTATAGGTGTTGTAATATTAATAGTAAAATAAATTACAGTAATAGAAATTTTAAAAAACATATCATGAATTTTACTTAAAGATATAGTCAGACGATTATCTCCTCTCATAATCGTTTTTCGTGTATTATGGTTTATTATTGATTTAAATTTATTATGTCTATTACAGTGGTTTACTCGACACCTACTATACAGAGCGGTACTCATTTTTCCAACCCTTTTAATCATTTATATTTAATTGTTGATAAAGTCTTGTGTCTTGATAATACAAATAACCATTTTAGTAAGTTATTCAACTACCAAGTAATTAACATATTATGTTATCATATTCATATATAGAAAGTATTTAGCATGTATATTAAAGTTATTGTTATGATAACATGTATATATTCTTAAATCGTCCATAATACGACAAATAGTGTGTTATGTTCAATAAGTATATTAAAATAATTATTTGTGACGAGTTTCATAATATGTTGAGTAGGAAATTATATTGCATTTATCCGGAAAACGTTTCAAAGGCTTGTTCCTAGATCCTTTAATGAACTTTGGAGGAGATGATGACCAAGTTATTCACGCATTATACATTAAATGGAACCTAGACTCTGAGGCAATATAATTAAGTCCTTTAGTTTCCATCAGTATGAATTTACAAGGATCTATAGCGTCGACCGGAAATAAATAGGCCCTTTAGAATCCCGACAGTGCATAGCCATATATGGAACACTTTAACCTAACCTATTTGGTAGTAACTCTAAATTTCAAGAAACTTGTGTGCTTACATGAAACTATCCTATATTTGAAATATAGAATAATAATATGTCAAAGCAGTTTCCAGCAGTAAATTAGTTACGTAAGAGATTGGACATTCAAATTATATACAACATACAATAATGCATTGAGTATAATATATTATAAGCCTTTGATCAAAACCTATCATAATATTAACAACAGTTTAATTAAAACCGTACATAATTTGGAAAATTAGTAGACTATTTTAAAATATTAAAATCATTTTATTTTATTTTTGATCGAATGTTCTTAAACATAATTTGTCAATTTTCAGAATAGTTTTACTAGATTATGAAAAATATAGTCAATCTGAGATGAGCCATGTAATTTGCTCTTCATTAACTTTAAACTTTCGATCGGAAGTACGAAAATGAATAACTTTAATAGTTTAATACCTCTAAACCATCTCAACTTTCATCCCTTCTTTACTTCCGGCTAATTAAACTATCGAACATTACGTGGAATAAATGTTCTTAGATAACAATCATTAATTGCTTTAGCCAATGCGTCGTTTTATTGTCTAATATACACAGAACATCTTTAGTACTGTTTCTCCAATAAAATATTCCATGATACGTGGTTGTTAATCATATAATTCAAACCTATGAAATTACCAAAACCAATATAAAAAAGATACTTCAAGATCACATATTGCATTAAGTATATTTTTATGTATTAAAGGAGCCATATTTTATAAATTGGGTCCTAACCCATAAAATACACAATAATAGGTACGAATAAAATAAAATAACAGTGACAATTTTCAACCAATTTGTATTAATACAAATAAAATTGTTCAGAGAAATTTCAATATCACATAAAACAAATATCATTCCCCTTTACCATTACCCTAACAAGGTTTTTGAAAATTTAATCAACATTCTCTACACAAAAATTAAATATTAAAATGTTTAATTGTATTATTTTTTTTAACTTTTTTAAGTATTTATTAATTGTGAATTTGTTTAGTATCTATTTTAACATGTCGAAAAAAACGTTCAGCTCGTCAAAAAGCTAAACAGTTTTATTTAATTTTCTCTATATAATTTATAATCACAAAATTTTAAAATTAATAAAATTATTTAAATTTTATTGTTAGAATAAGGTAAATTCGAAAACAACCTTGTAGTAAAAATGCATACAATTATTTTAGTACCTTAATCTTGAAAATGTAATGCAATGTTTTTTAAAATAACATAATCATTGTAGAACGATGTTATAAATCCTAATATTTTCAAAATTTAATTTTTAAACATTTTCTATAAACAATAAATTCTTTAAAATATTTAAAATCTATTTAAACTATTTACATAATGAATGATACGCATTCGAAACTTTTAAAATAAAAAAAAAAAATAAGATATTATAACTATAAACAATATAATTATATGACTTATTTTTGAAAAAAAAATTAGTTTAACATACCATCTACACTTACTAATACCAAATTAAGTCGCATGCAAGCAAATAGTTTATAATATAAAATACTTAAAGAGACTGTCGCAATGCCTTCAATTATAATCATTTTTTGTATGCAATGATGTCTCATTGAATTAAATAAATTGCATGGACAGTTGATAAAGAACTCAACCCGTAAAATACATTAGAAATATTTCTCGATTAAAATAAATAATATATAGTATAAAATAATACATATTTAAAAAAAATATCTTGAACAAGTCTTGGATAAAATTAAGAATAATAATTAAAGTTTCGTAAAATGTACTATCTTAACTTATCGAAAATAGTTTTAGTTGACCGACATCAATTATATCTGACAGAAAAGTCTCAGACTGTCAATTAATAATATAACTTTGTAAGGTAATTATTTGTATTCCTCTGGGATATAATTTTAATGTTTTCTGTCCTGTGTTAACTGTTTTATATTTATTAAAAACAAAGACCAAAGTCGTTAAAAAATGGAAAATTTTCAAAAATGATTGGCAAATTAAAATGAACTTACTTTGTATGATTCTCTGTACTTCATTTTAAACATAATAATATACAACGTTAATTTATTTTTAACACAATATTCGCTGGTGAGAATTTTATATTATGCAGTCAAATTCATTAAATCTTTGAGATATTACAGTGTACAGTGATTAAACATATTACATAATTCAATAATATATAGATGTTTGAAGAAAAAATAAATAGCTCTTCGACTGTCGACCTCTGTTCAAACGAAAAGGATAATATTATTAACTGTGCTGTCTGGTTAATACGTACATTGTATGGATAATAACTATTGTCGATGCCTCGAATGTCCTGCAGACGGTTAATTAATTCTAACCTCGTTTTACGATGAAGCATAATATCATAAAGTAGCCAGAATAAGCCTTTATCCTCTGTTAAATGTGTCACGATTAAGGCAACCACTGTGTCCGTTGTACCTAATAGCAAATATTTAAAAGTACTATGTAAAGCAAAATTACATCAAAAATGTATTTCCATAAAATGTAATTATATTCTTCTGAATATTTTTTTACCCCATAATCGTACTTATTGACATATTTCTGGTGAATGGTTTGTTTGTATTACAAATTTCAAATTGATCATTTTAGTTACATTACGATATTTTTAGCTATAGAATAAATCACTATACTGTTTTAAAATTACATACAGTTTGAATTTGTAATACATCAATTTACGTTCTGAACATTAAAACGTAATTTATAAAATGTAAAAAGAAAAATTCCAACTGTTTCAAAATACCTATATTCCACATAGTAAGGTTCATAAATGAGAATTTCATGATTTACATCTACAACGTGCAACAAACTTGTGAAACTTCAAACCCTATTTTGTCTGCTGCGAAATAGTGGTTTTAGATATTAATCGTTTTCGGGGTCATGAATTAACAATAATTAGGAACGCGACTCGATGGATTGTATCATATTTGGGGAGCGAACAAGTCTTTGTGAGATTCCGCAATATTTGTTTTCGATGAAACATCCCCCGCGCAACATTGCGTATTTAATCGTCCTGAATAGGACTAATTATGATAGATGGATAAATGTCAGGTGTAATCCGATCAACATTAAGCCCGAGTATGATTATTGTAGTTAATTTTTTCACCCGCTTGTCCAGTTAAAAAACCGCAAAACGGGGAAGTACTGTTATAATCAATTTGCATGAATTTATCTCTTTTGTAAAATAACATTTACCATATAAATTGACCGATTTTTATTTATCCATGTATACATGTTGTGTAGAATAAAATCCATTAATTAAACATTCATTGGTGACGAAAATAAAGAATTATAAATTTTTCAACGAATTTTACTTTTGATATTGTTGTTTTTACAGATACATTTAACTAACATATTGTATATACATACACATTTTATTTAGTCAAAGTTATAATTCAAAATACATTGTATACATGTTTAGGTATTCAAAAACTATTTGAATTACAATTACAATCATTTATATAGTTTATACAATTACAAGTAAAATTAAATCGCAATATTTTTTTTTTTTTTTTTTTTTTTTAATATCAAATAATAAACGTCAGTGATTATGTGAAATGAATGTGTTTAATTTAAAAAAACAAAAAAAAAAATCCTTTTTTCTGGGTTTTGCCGGTTCAGAGCCACTTTCCAACTGGACATTGTAATTAATGCATTTTACCCTCGGAAAAAATGAATGCAAGTGCTTTCCATTGGGAATCTAATAGCACCTCCTATAAAACTGTTCCTATGTATTAGATTCAAAAATATATAAATATTATTTAAACCAACAATGAATATTAACAAACGCTTAATTAAAACAATAAATAAAAAATAATATTATAAAGATGTATTTTATTATTCATATTTATGTATTTTTTGTCGGTTTCCACAATTCAAACATTGGCATCTTACTATGACAAATAAATATAGTTTTTTTTAATGTATACTCGTGACTTATATAATGAACTTTATTAAAAACATTTATTAAATCATTAATATTTAATATTAAATCTTTGCACATTCAATGTACATAATATTCATGTATAACATGATCACATAATCTAATAGTTCTAAGAATTTAGTAAAATAATTGGACTATGATGTTTCCTTTGTTTGAAGTGTCCTGCACAATATGTTATTTTTTTCCTCGAGGCTACTTTAGAGACAGTATGGGGAAAACGTAGAGTTTAGTTTAGCGTAACAATAATTTATTCGCGTCACACTCGTGTGCGCATTCCCACGTAGGTACGATGCATTTTTAAAACAAATATCGACTCGTTAGGGTCACAAAATTGAAAAGTAAAAAAAAAAAAAAAGGGAAGTAAAATAAAGTGAATTACTATATTCATTGGGCATTTGTATTTATATCGTTGTCAGGGACTTTATAATATGCATTAGAAACTGACCATCGCGTTTGTGATACACACATCGTTCGAGGTGCTACGTAAAAGTCCGGATTCGGAATTAATGCTTTTTCGAATATATTTAATTAAGCGAGACCGGCGTGATTCCCTATGGGAAATACTGCTACGCATATACATGTCTATCTGGTATACCTACACCACGTACGTACGCATACAAACACACAAGTATTATTATACATATACATATATAATGTATAAATGTAAATGTTTTAAACCCTCGTCGTTTGGTTTTGTGGTACGGGAAAGTAGGCTTTGTACATCAATATTTAACTGGAATTATAAACAAAAATATCATAAACAATAATAAAAGTAATAAAAAAAAAATAAGATTTTTATACTTGAACGTCTGTTTATAATAAAACTATTATTATTTTAATATATATATATATTATATTATTTATAAATGCATTTATACATTAATAAATAAGGTATACTTAAAAAATCTAAAATCGTATCCTATTTTACACCCTTATTTTTTTTAAATGTAACTATGATTTGGTTTGTTATACAAAATTTTATTATGTTTTATTATGTCGCGATGACTATTTTATCAGTAAAATTACATCATTTGGAAATAATAATATACTTCATACTTTTTAAATAAGTTACTTTAAAATTTCATGGATTTTTTTTTTTAAAATATCAAAACCGTAAAAAATGAATAAAAAACTGAAATTTATAGTAAGAAAATTTCAAAATTATTATTGTATTAACTACTAAGTAAATCATCATCCTTTTATAAATTTTACAGAATATTTGTATTAAGTAAATTTTAATTTTAAGCATTATAGGTATAACGTGAAGAGCAATATCGCAAAGTTTTTTCAATTATATCTTATGTATATTCAAATCAAATGTAAAATATGGTTCTAAACAAATTTTTTTACAAACGATTAAAGTTGTATATAAAAAATAAAAAAATAAAAACAGTAACCATAAGTACCACTTATCTATCTCAAGATCCACTCAGTGTTATTTTATAATATGATGTTAAAATTGTTTTGTTTCAAATCTATAACAATCACACAATCTTCCATAGACAAAAAGTAATAAGCGTTCAATACCTTATACTTGTATTTTAATATTTATTAAACATATAAATTAAAAAAAAAATTAAAATTCGTTTTAATTGAATCAAATGACCAATAAATGCATTAATTTCTATTTCTATTTTTCTATTTTAAGACTAATAGTATTTACACGAAAATTAATTTAACAGTATTATTATAGTACTTTCACAAAAAAAATCACTTCCATTCGACTAATGTTCAAATATATGTATATTCACCACATAATTGGATGTATAAAATAGTACACTAACGACATTTTACTGTTGTTACCTACCTATATATCATTGTTTTTCCACTCTACCACAATTCTTTATCGTGCTATAGAACAGTTAGTTAGTTATACTCTTGTACACGAATTTAGTACTTTTAGAATTATATTTTTATTTATTATCTTTTAATCATTATATTATAGAATTTTTAATTAAATTTTCAAACTCGGATTTTCATTGCAATTATAATATAATAAGTGAAACGAAAAAAATTGTGTGGAAACTGTACTGGTATTTATTTATTTATTATTACTATTATTTTTTTTTTTTTTTGTATATAACTTTATATTACTTAAAGTTTGCATGAAAGAATCCATTATTAATATACTTTTATAATTATTGAATACTTGTGTATTAAATTCTATAGTGTCATTAATTTTCATACTTATTTTTGTATTAATAAAAAAGTAAATTATTAAAAATATTGGAATAGGACATATTATATATTAGATATAGATATTACTATAAATACACATGGAATAATAAAGTATTTCTTTTACAATTTTACAAACATGTAGGTAAATTAAAATTTTATTCAAGGAAATTTAAAGTTTCATCATAATCCATTTTATTCATTATAGTCGTTAATTAAAATAAAATAAATAATTTAAGTCTAATCGTGAAATATTTTACTGTGCTAAAATTAGTTTATTCTAAGAATTTACTAAAAATAATTTGTTGAATTCTTGTAAATAATAATTTGTATCTTATATGTATGCAATTTAAATAAATAGCTTATTCAAGTATATGCAATTAAAATGCTTTTACTGTATTTTCCTCTTGCAAACATTTTTTTTTCTCAAAAATTTGAAATATTAAGAAAACGAAATTAATACTTAATCATAAGCTTGTCTTCATATTTTTGGGAAATTAAATTATTTTTAAATTAACATAAATGTATTTATTTAATGTTATAAATATATTGTTGTCTCTTTTGTTTCCTAATTATCATTATTTTTAGTCACTCAAAATAATTTAAATTTCGTTTTAAATAATGTTTTCTCGGAAAAAAAAATATTAATAAAATTCAGAATATGCTTTCAGTTGTTGTTTTATAACAATGTTCTAACAGTTGTATTTTTAGGTGACTTGACAGAAATGTTGAATTTTATAGACCTTAGACAAATATTTTCTCTAAGGCTAAGATAGTGAATTAGTTGGGGTTGCGTTTAAAAGTTAGAATGCTGATGTTTTCCAATGTTTGTCAATGAATGACAAAGTGATGTCTACATTCTCTGACAAAGTTACCGAACGAACAAATGTAATAGGTTCGTTGTTAACATAACATATCTATGTGAATTTTGAAGTTGTCAAAAAAGTTTATTTATTTTTAGCATAACAGCGAAATAATTAAACTTAGAAAATTTTTAAGGTTAAATATATTAATATTGAAGTAAAATTCAACAAAAAAAACATTTGTTTTTTTCTATGTGATTATGACGTAATTAATTTAGTTAATTATGACATATTTGTAAAAACTATACAAGAAACTCTGGCGTAAAATAAAAAAAAATAAGTGGATTAACGTTATAGATTTTAATTTGAAAATGAATATTGTATTCAATCGATGTTATAGTGTAATAGAGTAATAATAACTTTATTTATCGACTGTATTTAGCATACGAATCAATAGTATAATATCTTAAAAACCTGCACTTAAGTAATATATTTTATCATTCATAATGAATAGGTACGACTTTGGTGATGATTAATTATTGTAATAACATCATGGTGATGTAGATTCATAAAGTCCATCGTAATGTATAAGAGTAAACACATTGGATCGAATCTATATATTTGTAAACGTATAATATTATGCCCTATATCATATAAACATTCAAGGTTCTTATATGTTAACACCCACACATGAACATAAACACGACAAAATATAAACAAAACGCCTTTGTGTCTGACCCTGTTTTGATCTTAAAGATACCATATACATAGACTCACGTTATTATACGGCCATGGAGCAATTTATGTTTGAGAACAGTGTACGGAGTACCAGAGTCAACGAACCCAAAAGTTTCCATTGCTTCGCTGTAGGATTTATGTGGTTTGTGAAAGATACTTAAAAGCGGCGCTTAAATCTTGCGCTGTCGTCGCTGTTTAAAACCCAAAATATAAGAACTGTACGCACGCGAACAAGACCTTTTCCGGTGAATGGAGATTTCCCAGGTTTTCAATAAATCTTTCTAAAAACTACCAACATTGTCGACTATGACGTTTCTAATTCAAAACCCACGCCATACACAAGAATATATTTTATAACAATAAAAACGAAAATCAATGTTTTTTTTTATTATTATTATCAGATATATAAGTATAGACATTATATAAACGAAAAGACCCAATATTACATAATACACGTTGCATTTAAATATTTGAATCAGATAAACTAAACGACCGAAATAAAAATAATGATCATGTGCTCGGTAAAAACTCACTAAATCGTTATAGATTACTGCAGTCGGAATTGAAAAAATTGTGTTTTTTTTCTCAACGAAAATAATATATAAAAAAATCCCCCTACACTTATTTCAGAGTTCCCCGCCCCACCACTAGCTCAAAAGAACTAAGTTCGAAAGCGGATAAAAACGTCATTGAACGAATCGGCCAAAGGAAACGGTCATTCAAATCAAACGAGAGTATTAAAGGCTGGCATTCTTCTTCTTTGAAGGTCCGAATCAATTCCGATCGGTTGAATGAGATAAAAGTTCCAAAGTCCAGTAATATAGTTTCTTACCCTTCATCCCCAATGCATATATATATATATATTTTTTTTTTCATTCGAAAAGTTTTTTTTTCTCCGCGAGTCGGAGGGGCCCGACTAAAACAAATTACACTAATGGACTGAGCCGTGTAGCTCAGTCAGCAGATATCGTATAAGATAATACGGACCGGGAGAATGATAGAGAAAATAAGAGAGCGGATAGAATTTTACAAAAGACCATCTGTATAAAGAAGCTAAGATAACCGTTTATGGTGTCGAAAAATACGTGCCCTTGATGAATGCCCTTTGAACGATAACTCGAAAGACTTATTTACTGTCCAGATGTGACGACGATTCATTAACGTGTTCAATCGATAAATAGAAAATTCAATGTGACAAACATAATCATAAGTACATATCATACAGTGCACTGTTTATAAAACTCCATAGTTTTATCTTTTGATGTTTTCTCGTCTTTAATACATTCATTTAAAACTGTATAACGTAATTCAACTACGCCGTTTTTTATAAACATACATTAATTTGATGTGTTTAATTAATAATACTACGTATGATTATTTTTTTAATTAATTTAAATATTTATATGATGCAAATCTTATAACTTCATCACTGTAGTTTGTGTGTGTGAGTGTGTTATATATTTAAATTCATGGTGTATTGAATACAGCATAATATGATTAACAAAATAAAATCATTTTTGTATTGTCTCGTTCACATTCGATATAATATTCCAAATTCCAATGAAATTCACGGAAGACGAAATTCGAATATTATATTATTTCGTCTCGATATTATTTTCCTACTGTTCCTTCGTCATATCGATATATATATTTTTTTTCTACGCTTTTTCTCGCATCTCATTTTTATGTTTTCTCCCCCATATCCGGGTCATATCTCGAAAAATAATATATCCGTTATGCCACGCGCTTCCAGCCACCTGGCTCGTTAATCTTCCGGCCAACAACACGCGATTACACATACAGCACCGTATATAATCTACAATCCCTCCTCTACCCGTTCCGTTTCACCGTAAATATAATGCAATATATATATATATATATATGTATAGCGAGTGCTATTTTTTCCCCTTTTCGTTCATACACATACACACACACAAACACACGTGTATATATATATATATTTCTTTCTCGGGACCGAAGCTTTTTGCGAAGTCCGATGAAGCCCTATTGTTTTACGAGAGCACGTACTTCCTCGCACGGGAAAAAAACATTGTTACCCGAAAAATGTTATCTGGAACACTAGCCACCATTTGTCCATACACATACACTCACACACGTATAAACAACGAACGGTGAAACTGCCGCTGACTATACTCCACCTCCGTATGTACTTGCGCGTTAAGGCAGGTTGAGGTGTAAGGAGAGAGGTTTTACGAGCGCCATAAATGAAGGCGTACAACGGTTATTGTGGACGGGTGGCGAGTCGTGTATAGACATCTTTTAAAATATATACCGCATTGCATTGTGCGTGTTTTGCACCGTAAGGCATAGTCCATATAATATAAAATATATAATATTATTATACACACGCACACGCACACATATATAAATTGTCAGAGGGAAAATAATCCTCTGTGTCGCACACTCCGTTTTAAATCCCACGCCGCTGTTACCACTATAAACACATATGTGTTATGTTAAGTATAATACGTTTCATGAATTTAATTTAAAAAAAAAAAAATAGCAATAGATATTGACTAGAAAATTTGTCCTGTTTTATAAACTGTATAATTTGTAGACGACCAAATAAAAGAGTACGAAATGTCATAGTATTATAACGCAAACAATTTAACCTTATGTAGATACTCTATTTAATATTATAGATGTATGTTGTACTAAAGTCGAAATTAATACATTCATATGACAGGCCGTGGTTATTAACCTAATTTGAAACCTATGTAAGAATACAATTATTTAATATACTTAACTTCAGCCTAGCTGAGTATACATTTTAATATTTTATGCACTTAATTTCAAAATTAATAAATATTTCAATCAGACAATTTTGTAGTTCAAATATGTGAAATAATAAATGGCGAATAGATGTCTTATCAAAAGCTCGTACAAATTACATCAATACAGTTTTGTACATTTATATTAGGAATTGTTTTTTTCTTATTATTTTCGAGGTCCAAATAGGTCATTACTATTATTGATTGTCAATAAAATTACACATAAATTACAAAAAAAAACGATTTGTAGCATGTCACCGGCAAAACTGATAATAATTGAGTTTTAATGCGATATGTAGTAATATTGCAATTCATAAATATAAAATATATATTATATATACGTAAAAATATCAAATTAATTTTTTTCATGCATTTTTGCATTATATATTTCATTTATATGCATTTGATAAAATATAATATCGATCTATTATTATGATTTTTAATTTGTTTAATAAAGTCTAAAAATGAAAATATAAATAATAAATAGGTAAAAACTGGCTAAACTCGATTAGTTATGTCATTATGCTGTCCAAAAATGTTATAATAATTGTTATAATCTTATACTATACCAAAATTCTGAGCATAGACTTTAGATATATTAAACAGCGTGTCAGTTAGATATTTTCTATACAAAGAACAATATATTATATTATATATGTAGTCTTATATCACCAATCACGATGGTGTAGTTTATTAAGTACAAAGATGATTTATTTTATTTTTTAAATATACGCCCAGCATATAGATATGGCGTAAACAAGAATTTACGATTGTAATCGATCATCATAATGACGGTCTAAACTCATTCAATTTCGAACGACCTAATAAAAAACGAAAAAAAATTCTCTTTCCGCGTTATTATCTCCAATGTCATTGTTTTACTCAAATTCATGTATATATATATATTATATACATATATTATACGAGTATACAAGTCATACACAGATTAGATATATAAATACATATATATTATATCATAAGTTTCTGTTGTCACTACCGACAGCCATAAAATTTCACAGGCACCGCACCACGGAAACCGTTCGCTCACATAATATGCCCTCCACCACTAGCCACGAGTATCATAAATCGAAATTTCCCGGGGCGTAGGTATAGCCTGAACAATTTATACTATCCCCGAAAAACTGCACTCCCACTAACGACTCCGCTTTCAGTAGGATCGGTTCGGCGAGGCCACGCACGTTTGTTACGGCATAAACGAGCGAATGTAAAATATATTACTCGGGAAACTCGTTGCGTAATGAATTCGCCATAAAAAGGTTGATGAGATTCGGAAGAAGTGCTATAAAAAAAATAAAATAAAAACGGGGGAGAAAGTAAACGGAGCGCAGTTAAAGTTCGCAATGTGTTGTGTTCAACAGACATTTTCACACTAAGTACCGCCGACAACGTTCGTGCTATGCACGCGCATATATATACAATATAATACCGTTTTCCTCGCAAAGTGGACGATGCACAGCCGTAAAATATTTGCGCGTTTAAAATAATTGAGAGATGTGTTTGAGCTTGCGTGAAAAGTTGTTGAAAAATAACCGATAACGTTCTCATTTGAATTTTCTCCACTTCTTGTACGAGCATTAAAATATCCGTTCACGCTACGACATAAGTTGCCAACAATATTCTTTCAATAACAGTCACGATCGCAATTGTTTTATGTACTTACCTGATGCAGAATCACTCTCAAACCAAATATTATAATATGTTATTGGGTTTTACGTAATAGCTCTTACCCCATAATCATGCGCAGACACTTTAAAACAGACCAATCGTAGATAATAACAAATGTATTCAAATTTATAAGTAAGTTAAGGGAGTAGCGGGTGGTGGAAAGTAAGGAGTACGATTTTTTAACCACTAATCACTATAATATTAACATTAGATGCACACATTGACTACAGTATATATCCACTAAGATATCACATACAGTAGAATAATATTTAATATTAAAATTTATAATATTACTATGTATTATTATATATTATCTATGATAGGTATATATATAGCAAATATTAGTTATTACTTATTAGTAAAATTTCAATCAAACGTTAATAAAACATATTCAGTGTAGCATTATAGGTATATAACTTTTATTTTAGGTAAACTTGAAAAAAAAATGGAGTATTCAACTACCTAACTACCCTTACCAAGCTTATGAACTTCCTACATAATATAGTATATTCATAATATTATAAAAAAAGTGTATTTCAGCAACACTGCAGCCTTAATTATCGCAATACAAATAGGTTTCCTATTCGTTTTTTCACCTCGTAAGATTTATCAAAATTGGACGGTATATTTTATAGTAAACGTGTCCAATAAATATAGATAGTTATTGTCCGAGCTCAGCCGTGATTATCTGAAACAATATTAAATTACCTCGTTAGACGATCCACGTGTGTTTAAGAATTGTAAGTACAGCTGTAATACTCGTAATAATCGAAATGATTATTGGTATAGCTACTCGATTTTGGATTTCCACACACGCATTTTCGGAACAAAATGAGCTTAGTATATTATTGTAGTTTACAGATGAAATTTAGTTTCTCAAATATTAGGTTTAATCTCAGTTCGTATATAAACAAGTCAAACTTTTCATCGTCGTCATACAAATGTGAAATGTAAGCATCGCGCGAAAATACACAACCCTTTTGTTTGCCCACGTTTGAGATTTTAGAGATTCAGTAAAATACTTAAATACAACACAAACCGTCTTCATATATTTTGTGTGATTTATAACGAAGAACTGTAGTGGGGTATACTCTTAATTTGTCAACGTCACCATATAAACGAATACAGCGGCAAAACGTCAAATCAACGTTAATTTGATGGCTGTAAAATTATGATATTGTTAAAAGTACAAATACGTGTAAATGTGTATTGCCTTTAGTTATTTTGAGAGTTTAAAGTAATTAAGTATTATATTTCCAACTACCTACTCAATAAAACGCAATATGCTAACGTCATTATGGTGTATCTATGAAGTCACTATAATATGAACCATCAAACTCTGACACGACTGAGATGTATATTTGTTAATTTTTGCAACACTTGTTATTCATAATATTTCCATTGATTTACAATCAATACACTGGTACCGAACCGCATCTGATTCGGATCGTTCAATAAAACCAAAGTGACAATAACATTATAATTATATAGTATTATATAGACTAACCCAATTCGCAACGGCTGTGTACTCGTGGCCATATAACGTCTTACTATATAATAATATACCTGCGGAGTGTGTGATTCCTTCACGTCAACACAATAATAATACTATAGCCGTTGTCACCGCAATGCGAGATTCTCGACGGGACGTTGGGGTAAATCATCCGACGTTTCCGTCGACCTGGAACGATGTGAACATTTGGTTCGGTAAACCTGGAAGAATATATTGCACATAATATGCATATATTTATATAATAGAATATAAGTTCGTAGTATTCGGTTGGTGCTCCTTCGTGCGTGCTTGTGTTTAATATAGACACACAATAATACATTATTATGTGCACGCGGAAGCTGTGGGTACATTATATGCTCGTGGTTCGTCGGAGCAAAGTCTCTGCTCTCTATATTATATCGTCTTTATACTCTGTCACTCTGTCAACAACTCTGACAATTTCCCTCTGCAAATACCTGGAGCGAACGGTTTTTCGTGCAAAATGGATTATTATCTCTTCGATTTAATGCGTGAGTGTGTGTGTGTGTCTGTACGTGTTCTGTGTCTGATCAACTCAAATTTAACCGCATTTGGCCAAGTTTTATAGCAGAAGATGGAGCTAACCATCCATAACGAAAAATGATCATTATAAACAAATGTCGTTGAAGTATACCTAATGATGATAGTAATAATATGTCAGTTTGGAATGTAATAATTAACGAAATATGTCTCATCAAAGTTTACCGTCTGCACACATCATTAAAACATTTATATAAATATATATAAAAATACATCACAAACGCGTAAAATGCAATTGAACTGAATAATACGACTGCCATAATAATATTATGGTAATTATTATTGTACTTAATTATGAATTTGCTTTAATAAATCGTAGTTATATTTTATGTGCTCGACTCTGATGATAAATTAACGTTGACACTTGATGTGTTTTATTTTTATTAAAGTTTCAATAAAAGTTTCACTCTCATTCTTGAATTTTTTTCTCTTTTCACGATTCGTCTAATTTTGTTATAATTTACGAGAGAAAAATGAAATAAAATACATAAATATGAGTAACATTTTTTTTACCTCGATGACTCGATTTTTTTGTCCCTAGGGAATTCCTATACACTCAATGCCTCAATGCAATATTTGTAACTCGAAAAATACATGAGCATAATTAATTTTTAACTCTCTTAAATTTTGAGTTATCGAGACTCGACTATATATAAGTTTAATAATACATATTTGAAAACTGTGTATAAACAGTCAAAATTAGCTAATAATGGATTTATATTTTGGAATAATATTTAATTATTAATTTCTGTTTACAGTTGGAAGCTCGGAAGACGTTAAGTCAGCAGATTTAAGCAAGTTAAATATGTCGAGGCGGTCAAAACCGGTGGCGAAAGCTATGTCTCCCAACAGACAGGGTCCCCAGCAGTGTATCGTAAGTACTTATATACATATATATATATATACACGCAATATATTTTATATACATATTTATTTATGGTTACAAACTGCAAAATCAGCACGATACATGATTCGATTTTATATAAGACCCATTATTTCACTCTAGTTATTCATAAATGCGAGAAAAACAAAAACAGTAGAAAATAATAAATCGCTATATTGATCTGGCATAAAGCAGTAAAGCATATTGAGTAAGGCGGTTTCTTTCTAAATGTAATAACGTTCGAAACCTTCAAACCCATATTACTGTTATTATTATAATATTATTTGCAGACTAAAAGGTACTCCACCGTGTACTCGTTATATACCGTCGGCTATGTAAGCAGACATGAGTGTTATTAACGATAATATTCCCTTATTCTCCTTCCCAATAGTCAAACTGAAAACAGCTTTAAACGAGCAGAAAACTTTGTGTATGAACATGACGTTGAACAATAAGATGGTTATATTATAGTCTTCAGCTCTAGTCATTATATATTATAATCCGAATACACGAATACCCCGAGGTTGATAATCTAAAAATTCAAATTCATCATATTTCATTGTGTTTAATTATTTTATAGCTGTAAAAGTGCGCCGAGTTTATTTTTTCTTTACTCATAGCAAAAAAAAAAAAAACAATTGGAAATTGGAAAAAACGTCAAAAGTTGAAAAAGTTTCAGCTGATACAGTGCAACTCAGGCGTAGAAAATATGTTTTAATTATCGTTTTCTCATTAACTGGTATAATCAATTAATCAAGAATGCAACAAATTTCAATAACCCTAGATTAACGCGAGTCTATCACAGTATACACAACATGAATTCAAATTAAATTTCAAATCCAATTTACACAGCTACAATGCTATGAATAACTTTCTTTAGTAAATAATTAATACACTTTTGATTTTATTACGATTGATTTGTGTACAGGCAGCTATTATAATGCATAGTATATTAATTTACAGCATATTTTTTATTTTTATTTTAATCAAACAGCTTATGCTATCGTAAAAAGAGGTTAAATCGACTCATAATCAAACATTGTTCACCAGTCAAGTTGTTATCTCTTTTCTCATTACGGTTCATAAATCATAATTACGAATGACTTTTTAGTAACTTCTACGGACTACTCAACTTTTTCGTAATCCTTGACATTATAATTCTTAAGTTGCTGCATTAAGAATTCTTCGATGACCGCTGTAGATGATTTCTTCGTCACAACCAAGAGTACCATATTATACCATACAAAAGTTTCCTCGGTATTTTATAAATCACAGACACAAACGAATATTTTGACTGCTAAATTCGTCTTGGCTTAATTTAAAAAGGGTCGACATTCCACGGAGATAATATTTGTAGTGCGAAAGTTTCTTCAACTCGTAAATTATTGTTAACTTCATATATATATATATATATTATACTTCCATCAACATTTTTCTCCAAAACACAAGATCATAACAAAGTGGAACAAAAACTATACAGTGTACACTTTCATATCTTATAATATCCATGAAGTATATTTTGTTTATCTGTGTGAAAAATAAAAAATTAAAGCCCGGAACAAAAAGTTTTTTCCACAAAAAAAAATGTTCCTTCTAATAATTGGATAATTCAATTTCTTCTTCCATCGTTCGATGGCGTCTGTGCGTCCACAGTAAATAAACATAATATAATAATCTTATCTACTCATATAAATCTAAAGTGGAATATAAATTGTTATTTATCGTGATATTTTGATATTCAGTCGAATAATGTACCATATAATATGTATTGCAGGCACTAGGAAATATTATTGTTTGGACTTAAAAACCTTTTTGGTTCTACCCTATAATACATGTTCATAATAACACCGTAACCTGTATATACTGATAATACTCACTTACTATATAGCATACTCTTGACTATTATAGACTATGCGGTAGGTATTATAATGCTATTTTGTTTTTATTAAAGACGGCACCAATGTAATGTTGTAGAAAGGACGACTTTTTTTATAATTCCATTATCTTTCAGAGCAACGTTTCACATGTTCCTCAAAGTAGATTTAGACACGTTCGTTTAAAGAAAACAATAAAGAGAAACTTAGAACGTGCTTTACGTACATTTTTTTTCAGACGAAATGATAGTTTTCTAGATAGGATCACGAAAGACCGTTTCAGTCTCTGCTATTGTTTAATCCTCCGTCCAAAATCCATTTCATTTTCACCTTCTTGTTTTCGCTGGTCTTATTATATTTATTTCTATCTTCTATTTCAAATAATACCTACAATACCAAAATCTCCACAAGCAATGAAAATAATGTTTTGTACAGTTATTTCAAACGTTCAGACAATTATTATAAATAATTATAAAATAATTGAAACTTATTACAACTGAATAAATTGTAGCATTATTTCCACCAGATGATATGATAAAATCAATTGAAACTCACTATTAGATCTTCATATCTACTCGAAATGATATTATAACATATTGTTAATTATTTCCTCTCAACCCTATATAATATATAATTTAAACCAAATTTTATAGTTTATAATATCAAAAGTTTATGGTAGCACGAATCTGAAGATTTATTTTAACTAAGTTATTTTTCGTGCAATATATATTTAAATTATTTTTATTAATAACCATAATAATATATTTCATACAATTATATTAACTTTTATTGTTATTATTATTGTTATTATTCAGTAATACATGATGACTTAATTTTGCCAATGAAAAATCTCATTTTTTAAAATAAATTTACCAGGAACAGTTTGAATACATATTAAAACTATCATAATATCATAATTAAACTCTTGCATTAATAATAAGCACTTGTAAACAAAAAAAATGATATTATTAATTATTCTTGGAAATATTCTTATGGTGTTCTTTTTTCGAGAATACTATAATTATCATAATAAATACACGTAAAGAAAATCATTGAGGTAAAAAATTAAATCGCTTGGTTAAAATATTTAAATTAATACTATGTTCATTTTTACATTCAAAAGTCTAATTATTCTATTTGAAAAAAAATTATTTTATTTTTCATTTATTACTAAGACTATATTATGTTGACTCCAATTCAATTAAAATATGTAATAAAAACTGTAAACATCTCTACACAAAATAGTTAAAGATATTTTTTATAACAAATAAAATTCATAGTTACATAATGTTGAATATTTTTTTATACAAGGAAATAAAATGTTTGTTAAATATATATTTGCTTTGGAAACGTCATATGCATCTAATACATTATACATACTAATATTAATATGATAAATATTATCTTTTTTTTTATATACATAATTGATAATTTAAATATTAAATAGTATTATTTGATATATTATTTTAATAATAAAATTTAAGGGTATCTAAGTACCTATTAAAGTATCCTGCTGATTTTAATTTGAAATAATTTTGTTTAACTTTTACTCTATACCTAACTTGTATTAGAAACCATATTATCTATCCTATAACCAATAAAAAAATAAAACGATTTTATGAATACAAACATTTTCATTTTACCATAAATACATGTACCTATTCAAACATTTTAAAAATTATGTTTTACAACTTTTTGTTAATCTTATTATAGTTTATAGACATATCATATTTTTAGAATTCGATAACAATTTAAATGTTTCAACATCAAAAAAAAAAGTTTTTATTTATTCCCATTACCTTTGCAATACAGTTTTATTGTTATTCAAGTACAGCTGCACATGAAATCGATGATTGTTGTTTTATATATTCAAGTATAATGCAGCTTTTTTTGTTCCTAAACGTTAGCTTCATAACACGTGTGTTGAATAATAATAACAATCTTATTTTATTACCAACACTTTAATAGTACTTGAACTTTTATTATTGGTTATGATACCATGACAAACTGTTATAAATAAAAAAACTCATCCATTATAATACCGAATTTATATCATTATGTAATTGTATTTTTTAAATTAGTTCATTAACTAAAAAATAAAAGTTGTACAGTACAGTGATACATCATCAAGCAGCGAAATACTGTTTTGAACATTTTCCACAGTCATTGACGTTGACTAATTTCGAGTGTCAAACTAAATGAATCGCTAAACATTTCGCTGTGGTAACTGTATTATATGTCTTGTCATATTATCCACCTCGACATATCGTCGGTGACGCTTTAACTCGTACCTCAACCCCAGACCATCCTAACCCATCACACACCTGTTGGCCAATTTCCTCCACACAAACGTTTGTAAGTCGATCATGAACATGTACATCACGACTGTTTGCAAAACTTTTAGAGCTAAAGTCACACATCTGTAGTAGGTATATTGTATTAGTATACCACGACGTTTTCTGAAAGTTTGTAGTGCGATTCCACGTTGATCAAAAGCAAACGCAGAAAAAAAACACTCGGTGACTTTGCAAAACGCAAGCCAGACTTAGAAGTTTCGAGAGAATTATTTTACGACGTGTTATGTCGAATGAGATATCCAAAACTGGGTAGAGGCAGCTGGGGCTTATAAAATTATACGACAGTTCCGTATATATTGTGAGCGTGTATGTGTATATAGGTAAAATAACAATAATGAAAGCATATGTGCTGGTGCTGTGTACACGTATTCTATACATATACAACATGCGAGAAGAGAAGTAATATTTACCAGAATTATTCATCTCCAGAGGCTTTTGTTTCAGAGTTTCGCTCGTTTTCACGCCATTAGGGTAATAAAATGTTATATAGAATTGAATAGGTTCAGCGAAAATTGTGTGCGATTGGGTGCAGGTTCTTTTTCAGTATTTTATATTTTTTCGGTGCAAAAAACACATGGAAAAATAAATTTTCTACTCATAACTCATAAGTATGATAATACGATATCGTTAAATTGGTCGTTGGTTAATTTGTATCATTATATAGTTATGCTCAGATCATTATATAATGTCGAATGATTTTAATGTTGCATAACGTTACACTATTAAACATCTTTATGTATATCAATGCACATATCAGGTATAGGACTATACGACCTGAATTTATCTAAAATTTCGTAACAAAACTCCACGTAATAATATTTTGTCCTGTTTTATATAATAATATAATACTAATACGTTAGTTAAATTATTTAAATAAACAAAATATTTTTCATAAAAAACCATTACCTATAATATAGTATGGTATATTTTTAAATTGTCTTTAATTTACAATTATAAAATTATTATGCCTAATCAGTTTTATTATTTATTATCAATATACATATTTTAACTAATAAATTGTTAACATTATTTTTCATAATGATAATAAATATTAAAACCGAATTTAATGTAGGAATAAATCAGTATTTTAAAAATATTTGTTCTGATAAATACCCTTATCGAGTCGTGTTCTATAAATAACTATAACCAAATTCAATCAAAATAACAATTTTAATAATCATAAATGTAATAAACATTACTCTTATTATTGTAACCTCAAACATAAAATGCATGTAGGTCACAAACACTACTTGAATGTAGATAATGCGTAATTTCTATAAAATTGCATTTGATTTAATAATTTATAATGGACTTTTCTTTTTACTATCAAAATCAATAACAAATATTTTAACAATGTAGTAGAATATGTAATAGGCTTCACGCCATAGATAACAATAATAAAAAAACAGTTTCCTATTTTGTTAGAGTCAAATATGCTATTATATCTATATACATTATATTTATGACGTTTTGATGATAATTTAAATTGAAATTTATCACAATTATATAATTATTAATTTCATTATATAACCAACTGAATCGCCAATAGTGTTTAATTTAATTAAAATAATTAATATTTTTCAATATGAACCTATTGCGAAATGATTTGGCCAAAATGTTTACTTATAAGATAAATATTAAAGCTTACCTTAGTTAAATTATTCCATAAACGTTCATTCTGCTGTATTTACTTTAATTGTAGCTCTATAAATATTCTGCATATATTTAAATACTAATTTAATTCATATATATATATTATTCAAATATATTATATATATAGTTATTTTAGCGTAAGAGACGTTACAAATAATGATTCAGATTGTCAATATTTTTTTAATAGAATTGAAAATAGCAATTATATACATAAAATAAATAATCATACAACGTTATTAATTTCTAGAAATGTTTATGCCCAGTTATTTATTTTTTTACCTTTTTCTTATATCTTGTTGAAGTTTCCATAGTTTTATACTTTTTTTATGTAGGCACGCCGATGAAATTATTTTCATAAACTTGTTTAAACTTCCTTACAAATGAATCCAGAGTTAATGTAAAATTAAATTAAATTCCATACCAATTAGGTAGCACGTTTTCTTTTGCAACTCTCTTTTTTAATAAAATCGAATGATTTTGCGTTTTAAATATCGGCTGCAAACAAACTTTTAAGTATTCTTGGAACGCGCATATTGATATTACTACTACATAATATGCTCTTGTTAGATCAAGTATAAACTATTATTGTAAATTTGTAACAAAGGATCGGTATCTTTTAGTATACTGTTTTACTTTTCATAATATTATAAACACAAGATACGTTTTAATACGTTATTATTACAAATAAACATATATAAATATTTAATAAGAAAATTATTATTTTAATTACTTAACTTTATTTTTATTTTTAATTTACGTATTATTTTTGAATAATTAATGCGTAAACATTTAACGATAATCTTTTTTCAAATAGAGATACCCTCTCAGAAAAAAATAACATTAATTAATTTTAACATTACTGAATATAAATATATCACTTGTAAATTTAAAACTAAGTAATATTTTAATTTAACTTATCATAATATTTATAAATAGTATTATTATTATTATTTTTATTTTATGGTAGTTAATTATTATTAACTAAAATTTAATATAATATCTTCGTGTCATTCACAAATTCGTAGAATTTATTTTTTTGCAAATCACTACATTTCAAAAGTACTTAATCAATATATTATCATAATATTAACTATATTATAACATAATTTGCAAAACTGATTGATACTTTTAAGAAAAACATACACAAGATATACCGCGCTACGTTCATAACGTGTGCTATGTTTAACGTTTTGATTAAATAGTTCGAATACTTTTTTTTTATATATCATTTTTCAAATTATGTGGATAACATATTAAATCAAATTATGATAAGGGATGCAGTTCATTCAGAAGTTCACAAGGTTATATTAATATTATCTCTCATGGTTAAATGTATATTTTATAAATTCAAAGTCATGTCCAGCATGTTTGAATCCTGGGTTTCGAATATATTTTTATAATAGGCCGCTTTTCAAAATATCGTTTCATAAATTTTAACATAATTATTCTATTTTGTTCAAATATCTTGGTACAATTCTATTCAGCTTGTTACGAGTTGTGTGTTTATTTTTTCATTGTAACGGAAACAGTTAAGATGGCACATAATTTAAAAATTATTTTCAACTATATTTTCTGAAATAATGATACGATGTTCAGACGTATTACTATTTATTTTTTATAACAAAGTTTAAAATTGTATGAATCGCATGTAAAATAATTAAATCTATCCTGATATTCAGTGGACATTATCTAAGTGCTTTTAAAATCCAACTTATAAAAAAATTGTATATTTAATATATTTTGAGTTATTGGTTTTAAATTTATCCTGTTCATAATAGAGTTAGTTAAAAAACTAATTAAAAATTAAACTATCTTGTTTTGTAAATAATTATCCCATTTTTTTTTAAAATATACAAATTTAGTCTTAACATACGAGTATTAATGAACAAAAGTTCCAACTTTTTATTTTATTAATAACAACTAAGGTTTCAAAAAACAAATTTAAATAAAAATAAATACATAATTTTAACTATAAATTTACCTCTTGTACCTACTTAAAAATCGTTTCTAATTTTAAATAATAAACCAACGCATACAGGTTTATACTATCATATTATTATATTATATAGGTGATGAAACAGTACATAATCCCTCCACTACACTCTTATTGTAATTTCTCAAAAATATATTAAAGCTATTAATAATATATACAAAAAAAGTTTCATAAAATATTATTTATAAACAAAATAAAAAATAAACAAACCTCTTTTGTGAGTATTTAATGTCATAAACATACATCATGTCATATATTATATCGTAGCTTTAAAAACATTTTAACGCCTAAACTATAATACTTGGTTGGCCTCTGTCCAGATATTATTATAATATCTATTGTCATTACGCGATAAAATGCATTATATACAATTTAGGATAAACAAGTCAGAAAGATAAATATCCCATTTCATTGGAAATCGAAATTTATTATCCAACAAAAAATCGTATATTAAAGTTACGGTAACTGTCGTAAATTGGTAATAAAAATACACACAACCGTAAAATACACGTAAACAATTCTACAAGTCTACAGAGCACGTGACTATTGCTAACACAAAAATCAGCTTGCTGAATAAAAATTAAATCGACCCGATAATATGGTGCATCAAACTCAAATAGCAAAGTCATAATTAAATAAAAAAACACGATTAATAATGGTTTCATGAAAATGACCACTTACACACCCCGACTGTTAAGTCCTGACATCCTTATGTTTATGTACATTTAAAATCGACCTAATGATAAACTGAATTGGTGAATTCGTAGCTATCGATCGTATGTGATCAACAATATTCTTATCGCACTCGCTTCCAAACCATTTCGATAAAACGAAAATGGATAGCTAGCGAAACGACAACGGTTATCGAAGAGGACCTATCGAATCGCGCTAAAAATAAAATAAAAATCGAAAAATACAGAAACATCGAAATAGACACCAGTGACGGATGCTGATGAACAGGTGGACATGGTTGAAGTAAAAGAAAATATCGTTCGACATTATAATTTCATCGGAGCGTGTATGTGATCGTTCCGCTTCCGGTGTAATGCACAAACGCCCGGGATGGAGGAGCAGAGAGATTGAGAAGGGTAGGAGCTGGTTTGTTCGAGCGATCGTGGCAGGGTAACACTTGGTATTCGCCGTTTCATCCCCCGCTCGCTCTGGTGCCCTCACGCGCACGTTCACGCTAACGTCGAGTTTTTAATATTCATTTTTTTTATTTTTTTCATTATTTTTTTTTTTGCCAACGAACAATTTCACGAGCCAGTGCTTTTTTCCGGACTGCGGAACAACGTTTAAAAAAGAAATGCGTGTCGGGAATCGGGCGAGGTGTACGGTGGCGGAGGCAGTAGAAATAGCGATAGTATTAGTAATAGTAATACCAGTTAGTAGTGCTAGTGGTGCTAGTATTAGTTTATACTATATAATCATGGTAGTAGTAGTAGCAGTAGTAATGGTAATAATAGTATAATATGGTAGTCACTATAGCATTAAAGTATATAATATTATAGCATGTAATTATTAGTAGCTGTGCGCGAAATGGCTACAGCAGTGGCGGCAGTAACATTAAAAACTAGGAACAATACCAACGACACCATCACCTTCAATGTCAATTTTACGGAAAATTTCTCGCATTTCTCTAATCGATAAAGAAATAGCAACATAGTACATCGAATGTAATAAAAAATATATATAAAAATATTTTGATTTTAATAACGTCTCGTATACGCGGAAATGGATTACTTTTTTCTAATTATTCAAGTTCGATATAAAGTATCAACAATTTTATTTATTTTTTGAATTTTCATTTAAAGATAAGTGATTATTTATCGATCCAACAAAGAACAATACGTCACTAATATTTTAATAAATAATGACATTATAAATACGGATATTAAAATTAACTTTTTTTGTTTACCAACGACTCACCATAATGAAAACCATAACAATCACATATGAAACAGTTTTAATATTTTTTTTATCTCGGTTTTTAAAGTTCTGAGCTCTTCTACAAATAAGACAATTTTTTATTTTTAAATTAACAAAAGCAGTATTCATATAAATCGTATTTCAAACACAGTTAGTTTTATATAATTCAATATGTTTTTGTTACTATATAATCATAATACAAAAATTTCATATTTATTTGTACTAGTTTATCTCATTTTTGAAGCATACTATTTTTTTTTTTATTATTATTCTAAATTATCTAAATAATTGTCATCAAATAGTCAGTGAGTTTGACTGGTACGGAATTTATAATCATTCGGACTCACTATTCTAATAGAAAAACAGCGCAGAAATTAATCCAAAGATAGTGGATTAGATAAAATGGTTTTAGTTACTCTTTACAATGAATAAAATTTAATATTATTCTTTGATGTATTTTATAACCAACCAAGTATTATAATAGTGTACGGCACACCCGAAAATAAACACACAATAAGGTGTACCTAAAATGCCTATATATTACGCCGTGTAATCATAATAATCATTGTAACTATGATGATATTGCGTGTTAACAAGATGTCAGAAAATGTACATAAAATCAGTAAAAACTGATTAAAATTGAAGAAGTCACTTGGAAAGTATGCACTGATACAAACTACATTTAAGCCGGTTGTTGTGGATTAAGGCGTGTAGTAAATACGAATCTAAAAGGACGCGAATTTATCGCGTAAACCGTTCGTAAACAATTAGAGTAAGTTTAATCAGCCAACACTAGTATCTGTTTAATGTCAACGAAAATAAAAATGATTTTATACATTTTACGTTGTGTCAGAAAATATGATACGTTGATCATTTCTACTTCGATTATATTTGCAAAATTAAACTCATTGTATACATTACGATTTTTGTTATTATTGTTACTATTATTGTATTATTGTACTGACTTTTCACTTTGAAATTTTTAAAAAATGTTAGGATTATAAATTTAAAAAAAAACAACAACAACTATAGATTCAATGACATTAAGTGCATATATTATATAACTGTGTCCGGCGTAGACCCAACTGATTTATTTCTAGTGTCCCTTGGGTCTCATTTATCTGACAAGAACTTTAGATTATGAATTATTTATTGGTTTTTAATGCGTATTAATATTATTATCGACTAAATACATGTACAAAATTTGTTTTTAGTTAAAAAATATTAATTTAAGTATTAGACTGCCCGTCCCGGGAGATTTGCTGTGTTAACAAAAAGTAAAATAAACCTAACAATTAATTATCTCTTACTTATAAATTACCTGTGATTTTCTAACGGGTTATAATAATATCATCACGACATTTAACATTACGAAATTATTTATAAGTATTGAGTCTTTCTATAATCACCAATAATATATTCGAATACCCATTAACATAATCCTATTAAGTACACTATAATATGTTATGTTTATACAAACATAGGATTCACTAATGGTTCCTGATCGTATATGTATCTCGAATTACAATAGTTTGTCACCGCGTACATATTATACAATTAATATACTAATTACTTATGATTTCTGTGGTAACTATTATAGATAATATGAATATTTTAATAATTCATAACTAATGTGGCAATTTATTTATATTTTTGGTATTCTATAATATATTGGTTATTACTTATTATAAAACGCATTCGTTTAATTTCTTTGTTTTATGGATTGATTTTTTGTTTATACTCTGTAAGCACCTACTAAAACTCCTTTAAATTATATATTAATTTTATAATTAAACTTGAAACAAAAAAAAAATTAAATTTCCTTTTCTGGTATCAATGCCGACCGTTAATAGGGACGTAACCCTCTTTCCTCCCACCACTAACTGCTGATTTCCAGTCAATACTTTAGCATGAAAAACGACGGTTTTAAAACGTTTCCCTGGCGACGGCAAATCCTCTTTGTGGTGAAAAAATTAAAATACTGAAATCTCTTTTTCAATTTATTTTTTTTTTTTACTCAATCGAAAAATTATATATTTTTCCGATTGTAAAATAAATATTATATTACGTCAGAAAACTAATTTTTCAAAGTATACACAAAAATCCATAAATATAATATAATTACAAAGAAAAATATAACTTAACACTTTATGCATCTTTACTGTATTTTATTAATGCAATACATTTATTATTATTATTATTTTTAGTACTTATAGTTCAAACAATAATTTCTAAAAGACAACAATGTATATACTATCCAGAGAACCAAAAATTAATTCTTAATTATTGCTATTGTACTTCTTGTTATTTTATCAGAGCTTTTAATCAATATTATTTTATTAATTTTTGATAAATTTTAAATTATAACTAAATACGGTTTTAGGAGTTAGTTATTAAAAATTATAATTTCTTAGTCCATTCAATATATTATTATGTTGGGGAAATATAATATTTGTTCACTAAACATTATTTACATTTATTCAGTAGAAAATTAATTTTTTCGTAATTCAATAAAAGATAGATAAATTCTATAAATCCGTTAAATGTATTTTCTATATTACACCAATTTATTTTTTTTTAAATCTAGCTATAACTTTTTATGTGTTATTTAATAAATGGCATAAAATAAACATTCACTTTAACAAGTGTAGATAAATTAAAGTTATCTGTATCTGACCTTAAAAATTATAATACGCTATAAATATATACAATAAATTAACATGACCTCATTCTTTTTAATATAAAATACGAACTTATATGTGTACGTATTTATGTGTGTCTGCACACGATTATATATATTTTAAGAAACACAAAAGACTTCGAATTTCGATAATCGTGTCTTTTGGAGTGAATGGTAAAATTGAAAACTACATACGTATAAAGGCCATTAAAAATATTGCTTCGCAAACAGCCGACTTTTTTTTTTTTTTTGAGAACAACCGACAAACGTAAAAGTGTTTGCGCAAGTCATACATAGATGTTTGAAGTAATGATATATTCATGACGTGTTTAAAATATTTGGCACGTGAGATTGAGAGAAGCTACCGAAAAACTATCAATCATAAAAAAAAGTACCAGTATACATAGACTATAGTCGGAATTGAATGTTGCTGGTATACGAAAGCGGGTAGAAGAAGTATATAGTCAATCGCCAAGAATGAAAAACGTTTAACGCCCCGAGAAGTTTCACCGGATAATATATTGTTTCGTACTTATATATATATATTATATATTATGCGTTCTTATTTTATGCACATATGCATTGCAAAGATTTCAATTCAAAACGATATTATTTTCCAAAAGCACCATTTCCAATTTGACGTCGTCAGTGCGAAAACGATTTATCCGACGACCATAATATTATAATAATATTAAACTTTGGAAAATAATAATGCTCTACCACGCGTAAACTACGCCGAAACGACATCCATCGTAATGAACACGAGTAATTCATTAGATCACATCGTCGGCAAACTGGGCGAAATATTAACGACGATGATGATGATCGACATAATATTTTTTATTAAATCATTCTTATATTGGCATTCGTTAATGTTTTTTTCACCTCCGCTCTTATACAGACGGCCAATCAACTGTTGATTTCTATACATATATAAACATATCTGTGACCCTCTTAAGTTTGCATAAAATATTTATACTTCTTCAACAAGTTTCTAGTAGTATGGACAGTATGGTCTACACGGAATCGAATAAAATAATCATAGTACATATACATTTATATAATATTATAAAATACGATTTCAAAGAATGATATAAAATAATTATAAATTACGTTAACTGTTTGCGATGAAATAATAAAAGGAAAAAACACATAAACACGAAAAATCCATTCCATTGAAGTCATACAATAATAATATTACATAATATAACGATCGTTAAATCAAATATTGAGAAGTGTCAAGAAGAAAAAAAACAAAATTATTAATTCTCGTTCATGGAGCATATTACAATATTATATGTATTATGCAGTACTCACCCGCCAGAATTCCGAGTAGACCGTTTTGAATTAATCAACGTGTATGCAAAACAAATTAAGGTAATACAAATTTCTATTGTCGGCGATAAATAATAGTTTATTATTTGTTTAAGCACTTACAACACAAATATTATGTATACAACTATTGCTACTAGTATAAATATATATACAGTATCATTTTGAACCCTTTACTCTACCGTATAATAATAATAATAATAATAATGATAAAAACAATATGTATATTCTCGTTACAATGTATGTTCACCCACGTAAATCATGTTAGTTTAACATCAGTTACATAAAATAATTTCCCAGACTAAAAATGCGCTGAGAAATTTTCACGATGAAGACTCGAAACGGAATTGTTTAATAATCTGCTACAATTCATTCATCTAAATGAACGTGCCATGGACACCAGATGGCTATTTTTGGACGCAACGGAAACTTCACGCACAATTATTCAGTACCAGCGATGAGTATTTGCATAAAAGATAAAAACGGACGAGAAACCAAAAGACTAAATAATTTATTGTAGCCTTTTGGAATAGTCCAATATTTATAAAATAGATATCACGGGATGTTATGATAATAATTGCTATAAATCAACTTGGACTACAATCTGTTCAGTTGGATCAATTTAACTTACTATGAAAAAAAAAGTCGTAAACCATTTTCGTTTTCGATATACAAAATACCCAAAATACCAGAATAATAAAACACTAAACTAGTACGTAGGTAGTTTTATTTACATAAACACATTTATTTCATCTATTCTGCCCGATGATTTTCTTAGTCATCATAATTTTCAACGATTTCGATACTCTATATAATATCCCATTTACACTACACCGAATATATAATACGATATTACCATTTTTCTCTTTGGTTTAGTATTGATTTGTATCAATTTTATTATTATTTAAATACCTTTATAAGTTATTGACATTTGAACAACCGTTATTCAATGATTTACTTTCATTTATCATCAACTATTTAAATTCAAAGCCAGATTCACGTTTGACTTATACGCAGTTCATTCGTTCATTTAAAATAACTAAATCTTTGTTGAATTTTGGTTTAAATTATTCACGTTTTTTTTATTATTATTATTATTATTATTATATTAAAATTATTAAAATATATTTAAAAAAAAAGTTTATTTTTTTTATAGATAATACACTCAATTTCTCGGCATATAAATGTAGTAAAGTAACATAAGTAGTATTATTCATATAATAATAATTTATCAAAGGTAAACCTTTGGTAGTTTTCTTATAACTTTCGAACAGTTATCATCAAAAAGGCCATGCATGGCAAACATAAAATAATAATCTTTACCAATATTACCTACATGATATCAATGATAAACGTTTAACAATGATTCGTAAAATAAATATCAAATAGTAACACTATTTTCTCCAAAGCAAAGGTCTGATAACGAGTAGGAGGTTAACGAAGACATCGGGAACATTTGCATTTTATAACATCAAAGAGAGTTTGCTGATATAAATAAATAACGGGGTGTACCGCACTCGCACACACGCACACTATGTTTTAATATCGCTGCCGGCTAAAGTTTTAAAAGTTATGCGTTTCATTAAATTTGACTGTGGACCGACCGCCGGCTGCTGTTTACAACCCCTCGGAATCAAAATGAAGCCACCACATCGCTTCGTTCTCCGAAGTTAAAAAATAATAATAATAATCGTAATAATAATAATAATAAGCCACTTCAAAAAGAGCTACCGCAACCTAACATTATAATCATAATCATAATAATAATAAACCTTAGTGCAATATCTACCATGGCCTTCTTACTACTATATACTCACTGTTCTACCCATTCACCTACCGAAGCACCTGAGTAGAATATTATAATACGTTTCTATCGTTTTTTTTTTTTTTTTATCGAAGAGAAACTGCATTCACTTCAAGAGGATTTTACAAAAAACCAACAACGTTATGTGAAGTACTCTACATGTAAATCGTATTTCCTTCACTAATGAGCTAAAAGAAAAGCTAAATTTTCTCATTTTCCTTGGATAACATTCATTGTACATTAAAGAGACAAAAAGAGCTTTATTTTTAAAGAGTCGATATTTGGATTCTCAAATATGAATTTTTAAATGTCGAATACTGAAACATTGATTTTTGCTTACATTTATTTCAAAATAAAAGTTTCACTTTTTTATTATAACTATTAACTTTACTATAGGTTGTATATACATATAATTAAATCAAAATAAATGTGTATATATTATGTAATTTACTAACTCTGCTATTTAATATTAAGAACGGTTTATGTATTCTTACCATGGTATACCAGGATTACTACTAAATATATTTTTATAGTGAAGCGACTGTAAGCCCCAAGTTAGAAAATATATCAAAGATTTCTTTGAATAAACATGTTAACAGTATTAAAATTAAAATCATTCCAAACTTATAAATTGCACACGAAAAAGAATTTAAAATAAAAAAGCATTTTTTATTAAAATAATAATTCGTATGGGGTTGGTCAAATACTCATATTGTTTAATAATCGAATTCGACCAATTTTCAAGTTTATTGTTCCTGTAATATAAACTGTGTGGTACGTATTATATTAAACGCAATACCTAGTGAGAATATTATGGTATTTGCAAAAGCAAGATTAAAGAGAAAAACGGGTAACCGACAGCAGCTAAATGGGATAAGGCAAAGGAGATGATGAAAAGTAACCCAACATTTGGGTCTAAGTGCAATGAGAGTAGAAACATTTCTACAGAACACCTTTAATGGACGTTTGTAAAGTCCTATAAATTGAGGAAGAGTTATAAATCAGCGGGCTAAGGTAGTGCAATTTATTCCAACGTGACTTGAAATCTTAGGACAATAATCCTTACGATTTTAAACGGTTAATTTCCAAATGTACATTCAATTCATTCCATGTGCAGAAGTTAGTAGTTCCAAATAATTTTAATAGGTTTTTTCTCAGTTCGTTACAATTTATGTATACAAATTGCAAATAATAAGTAAAATCTCATTCCCCTCACCCCTATTATCCAACCACCTAAAAGACAGTAGTTCACTTTCTTTTTTGTTCAACTTCTATATTTTTTTTATTTTTTAACGAGTGCTCGTTAAAATTCTTCAAGAAGACATTAAGATCGTTGATTAACGAGCGTTTTATAATAATAAATTGGCGGGGGCTAGCAATTGCAAGTTTTTGTTCTGTTCAATCGTAAATGCTGCAGCAACATGAATTTATAATTAATTAATCTCGTTAAGATAACGTTTGAAGTGGACAAAAGACAAATACGAATTATCGGATCTCCCAACCAATCTTTTTTTATATTATTATTATTTATTTCAAATACTGTGAAATAGATAAGGATAATGTTTTAATTGGCAATACCGATACCTAGTTAAAATTAATGTTACAATAAAAAATAAAAAATAATGTTCCCAATATCATTTTGTATTGTATCATAGTGTATTACTCAAACGAATACATTAGCGTAATATGTTCTGTGCAAATGTATTTAACCATTTGTTTTACATTGGGACAATGTTAATGGAGTTTCGAAGTTGAATTGCATTGGTGCACATATATATGCTGTATTCAGTATAGTATTTATAATATGTCAATAACATGTATTAAATGTTTGTTTATCACATGTACAAGAGATCCATAAAATATTTGACAAAGTTTACAAAACTGTACAAACAAGTACAAAATGAAATCTATTCTAATCAAAAACGTTACCAACAAACGTCATTACACATGCCAATAACCTGCCGAAAACTTCAAAACTATTTCGTAATAACTAAGAAGTATCCACAAATATATTTTGTCACTGAAATAATATAGTATATTATTTTTAAATAAAATATATAGGTAGTTGTATGTTATACATATTATACGAGTAGTAGCAACAATAAATATAGCAATGCAATTTTAATTTACCAGTTAACATAATTAATTATTTTCTAGAAATCGATCTGGGAATATCTCTGGAGAAAATATTAAGTTTGACACTGGTATTTCAAAATACATATCAAAAGTATTTAGAAATAAATGCACTAACTTTAGACGACAGCTAAATGCTTTAGACTTAAGTCCAACAAGTAATAATATATATTTTTAAAGTGCATGTTGTATATACTCTGGGTGTGACAGATTATAATCTCAAAAGTAACACGTGTCATTCACGAACAATTTAAAGTCTTCAGAATCAATAAAAATACATAAGATAGGTACGGTAGCTTGTTCAAAATAAATACATAATTTTTTTTTAGTTTTTTTTAATAATAATGATAATAACCTAACCAGACAATACAATGTTTAAACATTTTGAAAAAAAATTCATTCCATTATTTTACAACCTACCTACTACCCTCCTCCACACACAAATACTAAACGCGCAATGATCTTCCTTATACATGAATTATCGTTACGCGTTGGTCACATAATACAATATTGTAACAATGGTGTTATAATAATAACAATCATAGCGGTGAAAATTAATGAAAAGTACTCAAGAAAAACTATTCCATTATGACGATTGTATTAAGTATTAATAAAATCATTAAAAACTCGTGTGTTTCAGACCTGCGGGAAAGTGTTTGGGAACGCGTCTGCACTGGCCAAACACAAGTTGACACATAGCGACGAAAGGAAGTACGTGTGCAACGTTTGCAGCAAAGCTTTCAAAAGACAAGACCACTTGTAAGTGTAGAAAAATAAACTATCTATATTCTATACATACTAAAATAGAAGATTGTAAAATACAACTTACATCAACATATACATACATATGTGTAGCGTTGGAACCATCGAACCATCCTGTTATTCTAAGTGCGCCAGAAAAATATTAACTTTTTCGTGTATTTTATTTTTTTATGTTTTATATTATATATATATTTCTTTTTTTTCATACCACTATACACATACACACTCGATCATAATTTCATCCGTCTCGGTTGATATTTTCAAATTATACCGTATTTACATAGATATATTTTTATTTATTTATTTATTATTTATTTTTTTAAACCTCCGAGAATGGTCGTAGCCTAACAATAATTTATGTTCACATAGGACCTTTTTTTTCATATTTATTGTGACCTTTTCTCCACTTCCCTCTACCTCTCACCCCTGTCATGACCACCACTACTACCGCACCAACTACCCTCACTGACTCACCAACCAACAGCGTCCAGCATCATCCCATTACCTCTACCGCCGAACTAGCCCCCGGCAACGGCAACCGCTATGGTCCCGCTCACGCTCATGCAGTGAGTGACTGTTGCACACTATATCCCCTTAGCCGGAGCACCCGACTTACGTACATCGACAAGTATCGGTTTTCATTACGTCGGGAAATTGAAAACGCAACCCCGCCTGGGATAAGTATAACCACATCGACATTATTGCCTAAGTACCTATGCGCGTGCATGATATATTATTACGTAAATGATATTTTTCCCGACCCCTCCCCTCTACAAACACATACACACATTCATGACCTAACCACGATGCAAGCTGTTCAAAACATCTACATATTATTATACCGTTCATAAGTTTAATGTCAGTGCCAATAATAATAACATAAAAGTATTTATTGGAAAATAAATTCGCGAAAGAAACCCGAGACTCGTAGTGGTTTTTTCGTATATTTGAAAATGTATTCCGGTCACATATATTACGGCAGTGTCGTCGTCGTCATCGTCGATGTCTAGGAAAATGGGCCTGCGCATTACCTTCCAACACCCAAAGGCTATTATGTTATATACCTATGCACGTGAAAAATCCAATGGCTGACAACTCAACTCCCCCTCCCCATCTCCACCGAGTGGATAAATCGGTGATTCGAGAAAATTTCGTCATATGTAATAATATATACATACATAAACAGTCTAGTTTTCAGTTATGGTACGTGCAAAGTTTTCCAAGTAGGGGAAAATTAAAAACGGACAAAGACTACCACGCCCTCACACAAGCGCCCACGCACGTATCGTTCAGGTATATATTATACGCATTTTTATCACGCTCCTCTCGGCTGTCCGTTTGATGGAGTAAATATACCGTACGTAACCTTTAAACATCCAAATGCCAACTATAGAAAACGTCAATTCAACAATGTTTCTCTTATTTCAAAATAAAATCCTTTGGCATTTGCTCTCCATCCGTTCACCCGCGTGACCTGTGGTTGTTATGCATTCGTAATGTAGGTCAGACAAGGACGAACAGAATTCATTTAAATTTAACTAAAACATGTATAGTTTTTGTTTTCGTTTCAAAAATATGATGTCAATTGTCAACATCAAATTCACCTTAAAATTAAAATGTGTTAAAATAATTATTAATAAGCAATGTTCCTCGAAAATAAACTCCGATAAAACCAGGACTATTTCTCATTAAAAATAGACTATCTACTTAATAAATGGGCATTATAATTAAAATTAAAATATATTCTAGTTGTGCGCATCTTTATAAACTGTTGTTTTAGCAAGATAATTTATTGTGTTTAATGTTTATACTACATACCTATTTTGGTATAAATAAACGCAGTTAATAACAAAATAATTTCAAACTCGTTAAAAAGATCCGATATTCTATATCAAAAGTTAAACAGTCTAATATATTAATTATTTAACTATTTTAATTAAACACACATATTTTATAAATAGTTTAAGATATGTTCATATAGGTATTTCATATTTAGTTTAGAATACATTACTCTAAACTTAAGCATTTAATATTATGTTAACATTTATTAAATCTTTCATAAACTTAAGAAATGTGTATTTATGATGAACCTTACAACATAGCGCAATCATAATTGTATAGTTATTCAAGTTTTGTGTAATTAAAGTTTAGAATATTATTTATGTATTTTTCAAAATTTAGTTTTGAAAGTTCTGTTTAAATAAATAACAAAAGAATCATCATTATACAGTTTATGACGATACAAAATTAAAATAGCACCACACAATTATTAAAATTAATTAATTTAATTTTTATAAATGGAAAAAATATTAATTTTAAAGTATAATATATTTTTATACAATAATATTGTAATTCCGAAAACAATAGATTTTTAGTTAAATAACAAAATCTCTGTATAGTGTAAAATAGTAATGAATATTGATTTTATATGGGCCAGCAACATCAGTACCGTTATAACTATATTACGTATAATGGAATTATGCTTAAAAAATACCTTACTTTAAATAATAAATTATCATTTATAGTATAAATGTTGTTTATGTACTGCTATTATTATGTTTAATATTTAAAGAGTTATAGCAAGTTATTTATTTATATATTATATATATATTTCAATATTTTAATGTATATGATTAAAAATTTATACATAGAATAAAGATTGATATTATTGATTGACATTGATTTTGTAGTACTAAGTTCTATGACACAGTAAATATAAATTCATTTGAAATACTTATGCCCCAAATCCATTTGAGAGGAAAAATAATATTGTCACAGGGGACCGCTTATATTTCATGTATTTTAAACCAACTCGCAAAATATGTATCACGAAATTGGCCATCGCCGTCAGTAAAGCGGGCGGCGACGGAAATAACAATTTCGTCCCCTCTAACTCGATAATATTTTAAACGAACCCTATCGTCAGAACCAGGAATCCCCGGAGGACGACCTTCTTACCTGCCGTCCGAGATAAATGATAGCTAAAATTGGTTTCTCAATAGCCAAGATGATCGGCCGACGGGGATAGACTCACAAGCCTTTCGGATGGTCTCCGATCCCGATACCGATTTATATCCCCATAACCCAATCGATTGTCAATGATTTAGTTTTCGGTATGTTGTTTTTCTTGCCGATAACGTGCAATGGAATAGGTTCGGCGCGCGATGGGGTGGAGGAGAAAAAAAAATAAAAGGAAGAAAACACTCAGCCAGGTATACGAGAGGGCGGATTCCCACACACACACACAAACACACTCGCGTGCATATACAATATATATATATATATATATATAGTATATACATACACACACATACTCACTCAGACACCGGGTTAGGTCGTATATCAGCCGAAGGGAAACCGGAGCAATAATTTCGGCGCTGTAATACAGCTATAAATCTATTAACGCCACGCCTCCCGTCCCTCGAACCTCTCTCTCACTCCCACACACACACACACACATATACATACAACTTCCACCAGAACCCTGCACCGCTCCGCCATTAGTGTTCCAGTATAGAAAACGACGAGAGAACTTTATCCGGATTGTTCTTTGAACAATAGTCGTTAGCATTTCCGACCGTGCTCGTGTTTCGGCGATTCTATAATAATACGCCAAATCCTACTGTTTCATTTCCGACATTATATTATCACGGTGAAAAAAAAAAAAAGTACAGCGTATAAAATTCTAGTGCTTAGTGCGTAGTATATTCGTATACATCTATATACGGCCACGGGAAACGTGTACAATGAGAAGGAAATAAAACAATTACTTCAGTACGCTGTAGTAGGGTGCAAACGTGGTGTAAATAAATGTTTTGAATGAACGGACATTTTTCTACTACATCGTAAAAATTAATTGAAAAACAAAAATAAAAATGTAATAATTAATGCCCCTGATTATTCATAGACCGTGGATAACGTAACGGTATGATGATAATATGGCCATAGGTTTACGTTACCGCACAACAGGCTTATTTTACGTATATATACACATAGGTAATAATATATTAATATATTATATACTTTTATCGTCCGAACAAACGGTAATAGTATTGTTATAAAACGTCCACCACAAAAAGGGTCTTCTGCATTTTGGCGTTTATTACTATGTTATCTTACCGTTTATTTCCGTAAGGCTATCAAATCCGTTTTAATTAGTTTACTTCACAACGTTTCCCGTCGACAATGGCCTCGCGGTCCCACAGGAACAAAAATATATTGCTCAAAGCGTTTTTTTCTCTACGTTGTCGGATGGTGGATAAGAAAATACTACAGAAAAATAGAAGATGTTTTTAGTGCCGTTAATCATTATTATTCAACTGGCGTACGCCATTTACACATTTCCAATTCATACCTATTAGTTATCGTGTATATTGAGAATAGGGTCAAGGTCGGTGGATAAGAGAAGGGAAGTAATTGTAGCATCACAATTCACAACGGGTGAGTGACAGAAAAAATATACAGTAAAATTATATTAACGTCCAAACGTGTCACCGGACGACGGATGATCCAACTGATGGTGCCTCTTAAAGGTCGCACATAATGGAAAGTTCGAGATAATTTCGTAAAAAAATTAATTAGTAGTATTATTTTTTAAAACTATTATCATCTATGCGGGGTGTTTTTTTTTTGTTATATGTTATCGTGAATCAGTTAATGTCTTTTCCAAATAATTTTTACACAGTTTCAGTATTACACTTGCTCTTACTCCTATAAGGTGAAATCGAAAAGTGCACCTGAACGCAATACCAACGTCTTCCGAATCCACCAGTCATAGACGCAATCCGAATAATTTTTATTTTTTAGGGCGGTTGGAATAATTTTCGCATTTTTTCTTAATGAATCCATATGAAACACTCACTACTATAAACGTGTATTTTTTTAAGTGGTTTATAACAAATGCCGAAATTATTATTTATACATGACCTGAAAATTAATCAACAATATTTTATTTTAATAAATTTTTGCATATTCTTAATATTATTTAAGTAGGATAAATAGGGCTTTTTGCTTATAGCCAAACTCTAAAAACGGCCTCGCCTCACTGCCTACCCACACACCCCTTATGTCCTCTACACTCTCCTCGCGCGACAAAGTAGTCGCGCCTAGTCGTGCCTACGCCAGGCACGTCGGTATCAGTGATACCAATACGATAGGCAATATATTATATTATGTAAAAACTAAGAACCGCTCTCGTGTACATGATGATGGTGACGATGATGTGCGTGCCCTGACAGGAACGGACACATGCTGACACATCGGCACAAAAAGCCGTTCGAGTGCAAGGCCAACGGATGCGGAAAGTCGTACTGCGACGCGCGGTCACTGCGCCGGCACACGGAGAACCATCACCACCACCGGCCGTCGTCCAACCAGGGTTCGCCGCCCGCGTCGCCGTCCTCGTCCACCAGTTCCGGTTGCATACAGTACGCGCCCGCGCCAATGCCGTCGCCGCCCGGCACTTCCGCGGCCGCCACGTCCACCACGGTGGCCGCCGGCGCGCCGTCGTCGTCGTCCGCGTCGGCCTCGTCGTCGTCGTCGTCGGCGTCCGCTTCCGCGTCGTCCACGTCCACCACGTCCGCGTCCTTGTCCACCGCCGCGGCGTTCGGCTCCATGTCGTCCATTTCGGTGTCGGCCTCGTCGGCGTCGTCACCGTCCACGACGACGTCGTCCGCCGCGTCCCACCAACAGCAACAGTCACACGACGCGACGCCCAGTCAGCTGCAAAAGCTACTCAGCGCCGAACCGCTGTCGTCGACCAACAGCGGCGGCGGCGGCGGCGGAGGAGCACTTTCGTCAAAGGTAAGAAGGGATTTTAGTGAACATAACACCTAATAATATATTGATTACGATTTGATTTTCCGATACCGAATAAATGCACGATATAGGCAGTGTTGAGAAGTGTTGAATTTATCTTGAGTTACGAGTTACTATTATAATATAACACAGCTACTTTTTAAAACGATTTGATGGCAATTTAATCGCGTTTTATTGTAACTAAATTATACGCGATTTCGGTTATTCATTACCTTATTATTATTATTATTTTAATACATTTTACGAACCAATTGATCATGCATATAAATACAGTGGAACCTCAATAACGCGAACTAGTTAGGGTGGAAAAAAATTCGAGTCATCCAAGTTTCACTGTACATCATATAAATATGATTTTCTGACAGTACCTAAAATGTTTATAATATCTATTTGATAAAAACATTATTTTCAATAAGTAGTAATTATTGTTTTCAGGAATATATTTAAAAAATAAAGGATAAAAAATCACACAACCATTGTCTTCTTTGGTTCGCAAATAAACCTTTTATATTGTTGATTGTCATTAGGTACTTAGTTAATTTAGTGATAAAAGAATAATTCTTAAGCTCCATTAAAATTGTTTAATACTATAAAGTAATGTACTTAATAAAATAAAGTACAGTGAGAATATTTTTGAAAGATAATACGTAATGTAATTTAATTACCAAAAAATGTAACTTACTCAACACTGACTATTATATTGATGATGCAACTCTCAGAGGTGCTTAGTTAGTGCTATCAAGTCATAAATGTAAAAATATATAATTCTAATTAACTGGTGTACATGTGTACCCGGTCCGACAGTGTTTTTGATACCTATAAAAGTGATCATTGAACAAATAAATGTCGATCAGGCTGCATAAAGTATGATTACATTACCGCCGATAAACACCTTATTGCAGCACAGAATATACTTTATAGTTATGATTATTATTATTATTTTAATACATTTTACGAACCAATTGATCATGCATATAAATACAGTGGAACCTCAAGAGTTATCCAAGTTTCACGGTACATCATATAAATATGATTTTCTGGCAGTACCTAAAATGTTTATGATATCTATTTGATAAAATCATTATTTTCAATAAGTAGTAACTATTGTTTCAGGAATATATTTAAAAAATAAAGGATAAAAAATCGTCCAACCGTTGTCTTCTTTGGTTCGCAAATAAACCTTTTATATTGTTGATTGTCATTACTTAGTTAATTTAGTGATAAAAGAATAATTCTTAAGCTCCATTAAAATTTTTTAATACTATAAAGTAATGTACTTAATAAAATAAAGTACAGTGAGAATATTTTTGAAAGATAATACGTAATGTAATTTAATTACCAAAAAAATGTAACTTACTCAACACTGACTATTATATTGATGATGCAACTCTCAGAGGTGCTTAGTGCTATCAAGTCATAAATGTAAAAATATATAATTCTAATTAACTGGTGTACATGTGTACCCGGTCCGACAGTGTTTTTGGTACCTATAAAAGTGATCATTGAACAAATAAATGTCGATCAGGCTGCATAAAGTATGATTACATTACCGCCGATAAACACCTTATTGCAGCACAGAATATACTTTATAGTTATGATTATTATTATTATTATTATCGTTGGTACGTGTTTTTAAATAACTACCATTTTAATAATTATTTTAATTTTTCAATACCATGATTAATGATTATGTGTTTGTAAAAATACTTTCGACAAGCAATTATTATTATTATTATTATTATTATTATGACACAACCAAATGTATTCGTTAAACAAAAGGTATAAATACCAAAACACGAAATAACTAATAAGTGTTAGAAATATTTCAATTGTTCGATTCACCGGTGTTTTTTGGCATAGAAAATATATGTTTTGTCTATGCTGACATTTTCATTAGCACGTACCTAGTGTGATTTAATTAGATAAGCTTGATTAAGTGCGTTATGCAAATTATTCATTACTATAACAACGATATGGTAATAGCTATAGCATAACTGCATTTCGAATTGATAGAATTATTAAACCTTCAGTATTCTAACACGTTTCATTAAAATTACATATTATACAAGGCGCTATCTTATCGGAAAATTATAATAATAATTTGCTTGATATGTATTTTTTTTTCATTCATAACATGAATAACAATCAGATCATATTGTTTTCTATCAACATTTACTAAATAAATTATAATCTTTATACAACATTCATACATAATATTAAATTTTAGGCTCATATTAAATGGAATTATCTACTAAATAATATACAATTAACATACGTAGTTTAAACAAAATAATTCGATCTCTTTTCATTAAAAACTTTCCTACCTATTTGAATAAAATTAGTTAAAAAGGTTAATACACAACAAATATTAAATAATGTTTATAAATTATTATTATTTTTTTTTTTACTATTGTTATTGATCATAATAACATTATGTAAACTTTATATACAAGCTATTATGTGTGGATATTTAATTTGATATGCTGTAAACACTAACTTATTTATATAAAATATAAACAGATTAAAATATCTTTGATAACTATGAAACGTGTAATAATAGACATTTTTATTTTACCTCCAAATATATTTACATCGAATATAATACATCAATAGTAAACTTTTCAATAATGTTTCTCGAAAATAAATGAAATTCGATTGCAGAGAAATGGAAAAGTGATATCAAAACGTGCATTGAGTATTATTTAATCAGCTATCATAGGTCCAAGTTTTTCATTTTATTATAAGAACATTTTACAAATTATTTTATTTTTTAGTGTTCTGTTGTATCATATCGTATAAGCAAAATATCATAAATCTTCTAATTTAATTGTACCTGAAAATATACTGCAAATTGAACGTAATTTTTATATTTCCTCAAAATTATATACTGAAGTGAAAAATTGAAAAATAACAAAAGTTAAAAATGTAATATAATAAAAATATTGTGTATTTGTAAATTAAAATGTATTTTTAAATGTTATGAAATTCATAAAATCAATTATTGATGCACTTTAATAAAATTTATTGTTGTGAAAATAAAAATAAATACATGTTTATATCTTCTACTGATACAATTCGAGACTTTACAAAGAGAAGAGAATAATTGCTGTAAATTTAACCTGTAAAAGAAGACTTTTGAGTGTTTATAGAATTCCGAAGATTGAACGAACAAAATGTTTATATCAAACCATGGATGAATAATTGAATACGAATAAATTTAAAGAAATAATTATAAAATCATTATAGAAACGTGAAAAAATGTTTTTAGAAAATGAAAATATAAATTTAGTGGGTATCCGAACTGTGATCGACAGTTTTGAACACAGAAATATGTCTCACGTGTACTGTATAAAATAAATTTAGAGACGGGGATTTGAAATAAGTCAAATACTCATTTACGCGTACCGAATTTATATTGAAAATTAGTGGTGCTTCTATACTACTTATTTGACCTTTTATATACACATACATATATATTATCTGCACATGAATAAAATACAGATGATAATATGTTGAAGATTCGTGTTAAAAACCTAAACGTCTCAGCCATGAAAAGAGGCCCATGTCGTAAATGTATGTAATATATCACGGGGATATTAATTACCTATTTACTAAATATAGATAGTAAAAAATCAAAGCAAAACATGCACTTTAAACTACCTACGTGTTATATACGTAAGTGTGAGAAAATGTTTTTTTCGTTCCGTACTACGACATGAACTAAAATCGTTTTAGATTAATTCGGGCGAAGTCTAATGCATATTATTTACCATAATAATATAGCCTAGGTATACTATACATACCATAATGATGTGTACATTTTTTTAAACAATTCGGTTATACCCGTGATTTTATCGATTAAAACAGTGTGTTGCAGCCTATTATTAAATATTGCCATGTGTTCATTGTTCCGTATCTCACTGTAATTTCAATCTTTAATGGTTTTCGCACCATTTATGAATGCGTCGCAAAATAATTATGTAAACTCTATATTTTTGTAATTTGAATTAGACCAGATTTTTTTTTTATTAAACATTAAATCGTCGTACAATAATATCTAAATGATTTTACTTCACTAAAATTTGATATTTTATTTTCAAATAACAAATCGACATTTTTACAAGAAACTCGCGTGTTCCTTTTTCTACAAAAAATATGAAACTATGTTTAAATTCTTCAAGATATTACAGATGTAATTAAATTAAAATATATTTTTCAAGACTTTCTCAAACACTTCATGCATATCATTATTTTTTAATTCACATAAAATTTAAGCTAGACATTTAATTGAAGCCATTTCTTTGGGTAACTAATAAATTTATGGTTAAGTAAGAATTGTATGACCTATTATTTTTCTTCATAAATGTCTGCTACAAATAAAAAACTAGCTCTTAAAAAAAAAACAAAAACCATCATTATCAATGAAAATGTATACATTTAATTAATTAATTAAATTTTGAGTGTTAACAATTTGACATAAGCTAGTATACAATAATAATTATTATACATGCATTATGCCTGGGTATTTTTTTTAATCAATATTGATTAAAAAAGGTTTTTTGCTTGAATATAATAATGTAATCTATAAAAAAAAAATTATACAACTTTAAAAATTTAACAGTTAAACAGTGTGTATTGAATTATAAAAATCAACACTCTATTTAAATGAGCTCATGTGTGACACTAGTGTTTTTATGGTGCGATGGTTTTTGCTGCAATAAATGAAGTATAATTCAATAATATTAACGAACTGGTATTGGGCATATCCTTTGCTACGATTTTGTGAGACAATGTAATAATGTAGAAATTTACTCCTCATAGAAATTCGATTATTTTTTTATCTTAAATAATACTGTGCCAACAAATGATGAAGCTTACTTAAAATTAATTTTTATTTTCCGTAAACCTACTGTAATTTATTCAGTATGATTTTTTTCATAGAAAGTATGAGAATATTTTTAATTTATAGAAAACAAGTAAAACTAATCAAAATCTATTTTTTAATTTTATTAATTTTTATAGTAATAATAACATCATAGTAAATAAATAATTTAATGTGAAAATAAAATTGTTTACAGAAGAAAAAATCAAAACTTTTATTATAGTATAAAATATTCTACATTTTAATCAAACTACTTGTATAATGCTAAAAAATCAAAGATTTTAACATATTATAATGATTAAAATTATTATCGTTTAAACCAAAAGATTTTTAATTTAATCGTTTATTTTAATTAGTAATCTGCAATACTATTTTTTTCCTGTGTATTTTTCCTCAACTATAAACTATAATTCGTAACTGGAAAATATTACAGATCTATAGAACTTGTTTTCTTATATCGCATATTAATATCATTCAAAATATCTGATCTCAAGATTGTTGTACAAATTAAAAAAAAATACATTTTATTTATTAAATAATGATAACAATTCATTTATAACATTTGAATGACAACGCCATTCTACTTAATATACTTCATAAGAATTATGTCTAAAGCGCAATATTGCTTTATTTTAAGAAAAAATCGTAGCTTAGATCTGAAAGTTAGGTGAATTGCCTACACCTGTCACACTTAAACCTGCTTCTGAAATCATCGGAGAATATAACATTATACACACTGATCACTATCACGAAACAGTGCACAATATAAAATTATAATATAAGTTATGATATTTCAATCTCTTTATAATATGAATAAAATATTGGCGTTTATACTAATTAATGTTCATAATTCGAATTTTAAATATCACGATTTTTTTTCTACTTACTGTTTGTATTTATCCCTTCATTTCTTGGCCGTTCTTTATAACTGCCTAATTATGATATCGTTTGAATTATTAATTTCCCATGAAAAGGAAACCTCTCTCTGACCTCTGTAGTATATTTATTTTTAATTTCCCGATATATTGGCAAAAAAACTTCATTTGAAGTGCATAAATTGTATTTATAAATACATAAGCGTTTTATAAGCTCATTTCCCAGAATGCTCGAACCGATTATTAATTTCAAAAGACCTTTGGAGTTTGAAAACAGAAATAAGATCGAAATAGGTACATAATACATAATATATATTATAAATACACAGACGATTTCACAGTCTCTGGAGCTTAGACTTCGTGCAGCTACTACCCATATAAAACGATAATAATAAACGAAGAGCTTTATAACAATATGTTTGCATATTTATATTTTCCCATACCAATTATTTCATCGAAACTCGATTGGTCGCAATAATATAATACTACACTCGTATCGGAATATTTATGGTTCGATAATTTAAGTACCATGCTCTATTTATAATGCCTGCTCAGTATTATGTCGTATTAAACACGCCGTTCGATTTTTATAGGGTCGTCCCTGTCTGTAGCTTGGGTAAAATAGAGTATATGTGTGTAAGCCCTAGCCGAAAAACATACCATTGGTATCAATACAACATTTTTGAGAATTTCGTTTAAAATATAAAAGAAAAAAGAAAATACTACAGGACTGATACACTAAATCTTGTTTCTTTATTTATTATTTTTTAATTTTTTTTTATGTACGTTGCGGCTAATCAGCCCATTTTCTAATTTTAAAAAAGCATGCATCAATATTTAACACGTAACTCGTACAAATTTGATCATCTAAAAATACGATTTGCATGATACTGATGATACTGTTCTAACAATTAAAACATAAAATCGATGACCTGGACCGTAGCGCGAAATATGTATCTTTTTTCATTTATGTTTTTGGATGACTTATGTACTAAAATTGTACATTAATAGCGACATTATTAACAAAACTTAAGACCATAGTCTATACATTTTTATTTAGAGTATTCTCATTTTATCATCAAGCCACAGATGATTATTTAAATAATATAAAAATGCATATTATAGTTGAGTCGTTTATATTTTTAACATAAGTATGAAAACATTTTATACATCATAATGTTTCTTGAATTTAAAATTCAAATGATTTATTTTGCTTTATATCAGAGTGTATTTAAAAATATATTTGTTCTAATACTATCTATGTAACATTTTTTAATTTGTTTATTATAAATTTATAATAGTACACAAAATATGAATACACATAATAGAGTGTATTATTAATACACAGTATACAGTAAACACATTATAATCTAATATTGTCTTAATTTATTAAAAAAATATATATAAATAACATATTATCGTCATATTTTTTAAGCTTCTTCAAATCAAGTTTTTAAGAACTCTCTCAGTATTTAATTATTTGTATAACGGGATAATCATCTGCTAAATTTTAATACTCTTCTCTTTTAATTAATTTAAACTACATTTAAAATAAAATATATTAATATTTATTGTATTCATTATAGTATAGTATTTTTATATAATCAACATTTAACGTTAATTCATTTTAAATATTTTTTTCCTTATCCAAAATATGAGGTAATTATTTAAATATCTTAACGTATTTGAATCTATAGTGACCAATTGAAGTGCATTAAAAATGTTCTTTAAATGGTTATATTTAACTTTAGTAAAATTATTATAATTTTATAATTTATTAATTTGAAAATAAAATATGCTCTTTCATATTTATTTTACTATAATAGCCATTTATGGTACACGTTTTAATTTAAATATATACATATATATATTATGTGTCGTGTTTTTAATTTTGGTTAAACGTAGTAATAATTATGAAGTTATTTTACTAAACATAAAAATTTAAATTATTACTTTTTTTATTATTATTATTATTAGAAATAAAGCTATTTTATTACTTTTATTTTTAATAAATAAATATTTTATAATAATACAGGTGTTTAAATTAAGTATGTTAAATTAATTTTAACAGAAATGTCATTTTTCTCCATCTTATTAAATTTACTATATGTTTGACTTCTTTCGTCCAAATTTCAAATATTAATTATTAACTTTTAATTAATTGAAATAAAAGAGCCAGAGTATATCAATTTTGATCATCACAAATGTGTTGATATTGTCTATAAACAGAAATATCAGTTTAATTAAAGAACATAATTAACTCTTTTGATCACAATCGAATATATTAAAAAATGATTTAAAACAAATTTGATAGTGTTACAAAGGTCTTCAATATTCTAAATCTACCGATAAAGAAACTTAAATTTCCTTATTCAGTTTTAAATACTAAATAATATTTTAATTATTTATTTGATAGTATCCTAGTTGAATAGTTTTTACTTAAAAGTATTTATTTGATCTGACACAGAATAACATACATAATAAGTTACTATACTAAATAATAATATATATAAATACTTGAATTGATCATTTAAACCCATACACGTATGTATATAACACATATAACATATTTCGAAATTAAATGTGCAGTATTTAAATTTTTTTATTATTATTATTGCATAGATGCTGTTTAAAACCAAATAAACACATTTCCCGAGTTATTAAACAGAAGTTCTTAAAACACAAAGCACAATATAAGTTTTACAAAATATTCTACCTTTAATCCTTTAATATTTTAAATTTAAACATTTAACGTTTTATGTACATATATTCTGTTAAGTGGGTACCTAATTGAACAGTTTCGCCAATGGTAAATTATTATAACGTGTAGTACTGTAGTTGTTTTTCGTATTTACACAAGTACTTGCAGTTTAAAATAGTTTGAATACAATAAGTAAAGAAATTAACATAATTTTATTATTATTATAATTGTGCAAAATTAATAACTTTATCCTTTAAATTAGTGCCACGCGTTCGTTAATGATATTGTGTCTATCATATTTTAACGGAAATAAAAAAAGAAAAAAACTGGAAGCCGGATGTCCTTAGATCGAAGTTTTAGCCAAAGTTGAGACGTGCACCACATAGACCTAAATCACCCGTCAGAAGCGTAACCGAGTGCCTCACCACAGCAGACGTGGCAATACGAGAGTAAAGGACGATGACACACGCACACTTTTTAGAGAGAGAATGAGAAAGAGAGATAGAGTGATAGGGTGATAGTCGAATGCCGAATAAAAATAATACGTTGAGAAACTTCCTCTGCTAATGTTCTTTTTCTCTTTTTGTCACACAGCTAATGGTTTTGTTTTTTTTTTTTTACGGACCCAGATACTAGAACCCTTGGTTTTTTATGCTCACGAGATCCATTTTACTCTTGGAAGTTTGCCCTATTTTCATTTCGATACGAGGTTGTTCTTGGTGTTTTCTTTTTCGTTTTTTATTCATGCGGGTAGTATTGACGTAAATAGAGAAAAACGGCGGTCAAATATACGGGTCTTAATGATCATTTTCGTTGATAAGAAGAGGGGTGTGTGCAATGTGTTATTTAACATATTATTATTTAAATCGGTCTTTTTTATACTCATCCCTATAACGATTTTGACGACTTTTTTAAATAAAAAAGCACTATTGATCCAATATAAACAGCGAAACATTCCAATCACATAATAACACACTTTTTCATTAATTTATACTGCACCGTCTACGTGTGCAGAGTTAACAGAATTATGATTACTAATTGTCCAAACATTTTATTATTTATAATAAACGTACTGTTTTTATTCTTCGACATACGCTCTGTGCATGGAGTACAAAAATCTCATAGGGTTTATTAAAAATTCCTTAAACTCTGGTGAGCCAGTAATAGGTAGCAAACCTCCTGCATAATATACACTGTTAAGTTTTTTAATTTTTCAACCGACACCTCGCAATCGTGGTAAATTAATTCCTTGTTACGACGACGAAGGAATATTCAGATTTAGCTCATTTAGGTGGTAGGTACGTGACCAACTATGATGCTGCAGGAATCTCCAGATTCTTCAATTCACATATTTCCGTTGTCACCGTCCTGAATAATGCTCGAATTCCTGTAAATTTTGGGAAGATATTATATTAATATTATTGTTGTATCGTATCGACACTTGGGCAGCGTGACATTGTAATTTGTAACCACTCGTGATATGGTGAGGAGAGAATGGGGTTACCGGAGGAATTTGTTTAATTGGGCATTCCTAAAGTGTTTCTCGAGCCTGACCTAATGATAATATTCCTAGACCGTGCGGTCTAGGGTGTTTGCGGCGACGAGAATGGAGTTACCTTAAAAAACGTCGGCGCGTAGACCCATGACTGGTTATTATCAGTACCTATAAAGAGTTACGTGCACCCAATTCTTGGCATATATAAATATATAGTGTAACGTCTCACCCTCGACCAACCCTGACAGAGAGAATCCAGTAGGGGTTTATCCGGAGCGAAAGTACTGTGGTCGGCGCGTCACGTAGGCACGTATACGTACACCGGAGCCGAATGAGGCGCATACGTAATGCCCCGTTCAGCGTATAACAGAATATCTGTGCAATATTAATATGAATAATTCAATATTATATTTATCGTTCAAAAGTGCAGAGAAATAATTGCCACCGATCCGAGCGAATGCGTCGATAGACACGTTTTTTGGCATACCCAACTATCCACCGCTAACCACCACCGACCGATGGAACACGACGAAACGAGTATTATTCTTCTGATTATAATATTATGGTCCACGTCAAGAACAGAAATATTATTATTATTGTTGTATTCGACGTCAACAGCGCAGGGCTCGGACTCTTTTTTTTTCTCCAAAAGGATCCAACAACTACAACTATATACTATACAATACTGTTCTATTGTTAAAACGTATCACGCCCGAAAAATACGACAAAATATAATATATTATATTGGTGCGCACAACGAACGACGGTAAACTATAATAATATTTGTCACGTGATAAAAATATAATATTATGTCGATAGACTACAACAGTCGAACAGTACTGTTATGTGTGGCAAGACTCTACAAAAACCAAGGGGTCTATAGTGGTCGTGGTTCGAAAAAAAATGCCAAAACTAAAATATGAAAACATGATTCAGTGCTGTTTTCGATCCGGCCAGACTGTAGGTCACGATTTAAAATAATATTATACAAACGTATTTTCTGACGCTTGACTAAATCAATCATTAAGTAAAATACACATTATAAATAACGCTGCTAATATTAAAACTAATAATAACTAGTATATTAGTGCTCACAGTGAATGTTTTTTTTTATGAATGACAGTTATATCTTAATACTAAATAATTCATTTTTCATAAATTAATTTCAATAATTTTGTCAATTCATATACAAATGCCCGAAATATTATCAAAGTTTTAAAAAAACAAAATTTCATTAAAATATTAGACAAATATTTTATAAAAAAAAAAATAATTTTTGTATTTTTTTTACTGCCTATATTAACACCGTAGATTTGTCAATTTTATGTCATGTGTTGGATTTATATCGCTTCCCGTTGATTATATGATTATATAAAAAATCTGTTCTATAATTAATTGTATAAACTTTATTTAGTCTGTTTAGAGTAGACAGTTATCAATTCAATGCGTGTGCCGGTTAGTCGTTGTTTTTTGTATTTACCAATTACCACACGTCATAATAATATACTATCATTATTGTGTAATAATAATAAAGGTTCACCACGTCGATAGAAAAACGACGAAAAACAGACAAATATATTGTTATGCGCACCCAAAAGACAGTCCGGGCGATGTTCGCGGTCGGTTCATCCGAAAAAAATGGATGAGACGTTGTTAAAAAAAAATACGGTTCCTTGGTGCAGTTACATATTGTTTTCTTGGCTATTTTTCTCGATTTTCTTTAAATCTGTTGGGACGTTCGAACCGTATAAAATACCATCTGCGTTCAATTTCCAATCTATATAGATAAACAGTAATAATATCGTACGGTATAAATAAGAAAAAAAAGGATGTTTTTTATTTTTTATTTTAGTTATTGATCTTATTCACAAAATAATAGTCCTTCATACTCTAATCCGGCTCTTCGTTACATTAAAAAATAAGTCTGTATAATTAAACTTGATTAGAATATTAATTCATATTGATTCATTAATCAAATTACACATTATTAGAATACGAATTTAAAGATATAGACATTATATTGTAACTTTTACAAATCCTTTCCTATCATAGTACTTGATAATGGTCTATTTTATTTATAAATCGTGTAATCATCAAATATTCGGATTATACTATATAATAGAGTAATAATGATGTATTATTTATTTAGTGATATTATTTTAATATAATAGATGTGTGGCTATTTATTGAATGGTTTCCGTACGAAATTATATTAAATGAAATAGATATTACAGGTATATCGAAAATATAATAATTTCTTTTAATTAAATTATCATTAAAACCCTGTCAAAGTCTGAAACATCATACTTTTAATGAAATGAACCTAACTATCTAACCCACAACGTTAATTAATAATAGGTTTTAATTATTTCAATAAATAAAAGCTGATTACAATCTCATTACGACTTATACAAAATAATCAATAAATAAAGTCTACTTCATAACTTGTATTTAATCTCTAAATAATATGCAGATAAAATAAACTATTGTTCAGAATAGGACGATTCAATATTTTATCCATAAAGTCTCTATAAACGATAATTACATTTTTTTTTTTATATAGATTAAAAGTGTTTATCACAGATTTGATTCTATACATGCATATGCTTACTAGAAACGAGGAACATAAAAGGGTGTAAATTTTGTCATTTACTTACTAAATCCTTTTTTTTTTTTAGTAACGGAAAAACAACTAATAGTAAGTACATAATTTATAAAACACTTTTCGTTTCATAAAATATTCAACAGTAAAATCTACCGGTTTTAACTCAACAAAACTTAAAAGCATTTCCTCGACCACTAAAACCCTTCCTAATAATATTACAAAAATATTTCAAAACTACACTTATATTTCATTATTAAAAATGGCCTAATTTCGGCTATTATAATAACTTTTAATCGCGAAAATGTTTTACTTGGTTATAACGCAATTTTTCATGGTTGTCAAGTAACAATTTGTTTTTTTTTTTTTTTTTGAAATACCATTTTGAATTTTAGTTTTTAAAGAACAAACAGTAATATAATGTTTATTTTATAATTTACATAATGTACATTTTGACTTCCGAATAATAAGGGAAACGTCAATTATTACGACTAATTTAGGTATTAATCAAATCAAAAAATAATTAAACTGTATTTTTATACTCGAAGGTAAGATAAACATAATCTTATATACATAATACGCCAATATTATTATGCTAAATCAAATGTTCGATATAAAATCATTAATGAATAATAATCAGGACACGAGTGTCATGGAAACGCAAAAATTACAAATTGGTATTGAAATGAATAAGATATGCGTACATTAATATTTATATTAGAATGCATAGCAAAGTCTTAAAGTAAAACTGAAACATATAGGCAACATCATCTATGTGTAATGACTCGAGAAATAATATCGTAACATAAAGTCGACAGTAGTTAACAATTTAAAGAAAAAATCAATCTGACACGTGTAATAATTATTATTGTCTCGTAAAACAGCGAGTGCCGTATAATTGACTCGCGACTGAAATCACACTTCACCAAGCAATGACGCGCATAATAACTCTGTAAAGAGCTAACGTCGATTTTCAAAAACATTTTTAATCGCGATTTCCATCATCAATGGTTTTTCTTACTCAATATCTCTTTAAACATATATATATATATCGATTGCGCTGCTGAAAAATAACAAAAAAATAAAACAAATTGTAGGCACGCAAAATTAATGACCAATGCTATATATAATATCATATTATAGTATAGGTGCGTAATGATACGGAGTTCGCAAACACACGGACGGCTATTACACGGGTTCGTAATCGCTCGTGCATCTGCCGGAGTTATATGTCTCTTCGTCGTAAGCGCCTGCATCATCACCGGGGCCATGAGCGGATTATTGTCCTGGAAAACGGTATGGAGTGTACATATACTCCCGTCGCCCACACAGCAGGACGCACCGCCTGCGAAATTAGATAATGTCATTTTCAGGAGAAGCCGAAGAGAAAACGTAACAATATCGAAAGACGTTAGCGTCAGAATATTAAATTACGCTTTCCGTTCTACCACTCACTCTCTTTCTCCTTGTCGCTTTCTTTCTCGATCTTGTTCTTTCCCTCTTTCTGCCTCTCTCCTTTTTTCCCTGTTCCTATATGCATCTATCTCATTCCTTTACCATCTTAAGCCGTCTACAAGACGATGTTTTCTAATGAAAAGAATATCGTCTTAACGCTGTGGAAACAAACGAGACGAGATAGATGAAAGCACATGGAAAAAAATCCACTAAAACAAATTTATGCCATGCGCCGACCGATGTGAAAAACTGATGAAAAACTCTTTTATAGCTCAATACATGTTCTACTGTTCGTGGCTCATTTCACTTTACGCGAATCCGTACACACAATAAAATATAAAAATATTACTTTTACGTGATACGATAACAATATACTAGTAATATAAAACTGAATTGAGATAACTTCGTATCAATAGTCCAATAGTTGTATGCCATTTTTGATTTATTAAAATTAGTTCAAATACAATATTGCCCTGACTAACAAAATATAAGTGTTAATACGATAGTTGATAAAATTATAAAATGTATAATATGTGATTTCTAAAAAAAAATTGATACCTACCTACTTAAAATATTTGTTTCTTATATAGTTGTAGCATGAACACAATAATACATAATACATAGGAAATAGGGAAATACATAGGAACATAATATATTACAGCCCACAGGTATATTAATCAGTTGTATGTACACTTGTACATGTACATGTATCATAATTGTAAGTTCTGATAATGAACAAAAATTGTAATATATAAAAATATTAATAGGTATATTATTTGTTTGACAACGCCTTCATTTAAGTATAAACCATAATGCACGAATATACAAAATTTAAATCTCACCCCATGTACTTAGAACGTATATTATAAATCAGAAAACGTTTTATATAAATGAGACAAATATTTTTAAACAAAATAGTTACATTTATTAAGGACAAAAAAGTAGTACATTGCTTAAAAAAGCTAATTCATCTAGGTATAAAAAAAGTGAACATAATATACACATAAATTAAGCTAAAATAATGCTTACATAATCCAAAGATTCATACTATAATAAACGACATTTGATATGTATTAATTTACTTTCATAGTCCATTATTTAATGACCGATAAAATAAGTATAGATTTAAACAAATATAAATTTACTTTTATTCAAACCAAAGTTTCCTGACTTTTTGAATATTAATTATTCCAGCGTTAAAATATGTGTACCTATGTTCTTTTCATAGCTATAAAATGAAACTAAATTAAAAAGTAAACGTGATTTTTTTTTTCTTTAACTTATACGAGAATTTCAAACGTTTATACGTTGAACGTGGAAGGATAAAAACGTATAGCAATTAAACGTTCGCTCGTAGACCTGACATATGGGTACATAATATATAGTCAATCGTATACGCTTACGGATCGCCGATAGGTTAATATCCATCGTGCGTGTATTTATACAATGGTATATATATTTGCCCCGGCGCGCAGTATCAAGTTTTCTTGCGATTTATATCTAAAAGTTCATTCTACCATTCCTCGTGGGAACAAGGGTTGTGTGCGACGGGGGGGGGTGCGCGCGAGAGAAGACCACGACTGCGTGCGGCACGGGTCTCGTCGTCGTCGTCATCGTCGTCGTCGTCGTCGTTGTCGTCGTCCCCATCTCTCTACGTCCCGTCATCCGGCTCACAGACAATGGAGAAATAACGTGGCGTTTGGAGGTAATAAGTTCAAATTACTTCCGAGCCGAGTGTCACGAAATGAAACCGAAGTTCGACGTCGCGGCGGTCCCGCTGCAGCCTCTCACCCCTCACGCACACTCTCGCGCTGCCGACCCGCTCGCTCTCTCGCTCTCGCGCGGCCGCACGCCCGGTTGCGTTTTGTCATTCGATCTCGGTCAAACGACGACTTTTCGAGACTCTCGACTCGGAGGAAACCCGTGTCTGGGCGGGTCGGTCGGTTAGGGATTTTGAAGTACGTGCGCCAAGTCAAGCGCCACATGACTGTACACACTTGTAAGCCAAAAGATGAGTACCGCACATATTATATTATATATATATACTGATATTATGTATATACGCGCCGTTAAGGGGAAATACGACGCTATATATAACTACACGCACACGCACACACATATGCGTGTGTTAGTTATATTCATGTATAATGTATATGCAACAGTGCAATACAACTTATTTTCAAAAGTAAAAAATTTCTGTTCAGTTTTTAAGTAGGTATGTAGCGTTCGGTCGGAGTTGTCGACTGTATATAATATATATACAGATACAACAATAGTAATATAGGTACCATATAATATTATTATTATTATTACCTATATGGATAGTGATGTTCGTGAATTTCCCTCGAGTTGAAAATTATTCATGGTGTACACACACACGTCATGGTTTATAAAACAAATTATTATGATAAGCACTTAACGCGAAAGATATAATATTATACTTTGTTATAAATTCTTTAATCGTCGTAATACTCGTATACAACGACTCTCGTATATTTTAATACGACTTTCGGTAATGTAAGGTAAAATACAACGGTTATTATTATTTTTAATAAAATATTGTAAGTAGGAGTATTTATTAGAAATTATCAACGTTAACTATAAATAAATATAACGTTAAAGAATAATGATTTGCTTTTCGTTTAACAAGATTGTAATATTATTGAAAAAAACTACAGACGAATTAATATGTTTTATTCAAATTAGATAATTTTTTAAAATATTAATACTTATTGACTTATGATAAAAATAATAAAATATATTTATGTATAAAAATACGCATATATATATGTACATATATGTGCGTATTTCAAATACAATATAACTAAAACCAATAAACTACTATTGTTAGTTTACGATGAACACACAATATGTTATTCCAGTATACCAACATTGTATATACGACGAGAAAATTACATTGTAAGCTTATTTACTGTTTATCTAAATAAAAATCTACCCCAGCTTTTATGCAATTGATTGCTTTAAAAATAATAATAAATAAATTGAGCATATTTGTTTCTTATTTTTTTCGACAGAATGGCCAACCGGAAACGAGAAATGCGGCAGACAACGAAGACAGTTTTACAAAACAGCAATTTGATATTATTCAACAGATTATGCATCACACCCAACAACAAATAGCAACATCAACTGTCTCAAAAAATTCGAACATGAAGAATTCGTCCAACTCAAAAAACTGGAACAGTCAACAGGTAAAAATAAAATTCTCTATATTATTAAACATAAAAAATATCATAAAAGTAGTGGAAATCAATCATTTTATCTTTATGTGTGTTGTGTGTAGTAATAAGTACCTAAGTATATTTGTAAATATTAATTTAATTTATTTTCGGGTTATGGTGCATTTTTAAATGTAACCATTACACTAATGAAATACATGTATGCAAACGCAATACGCGCATTATTAATGAAAATATCGATTTTTCTTAAAATATTCTAGTCGTAACTCGAAAGGTCTCTATTATACTTTGAATATAACATGACATCTACATCTTTGTTTGATTTTTCATACCTTTTTCACCCCCGTTTACACGTCAGTGGTAAGAAAAAAAATTGTTCTACCCTTGTATAACCTTATTTTCGTCGGCAAAAGCGTTCTAACTCCATTTCGAATTTTTGCGCTTTTTAAAAAGTACGCATGCACGTTGTACGGAAGATGAGAAGAAAATGGGGTAATTTCAGTTTTGCTTTATTTCGTCACGCGGAAAATAACATAAAATCGGAAATAGTAGTCATATGCATATACATATCATTATATACAACACACGTGTAGACTCTAGGTATGGTCGTATGTACTATGCGAAAAAGTGTACGATCGTCTTGAAAGAAAACAATTTTACCGATCTCATGGTGACAAACACATAAGGACTGAATTTACATAACAATTGCCCTTTTTTATTATTATTATTTTTTTTTACGGTTTCGATATACAGCGTTCTTGGCGATCTCCCTTCACTATACCACCACCGCCAACGCCATGACAATATTGTAAACGAAGTATATATGATATGAGGGATGGCGTGACGAGAACAAACTTTATTTGTTTCGATTACCCACAAAAATATAAAATTCTGTGTCACGAAAAATTATGATTTTGTGAGGTACAAATGTATGGATAATATGATATAATACGAGTATATTGTGTATGCTACATGGGTTTTTCGTAATTGCAGAAATCTATAATTATTGAGTAGTATGAAAATACTAATACGCGTTAAATTTCTCTGAAATACTTCTATGTGTCTAAAACCATGGTAAAAGGTGTAAGACATTTCAACAGGATTAAGCGGTGTGTCAAGTTTGAAACTAACTACCCTTATAATTCAGTATGTAAACAATTTTAAAAATACAATTATAAAGCGAATATAAATAACGCGTTTATAATTTTATATTATTATCATGTACTGTATCTATCTATACTTGAAATACGTTTTAATTATTATCACATCCATTAATATTGATCCATTCATATAGTATATAGTCAGCACTCACCGTGTCTCGAAAGTGCTGTGCAGTTCATATCCCGCGCTTACGAGATAATTACGGTTAATGTACAATAGGTCCAACAGGAATTGTTACTGCGTTTTCAATAGATCGTTTTTGTTCGTTCCCGAGATTAATATATAGATACAATTCGAAATAATAGTTTTTGTTTTCATCCCCATTGTTTCGGTGCGGTGTTTTTGAAAACAGCGAGCGCCGCATATATTATATAGTTATATGGCACACAATAAAATATAAGTTACGATTCAACTTGGCGTCATAAATTTGCCAAAACTTACTTTTGGTACCTCGAAATCGGGATCCTCGAATTAATGTTATATGATTATCTGAAGTCTGGGTGAACGAAGTGTAGTGCGTATAGTTTATATTTTATTTCCGAACACGCCAAAAGACGTTTTCTTCCAATTAACGTCGCGGCTACGGGATGAGATAAACCTCATCGTTATTCACCTTTTGGATTTTAACCACCGGCGACGATATATTTATAAATAATATAACAGCAAATGCAATATTCCACTAAAACGTATTTCGTTTTTATATTTTCCGTTTTTCTTTCCCACCGCACACGCTTAGTTCGAAGTTTTGCGCCGAAACGGCGACATACTATCACCCAATGTGGCGTATGCAGCGATTTCGCTTAAAGAAGTAAATGGACTTTTGCGACTGCATTGGGTTGGAAACCCCAAAAAGCCCACGTCATCGTTTGCGAATTATATTTATGCGTTATTTTATTTTATTTTTTTCTTGCTCTACTTCTTTTGAGGGGAGGTGTTTTTTCTATTTTTTTTCCTCCCGTTGGTCGTTGTTAAGAGGGAAACAAAATTTATGTGCGACCCTACTCGAGCTTTTCCACGTGCTAATGTCCTACGGCGCGCGCCGCGACGTACGCTCCTCAAAACGATACCTGAACATGAGACGCGACCATTTCCCGTGCAACGTATAATTTATCATCCGGCCGACGACGTGAAATTGCAGAAAAAGTGTTTTACCTTTTTTTTTCCTTCTCCATCCCATTATTCCGGTGCAACGGCTCTTTTGCCGTACCCATTAAACAAAATAAATTCGCCACATGTGCCTATATACGACTAAGCTACATTTTATTATGAGTATTTAAGCGACAACCACGCATACGTAATAATATTAAGCACAAAATCATGCACCGTTGATTAAATGACAATACATCAGCCTCCGGTGGTGGTTATAGTACGACTGACCGTTTACAATAAAAACGATGTGTTAGTTTAAGTAAGAGAACATAGTATGAGTGCCCGAATAGTACAGTTGAAGAATATAATAAAGCTACACTTGAAACCCTAGAATTTTTATATTTAAAAAAAAAATCAATTTTATATGTTTTAATTCATTAATTTTTTTTACACTACTAACCACTTGGACTTTAAATTAATTAAAATAATTTGCAAAATATTTATTGTTAATAATAATTATATTATATTTTACTATATTATTATTAATTAATGCATGTTGCGTTGTATAAATTATAATATACTATTGTACTTTATATTTTGCCTGTAGGCTGTAAGTCGTGTAACATTCGAATAATCATTTTGTGTAATGCGTAGAATTTAAACTTGAGATTAAACCTATTTCAACAAATCACAATCTCAAATTTAAGTGTTTTATAGGTAGAAAAAAATATTACAAATAATATTAATCATAAAGGAATGATTGACAAATTTGAAAATATTGAAAAAATAGCTTTAAAATTAAAACTATAAAATTATAAATTTTATATTGTTTAATTAATAATCTAATTTATATTAAAGTTATGTATGAAACATATAACTATTGATTTATAGTTCAATGAATATTGTGACCTTTAAGAACAACAAATTTATTAACTTAGTAACTACAAACATAAAACTATATTAGGCAGTTCTAAATAATCCTTAGGTGAGTTTAAAGTTTTTAGCCTTCTCCTAAAGATTTTATAATTATATTATGCCAAAACTATAATTATAAATAATATATTTAAATAATGTTTATTGACGTTTGTAAAAATTTTACTCATATACAACCGAAATTCACAGCATACATACGATAAACCAGAAGCACAGTGCCAAATTCGTTTTTTCTGTAATCGATAACACTGATAATTTCTTTTTTTATACTTTTCCAAACTAAAACTGATTTTAATCAAAAAACGGAAATACTAGTAAGTCTGCAGAGTTTAAAAAATGTTGTATCCATTGGGAATAAACAAACGTAATATAGTCTGTAGCTGTCGACAACGCAGGGGTCACGATTTATAAATATATAGTCAAAGGCCCGTTGGTATAAAATCTCGATTTTCTGGTGGTCCTGCGGAGTACAGCCGTTCGAGAGAGGGTACATAATTTTGGACGGCGGCTCCGGTACAGACGTGGATTTCATTTTATTTAGTTTTTATTCCTCTCTCTTCTCCTCTTTCCTACTCAATCACTCTCTCTCTTTTCGGGAAACCAAAATGCCGTCCAGCTGATAGAACCCGCACTAATGTCCGCACAACGCCTATACTATTATAATAATATGTGCGTAGTGCGACGTATTCGGGTCACGTATGGCTTAGAAAACGTACCGGAGATTTTAAACCAACATCGAGGACCGTTTATGTGCCCTGGAAACCAAAACGTACATATACATACAACCGTAACGTGTCCGCAAAATACGAATTTTCCGAATAAAATTACACGCGGTTCGCTTAAAAATAGCGCACGTACTTATTACTATTGTTGTTGTATTATTATGTACGCCCGCTTTGTAGTTGTACGTCCTTTACCAAGGTATAATACCTCTTCCCTGTGACGACTATCGCCACAGCTACAGTTCCCGGGAAAATTATTATTACGTAGGTCTCCGAGTCTATGCCCGGCAGTCATGTCGTCGACAAAAGGTTCTCCACTCAAAGGTAGGTAATTTATTATGTGAAAAAAAAATTAATAAATAAAGTCCACTGAATTGTTGAACGCGGGAGAGGGCGAACATAAGTAGATATACGTATTTCGAAAAATAAACGTAGCCATTGAAAGACGATGGGGTACATACATATACTGCTTTTTTGTTCAAACATTATATTCGCCCGGAACAAATAATATAGTTGCGACGGTAGCAGTGAGTATAATAATTTCAAAAAAATTTCCATTCCTCTCTCGCTCTCTATCTTTCTCTGTCTATATTTCACTCGCTCTCACCTCGAGCGCGAACGCGTGCACTCGTTCTAGCCAATCGGAAGTTATCCCTTTATTTGACGTACAGTAAACTTCCGGTGTACTGGTTTCGATTCTATATTATTTCAGCAACGGAAGCAACTTTTGTGCATATACATAAAATTAAATATACATTATACACATTAAATTATACGTTATTATTACCGTCGTTTTTCGTTGAACGCGCATATTATTCAATGTTTGTCAGTCGTCCCAAAACCTTTACATCGTGTTAAGATAATTATCATAACTGCTCTATGTACTCAGTTTCTATTATTTCAACATTTAAATAAACAGCGAAACCTCTATATAGTGGGCAGTCGCGGAAAATTTAAAAGTATCCACTATCGAGAAGTATTCACTATTAAGAGGGGTCCATTAATAGAGGTTTCACTGTACCTAATATACATCTATGTATTCCATCAGTTGTTTGATGCATCCCTATTCGTTTTTAACAAATGCATGGGCATGTATCAAATTAAATTATTATCAACAACACATTCAATAACATTTATATAATTTTCTTAAAATATTTATCCAATAGTATATTATAGCTTGTAGTATATTGTATGGTAGTACCTAACTATTTAAGTTTTAAATCATAAAAAATAACGTAATTATGTTTCTTATGCCTTATGTACAAATGATAAAATTATACAATATTTGTTTGGAATGTATTTAAAACCCAAAGATACTTTCATTCACAAAGTATCAATATTGTATATTGTCGATTTGAAGACTATATAAATATTTATTTACTTGATAACATTTTGTTGCTATAAGAACAAAATTGTAATTTTATTTTTCGTTCAAAGAAATCATACGACAGCCGTTGCTCCATTTTTCTTTTGAACTCAATACCCGCGGGATCCGTTGAGAGTATAATATTTATTTTTATAAGACGGGATTCGTATGAGCTTAAATATATATATATATATATATATAATATTCATACTACTTTACCCTTTTAATATTTTTAACGAATCGTGCGTCGTTTACGTGGAGTTAGGGACTTTTTAAAAATTTAAGTACGGCGAATTTCTTGTCTGTACACTTAACATTTAGACGTAATATTCTACACGTTCTTGATGTCTTGGCTGGAAAACTGTTTTTGGCATGAACCGCGCGGACCACAAGACAGTAATGACCTTTTTATGTGTGTATAAAATATAAGTATACATAATATGTGAGAACCAACCGTTAGGAAAGCGACCCTTGTATATTATAACAATATTATGTATAATAATACGATATAGTATGGTATCGCACGAGAGAAGTAAATTTACGAACATTAATAACGACAATAATTATCATCAAAATATGCGTGTCGTCATCCGGTGGAAATAAATTGACACCGAACACTGACGTGTGTCACATTAGACCGAACGGCGCCGCTAAGGGCGAACGGAAAAAGTGTGTGTATGTTGCCAGGAGAGAGGGTGGGCAAAGTAGAGGGGGACATTATTTCTCAGGTGCGTTTGACGAATATGCATGACAGCGTCATTCTTCAACCGACCCTATAAATGGCACTCTTATTGCTGTCTGCAGACGCACGCACAAAGCCTACCCTGCGCGACCCCTCAGGGATACCGAAAAACTACCCTCTTACCGCTGCCACCACCACCACTGCCACCGTCTGCCATTCTCTTCCCGACGGTTTTCACACTGCACATGCACACACACACACAATAACATATTATACACAGTAAGCGCACACGCACATGTAATATATAAATGTACGAATAACAATAATAATAATAATAATAATAATCATATCTTACGTAAAAAGCTTCGCGCGCCGTCGAGATTTGCTCACTGCAGTGAACCCTGCTCTACTCCGCCTAACCCTGTCCAGCACTCAAAATTCCTCATCCTTCGGTCCCGATGCTTTTCCACTGTGTATTTAATATTATTAGCGTACGAGGGACCGGCTGTGCTATATATATGATATTTGTGTACGACTGACAGGTGGTGTGCGAGCATAATGTCTTATCCGTCTCGACTTTTTATTATTCGCGTTTCCAGCGCACACACGCGCGATAACGACATAATTTACACATTTCTGATCGTGAAATCCTTATTATATTGGTTACACTCGTATCATATATTATTCTATTCGGTCAGAATAAGCCACGGACAAAATACCAACGACGTCGTATATTATATAAATCACTATGTTATAGGCAACTCTTTTATTTTCTCAATGTCAATATAAACCCGAAATTCATCAAACGAACCAACTATCGATAAAATTCTACCATTCAACATATTTAATTAAATTATGGTTGAAATAAATATTTTATAGCGCTTAAAACTAAAACGAAAAAGTAACAATAATATAAAAACACAATATGTGTGTACTATGGTATTATGGGACCGAAATTTGATACCATAATATTTCATGAGTCAGAAATATTATTATTTTATTTGTTTAATATTTTATTAGACTGAAATAAAGTATACTATTTAAAGGAAATATAGCAATACAATGTAAATAATATTTTATTTTCATATTATATTACGACAATGCGACGTCAAATGAAACTTGTCAATAAAATTGACACTAATGTATATTTTGATATTTATTCATTAAGATCAATCTTCTGTTGTAAACACTTTCAATGGACGTTGAAAAACATTTCAAAATCTACAAATAATAACTAATTAATAAAACCATAATATTTTATTGCTATTTATAGGATAACATTTTAATGTTTTTCAATATACAACACAATATTTAGTCGCCGACTAAAAACACGATATTGTTTATTTGAAATTTTAATTTTCTAATAAATAATCTGATGTAAAAATATTACTTACTACTTATTGTCTTTAATGATTAAAAATTACAGTTAACTTATTTTGAGTTTCAAAACCGTTTATGTACTCGTATTTTAATAAACACAAATTTCAGAACAACTATTACACTGGTTGACAAACATTTTCATTGATTTAACTATTTGAATTTTGATTACGCCTCAACTTTGGCCAATTCAATTACTTATTAGATAATTTTGTTGAAGTTAATTGTTATTGTTTGTCGATTTAACCACTGTTTTATTCGATTTAGAACTATCATAAATGAGTACTTTAAATTACGGGACTAAAACAATGTTTTATAACTTGTAAGCTGTATTTTTTTTAATACTTGAAAAATTAAGATTTTGTGAAATTAATCTTACTAGATTGCGAATAAAAACTTACATTGTTTCAAACTTTCAAACTAAAAAATAAAAAATAAATATTTGTTTAAATTAAAAAAATAAATAACATAAAACATAATTTGTCTTCATAGAAGACAAATTATTAAGGATCGATAATAAAACATTCATTATTCAATGAAATTCAATTAACAACAATATTGTAAGATGAACTAACTAAACATCAATAGTGAGATGTTACTTAAAATGCAAGCCTTCTATGTAAATCAAAATAATACTACAAATGAAACACAACTTTGCAGTAAAACATTGTATAAGAGTACCTATACAGAGAGAGCTAAAATACGATGTACGTTATCGTATTTACTATGCTTGTACACATTAAATAGCGAACGAAAAGCATGTTTTAAATACTCAAAATTGCCGTAAATAAACAAAAAATAAAAACTACTAAATTAAAAACTCGTATAGAGTGAATTGAAATAAAAGATCAAATGTTTAAATGTAAATTCGCTTTACGCTTAGTGTAAATAATTAATGTAGTGTAGAAAAAAAACAATTTCTAGTTTTTACGAGCTTACGACGACCGTTTTTATTTTAACGATCTCGTAAATATACGAAAATATACGATATTTACATTTGTAAAAATATGACAACGTAAACATTTACACATCCACATACAAACGCGCCTACGATTTATTATTATGACAAAAATGCGCTCAATTATGCAATTGTTCATTGTTCATGTATTTACTGTACGATGATTTTTCTTAGGCGTCCGAGCGAGCGTACGTATATATATATATATATATATATTATATACATTATAATATATTATTATACTAGACCGTCTCACCCTCTTTCTAAGCACAACAAATTTTAAACGGGTTTAAATAAAAAAAATACACCTTTTATCCGTATAGCCACGATATGTTAACACGTTGATGACGATGATGATACGATGAATAGCACTACGAATTACGCTACGCTATATTATTAGTCCACCGTACGTGGCGGACGCAAGCCGATAAAGCGTCCTAACGTCATTCCGCGGTCACTACTCACTGCTAACAGTGTACACAGTTTGAAGTAATTACACTCATACATGACAACATTTTTTTATATTTTCGCCGTTATTATTTTTTTAAATTTCTGACTTAGCAACCATTCGAGAGAATTTTCATTTATAAAATAGAATTTTAAACGAGTAGGTTATTATATATAACTAATATTAATTAACATTAAGTTGAGCAAGTAGAGTGGAACAGGGGTATTCCGCACAAAATATGTTGGTCCACTACTCCGTTCGTCTATGCATAGGTAATTTACATTTTCATAATTAATTAATTATCGATTCGAAAATTCTATTTATATATATAGTATATACATATATTAAAGTTATCAGAAAAATATTCTTTTCAGCACAATATGAAATGCTATATAATACTATAATATATTGTAACAAACTGCAGCGCGAGAAAATTAGTGTTTACATTTAAACGAACCATCCCTGTGTATATATTTATGCACAAGTCCTGCTTGTACTCACTCACTCGTCTACGGGATATCCTAAACACATTAGGTACGTACTCGTTTATACCTAAACCTATCACACGTTATTACTTTAAAAACGTCCGTACCTAACTATTACGACTTATTTCGCGGTGGCTTTACGTTTCTGAGACAATCTAGACCTGCCGACCGACGACGACGATCACACATTAAAACGTACAGACTCCAGAATCTCGCGAATCGGTTTAGACTTAATTATGTTTGCCTTCATTCCGCACGATTTTATGTGTACATGTGTGTGTATGCATTTGACAGTCGTCTCGTCGGGATTTATTTCCTTCTGAACAATGGTACTATTGTGTCGACCCTCTCTCCTCCTCTGGGTACCACAAGACACCCCCTTAAAACGTCACCCTCAGCCCCCCGCCGAGATCAGTTTGTGTTGACTAAATACACACACGCAAGCCTTGTCGCGTGTAACGTGAAACGAAAACGTCTTCGACAAGCATATATTATTATGACGGGTAAATGTAGTGTCACCATATTATATATATAATGTAGCACTCATGGCTGCTGCTGCTGCTGCGACAGGTAACATGCCGCCGCCAGTCCAGTGGGCTAGGAAAATATATTATTCACTTCTCAGGTACGTCACTATCGGTACAATCCGGTAAAATAAATAATAATTGTAATAGAAGGCCGGATAGAAGGAGAACTATCGGTGGTGGGTACATCGTTGGATCAATGATACACGAACCGAAGTCGCTGGTTCCGGGGCAAAAATCTAAGTGTCTCATTTGTAATACACGCACATTTATGTGATCGACACCATTCTATGTACGATAGACAGCGTGATGACCGGACGTGGTGTACCACATTCTATCATCGTCATCGTCGTTATGAGATCAAAATTAAATAAATCTATGGGCATATTGTTGTTTTTGTAAATATGAATCATTTTGTACATTTTCCGTCTTCTGCCTGAAAACCCCAAGCGCATACGGAATCATACCATTTTTTTTTTTTATGTTCTATATATACACTGAACAAAGTTATTAGTTTAATTTGTATTAATCTAGTATCATCACTATTCCGTATCGACTGAACAATTAAAATAATTAATAAATGCCGACAAATAAAAAATATTGGAATCGATTTTATTGAGCACTTTTGTTACAAATAAATCATTAATACGTACCACTTTCTAATAAATATAAAAAAAAATCCAGGGATGAAATTATAAATATAAAACATTACACATTTCATTCTCTTCAGCGCAGGATAGTATGGTTGCAATATTAAATTTGATAGAAATAATAATTCACCGCAGTAAAATAACGATTCTTAACATAAAATCTCGCTTACTTAAATTTCTTCAACTTTTATTTGTAAGTTTTTCATACGCTTAGATAAAATATTAAAGAAATCAAAAATTGTATACCTTCTATAGATACCATATATAAATTATATTTTCGGCCTTTAAAAGGTATTACATGAAACATTTCAATCACTATTCTATCAGTAAAAGTGTTCATAGAAAATAAAAGTAATAATATTGTAAAACCAATATATACTTATATATTTGCTTCACTTAGAATCACATTTTTATTGGTTTTTACTTTTTACTCTAGCTTATTCGATTGATCATTGCAACGTTACTGAGTTTGATATTTACTCCTAAAAGTAAACCAATAACTATAATTTTTTTATATAATTACTATAAAAACAGACACTTTGATACGGCCAGTAAAAAAAACTGAGATTAAAGTATTTAAATACATAAACAATCTACACTGACGTAAAATCAGTATATCATGTGAAGTAATTTTTAAAACAAGCGTTATCATTTAATAACTTCCTATTATACATCAATGAAAAATTTAACATTAGTTACGAATTCGTTCAAATACTTTCACGTAAGTACAACAATGTACTAAAAAATGTTCAGTTATCCGTTTTTAATGAAAGAACTTGTTTACAAACGTACTTACTTAAATCAACATCATGTTTACAATGTAATTTGTTAATTTAGTAGACCTTAAAGGCAAAGAGTAAATAGAAAAGACAGTATTATTAAAAGTAACGAAACTCATTAAAGCGAAATGCCAGTATTACAAATAAAAACTTTTTTTAATTATATACTCTTTATATCTTGTTAAAAAGTGAGTATAATTTAAGTGAAATTATTAATGAAAAACCATTGTCTAACAAATAGTTTTTATAAAGTTTTTATGTCGTTTGAAATCTATATTCTTGAGTACCACTACGTAGATCAGGATCACTTATTTACAAATAACATATTTGTCATTGCAATCATTGTCTAGTGCCCACTTGTTGACAATACCTAGACAAAAAATGAATCTTATAAATTACAAAAAAAAGACCAAACTCAAGTTTATATAACTTAATTGTTATGAAACAAAAGAAAATCACACTCATTTTCACATTTTATATAAAATACATACATACCTATCTACATCATTATTCTTATATTATATTTACACCTAATTATCATAAGTCGGCTAAGTTATATTGTATTTTAATGACACTTTATATTAATTTATAATATCAGTAATTGACCATATTATATCCATGATTCACTATAGATTTCATATTTATCTAGCTAAAAATTAACGCATTACAAAAGAATTAATTATAAATTATAAGTAATCAATAGTATATTTAAACAATTCAAATTTGTTTCTATTTATGTTTTCTCGATTTTTATGGCTCGATGAGTAATGGCAATCAAAAAGCTATGTTTAACTTTGCACGTATTAAGCAGAGAGTAACTTTCTGAGTAATGGAAGTTGAGTTTCAATTAAAACCACAAGATAACTATTTGACTATGTGGTCCATATATACTACCTATAGCTTTCTAAGTTGATAATTAAAAAATGTATACAATCCAACTTTGAAGTAAATCTAAGTAAAACCACTTATTAATAACTTGATAAATGCCACTATTAATCATAACCACAGTAAAGACTAAGAAATACAACTCTAGGAGAATCTCTATTATATTATGGTTAAACTCAAGTATAATAATAAAATGCTGTTTACAATTTTTAGTAATTTAATTAAGAAAATATTAAACAATGTACCTATATTATATTAATATCAGTTATAATCAATGGAAAATTATTTATTGGTTTTGAATATTCTTGATAAAACAACATAATAACTGATTTTATAATATTATAGCTTACACAACCTTATTGTTGCAATAAAATAATTATTTTTATTTTTAAAACTTGTACAATAAAATTTTTCACATAAATGTTATAATACAAACTTATTTTCATTCTTTAATTTTAAATATTTACATTATTTTCTAAAAAACAAAGATTTCAATATTAATAAATTCCGGATTAATTAAATACTGTCATCCTTACTTGAACTTAATAATAATATACCATCTACAATTATGAAATGTCAGTTTTGAACGAAGCCATTTTGGGGTAAAAAAATTACTTACCCCAGAATACACATTTATTTATTTGCTTTATATATTTGTATCTCACAAATTTGAAATTATTTCCTTTATAGTCCATTAACCCATATAAAAACGAATGTTTTTCAAATATCCATAAAGTATATCGAACTATAGATGAATCAAATTAAGAAAATCCAATTTCTCTGTTACTGTATATTCTTATATAATTTGTGAATTTGATGGACTGTTAAGTTAAAAAATTAAAATTCCATATTATATCAATAATTTAATCTAACTTTTGTGTGTAAAATGTAAATAACATTTTGTTGGTAGATACTAATAAACAGTATCACCGAGTGCGGGGTGACCAAATAATATTATTTTAATAATATATATATATTAAAGTGAATGATCGCATAGTAGTGAATGTTGACAGTCGCCGGTTTATGATGAAATTTACTGATCATTTTGGTGAATGTTATCAATTTTTTCAAATACCGTATGATGCGGGCATTAAATTTACCCATGTTTATTGACATGCGCAATAGTTATTTAGTGAATATTGATACGTCTGACAACACATATAATCAAATAGATGGTAATAAATTCATAAATAAATATAGTTTAATATAGTTTAGACTTTAGATAGTATATATTTTTGTAAGTTTTATTTATTACAATATTATATTGTTCAGTGCTTAAATAAAAACATTATTTTATTCCCTATTTTTAATAAAAGTGCACTAAACTTTTCATAAAAAATATCTTATATATTTTTATATACATTATTAAATTTAATTTGAATATAATATATATTATGGTTTTAGTTAACACTATTGCGCTCGGTTTAGTTTACGCATCGATACTGACGAGGGTATATATTATTTAGCAAACGATTGACAATCGGATTGTCTGATGCAATAACATTAGTAACTTCCAAAAGTCTCTAACATATATTGTGACTGGGCGATACGTCTTAATTCTACAAAATAATACAAAAATATATTTTAGTATACATCGTACTTCAAATGCTTTCAATTTACCAAACACTTATTGTAAATGTCAACAATCACCAGTGACTGTCAACATTCCCCTACTGCGGTCATACACCTTAACTTATATATATATTATATGTAAGCTAATGGCTCTCGACGCTCTCATACTTAAAACTAAATCCAATAAAATAAAGTACACATAAATTAATTTCTATTGGACGCTTGACGTGTATTATATAACATGCAAACTGCAAGATGAAATTTCCCATTTTTCCTGTTTACCCATAATAGCTTTATGAGAAAACGACAAGACTCAATATATATTATGATATTATATAACTTAATATAACACATAGCAATATAGTTCATGAAAATTAATTTTAAAAATTATAAAATAATCGACTGATATACAAACTAAACAGTCATTTCGTTTTGATGTTGATAAACTATAAACAGTAATAAATTATAAAACCGTAATACACAGATAGCTTATACCATTTTATAATTTAATTTTTTTTATTATCATTGTTGTTTGACGCAATTACGGTATTCAATGTAATATTCGTTGAAACTCGAATAAAAAAACCCCTATGTATCGGATTGTGGGGACGAAAACAATCGTAACAAACACCAGTGGTGGGAGTGAAATGCAAATCAGTGGCGGTCGTCCGAAAAACCGTACAGGACGTCCGGGACATATTCCGCGCGTTAACGGCTGGTGTACAATTCTTGGACCATTGCTATACATAAAACATTATTATAGTACACTACAATATACAAATATATATATAACGTCTCGACCTCCGACCCCGTTTTTTTTTTTTTTGTGTGTGTGCATGTATGTCTGCGTACTTAATTTCATCGGGTACACACGCGGGGGCGAAAACCGGAAACATCCGGTGTCCGGCCGGCGTCGCATAATGGGGGAGAGAATCTTTGCACACCCGGTTTTCCTTGAAGGGATGAACGCGTAGGAGTAGTTCCGGTTGTGTACGCATTGTGTTCGGATATATTTGTATAATATACATATATACGAGCGGGTGTATGTGCGTGTATATATGGATACACACATTTTTTTTAACGTCCTGGGAAAAATATGAACCGCACGATGATTATAATAATAATATTACGAAACGGGTGAGCACAATGCATTTCACGTAACAATATGTAAAATCGCAAACAGCAGATACGAGTCGTGGGTGTATTTGCCGTTGAGAAGATTCCCCGCGATTAGCATACACGCTGCACGGCTGTGTACAAATAGTAATGATAATAATAATAATAGTAGAGGGAAAAATAGCATTCAAACGTCCTGGAACGTGAGGATGGGACATTTTCGTTCCCATGCTAACGATATCAACGGCAGTATGTTAATCGGACAAAGTACCATCCCTATCGTCCACCACGTATATATGGTCGCCCCTACATTACATATCGCCGTTTTTACTGACCTTTAGTAACCGATCACAAAATTTATGGCTGTGAAATTTGTCTTTGACGTTCATCGTTGGCGTTTTACGGCTGTAAAGAAGTTTTTCTATATTATCTTTCATGAAAATATTCACGACCCACTGAAATTCGGCCGTAATGATTTTATCAATTTCCAATGTCCGCCTTCGGCCAACCGTTTCGGATTTACGATTTTTATATTATCCCTTGCAGCTATTTTTTTCTCCGACATTTCAAATACATAATCTGTAGTGACGCACAATATGTATACATACAATGTATATTAGGAAAATATAAAACAATCCCGAAAAACTTATTAACCGACAATCGTGCATAGAGCCCAATAAGAATAACAACATTTGATAAGCTGTGACGATGTTTACTCGGTTTATCTTACAGCGATTTTCCGCTAAAATTATTATTGTCTACCTAATCCATTTCAATAACTGCCAAGTGTTGTAAATTATTTCACTTATTTTCAATCAATACCATTCGATTTATCTCTCATTTTATTAAGGAACAGTTTGGCAACCTTTTCTCTCGAGGCCTATGCACGAACACCCCTGTACCTCTATACCATCTATATAGGTACGTATATCCTTTTTTTTGTTATCACAATTTTATATACATAATATCCTACCCCCCGCTATCTTCCTTGTCTCACAGCACTCTCTCACAAATTATTCTCCAATTCTCCATAGCTGACCTTTTCTTATTAATGCAATTCTTTTTCAATCATCTCAATACATTGTACTACTCCGTTGACTGAAGCCATTTTCAAAAGACTTTATTTTAATATTTGAATTCGGAACGAATTCAATTTAAATTAGTTCGTCTGTTTGGTAAAACTTTAAAAGTAATATAATGGACTTTTAAAATCATGGTCATCAATAATACCGCATGGCAAGTTTTTGTAATAATTAAATAAGGGTATTCGTATATTAGTTTTGAAACCCTCAAAAACTTTTTAACCTGATTTTAATTGTACTTGAGACCAATACAGACAACAGTCACAATACAGTACATAATATTGTTGTTTTATTGAATTATTTTATTGTCGTAACGTATTAATAAACAATAGAAATAAGCGCATTATGTCGTAATTCGATTACAAAATTAAATTTGTTTTAATCGCTAACTCCACGATATATTATTTTTCAAATGAGTTTCAAACTACGAATCACGATATGTGTAGGTACATATAGGAAGTATAAGTATAATATTGGACTCTTCAGCAACCACATGGTTCGCTACATAGCGAATATATTAATAAATTATGTAGCTGGTTTGTTTTTCGGTTAACTGATCACCAATATTGGGTCGTAACAGTTCACTTTCCAGGAGAAATCGATGATACGCGTACGTTTAGTCATTATTATATTCACCAGCGGCAGCAAATCGGCGTATGATACGCGCATAGCCCATTTGTCGAACGATTACATTATAGAGCTATTATAATAATAATATATTATTTTACAGCTGTGGGTGCGACCACTCGAGTGTGATTTAATGCAGCGCGAAAATAGATTTCTGGTTGAAAAACGTGATTTGTCAGATCGGCTAATTTTATTGATCTCATTTAAAATGTTATTTAAACTATCAGATATTCCAGGCACACGCCGCATAAATACCGTGTTTAATGTTGCACGCTGCAGCTATATCATGACGAAGCTGTACGATTCACGGGGGCTTAAACAATAATAGTATACCGATACACCGCTGCGGTATAACCAATTAACGGGTAACTGGTCCGATCCGGACTAGATAATATGTATTACAAACGTTTATAAAGCTCAGTGTTCCTAATCAGTGGATTCTGAAAGCTGACGGCGGCGGCGGTGGCGCGATAATCAGTTGTAAATAAATTAGTCTGGTCGAGATCACCGACCCGTACAAGCTAAACTCCGGTCCTTCGGCCGATAATGACCTTCTGCACGTGTCATTTGTATAATTAGACGACAATAATACGTCTCCGGTCAAAATGCTTTATATATAAATATTAGAGAACCTTTGCTCAGACTGCCCTCTAAACCCGTCATCCCGTCTCGCGTTCAATACACCCACCCTCATATATATAGGTACCTACCTATTGTGACGTGTTCCGTGGAATTCGAACTGCAACAACCGTCCGGCGCAATCATCAGTAGTAGTATATTATGTGTGTGTGTGTGTGTGTGTGTATAAACCTCCTACTGATGAAAGGACTCGCGATATGATTAATCGCGTCAACCGGCCACGCGAAACAAGCTCTAAACGTCAACGCTGAATGTTCGGGGTGGTTTTCGTCGTTGTTGTTCCTGTTCCTGTTGTTTGTCCTCGATTGTCCTGGTTTTTCAAAAACCTTGAACGTACTTACACTTGATAAATAACTCGCTCAAAATATTTTTTTGATTTACTCCACGAAATATCACCGACACGCTGCTATTTTTATTTCATTTTTTTCCTATTGTACGCTCAGGCAGACCTTAAATAATAACAACGTACCATAGTAACCTTGCTGTAGGGCGCGAGATTGATTTATAATATTGTAAGATAATTGTTCGGTAAATTTTGATAAACCGTTCGTCACAAACATTTCAATGATGATATCATTTATTTGATTTTATATGTATAAAATAAATAGTTAATAGTATTCGTGATCAACCAGCGTAGCAAATTTTCACCCCGATAAAAAAAAAATGATTTTAAACATGCTCTATCGAATTTATTTTAACAAAATAAATTCCTTTGAGATTTTAACAACGTCAATAGCAATTTAATTTGTTTATGTTGGAAAAATAATTATAATTCTGTATATTTTACCTCATCAACAATCGCTGATCCTTTAATCATAATTACTTTTATATAAGTACATAATATACCTATATTATAGTATATGTATAATGTATATATATACTATAAATTATAATATAAAGCAAATTAAAACTTTCGTATTAGCAGTTAAAATTAGCTAAACATCAAAAAATCAATACTAATTGCATGGTATTTAAAATATATGAATAAACACATTTTTTTGTACCTATTCCGTTTTTAATCATCAGCAAGAATTTATTGTAATATAAATTCAAATAAATGTATTACGATATACTATATACCTAATATACAATGTACAGCTATAATTAAATATTATTAATTAATTTATATAATTTTTATTTTTACACCCTATATTACTTGAGATTATTTCCAACTCCGTTATACTATTCATCTATACCAATAGTGTACTAATAGATGATTTTTTTTACACAATAATCAGTTAGTATAATCTGCAAATTATAAAAAAAATACTCAGAAAATTAACTCAGAATATAATGATATTATAATGTATCCTTTTGAAATGTTTATTGAAATGTTGTATTTAAATAAACCAATATTATACTCAGTATTTTTTAAATACTATTTATTTAATACATTTAGGAATAAAATTAATTTTAATTTTCGGTTTTTCGACTGAGTCTGCATAAATTTATAGAAACTCTATAAATGTTTGAATACGTACTTACAAATTACAGTTCATGTATAGTTGTATTCCGTAGCATGTACAACGCATTGACAATAATTATTTTTGTATACACGGGAAACTAATAAAATGTGCTGTATTATTACTCTCATAGAAAAGCCCATTTTTGTTTTTACGAATAAATCTTTGAGAATCGATTACATTGCATTGGTAAAAGGACAAAAGATTTTCCACCGCCTGGTATAAATAAACAATAGTGGGCGGGGATAAAAATTATACAGTAGCGCGTCCTTTTCATACGAAAAAGGATCGAATCGAGACGGTCAAATCGTTTCAGGTCTGAAGTCTACGTATAATAAATAAGAGAGTAGAGAGATGAAATAAATAAATAAATAAAAAAAAAAAAAAATGAAAAGAAGTGTACTCAGACCACGCGAACCGTAACAAAACGGATGTAGTTTTATTTTGAAACAGGAGAAGCGTTTTTCCATTGTACCCAGGAGAGACGAGAGAGGGATTGCCAAAGTGGAATAAAAATATAATAAAATAAAAAAAAAAAATCTCGCGCGATATAATGGACAAAGAGTCAACGGGATGTGTTAATAACGGGAGTTAAGCCGGTTAATAAACACAAAAAAGAGGGTTCTTTTATTTTCGAACAGTTTAATTTTTCCCCTCGTGGTCCCCCAATCCAAGTTTTCACCGAACATTAAAAGAAACAAACACAAGTCGACGTTAAAAGTGTGTCACCATATGCCTTTAGGGTGGACTCTCAAAGTTTTTATTATACGTTCAGTAATTTTCGCAAAACAAATAATGTTTTAAGATAATATCGTACCGTTATACAATTGTTTTGAAAATATCTCTATTAAAATAAACGTTATTATTAACTATATTATCTTATTATTTTGTCTTTTACTATAACTCTCAATTATTATCCGAACGAGAATATAAACAACTTTTACAAACTAATTTATGTGTGCGTTAGTACTTGATTATTTTTATTTCAAAATTATACCAATAACATTTTAAGATGGATGTACATATTCAACGAAAAATAACAGTCTTTTCCTTGTCAAAAATAATATTATAATATTGAAATTAACTTCAAAAATTTAAATTATCATCTGTGCTCGAATTTATTTGAAGCGCAGACAGACAGAACTCCTCTATTTTTTTTTCATATTTGTTAGTATCATATTCTTAATCATAATAAACAATATTTTGAAATTTTTGTGCTAAATATTATATTTATGTACCCAAATTAAATATGATAAATTATACAACTTATTAATATTATAAAAGGCTATGAAATAAAATAAAATTAAAATAGATACTAATTAATAAGCATTTAATTAATAAAAATGTGCTTAAAATGCTAATAAATCAGTTTAATGTTCAAAAAAATTATTTTTGTCTTTCATAAGTAGTCTTTATTGGCATACTATTGTTTGTTGTAATTATTTGCTTAAGGGTTTATGGTCGAGAATGTTTGAGTGCAATAATTTTAAGAAACGCTAATTTTTTCAAGTTTAAGAGTTAGATTTGTTCACTTTAGACACTGATTGTTATTATAATTTTCCCATTGATATTGACTAAAACTATAGCTATTTTTAGAATAATCTTGATTCATTTATTAAATTATAGTTGCAACTGGTATACACGAGAATTTTTAGGTAATAATAGTTACAGAATTACTCGTATAAAAAACAAAATTTAAGACCACAATAAGAGACTTTAATATATTATTATTTCATAAAAATATTCATTAAATTCAAAACTAACTTAATGTTCCCACAAGAACGTTGATGTAATAAAATTGTATTTGTTTGGTTATAAAAAAAAAAAAAAACAATAATGATTTGTATTCAAAATATTGATGTGAATTTTATACCTATAATATTAAAACTTAAAAAACTATAATACCTATCAATTAAATCAATAGTCTAATGTTAATCATTAAAGCATACAAATATAATATCATTTATAATAAAATTAAATCGTTAATAAATGCTTTTAAGTAGATCTAAAGTGAGTTTTGAACATACAAAACGTAAGTTATGATTTATTACACAAAAAAAACTATTTATCTCGAAACGTCATGTACTTTCATTCCCGGTAGACGTTTGATTTTATCGTGATACAAGTCTTCTTTTCATTTATAAACACTATTGTTTTCACTTTTGATCAAAATTATTTCCATACGGATAATCATCGATAATATAAAACATTCATTTGCGAAACAAAAGCCGTCCACTGCCATATTACACCAATCACCAACACCCCACCACACGTGTCTACTTAAATCATTGTTCTAGAGAGAAATATAGATCCAATTACGAATGAACGCCATCGACGGTATATTTTATGGAATGTGTATATTTAAAATATTTAAATTATTATTATACTATACAACACACAATCCTAGGTATTTCGCTTTCAATATGCAAACGCTCGACACCGGTAATTTTATATTATTTATGAGTATATATAGTATAGAGAAATTGAATAAAGAGCTCATTGATACGAATTATTTTTGTATGATCAATAAAGGATGGATAATAATAATATATTCGTTAATTTAAACCCCTAAAGGGTATCAAAAATGTTCGTAAATACATTAAAGTGAAAAAAAATAATCATGCATATACCTACCTGCTACGCTCTGCTTTCATTTCGTTGGTATTTTTTACCATGCCGGTGGAAGTACTCGAATAATAAACGTGAGCACCACTTGACTTAAAAGTATTTAAAATCAATAAATTATTAAATAGCTACCCAATTGTTTTGTACAGCTAAATTTTTTTATTAAAAAAAAAAAAACAACCTCTATATTTTAAAATATTTTGTTTATATTCACTGCCTATTAAAAAAAATATGTTCAATATATTGAGACTAACGTAAAAATTAAATTTTAATTTAAATTAAAACTAATCCAAAACGCACAAAAATTAACATTTAACGAAATCGAATAATGAGTAATGATTGATGATAAATGGACAATGGTAATAAATACATAATATTATAATATTATAAAATGAACGTTTTTTAATAAATTTACGTAATAACGATATCGAGTGTTTTTCTTGTACATTTCGTGCAAATTATCTATCTTTGATAATTGATAATTTAATACGACTAGAGGTTCAATTTGCAAAATACCTCACTGTTTTTTTGAAAAATCTCTTCAACTTTCAAATAAACCTTATGTTGGTACCGCTCGTTTTCAAATGTAATGATTTATCATTGACCTCACGTCCATCGATAACCCCGTCGCTACAGTTTTTCCTTCATAAAGTTGTATCAAACTTTTCAATTTTATCGGTTTGCCCAGAAAATCATTAATATAATAGGCGTGTCGATACATTATAATATAATATTATGTAAGTATTTAAATCGTCTAAACGTCTAATTTTAATATAGGTGCCTAGCTATAATACAAACGCAATGAATTACTGGACGACTTAAGTACACCCGACGTACAAAATGACAGCGCGGGGGAAGGGTGTAGGAAATTTCCATATAAAATACTAGAGTGTGCACCTCTTGATGCATAAACGGTATCGTCCCCGCTGCCGAGCATCGCCTAATAACAATATAATGTTGTATTTTATGCACATTGTATAGAGATTCAAGTGCTTCGGGTTGTGGTGGCACGTCTTGGCGTTCATATAGGTGTCTACAATCCCAATATTGTGCGCAAACGGAGGGACAGCTGGCGATGTCCTCTGAGAACGGACGTTCAAAAAATTATCGTTATATTTTCATCCGTGTATAATAAGACGTTTCTCCGGGATCGGATAAGCATAGAACCGGTCCAATTGTTTTGGTCACGTTCGATAAATGACCAAAACAGTTAACCTTTCCAATGGGTATAACGCACGTCGGCAATAATAAAAATAATGCTCGGAAATACTTTCGAGTGGCCGAACCGGTTCCGATGTACGCCTTCGGGTCAAAGGTTTAGCATTCACACACGGCGGGGTCGGACCCTTATTGGATTTTCGCGCCGCCTCGTTTAAATAAGTTTTTATTGTCATTCATAAGCCTCTTGCATTCATACACATCAGAATTACAGAAAGAAGGCAGTCCCTATAATATGTTAATATATCATTGGTCGTTTATTTTGAGTATTTTTTTTTTCCTTTGACCTACAATAACAGCATCCGAGTGTGTCGGAGTAGATATCAGAAGTAGTAGTAAAGAAAAATCGACGCTATAAATAAAAGATAAACATTCTCAGGTTCTGGCGAATAAAAAATATATACGGAGGGTGTTTGTATAGCAGTCCTAGGGGGTATGCGATTGTGTGTTCCACAATCTAAGTAATGCATTTATTGATGGAGGATTACACGTCGTTTGCGCTGATGATAAATTAGATCAGTTACATTATACGAGTTCAAAATTATACATTTCTCAACTGTGACTAATATTGACATTGACAAAGTGCATTATTATTACGATCAAGGATAAATAATACACGTTGCTCTTACAACTAATTGCCAAGGAAGAAACAAAATATATATTTTACTAATAAAAACATTATTTTTAAATGTATTTGTACAAGAAAAAAAAATATATATAGCACATACTTGAATTATATAAATTACAGTATTATGTTATATAACGAACTGTCTGATTATTTTAAGAATGATAAAAAAACCAGAAAATGTAAACGTTTTGTATATTATCTTACCACAATTTTCACAACACTTCACGATACTTAATAATTATTGTACAACAACAGTATAAACAATATAAATGCACATAATCGAAATTCAGTTTTTGATCAAATCTTTTTTTTTTAAATAAATTCAACTGCAGCGTAGACAATAATAATTTAGTTACACGTGCAAACGAGCTGTTTACAATCTTATTAGTCTATAATATAGGATAGGTATATTACTATTATATTTCGGCTGTCTGTATTTAAATTGTGCGGTTTGATGGCAACAGTCATCAGCCCTATAATCGAATAAACTATAAGTGTAAAAATCGTTTCGCCCGTACGCGGTAATGTCACGAAACGGAAGACACGATTTTCCGAGCTGGTATACACAACGAACCGTATTCTGTGGCCTGTGCGCATAATAATATAGGACGTATATTATGTATAATTAATGTCGCATAAGCCGATGCCACGTTTCGCTAATACTTCCCGTCGGAATCATGAAAATGCCTTTAATCGGCTTATACCTAACCTGTACGTATATATGATTTACTGCCACCACACAAAGACAATGATTGATCGTACCGTCTACTTACGCAGACCTATATAATGTAATAATAATAATAAAATAAGTATTGTCAATTAGAAGTTGATACAAAACTGCAGACGTTTCACGGTGAATCTGTAAAAGCGACGCCAAATAGAGTATAATGATTTTTCAAACAAAATTATTTAAAATTTACAGACTCTCCCGCGCTATAGGTAATAATGTTATTATCATACGTCAAGTTGTCAAAGACTAAATGTATTATGTTCTTTTCACTATTAAATAACTTCAAGGGGTTTCCAAATGCATATTGAAACAAACCTAATTAGATAAGTATTACACTATTGTGTGATAATTTAACAATGATGGAAATGTACTATTGTAAACAATTAAATATAAAACATTTTAATACGTTTATATTAGACGAATATTGGAATATATTTTTATATGATTTTGCAATTTTCTAAATCTTGAAATCTTTTTTAGATAAAATCAAAAATCTTTAAAATAAAAACAAAATAATATTATATGCTCTTTGTGAGTTCAAAGGAGAAATATAAAGATAAATTGCTCGAACAAAAAAAAAATACTAGCTATCAAGTATACACATCTTTCAAACGATTGAATAAAACTGCTTATACTAAACAATGTCAATTTTTAAGAGCCTGTATAAGTTACTGAATGGCTCGCGTACATATTACACTGTCATTCTTTCGTGGTTATTTAAATAAAAAATATTTTGATAGACATTTAATTCAAAACATAAAAATATATTTAGCATATTTAAGCACTTTGTGACCTTATTCGTATTTGTTTGAGAACTTTCGCTGTTTTAGATGTGTTCAAGTTTTGAACACATTGGCGTAGCTACGGTTTTTGCATTTTTAGACTATGTTTAGTGTATGTGTATATATTAAAAAACTACCTTTAAATTTAAAAAAAAAACTTTTTACTTAAAAAGTGACTTTGCCACAATATCTGTCCCTCGACAGCGAGAGTAAACTTTTTTATGATTTTGTTTTATTTGCGACCAAAACTATTATAATTTACTACCCATCGTATAGTTTCAATGTTTTTTCTTCGTATATTTTGTAAACCAGACAAACAAAAAAAAAAACCTTTTCACAGTTATCTTTACCTTAAATATTCATATACAAATATAAAACAAAATCAATAAAATATACATAAAATTGATAAATTACCTATATTATTCTCTAACGAAAAAAAATATTTCTAATAATAGTTTTTTTTTATTTTTATAAATTGTAATAACATTTTAATTACTAACATTGTGTATGCATATTACATATTTATCTAGTGGCATAATAGTGAAACGATAAATATTGTATAATATATACTATTTAATAAATCATTATCATTTGAAATTATTGTATAAGCGTGAAAAGTTTAAATTGAAATAAATCAGCAAGTTCGTATAATTCAGCAGACCGAAAACGAGCGCAACTAACCATACAAACTCTTCTCAAAATATAATACATATAAAGTGCAATTGTCTGTGTTGGTGTGTTTTATTTTATAGCACTCGCTATGAGTTTTTCAAGTTCTCCGAAAAATATTAGAGCATTTAATTTATCGTTTTAGTGTTGCTCGAGTAGTATAGGTATCCCGGTGCAATGGGTCGCGTATTTGCGTCCGACAACTTATTATTTTTATTTTGGCACCGCGCATATAATAAGATTTAATTTTTTTTTTTTTTTTTGTTACGACTATTATAATATAGGACAGGTATTACCCGCTTATCGGAGGTCGTATTGTTTTTGTTTTTGTTTCTTCACCCTCTGCTACGCGTGTTAAGCACACCACACGCCTGAGTTATGTGCTAGCCCCGTCCGACTATCTCGAAGGTATTTTTTCCCGACCGCAATTTATTTGGCACGTCCGCAGCTATACGCGACCAATGAATCTTAACGCGCCACCGCCACCACCTCCACTTCCGACCGTAAAACGGAATTTACAATTTCTGGGCGACACGCGGAGAAACAGTTGAAAATTTATACGCTGACGGGAAAATTTGGAAGGTAGTTTCTAACCATGTATAATACGCTTTAGATCATCATGGTGGCTATATAGATAATAATATGGGGGTGAGTGGGTGTGGTCGTTTAACGACGAAACGGGTAGAGTGAAAAATAAAGGAGAAAGAAAAGTACCACCTACCTACTCAGTGTATGGAATAAAAACGTTTTAAGACCAATTTCTTCTTTTCGTAGATCAAACGCACCCTTATTGTTCGTTATCCGCCACCCGCCACCGCGTGACCCTATACGTTCAGTGATAGGGTTACTCGGAGGGTTTAATCACATGCGTGGGCGTCGTCTTTTCAACGTCTAGTAGTGTTTTTTCCTCCCCCTCTATCTTTAAATGTCATCTTCGTAAGGAGGTGGGGAGTGAATTAAAATTTCAAAACCTTAACCGTTTTCGGGGATCTAGTTCAGTTTTGAGCATGGACCAGTGGATCACGTATCAATATCCTGACGGGTACAGCTACTACACCAATAACAATAATTGCAATTACAACAATTACGGTTACGACTATAACCATGCCAACTACCAGTATCCCGAGGTAAAAACACACACCCGCACACAAACGCACTTACTCGCAGACATTATTATTGTTATATTATATTATTATTTGTACTTGGTACCGTAATAATAATAATTATTATTATTTGTAGATCGATTATGCTAAAATTGTTTATTATTAGAACACGACATATTGCTTTAGTTATTAAGACTTAGACTTTTGTACCGATGTAAAACTAATCTGTTCTTATTTATTATTATTATATTATTATTATGAAAACACTGGAAATAATAAAGTTATATTAGTTTGTCGCCAAACACTGTTCAAAACGTTGTGCTTATTATTTTTACTCTTAGTGTATATTATATTATAATAGTTACTATTTACAACAAATCTAGTGATTAATTATTTGAATAATATTTATTTGAATTACATACTTTTATTATTGGATGTATTCTTTTTATGATAAAGCTATGTAAAACAGTAAAAAATAATCAAGTAGATTACCTACATAAACATTTGTTTTATATTACATCGTTATTATACAAATTTATTTACTACAATGTTATAATTTTTCGTTTTGTTTTTGTATTATTGCTACACGAGTAATATAGTATGAGTATTGAGTAATGATGAATTATTAGTAGATTTTTGTCCCCAATGTAATGAGTATTAATTTTTGCCGTTAAACCAAATATATCAAAGCATAATAATTTAAAATCGATAGTAATATTTTGTTTCGAACCATTATAATGGTTTTAATTTTAATAGCAATAGCAATAGCTTGCCATCCATTTTCAGAGATCGTTCTTTTGAAAGTGGAATTATAGAATATTAACCTACATTATTATTTAAATGTATCGCCTAAATATAAACATTATTGTTTTTATTGATTTATTTTTAGGAATTTAAATTATAACATAAATAACAATTTATTTAAATTTATTTTTAACAACGTCATAAATATATTATTTTATTTATTATTTCTTAAGAAAAAAATTATTTTACACCAACTTAAATTGTAATAAGAAAATTAAATTTATTCTAAGACAAGTTTAATCTAACAAATCAAATTTCAAGTACAATTTTTTGTCAAATCAACATTTTTTAAAGTTTCTCGGAAAAAAGTTTCATTTTAACAAAACAAAGCTACGTCAAATTACTACGTACCCTTACTATTTTTTTTTTAAATTGCAAAATAAAATGAACATTTTATCAAAAAATATTGACCTTTGGATTCTACAAAAACGCTTTTCTTTATAAAAAAAATATTATTATTATCATGGTGCTGTATTTTCTACTCAGCGTTTTAACAAAAAACAATAGCAACCTATATAATTAATGTACGTTACACATTTATAATATATTTGAATGGTTCGATTTTAATTTATAATAATAATGACTATTATTATTATTATTATTACTATTACCATTTGGTAAAAATGTAACTTATTATACATCGGTAGTGAGCTTAGAAAAAAAGACTCACAACGTTTCGGTGAAACAAATTATTGAGTTTATTTTTCAATAAATATTTAATGGGTTTTATATTTTTATATTTGGTTATAAATTATATGCAAGTACGAGTCTGTCAAATAATATTAATAACAATATAGCTAATCAATGCTTCGATGTATTTTGTTCGACAGCAAAATGAATACGGCCGACGGCCAAAACACATTTAATATTTTATTTTTCAGAATATCTCTAGTCTCCTAATAAACCTAAATAGTTAATTCACCACGATTGTTATTGTAACTGACACACTCTGTTGCGTACATTGTATTATTAATAACTAATAAGACGTACACTTTTACCCTATTTTATATTATAATAATATTTTAGGCGTGTCCACAACTTTTTATTATTGTCGTCTCCGTATATATTATTATAAATAATAACATGTAAACGTTATTTGCAGTACGATGAGTACAAGCGTTGTTTCGTTATTCCACCGCATCGTGTATCGCCCGAGTCTTAACCCCGTCCCGTACACGACATTCAGCCCGTTTTCAAAATCTTCATCTACCCATTTCTGTATACGTTTCTATACATTTCTATATAGTTATATACCTATACCTATGTAGTGGGAAAAACGAGCGCAGGCGAAAAGAGCTTTTCGTCGAGCGACTATTGAATTAAAACCTCTCGCGTTCATTGTCGTCGAAATCCAATTAGTCGCACCTCCGGCGACGACGGCGGCGATTGGCGGTGGATGCGATGGTGTGGGAAGGCTGTTTTTTCGACGGGCTTTCGGAATAATAATAATAATTTAATTTCGATTTAAACGGGATGGTGCGTTCGTTTAGGTCGGGAGTAGAAAGCGGAGTGGAGTTTTCCGGTTAAACTCATACACCGAACGATTTTCTACTACTAAACCCCGTAAACGAGGCACGGACGATGACGATTGAACATTTTCCATTTTTTCTCCCTTCTTTTCGGCTTTTTACATTATGTTTACCGAACGAACAAAATATATTATAATATATAGTTTGCGCAAAATAATGACACGTTTTTCATTGTTGGGCGTGGGCACCGTTCTTCAGTGATATTCCGACAGTTTGAAAAAAAATATATAATAAAGACTGTTCTTTTATAAAAAAATACGAGAGGTGGGAAAATAATTACTATAGGTACATATTTTCACAGGCGTATTATTACTTTATATTATAATATATACATGTAATTTTTAAAACCATCATAATAATAAAAAATTGTCTTTTGTTTCGTCAATTTAACTTTTCTTATTACTTTTTACTCAACATTATCATTGTGAAAAAAATGTATTTTATTCATAAATAAGATGAAACAATCATATTTATATCTCAGTAATAGATTATAGGCATCTAACTATCAAAAATATTTTAATGCAGAACTGCAATAAAAACAGCCTCAAGTAGTGGTTTTTTCATATTAAACAATACCTAACTATAAAAAAAGTTGTTGATTTTTATTATTACGAACAATAATTATTATAACGATAAATAATATAATGTTTAATACAATTTTAAAATTTCCAACTTTCCAATCGCTCATTTTTATGTTTATTCAAAAAAACACATTTAATTAATTGAAGTTTCTATTAATATATATATAATATATAAATACTACAAGTTAAAATAAATTACAACGACGTGAAATAATGTAGAATCTATAAACATATGATTTATATTATGCAATTTGACTAAAATACTAAAATGTCATGTGCTGCAAAAATAAAATAATTTGTGTTTGTATTTTACCTAGGTATAGTTATTATCGTACATATCGTTATAATGTTACAAACATAACCAACGATTCCGTCAGTTTTTTGTCCGTTAATTTTTAGTCAATATATTATGCGCTTTCTATAATAAGCAAATTACGGTGACTTATGTTAGTTGACTAATAATATCATGATATACTTTTCCTTTTAGACCTCAAACGGCCCAACAGACTCGGCAAACAACAAACAACAGCACTCACAACCCGCTGCCGTTGCAGTGCAACCTAAACCAGAACAAAAGCCCGTGGAATGTAACCTGTGCCATCGAAAGTTTAAAAACGTACCAGCTCTAAATGGACACATGAGATTGCACGGAGGATACTTTAAAAAGGTCAGTAGTTTTATTTGTGTGCATGTACGTTATTTTGACTCGACGCGTTACCTGCGCTGTGTACACAATATAAATATTATATTCTTTAACACATAATTCTAAGTACCAACGTGTTTGATACGAAATTCAGTACAAATATATGTATTTCACTCAAACGTATTCCGTAATGTAAATTAAAAACGTAATAATAATATAAAAGCAAATACATTTTCAATTTGTACGCTTACAGAATCAAAGTTTTTGAATATTCATTCTAAAATTAAAATAATTATATAGTCGATACAATTTTCATTAGAAACTGTCGACGACGTTTATTCTTTACTATATTTGTATTATTATGTTAAATAAAAAAATTAATTTGTAATTCAATTTGCAGGATATAGTTAAATTAATTTTGGTATTAAACGAATTTCGTTTTTATTTTACATTTTTTATGAAATATAATACACGTGATTATTAATATTATACTGGTATATACGAGTAGGTTGTAAGTTTATTTACGTAAGAAATTATAATTTCGAGTTAAAACAGTTGGGTGGAGTTCAACTTTTTGTATACAAATGCTTTGTATGTACAGTACCCTTCGTACTGTCAAAATGACATATACACTCTAATTTCCAGCAACATGCGTTTTTTCCTACTGTACTACCCAGTCCCGGCAGTTAGATTTGACCCGTAATAAAGATTTTTTCCCTCTCTCACTTCCCCAGAAAATTTATCCCGCCTTCTGGTTCACTAATTAACGTACAACCGAAATTTTAACCAATTATCTCCACTAGCTCGGAAATCCCGAAAGGTTTAACGAGACGTGAGTTCGATCAATGGGAAATACCAAACGAGAGGAAAACACGGTTTCGGGGTGGGATGGAAACCATGCGCATATCCAAATTGAATTTTTCATTTACAAGGCTTCACACTTTCCTGGATTCAGTTTGAATCGGGGTGAGGAGGAAGGGGCCAGACAGTTATCCGATGTTCAAAGAGATAGAGTATGACAAAGAGATCTATGATAACGTTTCTAAAAGAGATTATCGACGATGACTTCAAAAGAATTGTTTTTGTGTACTCGTATATGGATGTAGGTATGTCGCATATATAATAAATGTGTATACTGCGCTTATGTATATGTTTATGTACAAACATATATTATGTATAGCACTGTAGCTAAACTAAGTCCTAAACAGTACCAAATTGAGAACTCGATTAATTGAGAACCAATCGAATCACTATAACTACTTAGTATAATTAATAAATATGATTAATTATTATTTCATTGTGAATTATAAGATCAATCAATATTACTTGCAGACTTCAAAATATAAAATCAGTTCAATAACCGAGTGAGGTATAATTTACAAATATATACGGAACTTCGATTTATAATTTCGTACATTTATCTTAACATTGTTTTTGCTTAGGTTTTTCTGTTTTATTTTTTATAATATAAATTATAAATAAATACATTTATCAATATAATGCCAGATAAAATGTAAACATACCATATTGGAAAAATACATACAAATAACACAATATCAAAATAACTAAAATTATAAGTGATTACTATTATAAATATCTAATGACTCATAGATCCATTAAATTTTCTGCAGATCAAAATTCTTAATTTGACAACATGTGAATACATAATATTATAAATTTATAAATTGTTGTCATTTTGTAAAACAATGTGAACGTTTGTGTTATTAAATACAATATCTACTAATTATTATTTAATTTTTTATTCCTCATATAATATGTGCATTATACTTAGGCATTAAGCATATTTTTCTTTTAAAGACAAATTCATAAAATAAGCGATACATTAAAATCTAATCAAATTATTAGCTGATTATCTAGCAACTTGATGTACCTATTATCAACTAAAAAAATCACCTACAAATCTCATATTTTTTCAAATTTTTTTCAATATACCTAGTGTTATAACTTTAATATTGTCTTTAAATAATTTTAATAATTGTGAATGTGACGTATAAATTTTTCGCATTATAATATTATTTAATTTTTAATATTAATACATTTATACGTTATACATAGAATTATTTATTTTGTTAATAAATGTACAATAATATTGTACTATCATATTTTAAATTTTTAACATCTCAAATACCGGATTTGAATACATCCACAACATAAACTGGTTTTTCAATTTGTCGAAGCCAAAATATAAATAAACAAATGATTTTAAAAAAATGAAATATTAAATTTATATTTTTAAATTTAAAAAAAAACATGAAAATAATTACACTCATTTTTACGAAATAATATTAACTTCTCTCTATTTGTAAATTTTCTTGAATGAATTTCAAACATGAATCTCATAATGGAAAATTCTGCATAAATCAATACCAGAACGGGAAGTCTAGTCCCTCACTCTATTTAGTTATATAATTAGTTTTGCCTATTGGTATATAAAAAAAATTGAGCGACTAGATGTACACACTACACGTTAAATCAATTAACAACGAAAACTATTATCATAAACAACCCTTTTACAAGTCGGGTCATGTCTGCGAACATATACATATAAGTACACTTGTTTACATTATATAGAATATATATATATGTATGTATGGTATTATGCTTATTTAGGTACCTACTAATCTATATATGAACAAATAACGTGCAATGCAGTGTTATATGCGTGCTTCGAGTCTGTACCTGTCCCAATACACATCGCCACATACTCGTGTATATATATATATATATAATATAATATGTATATATCCTTAAGGAAACATAACACAGAGGTTTCCTGCAGAGACGTAACGAGTAACTGAAAACCAATTTGAATATTTTCCACGACGGCCGGAAATGTTTTACAAAGAAACGGATATTTACATTGAACACTCAATCAAACTTTCGTATTTACACTGACGTACTCGGCGAACAAATCACTTTGTGTTTACGAACGTCGTTTCTTAGGTTTTTGAAGGAAAATAACCTTTTTCTTCTTTGATCTCGTTTCAGAGTATACTGCATTAAAAGCGGGAGTTTCCCATCCCTTTTTATTACTATTATTATATATACATTTTTTTTGTCATGACAATTATTCACCTCTAAGGCAGACGGTTTTATTTAATAAATTATGTCGTAGCTAAGGACTAAAAAGGAGATATTGCCGTCATATTACTTTTTCTTTTTTTGCTTTTCATTAAATTAGAAAAATGCGTTCACAAAAAAAGTTACAAACTGCAATAAGAAAATAAATGTATGTTATATGTTTTAAATTAAATTACAAAATAAATGATGTTTACTATTTTAGAAACATTCTCATTTTTGGAAAAAAATTAAATAAATAGAGTGAGATTGCTATCGTTTTTTAATTTCGTAATGTGTACTGTGTTTTGAAGACGCCTAGGGTCATACTTTTCACAGAAATCTTTGTCTTTCATTCATGTACAACGACTAAAAGATTATTTTTCCCCATCGCTCATATATTATAATACATAATATTCACCACAAAATGATTTTCATTTCTGAATAGTTATTGTATAAATCAAAAGTAATATAGGATATTAAATATTGAACATTTCTGTGTCATTAATGTTAAGAAAAATATGTTGTATAACTGATTCTACAACATTATATGATTAAACCCAGTTCATTAATGATACTCGTCTTTACAGTAAATAATATTATTATTTAAATAAAACATTCAAAAAACAATTAATTAGAATAAACAATTAAGATATTGTGAGTCGTTTTTAATTAATTTATATTATATTATTATGATTCTTAGATTTTTATTTTGGTCCATAAAAAATTTTACTTCGCTTTTAAGTTGTTTCCAAACAATTTATGTTACTAACTAATAACTTTTTTACTAATTTAGAAATGTTTTATTTTTAAATAGTAATTTACACTGAGTTTTTTTGGACAATGTTAAAAATTTACGAGTTAGAAATTAAAGCCTGATTGCTAAACTTTGTGATCAATAGGATTCATTTACGACTTATTCCGAAACTTACATGACATTATTATTAAAAAAAAGTAAATATAGCGAGAGAATAGGTCTGAGTTCTTGATTGGAAACAGTAAAAAAATGACTTTGTTGTAAACGTAGTTTAAGAGTAGTATTTAAAGTAAATATTTAAATTTTCAACAGATCTTTCAGAAAAAGTTGTAGTCTTCATGAATAAGGTATAAGAATACACATATACTCATAGATTAAATATAACTATAGACAAACGTAAAAATTGTGTTCAATATTATAATTAAATTAATGTTAATAATGGATTGATTTCCGTTGTATAATAATATATGATTTATATTGAAAATATAGACGAGATATCTAAATTTTAAATTTATTTTTAGTTCTGTAAAATAGTTTTCAATATAATAGCAGGTACTCCATTTGAAATAATACACTTCTAATTTAATGTTATGGATACTTTAAATACTATTCCGACTGATTGCATAATATACATTTTAACTAAATATTCAACAATATAGAATAAAATATTATAAATTGTATTATTTTTATAAAACTAAAATACACCTTGTGAAATTAAAATTGGCCTATAACAATAAATTACAATAAAAAATTCTATCGATTTCGCGAATTATGTTTAAAACCTTAAGAATTGAAATTTGTATTAGATATTATATTAATAGGAAACTTACCCACATAAATTATACTTCTGAACATAAAATACATATTATACTTACAATACCTACATTATGCATGGCTATCTAATTTTTAACAATACCATAAATTAAATATATACCTATTGTATAGTGTAATAATTTACCAATAATATATAGATAGGTACGTAATCGATATTATTTTTATGGCAGATAATTCGAATTTTATTACTTTATTCCTCGCATCGCGTTAGGGAATTGATAAAATATAAGGTATTTTTTTTTCAATTATTGTCAGTCATTATTATCTTTGTGATAAAAAGTCCATTGGCAACCATATCAATATTCTATATACCCTCTAAATCTGCATATTATGCCATTCTATCAAGCACGCCCCTCCAAAACAAATCATTATTTAATCCCGACAGACCGCTATATTATAAAACCATATGCAGCGAGTGTTTGTCTGTGTGCATGTGTGTGGGTGAATGTGGGTGTATACGAGTATTTGTATAGGAGTACATAGTTTAATATCTGCCAGCCTTTTCCTCCCCTAATATTAATTACAGAAATGCCCCACACGTCCCTCCTGCTGCTGCCTTGTATCGGCAAGAAGTCCCAAAATGTTTTGCCATTACTTTGCCTTACTCCATCCCGGTCAACTGATTTATCATGTTGATTACTATAGGGGTTTAGTTGATGCAAAAACCGCAATGAACTATTTCGATCTCCAAAAAGGTGTCAGGCTGTGAGCAGGAGAGCCAGAGAAAAACTTCACTGGATTTTCCAAGGGTATAGTAAAATTTCCATTACACAAGAAAACAGACCCACAACTCCACCACATTCTCGAACACACAATGATTAATATCGTGATTGTGATTATAAAGTGTAAACCAACGGGTTTATTGTATAAACATATAGTAAGAAATCTGAATAAAAATGTATATAAAAACAGTTTAAATAATAATATTTTAATCATCATTTTTTTACACATAACTGTATTAACTATAGTTCTTATTTTGAAATATTTGAAATTTGGAATCAGATTAAATAAAATATTAGGTTAAGAACATTCAATATTAAATTGTTAAGATATAATTTATAAAGTTATTCAAATATTTGATTTGTGTTTATTTTTGTAATACCACTATAGATAGTTTATTCAAAGTAAAAAGCAATAAAAGAATTTTCGCAACAATATATAATTTTTAATACTGACTACTGATAATTAAACACGCTACTCTATTTGTATTGTATATCATGAGAATAATAATGTGTACCTACAATCTACATGGTACATGGTTAAATTATAATAATTAACAATAACAAAATTACAAAATATAAATTATAGAGAAACAATTTAAATATATGGCCAATAAAAAAACAATCAAATGAAAATATTTACCAATTCAACAAAAACTATTATGAGTACGTATAACAAATATTAAATCTGATATTTTTGTTGTACTATGCAAATCAGATTAAATGTATTATAAAATTACCAAAGAATTACAATAAATGTAATATTTTTTTTCCTATTAAATATATTAAACATTTTTAATTTTATTTTTCAAATCGAATTTAAGCATATTATATATTCACCAAAATGAATACAACTTTTAATAAATATAAATTTTTTTCATAGCTATTAAATTTAAATTACAATCTCAGTCATTAAATAATATAACTTTTTATCTAATAATGTAAATTAACTTCACTTACTTTTACTCCAGCAAACAGATTAATGATTTGGTCCATATCTGTGTTATTAGGTTATTCTTTTTCGATGTTAAACTAAGCAATACGTCTTGTCAAACGATTTTGTTTCATTAAATTTCTTAAATAAGTTTTCAAATAATTATTTATAACCATAGATTTATTATCTGTTTTAACAATTGTTATTTCTATAATTGATTTAGTAGGTATACATATTTTTTAATATGAAAAATATTAACAATTAAAAGTTAAAAATTAAAAAGCTATATAATTGTATACTTACATAGTATATGGTCAAAATAAAAATATTAATATTAATTAGTTTTTAATATTTAATACATTTTTAGTGGGTAGAAATCAAACAAAACAACCTCATATTTTTTCATATCTGTATCTTTCAAAATTCTCTTTTCTTTTGGGAAAATGGCCTTTTGATTTTATGATTTTAATATTAAAAAAATTAATTTAAAAATGTAAAATAAATTCAAAATAATAAAAGCACACGATGTACGATAGGTATAGTACAATGCATTGGCGTATTTAGGATTTTGTCAAAGGGGAATGTACATGAGTAAAAATAATTTTCTCGAAGGAAGAAGGATTATACACTTACTATAACCATCGCCGCTGTTTCTCAAAAATGTTGAGAGTTTATATTATCAGTTAGTACACATATTTGTAAAACTATTTTCTTAAAAACAAAAATTAGTGACTAATTAAAATATATAAAATAAATACACATATTTTTATAAAGAATGTTAGTAGTATAAAGTATTTATGATCTACTGTGTATACATAAGCTAACAATAATGAAACCACTAAGCCAGTTTATTTTTAAATTTAAAAAAAAAGCACAATAAATGTTTATAATTACTCGAAATCTCGAACAATCGAATATTAAACATAACCTTAAGTTAATGACAACCGTCTGAATAGTTCACTAGTTCAAGTATGCAGCTATAGTGAATAATGAGTTATGCTAGAATAATAATTAAATAAATTAATGTAATAATTAAAGATAAAAATAACTTTACTTCAGTATTTAAGTTTGATTGTTATATTTATTCTGTTTTATTATTTGAATTTTTAAAACTTAAATTATAATATTTTCTAAACTAGGGGCAGGAAATTGATGCATTTGCATTTTTTTTCTAGCTTAACCTTTAAATAAAGAGTTCATGAGACAATTAGGAACATATAAATTTATAAATTATAATAAACTATATGCCTTTAAAGTTTAATTGGACTATTTCAAAATTAATCTTCTATTATAATAAGATACTTCTAATTATCATTACTGTAAATTTATATTATATGAAATTATTGTCTGCTGATCAAAAACTATTTTTCACCCTAGAGGTTTCTAATTCTCTCAATAATGTTATTAAGAATAAAAATATATCAAATTAGATTTTGAAAAAATATGCATTGAAAATAACAACCATAAAAGCTGAATCATGTATTTTTTGACGTTCAGTAGTTTTTTTTCGTATTTATTTTTTGGTCTGGCATTATCAAATACATACAGATTTTTCCTCGCCCCTTCCTGAAAGTTTTCAACTCTTTTTTTATTATTATTATGTGTTTCCTCTCTCTTGCTTTATTTTATAATCGACCACAAAAAATCCTAAAGCGTTTTTTTTTTTCGTACTAATCCACAATTGTAAATATAAATCACGGGTGAAGGGATTTGAGTAAACACAACTATCTTAAGCTTAAACCAAAATGATTTTATTAATTTTGAAAACAATTTCTAGGAAACTGATTCAAAAAAATGGGAGAAAAAAGAAGCATCAGGTCCACCCTTACAGACAGCAAGCATGAGTGTCAGAGCTTTAATCGAAGAAAAAATCATACAAAAGAGGACCACAAAACCAAATTGTTCGACTCAAAACGGACTTACATATTCAAGTAAAAAAATATTGAAATACCTATGTATGCTTATAGTGTAATGTATAGTAAAACAATCTTACATCTAAACAATCTTGGTACAATATATAGGTATTAATTTGCTTGTAAATAGATTTTAGCTAAAATCACAATAATTAATTTAACTATTAATTACACTGTGTAATATCACCATACACTGAAAATCATAATCAAATATTTAAATGCTTAATAGTTCAATTTAAATTAATTCGAAAGAAATTTATAAAAATACTCTTAAATTATTTGAGAAAAAAAACTTAAAAGTAAACTTTCAAAACTTTTTCAAATTTAATTAATTGGATTTTAATCAAACATTTTCAACTTGTTTTACAAGTTTTGTTTTTGTCAAACATGACATATATTTTATACAAACATTGGAATTACACATTTCCAATCACATTATTTGTTTTTCACCGTTAATCTAAATTTCAAAACGTTCATTCTTCTATTAACAGTCTCATTCAATTGGCTATACAATAGTGTATTTCTTTCTAATCAAAATACACTAAATAAAACTAATGGACAAGAATAAATAATAACTAAAAAATTTACCTACGAAATAAACATATTATAACAATTTTACACTATAAATATTTTATAATTTTAAAATACATAATAAATCTAAATAACGGAAAAGTTAATGATTTAAGCAAATATATTCGGGAAAATATGTTTTTAATGGATACTTACCGATTTATTGTATTGTTCTATTAAAGTATACACTGTTATAAATTCTTAAAATGCTAAAACAACAGCAAACATTTATTTTAACTGTTAAACAAAAGCACTAACCTTAAATACTTAGCTACTTGATTAATTTTCAATATAAATGTAATTTAAATTTTCAGAAATTCAAAGTAGGTCATTATTACTAGACTATAAAACAAAAATTCCCAGTTTTGTTTTATTCAACTTTTAAAAGAATATATTAATCTATAAAGTATACTTATATTTTAAATTATATGAGCTACTATTTATTGAATATTATTGTGAATTATAAGTTATAAAGATATACCTTGTGCAAAGTAAACGTAATGTTTATTTTATTTTAATTAAGACATAATCATTATCCCCAATAACGGATTTTATGTGAAATTTAAGTTCTATTATGGCCTATGGCACAAAGTTATCTCAAATCTTTTAACTTATATTATTTTTACCTTCCACGCTCATAGAGATACCTACATCAGATAGTCCTCAAAACAACCCTAACTCTCAACCAGCATTTGTTTTAGTTGTCCCAACATTTTTTTTCAAGTATGCAATTAAACAGAAAAAATGTTTAATACTGAATTATCCAGTAATATATAATCAATAAAAAGTTTGGAAAAAATTGAAAATAAATATTTGAATCGTAATTTGCCTCTCGAATTGTAATATTGACTTTAAAGATTAACAGCGATTTCTTAACAAAAAATAAGTAATAAAGAAATAACACAAACAAGAATGTAATAATTAGATTATTTGAATCGATCTTAAGATTGTCATGTATCAAATTGTTTTCTCTTATTCTTATTGTTATTACAAACAATAATATTAAGTATAATGATGTTTGAATCGCACGTGAAAATCACGAGCGCACTATTAATCGTTAATTATTATGCTACTATCAATTTTATAAACTATATTTGATCTAACGGTGTATAAAATATATCGGTGTACAACGGACGGTCATAGATAGCTGGATAATAAATTTGGTATTGTAAGGTGGTGTAGAGATAACAAACAAGTACGCATAGACTTTTAGATAATATTCCCGAGATGTCTATGTTCGCGACGATACGACGATATTTCAGCGTCTATGCGGTTAAGTCGTTTTAACCACCGATGTTTTGGGTTTTCAGGCTTGAGCCGCGAGAAGGAAACGGTGGTGCAGCAAGTGGTGAGCAGGAGCACGGCGGTGCACGCAGTGATGACCACCAGTGGTACGTCATTCGCGGTTCCGGCGGTTCCAAACACCGCCTCCGTAGTGGACACGACGGTGGGCTTGGCTGACTCTACGGCCGTAGTGTACACGGACGTTATACTCAAAAAGACCGGAGTAAAAAGGGCATGTTCGGATCCGGGATACCAGTTCAATCACAGGTGAGTTGGCGCGTACAAATCTTTGTGTCGAGTGAATCGACCTCGGCGACGAATCCGGGGAAAACAATACGCGCGTCGATGTGCTTCTCCTCGGAACCATTGAAACAGTGACACTCGGACAGAGCGAGACAAGAAAGATAGACAGGCAGACAGACAGATAAAGAGAGAGAGAGAGAAACGAGAATAAAATCTCATAAACTCTGTGGGCTTTTGGAATTTGTGTCTGGATGTTTTCTTAAATTGAATACGACGGCGTTTGTCCACGTCTAAGCGTCCCAATCAAATTGGCCATGTCGGTTTAAAATACGGCGTATCGGGATTTCTCGTATCCCTCCGATTCGGAAGCCTTTGACTTAACTGTTTAAACCGCCGATGCATGTATCCTTTCATGCATAATTGACAAGGCCTTGTCTGACAAACCAATAAAAACGTTAATCTTTTCAATTCCAAACTTTTATTTTCTAAACCACTATATATGAGGAAACCCTACCTACCTTGAATGTTTATAACAAATAACTAAGCATTTCAGACTAATTTTTTAAAAATTAAAAATGTGTAATTTTAAAATAAAATATATTATATTATGTGGTTGAATGTGAAATATAATATATAATTTTATAATGTACCACTGTGTTAATAACTTGAACAATATACATACAGTCAAATATTAAATTATCATTAGTTCATTATCATTAATCAATAGTGTCAACCAACAAACTTTACTCAAATACATCATGCATAAGTGCATATTTTTATTTGATACTTCCATAAAGTGTCACCTACACTTCCCCGGTCTTACTTTTGAGACCTCATGAAATGCCTACGCGTCACATTGTGCTAACGTCAAAAGTAATAAAATAGTAGTTTTTAAATTTATCATCATAAATTTTACTTCATCGGAACAAAGTTTACACCAATAATATTTGAAATAAAAATATACTATATAAAGTACAAGTTATACAATTGATTCCGGGCAAAAATTTTGTTGAATAAAGTGCAATTTTCTCTGAAGGTAAACGGTCTTACTACTACTGAAAATTAAATTGTTCTCACTATTATCTATTCATATACTATTCTAATAAATTTTTTACTATTGTTGGCTAATTTCGCGATGTTCATGAAAACGTGAAAACTGTTGAACATTTTGAAAATCTACTTCCTGTGTATTTCTTTTATTATAATTATCAACGGAGTAATGTTATATAAATTACATCGTTGTAAAACCAACAATTCGGCTCCGAATCTAAACAACAACTTTATTTAAGCCAACTTATAATTCAGTATATCCCTGTGCCTGTAGTACAACTGTCAGGAACGTCACTATTATAATATTCAATTAGAAGTTAAAAACTTATCGTCAAGTAGGCCTACCTGTGATTAGATTTCTTGAACCGTCTAATCACGCGCTTTCCAAACACAAAATAGATATCATCAGAAATGCGCAACAACCAAGCTGCCTCGTGCACAAGATTTGATTTCATATCTTTCGGGTCGCGTACTAATGTGTGTGTGCGTGTCGATTCAACGATCGGTCTATTAATCTCTGACCCGTAATGGGATTTCGTTGCAGCAGCACCAGCCCACAAATAGATATTAATTACTCCAGTTCGCCATACACACTGAATCACGGAAACAGTGGCGGCGGAGGTGAAAAGGAAACCGATAACCGGGGCTATTATTCGCCGGGACTCAACGACGATATATTTCCTAACGTACAAGCCGAAACTATGCTCTTACAGGCCGTCGACTCTGTGCAGCTGGCCAACACGATACAGGTAAAACGGATCCACCACATGCAGTTGTATAGTATTATAATAATAATCCATATTTGTAGTAGTACCTATAAATAATATAAGTAATAGTAGAACTATAAACAATAATAAGAGTATAACATTAAGTAGCAGTAATATCGTATTCATTCGCGGTAGCCACCGTTTTCCGAACAAGTAAATCGATACCTATAAGGAAATTACCGTGGCACCGAGAACAGGAATTTAAAAAATATATTATATTATACATATTTTTTGACCTATTGATTTATTGATATAGTTTTAATCGATCATTAATATAACTAAACAAATAATCAGCCATGTCTTGCATACAAAAACGTGTGTTCCTAAAACCAACCGTATCATACCCTTCCGGGATCTGGGTCTACTGTTAACAAAAAAACAATCGCAGTTAATGACCAAAGTAAAATTACCGAAGCTTAGTTAATAAAATAAATGAACAATTTATATACACTTTTATTCCATGAAATATGTATTCTTCACTAGATCTTACCATTATCACTCCATGGCTATCTAAAACCATTACAACGACTGTAGTTGTGTAAGTACACATTTTCATCTAATTCATAAAAAAATCCTCTTTTTAAATTTTTTTTTTTATGTGTTCTACTGTTTACAGTTAAACAAGAACCTTATACATTTTTAAGCTCATAGATTAAAATGGAAGGGGCCAATCGCTGTCGATTAATCAAAAAACTCCGGAAACGCCGTCTGCATTAATCATCAGAACACCGACGAGCTTTTATCAGTACACAAAACCCCTTCTAAAATTTGCTTTCCTAAATATTAGATCCGTTGGAGTGGGAATTTCGGTAACATTATTGTTATTCAACCGACGGCGTTAATCGATCTTTGGTCCTCGCTTCAAAACACACAGACAATAAACAAAAAAATTGATCAGACTTTACAAAAATGTAAATTAATAAAAAACCTATCTATTAACAGATCATATTATTCTTAAGCTCGAATGAATATTGAATGTATTTTTTCCATTTTCAAGTTAAGATATTATCATTCTTTAGAATATTTAAAATTAATTTTTTTTTTATGCCATCTGCATAACAGGTACGTGATGGTATACTATAATAAACGATTAAAAATAGTAATAATTATAGTCTATATTTGTACATTTGATCACAATACATTGAAAAGCTACGGTTATAGTGGTTAATATCAATATTAATAATTATTATATAGATAGGCATTAGGCATCCATAACTTATTCAAACATACAAATGTAATCATAATTCTAGTTATTCAATACTAATTAATATTTAAATATATACATACAAATTATTCGAAATCAAATGAACCTATACTATAGTAAACATTTGCATTATCTCCAAACAAACAATTTCGCAAAAATAATCCTTTGAAGTTTGGACCAATTCAGTAGGTCGATAAAGTTTTAGTACAACGACGGTTTCCCCTTTCGTCTGCGCTCGTTAGTAATAAATAAACGAGATTTCTTCCGCTCTTGAACCGTGTGTACTCTGGTACGTAAATTGTAAAACTTTATATGACTATATACACAGATAAGTATAAAACGAACTTTGTGTTTGATGGTCGATTCTATTGGGCCAAAGGCTATAGTAAACTACTGGGTTGCAATTGCAAATATAAATTTATTCAGTGCATTAAATACACACGGCCACGCAGAGAATCCATTTCGATTTTTATCCTTTACCTATACATAAATTTATTTTTGTTTATTATTTGTTTTTGATTCAATTTACTAAACGTATGGATGTGAAATCGTCAATAGCTCACTTGAAAATAAATGCCTATGATCAATGATGACGTGAATAAATATGCAAAATACTGATATGATTGAAACAAACATATTCCTGACTATATAAAAAAAAATAGTTTACCAAATGCCTTTAAAATCTAATACATATTTTTAATCCTATTATAGATTATGTTTTATAACAAAATATAAATGTTTATAAATGAAACTATCATTAATTTAAAACTAATTTTGAATTTTTTTTTATTTTTATTATTATTAGGCGACCGACATGCAAGACATGTCATGTTTAGATGATTACGATGGCATGACTGATCTACAAAACAATGAAGATTTCCAAGCCGTATTAAACTCTCCACTATCAGCCAGCTTAGCTGATCTAGCTTACAGTTCAGGACAAACCATGTTTACAGATTTAGGTAGATCACCTCTTCCATCCCCAAGTTTTACCTACCCTACTCCACCGGCTAGTCAAGAAGGTCAATCTCCTTCGCTAAATTTTCATTCAGTTATGTCAAACGGTCACCTTGGTGACTTTTTTTATTCATCTGACATGTCAAGTTCAGAAGCTGTCGAAGCGGCTTTAAGTGAGGTGTTGCCAAATTTCGAATCTTCTACTGATTCGCCATTATCAGCCAATACACCCGTTTCATCGCCGATGTCAATACATAATTCATCAGCTGCTCCGTCACCATTACCTAATCATCATCAACATACACTACAGGTTTATATTTTAATTTTAACATAATATTTTTAAATATTACATATTTTTAATAATATTAAACACAACTCAGGTAATGATGCCAAATTCAGAAGACCCGTTATTATCCAGCAATCCTAAAGAATTTAGGAAGAAATTTGATTACCAAACATGTCGCTTGTATGGGGTCAATGGAACCATGGCCCAAGTTATTGACGGTAGTCAATTTTTAATCGACAAAAATGGAGATTTAAAATTAGTTCAAGCCAGTTACCAAAATCCTGGAACCATGTTCGTACAAACAGAAGCTCAGTTGATCGAAAAACATATACCAGTTATCAAACAACAAAAACCGAACAATAATCAAAACTTTGAAGATATAGATGACATTTTCCTAAACCCATCAAGGTAAAAATTTACTCTTTTATTTATGTGAACATTTACACAAAACATTATATTATAAACACTTATCACTATTTATTTTTAGTATTCCGCCGAGTATTACAAATCGGTTTAACAGAAAACGCTGTTATGGAGAAACTATATCGTATAAACCGTTCCGATCCAGATTACGTAGTCATAGACTTGGTATGTTAAATGAACCAACATTGCAATTCACTCCAAAACCTATGTTGAGTCCTTCTAGAAACGGAAGAGGTCTTTATTGGCAAGCAGTGACTTCGTGGCCAAGCTCTTCAACTGTCAAAGGTAATTTTTTTTAGTTTATTTCTAAATTATTTGGTAAAGCTCCTGTGGATCAAAACTGTAGACACTCAGAATATTTATTTACGTTTTATTAAGTTTTATAATTATTAATATATTATTAATAATAATATTACTTATAGTTATATTGAGCTAATAAATAATTTCAAGGAAATTTATTTGTTTTTTATTTTCTCTAAACTAGAGTTGTAGTATTTATAACACAAAAAAATTTAATGAAAATTTTGAATATTAATATGTTTTTATATTGCAGAAGTTATTGTTGAAGATTGTGTAGGACTAGATTCGCCACCAGAGTGCGATGTACTACCACACATTAATCTTGGTCCAAATTTTCAAGCTTTAATACCACCAGTAAGCAAAATCAGACCAATTCGAGAACCATCAAATGATTATTTACTATGGGACCCTTGTATTACAAATTCAGTTTCTGATCGAGAAGGTAAATTTAATATGATAAACAGTTAATTTTATTTGTATAAGAATGTTTTCTATAAATCTTAAAACATTCTAGTTGAAATGTACATGGACTTTGCATGCTGCGCTGCAGTACCAGGTGGTGGAAGAAACAAAGAATATGCTTTACATTTACTACATCTTTGCAAAGGAAATGTTCAGGTATGCTTAAGTATTTTTTTTTTTTTTTTTTGATAAATATTTATTAACAAATGGTTTGATTATCAGGAAGCAATGTTAAAATTGATGCAACCAACTCCGTATCTTCCACAAGGACATCCTTTGATGAAATTTGAATACACGGAATCTGATCACTGGACCCCAAATGAAGTATCCATATTTCAAAAAGCTGTATTCAAATATGACAAAGATTTTGCATATATATCGAAAGAGGTATATTTACCTAACCCAACCATTTTTAATTAAAGACTTAATAACTCATGAGTTTTTATTTATAGTTGGGAACAAAAACTATGAAACAGTGCATACAGTTTTATTATTTGTGGAAAAAAGTTTGTCCAGAAGATTATAAACAGTTTCAATTCCAAAGACGAAAGTCGAGAAGTGACGATACAATAATCAATCCGAAATTAGACATTCCTGTAAGTACTTTATGTGTGTCCATGTTTAATAATATCCCTATTGGAATCTTTTTATTCCTCTCTTAATAAAAAAAAAACACTCACGTTCTTGTGTTAAATTTTTTCGTTTTTTTTTTTTTTTATTTATTTTTCCCTCTCTAGGCTAACGACCTTATGGTCACCACCAGTTCGGAGGACCAACAAACTTTCGTTTGCGAATTCTCAGACTGTTTGTCGGTGAGTTGGATCCTTTCTTCCTCCTCATTCGTGTTCCTGTACAATTTTAACGTGCAATAAATAATAAAAACCAATTTATTGTTTTCATTTTCAGACATTCAGCAACAAAATAGGATTAGCAGCTCATATGAGGCTACACACTAATGGAACTCCAGATCGAAGGCAAACCTTGACACCAACACACATTGATCCGAATTACGAAGAATTCCCTTGCAAGATCTGTGGAAAGTATGTTGTTTCAACTACTATTCTTTCCATTTGGTATATCAATTACCCACGGATAAATAACAATAAATTATGTTTTCATTTTAGGATATTTACCAAAGTAAAGAGCCGAAGTGCTCATATGAAATCGCATAGACCTCCTGACGCAGAACCAAAGAAACCAAAATTGGACCAGACTGTCGATTACGGTCAAATGATGCAACTCAAGACTGTTGCAACGCCAATTCAATTACATAGACAATGCTAAGTGAACGCAAAACCACATTCAAAATGAAGCTCAATTTTGAACAGAGCTCGTACAATCAATCAAACCCCTATTTTCGGGGATTTTACTCTAATAAAATGTCCAAGCAATATACATAAATATGATATTAATAATAATATATACATAAATACGTATGTGCATAACACTAAAAATTTTACTGTGCAAAAGTTCTTCCTCGATGAATTTTATAGCATTTAAATAAGCAATAATCATCATTTCTTGGACAATAATAAATTCAAACAATATAAATTGTGCCAATCAAATTCACGCTAGAATCAAAATGCTCAGTACGAAACTTTACAACTTTCTTTAGTTTCTAAGCTTTTGAAAACTAAAACCAAAGTTCGTCAATTAACACATAATGTGGTCAAAATAATTTCAAATGTATGTGTATGTGTGCGTGTGTGAGAATGTTCTTATGTATATAAAATATTATAGTGTACATTTCTAACCAGTAAAATATATACGTAATACAATTTTAAAACACTCATTTGAGACACGAATTTGGTACTTGAAAAAAAAATTAAGTTATAAACTCATCATGTTATTAATACATAATAATTATAGTGCCAAATAAAAATATTTTCCCCTTTGTATTTTTATATCCTGTTAATATAATTTTGTGAATATTAAAAAAAAAATACAAAGAAAAACATTATCAAGTCGATGCTCAAATTCTTTGACTTACATTTTGTAAACTAATATTTAGTTCCAGTCTTCCCTTCCAAAATAAAAATTCGAAATTCAAATGGTAGTGAATAGCTATATTATTGCTGTTATTTATCTTAAGTGAATGTAAATGAATATACATAAATATTTAATATTTATTACTTTATTATTAAATCAATGATTTAAAATTATATTTATGATAAGATTGGTTCACAAAAGTGTTAATACAGGCACTAATCTTCATGCATGTTTTTGAAGCGTAGATAAATATATACATGTATAATGCATGTATATGTATATATATATATAATACGCGTCGCTTTTATGTTATATATAATTCGTATAAAAATGTATATTTGAGATGTTAGTGATTAGGTAGTGGTATAGTATAAAAAGGTTTACTCTGCGCCTTTTTATTGCGCTACTTGAGGGTTTTTTTTAATGTTATTTGTTGCCAGTATTGATTTTTGTTATGTTTATTTACATTGAAGGGAGCAATTTTACATCACTCCTTCTATCCCTCCCCAAAATGCCCTTTTTTTTCATCCGGTCCCAAGCGTTGCCGGTACATTCCATCCTTTCCCCCACGTTCGAATTTTCCGGCTAAACATTGTGCGCCCACCAAAGGGTAATGATAATAATTAAAGGAAATAACGCTAAAAGAAATTGTTATAGTTATTTTAGATAAGAGTTATACGAGATTTAAAATTAAAATTATATTTAATGAATATAATTATCTTAAATTATTTAATAGAAAAAAAATATTTAAAATATTTTAGTACATTCTTAATATATTATTATGGTAAATTTTTAGTATAGGTCTAAGTTATTATGTGTTTAGAATGTTCGTTGTTGTTTTGGGCTCGAAAGTTAAAGGAAAAAGTTATTGTAATTTTTTTTTTTTTTTGTTTTTAGTTAATTTACTGGCTAACTAATTGTACATCAGTACATCTATGCAATAAGTATGTGTAACTAAATATGTTTGTAAAAAAATAGTTATTTTTCGTTTCATTTAAACTATTTCTATTAAATCTATTATTTTATCGGTATTTTATGGAATCATTGTATACAATCAACAGTGTATAATTTATTGTACTATTTATTTAATCTAATTGTTGTGGTCTTTCAAAGAGGAAACGAATAAATAAATATTAATTAATGGTTATTAACAGTTGTTTTATGTATTTATTATTACTTAAGTAGTTCCTATTTCTTTCCTGGCGTTCCTGACCAAAATTTTTATAATTAGATATATGGTATGTCTAGAGAAAAAATAAAATTTAAACATACAGTTTGTGTTCAAAATAGGTATGTATGAAAGCAGATTATTATAAGAAGTATGCAGTCTTTTTTTTAATTTCTAAGTTTACGGTTTGTATATAAAAACGTTCAAAATGTTACATAATATTCAATTTTATTCATTTTTATAAAAATGTATTTATTACGAATACAAAAACACAAGGATGAGCGTATCATTGAAACTTTTATTATAAAATGATTGAAACTCTCAAATAGATTCACATGGTTTGATTTAAGCAGCAATTCGCATATAACTAATGGAAAGGTTGCAGTTTTTAGACAATAGTATAATCATCAATTAAACAATCAGAAAATGTTGTCACTTTTAATAATCTTAAACTAAGTTTCAATTTAAATGAAAACAACAATTGTATATAATATATATATATTAAATTTATATGCTTGGCCAAACGAATTTGCATTTAGATAATATTATGAATAACTATTTCAAAATCTATGTCAAATAACAATCTTTTATGCATTTAGTATCCAGATTATAATATATTATTTAGGCATCCAGTAGTGAATTGTTTTGATGTGTAGTTGTGGGGAGGTATACGGGTTTATACTGCGCATACACACTTTTCTATTGTTTGTTTTTTAGCGTAAACTCTCAAAATGTACGATTATGCGAGGGTAAACGATCGCATGGCCTCGTATACCTGCTAAAATTTTTTAACAAAATATTTTCTTGTTTTCGTAATTTTCAATTCTCAAGTGGTACCTATTAATAAATGTCAAGTGGTGATTATCAATAATATTTTAAAAACCAATGAACTTTTATCCACCTTTTATACCATTTATTTACAGGTACCTATATTAAATTTTTAGTAATCTCTCTGAATTTATGTTTTCAAATAAGTAATTTTCTTTCCTTGGATTTTCATTGTTTTTGTTTAGAAAAGTACTACAATAAATATTAAAGACTGAAAAAAAACAATATTATTTTGTATGAAAAGAAAGCAATTTTCCGGCTTAATGATTGAGCTTTTATCATTATCATCTACGTAGTGAAAGAGCAATACATCACTACTCATATAGTACGAGTACATCGTGTGATACACTGAATCACAATATTATCGATAATTGCCAGTATGTTGATAATGTATTTCATACGCATTTACTCATACAACTTGATTTTTAAAGTTTTGATTATAGTTAAACTTTGTAACATTCTATAATAAGCTCTACTTTTTTAAGTTAAATTTATTCTTCGAATAGATTTAATGTACACCTAAATTTACCAAGGAACTTTTTTTGCACACTATAGTTACTAAATAAAATATGCAATATTGCTGATTTTATACCCATTTTATGACATCAATAGTCTTTTATCTACTATAGACTGCAGTACTGTTACGTCATCGTCAGTGGCGGCGGAAACGAACGTATTACTGCCTGCAGCGTATAATAATTCATAATATAATAATATTCAAAATTAATTTATTCTATCTAAAAAAAATAAATGCAAACACTAAAAACAACCGTTATACCCATTATTTAACTGGATGACGTGAAAGAAAAAATGTAATGAAAATCGTTTAAACCAAAATCAGAGTGCATTTAAATGAAATTATAAACGCGCTTTATCACATAATATAGTTAACGTTTTTTATTTGGGTAATTTAACATGGAAATGACTTGAGGACATTTTAGTTTTTGTTGTGGTAATTTGGTAGTAGCAAAATATCTTTACCGGGGTGCCGTTTGCTTAATGAAATATTTGATTTGTTTACTGGTAAAAATGAAAATTTTAAGGTTTTAAATTTTTTTGCTGTAACCCGGCATTGACGGGTTATTAATTCAGCTAGTAGATTATAAAATGACAAACCGAGATAAATTATAATTTTAATATGATCAAAAATAAGCCTTTTATTAATGTTGTTATTATTATTATTATATTATTATTGTTAATTATTTTGTTCGTTGCCAAGCTAACTAATAAACTAGTCAATGATATTTTCATCAAATTTGTTGTGGGTATACTTATTATCAGAATTACCACTTTATATTAATTTATCATATTAATATCTAATTTATAAGTTTCAGTTGTGTTATACCAATCTGGTATACCGTATACTGCATAGGTATACTCTTAATGAATACCTATGCGAAAATAGTTATTGTTTTTGTAGTGAGAGATTTATGTCTTTATTTTTTAATTTCATACTGGCGAAAACTGTGCATCGTGATACCATTTGTTGTTTGTCGTGACTTATGGATAATATAGTTGACGATAATAAATCAATAAAGTATTAAACAAAAACATTAATTTACAATAAAACATAAATTCTAATTAGCAATTTTCTATTCTGAAATAAAAATATCCTCTGCTACATTTATTTCATAACATTTGTTCTAAATGAATGTACAAATTATTAATTAATAAATTAAATAATACAATAAAAATAACAATTTCAGTATAATATATGATTATAGAAAAAAATTTAATGTCGGGCGTTTAATTTTTTTTATTCAAATTAAACATTTAAATTAAGTCGGTAAAAAAAGTATAAGAATCGTTTTTTAGTATAATCGATTTCTGGAAGTTTCGAACAAAAATATTATAAAAACGACTTGCACTGTTATATTATTATTATTAAAAGGGTATAAAATGTTTGTATTGCAAAGTCAATGATATCGTTTAAGAACGACAAAAAACAGCAAAAATATGTAATGGTAATACGTATTATTATACTTTTATACTAAGACAAAAAAAACCAGCAGTTCAGCAAATCGTGGTGCCACGTCTAAAGGGTATGATTTCGTGACAAATTTCCAAACGGAACACAATGAGTAATAATAATATCGCCTCCTCGCGGGCCGGCTCGAAAGTCGAAACAGTAAATGAACAACGTACTGAACGCGTTTGTCGCAGACGATCGGTAATCGCACGAGACATATCGGGACGGTTTGGATTGATTCGATGCGTGGGCCGCCGTGAGAACTGACGACCCGTTCTAGAGAAATTAAAAGATCGGTAATCGCGCCATCGCTAGCGGACCACCGTTCGATTAACCTGACGTACGGCGAACGGTGTCGTTTAATAGCGGATATGGCCACCGGGAACCTTGCAGAACCCGCGTGGGACGGGTCGCGAGAATCGTTGAGACGCGACGTGGTCGGCGTCCCGGGAAGAGAGTTTACCTCGGGAAACGTTCCGGCGTCACGTGACCAGCTGTCGTCCGACGGACAGCCGGAACAGAGATCGTTTTTACGACGTCGCGCGCGACAGTCGGGACAGGAATCGATGTCCGATCGTTCGGCAGCGAACCGGTGCGGATATTTCTGTCGGCGGGCGTATGGAATCGCCACGCGTTCTCCGCCAGATGGCATCAGTCGAACCGCGCGATGATCCTGCGAACCGACGTCGGCATTCGATGAAATCGGATGTCTCCTGACTTTAAAACGTGTATTTAGATATATTTAAAATGTTGATGAAAACAAAAGTATTATTATTGTTGTTTGATAAAATTGACTATTAAGACATAATGTCACGGTAAAAAGCATTAATTGCTCACTAGCTTTTATCACGAATGTTCGTCGGTTCATACCGCTGGCATCTGAGACTTCGGGTGGGTCTGATTTTAAATCGCTCCGACGAAGTCCAACAACCACTCGAACCATTGAAGTGTAGTGCTCAAAAACAATAAGATTTATTTGTAGTTTTAATGATTATTGTTTAAAAAATGTACAAAATATTAGATAGGTACCAAATTTGTAGAAGAGAATATAAACTTGACCCGAGATTAGTTTTTTTCTTACCAAATTTTTGTATGAACGAGTTTCCTGGATTTTAAAAAAATAATTATTTAAATTACTATTAAAATAAAAATGAAAGTAAACTGTGCGTTATTCTAATATATTATAAATGAATAACTTCGATGTATGAGGGCACGCTAACACCAGTATGCAATTGCCAATTAGGTACCTACCTATGCATATTGTATAATTTAGTATTATGATGTATTAATTTAGAATAGGTTCCGATTTTTGAACAATAGGTACATATTCTATAATTTATTTTCAGTTATTTTTATGGATCGTAATGGTTTCAATTTAATAATTAATTTTTTCACATCTGCATGTACAAATAATGTTTAATTTGAGTATAGATACTTACATACCTATTTTATGAGCTGCTCGGATAATGGTTTGATTTTAATAGTAAATTATTTTTGTAATCCACACACATGAATATCAGACATTACGATTCTAAAACAGAACAAAGTTCACTATAGAACATTTTTTTTTCATATTTTGACAAAAATTATTATTTATTGCATATAGAGATTTATTAAAATGAAAATGTATGACTGTTTTCAAATTTTAGATCTAAAAGGTCTAAACTCTAAAATAATATTTTGTTGAATAGAAACTTCTAGTAATGTGTCTTATCGACTTCTAATCTATCATTTAACGATATCTACCTAGGTTATCACAATGACATTTTTTTGTCTAAAGGTACTCTTTAAGTCAAACAATTTCAATAATAAAATTATTAATGTGTTAACATCTTTACGCGCGTGTGTGCAAAAAAATTGGTCTAGAGTGAATTGGTATAAATTCGATGTCACAAAAAATTGTAACGGAAGTTTAATAGTTGTCATGGTTTACCACCAATAAATTAAAATTATTATTATTATTAAATTATTTATTTATTTATAATTAATTATTTAAAGCACGAAAAATAAGACTAGCCTTAAAAAAAGAATTTCCAAAGAGTGCTATATACATATATGCGATCCCATATTAGAATATGTTAACACATTTTAAACGTCATTTTGAATATTTTACATTTCATATTGAACGTCAGCCGTCAGATACAAACTATAACACGCATTTTTTTGTATTGCAATACTATATTACATAAATTGTAAATAATGATTATGTTAAAGCACAGTCCTTATATTATGCGTTCTCAACTGCTGTCAAGTATGTTCACCATTTACAATAATATCTATATTTTTTTTTATAATTTCCGATACCTACTTAAAAAAAAAAATGTATTTATCGATTTCAACTTCTTGGACTTCTCCTATATTTATAATATAAAAACACTGTACTTGCAAGTGTTATAGTGTCCCCGCAATTATATACATGTACAGTATAAAAAATTGTATTAATTTTTTTTTTTACTTTAATAGTGAATTTACCTATGATAAAACTTAAGAACACGTTAAAAAGATAACTCATATTTTCTTATTGGTTTTTCACAATTTTTATTTTTAAGCAATATGAATATTTTTATATTTCACTTATTTGCTTGAAAATACATTATAAATATAGTTCTTAACTTTAAAACTAACTATAGGCAAATTAGGTAAATTCACTATTGAAGTAAATACTACAAAAAAATAATATCACATGACTTTAATTTGCTATGCTATACATTGAAAGACAACACATACAGGTATAGTGTTTTCTTACATATTATACAGATTATACTATTATTACTATTATTTATGGGAAAAAAAATGGTAATGAATTTGAGATAGCTAAGTAGTGTTAATGTTTAGTAAATATGAATTAATTTACATAAAGTACAAACAACTTATAAAATAAAAAACGATTTACCAAAACGCTCAACATTTTAGATAATTACAATTACCTCCTAAAAATGTTATATAAAAGTAAGTATAATTGAAATAATAATGGCTTAAAAAAAAAAACAATTCATTTTTATACATATTATAATTTTATTTTTTAAAAAATGTGTATTTGTATATTATAATTAACCTAAATTTTTATTTTATACCATTAAAAAACATAATAAACATTATTTAATATATTTATCCATAAATTTTCTGTGAAAATCAGAACGTATACAATCATTTATAAATGTAGTGTTCTTTTCTGGTTCTGTACGAGCACAATTTTTAAATACCACATCGTCATTCCAGCGTCTCTTAACTTTTTGGTTTACTTTGGGTACTGCTGATCCTCCTCCATAGGTTAGTAATGGATTTCCTTGAAGAATATTCTGGATTCTAATCTGTTCTTCGGCTTCACGTTTATCTGCTTCCTATTAAATAAAATAAAAAAATAACAAAATATTTAAATCATTTACAGATCATTTTGTATATACCTATTTAATTTTTATCATTATTATTTTTACTATAATATTATTCTTGTTAGTATTTGGATAAGTAAATATATAGAATTTTTATTACTTAAAATTATGTTTAAGATATTTTAAAATTAATAGTTTTTGAAATAATAGATGGTTCATGATATAAAAAGCATCCATTATGCAATGTTTTGAACTAGAAACTATTATACATTTATAACTTGTAAATTTTGCATTTATATTACACATTAATAATCTTATGTACACTTATTTTAAATTATATTAATTATGAATAAATCTATTATTACTTTTTATGATAATATGTCAATGTTACATATTAATATGGTTTATTAAAATATGTTATTTGATTACAATGAAACTTTTAATTATTTACAAATTTTTAAAACAATTTTAATGAAGCGTACAAACATACATTTTTTATGATAATGTAATTTTAAAAAATATTATATATTATGCTATCCAACAAACTTAAAAACATAAATATTTCTTTTTATGTATACAGGTGTTTGGACCTTTTTAAAGGTGTAGTAGTAAATAGTGTTTTGAAAGTATAACACAATTTCATAATATTATATTACAATTAAAGGTCAGGTCTTCACATACACGCATCACTCCTCAATACGTAAATTAACAATTTGTTATTAAAATTCATCAATAGTATAATCATGTATTAGTTTCAATACATTAATTTTCAAGACTTTTGCCACTGGACTAATATTCTTGTGTTTATGGGTTGATCAAAATGTCTTCTTAATCATATAGTAGAATCTTTATTTCTTATAATTACTAATCACTAATTAATTTCATTTTTAAAGTGGTAATCTAAAATCTTTTGAATCAATAAACAATATATTACACTAATGATCTAAGAACAAACATTTCTGCCTTTAAAATAATGAATATTTTGTTTAAAATAAACCATTCCAGTAGGTAGATTCAAAGAGTTATTTAAATTGATTTTCCTTTTTTACTATTTAAACACTTTAAAAATAAATACTAAGATATATTACCATACGAGCTTCTTCAGCCATTCTTTCTTTTTTAATTTTTTGTAATTCTAACATTAATTCTTCTGCATCATCTTCACTATCGTCATCATCTGAAGCGTCCAAATCTAATGGATCATCAACATCCAATGTTGCAATTGGAACATGTTCAGGACGTATTTTCTTTCTAGATTATAATATTAATTTTGTGATAAAAGTTTTAACATTATTTATATCTTATTAATTGTACTTACTGTGGAGGTTCACCTCCTATCGCTTTAGTCGCAACACTTTTTTCTTTTTCTTCGAGTACTTTTGCAAAATCTTGTTTCTGGAGCTCTTCAGTTGTGCCCTGTCCCGGTTCTCTACACAAAACAACAATAACACATATTATAGACCGTCGCATCATTACAATTACTGACAATTAAACACTAAATGCAAAATACCTGTATTTTAATTTTGTATGCGACGGTAAATCCCTGCTGGAATATTGCACAGACAAGGCACTGAGATCGTTTTCTCCGCGGCCCTGGCCACCACGGGCTGGTTCAAACGTCGGTCGGGCAGCAGTCGTCATGTTTTAAAAGTCAAAAAAAAAAAAATTTTCCAACGTTTTCGTTCTGGTTTATACGCGGAGTTAAACTAGTAAACTATAGCAAGTAGCAACTATAGTAAACTGCAACAGTGCGTATCTCAAGATTTAACAGAATGAGATTATAATTAATATTGATTAAAAAAGTGTTTCCATAACTTTTCTTGTCTCGTGGCTACACTGTAAATCAAAAAAATGATAACACCACATATTTCCAATTAGCCTCCATCACGGACTAAGAATTACGATTTAATAAATTATTTATAAAATATGTAATAATAATATACAAATATATAATTTAAACAAATAAAATCAATACAACTTATCGGATATGATCTCCATGCAAATTATTTTTTGCTTAGCATCGTCATTAGACCTTAGTAAACTTTTTTCTCATAGCTAAGATACATTTCATTTGTTCAGTCTTATTCTTCAGATAAAGCTATGAAAGAAAAATCCTGCAGTTAATTTAAGCACCTTAAATCATTACATATTATATTATTTAATACTTTCAAACTATCAAATGTTTTTTAATTTAAATATACCAATATACCTACCTAAATTTAAAAACAAAATTACTATTTGAACATTTTGTTTTTGTTTCATATAATAAAAACAAGTTACCTGTACTAAATTTTGCATAAATTACAAAATGGAATTAATATATTTTTAGAGATTTTAAATAATAAAAGCTTAATGTTAATTTACGTAATGTTATTCTGTTCATTTTTGCTAATAAGCTCATTTTTTAAGCTAAACATCAGAATATAAACAAAAAGCATTACCTACCGATTAAATAAAACAGAGCTCTCTTTATTTGGTTCTAAGTTAGTCGTATATATGGAGTATTTTCTGAACTTGATATGATGTTTTTATTAAATAATACCTACATTTTCAAAAGACTGGTTTTGAAAGAAGTAACGTTAATGCAATACTACCTAAGTAATACGTTGTTATTATTTTTCTTCGAAATGATTTGAACCAAATCTTTTTAGTAATTAAAAATTATCAATTATTATAAAATAAATTCATAAGTAATTATTGTAACCAAAATATCCAATACAAATAAGAAAATAAGTTAAATAATACATTATATTGTATTAAAATTAAATATTAGAAACAATTAAATTATTTAAATAGGTACCTACAGTCCTAGATAATATACTATTATTTGTTTCAAATATTCAATGATTTTTTTACAAAACACAACAACAATTTTATCGAAATACCTTTTCATTTAAATTCTTATTGTTTTTATTAAAATAAATATCTGATCTTTAAATTATGTTGTATAATATTCAACATAAGTTTCTTGATTTATTCAGAGCCGACCCCACCAACGGCGGAACGATCTATTAAGCTATACAAACCGTCGGTCGGAAACATTCGTTGCGGCGGTGCCATTTTTGGACGTTAGATCGCGCTGAACTGACGATCACCTTTGAATCGTTCACTGACGTCTGATTCAAACGGTAAACGGACTTCAACGTTCAACTTTTACTGTCGTCATCCCAAAAATTTATCACTCAAAGGTCGATAGCAATTATGCGCACTGCAAAGACAATGATTGAAAACGTGTCAACCCTGTCACTGTAACCCGCAGTCAGCGAGAATCTACGTGTGAGTTACGGCCATGGAACTGCATAAAAGGGTTCCGATCAGACGAAATCTTTAGCTTTGCGCAGTGGCGATATCGTAACCAATGAGGTTCATCCGAGGTGCGATTATTGCTAGTTGAAAACTTTAACCAATACCCCGCCATGTGGACATGAAACACTGTCCGCGTAGGCAATTTTTGTAGGCCCTGACGGGCTCATATCACTTGAATGGTCTTATAACTATGAAATTCCCCCCACCTAAGCGTTAAAACGTCGTCACAACTCATGCTTCGATGCTCATTTTGGGAGTGAACACAAAATAAGGCAATGTCCACGAAGTAATTAGGTGATCGTTAATTTACTCAATACTCTGTTTCTGTTCTCACCCATATCCTTAAAAAACATTCCTCTACCGGTGTTCGTGGTTTGAAGCAATTGAAAGAATTTTAAATTATCGATTAATTATGATATGCGTACTTAATACTGTGTTGAGAAGGTCAGTTTTAATATAATTATCAATAGAGGATAAATATAAAATTGGTATTATTTATATACATCATCTGTAACTGTTAAGATAAATATTGACTCAATATGAAATTAAAAATATATATACATAATATAACATATTTTTGTAGAAAATTAAATACATTTCAGTACTCGTGAGCATTCAATTTAAACATGTCTCTAGCTTTGTCTGAAACAAAGTTTTGCATCATATTGAATACACTCGTCAGTACAGTGAACATTATTACATTCCAAGAAGAATATTATGTAGTATGGAGTGTTTTACTTTCAAATTAATTAAAAAAAATTTTTAATATTTTAATATTGAATTTTAATTAGTTACGTAATGTGTAGACATTGAATACTGTAGTTAATAATATTAATGTTAAAATAAATAGATAAAAAAATAACTTAAACATAAAGATAAAAGTGTAAAACTTTAAATACAACAAATTCCAGAGAGAAAATACTATATTATTTTTTTTATTAGCTTTTAGATTATTCTATAAATTATTACAGCTAAAATATGATAGGTACTTATTATCTCAAATTAATTGATCAGTACTTTTAACTTATATAAATCCAACCGCTATAACTACTTTTCATAAATAAATTGTTCTAAAATCGGTAATCAATAAGAAACAATTCATTTGATTTTGATGATAAAATGTAAAAATTAGAACATAATGTAACCTTGCTTTAATTTAATAAGATGCGTAAGTAAAAAATCCATACAAATAATTTTTCTCAAAAACGTGATTGGTCATATGCATGCATTATAAAAAGAATATTTTTAAAAAACTATTTATTATATTAAAACAATTGAATTAAATTTACAAGAGTCAAGAAGTGTAAATAAAAACTGATTTCTATAATTTGTCAGCACAGCCATTGGTTATTTATCGATGTCCTCGCACAACATAGAACCAAATGAATTCTCATGAAATTATTAGTTTAGTTTTTAAATAATTTTAGTATAAAATCTAACCTCACTATAAAATTATAAAGAATATATCTAACATATCCATTTAACATTCATTTAAATTTACACTTGTTATTTTGTTTAATTATTTTAAGTCAAATACATACAAAGTCAAATGGGTAATAATAAAATATGAAATCAATATGTCAAGCATTCAAAAATATCATCTACAATTTTTATAATAGGTGGTTAAATCTAAGATTTCTCTAAAATCATCAAAATAATTTTTATTTGAATGCTTAACTAAATTACATATTTTACATACGAGTAAGAGAAAAACAAACATTGTGCTGATATGTTTTTAACACGATTATTACTATGTTACTTAATACACATCTTATATTAGAATATTAAATCTATTAAAATACTGTTGTTTACTAACTAGTATGGATAACATTTTATGTTGGAATGTGGGCCTATTGTAGTAAAAAAATAAAATAAAAATTAGTTTTAATTTGGCATTTATTGTTGTAAAATCTTTCGAAAAATGTTGAAAACACAGAAAAATGTATTAAGATATTAAGGCAATGGAGTTAGATTTGATTTTAAGAGTCTTATAGACATAAAAAATAAAAAATTTCAATATTACAAATATAATCCTATAATATTTTCAGTATAACAAAAATAATCCTTCAATATTTTTAGTACTAAAGATATAATCCTTCAGGTGTGCCTTCTTTCTTACGATATAAGACACTCTCTTTGGACTTTTTGAAATCTTCATTGGTTACTTTCATACGACGTTCACGGAGAGCCATCAAACCAGCTTCGGTACAAATAGCCTAAAATTTAGAAGAGTAGGATCAGTTTAAATTGTTTTATAAACAGTAAATAGGGTGATTAGAAGGATAAAGTATAAAAATTTATGTAATCATTCAAAAAAATAAAAAGCTTTAAAAATATATAATTTACTTTCAAAAATATTAATTGTGTATGATAAAAAATCATCTTGCATTAAAACTTATTATTCATACACTATATAATACATAATATTATATACACAACTCTAAAATTATATGTAAATACATATTACTATATGAAAATAAAAAATACTATTGTTTAATGTTATATTTAATACATATTTTGTTAAACAATGACTATAACTTAGGAACTTGGGAAAGCATTGTGCCAAGTGTTTATATTTTATAATTAATTTGCACACTACAGAGTACACATTTATTGATAACAATAAAACTACAATGATGAATGACTTGTTTTATGCCCAGGTACATTGTTATTGATTTTATTAATTTATGCTTGATGACTTTAATGAGAAATAATAATATACTATGAATTAATTTAAGAATATAAATATATAATAAATAAGGAAGAAGAATTATAAATGATAAATAACTAGTGGTATAGTAAAATGAATATTATAGATTATTGGTAAAACAAGAGAAGATATAGTAATCATTGGAATAAATTAACAAGGCTGGGCATTAACGAGTTAAAAAGTTTAAGTTAAGTTGCTTTTTTTTTTTACGGAGTAACTTCTATCTTAATGAATTACTTTTTTTTTAAATTAACTTCGAACTTAAAACGTTAATTTCTTTTATAGTCACGTTAAGTTATTTTTCTTCTTTGTATGAACCTCAAAGATTTATTATTGCATTGTGTGTAATAAAAAAAAATTAATAATAACAATAATTATTATGTTAAACATAAATAATTCTGTTATATATTATTAAGTAGGTATCGAGTATTCTAAATATTGTAGTTTCTGTACATTTAAACAATGCTAATAGTTAATGTAACTTATAAAATGTCAAAATATACGAAACAACTTATGAGAAATAAAGAATAATATTTTATATTATATGTCTAGATATAAAATTAGTATCATGAGGATAATTATTATTTAGAAAAGAAGAGTAGCTTATTTTTAACTAAGTTAAGTAACTTATTTTTACTTATAGTAACTTTAACAAGTTAAATAAAAAAAAAAGTAACTTTTAACTTAACTTACATTTTTCAAAATTACTTAACTTAACGAGTTAAAAAAAATAGTTAACTTGCCCAGCCTTGGAAATTAATAAGATCAAAGTAGGCATTCAGGGTGTTTATAACTCTTATTATGCATGTATTATTGTATTTGTATACCATTGTCTTGCATATTGTTTCAAAATATATATATTTACTTTAATATCAGCGCCAGAAAGATCATCTTTGGCCATGATGAGCTCTTGAAGATTAACACCTTCAGCTAATGTCATTCTAGATGTGTGAATATTAAATATACGACGTTTTGTTTTTTCATCTGGTAAGGGGAACTCAATCTTACGATCAATACGACCAGGACGAATCAAGGCTGGATCTAAAGTTTCTATACGATTTGTAGCCATAACCACCTTTAAAAAAGAATACAAGTTTAAAAACATTCTACAGGTTCTCAATAAGCAAACAACACAATGTTTTACCTTAACGTCACCTCTAGAATCAAACCCATCCAATTGATTAAGAAGTTCTAACATAGTACGCTGAATTTCACGTTCTCCTCCAGAATTTGAGTCATAACGCTTAGTACCTACAGCATCTATTTCATCAATGAATACTATAGATGGTGCATGTTCTTCAGCTACACGGAACAATTCTCTTACTAATTTAGGACCATCTCCCTAAAAAAGTTATTATAAATCAATATCATTTAGTTAATATAAACATTGGCTTGTGAGACTGACTATATAAGTAAATTTATGTATAACTTACCAAATACTTTTGGATAAGTTCAGATCCAACAACTCGTAAGAATGTGGCAGAGGTCTGGTTGGCAACAGCTTTAGCCAAAAGGGTTTTACCTGTTCCAGGAGGTCCATACAGAATAACTCCTTTAGGTGGTTTAATACCCATTTCTTCATAATATTCAGGATGGGTTAAAGGAAGTTCAACAGATTCTTTTATTTCTTGGATCTGCTGATCTAAACCACCAATATCACCATAAGTTTCTTGAGGTGCCTTTTCTAATTTCATTACAGTTACCATAGGATCTGTATCATCAGATAATACTCCAACAACTGCATGGACCTATGATTTTAATATGCATTAAAATATCAAATTACTTAATAATTTTAATTTACTTACTTTATGGTTAAGTAGTACTGAACACCCAGGTTCCAACTGATCTTTATCAACAAATGATAAAATGCTAACATAATGTTCACTTCCAACAGATGTTGACACTATTGCATGATTATCATCAATAATCTCTTCCAATGTACCAACAGACATTGGGCTTCCACGTAAATCATCAACTCTTGAACGTTCTTCCTGTAAATAACATACAAATTTAATCAAGGAAATAGAGTAATAAATGACAATACGGACGGATAGTGCTTACGTCATACACGTTCTTATCATACGTACAAATCTTATCAATGGATCCGTTGGATCCAAACAAAAGCTATTACCATGTAATAATATCGCTTAAAATTAACATTTTACACGTTGTTTAAGCAGAATTGTTTAATTCTTAAGGTTTATGTGTACTAATGCACTGTGCATAGTTAGTTGAATGAAAAATCGAGTAAATTGAAAGTTTAAACTAAAATTTTGTTCAAATTTTCTAAAAGTATATGTTTTTCATATAGTACGAAATATTTGTTTGGATCCAATTGGGACATTTGATAAGAATTTATAACATTTGTGACGTAACACTATCCGTCCGTATTATAATTGTACTATATAACAAACATATTTTTTAACATCTATGTTTAACAAGATATACTAATTTACCTAGAACCTACACAAATTATTTTTATATTTAATACAAATTTAACTTAGTTAACTTGTATTTAGTGCTATAAGCTTATTTAAATTTTTTTTCAAGGCAAATTTAAATTAAGTACTCAAAAATTATTAAATATACTTTTCTTAAAAATACATTCACCAATACCATAACTATTTGAATACAAAACAAAAAAGAATTATATCTCAATTGATATTTATGCAAAATGTAGCTTAGATACATAATTACCAATACCAACAATAAAATAAGTATTTTTATAACAAATTAAGGTATTCAAATTCATATTTACTTCATTTCTTTCTTCTTGTGGCTTTAACCTTTCTTGATTTAATATGAACTCTTCTTCCATCATTAAATAATCCTTGACACGCTCCAATTTTAATAACTTCAAACGACATCTTGTGTGTGGAGTGACTAAAAATTTAATCAAAATTAATTAAACATATATTAATTTTTAAATGTCATACAATACACACTTATTGGTAATTTTGTAGCAGTGTCTGGACCCTTTGCACGCTTCCTTTTCTTGCCCACTCTTGTTGGGATTGGTGGTTCATACTTCTTCTTTTTGTCCTTATCGTCTTTTTTTTCACCACCAGCACCACCACCAGCTGAATGACTTTGACCCTAAACAATAAAAATGGTTATTTTAAATATACAACATGAATTATGATCAATTAGATTTGAACTATACTGCATGTTAGTTAAGAAAAAAATTGTAATAAATCTATTTTACTCACCATTTTTATGGAATACTTAAGTGGTACCTACAATGAATTGTCCTCAAAATATTTATATTTGTTAATGTATGTAATAATTTCTACTTATTTAGTATTTAGTAACTACTAACTATTTCAAGCTTGTCACTCTCTAGTTTACACTTTACACTAGGTTTATGATATTTAAAATTTATCTCATTTGAAATAATAGAAAAAAATATCAACAATGATTCTCAATTTTTGATTATCATTTCCCTTGTTGCCAAGTTTAACCAAAGACAGCATACCACATATACGACCACATAGCGCGGTAAAATCAGTATGACCAGATAAGGGGATTATCATCGGGCGGCAAAATTAATGTAACAATTTTTTTTAATTTTTAGCATTCCAATAAATAATATATAACATATTTTATTATTTTCTAGTATTAATAGTTTTCAAACGTATTGTAATTTAACTATTTAAGATAGTCGTTGAGTTGAGCCAATTGAGACTTGAGAATTATTTCACACCTCTGAAGGATTTTTATGTTTATACCATTACCTATGTAATTTCCAAGGGCAAACATTTCGCTGACTTCAACTTTCAAGATCCATTTTAAACCTTTAGGTTTTCCTAGTTCAATTTTTTTATATCTTAAATATACTGTTCTAATATTGGCGTAATTCATTATTAAAGAAGTTTTGTATTTTGTGTAAAGTAATTAGCAAAGAATGATGTAGTGTTAACACTTTTGTATAATAAGATCTATACATATATTGAAATTTCAAGTATTCAATTTAGATCAAATAAACAGTATGGACCAATATTTGAATATTATTTTTCTTTAATAACCCAATATCAATACTGTAAAATCATAATTTTACAATTGAATTACATTTTAAAAATATCATAATTATGAGATATCAGGGATGAACAGGAAATAAGTTTCAAAAAAAAATCAGGAAAGTTTCATCAAAAGCATACACTAAAAATATGTGCCTAGAATCTAGATTTCCGAGTACAGTAAAACTAACCAGTTCTGCAGTTCTACTTCTCAGTATAGATACCAAAATACCAAATGACAAAAAAAAAGTATACTTAAGTCTGTAATTGTGTATGTATGATAAAACTTAATTATTTTTTCATAACTATTGTCATAAAATAAATATTCCACTTTGATAGTTTTGTTAAAAGTCAACTTATTTCATTGTTAAGTGTAAGTATTAATATTTTCATATTGTTACACAGATTAGTTACTTATTAGTGAAATATGATACAAGGAAATTCATAAACATAAAATAATAATATATATAATTGAAATAGGCAGATTGGTTCAGAAACCAAATGTTTTTATTAATTTCTGTTTATAATTATAAGTTTGTTACATAAATAAAAATAGTAAATATAAAATGAGTATCATAAGATAACCATTTTGGTATTATACAAAAATTAAAAATTGTCATGAAAACTTGATAATAGTATGAATTTTGTAGAACCATTTTTAAAATACAAACAAAAATGATTCTTATACTTGTAATGTAACAATATTATAAATTGATGTATTAAAATAATTGTTGATAATAAAAATAATAAAATAAATTTAATATTTAGTTCCAAATTATTAGTTGGCTTTATTAATTTTGGAAACTTCATAGAAATAAGCAGCCATCAATTTAGTCTGAAAAAAAAATAATTTAATTATTATACATATTTACTATTTTTTTAAGATAAAAAATACATTCTTAATAACTATTTTTATATTTATAGCAAATATCAACAATATACAATTATAGAATGAAATTAGTTTCCATTTTTTTTAATATATTAAGCATTTAATTAATAAGATGATAAAAATTAATGCTTACTCCCTCAATGTAGTTCCTCAGTTCAATTTTTTCATTTTGAGAATGAGCTCCATCGTCTCCAGACCCCATTGGCAAGAGTAAAACATTTTTACCAGTTACTTCCTTTAAATTATCAAAATTAATTGAACATAAACAATAAACATAATGTATTATTACACACAATTTCAAAAATGTTTTTCATGCTAATGTTGTGTGAATAAAATAAAGTAATATTAAAAAGTATTAAAAAATTCAATACCTATACTATATAATTAACATAATTATAAATTACAAAATACAGTGGAACCTCTATAACTTAAACTCCTTTAAGTCAAATTTTCGATAACTTGAAGGAATTTAAGTTAAATTTTGGCTAATAAGTTGAATTATTGTTTAACATACATTATCTCTCTTGCTAAGGTATTAGATGATTTACAGGTTGTACTTACGTAAATATATTCAAGAACAATTTTAGACGAGATTTAACAGAGGCACTAAACGTAATTGAAAACTTTACAGATAGGTCCTTATCAAAAATCAAAAATACCTGATTTCTTCCAAAAGTAATGCTACTTTATTTATTACTTAATACTTTTTTATAGAATATCTTTTTTTAATTTTAATAGAAAATACATACATATATTAAACATTTATAAGTAAATAAAATTATAAAATGAAGCTTTTGTGTTGTTTAAAAAAGTATTTGCGATTACTTGAATATTTTTTTTTTGCCCCCAACTGATTCGAGTTATTGAGATTACACTGTATATAATTAATCAACAGTAGAATATTAATTATAAGTGACATACTTGTAAAGTCAGTGTAACAGGGATTGATCCACCACCTCTAGTGTAATCAGGTTCAATATTATACACAGACTCTGTAGCTTTATGGGCTGCTAAATAATGAGGATTAAATGGATCTGTCATCCAACAATTACCACCATCCCCTTCAGTAATAACCTAAAAAATCAAATGAAATTAATAATTTTAATTTTAATGTATTAAATAACTTAGAAGCAGTATTAATTACAACAAATTATAATTTATTTTTTTAATGTATAAAAAGGTTTAAAAATGTTGTTAGAATTTGTGTTCTTACATTTAATAAATAATTTTAAGCAAGACAAATTTAATTATTACATAATAATATAATATTAAACTGATTTTTAAAATTAAATATTACACTTTTATGTCATATTATGAGAATAAGAAATAAAATAAAATAAAATATAAATGGATAATGTTTAGTTATAAAAAATTGACCTATATAATTTCTAAGTTAACCAGATAATTTATTATATAATAACTAATTGGTAGTGTAACATATAAAAAAAAATCTATAAGCGCCACTAACAATATCCTTAAATACCTGTCAATAAAATTTAATGAATAGTTCTTAAAATATTACTTTATTTATTTTTAATTTTTATTGGTTGCATATAGTTTATTATTTTTAAATGTTTAATTATATAAATTAGAATATTTTTCCAATTTTGATGTCTATTTAGATATTTAAATTAAATATTATGATTAAATATTATTGACATTTAATAATACTTATTAAGTTAAAAAAAAAAAAAACTATTAGATGTCTTCTAATATGTTAAAATAAAAACTTGAATTGTAAAATACTTTCAAATTGTTCATTTTGTTTAAAAATTTTTCAATATTTAACAGTACTAAACTTTACTATTATTTAGGTAATATCAACTAAATAAAACAAATATTTAATAAAAAACTTAGTTTTCCAAATGATAATGACTAAACAATAATTAGAAAATAATAGGAAATCTCGTATTAATGAAAATATAGTTAAAAATGCCTAGTACAATCATTGACTATATAATAGGTATACTTGTAGTATAGTCTATTCTATAATCAATAGCATAATGCACATATTCACAATTGTATCATTTAATACTATAGGAATAAATTTAATAAATTAAAAATAAATTGCTTCGGTATATAATCAGAACCACATATACAATTAAATCTGTTTGGTTAAATGGTTAAATAAATTTTAACTTAATAAGTTGTATTAAAATTTTATGTAACTCTTTAAAATAATTACTTTTAACTTATTAGGACTTTGACGTTTTTCCCAAATACTCTGAATATAACTTTTCACTATTTCTGTAATTTTCAGTGGTTCTTGATTTGGTACCAATCGGATAGAGAATTTTCCAATTACTTTACGGGGAATAACGGTTTTAAATCCTGGACCTGAAAATCCTCCTTCAATTCCATGAATTGATAAACTTGGATACCTCCAATTACTCATCAATAATTGTTCCTACAATGAAATAAATTAAATTAAATCCATCACATATATTATTTAGAAAATAAAACAAACTTTTGTTTCTTGCAATGGCTTAGTAGCGCCAATCTCTTTAATGTATGTATCAACATCAAATTCTATTTTATCATATAACTCTTTTTCTTTTTCATTTAATGGTTCTACATCTTCATTAATATTAGGAATTAAAATATTTCCTTTTACATCTACTAATTGATTGAGAACATAAATTAAATCCGACATAGCTTCATATCTAAAATTAAATTATCAAAATTATTTTATTAATACATCAAATATTTAGTATAATAGTATATAAGTACTAATATACTAACACAGTCCCACCATACATTCCACTATGTAAATCTTTACTTGAACCTTCAATTTCTACACCAAAACAACACATACCACGAAGTCCATAAGTTAAACAAGGTTTTTCTGTACCCAACCAGTAACTATCAGATATACAAACATAGTCTACATCATTAAAAAATGTATTTTTCTTCTTAACAAGTAACTCGTCTAAACCTATACTGCCAGATTCTTCCATTCCTTCAAAAACAAACTAAAAGCAAACAATCTGTTAATTTTATTGTAAATTAAGAATGTTGTTAATGTTGTTATTCTAACCTTAAGATTAACAGGCAAGTCAGTTCCAGTATTTTGGAATGCTTCAATAGCATGAAACCATCCAAGAACTGGACCTTTATCATCTGTAGAACCTCTTCCATACAATTTATTGTTTCTTTCAGTCAATATGAATGGTTCACTATCCCATCCGTCAGATATGTCAGCCGGTTGCACATCTAAATGGCCGTATAAACAAATAGTGTTCTTTTTGGGATCATTACCTAATGTGCCAAGTAAAATGGGAGGTAGTGGTACAGTTTTGTCATTTAATACCTAAAAATGAATTAACTCAAATTGTATTAAGGAAAAAAACTTAAATTAAGCCTATTAAAAACTAATTAAATATTATACCTGTACACCTATGTCACAAAGTTCAGTGGTCGCGCCAAGTCCTTGTAATTTTACATCAGCCCATTTCATCATCTTAACAACATCATTTCTTAAATCTGGATCTGCCGATACAGATTTAATTGAAACTGCGTTTGATAATGTTTTCACAAATGTCTTTTCATTTTCATCAATATAACTGCGATAATAATTAAAATATTGGTGATTATTAATTCAAAATATTTTTACGAGAAATACATACTCTCCACATCCTAAACTTCATATTTATAATTACCTGAATATTTTTACTAATTGAATTGGAAGAGAATTTTGTTGCTTCTTACTTTTCGACATTTTAATTTTATTTAGGTATTGATTTTTAGTAACAAACTAACAAATAAATTTCAATAAAAGGAAACACTTCGAGCGTTCATAAACCAGAAAATATGAACCACGGACGTTTACGCGTCAAACCAGTAACCGCAATGACATAAGTAGTGATCACCAACAATAATCACCAGGTTGAATGCAACTTATGCTACGATTACGGTTGTTAGTTGCCGTTATAGCTTGTGTACAATATACGTATATGTATATGTAACTGTTTTAATGTTATATTGTACAATTTATATCATACGATCGTAATATCTGAACTATGAGCACTGCATAACAACTGTATAGGTAATATATTATAGAATGTCGAGTGAGGACGTAGAGTTGTATAGAATAAAATGTTTTATGTAAAATATTAATGTCGGTACTCGGAGATAACTGCCGAGATTGTACAATTCAAATTGTACAAAAAATAATAATAATCAGTAATCAGTAATATTTTTTATATTTGACATTTTTTGTATTTTGAATTCACTATTCAGTATTCACTAATTCGTTATCAGTTCATTAACCATTCGAATCATTGAATCATCCAAATCATCCCAATTTTCCGATTGAAAAAAATGAATGAATTTCAATAATTTCATCTTATCATCTGTCCTGTGTACCCACTACCAATCTTTATTCTATACCCACTACCACCCACCGGCTATCACAATTTAACGTTTTTCGGTGTAAATTTAAACAGAATAAGCAGATGATTCGGTTTTCCGGTCCAAGTATTGAAGTTGATTATTAAATAAAAAAATAACTAAAACATTTAGTCAAACTAGTCAGTGATAAAAATTAAAATTGTTCTACAATAATATAATTTAATAATTAGTGATGACTGATGAGTGATGATTTATGACGTGTGTTAGGAAAGTAGGATTATAATATGATAAGCCTTGAAAGTTTAAGTTGATAATTATTTATGTTGAATAATTATTTTTTATTACTAATTATCAATTAATAGCTAATAAACTCTAAAGCTCTCCAACACACTCAAATCTCAAGTCCTATTACCTATATCTACTAAGTAATTATTTTGTTTTTGTGATTATCTAATTATTCACTTAAATTCATCTAGTACAATTGTAATTTTATTTTTAGTTTCTACCATTGCCTTGACTTTTGAACAATATCATCATTCCTTGTTAATACTGTACCTTCATTTTGAGTTTTTAAGATTAAAATGGAGCCAGTTCATCCACTAACTAATGTTTTTCGGTAAATCATTTTTTTTATTTATAATTTATTTTGTATTTTTATTATTTAATTTTTTACTTAGGCATTATGTTTTTATATATTTATCCATATTTGTATATTTATTTATGAATCTTATAAATATATTTATATCCATTATTTGTATAATAATTACTTTATGATACAGATAAGTTGAAATATCCCATTGATGATGTACTATGTGTTGTATTATCTAATTAAGTTAATTTGTTTTTGAAACTAAAGCCTAATTCTTACCAACTATATTACATAAAAATTAATTTTTGATTATATTTTAATTATTTTATTAGATATGTTGAAGATAATAAAACCAAATTTGTGGAAACATTATCACAGGCAGTTGCAATTAAATCCATATCTGCTGATTCTGAATTGAGAAATGAAGTCTATAAAATGATGCAATGGGCTCTAGTAAAATTAAAAGCATTAGGTGCTGAAGTTGAGTTATGTGATATTGGCCAACAGGTATTAATAAAATAATTGAAATTTAGCATATTTAACTAAAAAGTAAAAAAAAGGTATTACAATATTTTCAAACCAGTATTTATTAGTATAAAAAATGTTGCTTATAAAAATGACTGAATATTAAATATACCTTATGTTCTCTTAAATAGGTTACTATAATATTATAAAGATAATTTAAATCAATATTATCTTATATTTTTTATTGAATTTCTGATGTAATACTTATATCCATTAAACGTAAAAACAATTAGTTTTATTTTGTATCACTATGTTAAAATTAGTATTACTAATATATTAATTTCATGTTAAATGATTGAAAATATGACTATTTTATATTATACCTTTTTTTTTTGTCTTAGACGTTAAAAGATAAGAAAATTCAACTTCCACCAGTCCTAATAGGAACATTAGGTAATGACAAATCTAAAACCACAATATGTCTCTATGGACATTTAGATGTACAACCAGCTGACATTTCGGATGGATGGGATAGTGAACCATTTGTTTTAACTGAAAAAAATGGAAAATTGTATGGAAGAGGTTCTTCAGATGACAAAGGTCCAGTCCTTGGATGGCTCAACGCTATTGAAGCATATCAAAGTACTGGGACTGAAATTCCAGTTAATTTAAAGGTTGATATATTATAGTTATAACATTTATAGATATTAATAATAATAAATACCTAATTAATGATTAAATAAATAATTTATTTGATTTTAGTTTGTTTTTGAAGGAATGGAAGAATCTGGTAGTGTTGGATTGGATGAACTATTGATAAAAAAGAAAGATACATTTTTAAAAGATGTTGATTATGTGTGTATATCAGATAGTTATTGGTTGGGCACAGAAAAACCTTGTTTAACATATGGACTCAGAGGTATGTGCGCTTTCATGGTTGAAGTTGAAGGTTCCAATAAGGATTTACATAGTGGAATGTATGGTGGAACTGTGTAAGTAATAATAAAAATTACAATTTTTTTTTTTTATTGGTTCATTTATACCTATATAATTTAGTAATTATTATATCCTCTAAGAAATATAAAATATTATAAAAGTTATAAGTTTAAGTGAAAATTTAAAAATTATGGACCATAGTTAATATATTTATTTAGGATAAAATTTTTAACTATAATAGGTTATGATCAATAGCGTTGCTTTTGATTTTGTTGTTATAATTAAGTTTAAAATGAATTAATAAATAATTATTCATTTTTGTTTAGGTACGAAGCAATGTCAGATTTACTATACATTCTCAATCAATTGGTTGATGTAAAAGGTAATATTTTAATACCAGGGATTAACGAAGGAGTAGAACCATTATCTGAAAAAGAAAAAGAATTGTATGAAAAAATAGACTTTGATGTAGATGCATACATCAATGAAATTGGTGCACCTAAGCCACTGAAAGAAACTAAAGTTAATATTTTGATACAGTAATACAATATAAGTATAAAATCATTTAAAAACACCTTTAATTTTAGGAAGAATTATTAATGAGTAATTGGAGGTATCCAAGTTTATCAGTTCATGGAATTGAAGGAGGATTCTCAGGCTCTGGATTTAAAACTGTGATACCTCGTAAGGTAATAGGAAAATTTTCCATTCGATTAGTGCCAAATCAGGTACCATCAAGAATAACAGAAATAGTTAAAGATTATGTTCAAAATATTTGGGAAAAGCGACAAAGTCCTAACAAATTCAAGGTATTATGTAATTAATTTTAATAATGCTAATTTATTTATACATAAAAATTTATCAATATTTAAAAATAATATATAATAATACTTTCCATCATGCAATTTGTTAAATAAGAATCCCGAAAAAAAACCCACCAAGAAAAAAAGTTAATTAGGATATAATGCAGATATTTTATTAAAAATACTAAAAATTGGAGTTATTGGCATCTTTTATGGAGTTATTATCACTCTCATTTTTAGTTGTTTTAATTAAATAATAAATAATTTTGTTTATAATGGACAAAATGGATACATAAAATGTTATTATATTATTTAATACACCTATACAACATTATAGATATTGATGTATTGAACTGTTACACCAGTCTTCTTTATTCTTATTTTTTTTTAGTTCTGGTTGTTTTGTTTTTAAAGGGTATAGGGTATACCTTGAAATGTAAAGCTCGTATACCCTAAATGAGCTTTACATTTCACTTATGTGAAATTGTTTATAGTTTATTAAAATTGTTATTTATATTATTAAGTATGAATTATTATTATATTACAGTATCTAAAATCAACAAAATATTAAATAGCAAAATTATATTGTACAGTAGGAAATTTTACTTAATTATGTATTGATTACCAATTAATTTGAATTTGATTAATAAGTGTGCGATACTGTAGTATCCAAAGAATCTAACAGCTTATTTAAATATATTATATATTTTGTACAACTTGAAATTGTAGTTGTCTATAGTATTAGATTTAATATAAGTACCTGTTTATAATATATTGATATTTTAATTTATTTTACAGATTTACTCAGCTAGTGAAGGTAATCCCTGGAAGACAGATCCATTCAATGCTCACTTTTTAGCAGCTCATGAAGCTACTAAAACCGTTTACAATGTCGAACCAGAGTATACAAGATGTGGTGGATCTATACCTGTTACATTAACTTTCCAAGTATGTACTTATTTAACACTTATAATTTTTTACTTACCTTTATATACCTATAGCTTTATACAAAATGATTTAAACGGGTATATCCTTTATGTTTTTCTGAGTAGGTATTAAGTAGTAATTGATGCATGAAAAAAGAATAGTTTTTGAAATTTATGTTATAGTTCTTATTTTATTAATAAAAGTATTAATTGAAAATTGGTTATTTTAGGAAGTTACTGGTAAGAGTGTAATGTTATTACCAATGGGTGCTGGTGACGATAGTGCACATTCGCAAAATGAAAAGATTGATGTACGCAATTACATTGAAGGAGTAAGTACCAAATGTGGTTTTAAAAACCCTACTACTAACTATTCATATTTTTTATTATGTATATTATGTACAATAATAATAATTTTTTTTTTTTTTTTTGTAGACCAAATTGATGGCAGCATATCTCTATGAAGTATCTAAAATAAAGAATTAAATTAAATATAAATGGTATATTTTTTAGCATTCGTTAATAAATCTTATATTCTATTTTATAATACATAAATATCATTTATTCATTTTATAATTTATAATAAAAAATATATTAAAATATTCATAAATCATAATATAACAGAGAATGTTTATATTTTTAATTAATCTTTATTCGTTTAATTCCTTTTAGCCTTTTTATTGGAACAATACGTCAATTATGACGACCATTCTCTGCGCCAATACATTTATATGTTGGTATACTTACATTAAACAAATTTCAATTATAAAGTTATTAGATTGACATATATATATATATAGTTATCTATATTAGCTATTTCACTTATTGTGGTTCTTGTCAATCACAATGTATATGTATTTGATAAACATCTTGGTCATTAAGTGTTTGAATTTTTTAGTTTTTTAAAAATGTTTATTTGTCAGTAGGTATATGATATATGTCAAGATAAAAATCAAAATGCACTTAGTAGTTCACACATCACACAAAACCAATAGTTAAATTAAAGTAAAGAATTCGATTTTGGTTTTTACAACAACCAGAAGGCATACCACCTATATAGTGTTTTGTACGTCACGGTTAAAACATGTCTTAAAGTTTGCAATATAATGTAAAATATTTGATATCGTATTATTATAATCTACCTAGCTACGTCATGTTGAAAAACGTTCTCAGGGTGAAACTATCAAATAATTTTAAACGATTCAAAATAAATCCCAACAAGACGGTTGATATCGAGTCAAGTACTTGTTACTTTTTGGACGTGCCAGAAATCCCGTCTGACTCCTTCCGATCCGCTACGCATTTCCCGACGATACTTGGCCGGTATCTATGTTTGATACCGATATCGCACGATCGTTTCCGGATATTCAGTATAAGGACTGTGCTTTCAGTAATCGCTCTTGTTTGTCAAATTATCATGACGTTTTTGAGTTTTTGCTGGCTGAAGGAGACCGGCGCTAACATATTCAAAGGAGGTCAAAGAACTTCGACAGATTATTATAATTATATTATATTATAATCATGACAATACAGAGAATTGTTTACAGGTGTAGTTTTGTTTTTTGGTGGATCAGCCGTCACTATGGCGTTGCTCATTAACTTGTCAAGTAATTGGTGTAATCTCTTAAACAAATGGGAACAGGTTGAGGGATACTTCGGGCACCAGAAGAATTTGAAGTTGAAATTCACTTTTATATCCATTTTGTGTATTATTTTTTCAATGGGTAAGAACTTTTCCTTATAACTCAGCATTTTCCGACCTGATAACCTCATATTATGTATATTTAATACAATATGGCTAGGTATTTATTTGTTTTCGTATTGGTTACTTACTAAAAAATTCAGCTATAATATATCTATTGCATTTCTAACGTCTTCGGTTTAATTTTTAAATTATTGTTTAGCTTTTATTATTTCTCCATTCTTGTGAGATAAATTAAATAAATTCTTGTGTATTGTGTTACTAAATATTTTTGTGTAGTAAAAACAATACAATTATTAAGATATTTAATTCAAAGTAACCATGTAGGTAATGATGTAAAATGTATGTTATCTAACTTTAAATTATTACCTAATAACATTTTGGTTATTACAAATTAATTAATTAATAAAATTTTTATTTTTTTTGTATAAAAAAGATAGGGATCAAATTCAAAGATATTAATTTAAGAGTAAAATATTGAGCTACATGATAGAAACGCCAAAGGTACAAAAATTACATATAATTTGCACAAAAATCAACATTAAAAATTCGTATGTTATCTATACAATTTTAAACTCATCAAGGTTTATCATCAAGAGAACTATTTCCATCTAAACATTTTCCATCTGTTTTGCTATTAATTTGAGACTTAAGTCTGTAACATTAAATATTATATTAATATATTATAATCGTTTACTAGATATATACTAAATTTATGTGTACAGTTAATCAGAATTAATATATTAAAAAAAATAATAGAATAACTCAAAATAATAATATTATTAAGTTATAAAACTAACCGCCATTATAATTGTGATCTGCAAGCCGCACTTTGGATCACTCACTACAACTGTCCAATTCTAAAGTATCATTTCCACGCTTATGTATTTTATTTTCTGATAGTTTAAATTCATAAAATATTATATTTGAATCATTACTCTTTGAATACTTTTTGAAATTGTTTGATAAACATGTAAACATAATTAATTATCTTAAAACAAATAAATGTTATGAAAATATAATTAGTTATAATACATACATTTAAAACATTAAAATATTAATATGATCCAGAGGGTGTTAGACCAAAAGCTGTGTAGTGTCAGCATATACATAATTAATTTTCATTCAAGCAATAATTTACCTTTTCAACTGAATGCATAAAACATTTGGTGCTTTTTCAATTGAAAACTTTTAATCAGCAGTACCTTATCATCAACATCTTTCACAGAACAAATATTCATCTAGTTTTTCTTTTTCAAAATATTGACTACCTCTATAATGTACTAGGTAGCCTATTAATTTAATTTCTCTGGATAAATATATATTAATTTTATTAACTTCTAACTGCATTCCTAATAATTTTCTTCTTCTTCTTCTTCTTCTTTGAGATTTTTCGGCCATTAAAACCATCTCGTTACACATCCAATTCTTCAGCCTTCCCTATTCAATTAGGTTCTCGTCCATGGTCAATGGTCATCAGGGCTGGAACTACTATGAGGCAACCGAGACAATTTCACAAAATTAAAGAGAGACTGACAAATTAATTAATTAATTAATCGAATACATAGATGATATATTAAAATATCATGGAATAATGTATAGGTTATACACATAGAAGGATAATATTTTTATTATTAAAAATATTATCAGTATACCTACCATGAAACTGTATATTTTTTATTGAATGAGTATATTATACTATTTATATTAAGCTAATTTTATGATTATTAATGACGAATTTTTTGTTATTTAATCAATTTTAAATTTAGTACCATGGTAGGTATATAGGTATAATATTTTATACTGCACTTGATAAATTGCAAATATGTGAATTACTGAATTAGTTGTCAGGCTAATCGGTGAATTGGGATTCGAAAAATTGAGTTTCGGTGACCTAGAAAAACATTAACCTACGCACTCATGCCACTTTGTTACCTACGATACTAATTTTAAGTTTGTGCTGCTACCAAATAGGTTAGGTTAGATTGTCTTAACACCCTTACCTACATAATAACTATACAATATGTTATTGCTCGTGAGTAAAAATAATGTAACTAAAGCTTCAGAATTTATAAATTGAATTTCAGTGGAGCATCTGAGCTACTTGTTGACAGGTATCATAACGACGGAACGGGAAAATTCACACGAAGTGTTTGAGATTTACGTCTTGAAAATGTTTCCACAAGTATTTACTGTTATTACATACAACACGTGGCTAGCAGTGCTGGTTTTGATCGTCAATTCCGTATCGACTCTCACCCTTTGTTTTTCAGACCAAATCATCATCATGGGTAGTTTAGCACTAGGAAATTACTTTGAGATATTCAACGAACGCATGAAAACACACAAAGGAAAGGTAAATCGTTGGTACATGTACGATGTACATATTCAGAACATATTATAGGTAATATTATACTATATAACTATAGGCAAGGGTGGGGAATCTATTGAATGTGTGCCAATGTATGCAAAATATTCACGGCACCCGAAAATATTATTTTTCATTATTTAATTTTTAAAAGTTAATTTACTATTTCCAGGTTAGTATTTAGCTAAGCCCCAGTCCCCAAGTCAGTACATATATTTAAAGCTATTAACGTGATTACGTGATTGTTAATAAAATATCAATAATCTAGCAATTACCGATTATCGATTGGTCGAGTTTAAGGACGCTTGCGAACTACAGCTAAATTATAATAAACGGCAAAATAAGCACGTAGAACGCGATATGAGAGTGTAACATTTTTTGAAATTCCATAGAATAATAGTGATTTATTAACATGTGAGAAGTGAGTTATAAATCACTATTAAAAGGTGTTGTACAAAATGTTTATTTCTACATTATTTATTTATTCAATAATGTTACTTTACTTCTATCTTTTTTTTTTAACTTGTTGAATACTTTGTATACTTGCATAAATATGCCTTCAACATATGCATATGTCACTGTGTCAGTATAAAAAAATTTAAGTCACAAATCCGTAACGCAAAAAAAAAATGATCCGAACCTTTTTTTTACAGCGATACAACTAAATTTTTATAATTGTATATTTTATTCTGTTTTTATAACATAAATCTCACACTCACTTTAGTCTTGAGCCGACTGCCTCAAAAAAGCCTCTACCAATACGCCACTGATGTTATTCTACTGTATTACATACAAGTGTGCTTAATGCTTATTGTAATGTGTGGATTACAGAACTTGACACCGGATCAATGGAAAACATTGCGAGTGGACTATACGCGACTGTGCAATTTGGCGAGACTGTTGAACGACTGCGTGTGTCATTTGTTGTGCGTATCTTTGCTGATACACGTGTACATCATATGCGTGGAAATGCACCAGGGCGTCGTGTAAGGATGTTTAATGTTTATTACATAATGCATATATAAATTACAGGAGTTCTGAATGAGCTATTTTCATTCCAAACTCCAAAGTACTGATTGATTAAATACGCGATTATAGGGATATTTGATAACAGATTTAGATTCCTCGTATATATTATTATACATTTATACATCTTTAAATCCTGCGTACAACCTTCAAAGAAATTTTACTTTAAAAATGTAAACCATTTTAATAAGACATTTTCAATATGTACTTATAATGAAACCGATCCTTTTTAGGATGGTTTTTAACACACTTAACAGCCCTATCTGACTAGGTAACCAAATATTAATGTATTACCTATAGAGTATGATATAGATACTCGAATCAAGGTATACTGGCCTTGATCTCAGAATCACCGTTAGTGAGCTAATCATTAGTTCAAGCTAGTTGGTATAATACTTGGATTCGACTATAATAATATGTTCGTATATTTCATTTATAATTATACGTATGAAAAATATGCTAGTGATGTGACAATCCAAAATCCTTGAAGACTCGGAGTTACCTTTATTTTAGTGCACAGTATGTTTAATGTCACACCAACAACATCTCTATTCAAATTTCAAATATTCAACTGTGAATAATTCGCCTCTTCATAGGTATAAATAAATAGAATAAGTTATAGTTCGAGATTCTGACGTAGATTGGATATTTGATTAGTTAAGTGTAGCTATATAGCACATATTTTGTTATTCATTAAATATTATGATATATCATACATTTATTATCGTAATAAAATTAATTCTATAACACGGTTTTTTTTTTCTACACACAACACAAATATGTATATTTATTATTTATTAAAAATAAATTTATTTTTCATGCTTTTTACATAAAAAATTTCAAATAGGAAACGATTATATAACTCATATTTAAAAATACAAATACTCTAAATTACAACGAGTCTTCGGTTCTTCACATCTTATTTCTAGATTTTAAATTAAATTATCATTATTATCTAAATGGTTGAAAAATTTAAATCAAACTGACAATCATTGATATCTAATTTAATATGTTCCGATATCATTAAAAAAACCATTAACCCAAATAATATAATTTAAAGTAAATGCCTATCTACATCTATTTCTAAACAAACAAAAATAAAAATAATTTTTTTATGTTTCAACATTAACTTAAATTTTAGCTTGTGTATTTTGTGGTTATTTATACTATTATATTCAGGCGAACAAATGAACATTTTAGTCTAAGTCACTACGTTCATGCCATACTTTCGTTTATGGTTTCTTCATTGAGAGGATGTTTATTATGTCTGTGCTCCGTTAAAATATACGAAAATAGCAAATTACCGAAAAGATCGCTTTATGAAATACCACAACAATCATTTTGTAACGAGGTGAGTTCAGTTTATTATAATTTATTAATAAACGTTAACCTAACTTAACAGTATAGTAATTTAAAAGGTAATTAACTGTATATTTAATAAAATTTAATTAGGTGGATTTTTTTTTGTTACAAATTCAAAAAGATCATATTGGACTAACCGGGAGCCACATGTTTTTAATGACCAGAAGGTTCTTATTAACTGTGAGTATATAGTACCTATACCTAATTTAAATTTGTTTATCAATTTTACTCGTTAATTTCAGTGTATAAATATATATTTTTGTTGTAGATGTTTGGCACGATTGTTTCTTATGAAATATTACTTGTACAAATGAAAGGATACAGTTCTCGAAAAAATCCTTAAATATTCAAAGTCACGCGTAAAGCCCAGCCCCAATCAGTTTTGGTTTTCGATTTATCATCTAGCTTAATTAACAAACCGCCTTCTGCCTTTTGACTCCACTGTAACAATTCAAAATCCATCAGTGAACGCGAAAAACAAGCCATAATACAATTTAGTGTAAGAATGAAAAATGCTACTTAGGTACCTATTTAATATCTATTATATTACCTTGAGTTTACTTTGTGTGTCCAGCATAACAATAGACTCGATATTTAATTTGTCCAGACACGCAGAGTTGAGTAAATTACTATCGGGCCATTGCAAAACTATCGAATAAATTGTCGAAGTATTTTTTCCACGTGTATACCTTAAAACCAAATATAATAAATGCATGAACATTTCAAGTACCTATTGTTATTTCAGTTTTACCACAAGTGTGGATGTTGTGTATCATTTTGACACGTTAACCATGGATTTGTATTAAAAATAGATTCTCCATTAACGGACAACCATTGGCCAATTTGTAACAAACGTTCTTCGTGTAATGGCGGTATCATGCCATCACTAGTAGGACTAATGTTTAGTAACAAATTACCTGAAATGAATTCATAATATTTTATTTTAAAATTATTGTTTATTGATTATTATAAATAGTATAGCAAATATACATTATATAATAACGCAAATTAATTTATAGAGTTAGTATATAGTATATACTGTGTATAATTTACCTCCAAAGCTTACTGTTTCGACTAATTGAGTGATTAAATTCTGTATTGAGAATACATCTAATGCTCTAGCATTCCTTCTGTAGCCCCACGAATACTTATCAATTGTCATAGCGTTTTCCCATTTTCGACTAATCACCTTCCCTGCAATATAAATAGGTAATATGTATAATATGATCATAAAATGTGTACTAAATTCAATGGCTTATAATATATACCTAATAATATAATTTCTAAGTATATAAAAACTGAGTTATTCTTTGATTGAAGAACAATCATTACTTAAAAGAACTACTAACATTTTTCTATTCATATAATTTGTTAATTGTAACATACATTTTTGATCTGTTTTTTAAGCTGTATAGAATATTTCTGAGTGTAAAATTGAACTTTTGATGAGAATATTTTAAGTGTTGTTTTAAGATTTGATAAGCAAAGTGGGATGGCACTGCCGCAAGAAGTACTTCGCAAAATGTATTAGTCTGTACTACTCTGCTCACATACACTTAAAATAAATATTTATAACTAATTAACTTGGTAATCGTCCATAATTTGATTTTTATATAAAAATACTCTGAATAATTTTCTACTTCGGAACATGATGGAATTAAATATAGGTATATATATATATGTACATATATACATCTATATGTCACACACAACAGTTAAAAACTTAAAAAATAGTAAAAATATATTTTTTCAAAGCGTTGTTTTAATTAACGATTTAATAATATGTGAAAAAAATGATGTTAAATGTTACACTTTAATCATTTTTGAAATAGGTAATAAATGTTTTTCGATAAAATATTCACCCTGTGTAGTGTATACACTATACAGTATACACGCTGTAATTATGCGTAAATTCGACGTTTATTAAATCTAATTTTGTGTTCGAATCTATAATTATAATACATTATAAAATACCTGGTTGATATCTATCTGCACAGGTCATAAATCCACCATGCTTGCATAGTGTATCGCCACCCCATCGATCATTCACGACTATTGTGTCTTTGACAGGACTATCGTTATAGAGCCATGCGAGGAAGTTCAACGAATCCCAGTAAGTGTCTGGCGCTTCCCATTCACCATCCGACCATATGATTTCAGGTTTGTAATGGTTCACCTATTTAATATATTATTATTAAAGTACATTAATATACGTATTAAATATACGAGTATATATGATAATAAATAAAGTTCCATCATTAGAACTTTTGATATTATTTTTATACATTGTATATAAGTATATATTATAATGGCATAATGCAGCGGCGTGGTGAAAGTGTTATTTTAAAGTAATTGCTCTATCAAAATTTTTTGGGTTTATGGTACTCCATGCCCTAAAATATCTAAGTATATCATAGAAATATACTATGTCTACAATTATGTGTCATATTTGTGGAACTTACAGCATAAAACCCCGTTAATTATTTAACATTATTTAACATAAAGTAATTGAATAGGTATATATTATATATACGATTATTATGATTATACGAATATCTCTATACAAACATATACATACATTTTTTTGTAAATTAAAATTGTTTTGTTGAGATGAATTCAATGCCACTAGAATGAGAAAGGAGGGGTGGTTATCTATTATATATATTTTTGCTCCTCACCAAAAATTAGTTCAACATGACTCTGTTAAATGTACTTATACTATAATAATCAATAATTTTACCAATTCGTAAAGTTCTGGGAGTACTTTCTCGGTCACAAATGTGTTAGTGGTCAAATTTGATTGTTTGTCCTGTAACCAAAGTGGGTTAAACCATTCGTATAACGAATGATACACCCCAAACCGAGTCTTATTTAAACTTCTTATGGCTCTGCTCAGGTCACCTTCACGCATAAAAAACACAACAATAATATTATTATAATAATATTTACATCACAGATAAAAAACATCGATATCGTCATACGTCGTAAAAATTTCAACTCCATAATTTGTGTATGTACGTACCTACTAGATCTTTATGAGGTCCTACATCTACAGAGTTCCATCCGAATGATTTTTTCGATGGCCACAATGTGTAACCTTCGTGGTGTTTAGTGGTCAATACTACGTATCTAAATAATAATATAATATAATACCTATTAGATATGCAACTACAACTCAAAATAATACGATAATTATTATTAAACATAATATTTGCGGGATGTGTGGAGTTTTCATTATATTTTTCCAACTATTTCCCTAATTTATGTTTTAAGCATATGAAAATACAAACATGGCAATAACCTAATTTTATTTCATGATTGTGTAATGTTTTATCATATCATATTAATGCTCATCAATTTTGTCATATATATTTCAAGTAATCTTATACAGTTTGTAAAAAAAGAGGTTTTACGTAAATGTCATGAATAAATACATATTGTCTATTGGTATGATGTATAGTTACTTTGCACCGGAGTCCTTGATGATACTGGCCCATTGCATAGGGTCAAAGAATTCCGCGGTGAACTGTGGACCAAATTCTTGGTACGTGAAACCTGGCTTGTAATTTTTTGTCATAAAATTTACATAGTTTGCGCCCTTTCTACCTGTATAAGTCAAGTAAATATGAAAAATGATTATTAGGTATAATACTTATAACTAGGGCTAGGATTTATATGCAATAAAAAATTGTAAAATATGCATTTTATTTACCAAAATATGCAAAAATATGCAAAAACAAATTTTTATTATTTCTAGAGTATTATTATTTATCATAATTCAAAATTGTATTATTATTACATTAAAATATTGAATATTAGTTTATATTATATCATTATTACATGCTACTATAATGTGTTGTTTCAATAATTTTCAAATACAAACATCCAGCGATTTGAACGTAATATAGATTTATACTGACTAAAACTCCTTTCCACATCACACGAGGTTATTGGTGCATATTTTAAATAATGCGATTTATCCTGGAGTTAATCAATATCGATTTCTTAGATAGATAATATTTATACTTTATATTTACAATAATTCGACGGATAAACCAAAAATTATCGATTTTATGAAAAAAACACCATTTAAAATTAACAATAAATTATAAAAATTTGAAAATTTAAGTTAAAAAAAGTCAAAATTCCAAAAATCTATAAATATGCAATTATATGCATTGTGTTCAAAATATGCAAAAATATGCAAAAATAAATTGGTTCTATTTAAACGAGAATTAGCCAAATCGTGGACAAATCTGACAACCATTAAATTTGGACTTAAGGAAAAAAACATGCAAATGCATATAAATCCTAGCCCTACTTATAACTATATGATTCAATGATTATCATGGCAACTATAAGCGAGGTTTTCGTCATTTAGATGTTAATATCTCTACTTTACAAGATTTTCATTTAAGCATTTAACAATAATGTTTTTGTACAACAATTAATTTTAATTTATTAATATGAATGACTTAATTTAAAATGTTTGTAAGTTGTTTTTATGTGATTAAATATTATTAAGGTTCGTTGTGTAATAATTATAAATGTCTATATCTACATGTCTATTATATTTTTAACAAGACACAAACATGACATTAGAAAAAAATTTGGTACTGTGTACTTTCATCTTGTTAAACATACAAATATAATATACAATGGACAATCATTCATGTAATTATACGTTTATAATAATTATTCAAACAAATGTTAATTTAAGCATATTAAAGTAGTATGGTACACATAGTAGTTAAACTTAACTTAAGAGGACACTACACCCGCATGTGTTGACTCTGTCTTAAAAATGTAAAACAGCAAAAACTTTTCTACGCCGGAAAGAATAAAGCTACCTACAGTCACAATTAAGATGCAAACGAAATTTTACCATATATATAAGAGAACTTTAGCTGTGAAATATCGTTTTTATTTTTTTGATATCACTTGCATAAAAAAGTTCTTATTGTTTCAAAATGATGTATTTTCAAACTTAAATAACTTTTTTTGTAGTGATGATATCGAAAAAATATAAGCGATATTTCACAGCCAAAGTACTCCTTTTTTATCTAGTGAAAATTTTGTTTTTTAATTCTGATTGTCGCCTTCTTGGTTTTTTTCCATACAAAACAGTTTTTGTTATGTTCTACATTTGTAAGACAGAGACAACGCTGCATGCGGGTGTAGCATCCTCTTAACAACTAAAATTTAAATGCCTACCACGGTAACTGCCGGCCGGAGTAAACAAAAAAAAAAATATTATTTTTTGTACAAACCTTGTTGTGATTTAGAATCTTGATAATATAATGACGTGAAATCATCATAAACTATTAGAATTTATAGTATATTATATTTAGGATCTAAAATAATTTCTGTGTGGTTTTAGTATAATAATATATATAATATCCGATAATTCAAAATATCAATTTATATAAATTTTAAAATTTTATAAAAATTAAAAAAGTAAAAAAAAATTATTACTTTTTCTTACTTTGAAATGATGTCAAAATGAAATTTAGATACAACGATCAAATATTGTAGCAGATGATATTATTCGTGTTACTGTGTCAGTTTAGAAGGAAATGAACCATGTAATGAAAATTACAAATTGATTTTGTTTATACAATATAGTAATAACTAATAAATAATAATAGTCTATAATCGGTATCACATAAAACCCGGCACGTAATCAGGATTTTTTTAGTGGAGGGGGGGAGTCTAAATAATATATACGATATGATATTATATGAATACGGTTTTTATTTTATTTTTGTACATGATTAATATTCGTACCTATACAATAGGTACATTTTATTTTTAATTTCTAGGATACCCCACCTACAGAATACGTGCTTGTGTATTATAACTTTCAAATTAAAATTCACTAGTTAATAGTTATATATAATGTAAATTCTAATACCTAATACCTATATTATATTTTTATTATTATTTATAACTCTTGAGTACAATTTACTAGAAGAATATTAATATAAATTAAAAAAAAATAGTTTATGTAACTAAAAATGCTAAATTAATTATTTTTGTTTTGGTTTCTGTAATAGTTTTTCTCAACATAAACTAGTTAAAACAATAATTTGTCGTAATATTGCGTCATATTATACAGATGATTCTTCAAGCTCACCCCTATTTTTTTCTTTAAATAATTAATTTTTTCAAGTTCTGATTTTTAAATTTTCAAACTTACTAGTTATATATTTTTAAATACTTAGATTTTTAAACCATATGTAGAATATTTTGTGGTGAGTAGTATCAACTTCTTTTTTTCAAATGAAAATCAACTTTTTTTAAATAATTTGTTAAAATGATTGTTTTGAAAATGTACCAATTTCAATTTAAATTCAAACCAGTAGTTTTTGAGTTATTTGACTTTGTGTACTAATGAAAATATATTTAGAGGATATAGAGAATATAACGGCTTAAAAATGTTAATAGTTATTACCTATAATTAATGTTAATCAATTAACATTTTTTAATAGTTTTTTAAAAAATTCTTAGATTCATTATTTAAGAAGTATTTTTGTAGAACTATTATCCTTACTATGTATATTATATATTTTATTAACTCAGAATAAACTCGTCTGAATTTTGATTTAGATACTTATAACTTTTTAAAAATATCATTTTTTGCTTAACAATTATAATAAAAAAATTTAGTTGGTTTTTGTTTCAAAGAAGAAAATCGTATTGACTTAAGACTGTTATTGCTTATTACATAGTTAAATACTATATAAATCTAAAAAATTGAAAATATTATTCTCTTTAGGTAAACTTCAAAGTTTTAAAATTCGAAATTTGAATAAATGTATTAATGTATGGTATTAAAAAAAAATTGGGACGATCATGTTTACTAGTGAATCACATAGTATACAGACAAACCTACAATCCTCACTTTACCTCTCCAGTTCATCCAAAACCATTCGCTGCCAAACGCTGGCACCGAGTACACACCCCAGTGGATGAACACTCCAAACTTGGCCTGGTCGTACCACGCGGGCAGCGGTCTAGCGTCCAAGCTGGTCCAGTCAGGCTCGTATCTTTGGATGTCGGCCGATGCCGCCTCTCCGCATGCTGAGGCAGATATCCACGCTGCAGTGACGGCAATGGCAAAGACCACGTCGGTCACCCGGCGGAGGTTCGGCATCTATTCGCTGGACTCGAGACTAGGTATATTAAAATAATTTATAATGTCGCGTTTTTAATATTATTAGTATATACTCTTCAGTTTGGCCGACGACGACACAGGGCAGACAGTAAAATTGCGGTAGGATAACAAATTATGTATAGCCACGGCCGCACGACCGTCGTTGTCGTCGGTTGCCTCGCGAACGACTGGCAGCAGTTGCAGGTTACGAGTTGTATATACCTTACAGAGGTCACAGGACGCGGTACAATGTATATCATTCGTGAAGACGGACCTCCGCAATATTTGCATAACGTAATCACGGTATATATTGTACACAACGTATTAACACCACATATATACGTATATAATACATGTGTACGACCATCTTATAGTGTCTATAATACCATTAGAATTCCTCGTTGAATTTGAAATAAAAACGCTCAAAAATTTCGAGGTCGTATTTACATATTATACGCGTATACAGATAAATTTTATATTTGTATATACGTATACACAGTGAGGTACGCAGATATAAGGTCGTGACGGAAAACTGGTCGAGTTGTGTGTATATAGGTACCTACATCCGTGTTAGTTGTGCGTGTGACACGTACGAATTCTTCATACACTCCACTAATTTAATCACTGTGCGAGGACACACTAGCAAAACACATTCATATACCTATTATACATAATATACATTCGGGAAGATTTGACAATTTCATACACTACGAAATTATATTCATATAGGTACAATACAATTGGCACATCTACTAGGTACCTACACTTTTCATTTGGGATGTTAAGGATTTCGAGAACGAAAATGGTATTATAGGTATACGGATCATTGGATCATGGATGAGAAATATGAAGTTCGAAAGACCCTGTATAATATTTTTATACAATATATAGTGTGTGTACACCCGTACTACTATAACTGTTTATCATTGACCTTTGTCGTAGACACTGTTTTTTTACCCATACGCTTGATGTTCCGGCGTATTCATTAAAAACTATCGTTATATTGTCAGATAAATTAATTCCAAACTCCAAATTCTTATGAATAGACTATAGCCTACAGATATAATATATTATGTATAATGTATGTTTAGTGTGTATTGCGTAGGTACCTACATCCGTGGAAGAAAACTTGGTGTAAAATATATAATAATAGGTATTATTTTATATTTATATTGTTAATATTTGTAATAATATTACTAATATTACATGTAAAATGATGTTTTATGTTACTTACTATATTTTGAAACGTTTTTACTTGTAACGTTTAATTATCTATTAGAAAGTTTTATTATACAAAATTAAAACCCTTATACTCGGTGCTCACTATAGTTTTTTTTTTTTTACTAGTAGTATTTTTCACTAACACAACATATATTTGTTGCATACTTAACTTACTTCTATAGTTTGCTTAATCATTGTAGTGTAATTATTTATTTAAAACAACAAGCTTCATTTTTAATGAATTTGAATCGGAAAAAAGAAACGAAATGATGTTTGATTACATATTATTATAGTTTATTTCAATGATGCGGGTTATGACTCATATGTCTCATATTATCCAAAAGTACGATGTTTATATTTTGTTTAAATTAAAAACATTATAACGTGATATACATTAATATGTTGTAATATTATTATTTCGGAATACTAAATACCTAGGTTATACCTCATTAAAATGACAAAATGTATGATATTATTATAGCTCTATAATTTATTTTTATGACACATGAAACATATTAAGTTTGTCGAAAACCTACTTATGAGTTAGAAAACATAGGAAAAAACTTCGTAATTCAGGAGAATAAAACCATATGAAGTAATGATTAATATTTAAAGCAAAATATTGAATACGTAAAATCACAAATTTTTAGAAAAAATATAGCTATATGTAACTCAATTTAACATGATTGGCACGTAATTTGCGTGAAAGTGAAATACTGAAACTATATTCAAAAATTGGATGGAATTTAAAACTTGAGCGGATTCAACATTCAACTCCAGCAATTAATTATTAAATTATAAGCTCATCATTCAATCCCAAGGGCCAAAACATGAACATATCGCAAAAATATTGTACGCAAGTTGAATATGCAACGTTTTAAATAAATCATATAGTATAATTTTTCTGTGTATTCAACTTACTCTATTCTAGAATTCTATTACACAAATGAAAGTCGACATTTTCAATTTCAACAAGGTAATGCGATTTGTGACTATAATAATATGTGAGCACTGAGCAGTAAGCGCCTACTTTGGTGACGGAAGTCGGTGATTTTAGAGTAATAATTGTTTTTTTAAAGTTTTTTTTGTATAATAAACGATGTGAGGCGTGAGCCGTGAGAATAATGTGAAACTGTGAAAGCGATTCTTAACTCTTGTTCCGGTGATACATATACTACAATAAAAAAAACTTTTAAGTAATTTGTTGAAACCAGTTCAATATTTGTTCTAGTTGATGTTCATTAGTGTCTCAATGGCCAATGCAATGACTATATTACAAGAAGGTATAAATTTAAATTTATATTATGTAACTTAGGTAATACTTATATGTATTTCAATAATATACACAAACTTATGTACAAAAAGCCCATAGGATAGACAAAGTTGCAAATTTATTTTTAATCATGTACAACGAACAACTTATAAGCATTATAAACAATTTGTCTTTTCGATTTTAAATTTCGACACAAATACAGGTTAAAATGGTTTTCATTGTTAATATTAACACAATATTAAACAATATGTGTTTCACTTTTACATTAAAATAAGCAGTCCTGGACATTATAATGATTTATGAAAACTATCCGAAATTTTAGAAATCAACTTACTTTAGTATTTTAGTAACACGGTACAGTAGCAATAACGGACTGGCCTACTGTGCTACTATTCTATAGCACAGTTGTAGGACGTTAAAAAAGCTGATATTTTTAAATTTGGTGTATAAAAAGATAAAAAATAAAATTGAAAAATTAACGTTATTGTTTTTTTTTCATTCCTTTTTAATACTATTATGTGTTGCACTGTTGCAATAAAATAAAATAGGTAGGTCGAAAATATATAAAAGAAAATTGAAAATAGTTGCAATCCCGTATTCCCATCCAAAAATCATATTAAATAACTTATATCGTACTCTTTGATTTAAATATTTTATTCTCGTCCATACGTCTCTAACTTTCAAAATTCCTACGATAAATGAAATTGCTAAAACTAATTACACACGTTTACATAAACATCTCTTTGACGATTCAAATCTTCTTATTCTAACCTATCCTCCTCAACCACACTTCATAGTTTTTGGAGACCCTGCAACAAGAATACTCAAGCGCCAATGACCTCGAGACTGAATAAAACATTTAAAAAATTAATTTAAATTAAAAAAAAAACTAATTACCGTCTATTTTCCTAAATTTCCAGTAGGTGAAACTGACTCTAATGTCCGACAGAATGTTATTTTAATGCATAGAAAACGAACGCTCTTCGTCCAGTAAAGTGATAAATACATACTTCTCAAAAGAGGTTTCAAATTACACTAAATTTTAAATTTTGAAACGATCGATATTGATGTTATAGGTGTAGTAGGCGTACTGAGCGGAGCGTATAGGTATTAGGTACTACAGGCAACAGGCTATTTGTAGGTCGATCATCTATAATATATATATATATCATAATAATTATGTTTAAACATTTAATAATCAAGTTGATAATGAAAACATTGAAAACAATAATAATCTAGTATAAACATTTCGTATTCCGTACTCCGGGTTTTTACATTTCTTATTGGGTAATTATTTTTTTTTATCTCTATAAGATAATAGTAATAAACAAATAAAATTGCACAGTTGGAATCATAGACCCATAGGTCTATGGTTGGAATAACCGGAAAAAGCAAAAAAAGCATTTACATAAAATAAAGCCGGATGCCGAAAAAAGTAAAAACAAATTGGTTAATATGGAATCAGAATGATGTAAAACGAATTTATGTATAAAAATTAGATTTCTATCTCATTTATAAAAAAAACCATAGGTATGCTTAAAAATCCGAGTCTTACAAATAAGTAATATATTTATTATAAATTTAAAGATTTCTTTACATACTTACAGTTATGTATAAATAGGTACCTACCTATTAAACAATTATTTGACTCTAAAGTAAAAATAAGTACCTACTTATTTTTCACCTCGATATTTCAATAAGAAATTAGTCCATTTGAATCAGACAGTCACACGTCGTCTTTTTAGCGGAATATATTAATTATTATGAATGGTGATTTGCGGTAAATTATATGATGAAATAGATTCATCTATTTTGGGATTCCACCATAAAAAAGAGATCAGTTATCAGCAGATATCAACGATACTCGGGCAATTACCTTAGATCATATTTTATATGCAAAGTGGATATTATATCCACCTTCATTATATAATCTAATGCAATTACATAGATATTGTAGGTATGTTGATAAAATAAAATATTATTAAAATAAAACTAAAAATAGATGTCACATAAACAGCTGGTAATGGGTATAATAATTAATAACAATAATAACCAATATGATAATAATTCCAGTCAATCAAAACAATGTTAAACATTTATGGTGGTCTAAGTCATCAGATTTTTCATCAAGTCATCAGAAAATTATCAAATTATTTTTTAGTTTTTACTTAAATTATTATTACCTATATTGGCATTGTTGTGTCGATAGATTTCATGACTTCATGTTACAGTTATCCATCGTCATAAATAACATACTTGTCGTGTCAAACCCGCTTATAGTTAATTCTTTAAGTACTTTATATAATATATTTGATTAATTGTCCTAGAAATAAGTTGATCCAAAATGCCACGAACCAAAGGAAGAAAAGTTAAGCGTTCGGCTGTTGAAACGAACTTGACTGCTGTGAATGCGACTATGGGTAATCAAACGAAATCTGTAAAAGACATTTTATATGAATTTGATTGTGAAAGTAATATTGAACATGAGTAACCATTTTGTGTGTTTATTAACGAATGTACTTTTTTCGTTTTTTAGAACAAATTATTGAAAATTATTTTTTTGCCATAATTGAAAACTATAGAAATTTAATTGAAAATTCATTTTTAATGACAAAAATGAATATTGGTGACATATTACATAATAATCTCTATGACATGGCGAGTATCATAGTATTGCATTAGTATAAATATCTATTGGATTATACAACATAATAAACATTGGATATTGAATTTTAATAATTATTACATAAATTTAATACATATATATTAATATATATTACATAGAAGTAATCATTTATCTTTACAGATTTTTAAACAATATACTATAAAATTCAACTGTGTAACTAAAAAACATCTGGAACAACCTTCAAGACCTGTTACCAAAGGCACAGTAAATAGAACAATCAAACAAACAAATGGTAAGAAGTACCTATTTAAACAGTAAATCTTTTTTTTATCTGTATAATATTTGTTTAGTTATTTTAGTTACAAGAATTATACATAATACAATATAGCATGTAATATAAAATATTACCTACTAAAAATTTCTCTACACTGAAGTAGAGCCTTATGTCTTAGATTTTGTATTAAGTTATTAATTTTCCTATTAACTTGTTAAATGGTTTACATATTGTATCTTGATTATTTTTTGATTCTATCTATGTATCTAATTTATAGTTATTAATTTGAGGTTTATGAAATATTATTAAGAAAAAATCAATTGATAGATACATTTATTTCTAAATTATCTATGTGATTGAAATTAGATATTTTAATTTTTTTAGAGTTAGTAATAATTAAATTTTAGTATATAAATACTTTTTGATAGTGTATAAAATGATACATACCTATATATATAATATATATATGTATATATAAATGAATAAATAAATGACTTAGTGCATAGAAACAATGATTCATAGTCATAGTGCATTATGGTTTAAAGTTCAAACATTTAAATTGTAAATACCAAGTGGAAAGCGTGTAATTAGTTGGAAAGACTAAAAAAAAGCCTGTGGCTATAGTACAAAGCAGAGTTATAATACCTGTATAAATTGTGGATTTATTTCAAGCATTTAAGTTTTAATATAAAAATGTATTTTCAATTTATTTTAAAAATATTAATAATATTATACCATAATAACCTTACATTTTTGTTTCAGTATCTACTTCGGTATTGAAGATCCATGGTTCTTTTGCTTCTACAAAAGTAGTAAAATTCTGCAGTGCCACACAATATATCGACGATGATCTACCACTATCAACAGAAATAATAGAATCTAAATTTAAAGTAAATATAATATGTGGAGTATTAATATTCAAAAAATTAATTTAGATAAATACTCATTCATATCAGTAAAGTCTTACTAAAACTTAAAATGTATAATGCTCTTAGCAATCATGTATAACATAGTTATTGATTTTCAATCATTTTTTTTTCATGACCTATGTTAGTCTTTTCTCAATTACTAATAAATTATGAATTTGACAGTATAGGTACAGATATAAAAGAGAATATGTTAAAAATTAAAATTACTATATTTTAAGAAACAAAAAATATAATTAAAATAGTCAAAATTGACTTATTTTCTGTTACCCATACATCAACACCATTCAATTCCTCATTAATGTAAAAATAACATTAAATTTAATATAATTTACATTATGTTTTAGTAAATTTAAATGCATGAGTGAAAAATCAAATTGTAGAAGATAATTTATTCACTTAATTCATATGTGATGATCACCTTAAATTTCAATATAAAAACTAATGAGATAGGCTCTAAACATTAAAAATTTTCATATTACTATAATTCAATTAATTTTGATTATCAGAGCACACAATAAATGATAAGCAAGTAAATATAGTAATAATAAATATAAATTTCACCACAAAAAAAAAAGATTAATTATTTTTAAACTAATTAGTAATTAGCAAACAATTAAACATAAACGTATAACTTTAAAGATGATACATTCATTTTTTTTAATCTAAAATTAAAATCGTATATTTTTTTTTAAAAATAATCAATTTTTCATATTATGTAGTACAAAGTATTTCTTATCCCTTTTTTTTATTGCTATTTCTTGATATTTTTTTTAAATGTATAAATCAGTAATCTTATTTAAAAATGTATATAATATAATATAATATATAATATATTTTAGACTCCAATTAATCAACCACTTCTATCTTCAGCAACAGTTACACCAAAAGTAAATATGAATGAACCTATGTCGATGATGAGGCGTCCAAATCAAGGAGAAATTGCACTTTCAATGACAGGAAGTCCACTTATGATTTCATCAGTTTCTAGAGATGACATGGCTACAATCAGTGTACCATTAGCCAATGGAAATGTATTTCAAATTTAAAAACTATTTCTGCAATAGTAATTTTTTACATTTTTGTGTTGTTTTTTAAGGTTCTTTCAATATTACCTAGAGTTGGTTCTACTATGGACGTATCATTTGATGAGCAAACTAAAAGTGAATTACTTCTTCTTAAGAAAAATATTGAAGGGCTATTGAAAATTAATGAAAGTGTATGAATTTACAAAAAACATACATTTTATATTAATCCAGAACAAAACTTTTAAAATTATGTAGTAATAAATAGGTGCTTGTTATTCTTATTTGATATACTATGTATGTTATGTTTAATTTTAACTTTTAAATTTATTGTAAAAAAAATATTATATTAATTAAGTGTGTTTATAAAATTTAAAACAAAATCCAGTATAGTTTAAACTTACCTAAAGTAATAAAATAAAATATATTGTATTTAAATCGATTTATACATACTCAATTTTTATAATTTCTTAATATTAATATAGTTAATTTTTCTTCGTCTTCTTCGGCATTTAACAAGCCATTTAGGCCCATTGTGGCAACAAAACTTGTCTTCATTGACTTCTTTCCTTTGCCAGTTTTACTTCATTCTTAATTCTTAGTTAGTCCAATCTCCATAGAGATAGTTAGTATCAACTCCATCTCTTTATCTTTCTATTGGGCATCCTATAGGCCTTTTAATGATTGGTCTCCATTCTGTAACCTGTTTAATTATTTTCCCTAATCATACATATTCAGCTCAGCTTAATCTATTACTTTTTAAATGATAGTTGCTTCTCCTTATAGATCATTAATCTTACTTCATATTCTCCTTTGCTGTTAATTTTGGGTCCATAGATTCTTCTCAATATCTTCCATTCAAAAGTTGCTAATTTGAGTTCATCCAATTTCGTTGTGGCCCATGCACCACATGTATATTGCAAATATAGTTATTGCTCTCACTAATATTTAGTGAACATTTATTTATGACTTCTATGGTAGGAGCTTTGATTTAAATAAGGGTACCAATCCAAAATAGCATTTGTAACTAAGGTTTCTCTGATGATTGACTCCAGTACTTTATTAAAAAGTGCTGGAGATAAGGCACCTATTTGCCTAAGCCCAGTCTCTACTTCAAATTATTCCGAAATTATAGTTAATAAACTCAGAAATTAAAATTAAAAATTATGAACATAAATAATCAACTTATTTGCATTTTTACTATTTATATTTTAAAGAATGAATTTTTATATTTTATGTACTTATATACCGTGTCATCGTGATTTTTATAATATTATGTGAACATGTAGTTACACTTATAAAAAAAAATAATAGTTTATACTTTAAATACTGAAGACTTATGTTAATCAACAGAGAGTATCTTATATACATTTACAAATGGTACTCATATGACATCATAAAACATTAAGTAGATATTATATACTATAATTTATGTATACTATCTAGTCTAAAAAAAATTGTGTTATTTATTATTTCATGAGAAGTTTTTAAAGTTGAAATATTTCAAAGCAAGAGATTATGATTATGTTTTCTGAAGCCTATTATAAAGTAATATACATTGTTAAATGGATCGTAAAGAATGATTTATCATCTAAGTGATAAATCAGTATTAAATCATAGCATTGTCATCTGTTTAATTAATAACAATTAGATTCGCTAAAACAAAGAAATCAATAGAATACATTCTTGTTGATTATTTTTGTTTTAAAAAAATAAAACTCTAAATAGGTACATTAATACATTGAGACTATAGCTAGCCCATACTCCATAGGTACACTGTATCTCATTCATGTCTTTTTTCTTTTGAGATATAAGTAAATACATCTGTTATACCTTATACATAAATATTCTCAAATAACTTATTTTTGGTGATTTTTAAAGTTAATACATTTGTGTTCATTATAAAATACAAATTTACTAACTATTGTCATAATTTTTTGATAAGCGTTTATTTAAATTTATCAAATTATATAAAATGTATTTATAAATACTTTGGCTCATGGTATTATAATTCATTATATTTGCCTATGTGGCTCGCTAACACGGCCACTCCTGCTCTATACTATGCTGCAAAATACTTACATTGTTACACATTATATTGACTATTCTTCCGGAGCATAGAGTATTCACTATCCACGTATATTGGTGTTGTTTTTTTATATTTTAATATGTTTGTTTCATTATTCATACGATATTGCAACAAAAAATGTGAAAATATAAAATCCTAAAATAAATATTTAAAAAAGTAATAATTCAATTTTAAGTTTTATTTTCTAAAGCTCATATTATATAAGTATGGTTAAGAGTTACAATGAAAATTTGAATTCAATAACAGGTGTTAGGAACTATAAGTTAAATAATAATGGTATATTTTATAATAAACATTAGTAAAAAATAATATTTTTAAGTACGTTAAGGTTAAACCTAAGGCAAAACAGAAATTAATAAAACATCTATAATTTAAAATTTATTTATCTCAGTAATTAATTTAAAAAACATATATACCAGATACCTATATGATAACTTAAAAATAATAATAATATAGAAAGGGGTAATGATCTGACATATATAAATAACACAAGTAAATTGAATTATGAAATTACTATGTTAATTATTAACAACATTTCAGAGGCCTATGAGAAAGCCAGAATCAAAACTAACTAATGTAAGTACAGCAAGCTGTTTTCATAATAGTGGGTATTTACAATTTACATTAATGCCACTACTATAAATAAAAGATATTTTTTAAGAAGTATCGTTTGTATTTAAATTAAAAAAATATTTTTATAATTCATTATTTTAATGAAGTAATGTACAAATTTTATAAAATGTATGACGTTAATGTAAAAATGGCCCTTTTCAAATAAAAAGAAAAAAATAATAATAATGCCAACACTAAATGATATTATAATACATGTATTCATTTTTAATTTTTTACTAAATCTAAAATTATATTATTGTATGGTATATAATATGGTAATCATTAACTATAATCTATTCTTTAGGCTTTTACATGTCATTTAGATCCATTGTCACAACAACTATTTGCCTTTAAGCATAATGGTTTGAACCAATTCCTTCCCATTGTTTACTCTCAACTTCGATGTATTTTTAATGATTTTGTCTCTCCGACGCTACTTTTCTCTCGGTCTTTTGAGGATACCCCGTTCCTCGAATGCGTCCTATTATTAATTTTTACCCTTTTCATAGCCGGAGTGCGTCCGCAATCTTTTCCACAAATTATATGATGGTACCCGACTACGTTCGCTGTTTTATCGACATATCCGCGTTCGAAAACGGTGAGGAAATTGCATATTTTTATTTTAATCATTTCGATGATAATTTAGCACGAATACTCAGTTACGGTATTATAGTGCAGTGAACGTACGTACTATTTTGCAAAAGAATGACGTTTGAACACCAGCCTATATAGATTCTCTAAAAAAATAAGGAACATTTTTCTAAAATAAAAAAAAACCTAACTATCCAAACTTAAGGGTGTAAGTTGAAATAAATAAAAAATAATAAAATATTTTTGAGGTGTAAGTCAGTTCATCTCCTGGATAACTAAATTGACTGTAGGGAACTTCGGGCTACGTAAAATATATGACCTTTTTTCTTGTGATGCAATCGGGTCATATACCTTATTCCGGACGTACTTGGAACATTAGATAAGGGTCACTTCGGGAGGCACTCAGGAAACCATCGGTTATTTTATGTCCGGTTTTCATCATGTGGCTAATTCAATGAGGCATTTTGACTTCCATACATGGTCAGTCTATTTTATCATACTGCTTTTAAGGACTCCTAATACAGTAGAAGCCACTTATTAGGAAAACGGATTATTGATACAATCGCGTTGTTGAAACAAAATGTCTAGAGACAGACCGGCCGTATATTAAAACGTTTAAAATCAATTGGATTATTGAAACACATATCGGTTATCTGAAACAATTAAAGTCTATATTGGAAGTTCTACTACACTATACTGCAGTACTACATAATCTTATCATTCTTATCTTTACATTATCGTTACGGATCGATACTGAATTCCACTTGTCCAATTAATTTCGTTTATTTTTACTGTTCTTTATCGTAAGTACAATTGGTACCTATTAAGTTCTTTACGAAAGTAAGAATATATAATTTAGACCAAAGTAGCGTTTATTTTATTTGGTGAAAATAATTTAAATTTTATTTCTTCGTGGCTGTTAACGTTATTTTTTTTTGTATACCCCCAAGTATTTGAAACTTGCTACCCTTTCAAAGTTGTAGTTATGCATTTCCAATTTCCTTGCTTCACGGTTTTGTTTTATGACTTTTATGTACTTTGGGTCAACATTAACATACACAATTAATAAAATAATATGAATAAATGATGTTAAAACTATCAACATAATTATACGTATTGTAAACCATTACGTAAATGTATAAACGTATGAATATACAAAATATATGATTAATGTATACCTTAAGTTAAAAATAGCGCTTTTTCCAAAACAATAAACATAAATCATGCATATTGATATTACCTATATCTAATTTTCAAGTTTTAATAATTTTAAAATCATATAATTTTTATACAACTCATGTCTAATATGAAATAAATCAATAACAGGTACAATTAATAAAATAATATGTTTAAAGTATAAATAGCTAGGTATCTATATAATGTTGTAAGCTATTACGAAAATAGATTAATGTATATGAATGTAAATATTAAATTAAAATAATATATATTTGAAATAAAAAAAATATATCAATATCGGAAACTAGAGATGTCTTATATCTATTACCTAAATATATATATTTAATTTTAAAATGTAATCAATTCCAATTGAATATATTTATCTCTTAAAATTTCAATAATCGTATAAATTAATAATAGGTACTGATAGCGCAAGCACAACATTTAAAAAATAATATATAACACTTTTATAATAGATTCTTTTCAAGTTAGGAATAACATTCAACTATATAAAAAGATTTCAATATTATTAACAATAAAGACAAGTTAAAAGGGTAGAGTTAAAAAAAATGTTAGTAAAAATAGATATCTTGTTGTTGAAATTAAATTTTACTCTTAAGTGAACACCAATATAAGAAATTTCAACAGTAAAATAATTACGTAAAATGTCTCGAAATTATGTTATGTAAGTATCATGAATGCTTTTGACATAATACTATAATAGTTTAGAATAAACTTTTACTTAGTAATATGACAAAAAAATATAACACTGAAACACTCATACTCAAAATTGTTATATTAAATATTACTATCACAAACATATTTTATTCAAATGTTTTCCATTTCATGAACTAGATAACTTTACATTAAATGCACAATTTCATCAGGTGTACACGTCGGCACATTTAAGTTAAAAATCAACAATAACAATGGGGAGGTATGGCCACTCTAACGACCCTCTCCTGCGGTTGAACTTAAATGTAAATAAAATAAATTTATTCGACTCTAATGCATTATAATGACAAGTGATATACGATATTTGTGTATTTCTATGCCAAAAGGCAATTAATTTTATAATCAAAATTTTATCTCGTCTGACGTCAATCACACATAAAACTTGATGGATAGAAAAACAAATTATCACAACGCTTACAACAAAAACTAATTGGTGTTTTTAAAAAAAAAAAAATTAAATATTTGCTACTCTTATATTTTAGTAGGTATATTATAACGCATAATTCTAATCAAATATTTGACTTTTTTGTTGTTAGAAGGATCGTTGACCGCATGCTCTTGTTAAACAATTCCTTATGCATGAATATATTACATTATAAGAAACTCGATAAGGTGTACAAATGTATATACTTATTGATGCATTATCGATGATTTTACATAATGTTTATCTCGCGAAATTGTGACTCATTGAAATAGTAAAAGTACACAGTATTACTCGAACATATAATAAATAAAAATTAGTTCGATGCCTGCCATTTTGTTTAGTGTTTACTTCCGCGAGTATTGAGTTACCATTCTACTATTGTTATTGAACGAAGTATAGGCTAATAAGTAATAATATATTTAATTATCAATGTTATTAAAAATGTATTTGAACTTTGAAGTATTATAACGCCATTTATAATTACCTTTTTGTTTTTAGATTATTTTGGTAATTGAATATAATGTTAAATGTTTACGTTTAGATGAACATAATGTATAGCTGCTGATGAGAAAATAACAACTATATGCACGTCTTTTAAATTTGTGTATAAAACAAAACTCATTGGAAATTATATCAAATGTTAAATGGAAAATATAACGTTGAAGAGAAAGAGATCGAGAGGTTGAGAATACGTGAAAAAACGTTACGAGATTTCCAATTTTTAAATGTATTAGATTTTGAACGAAATGATGAATGTATTGATTTCACAATTTTTTTTTGTATCTGCGTGTACAGCATAACTTGTCGAAATAATGCTTCAATCTCAAACTTTGGGGGTGGTTTCCGATGGAAAAGTGAATATCCTTGGTGCATTTAGAGGTTAAATGTAAGAATTTTCGAAAAAATCGATTTTTTTATATGGTTGTAACTTAAAAACGAATCACTGTAAATATTTGTGATTTTTTATACTAGCGTTATCTATATAAGGTTAAATTTCCAAAATTTGGATTTCTTGAACTGTATACAGATAGTTGAATTTTTCGATTTTTCTGAGTACTTTTTTTTTAAAGTGTTGATAAAAAAATTTTGGATGCCCAAAAAAAGTTGAAAATTTAATACAAAGTTTTATATAAGTTTTTCTTATTGTAGTTAAAAAAATTCAAAAATTTAGTTCTTCTATATATAATAGCGAACCACATGACCACTTGACCACGTTTTTTTTTACTTGTTTTTGTTTGACATAGCGTTCATAAAAGAGCGGATTCGAGGAAAGCCAAAAATTAAATGGAATAAAATATATTGAACACGCACAGCAAGTAACTATATAATACATGCAAATGACATTGACTAATATGAGTTTCGTGATGCGTAAAAGAGTAATAAATAATAATAAAAAGGAAGTGAGGTACAGTAGTTTGGTTAGAAAATTGGGCGGGTTTCTTTAAGTTGAAAGTTGCGGAAACTATAAACAATATTAAATAATAAAAAAAAACCTAACATCAGGAAATGATTTGTTAGAATGCTCAGAAATTCACGTGTTCTTGTTTATGGTTTTTGACCATGTTTTCAATAACAAAAATCGTAAAATGAATTTGTTGAACCATTTTTTATTATGAAGTCTAGAAAAGTAATATCATTATCCCATATTTTGTTCCAATAAGATGAGGGTAACAAATAAACGTGAAATTAATAATTATTATAATGAGTATAATATCAAGAGAAGACAAAAAAAACAGATTATATTATGGATTAAAAATAGATGGACACTATTCTCGTGAAAGTATAATATAAAATATAGTCGTTTTAAAATACAATTATTTGTAATTCTTAATATGAATAGAATAATATATAGCCTTAGGCAGGTCTATCAAAATTCAATGTAATAAAACTTTATAGTCATACATAAGTATAGGCACCTATAATAATTTACAAACCTTTTTATGACTTTGTATCAAGTTCAAAACGTTTTATTAGCGGACTCATTGAGTGTGGACAGTCGTAATGTCATAGTCATACTGCTTGGATCCTAATTATTGGCCAGACGTCGTGAAACAACCATTTTATGGACGAATCTGGACGCAACTTGTTGATCGCTAGCACTTGCAGCTATATTAACGATATTATGTGACTAGATTTAGACGTTGGGTTGTGTTTGTTGTCCGATTCAACGACATGTCTTGTCGTCGGTGGTAACGTCAATTAATTAGTATGAACATAGAAGCATTAATTTTTGCTGTCTGATTGGTATGATGAATTATGAAGAAAATTAACTAGAGCTAACCTAAAGAGTTGTTTTTTTTCCAAGTACAGGTTTACTTCTGATTTAAATATTTCGCATTACCCTTTTCTGGGGTTTTAAGCTATAGTTTAGAATTTAATTTCTTAGATTTATCGCCTGGTGGTGGTTTCAACCGGTATTTATTCCATTCCGATGGCTTTATCTTTGTACTGATTTGTTTGTGTATAATATTATTCTTACAATGAATCACTGCACTGATACCGTAATTTTCTTATACTGGATATTGTCTAACGTGGTTATTTTCTCTTGATTTATAGATGTAAAACAATACTCCCATCGTGTTAATTTTGGTAACGGCTGTATTATAAAGATGGTGTGTCTGTATGAACTTCTTTGTTTTTTTGGATTATACTTACATACTTGTGTAATATTAATAATATTATTAAATTGAACGTTTCGAAAAAGTTATGATCGATCACAGAGACACAGACCACAGTTGGATAATAATTGAATCATGCTAATAAATATTGAATAAAACATCGAATTGGAAACCACAAGATTCAGCGACATAATGTTAATTTTGCACAAGTGCCCTAGTATTGTTCCTATTGTATAGAATATGCAGCTATATCTACATATTATGATGTCTTTACATACTCGTCTTTATCTAACATTTAACAGTAAATTTATAATAGTAAGTAATTGATTTACACGAAAATAAATTAATATATTATACTGCGCAAATGAAGTAAATCTGAATGAGCATTTAATTATATTTTCTTGTTAAAAAATAGCCAGTAATATAATATATACAGTGCAAAAGGAATAGGAAAAAAGTTACTTTTTCTCGAAATGTTTGAATACAATATACCTATGAATCCATGCAATTGAGTAAGTTTTAAAATATTTATAGATATTAGGTAGGTATCTAAGTTCAAGAAAAGAAAAATAATAATAATTTACGTACTGGTAAATGCACAAAAAAAGTAATAAATATAGCTCTCTTGAATATTAATTAATGTGTGCGAATTTATCTTTAATAATATCATTCTATTACATAATATCAAATATAAGCATCATAAAGGTATAAAATAAATAACAAATAGTATATACTTCAAATAAACGTCATAGAAAATATACCTATCATAAAAAAATAGTTATACACGCAAGTACGCATATATGTTTAAGGACACATATTGACGTGCACAACAAATAATTTGTTAGCTATATACATATTTATTTATATCTACAAAATATTTTGAATTAAAAGTATTTCAGAATTAATTTATATTTTATACTATCCAATAATATATATTAATATGTATATTTAAACTTCTACTTAAAACTACAGAGTTTTTATACTTACATAATATAGTATGTGTAATATTCGGTTAAGTGTTTAGGATTTTTTTAATAGTACCTATAGTCAATATAATTTAGTTAATAAAAGTTAGCGGATAAAAACATGTTTTTAATAGGTATTTAAGTACAGCGTTTTTTATTCATTATCCCACTTGATATTTGCTTTCCATAATATATATTAAAAAAATAATATATTGTAGTAGTTGAGTGTGTTTAATATTATAAAAAAAAAATCCAAGATAGTCTGTACTTTAAAAACAACACCTAAAATATGTAATACATCGATTTTTATATTTTATTGATATTATTGTTCACAGACCCTGCAATTAAAATTAAAATTCATTTTAGCATTATAAAATATATATATATATTTAGATTTATATAGTATATGAATTATATATGTATTACAGTTTTAAAATAAATCAATATTGACAATATTATTTACCTACTTCAAATGCGGAAAATTGATGTAAATCAGTAGAGGATGAGGATATATATCATGTTTGAAAATGTTTGAACCATTTCAAAACAGAAGGAATTGGAATAGAACTTTCTAAGCCTAATGTATTATTTTTTTTTCCTGTCTGAACCGACGACGCCGCGGGAATTGCTTTCGCATTACTGCCGCGACGAAGGCTAATATACTATTATATCTATTATATATTATTAAATAAACCCTAAGGAATCTTCAGCTAAACAATAAAATGTATTATTTTGGCGGTGTGTATCCATCTGCCTCGATACCTATTTTACTTTAGTATTCTGTTGTGATATTTTTCTATATTTCATAATCTCCATATGCTTCATTCCTCACTTCAGTCCACTATCATCGCATGGCTAGTGTCCGTATACCTCAAAGACAGACAGTAGTCAGACGCCACTACGCCAGTCATCGCCGTGACCGGACAATACTTGGCGTCATAAGTTTCTTCACCCATTACACCGTCGACACGTCATGTCTCGTCATTCACTCACCTTGCAGGTTTTAAAAAACTTATGCCTCCCTCTATCAAATTGAAAAAGTTCATGAATTTTTTTTTGTTATTATATAAAATAGTAAAATGGTTAAATAAGACGCCACATTCAATTCATATTCATTGTTACTCATAACAATTCATTCGTATTCATTCTTTATCTGTATATTACCTGCGAATAGGACAATATTTTAATCATTATATAATTGTATTGTTATCGATCCGCAACAACGGTCTAAATTAATAAATCAATACGTAACTATTAAATAGTTGAAGAAAAATTTTTCTTCAAATGTACTTATTGTTACTATACAAATAGTGAATTAAAAATGTACTCATTTCATATTTTACTCTTACAATTTTATCATTGATTTATAACCATCTTCTTCCAAGTATCTAAATTCCTCCCGAGAGAGGAATTTCCTCCTCCCAACCCCGTTAGGAAACACTGAACTAATAGAACCGAAATCCAGCTGACCTTTACATCCTACGATACTTAGAAACAAAATTATATTTTCTTCTGAATCATTTTTCAGCTTAAAATAAAAAGTTTTTGTAATAACTTTCAATGAGTTTTTAATAAAAATGATTAATTTAATATAATTTAATTGAAAACATATAATATATACCTTTTATATGTATTAACCATAGCCAAAACTATTAAATAATGATATTATTAATATATATTACCTAATTCACCTAATATAGATAAAAAAAAAGTGGTATTTATAAAAATGTAAGTTATAAATAGACATATTAATATATTATAGGGACTATAATAATTATTCTAATGTCGAGTCGTTTTACTCGTACAAAACCAAGAATGTTTAAACTATACTCGTGTCTCTAAATTCACCAAATAATATAATTAGCAAAAATTGAGTTCTATATAATAGTCAACAACTGGGGTACCTATATTTTCATTGGATTACTCCTATGTTACGTTCATATTGAATATTAAAATCATCCAGTTGAATATTGAATAACCAAATTTATTTTTAAATTATTCATTATCATACACAATAAAATATTTTAACTAATTTTAAAATATTAATAGGTATACACATATCATATTATACATAATACAATATAAAACACTATTAATACTAAATAAGGTATATTGCATCCATGTATCTATAGAGTTTTGCAGAATAACTTAACTAATTAGTGGAATTTTTCAATCCGACAACATTTCTATTTAATAAAACAAAGATTTTCAATGCAAACAATCTTTTTTTAACAAATAAAATATTATTAGATTTAGATTGAATTAAAAACAAATAATTACCTTATTTGCGTGAAAATATTAGCAACCGGTGTTATTCAAACATTCAGTTAATATTTATATGTACCTATAATTTTTCTGATATTATTGATTGATTGAATTTACATATTAAGTTCGTGCTTATTAAATTTCATAAAATACTGAAAAATAAATGAAGACACGATTTTGTAAAACCACCTACTCTTTTTTTTTTATCGATTTAGAAAATGTATGCATTGTAAAAAAATAAATATCTTTAAAGCAGTATATAAGTGCAAAGACTGTACCAAAATATGTCACTTAAAGAAGAATTAGAACACATTAAGTCAACTATAATAAAGTTTTATAATAGAACTTTAATATAAAATAATATAATATAATACTATATAATTATATTATATATTATTATATAATTTAATATCTATTATAAGTATATTGTACATAGTTATTCATATTCCTCAATTGCCATGAATGGTCAGCCTTAATACTGAGTCAATGAGGGAAAACGCTGTAAACGATTTTGTTATTATTTTATCCGATAACTACTTTAAAATAATTTTTAGAAAAAATTATAGAGTTTATGCATAAGCAAATAAAAATGGAGTTGGTGTTGAGTGACTAATGACTGCAAAACCGAATGTATGCCTATATTAATTAAATACAGACTTGGGTAAAATACATTTTAAAAGTATTTTGAATACATATTCCAAATACTTTATAATAATATTTTTCGAATACTTTTTTTAGTAGATTTAGATTTCAATGACAAAAACATATTTTTTTTTCAATTCATTGTTTATAAATGAATATTATAATAATCTCGTTTTATTTATATAGTTATATACAAGTGCAAAAGCTTCAATAACGAAAAAAGTAGTACAATTATTTTTTAAGTGTGATTGGACGTTAAAAAAGTATTTCGAATACTGTATTCAAAATACCTGTAAGAAGTATTCAAAATACCGTATTGAATACTTAAAAAAAAAATATTCAGAATACTACCCAAGTCTGTTACTCTGTTATTATGTCGGTCATTTCCTCGAAATTATTACATTGTACCTACTTACGTTGGTCGTTAACGCATTATTTCGGGTATAGTATAAGTAGATAATTTTAATTTACTTATTTTTCGATTTAGAAATGCTCATCTATAAAGATATAAAAATTAAACTTAAATTAAGTTGTATTTTACGAGTAATTCATGATTATATACACATACAGCTAAAACCTATTTATGTATAATACATAATAATGTATAGGATCTTGCTTGAACGTTTATAACTTTGTAATGGTATTGTTTTCGTAATGGAATTGATTTTTTTTACGGTTTGTTTTTGAGTTTTAAGTAATGAAATTTCTCTGCAGCACTTTGAATTTATTATCTGAAAAAGAAAATATTTAAGTAAAAAATAATCATTTAAATACAAATTTATACCCACACACATAAGTAATAATTAAATATATATTGACTTTACTCACATAATATTACTATCATACAACGTCCATAGTATACCTACTTATTTGATAACTAACATTCTAGATCTAGACCATTGATTTGACTTTTCCAATATAAATTATCCAATAACTTTTCCAAAGGTTGTGCTGTACACAAACACAAAAAAAAACTAGACTAAACATTAAGCAAAAACATAATGCCGATTAATCAATGAGTAATTATCAATTAAAATTTTGACTTATATAATATAATTATGAAGTATCACGAATAAAAAGTAATTATTTTTTTTTCATCTGTCCAACGGAAACATATAACAAACTGCCGCGAATCAGATCGAAAAACTCGCGAACAATAAAAATGTCAATAATATGTGGTAAAATAACGCTCTGAATGTTGATTCGTGAGAGATCGCTGCTGGCTAGTATAATATTATTTTCTAATAATTATACGAGTATGTTACCCATAGTTTCAATAATAACAACGGTCGACTGCTCTGTCAATTGTTTCGTTGCGTGGAGGTAACATCGTTATAATTCACTCAGCAAATAAAAATCGAAAATGGGTAACACTATAATGAGGCAAACGGTTTTCCGAAAATCTTGGTGGACTAACGGTTGCGGCGGAGATGTCCCCGCTTTATCGAGTACCGTCGAAGTCCAGACTGACCCGCCGCCGCTAGAAGAACGGCGCGAGCATCGTGCCTTTGTGAAGGAGCTGAATTCTAGCGGCGGCGGCGATGGCTTGGGATCGGTCGAGGACTACGAACTAGACAACGCGGCCGGCCACCAGCTAGTTGGACGCTTTTTAACCAAATGGTACAACGAGCCACACGACGTCTGGCGTTTTTACGCTAAGAACGCGCTCTGTACTTTAGACATGGATGGGAAGCGGTACGTTGCAACGGGAATATCCGAAATCCGGAAACTGTTTGATGAGGTGGCGGCACCGGAGACCGGCACTATCGAGGACGACGACGGTGATTGTCGATCGCTGTTCGTCCAGTCGATAGTGACGGTCCGGTGTCCGTCTGGCCAGCTGCTTATCGTGGCATCAACCGAGTGGTTTACACAAACTTTCATCGTCGAATATACCACGCCCGACCCGGCGGTGGCCGGAGTCGCTTCCATGGCCGTAGTCACTTCCGTGATGACAGTAAAACGAGTTGGAGTCTATCCGCAGGATATGCCAAGGACGCCATCGATCCGCAGGCGCCGCAGACGCCGCGGCCGTCGAGGCAAAAACGCTGAGTCGCAGGGCGCAAACGCAGACGCCACAGTAGCCTCCACCGCCACCGGGGGAGTGGAGACGACCGGAGGCGTGATCTGACGTAGGTCATCATCAACTCGATTTACATTTCAATAGTTTTCTTTTCAACTAACATTTTTGAGTTTTATTCAACCCGAAAGTACGTTTTTTTTCAATACTCAATCAATTAATTTGTGTACACATGAACAAGCAGGTTGTCTGTATTAATTTTTCATTTTTTATGCATTTATGCTGATGCGGTTTTGATGGGTTTGAGACGTTTAGTCGTTTAGTGCTATTTACTTTTCAGTTATAACTTGTTATAACTAAAAATAAAATGGTATAATTCAGGTTAATTAATTTGTGTACACATAAACAGGTTGTCTGTATTAATTTTTCATTTTTTATGCATTTATGCTGATGCGGTTTTGATGGGTTTGAGACGTTTAGTCGTTTAGTGCTATTTACTTTTCAGTTATAACTTGGTATAACTAAAAATAAAATGGTATAATTCAGGTATGACAAGATACAAATATAATAACATCGAAGAAAATCTCACTGGTTCACAAAATGAGTCGTGAGAATAATTGAAAAATTACGTACTTGATATTTGTCTTTGCCAGAAAATAAAAAACTGTTTATAACTTTTCAGTTAACTCAAAATCTACATTATGTTTATAATTATTAATAAAGACTACAAATTTAATACGATTAACTGTTTTTTTTTTTTGAGAGTGAGAGAGAGAGTGAGAGAGAGAGAGAGGGTGGGGTGGTAAAAATATGTTACCAGGGGCGCAAATTTTCCAAATGTGCCCTTGGTTATGTATTATGTAATATGTATACATACATTTTTCATCTCTTTACTAAACAATAACTTTTTACATTCTATTTTATTTTAAACTGATAGATAACTCATTTAACACCATCTTCTGGTTGGAAGTTTTAAAAAGGATAATTAATTAGACACAAAAATTATGAAGGATCTAACATTTATATGTTATTTATATGTACAGCTACAGTGAAGTTTGTATAAAATGACTATCTTCAAAGATTACTCTGAAAACTTTATTTCTTTAATTAGAATGTACAGTTAGAAAATATGTTATGGTTTCTTTATATGTTATAACATTTTTTATTTATACATATACACATTTTAATAATTCAAATGTTAGGAATTTATTGCTCTGAAAATACAGACTGAACACATAATTAATCATCATTTATATAATATGATAGGAATCTTGTTTCCACTTTTTTTAAATTATATTTTCCATTTATATTATTTTATTTTTCATTTACCCCACGAATACTTTCTATAAATATCAATAATAAATTTTTATTGCTTAAATAACTTTATAATTTATTTAAAATTAATTTTGTTGAGCGTAAACATAGCAATAGTGTTTTTTATACTGTATTTGGTCAAACTGTATAAGTGTAAGACACGAAAAAGGTATAATAATATGAATAATAATTTATAAGGCTACAAACTACAAAGACGTAAACCCTTTTGGGGTTGGTGTCCTCAGACATATTATGGTCAATAAAAATCGTTAAGGTTACATGCATATTGAGTATTAAGGATATAAAAACATATTTAATATGAAATGTTACGTCATAGTAGCATGGTTGTATAATATAAATATACAATATTGTATTGTCGCATAATCGGACTAAGTAAACTAGATAACTTTAGATATCGATCATTATAAAGTGGCAAACCATTTTTTACTGTAAAATTCATATGATAGTTTTTCAAGACATGATTTATTTTAATCAAAAAAATATTTTAAGATTTATATTACTCTACAAAATAATTAATACCTTTAAATAAATGTACCTAATCAAAAATAAATTGTAGGGGAAAGATTTTTAAAAATGTCTGAAGTAGATATATTTAATAATATATATACTCGTATTAAATACGAATTTAATAAAAAATAAATTTAAACGGTAATTGTTGGACAGATAATCAAATTATAATCGTACAACATAATTTATTTTCTCACTTTCTCAGTAAATCCAATTTAAAATGTTTTAAACTGATTGCTGTTAACGAAGAATTGATTTAATTGACAATATTGAATTGAAGACTTTAAAGATAGTAACCATAAAAATAGATGATGTACTTACTTTGTATTTCAATAACTTTTTTTTTCATCTCGATTAATGTTCATTGACAGCGTAACAAATGAACTAACCTATATGTTCTAGTCATTGAACTGTACGCACCTAATTCAAAATCAAGCGTAGCACTGTTAGGTATATTATACTGTAGTCAATTTTGCAACGTTATCGTATTAGGATTCTTAAAATTATAATCAAAGTTTTGTACATAATTTGTGCGATTCTTCTATAGTTTTTTAATCTCATATAAACCAAACATTATAATAAATACAGATATGAGTTAAGATAAACAATGTGAGTATTTGATCAAGATTAAAAAAAGAAAAAGAAATCATATTTTCAGTCTTGTTCTAGCGCTATTTGATTTAAGGGATGTAAGGGATGTCGAATCGAATTTTTATGCTCTATAAATACATATTTGTTCAGTATTTTCTATGGCACGTCAATTACCAAATTGCTATTTGGGGGTTATAGGTTAAGTAACGTTTCAAGGTCTCCGTACAATAATATACGTCAATAATCATTTCTAACTTTAATATAGTTATAAGACCTTATGTTTTTCGCTCAACAAATAATAATAATAGTAAATATTTTAATAGCTATAGTTACTTAGTATTCTATAAGAATTAAGATCAAGAATATAATATATATATATATATATATATCATATTTTATTTTATTTCAAGTGGCCTATAGTTAATATTATTAACTATCTTTATTCTATAGTATAAAATTTTACAAAAAATGTGTTTTTAAAATAAATATATTATTTTTTTTTAGGATTATACATGTTATGATGATATACGAGTACACATGTCAAGTTCTAATAGTTCTTTAGACTTAATACATTCAAATGGTATAACTAATGATTAGTAAACAATGGAATAAAAGAAATACAATATTCACATATAATGTTTTTTTATTTAATTCATACACATTTCAAAAAAAAAATCACAACTCAAAATAATAGGTTAAACGTTCCTAAATCGAAACTTAATATATAAAACATACTAAATATTAAACATAGATGTTAAGTATAAAATTTTTAAAAAACAATACGTTAAAATAACTTAATAATTATATTATATTATAAAACTTAAATAACAAACAAAATTGTTTTAGATATAATCAATACTACCCATTTCAAACATCAGACAAACAGATGTACAACACACACATATTTTGTTAATATATATATAGGTGTATATTATAGTTGTAGCATAGGTATTGATGTATTTTTAATATTTAATTCAACATAAATTATTTTTTCGTCAAAAATTTAAAATAATCTGAATACTTTTGACATGTATTACACAAAAATACGGCGTATATATTAAATTATTAGTTTTGAAAATTTAGTAATATTAAGTTTTAATGGGATTTATGTATTAACAATTTTAATAATAAAAGCACACAGAACTATCTTATACGTTCAAATACTTTTATTACATAATAACTTATAATACCTAGTACGTAATTTGATCCCTAACATAATATATCTCACTATTATTGATTAGTCTAACGATAATAATATAGTTCTTATACATTTTCATGGGGGAAACTACTGCAACACGTATAATAATTATAGTATTGAAATATTTTGTAGATACTAGACTAGATTTTAAAATTTATAAAATAATAATAGTAAAAAGTGAGTATAAATATAAATATATTGTTTAAAACATATTATGTCTTCTGATCATGGAAAACAAAGGGATTAGAGTAGTTGGTCATCGATTACGTAAATATAAGTACCTAGTGAATAAACAAAAAAAAAAGTCAATTAACAAAAAAAAAAAAAATGAGAAAACAAATTTATATTTGATAATATGAAGCTGTCATTAATATGATAAATATATAATACATGACTATGTATTTGTGTATATTTGTGTATATTTTTTAACCTCATCTCGTCTGCGATAGATCAATATATTTTATCGTTTGAAAATGTTTATAATTTTATATTTAAAAATGATATAGGTAATAGGCACTTGATCGGTTTAAAATGATTCTCAGTAAATACACTGCAATTAGGAAAATCACACATTATGTGGCTCGGAAATATATTATTAGGATCAGAACGTATAATATTACAAACGATTCCCCAGACGATCATATATTATATAAATAACAGAGTTGTGCTAGTTATCTCCATTGGTTTAGAACAAAATTTTACATTTCCAGTAAAATATTCATATAACTCAGCCATTCTGATAGTTAATAAAAATATAATAAAAAATATTTTATTATATTTTGAGATCAGTTTTGTCAAGAACAAGTGGAAAAGTTTGTTTTTTTTCACAGGAACTTTAATGATAAAAATAAAAATACAAAATACAAAAAAATAGGTAGGTATAGTTGAAAAAAAAAATCGAGTCGATGACAAAAATAAAATGGAAGTTTTTTTTTTAAATTGCTATAACATAAACCGATGGATTTAGAGTAACTACTCTCTCTAAGTTTATTTTTTTTCGATTTTTTTTTTTTTTTTTTTGAGACCAGTTTATTTTTAAGTACAATAATTTGAAGTAGCACTATTTTAAATATAAAAAGTAATAACTTATTTTAAATACTACCATTAACAGCATATTGGATATATATGGATAATTATTTTGGCTTTAAATACAATAACTACTTATACGCTAAAGCCAAAGTACAATATTACCTATTTATTTCTTATTACCAGAGCGATGTATATACAATATACATGCACTATTACATGATATACATTAGTATTTAGAAAAGATGAATTTAATAACGATACTTCAGTAATAAAAATGTCAGATGACGTAGATACGTACTACGCCGCTCTGTGATAAAAATAAAAGCTAACCATCGAATGGGACACTCTGTAACCTGTACACGAAAATAACATTTATATCGATAATTATTGTATTATAATTTATAAACTTAACTATGAAAATACTGTACTTAACATCCAATTAATAGAATATTTAAAATAATTTTTTACGAGTTAAAATCGACAGATAAAAAGTGTGTTAATTTTATATGTTATATGTTATTAAATTGATCTACATAATAGTGATATTATAAATTATTATGGTGTATATTATAAGAACTGATAGATGATTGTAAGCAGTACGATTATTATTATTTTTTTTTATCAAGAATTTTAGTTTCTTTTTTTTATTAATGGGTTAGTAGGTTTTTTTGGTTAGCCTTAATACATCTTAAATAATTTTGAATAACATAAAAATATTTTTTTCTCAAAATGTATAGGATCGGATCAATTTGTAAAAGAAAAATAAATATTCAATTAAAAATACAATTGAAATTAATTTTAAGAAAATAATATTTAAAACGAAACCCTGCGTTAATTTATAGAATATATAATTTATATTTTTAGTACTTTGACATTGAATTATATTGTATAATAATACAAATAGCTCATTATTATAATAAATTGATCGAAATAAAATAAATGAATTTATATTATTCTATCTATATTATTATTTGTACAATGCAAGAATTTACATTTTTTTTTCACTATTTCGTAATATTATCAATAAACCTATAAATCTATTTTTGTGGTCATAATAATAATAAATATAATATATATCGAATAAAAAGTTTTGAAAGATGATATACATCTCTAATTTTGTGTGTGTGTTTTTTTTAATCGATTTACAGTGCTGACCATATTATTTATTACTCTTATATACGATCACGTTATCACATAAATACTTAACATTATAAATAGGTACATCATTAGTTAATTACTACTACATCAATAATTATTTTAATAAGACCGTAAGCTAATCATCTAACGTTAACTTCGGTGTACCTATTAATTGAGATTTTCCTCCGTCGTTTACCGTTGATCGCTTGGGCATGCATATCCAGCGGAGCTAGGTCGATGGCGAAAATATTATGACAAGCGTGAATATAATGTTATTCACCTTCGTTGTGGCCATAACTGTGCGGCAACATATTTTGTCGCGGTTATACGGTGAACATTTTGTTGGCAATATCAACAACAGATTGTCCGGAAAAACGTCAAACTTTTCGAGATTGGATTAATAATAATAATAAAAAAAAAGAGAGAGTGAATTTCGGCGTAGTTGGATAGGCGGAGGAGAATGGATATGGAAAAACAAAGAGAATTTGACGAGAGAAACGCATGACGGGAAAGACAAAGAGATAGAGAGATAGCTTGAAAGACGATAGGAGTTCATTTCTTCGGCGGACTCTCCCAGCCGTTTTCTTTGATCATGTGTGCCATTTCGATTATGTACTTGCCCTCCTTATATTTCTGGCTGGATTCAAACGCGTGTTCCTGTAACACACGCAAGCACCAAAATAATAATGTATATTTGATTTTTAGTAGTATGCATGTATATTATTTGTAGGCGTTACGAATAACCTCATACATACTACAGTATATTTTCAGGGAAAATATAATAATAGTTTAAGCAAGAACAAGAACAAAAGAAAAAAACAAAACCAGCGTGGTTGTATAGCCTACCTATATCTGTTTTTTTTTTGTCAAAGAACACTTATTATTTCAAAAATTTAAATTATTTTAAAAATAATTCTAAGTTATTGTAAAATAACAACACCTATTCCTAAAATTTATAATTTAGTGTATCATTATAACCTCTTATTTTTTCCTACTTTTTTGTATTACGACATGCATTTTCTAATGTCTTATTTTGAAGTTCCAACTTTACTAAATAGTAAGTCCTCTGGGAAAATTCTCTCTAGTTTCTATAGCATTACACCTATAGAATATATAATTATTTATTAGTAAGATATTATGTATAAAGTTCTATGAAAATTGATTTGATTCACGAATTATAATTATTAATATTATTATTTTTACGGGGAAATTGTATTCATAAACATATTGGATCAAGTTCAGTGAAATTCATAGAAATTCAAATACCCGTAGTTCGCAGAATAACGAGGCAAAAGAAAATATCAAATACAAATTAAGCTGAACAACATAATGGATATTTAATTTTTTATTTTATAAAACGTTTTAAAAAGTTAAAAACTCTTATGATAATACTATTATATTGAATTATTTTTAAAATTTCAATTGTATTTTTTAAGCTTATTCTTGTAAATATTACACTATTGCGTTGTTCACGGTACATGACATTTAATAATAAATACAGTAGGTGTATACTCACGTATTTCCAACCCAGGGTGGTCTTACAGCATTCACAATATATATCGGCGACTGCATGTAGTCCGGTCAACAAAATCCTTTCTTCTGCTGGACCGCATCCAACGTTTACACTAAGGGAGAACGAATAAGTTAATATTTACGTTACATTAGAATACGACGGAAAAAACCTAACGGGTATCATTAAATAAAACGTAGGAACGTAAAAATTATACATTATTTTATATATACATATATCTACGAAATTACAGATTGACTCGCCGCTAACAAAATAATAATTGTATTCTACTATTTCGAGTCCCAAAAAAGATGACGTTACGAAATTACAAAATTTATAACTTACACAGAATTGAAAAGGTATGCTCTTCCTTGACTGCCTTGAAAAGACTGAAACAATAAAATAAATTATTATAAAACGATATTATTTATCAAAAAACAAAATCGACTAAAATGCTAGGTAACTAATAATTTATAATGTATATTGTTGAAAATATATACAAATATTATATAATATGTATTTTATATTCAATTAATTATTAAGTATCTATTATAGTGATTCAATACTGTAATACATTTTTAAATCATTTCCATAATATTGATATTGTGTAGAATCAAACGTTAAAAATCTAAATATATTTGGTTTCACATATTTATGATGTAATTAAATGACATCTACATAAAATTTCGGTTAAATAATTTATTTGAATTGTTTTTAAATTATTGGTTATTTAAAAATTAGTTAAAAAGTTTAAAAATTAAACTGTGAATTATACCATACTATTAAATTTATACAGAATATTAAATTTATTGTAGTCTGTTATTGGTGTTACAACTTACAAATTTACGAATACTAAATAATTACTTAGGTATATAGTATATAGTATAGTATATATATATATATAGTATACAGTATACACTATAAACCAAAATTATTTTACATGTTGGTTTTTTTCTTTCATATTAAAATAACAAAATAATCCAAATAATGTTCATGCGTATAAAATATACTATTGCCTACAATAGACGATCATCGAATATAAACGAGCAATCCATATCTATTAGGTATTGTACGCTGTACACTGTACAGACATTATATTGGTTTCTAATCTAATTGCAGTAAATCGAAATTTTAAATCAAAAATAATGTTTCGTGTTTTATTTTATAACAAATCAATTTTAAGGTCGATCCGACAGGATCGTTAACCTCGTCACTCATGATTATGTCAATAGTTTAAAAAAAACCATTTTATTGCATTTATAAATGTCGATAAGAATATAGAAAGAGGTAATTAAAAATAAAAAATACTGATTATTTTTTATTTATTTGCCATCGAAACGTGACATCATATCCGATAACCATAATATTATACAATTCGGTACGATTAATGTAGGTTATATAATATTATATTGACATTTTCTGTATAAATATATGTACTGATAGCACTGTATAGTGCAAAAGCAGCTAACGAATAACTATAATATAAATTTAAATTTCCCGTGCGCTTTTGATTGAAGAATTAACGATTCGTGTGATGTATAAGACTTTCGAAGTAAAAATAAATGGAGCAAGTAAAATAATAATAAAAAATAAATAAATGACAAAACCTGATACCAACTAAGATAAAATGACTGTAAAAGTAATCAACAATATAAATGGGTGTGATTTCATTTATAAAATAATTTGCTATTGTTATACGCAACGAGTAACAGAAAATATAGGATGTTAAAAACTTGATACTATATACTTAGCTATTAGTTAGTATAATAAAACCTATAGTTTATAATTCTACAAAATCATTTTTAATGTATTAAAAAAAAATTTGAATTCATTAAAATGTCTGTAATGCACTTTTGTATTTGTAGTATGGCTCCCGTTAAAGGTGAATAGATAGTAGGTACCTATGTAAGATGGGTTTGTTGTTTGTTCACACACTTTCCAGTAATCGTTGTGGATTAAAATAAGTGTCGTAGAATTTACGACGTGTTATCATTGTAAAATAAAAATGTAAGAATTTTACAAGCAAGATATAATGTTTTATTTAAAGCATTTCAATCAAAATGATGTATGTGATTGGAAGATAATAGTACCTAATTGATTATATTATAGAAAACAAGAGACGGTATTTAAAAGAAAAATTATGCATAGATATAGAGATGAAAAGTCGCTGGAAATTTTCCATTAAAATATTATAATTAGTAGTCGTGACAATTAATTAATTTAAAAATATGTATTACTTTTCCTATTTCATAACAAACCGAACTCAAAATTATACGTTTTCAAGTGGCTTAGGAATAATTAATATACAGCGCGTGGTTAATAACGAATGTAGACGAATTAGTTTTTTTTTTCGAGCTCATATCTGTATCTACACCTATTATACCTATACTGACCACAACCGTTAACAACAACTCTCGATGAGTTATTATACACTATTGATTTTTGGTTTGGAGATAGGTAGTTATTTTAGTGAACCAGGTAGAAAAAAAACTATAGGTACACACTTATAATACTTACAATACGCATACGCAGTACGGGTTTTGGGTTGATACGTAGGAAAAAAATAATCAAATTTACGTTATTATAATATACATAGTACATATTAAAAAATTAAGCCCCATTTTACGTCGTGTTCAATAGAGTCTGCGACGTATTGAGGTAAACGTATAATAATTATTTACATAATATGACTTCGCACTGTTGCGGTGACCACAAATGTTTCGGATGGTTTTGCCGTTTTACGATCTCGTTTAGTGTAACCTGGTAAGGGGAACCTTGCAGGTAACAAACGTTACAATTTATATAAGAAAATGGTAAATCATGGCATACAGTTATGAACGTGAATCGCTATAAAACGCTACTCCCGATGGCCGATTGTACGGGCGAGCGACATCATAATTAATTATTGGATACGTAGGTCTATTGTGGTATATATCTATCCGACCACGGTGGTGAACCATTTATAATACATTATATTTTGTACCTATTATGATATAATAACTAATAAGTAATAACGCGTAACGATGCGTGACAAAATCAACGAAGACAGATCGCGGGAACCGGGCACGACGAATTACCAAGCGATCGGTTTTTGAGCGCTTCAAACTGATATTATTTATAGTAAATTTATCATAATATACAAAATAAAATAACAATATAACATTGTTTAAGCTTTAAATTAATTTAAAACGTTTGCCACGTCTCGCAGCCCTTCTACTGTAGGTCACGCACCAGACGGCCCAACATCGTTCTCGGCTGCTGCTGCTGGTGTATAGGCTCTTTCAGATTCAGATTACATAGAAAAAAATAGATTTAATCTCAGATGATAGTCCCATTCGGATATTCTTATACCCATTCAATATCGATATCATATATTTTTAATCTATGATATCATGATAATATTTATCATATTTTATTTAAACACGTGTAGCTTATTAACTTTTAACAATAGGCTTATTATAAATTATAACACTATAGGTACGCCCTAAATTTTTGGAAAAAAACAAGTGGGCAAACGTGTGTTTAAAAATATGATCAAACAGGTTACACGCCTTCATAAAAATGATTAGAATATAATATGATACCAAATTATCATTAGCCGTTATTGTTATAATATAATATGGGACGTGCACGAAATCTAGAAGAACCTACAATTGTGTACACCGTTTTTAATTTAGATCAGTTTTGAACGAAAGTAAGCGTAACAGACGAAATACAGTCGACTCTCGATATCACGAGACATGAATAAAAAAAAACCGTTCATAACACCGAATCATTGAATTTTTTTGAACATTTCAAAAACTTAAATGTTTTTCCTCCTCGAACTTCGAGTTACCGAAAATCGTTAGAACTATAATAATATATTAAGTCGAGAGAAGATCACAATTCATAAAACGCACTAGACGCGGTACCTATATAATATATAATATATCATTATGATACTATTCTCATCGCGTAGCATTATTATTGTATACGACGCACTACAACAGCTACTGTATAATATTATATTTTATTACACGATAACAAATAACACACAAAAACAGTTTTGTCGTCGGTTATTGTTATAAAACTATGTTATTTTTATATTCTTAAGTGGAAGAATAATATTTTCGATTTGCGTGGACGGAGGATTTAGAGGTCGACGAGTTTAATAAAACGGGGTTAAGTGGTTGTTTGGGGAACAGCTGCAAGTGCATACTCCAGATTACGAGAATGTCGAGTAGGTTAGTATAAGTGTAAAATTATGATATTTTAATAATATTTTGTACTGCCTATCAACTATCACAATATTTTGCGTATGTGTGTGCACTTACCTATACAGTATATACATAATATAGGCGACAACTGAGTGTCAATATTACGTATGGCATGTTGTATACGAGTAGTACGCGCTAGAAAAAAAGATTAAAAACGAACCTAATCAATATCGGATACAGTAATATATAATTATTGTAAATGGTGCATAATACAATACACATGCATAATAATACAATATATTATAATTGAATAATAATTAAGTCTGTTAGATAAACTTTTGGACGGATTTATAATATTTTGTTATTAGCTGGCCGCGGAACGAGGGACCTGTGAACCGAAATGATTAGATTGCGGTCGTGTAGACTGTAGAATATTAATCGATGTACAAAGAGAATTTCTTAATGCCCAGTATTAAGTACATTATCATTATCAATTAGTATGGTTATTACTGTTATCATCATGGTTAGGCTTAACTGGCGGACGAACGAGTGGTATGCGAACAAATCAGCCATAATGACCATTATGTTCAATACGGAGATTAGATAGAACACAATAATATACGCGTTGAGTTATTAACATGACACGAAATGAAAACAAATACAAGACAATTTGCTGTTAAAAAAAATATAGAAATTGTATTTTATAATTTTTTTTTTTTTTAAATATTACGCGTCGGTCATTTTTAAAATGTGATATATTGATATAATACAGCCATGACAAATGTAGTTAAAATTTGTCATAATCAATATGTTATTATATTTCTTATTTTCAACAATGCCGTTTTAATTGATTAATAAATACATAAATTCATTATATTTAATGATGTGTATGTTGTAATTTAATAGTGTCGTATGTTATTATATCTATTTTTAGAATATTTTTGTACTTGTTTTAAATAAATAATAAAAATCATAAATATTACATTAAATAAGTACATATTAATTCTTGTAAAAATAATGAGTAATTTGTTTTCATTAAAAATGTAATATAATTTAGTATTTATAAATAAAATATACAAGCGCATTCATGACTGTATACAGTTATAAGTATAGATACTGGTACTAGTCTATAATATTTTATTTGGTAAAAGTATATAACACATCAATAAAATGTATTTACTCTGTAAAGTGAATGTGGACATAATTAATTTATAGATCAGACAAAAAATGTATTTCATTATAAAAGAATAAACGTACCTACATTTTGGAAATATATCCAACACTATTAACGCTAATGTTCTATATACACGCAAAAGTAGTCGTACGATTTAAAACAATATTATATAAACATCATTGCTACCTATAGTTCTACACTACTATAGGTTGATAATTTTGGTAAATAAATTTGATACACGCCAATGTTATACGCTATTATATGTATATATATATATATTATATTTGTGTTGTATATTCTGTTAATGTTACCAGTGTTTTGTCAATTAAATTGATAGCACATGGCTTATATTAAATAAATAATACGATAATAACAATTAATACACTATAATACGGTTTGTATTATTATTATAATTATTTGAACTTGTAAATCGCAATAATTTATTTTTTTTTATTAAAATAATTATTCTGTGTGTGTAAATGGGGAAAAAACATGTCATACTGTTTGTATATGTGAAATATAAATTCAGTGTTTAGGCTTATCTCAGTAATGATTGCGGTGGTATATATTATATACTATTAATCTGCGGCCAAGACTTATCTTTACAAACTAAATAATATACTACGTAAAAATCTACGCAGCGAGAGAACTTGACGAACTTGAGTAATTTATATTGTCCACGTGCGCACACTACAATAAACTATTATTATAATAGACGCGAATGTTTAATGTGATATTATTTCAATAATACGCAAGTGTGCACTATACAGTGATAATATTTACTATATTACCTATATATAGTATAAGCGCAACTAGGTCCCAGCTTTGCTTAGGACTCTCAAATGACTTGTCTAATTATATACATAATATATATATGTATATTATAATTCCTAATCCTAAATGTGACATTGTGACGAACAAAAAAATCGATTACAGAGTAAATAGCATGAGTGCATGACACAAGAACGATTCTCAAACTTATCGTTACCACTGTTAAATACTTAAAAAGATTTAACAAATTAATTCAAAACCGAAGATATTATTAATAAATGTGTAGTAAAAGTCAGTACTAAGGAGAAGTGTTTTAATATAGATAGTTATCCATTAGTTATTATTTTTCTTTTATTTAAATGATTATTGATTATTAAAAATTCTACGAAAAGGAAAAGTAATTTGTATCGCAAGCTTTGCGTAATTTTAGCACTCCCAAAATGTAAGATATAGTTGCACACTTGTGCCCATGAAATCATGATACATAGCAATTTAATAATAATTATTACATAGTATAGGTGTTCCACTACTCAGCAATTCTCGTCGAATCGCCTTTTGCGAGTCGGTACTTAGTGTTCATTGTTAAAAATATTGCGTCGTTTTTATACACACACACATAAATATATATTATATATACACATAATATGTAAAATACTTCGTATATCAATGGAGAGAGGTTTAACGGAGGCAGGCCAGTTGGTAAAAAATCGCTTTGTTGGTGCAAGCTTTGTTTGTAATATGACGATAAACGCGCATGCTATACAATGCAGTGCCGGGCTGCACATGCACATTTTTATTTCGTTTTTATATTATATTATGTTTACATAACTGCATTGAAAACACAATAAACTATATGAATTATACTTTTTACTACATATTTTGACGTTGCAGAGGTTATTATATTTTTGGTTGTCCGTTCAACGTGTCACTACGTATAAGTAATTAATAAATAATATAATGCATTAAAATGCAGTGTGACGTAATATGAATACATGATTAGGTACAGAGTATAGATGAGAACAATAAGAGACAATGTAGAATTGTGTTTCCTATAGTTACTTTTAAATTAATTATTCTTTATAATATACCTAATAGGGATGTTTGTAGTTTTGTACCTATGCCAAATGTGTCTCATTAGTCATTATATTTTAAGAATATATTATTTTGTATTCATAATATAGTATATACTACAAAACCTATCATTCGCAATATTATTCAAGCGATAAAAAATAACTATATAAATGAAAATATAAAATTTTATCGGTTACCAGTGCGTAGTAGTGTGATATGAAATACGCGTAAAACACTTTAGTGTTTACCAATTAAAAGTAGTTGTTTTGAAAACTATATAACAGATCCAGGAAATGTTTAAAATTTATAAACAGGGCTGAACAGTTCAATTCGAAAACGTCTCTTCGGTTAAACGGGAGCCCTGTGGTACGATCGAGAAACCACTTTAGGACGCGGTGTAAAAATATATATGGCCAATATATGATTGTGCAACGATCACAAGAGCGAGCACATGGTTTTCGTCGACTTGGCAAAAAATCAAAATACTGTGTACGGATTTTTTTTTAAAATTTTGTTTCTAAATTCGAAGCGTGTCGAACAATAATAATAACACACACTCGTACACGACATGTACATAATATATAATATATATATATATATATATATATAAAATACGTCGCGCAACGACCTCTGTTTCGATAATAGTGGCTCGCGGCCGAGCTGCGGTGGGTGCGGGTAACACGGTGTACCGTACTGGTAACAACTGCGCAGATACAAACAAGCCGCCATCGATAAACCGAACAAAAACATCAACACGGGAAGTTTCGCGTGTTGTGATGACGTCACGCGTTCGGCTGTTTTTCGCGGGTCTTATGCGTACGACGAGTATACAGGGCGCAATCCAACAGCCATTTGACCTTTGCGCACATACTAATGTACATTGTAACGGTTCGTGTCAGGGATAGGAGGATCCAACTACACGCAGAGGAAAATAAACATACATTTTTATATTGCAAAATCAATACGTATAGGAAAAGTGCAGAAAATCGAAATCATATAGTATTATACATTGTGCGTATAATATAATATTTTGTAACTACTAACTTATAATGTTTAAATATAAATACATATAACATGATATCCAACCGACCGGGTTTGAATAATATTGTATCTCTCGATTTTGTTTCATAATAACGAAACTATATAAGCTTATTATTATTATCCAAAAATTCCAAAAGGTAAACATCCACTGGCGTTGTGCAGGGTGTTTCGCCAAGCGCACGCTCACTCCCATTTTTTCATTCAATAATATTATATTTATTCCGATTCTAATTTTTTCTATATTTATTCAGTTACTACAATTTTTATTTGAAGTCCGTAAAATTATTGTTTAAAAAAGATTTTACCACCACAGAACACTTCATAAGTAAACCTAATCTCAAGAATTTTTTTGTAAATACGATCTATAAGGATATTTAAAATTAGAATTAGGATTTCTAAAAATTAGAATTTGAATACATTCATTATTAATGAAAAATGGTAGTAAGCATGCTTGATGATTCACTCTGTATATAGCGCACAGCGTTTTACCAACATTATGTATGAGAGAAATGCGAAATAATTTCCCAGGAAAATTCCGTGTGCATTTTCGACGACTTTTTTTTCTTTGAACATTAGAGTTTTTGCTGAATCTAAACAAGACCAATATAGTTAACATTTATCAACTAATATACTAAAAAAAGTATGCAGATACTAATTTATTTTTGAGATAATATTCTTGACAGCTGGCTTCACAGAAACTTTCAAAGTATCTATAATTATATCTTTAGAGTTTTGGTGCATGTAAGTGATAAAGTTTGAAAAGTTAATTAAAACGTCAAATAATTTTGTTATACAAACAAAAAGTAGAGTACACGTATTTAATGAATTTTAGACGAATGTTTGAAAGGTTTATAATAAATAAAAATAGGTTAACTACAACCGCATATTTCTTTAAACACTTTGCTGATATTATAGCGTATTATAGAGTACTGATTTTGTTTACTACATAGTGTGAATACAGTGCCTCCTCCAGTATGAAGTCCTCGCGGGGTTTGACCTGTTTCTTGGGTTTATTTTTAAAAGCCAGCATGAGCCGTTGTATCAAAATGCCAGTAGTCCTTGACACATAGCTTAATATATTTGTTTATAATTACTCTTTGAATAAAAACTTAGTGACACAATAATTAGACCGAAAGTTATTTGTAACTTAAATAAATAAGTAATATATTTGTGATTTAATAAGAAAATTCGAATAAAAGTCTTAGATTATTAAAAAAAAAAATTGATACGAGATAAGAGTATAGAAATGAGACGTGAGTACATGTCTACATTATCCTAAAAACACACAAACAATAGTTATCTGCAGACTATATAATATTACAAAATATGGGACACGTACAATAAACAATGTAGCTACATGAAAATAGCACAACGGATCGAATTATATTAATAGAGAAACTCGAAAGGTATTCTAACAGGATAATAATATATTGTTGTAAAATATGAAATCAGAATTTTAATATTTTTGTAACTTTTGAATTTGAATCTACGATGGAAATAATTTAGGTAATTATTCATTCATTAACATTTATTGATTTTATACATATTTTAATATAGCTATTCTGAATTTGGTAGCTAGTTAATTTATTAATATAATTATTATAAGTAAAAATGGTAATCAGATATAATATCATAATATCACATACATAATATTATATATACATTTTTATATTATCTGACACATACTGAATCAACTTAAAACTTTATTTTAATTTATTAGCGTAAATTATACCAATTAAGTATATTTATTATCTTTTTTTTTTTTTTAAATTTTACTGGTTATAAATTATGATAATTGTTTTTGCTATAGCAGTATAGTAGAACTATACAATAATTTAATTATATTGATAGAGATTATTTTGAATTTCAAATGGTATATGCATGGTTATTATTTCATACACATAATATAGAGTAACAAATAAAATTAAATAATAATATCAATTATATAATATTATATAATATTATAAAGACAGTAAACATATCAATAATAATATGTGTTTAACTTTTCAAACAAAATATGCAAATAAATGCGATAATATTTTCTAATAAATTCGTTAACGGTTTACTCAATGTATTTCAAGTATTTAAATGTTTATGCACGTGGCTAGTAGAATATTTGTATACTGGAATAGTATGTACAAGTGATTTGAAGTCATGTTGATGTTTAATTTATTCGTACACGTAAATCTGATAACTATGTATATCTAACTAGGTATATCGAATCTCTGTTTAAAATCAAAATTATATAGAGTAATATCGAATAATCATAATATCATACTATACTATCTATATCATCCGGATTATAATAACCTATATACTAGCCATATTTTAGGCAAACGCGTATTATTGTTGTACATGCGTATATATGCCGTAAATATCAAAATGGCCAGAGTCCAAGGATATATTATAATAATATGAAATGGATACATTTTTTTACTCATATTTTTCTTAGTGAAAAATACATAAAATAAATATAGACGAGCAAAATGAGCAGCGGTATATTTTTTTAGACGATAATCGAGTTTTGTAAACGGGAATTCATCCCTTTGACAAGAAAAAGTGTCATGTCGCACGTGATAAAATTTTAAAATGAGGATATTGTTGATGCGATAAACAGCGAAAAAAATCCGGTGTCAAAATAAAGTAACTTATATAATTTATGGTCGAACAGAAACCTACAACTATATCTTTCGGATATAGGTCAAACTAAATTGCTATAATAGTACATTTATTTGCAAATAATTTATGGAGTTGAGCTACTCGTGATATATAATAATCATTTATACAATTTGTATGACGTATTGAAAACGCAAGTCATACATAATGTTCCATGAAAATTTAATATATCTTCGTACAAGTTATAATAGATAAATTTAAATTAATTGTTTTCTATTTTTTTTTTTTTTTACTACAATCATTATTATAAATGCACTTTTTTAAATACGCACTAAAGTTTTAATGTACAACCAAATATGGCATATAGATTTTTTTCAGTCGACAAAAATACTGAACTCGAAAACACTCAGTTGTTACTTGCTTGTTATCTGCAAAAGGATCTCAAGTGCAATACACTGGTGCGCGTTCTTTTTTTTTTTAATACGCAAAAACGATTTTTAAAAAGTATAATGTATATTTATATTGTTCGGTTAAGAAATAAATACTTGATGTTAAAACACAATATTCATGAAAGTTAAAGAAAAATGCTGTATAAAATATATGAGTTGAATAAATTTATATAATGTAGAAACACTAGAAACAAAGACTGTTGCAAATAATAAACTGATATAGGTAACTATAAAAGCATCATATGTAAAATATATATATTATTATAAATGCATACTTTTATAATTTATTCGCTTTAATCAACCCTTATGTTCATTTTTTGTTTATATAATAAATATTATATACGTATATCACGGGTCGTTTTTGAATATACTAACGATGATGATAAAACAAAAAAGAATGATTGCCTTCGTTTGAGCAGTGAATTGATATATTATATGATACAATTATATACCTAATAGTCCTAATACTATAATTTCTGTGCAAAACACGATCGACGGGGTGGAGAACAACTTAGGATATTACACCACCACAAGGACTGGCACTCCGTTACCACGGTAACTCTGGTTTTGACCTACTACGCCACTTCCACCACCATCACTACCACCACCATAAAACCCATAATTCGGTACTCCTACAACAGCTGTTCTTGTTATTGTTTTTGTTGTTTTACGTATATATATACAGTAACTACCATACAGACTGTGTGTGTGGTAGGCTATAGAAGACATTTTCCTTTGTTTCGTTGTGTATATACAAGCGCAATTTAATAACAGTGTCGTCACAGGATATTAGGTAAGGGGTTGTGATTGATAAAATATAACGTTTTTAATATGTGAAGCCTGCAAACTTATTAGAATTAAATTAACGAAATACACGTTAAAACTTTAAATATGTTAAAAAGTGTCATCTGTTATCTATGTAGAATTTCCAAAGGTTCCAATGTTTGTATATTATTTCCCTTCGGAAACTTTTTCAAATTGATGTTTTTGAAATTTTACTTTCGATAGTTAGTAAATAAAGGTAGACAAACAGTTATTATAGGTGTAATATCATTAGAATGTTTTGGTTATTTAACTGCAGTACTTAAATGCTTAATGAACGAAGAGCAATGAGATTTAAAAATTCAAATTTTTACATTTTATTAAACTCGTGAAAACCTAAACCACGTACTGACAATTTTCAATATTGTTATCTTAAATTTTTACGCATAGTGCGGTGGTGTAAGTTATGCTGGAAAAGAGATCAACGATGTAAATTATAGTTTTTATTATGTGCTATATATGTATTATATTAAATATGCGGTTACAGGATGTTACGCAACTGCCCACACGACACGCGCGAATAAAACGTTTTAAGCTATACAATTCTATGTAATTATAGAGAGTTTAAAAAACACGTGCAGTGCTCCCATCGTATTATAATATTATATTATTATAACCACAGCACAGATTTAACCTTTTATATATATTATAACGCGCGCGCGAGCCCACAAAACGATGAAAGGAGATACAACGACATCGGTAGACACCTGCGGAGTGCACACAGTGACGGAGTAAAGACGATGGAGAGTATAATGTAAGTATACAATAGCATAAGAGAACAAGGACATTTTTTAATGTATATGTAAAGGTAAGAGTACGAATACCGGCAAAACCTAGAATATACAAAATATAGTTTGGTCAAAACCCGAATGATTTTCGTTCGGACGTAGTTCGGACTTTTACAAACGAGATTTGGTAAAACTTATCATACAAAATGTTCACCACAAATAACAATTTTACATGAGTAGGTTAGGTCATCCTAAGATTTACTGAATTTTGTATGTAAAAGTTCGAACTGCAAAAATTATTCAAGGTTTGGCCAAACTATTTTGTATATTATCCTAGGTTTTACCGGTATTCGTAGTTTTACCGTAACATACATAAGATTTAGCACAGGTGCATATTATTTATATAGAATAGGTGATAAGATGGAGAGAGACAGAGGAAAGTGAAAGCACTTTCCTCCAATAATAACGGTCGCGCGTGTGCATGCCTATATATATATTATGTGCACTATCCAATGTATATGTAATATATGCACGTACAATGTACAATGTACGTCGTACATATTATACTACCGCACATATATCAACTAGCTTCCGATCCGTTGGCCAAGTAGCTATATCGTGAGCTTTAAATAATAACAAATAACAATAACAACAATAATAATAACAATATATGCACACGCACACCATGCTCAAATTGTAATATTATAAATTTGCATAACCAGGACGAGAAATAAAAGTTTACAACCGAAAAACTATAGGCCTATCGTTTTGCGTGGCGTAACCGGTTGAAAAATGTTTTTTTTTTTTTTTAGGGGTGGGGAAATACACGATTTCCACGATATAAGTATGTATTTATAATATATATTATGTGTTTAGTTTTTGTGGCTTTCTAAATAAATGCCAACGGCTCGAGATCATTACAATGAATTATTTTACGTTCGAATACAAGATTTAAATACCATCTAGACTATAATATAATAAATTATACATAATATTATTAAAACCACAGAACAGCAGAACACTAAAAATATTAGATTTATATATTTTTTTGCGTAAATAATATGCTGCGCATTAGCGTAATGTGTGTAAAATACGTATTACCATAAAACAGTTACAGCAATCGAATTAATCGACTTCGTAAAACGCATACATACACCGCATATTTCGGACGTACCTAATTTTTTTTTTAAAAGCTATGAAACACGCATTTAAAATAAATTCCCTTAATATGGATTTTTAAAATTCAATTATATGACTATCCAACTTTTATTTTATGGATATAGATAGACACTTCACTTGGAATCAATATAATATGCTTTGCTTCTAACTATAGAGGATATATTATATACTATACATATGTCATATACATATATTTATTATGTAGTTTATTGATTTTAAAGAGTCTATATAGGTTGTATGTATAAATAATATACCTATAGTCTATACACTTGTAGCAGTATAAATTCATGATATATTAAAATTATCGAGTATTTAAAATAAACGAATGTAAATATTGTTTTGATGACTAAACAACATTAAAAATCATAAGTACTAGTGGTACTCTTAATATTACATAATAAACTTAGATGACGTACAGATAGATAATATTTATGGTTTGGTCTTGAAAATGAAACCTTGATTTTATATACAACAAACAAATAAAAATATACAACGTTACGAGTAATTATTACTGACGTTATATTATACGCGATATTGCTGTTGTATATACCGTTGCATCATAATATATACGATTCCTCTCACACAGTTCACGTTTTAAGCATATCTCCTTTTTCGACAAACTCCGTTCATCCCGATCGTTTTCCCTTATAAGTCACCATATATACTACTAATACTATACCTTGGATATAAGTTCGTCGTGATTTGCCAGGTGTGCTCTGCAATGAATGCAAGAGTATGTCCTGTGGCAGTCCGGCAGATACGCCTGAAACGTCTTGACCATGGTGCTCTAGTCAGCAGTACTCGGTTACGGGTTGAAACATGAAGTTCAAAATATGCATTCAATGTAACTAAAACATAACAAAACAAAATTGCATAAATTAAAATGTTCCTGAGCGTAAATGTTTTTTACTTAAATGAGCAAGTTTTGCGCAGTTCGTAAATAAAAAATAACATGTTTATGTATTTATGTAATGTAAACAAGCGATGTATTTGCGTCATGTCGTTTGTGTTTATGTTATTTTTAAAAGTATTGTTTCGTGTACTCTATAGATAAATTTTGGACCCGTATTCGAGTCTAGTATCGATTTTAAAATATGCACCTACACATTTAAATTTAGCGCGCTACTCAAGGACAAACCGACTCCTACCCTTGCAAGTACACTCGATCAATTTTTTCAGGACTTTGCCGAAATGTGTCACGAACAACGCTGCATAAGTGTTAAATAAAAAAGTCGATTCTATATGTTAGATTGAAACGCATACAGTTAAAATACGTTTAGGCACGTAACTCAACACTTTTTGATCCTAATATACATTTTTAAATGAACACAAACCGATTCAAATAGACCAGAAAATTTAAGTAATATGCCTATTTTTTTTGTATGCAAGTACAGTTATTATATTTTATTTATAATATATAATATTATACGACGTACTTAAGTTTGCTCAGTGAATTCTTATTCCAGTTATAATGACTAGCGGACAATAATATAATATAGGTACTACGAGAAATGCGTGTTACATTTGCACAAAATGCATGAACATAATAATTAATAAAATATTATTATACGGCCATGCAGTTTTTGATACAAAGTTTTTGTCCATTTTCATATAATTGAAAACATATGCAGTGTTTACAAACATTTTCCATTATTTTTCGTTGAATATAAATTAATACTTAGTGTTTACTACAGCACATTAAATCGACATGGGCACTTGTCTTGTTGTCTTGCATGTGAGATGGACAATCTCGATAGCATTCTCCGACTCGAAAGTTATTTAACATTAAAATTATAGTACTCTACTCGCGATAAAATAAAAACATAAAGAATATTGTACAGATTTAAAGTGATTATCTTGTGTAGGTATTATAGAAGCCTAAGAATAAAAATAAACGTGATTAAATTACGTTTTCTGTAAAATATACTGATGAAATATTGTTGTTCGATACATACAATATTTTATTTTAATTACTAATTAGTAGGTAATCATAATACCCTATCAGGTCACTTCTCAATGAAAAAATTTGAATAAAATATTTAAGGAAATTAAATATATAATCAGTATATTTGCAGTTTGTTAGTTTACATTTTTGTTCATAATTTTATGTATTATATATAATATTTAAAATTATATTTATAGCAGTTATATTAACACAAAGGTTAGATATTTTTTATGATTTATAAAATCAATAAAATAATATATAGAAATATTTTAACCAGTAGTAACACAGTTAGAAAAACAAATTTGATTAATGTAGTTTAATTCCATTATAGATACAGTATAATAATACGTAATTTGCTTCTTGGAAATATTTTAATGAACTAATTTAATAGAATAATCCTGGAAAAATTAATTGATCTAATTAATCAATAATATCATGCATTAAAATTTGATCGAAAATGTTACTAGGTTTGTTTTCTCTTATATGACGCAACGAATAAATTGAATAAAATAATAAAACTAGGTCAGAATTATAATAATATTAAAAATTAAATCTAAACAAGTTTTTTTTTCTACGACTTTCAGCTGTTTTTTTTACATAATATTTAAAAGAATACAGGTTACATTATTATTTGAAATTTTCATTTTGAATTCAGTTTTCTTACTATATTTTACCCAGTTTATGTACTTTTTATATCATAGTTCCTTGTAACTTATAACGCATGAACTGACGTTTTGTAGCAAAATCCTTTCCATTAAAATACACTAAAAATAATTTTTCACCCAAAGAAAAAATCACGATGTAAAATTTAAAACGGGATAGGAATTGTTAATATAGCCAATGAGATAAATTTATAAATTATAATTTGTACATGAAATGAAGTTTTAAGAAATATGAAATAAATACTCGGTGTACACATACAACTTTTACATTATTGGTCGATTAAATTCGAACTCTTAGTACCTACTCACACATTGTTATTAAATTTATTACTTTCAGTGGCTATAATTATATGGCTGTAGGCACCAGGTTTAAATATTTTAGTTTTATCATGGAAAAAACGTTTGTTACCAAATTTATTTTATACGTATTTAAGCTCTTATAATATCTTTTACCGGTTCTTTGGAATATAATATTCCCCTACCATTTACATAAGAACTACTTATACTAACATCTCCGTTCTACACTAGTCGTACTGGGAACATATCTTTCAAAGTCTCCCATGGGAGACTATTTACTTTACAAGGTAATATGGGTATCCGCTTATAAGGTTCTAAACTAACCGTGCTGAGGGGGATTGGAAGCGGTGATCTGCAGTCACCATAAATCACACACGAAACATATAGACATTTATATATATACTATATAAGTGTTCGCAGACGTTTTTTTCGGAATATAACGTTGCCTGAATACGTTATTTTAAGTGTTCGAGTTTAAAATGCTCGCAGAAAAATATACATAAATTGTGCGTTATAATTTATAAACGAACTTTTTACTTTGCTATTGATAAATGTTAAAACCTTAATATATTATTATCGTTATTAAATAATAATAATTATGAATAGACAATTCACGGACATTAAATATCTGTACCTATTGCAGATGATCGTGTTACAGCCATAGACTTAAAATATTAAAGTATAATAACATTTATCACCATGTGTTCAGCTGCAGTGTGCTTCTTCATGCCTATCCCATACGTATGTCAATGATCTATAATCGTATTATATTTACAACGTACCTACTTACTGATCGATTTGTAAATAAACAATACTATATTAAATTAGGCGTGTACAATGTACATGTTATATAGGAAATTTCGATGTTACCATCACACTCATAATCGATTTAGACGTGGTATCCATCTAACCAATGAAACCATAAAATATAAATACATAAAGGTGCGTGAGGCTCTTTTTGAGTGACGAGTTATCAAAAATAGTGCTTAAACGAACATAAGATAATGAATAAATAAACGTGCGCCGATGATTCTATAGTCACGGGAACCACGATAACGTCGTAAATACATCATTGTTCTTCGAAAATGATATTAGGTCCTTATAATAATTGTATTATTGGATACAAAATATAATAAGATATAAGACGGTTAAGTATAAAAGACAGTAGCGTTACGCGTCGATTACTGATTCATATTATTGTATTATACATATTATACGATGCATGTGATATGCATATATAGACGTATTCATATCATTATACTATACCTACTACAACGGGTGTATATAATATATCATTAACATTACATTGGCTTCCGAAACAATACTGGATCGCACGCGCGATTCTTACAATGCGTAAAAATTGTGTACGATCTTGATTGAATACGGTTTTTGTTTTTGAAATCGAATCTCTATATACGGGACAAAACATAATAATATATATAAAAAAAAAACCACATCGATGTTTTTAATAAGACTACACTTCGTCCAGGAAGGATAACAATATAATATGATATAAAAACAAAAATATAAAACACGATGCCCATCACAATACCTACACGGGTTTTACTTTAATAACATTGTAATGTGTTGTATTGTACGATTTCCCGTTGAAAAACACAGCCGGGCCACCTGGCTCCGTGCCCGCAGAGTCCGAGACGTTTCTTTGTTTTGGAGGCGTAATGTAACAATAAAATAATAATATCATATAGGTGTACAGGTCGTCTGCAGTGTCTTTTCGGCTTTGTGTTCGACGTCGCCGTCGAACGCTCACGCCGATCCGGAGAATACGGAGATCGTACTTCTATTAATTATAAATACATTTTTTGAATTCGTTTTCGGAGACAAAATACAATATTATATATTACAATTTACGCATTATTATGGTTTCGTTTACAATAGTCAGGTACATTGCAGTTGCAAAATATAGTTCTTAAATCGTATTGTTCGTATACCTGTAAAATTCGGGGAAGACAATAATTTCGATACTTTTTGCATAAGTATTGATGACCTTATGTTAGCTTATAGATCCGATCGTCCGAGAAACGCACATCCGTAATGTCGATCTGTTCGTCGTTCAAGGCCTTGTTTCTTCGACCGTCTCGGGTCAACGCCTATAGTCGATCTATAACGCAATATTCTCGGTTGTACTATTTCATAACAGAAGACTATTCGTGTATAAACTTCGCGTGTTAGTCGCCGGTCCTCGGGGATTAAGCACGACAGCTGACGAGGTGTGCTTGTACACTGCACTCGGAGATTATCCGCGAACGTGAATGTCTGTTTGACGCATCTCTATTCCATTTACTACCGTGCTCTGTAGTTCTTTTTTGGCGTCTCAGTATAATCTCTATATTTATTTCTGGAGTGTTATTATTCCAAAACCGCTGCCAAAATGTCTCAACTTCCACGTCTAAATGTTGTATCATGTCACGTGTTGACCGACGTTTTGGCTTACGGGCGTGTATCGACGTGGTGATCTGTGGCCGGCTGCATAATATTTTATCTGTTTCGTTAAAAAACGAGTATAATATTGTTTTGTCGAAATCGTGCTTTAATAATCTGTACCATTATCACCATCACAAGATACTGTTATCGACTGGTTTATTATATTTTATATTGTTTAAAACTGTTGTTCATTTGTCCGGGCACATGATTTCCACGGCGGTCAATGGCACACGAGGCCGCGAAAAAACACGTGGTCGATCCATGCACGATTGCTGTAGGCAAGCAGTCGCATTATTATAATTGCAGTTATATTTTCCGGCAATATAAATTATATTATTATGGTCCGATGCCATCATTCAATGACTTTTGTCACCGTCGTTGAGTTATTATAAATATTACCACAAAACAAATATACTATAAGCAAAATATCTGCAAAAATAATGATATCTAGCGATGGGACATTGGGAGATGTGTCAGCCAATAGGATAAGTTAAGAACGAATTTTTAGACACATTATGTATGTATCTATAGAGGGGCTACTAACATACTTTGGAAATAGTCCAACAGTTATATCAACACACCTCAACGATAAACTAATATTATAACAGGAAGGGAATGAGAGAGATATTTTACCCCCATGACCTTTTTCAATGTTTATAATAAAATAAAAAATATTACTTATACTCGTATCTATAATAATTTATAATTACAATCGTTTTTAATATATTAAGTAGATGTCGTTTTTTAGTTTAAATCAATAAATTTATCTTATGTCATTAAAGTTATTATGTTTTAATAATGATTAAAGTACATGTTATAAAAACCACTCGACGATTATAATGATATATTATCTCGTTAGTGTTAAAAGGGATAAAATTATGATTAATTACACCAATATGTAATATCACAATGTGAGATAATAGTGAAATTACACTGATTCGAAGATAATGTTTTATTATAATATGTTTATATCGACGTGACGCCTACACACATGGGCGAGCAATATTTTCAATCCTCGAAATTCGTTTGCAGAATAGATAGTATATTAATATAAAATACGATATGGGTACCGGCCTACCGCCTCCGTTCGATTTAGTTTCCCATTACAATTTATTTTTATAATACTTATATATGATTGCTTCGATTAGCTATTGTTCTACACGATGTAATCTATACGCACACACATAATAATGTATATTCATAGGTGCTGTATACAGTTTTAGTAGAGATTTTTTTGTATTATAATATAATTATAATTCATCCAAGTATAAAGTCGTGTGTGCATTGTTCTGCAGCACTCGCCTTTTAGCGTTCGTTTTATAGCATTCGTATTGTGCACTATATAATATATAGTAGAAACAAAAAAAAAAAAAAATACTAGGGACGCTCACTTTAAGAGCTTCGTTATTCGGTCACCTACAATATGAAATGTAGGCTGCAAACGAATCGTATAATATAATAGCAAACTGTGCTTAAATATCATATTATGATATTATTATTCACAAAAATAGTATACCTTGTACAATATGTGTTTATATTATGTTTCAGACATTGTGGGTACATTAGTTATCTTCTACCTACACGGTCGAATTTCTTACATCAAATGGATCTAGTCAACCTAAAGATTAGCTGTTTAATTAAACTTTACAAAATCCTTAAACCGTTGTTTATTTTTTTTTTAAACTTTATAAATTTCATTAATAGTTAATAATGTTCTACGCCGAGACCATAACATGTAGTAACAAATTTGATTTTGAATAATTTAATTTCCTTTGCGAGAAGTTTAAGTAAAATTCGTGTAACATCTTTATGATGTTTTATAATTTAATCTACATCCATAACGGTTATATACTCGAATTCTAATAAAAAGTTCAACATTTTTAATTAAATAATCATCACATAAACGTAGAACTATTAGATCTATAGGTTAGTTATAGTTAAGTTTAAAAAAAAACATTGTTGAGAATTTGAGATCCGATTTTATATATACATATAAATATATTATATATTATAATTGATTGTGAAATAGATATTTTTTTGATATAATATTACAGGAAGCCTGCTAAAAAAGATCGTTGAAAAAAATATAGATACGACACGAAAAATGTATGCATTGTAAAAACTTGTCAACTTTGTAATAATTATAATTATTATAGTAATAATAACATGATTACTAGTTATATTAAAATTCTATCGAATGAAAAAGTCACGTTTTGACATTCAAAATTCTAATAATATAATTGCATCTAATATAAATATGTTAGATGTATAAATAAATATAATAATATATTTATATTGTAATTTATGTTTTACAGGTCGATGCCGAGAAAATAAATGATCCACAAGACTATGCAAGTCCATCTGCTCCTGTAAATACCGTCACTGGATTATAATATAAGTATCGTAAGAACATGTTGCGGTGAGCGTTAAAAAACGATGTCGATGCCCGCTCGATCGCACTTTTTATTTTACAACTACTAGTTAATCGTCATTCGTTGTTTTGCACCAAAGTCACGGACAAATAACACCGTCACCGGGCAGGTGTATTTATATTATATAATATACAGTGTGTTATCGCAAAAATAAATATTAAAATGTATACAAATGAATATTTTACAGCGAGACGGCCGACTTGTCATTCGTGTACCTACTCAAGTCAGGGGGGTTGACGGCTGGCTGACTTTACTTTTACACACAATACACAATAAAAGCTATATCCTCATTTACATACATACCAGTTATATGTTATATACGCACACCAGGTGTAGCACTGCTGTAGCAGATGCCCGTTTGTAATATAGTATCTAGTTAATATTTCGAGTTTTGACACGAACTTGCTGGATATACTATATACACCTTTATAGATAAACAAGACAACGGACTTTATTATATAGTCTTTAGACGAAATCGTTCTTGCCACCTGTATCTTTTCATCAGTCAAAAAATGATGCGGACGGCGTGTAGCGTTTTGCATCTAATTATCATGGTGGTGGGTACAATGTACCCGTTACATAAATGATGCAATGAGCAATTTCTTTGTAATATAGGTATCAAGTAAAAAAAAAGTATAAAGTATAACACGGAGGTGATGAACGAATACGGGCATTGATTATTGTATTCACACGATTAATGCGAGTTTTCTTTATATCATTATCTTGCATCAGTAAGATGAGCGGAAAATGAGAAGAAATCTACAAGTTTTGAAATAGTTATACATTTTTTCTTAACGCATAAAAACATTGGATCTCGTGAGAAAAATAACTCGACTTTCCCGGCTCGCGATTATTTTTAATCGACCGTGCATTCTTACTAGGAAACCAGTCGTCAACACAGCTGCAGTCATGTGTGCGCGCGTGTATTATATACATGTTACAGTTAATGTTAATAATTGAATAATAGTTTTTATGACTATTTAGAATGTGTATATAATATAGGTATATATACTTTATTATATTATATGAGTGTATTTTCGCCATCACATATCACTTCTAAATCGTTAGTAACAAGAATTATGTATCTGAAAACCCTTCATGCGTCGTTTCAAAAGAAAATGTTTTTGTGACTTAGAATATAGTAAAATAATTGTATGCATGAAAGTGTTACTATATAATGAACGATTCGTTTAAAACCAACTCATATTATGCTTAGGTATTATACATATATATACAACAAAAATAATGTATAGATTGTATAATGTATATTATCAAAAAATGAGAATTAAAAATAATAAATATTTACTTATATTATACACTGTGAGCACTGCACCAATGTTATTGTTTCCTGTCTACGGCCGAGACGGAAAAACTACGGAAGTGACGAATATAAACGCACAAACGGACCGCGGCGCACATCATTAGAGGGCCATTTGACAAAGGAAACCATTACGACGACAACAATGACGAACAAATGTGTCTCTTTGACGACGATGATATAGCCGACACTGTATGCGATGCTTGCAACCCCCTCCCCCTCCCCATCACCGGATCAGTGTTCCTGTCATAAAACTTAGTTTTCGAATTATTATCCCCGTAAAAATAACGATTTTAGTGAGGCATGTCGCGCGCGCGATTATGACGCAATTCATTGTAATACTACGGTCGAAGAAGAGGAATAGTCGTCATACGCAATGAATCTCTCTCTCCGATTGTCATCCTGCAGCTGTACAGGTACAATTCGATGTGGTGATTTTCGAAAAAGGTTTCGAACAAATACGAAATCAGTAGACCATCAGCAGCAGCCTTGTCACCGATTTGGATTTAACGAAATTGATGTTTCGCTTGCCGAGAAACACTCGCAAAACGAAAAACACTGCCATCGGCCGTGTACAATATAGATAAATTAATATCATACAAATATATATTCTGTGACTGCTTTTCAATAAACGAAGTCTACGTAAACAAATGAATTGTTGACGTCGATATTTAAACAAAAGAAAATATAATATCATATCCTCACAATACTATCATACTATTATGAGTATTATTTTTATAATATACATCGATAGTAAATAATAAAACGTTAAAATAAATCTCAGTTTTATAAAGAAATGTTATTCGTTTCTATGACAACAGTACGTCTATATTATATTAATGTATTATAATATACATATATATCATATTAAGTCGCATGGTCAAAAGACGAAACATTACTTTCGTATAATATATGATCCATATATTTTTTTCGAAATACGTACAGAGGGAATAATTTAATATAATGCATAAAACACACCCATACACACACACATAGTAATCTAATACGTATAAATATAATATTATATTGAGGCGGCGGCATGCAGTAGTGCACCGAAAACTGTCATGTGCCAAAAGGTCATATCTGATAAAAACTATCATTATATATTATTATATTGCATGTACTGATATTTATTCTATACATATAAAATAAATTGTAATACATATATAATAGTACTATAATATAATACACAGAGTTAAACCAATATTATTATATTGTTTGGCATTGTTTTTTCGTGTAATCGTGTAACTTTATAAGTATATTCTAAGAGATTCGCCAGAACTCAAGTATAATATAATATTTACTATATTATGCAAACCCAGCGATTCTCAAACTTTTTTTTTCGCGGAGCCCTTGATATACTAAAAATAATTCACGGATCCCCAAAAACTTGAAATACCAATTTTACAACTCAAACAATTATGGATCAATGAATTGCTAATATACAAACTGTATACAATATAAATGTAACATGTAACTACTTAACTAAAAATAATACATGTAAGTATTTAATTCAGATGTGCGGAGCCCTAGGTCTCCGTGGATCACAGTTTGAAAACCGCTGTACAATCCTATACAATAAGTATTATTATTTTTTAGAAAATTTTAAATCGTATCGTTTTATATTTCTATGGATAAAAAAAAATAGCTAAAACAATAACAGCCGAGTTAAAACGTTTCGTAATATATACGAGTACGGCCGTTTCCAAATTATATAGATGCTATTAAAATGACTTAATTATAGTATAATTATAGGTACCTACGTCAATGGCTATTTTCAATATTTTCCGCATAAACTGTAGACGACTTCAAGGCGTACCTATGGCGATTGTTTGTATCAAGTATTTGAGTTAAACTATTAAGTCGTTAAAAAGGGTAAACATTTTTTTCGTAATTTCATGGATCTGTTAAATTTGTGTTATAAGTCGTTATTAAAAATTTTTTAACCAATACGGTCACATGGTCAAAAGAAAAAAAATCAGTTTTTAATTGATTTCATGTGTTAATAATGCAATTTTTCAATTATTTTTTTCAATCAAATTTATTACACTGAATATTGCATTACATAATATTATATAAAACATAATAATATTATATTGTTCAAGTATTATTCATTTAATCTAATTAGTTCAAATACAAACATTATATTATATAATATCATACAGTTGTGATTAAAAATAAATAATATTTGGCAAATATTGTTTTTACATAAATCTATTTATTTATTTCGATAGAAAATGTTCTCGTTATATCTTGAACAATAGTACAATTTATTTTTTCAAGTTAAACAAAATATTACCAGTGTATAATTATTATTTACTATAATACCTCATTATACTATATTTGAGTCTATATAAACAGCAATTAAACATACTATTATAAAACATTTATCGATACTACTTAGTTCTTGCTGGATTAGAATAACATTATTGAATATTATCCATATTATGAAATATGAAAGAGTAATTGAACGATAAAACAACTTTGAAATAATCGTTAAAATAATAAGTACAATAATTATAAAACCGAGTTAATTGTTCGCTGATAAATGTATTTTATGACTTTAAAGTTATAACAGTGCAATACTATAAATTCTAACGATTTTTTTTTTTATTACGTAAATTGTAGATTATGCGAACAAAAGTAAACACAACACTAGTTAGTAATTAGTGATAAATAATTTTTAAATTCGACGAATTTCAATGAACCACGGAAAGATATTACGTATGGGAAGTCTCTAGACATTCATTGAAACCGTGTTGTACATAATCGTTATGCTCGAAAGTCGGAACAAAAACACAAAATGATGTATAATATTATATGTATTGCAATGATTTTTATGCGAATACAAGATATTGCTGATGGCGATGACACGCTCAACATAATATACATGTATTATTATAATAATGCACGTGATTTGAAATTAATTTAAAGGGCTATTATATGTGAGCATTAATTGAATTGAATTAGTATATAAACTATGAATTATAATAAAGTAATAAGTTTTATATTTTAATTATGCTATTATTTAGTAACAAAAAAAAAAAGGTTGTAGTGTTGTACGTCATAATTTATTGTGACTTATATTGTTTATAACTGCGTTGCAATGTATTTCATACGTGTTTTCAAGTGAATGAACTCGTGAGTAGGTTTATATGTACGTAGGAGTACAAACGGACGGGAAAACTTCTAAAAAATTCTCACTTAAATTATTCAACAACGACATTACGGATAAAAATATTACGATCCGCACACGAAACGCATACTCGAAATACATAGTAGGCCTACTATAATAATAAGCGGCTTAATTCTTTAGGGTGGAAGGGAGAATTAATGTATATATTTTTAGACTTAGCAGGCAAAACAATTATGTTTGTTGTAAGTTCGTCTTATGACGAGAAAAACAAAGAAAAACTCGTAAGTCGCAAACGGTTTGAAGAAAATAACCTCACGTGACCTCCCCACCGCCGTGACCGGCGGTGGCGTCGACCGCACAAAGCGGTATTGCGCGCCACCGCCGCTCGTTTTTATTTTTTCGCTGGACTGTGGCAGCGAACAGCGACTGTCAATGCCCTCTCCAGGTACGTTTGTAACTTGGGCGGCGGTAGGGGAAATGGCGTTGTATTAATAATATAATATACTACATATGAAATACAGACGCCGCTACAAACGGATTTTCTCGGGCAAACGGTGACCGCGACGACGACGACGACGATGACCATGATATAATATTTTCGTAATAACATTATATATTTTAATAATACATGTGTTGCGGCCGGAAACGCGACGACCGGTCATGATTTTTCGTATTAAAACTCTCAACTGCATTAGTTGTACTATTGTGCAACTAAACAAAATACGATAGATATAATGTATTAAGTACGATAATAATATGTAAACATAATACGACGACGGATTTCGCGTATTAAGCAACGAAACGAGTCCGGTTATAAATGATTTAATATTATTTTACGATATTTAGTGCAACGACGACGTCTTCCCGTAGTCCTCGGAGCACCTCTGTCACCGACGATTATCATTACGCGGAATTCGCAATACATTGTTATTGTTATCATATACTTTTTGTATATAATAATAATAATAATAATAATAATAATGATAATACTAAGATGTGTGCAAACACGATTTTCAATAAAACACTGAACACTATCGCATATTAATTACTAGCAACACCAAGTATAACATATTTTTAGTGATCTGACCAACACTCAAAAATGTTGCAAGACCAACACCCTCATTAACCTTTATCCTAAACTCAATATATTATCGTGGTGGCTTCACCACCATCATACAGCCTTTTTATTAAAATAAAAAAGATTATATTTAAACTCGAAACATTTTTTTCTTATATGGCCAGTGTTGCGTAAAAATGTAATTGATAAAAAAGTTATAATAACTATAACGGTTTATTATTAAAAAAATTCATTATTTCACAACATTCGATTAATCAAAATAACGTTTTAAAGTTATAGTACGATAAGGCTTTTGTTTGAGCCAATGATCTACTTTCACAATTTATAATTTTTTTGGTGTCAATAATTATTTCACAATTTCACATGGTATGAGCATGAAATATTCGAGACGATTTTTTGTCTAACCATCCCTTAATATTTGGTCTATACAGTCAATGCTACATCTAAACCCCTTATTCGGCGCCATTAGGTGAACTGTAGTACATCATGAACACTTCTCCGATAAACTACTTTATAATACAATATACCAATGAACAAATTCAATAACACAAAGGATATATTATGGGAATATGGAATTCATTTAGCGATTTTGTGACCTACAGAGTATTTTTAGGTTTAGTGTGCGGTTTATTGGAAAAAAATAAAATTAATATAGCTAACGAATGCAATTAGTTTATATGAAATTTCAAAAAAAAAAATCGTCTAATAAAACATACACTTTTTTCGTCTTCCAAAAAATTATATTATCAAATTGTTGGAATTTTTATATTAAGTGATAACGAAATTCAGCTAAATGATATGCTAAGTGCTAAGAGATTTTCATTAACATATCATACATTTTGAGTTTTAATATTAACCGTAGGTAAGCATTAAATTATTTGTTTATTAGCCTCATCATTTACAACATTTACAACATTTTCTGAATGATTGATATATTATCTTAACAAATATAGTCAATATCTTTCAGACTGTGAAATGATTTCTATTTATTAAAGTAATTCCCTGAAAAATTTCTCTGGATATAATTGGAATTATTAATATTCAATATATTTTTATCTTGGTTTATCTTATAAAATTACAGTAGATCACAGCAGTCCCAACTCCCCGTAGGTCAAAATCTAAACGAATTATCGGTATGATCTATTTTTATATTTTGCTTTCAAAAGTACACAGTATACACAAAATATGGTTATCAAAAATCTTACAATGTTATATTTTGTAAAAAAAAATTAATTTCTTCATTAGTCATGACTAATAATAAAACATAATCCTAGCTGTTTTACTTGGATAAATAACATTATTACGAATATATGTAAATATCTAATAGAAACAGTTTTATGATTTAATCGAACGCTTATGCTGTGAATAATAATATGCCTTCTGATATATACGAATGAGGTTATATTATACACAGTTTTTCAAACAGAGACAAAGGATTTTCAACGAGAAAAAAACATTTAAAAAAAATATGTTTGAGTAAAGGTATTTTTTTTCTTCTTATACAGCGAAAATGAAAACGTTAAAAAATCTTTTAATGTATTATGTGTAGGTATATACACACTGCTGTAGTTGAATAGAATTCTTACATATTATTTTGATGGGACTTATGTGCGAATAACGATCTCGCCACTGAACCACTTTAACTACTTTTTTTTTTTTTAATTATTCTCGAGTTTCAAATTTTACAAGCGTATAGACGCTATACTTGTATGAACTACCTATATACAGTTTCATAATTTTAAAATGTGTCAAGTCGACGACATACAAAGGTTGTTTTCAACACACAACTAGAGCTATATAAAAAAAATGAATGTTTAAAATCACTTAAAAAAAAATACACATACGAAAAAATGTATATATAAGTGTTACATGTATGAATAAAATATGTAACTCTGACAGCTGAAGATTGGCGAGTATTGAATATGTCGCGTTTCTAATGTGTATATATTAATAAATATAAATATACATATAAATGCATGTGCGCGAGTGTAGTTGTGTGCGTATGCGTTGAGTGCAAATTAAATGTGGACAGTTCATCGTTAACGAATGAATGCCCCTCGAAAATAGATTATATTATTAGATTTTATTCGACACAGTAAAAAATAAAAAAATAATGCATAATAATATTATCGTCGGCATGGAAATGTAGAACGATGGTCAACAATTTTCTTCATAACCAAAGTAATGTTCAAATGCAATATGTCAATATGTATACAATTCAATATTTCATTATTTTCATTATCGAGGTTCAATGGTGTGTATTGGTAGACTATACTAACAAAAGGTGAATAACAATGAATATTAAGTATTCCAGTGGCTGATGTGCAATTAGTTGCAGGACTGCCAATAAAAATACATCCAACATAATACAAGAAAATTTCGAAGAATCATAAATTATTTACTGTTGTATACTTAAATTAATTTGCTACTCGACCTTTATTCTTCGGCTTACGAAATTATTGTATTCATTTCATTTGACTAGTAATAAATATGGATTATTGTATTATATAATAAGTAGATATTCAACAATGAAGGGTAACTATGCAAGTTGCTGAGTAGGTGTTTATGAATAATAATGTTTAGGCATCATGTATAAATTCAATTTCGTTAAGTAATAACATATATGCGCCCAGTACTCACCTATCTATATCTACATATTTTATAATTTTAGTCTTATTAGAAGGAACCGAGATAGTTTTCAACAGGGTCTTACCACTCTTACCATCAAGGTTTTGACATTCAGACAAACTTTATAAAGACACCTGCGAAGTAATAAAACTTTTAAAGCAAATTATCAGACATCGAAATGATCAAATATTAAAATAGATAAATTTGATTGCATTTTGAAAACCAATTAAAACGTAATAAGAAAAAAAATATTATGATTTAGTAAATTAAAAAAAAAAACCTGATCGATTAAAGAAGATTAAACTAATAAATTGCGTTTATCAAATTAACTTTTTTTTTGATACGTAATTATAATTAATAAATAGTGTAAACCATAAACTGAGAAGATATACCCAATTAAATAGTACACAGAATCATTCTTAGAATATAGCCACTATAGTTGTAATCCAATACACATGCGTTTTAAACATAGATAGCTTATATTATATTCTAATTACATAGCACCTATTAATTCATAATAATAATTATTATACTTGTAATTTGTATTTTATATAATATTAATATAAACATAATGGCATGGATGATTATGATTTATGGCTTATAAATTAAAATTAATGTCATAATTGACAGCCATTGTTAACATGTTTAACAACCTGTTCGTAGAACTGTCGAATGAAGATGCTACGTATTTCATTTTCGTGGCGCCTTCGAGGATTACATTATCCCTAAATACTTACATTTCTTCGAAACTATCGTAGTCTGTAGTTAAAGTTTAATATACCTAACTACGGTTTTCTCTGCTTGAATTATTTAGGTGCTTACCTGTTGAATATTATAATATCACGATTGTGACATTAATTACACAAAATACTAGGTATGTACGGACAAACACAGCTGTTCACAATGTATGGTTTGTTTTTTAACTTCGTAAAAATATTATCAAATCGAACAAAAGAAAACAAAAATGTTCCATTTCAATGAAAAATAACCTATTAAAATTATTTATGGCTTTATTTTATCACTATCGACAATATTTACCATTATTCATCAATTTAAAAACAAAATGATAATAATATACATTATATTTGATTTCTTGTTTTGTATAAATATTTTATTAAAATATAAGATACCTTATAAGTAGGTATCTAACGTTGATATTATTTGATGTAGCTACTGCATGGTAATATTGATGGGCTTTTAACTGTTTATTTAAAAGTTCACAACAACAAGTTGTAAGCTGGATATACTCGTATTGTTTAACTGTTTCAACTCTCAAAACATAAAAGTACAAACATATTTCGTAAACAATAAATTGGGAGATTGAAAATCATCTTCTTAACAATTTACAAAAAAAAGAAAGGTAATTTTTATTTGAAAAAAAGTTTGTTTTGCCACAGTTGGTATACTTTTAAAATTTCTTAAATTTAAATTAATACCGATTTGACAGTCTAGTTCATACTCCTTAAGTATAATTTAAGATTCCAAAAATCTAAGTTTGAATAAATTAATTATTAAACGAAGAAATGTGGTACAAATATGCACGCTGATTCACTATATACACATACACATATATATATAAATACATATAAATGCACAACATTGTAGTTAAAATTTATTTATTAATTTACCTACCAATGAAATTTCTTGGATTTTTTAACTTGTAAGCCGGGGCCATATTATAGTACATGAAAAATAGGGTCATCAAAAGACACCCTGCTCCCCCCCCCCTCAAACGGCGCCCCTGGAATAAAAAAAAGTGTATTTTTGACCTTCATGCGCTTAAACCTACTTACTGCAGTTTTAAAGGCATATTATCACAAATGATGTAAAAACACAGTATTCAAAGCGAAAGCCCTTGTTTCTGGTACTTCGAACATAATATTTATAGAAGGGTCACGACATCATGGAGACCGAGACGATCTCGTGTGACTGCATAGCCCGCATACGATTTGTATACTTTAAAACGAGTTGTTATCGAGAAACGATCAACGGCCGTGAAATTTTTTTTTAAAAAAAAACCTATACATGTTGACATCATATTATAATAAAAGATAAGGAGATTAATAGTGTATTATCATTATGTACATTTTACATGGATTATATATCGTATACTGCGTGAAGTTCCTCGTCGGGGGTCACGAACTCAATTGGACGACGTAATACCTACTTGTAGTTTTTATCATCTTGAATGACCCATTTTTTAATGTATAAAATAAATTCAAGATAAAGGAAGACACATCGTGTCATAGACTGTAGAGGAATGAAAGCAGAAGTTCAAGTATCAATATCCGAAAAAAAAAGCATAATTCTTTATTTGGTAGGTAATATAGGTATACAAAGTAATATATTTAAGTGTCTACACTCAATACTCATCATTATTACAATATTTCTTGACTTTTGAAAAATATCATTTTTACATTATTTTATGTCATTATAAGAGATTTTTGAAAAAAGATATTATTATTTTTCAAAAATACTGTTTAGAAATGACATGGAACCATGAAAAAAAATATTTTCATAAAAGTCGAAACTTTTTAAAATATAACGAGTACTTATATAGATTATAGAGTGTATATAAATTTATCATCTGTATTATATAGTAATTAATTTTTCAGAAAACATAAAAGAAAATACATTTTAAATACGCCCAATAAGTTAAGATTTTAATATATACGTATTAATCATAATATATTATTAATATTATTATGTATACCTCTTTTTTTACAAAATTTATACAATTATACGTTCGAGATATACGTAGGTCGTCGAACGTATAATGAAAAAATATATCTTACTAGTTATAAAACAAGGTATCTACCTAACTGTAATTTCACTGCAGAGTAGATTGTACTTATGTTCTTTCTTATACGTATAAGAGGTGCAAAATGGGTTGTTGAATTAAAATGTATCACTGTAGCCAGTATGCTGGTTCTACCCGGTAATGGGTTAGGTGTATTTCATACACATTTATACAGACAGAATGCATTTGTGTTCGAAGAAAAGGAAAATTATTGTTTTATTAACAGTTTTTACAATTATCATTGGTCGTCACCGTCGTCAGGCTATAAATCGAAAAAAAAGGAGTTTGGTTATTTTCGTGTAGTTAAATACTGAAATATAGCATATTATATGAAGTTTTTATAGTAACATAGGAAGCTTTCACTTCGAATACGCGTTTAACCATATAAATAAAGTCGTAGAAATTATGTCAAAGACGCAAACACAAAACGCAGGAAAAATTAAAATCAGAAAAATTAAAATCATTACTATTATAAGTGCATTTATGTACGCATAGTACATTATATATTATGAAATTGATGTATCTATACAGGTAATTATAAATCGTTCGCGTGTATACACGATTGATTAATATAGTTGGGTAAAAAAATTATGCAAAACATAATTTTACTCGTGCAATAACCGTTTTAAATATAATGTGTATAATGTGAATACGTATATGCGTTTTCGTTGAAATCAATTTTTATTTAATTGTTAACGATTTTAATTCCCGTATTGAGGCAATATAAAATTAAAAATAATAATTGTAGTAATATAATCGATTGAGTGATTTGTTAACATAAATACAATTTACACTATGAGCGACAAATCGATAGCCACAAAAAGTGTTAGGAAAATTGTATTTAAAATGTACGGCTTCTATGAAACACCTAGTATACAATAAAATGCAATTTTAAATAGAAAGAACATGGTCATATTTTTTTATTGTGATTGAGGTCTCAACGATTGTCGTGACTCGAGAGCAACAATAACAATTTATGTTATAACTGTTTATAACTATAGGTAGTAGGTTGTTAGTCCGCTAACTAGCAATTTGAAAAAAATAATATAATATTTACGAGGTAGAAACGAGATATTGTACAACCTAACCCAAGCAAAATCACGAAGACCGACGTTATACGGGTTTCGTAGATCCCCTCGTTTAAAAGATATCGCAGGAAAGTAAAAGAACCATTGTGCGATATTTTTCTTCTCCTACGTGCGCGAGTAAATCGCACGTGCGCACGAAGCGACAGCGGTGGCCAAAAAACATTGTTAACTACGCAATACACCGCGGAGCCACAGCTAGATGTGGCAAAGAGGCGAAAGCGGTAATCCGATTTTGGTCGGAAAAAGTATAAATGTTAAAAATTCCAAAAAAAAAAAAAAAAAAGCGTACGCTGATGGTTTCTTTTAATAATATTTTAATACCATCGAAAACTGTCTAATTAGTAGGTACCTTAAAATATAAAACGATATGGGTAAATATGAACCCGTAGATGGAGATTATGCAACCATTACTCTCGCCGGTATTTTTTTGTCCGAGTAAAAATATTTTTGGAATGAAAAATGCATAGGTCATAACAACGTAGTAGGAATATTAAAAAATACAAAATAATATAATACGCTAATATTTTGGTCGTCGGATTTACTCTACCGGCGCTATCCGATTTTGGACCCGACCCGATAGTAAAAAAGAAAACATATAATAAACTCTGACACCTCAACCTAACCTAACGCGCCAATACCGACGACAGTCCAACACTAGGACGACTACGTTGCCACGAATTTATATTGGAATATTAGGAGGCGATTATTACCTGCGCGGACGACGACGGCAGCTACAGTGTCGTCTGTCGGCGAGTCGCTGTGACGACGGCGGCGGCGGTGGACAGTGTTTGAGACGATATCGCAGGCCACACGTTATTAAGTCGACTCGCTGTCGGCGAAGGATACTCGACGAGGAAACGACGGACGGCGACAAGAAAAACGGAAAAAAAACGCCAAGCACCGATACGTGCGTGCGAACAATACAGCGGTGTGCACGCGTCTGATGCGGCGAACAGCTGACGAATGAACACAAAACAACACGCGCGCCACAATGGGAAATCCTCTCCGAGCGACGACGGCGTGTGGATACTGCGCGCGCGGGGTGGAGCGCGACTACTCTATAGCGCGGCGCGGCGCGGGCGTGCGGCCGGCGCTTGCGCAGTGCTGCCTCGCCGTACGTATACGCATACACGTCGGGTGTCGCGAAACGTAAACAACAACCGTCGCCGCCGCCGCCGCTGCCGCCGCCGCCGCCGTGAGAGGAGGATGACCTGCTGCTGCTGTTGCCACTGGCCGCCGCCGCCGCAGCTGAGCAGAGAGCACTCCGCCGCCGCCACCGATGGCTCCTCCACCGGCAATCGATTGTGCGTGTGAGTGAGAACTACTTTCCCCTCGCGACCCCACCACCACCGCCTACCTATCGATTATGTCCCCCCCTCTCACCCCCCGCCCGTACACCGCCGCCCAAGTCGTATTATTGCGCCGTACGTAAACATACGGCACACGCGCGCAATCGTTATTGCTATTATTATTATTAAATCTGTGTCACGAAGATAATAATAATATTATCAAAAAAAAAAAAAAAATCGCTCCAACCCACCCGCGCCACCGGCACCACCCCGGCGAGAAATCAATTACGCGCAAAGTGTTTATGGTGTTGCAGGAGTCACCTACTTTTCGATCGACGTACAAATCGTTGTTCTACATATTATTATTATATTATAATATTATATCTACGCCTACAGTAATTATAATATTACACAATCTTTGAACATTTTACGATTACCGCAAATTACCGTATTTGTATATATATATACATAGGTACTGCACGTGATTATATGCACATTTGACGATATACTGACTTGTTGGTGTGTATACATGCTGTCAAACATAGAAATATATTTTCTTTTATGAGATATATGACGTAGGTGTACGTGACCAACGACCGTCTATATCGGGGTTTGGGGGGTTGGTTACCAAGTGGTGAGCCCGTTGTCGAACTTTATTTGGCCCTATAGTTATGGTGAAAAATTTAGTTTTTTTTATCGAACGCGGTTTCGTTGATTTTAATTTGATTAGTAGGTTTTTTCTTAACTTTCCTCGGACGCAATCGTGTGTTTAAAATTCTACGAGCCCCGGAAAATGTCTGAAATTCCCAAAACAGCCCTTCGAAAATATTAATCGTTGGTGATCTATATTAGGTACACGTCATGTTAACTGCAACGTACGTAACGTATATTACGTAAGGAATCGACGAGGGCGTGATTTCTTCCTCTGTTCGTGGTGCCTATATGCCATCTGCGTTTATATTTTAGATAAACTAATATAGTACACTGGTCCTATCTGTCATGTGTTATTTCACTTCCATCGTATATAATAATATAAATTTTTTTATTATAGAATGGTCTGTGGTGTATACTGTATAAATATACAGTGGAAGTGCAGTCGTGAGATGTTATTATGTTATAAATTATTATATGCACTCGACTTCACACTAATTGTGCACGCGTTGTGCACTTGTGCCTATAACATTAACATATTTAACATTATAATAATATTATAGGCATGTTCGATAATTATTGTTAGGATCGAATTTCACAACGTTGCGGTGCGCAGTGCGCACACACATATCGAAAAGATTTACTCGTTCGTGTCATATTATACATTATAGGAGGTTTCTACACGACAGACATTGTAGGCCGTAGGGTCACATTTTCGTTTGTTCGTCTTCTAAATGAAAAAAAAAAAAACAAGAGTACCTAGATATAGGTAGTAGTTACTAGTAGGTAGGTACACACAACCGAGCACTATATTATATATTATGGTATGGTCGAAACAACACGGTATATACCTATAGGGCATAGGCTGTAAGGCTATAACCATATATAATATATATTATATACCCATACATATGTGCGCACACATATTACAATATTATGTATATGTATAGTCTACGACTTCAACAGTCACGTCTTCCCTCTCTGTATATATTATACGTGTACCTATATATTCTGTATATTCATTTATATACAAATATATATATATATATGCACCTGAACAGCTCGCAGTCGTGATGAGTAAATTGTTGTAATGCACTTGTCTAAAAGTCAAGTCTGATAGTCTGAATACGATGTACAATAATGTACTACGTTATTGCTGCAGTGTCTGAAGCAGTGATGTATTTAAAATAGTTCTCATCGTTGCCAGTGTCGATGTTATTATACCAAAACATTGTACTTGAGTATCCCTGAGAAATTTTGATTTATTGTAGCATTAATAACTATTAATATTATACTACTAAGAATTCATTATAAATAAATTAAAATATAGTCAAATAAGTATGTAATATGCTCAATTTTAGTATACAAAGGCAATATACAATATAATAAGATAATAATTATTATTTAACTCTTAATTATTTTGACTCAGTTAAAGTGACATAGCTTATTTTGTTACTGGCGTTTTAAAATTAGACTTAGTAACCAATTCATAATCATAGTATTAAGTATGAAGAAAAATATTCACTTTTTAGCATTAAAATAAATATCGCACCTTTTACAAAGTTCAAGTATCAGTACCTGCTACTTATAAATAGTATAATACACATTCATTCTTATAATATTTAAAGAAAAACATATTATTAGTATTTAAAACCCTCATATATTTGGCGTTTTATTTCGTGTTGACAGAGAATACATACTATAAAGCAGACAGAGAGTAAAAAGTCATGGTTTGTAGAAATAGAAAATGATCGTATGCCAGTAGAAAACAATATTTATTCCATACCTCGTTCCAAAATTAAAATATTGAGTTCAAACTCCAGACAGGTTATTATAAAATAAACTGTATTTTTTAGATTCTTTAATAATCATTTATAGTCTTATCTTCTATAAGTTATAAAACACTGATCTTGATGAGAATACAAAGCAGGTTTTTCTTTCTATATTTTCTATCATGGAGACAGTAAAACATGTCAGTGTAACGTCCCTTTATGACTATAACAAACGAGGTCTGAAACACACTCGTAGTTATATTATTACCTATGCGGCTATGCATTATACATTTATACGAGTACATAATATACAAGCACGTTCAACGGCATAACTTATAAAGGATCATCATATTATAATATATTATAATACGTACAATTGCCACTTGTAGTCTTATTAATTTTAATATTATTTATATTTTATGATGACATAAGAATTGAAAAAATAATTTAATGAACGCACAAGTTCAATGAACGTTTTAATGAAAGTCATCAAAATTTTGTATGACTCGTTGAAAAAACATGTCAATATATTAAAAATAAACTGCTAATCGATATAATTCGATACCGTTATATTGTATAGTTGAGACAACAGTTTTTTGTCGACCGCAATGATAAGATTAAAATTCAGTTCTTACATCAATTTTATACTATAGTACTATACCCTTAACTGAAGCTATCGCAAGTATCGGGGAAATATATTAGTAAGCAATAATCAAGTGTACAAGTTGTGAAATGAATAATGATCATGAATTCTATGACGGTTATTTTCATAAAAGTCTTACAAGGTATTTAACCTAACCTAACCACGGGATACACATTATAAATGGTAGAATAATTATATTATATAAGTGTATATCAGCTTATGAGCTTATGTATTGTACATTTATAAAATAACAAACAATTAAAAAATAATACATGACACAAATTTTAATTATATTTGGTTGATGTTATGGTAAATCTGTACAAAGTTATGCACCAAGCATGTTCATCGTCTCCAATAATAACATATTTTCAAAATCTTTGAAGTATAATATGTACCTACTAAGGATAATAAATCCATGATATTAGATTAGAAAAATACGGGAACTATGAAGATTTTTAAATTTTAGGATAACTGTATTCTCATTAATCCACCAACATTTTATAGTTTAATATTATAATAAATATTGGCAAAATTACATTTTTTATATATTTTTGTAAAATTATTTATAAATTCTATTATCCTAAGTATGTTCAATATGAATATTTTAATAACTCAAAAATTACTCTTCCAAGTTTTGATTTAGATGTATCAAAATTTAAAAAAAAATCATTGGTTCAATTTTTATTTGGCTTAGATGTTAATAAATCTAAAAAAATTTAAATAAATATATCGTCTCTAAGTATACCAAATTAAAAATTCGAATTTTAAAAATTCATTATCTGCAAAGAAAAAAGTCGATATAATCCGTGTATGGTGAATCTCTGTATAAGTTGCATAGGTTGCTGGAACCTTGTTAATAGTAACTATAGTACTTATAATTTATGACTGAAAGTAGTTAGTAATTAGATAAGATAGTAAATGTTATGAATAGTAATACTTCTATTCTACGCATAATAAGGTTTAATTAATGCCTATATAATAATTATCATCTATATATGCGAATTTGTGGTTGGTAAATATAATAATAATATGATCTTTTAAGTTATGCACATTACGGGTTACACAATATACTGTTACAACCTATAGGATGATATTAATATTAACCATCAGACGAAAACGAGTTTTAACAATAAAATTGACCCGTTCAGTTATTGAAACAGTTCAGATGTTTAAAACACATTGGAAATTTATAATTCGTTTGCAAATTAATTAACTGTGGTTTATTAGGGTTAATTACTATAGTCTGGCTATTAAAAATACTTTTTTTTATTTTTCAAACGACATTTGTTAACATAAATCAAACTAATAATATTCGTACACAAAATAACGGAAATGATCAGCCGATATATACGTATATATAATATATTATATTGTAACATACCTACTCAACAACAATCTAGCTACCTGCCGTTTGTAAATGATTTCTCGATCCCGCTGAAAAATGCAAAGCTAAATAACAACAAGACTGCGGAAATATGAACAAATAAATCAACGCTCAAAATATTGTAATACGTTATAAGTTTAAAGGTATAGGTGCTTTGTGTATCGTGGTTATATAACAATAAACACAATAACTTCTTAGTTTTATGTTTATATCATATTATATGACAATATTTATCGATTTTAAAATGTCATATACTATATTATCATAAACTAATATATAACTGTACAAGTACGAGTAAAGAAAAATACATTATTATATTATTTGACATTCAGTATAGGTATATACGCGCGACATATCATTAGTTAAAAACTACGTAGTATAAATTATTAATATGGCGTTAAAAAAATAGTATTTTGAACTTATTATAGTTTTATATACCTACCGAGTACTGTAATGGTGTTATTATTTTTTTTTAACCACACAACAAAATATATAATATGGGTATGAAAGTGAAAAATGAAAAAAAAATGGAAGACCACGAAAATTATTATACCTAACGCATAAAATATTCAATACAGTTTCATTTTGTAACATTGTGCACGCCGTACGATGACATTTTTGTACTTGGTACGTTGCCATTTCCCGACAAAAAGACATTATAAGTTATAACATTCTAGACGTATAAAATAAATGCATGCCTAATACCTATATGTATTATGTAATATTGAAATTCACAGTTATTTTTTTGATAGTCAAATTAAAATCTAACAGTAAAAAATGAAATAACGATTAACGTTATTTTTAAATTTTAATAATAATAAAACGTCATTATAAATAGCTTTACATAGAAGCTAAAACTACTTGCATGCCATAATAATTTTGTAATTACTACCTATGTTTCTTTACTGCGTATATTGAATTTAATTAAAATAAATATATATACCTTATACGAACGAATACGATAAACAAAACAAACAATATAGTATTATTGTAATACCTACATATCAAATCCTCAAATATTAATAACGATATGACTATTTACTGTAGTTGAAAAGACTGTTCGTATACCTATTGCGTAGTTTTTAATTGTTGTATTAATTAGTTATACTCACATAGCTATTAAACTTAGACATTTTCAAAAAAATTAAGAGCTCGGATATAAGAGAAATGGTGGCTATATCGTTCGTGATAGGTACTTACTTTTGCTTAACTATGTAGTGATATCATCATTGATCGTTTAAACGTTAAATATTTAGACGTCATAATTTTCTTTATACATAATTCGATAAATATTCTCTTTCTTAATAAAAAACAGAAAAGATTGCTTGACACACTGATGCCGTTTAAAATTTAAATTTTAAAAACTATGGTCAAATTTGATTGAAACCCAAGACTTGACTGAGAAAATTAGTGTTTTCCTTTAAATAAAACCACCTTGTAATGCTGAATTATAATAGTATGCATTTTCGCATTAGTAAATATAATAATGACAATAATATTGTAGTATAATTATGTGCATCAGCATTGTTGCTCAAGACATGTTACGTTTGGCCCGGGCACTAATAATGTGGTGCCAGGGTCATGTACCTGTAGTTGTAGTAGTATAGTGAGCATCCGAGAATGACCTTGAAGGATACGCACGCACACAAATTACATATTTTACAGTTGTTGCCAATTGTAGACGAGATTCTATATTGCAATCGGCAATAAACTACGTAAATAAGAAAAAAAATAATTTAAAAACCTAAATACCTTTTTTTTTTTAATTGAAAAAATATTTATATAAAACAGTTGGCTGTCACACGCAAATAGCTACGATACATTTTATTAGCTAAGTATATAGCGTATATTACACTATTTAGTCACAATTCCGAGACGATTAAAGTCTCGAAAAAATGTCCGTGGGTGTAGACGGAGTAGTGATTTTTTTAGATTTTATTTTAGAATTAGGAAAATAATATAATTTTATACTTGTAAAATGTATACATTTAATATTTATGTTATATTGAAGTATATGTACTGTATGTCTGTATGATGTATGATTCGTTTTATTGCAATTGTGTAAATATCGGATAAGCGATTGTGAGGTAAGCAATTAAAATAAAGTCAGGTAAGTGGGTACCACTCTGCTGTACATTAGGTGTCTAGTGGGTCATTATTATAGATGTGTAAAATTTAAATTTAACGTTAAAGTATACAAAAAATGATTCTGACCGAAAACGGTCATCAGCCTATATCACCAAGTGATATGTTTATTTGATATACCAATAGCTATTATTAATTTATTTTACATTTAATCCTTTAATATATTGTAGTACATAGATTGAAATATTTTTTTCCGAAATATTGCATTTATTATATTATTATTTTATTTTATTATTATATTAATACATAAATGGTGTGAATACTGTATAGTAATTCATAAATTGAGAACGGCGGGGCCGATTTGGCTCAAATTTTTTTCCAATTGTTCGAAATTGCTAAGAGAAGATTTTTACAAAAGGAAATTATAAAAAATTCCAATTTTAGTGGGTATTAAAACAGAGATTTTGAGATTTACCCCATTTACTATGGAAATTTTTGTTAATAAATTGGTTTTGGTTTTTGCTATTGGTTTTTAATAATAATTAGTTGTAATAATAATGCAATGAGTGTGTCAACACATAAGTCAGGTTGTTACACTGACTATATTATAAAAAATCATGAGATGACACATTATTATATCTAATCCACCGTAGTAAAAAAAATTGATACAACTTTAAAACTTAAGGGTTAGAAATTATAAACTTAAGTACACATCTCGAGAGTCTGCAGTCCACCATAGGTGGATTTCTTACCTGATATTATATTGCTCGCATAATCAAAAGAGAGTCTCACGGAAAACACCAAGCAGAATACCTATATGATAACCTGACTAACTCATTGATTGATAAATGTAGAACCTGAACAATGATAGATCTATAGCAGTATTATAGTTATATCACAATAATATATTAATATCTGCCTTCAGCATAATAGTGAAATGCACTTTTAGAATAGATGATTTTCGAAATTCTGGCGACAGTGAAGGTTCTTATTTTTATACGTTTATTTTAGATTTTTAATATTATATTAAAAATTATATATATACTAGATACCTATATATATATTTATATAAACAAGTTAGTTTTATTTTGTACCAGTGCCAAATTTTATAATCCATATAATTATACATATAGGTAAGTATATATAAAGTATAAGTATGTATATAACACGAGTCAAACGTGTAGAAAATTCGACGAAAATAATTTCACATAATATGATTAATTTAATTTTACTAAAGTTGCTATTTTTAACTAGATTTGAATAGGCACTTATATAATTTAATATAATGCTAAGTTAATTGCCATTATCTATACATTTATTATATCATTTATATCATATATGTATGTATTATATTTTAATAATTAACAATTAATCATATGATACCAATGATAGGTACTATAAAAATTTAATTAATTTACCTAACAACCGATATTATATTATATACTTACTAACTTACGGTGTGTTCTGCTGTAATATCGATTATTTATAAAATTAATATATATATTTTTTTTGTTTAAATTAAAATGAAATAAATACCGACATAAAAAATATTTTTAAACGAATTTTATTATTCATCTATTTCCTTTAAGCATTACTTGTCTTAAAAATAGAGAGTTATTACAAGTATAAAATAAAATATAATAAAAAAAATATTATTTAAAAGTATAATTAAAATAAAATCTTAAACTTTTTTTAAACATCTATAAATTCTTTTATCGTGTTTATAAGCAATATAAACCTTTTTCTTTTTGTATCCCTTTCCATGTCCGTATAGTTAAAATAAGTATCTATAGTTATAAGACCAAAATAATCCAAGAACGTATGACTAAAATAATATTTAGCATATTTCATATACAAATTTATAAAATGTATGACATCGTATTCCTTATATATTATATTCTGTTTTAGACCATAAATTATCAAAACTAGGTAGGTAAATCAATTGTTTAAATTTTTAGAACTGATAAAACAGCTAATGTTTTACGAGTTAGTTTAAATAACAAATTGTGAATTCATTAATATTATTATAAGCTATGTTTACCCAGACAAACCCTAAAAATTGTATTTTTTGTAGCTTGATTTAAGCTAGTTGTTTGATTGCATTATTAGTTGTCCCACCCTAAATTCCAATACTATACTGAAAACTACCTGATACTAAGATATTTAAAAAGCTATATACATAATATATATTAGGTACTAGAAAAGATGACATGTTGTCAATGTTGACAATGACTAGTCAATAACGATAACGTCTGATTTAGTAAGAAATTGACTCCAATAACTATAGTTATTGATGACAGTACTTAATAAAAGAAGACATTGTAGATAAACTTAAAAATTAAGTTATAAACCGAATAATATTTAAAACCTATAATTTTGGATAATCTGTATATTATCTTATATATTCTTTATTACATTGATTTTTTTTTTGTTTCTGTCATGTTAATATTATATATTTTATCATCCTTATTGTTGCATGGTAAACTACTTGAACATTTATTAGTATTACATTATCTAGTAGATGCACATCAAGCATATTCAGTCAAATTTTAAGCTTATCATTTTAATCAATTTTGAAACCGATATTATTAAACACAATTATTAACACTTTACTATTTACTATTTCAATGCACAGACAGTACTGTATCACTTACAAATTTAACATATTATGTCAATTTTATTAAAAGTTATAAGTAATAAAACATAAAACGATAATATAAAACAGGGTTGGTTATATACTATATAGGTATACATATTATTCAATGAACAGACCGACTACCGCAGAATACCGATAAAGGTGTTTATATTTGTTTTGATATGGATTTATATTTTATAGCATTGCCTAATATAATACGGAAATGTTGATAAAAGTATAAAACTATGAAATATCCAACATTATCTATCCTTTCCAGTCATTGTCAACAATGACTAGGAAATCACAACAATTCCTAAATTATCATCTTTACCGGTAACATATATATATATTATATTGTAAAATTTGGATATTGTATGTTTTGAAAAGATCGAACGTAGTTTATATGCATTATACATTTTTAAACAAAATATAATTGTATTTGTATTATGTATAAAAATACAGAGAAAGATTTATTACCTTTCTTCCCATTGAATAGTCAACTATAATAAGTTCATACATTTTTAAACCTGTGAAAGTATATCAAGTTAGTTGAATTATCCAATAAAAAAATGTACCTATTACAATATTAATAATTGAATGACAAGTTAAGTATACCGCTATAACACGCACACGAGGAAAAAAAATTAAGCTTAAGTATTTATAACGCTATGAGGAAAAAAAATGTGGTTTCCTCCCCTTACCTAGATCACTGCGTATATGTATATGGTATAATGATGAATTATTATAATCCGCGTACGTACACCTAGACATTATAGGTACCTATACACAAAAAGCTGATATAAACATTTACGCGCACATATTATAAACTATAATAATATAACAATATTGTTTTTCGAACTATTATGACATGTAAATGACGTAGGTACGTCATATTATAATATTATACAATGTATGCAGTATTATAGGTATTTTATGCACACGTATATTATATGTATAGAGATTAGAGACAATAAAACATATTGGACTATAAGTAGGGATATTGTCTTTAGTCTGCTATACCGATATAATTAATGAGTTTTCATAAATATTATTTTATAAGTCAACAGCCATCTTATATTATATTATTATATTATATTATATAATCGCAGTTAACTCGAGAGTTTATTGAAAAGGATAATAACCTAGCGGTACGTCATATATCGGTAAAGTGTAAATATTTTAATATGCGGATACTACACATATTTTATTACTATATATTATATGTATCATGTATGCATTTTAACCATTTTATTCTTGGGTATTACGACCCAATCGTTTAACATAATATATATGTTAATTCCTCATCATACAGCTTATATATCTATATAAGCTATACTATATAATTTTACATATTAAATAGACGTCTCTAGAAAACTTAAGTATTTAATTTTAGGAGGAAAGAGAGACAAAGACAAAAAGAGAGAGAGTGATGTTTTTAACGAACTAAATGCGCACATTATGATGTTCTTTCAAGTATGTGCTGTAATTAATTATAGTAATGACGAAAAGTATCAAATTCACTCTTATATTGGCAAAATATTTGAATTTCTATATAATATCAAAATGAATGCAGATGATGATTATGTTCTATGATGTTATATAATACTACACTATTAAACCGTGAATCGTGAATGTATAGATATGTCGTACATAATATTGTTATATATTATAATAAAATACAATATAGGTGTATCACATAGCTGTATTATCATAGCAAGTACCTATAATATACCTATATAATGATATGTTTAAATTCGATTTTACTCGTTTTTGTCAATCCAAGATTTCATTTTAAAAATGATTATAAAATAAATTGCGTAACGATCATTGAAAAATCGTCAAACTACGCTGATGGTTTGTACGCCAAACAATTCCAGCTCAACAAATCTTCATTTAAAAATAATTTACACGTTGTTATACATAATGTATGTCGTTTATGTATTGTGCATTGTGTATGCATATTCCATTGGTACCTACGCAATTTTTTTGTCCTGATAACTGCAGATATTGATATATAATGAGTATATAATGACTAATGACATATACCTAGATAACAACTAGAATATAATAATGTATATATATAGTAGTTATAGAGTGACTACATACTGTATTGTATATTACAAAACTCTTCGATGATTAATAAATCATTTAATTATTATAAATTATTATACGTATTATTAACTCGAATTTGTGACGTGCATTTAAAATTAAATAAGCCGTGCGGTTTTTTTTTTATTACTATTATAGATGCAAATGAGTTTAATTTTAATAGATACCGCGCGTGTTTGTATAAAATAATATTGCATTTATTTGATAGTACATACGCGTATATGTGAAATAGCTGGTACCTACGTGTGTATTTATCTATATAATATAACACTTGTGCGTTATATTAAACAGTCATTACATAGTTTATGATTACTGTTATTATTTTTATTATTATTTAAAAATAATACTTTACTACAAATATCGAGATTATTTGCAAACGTAAAAGGTATTATCTGAAATAAGTAATAATATTAACTTATTATGCATTACCTATATACGCTGAAATAATATACAAAATTAATTGCCATTCAATTTAGTTACGAAAAATAGTATTGATAACAATGATAACATCAATTATTATATGAACATACTAGTTTTTAGCCAAAAGATATAAAATAAAATTATATATTATGAGTTGTAATAGCGTGTACCTACTGTGGAAGATTAAAGAAGGTTTAAGTATAGTTTTCGACAAAATCGATTTTTTTATATGGTTGTTACAATGTAACTCAAAAACTAATCACTGTAAATATTTGAAATTATCACCAACTTTTTATATTGTAGTTAAATTTTCAAAATAAGTTATTTTGACTATTTTTTAACCTAAGTGTCGATGAAAAAATTTTGGATGCTCAAAAAAACTTGAAAATTTAATACAAGGTTTCTTATTAGTGGCTCTTATTGTAGTTAAAAAAAATCAAAAAATCATTAATCACATTTTTTTTTATCATCGTTTAAAGTTCAATTTTTTACTAAATATGTTAAAATTGTGAACATTTGTAAGTAATTTAGCAGTTGAAAAATCATAAATTATTTTATTTTTTTACTTTATATCTAAAGTTAAAAAATTCAACACTTAGTTTTCCATAAATTTTCCTTCAAATAGCCATAAAAAAATACGAAGCTTCATTATAGGAAAAATATTATTGACATTTAAATTTTAAATATTTATGAAATTATTGCGATAATGCTACAATTATAAACATGATGATATTATACTTAGAGTGCATAAAAGGCCCCCGACATCGTCGTTTTTACACACCAAAAAAAAAAAATATGTATTATCCATGTGTATATTTACGAGTATGAGAAACGCTTGGAAGATTAAAGAATAAAATAAATAGTAATAAATTAGTTCTTCGACATATAGAAAGATAAAAGGAAAAATTATTATCATTGCCAGGAACGGGGTAAATTATATGGCGTATCGTATATAATATGATGTATAGATAATAATATTGATGGCGTGTGTATTGTTCGCTCGACGTATTATGTTGCGCGCAAATGATCACAAACACATTATTGGGGTCTTAAAATGAAAATTCAAATAAACAAAAACACGACCGTATGTGGAGAATAAATAAAAATACAAATGAGTACAAAAAGGTTAGATGAAAAATAAAAAAAAAAAGGAAATTACTATGCAGTACATGAAATGTATATATAAACAGCAGTGTATATTATAAGTATTATGCGTATGGAGGCTGTAAAATGAAATCGCAAACAATTATACAGACACGAACGGAGCAGCTGAATACTGCAGTAATCTTCGGTGAAAAAAATGTATACGTTCGTCCCAGGAAATCGCGAAAAGAATAGATCGAGAAAAACACAAAGAACAAAAGAGTTGTTTTTGTCTCGACGTTTATAATAATTAAAACTTGCTGCGCACTCGTTTTAAACATATATATACATTATACGTATTATCCATTGCGACAACAAAGGTATGCGAGGCCGGATTAAGGGGAAGGAGGTTACCCGGGTCTTTGCAAGTCCTGGACAGCATGAGCGCACAGTAATATGCCCACTCGAGTCCACACTCGAATCATTCATTTCATTTAAGAAGATCATCAAGTTGTGCCACGGAGCTCGGTGGTCTCTTTAATTCAGTCAAATGCGAGACGAATATAAATTTGTTTGTAAATATATAATCTGTTGACACTTTGGGAAAATGCGACTAGTTACCCGCTTTATACAAATCACAAAACAAATAATAATAAATAAATTAATATCTTAATAAAGTCAACATCACCACCAGTAGCAAGGATAGATGTACCTACAATAATGTAGAAGAAAATGGTCTTGAAATTGAAAAAATTAAATTGTTTGTGTAACACAATGGTTTATTCATCGTTTTAATCTTCAAGAACATACAAATCTAAGTTTTTCATTGTGCAAAATTTATATTTCAGTAAGTTTTTCTAAACGAAGCAATGGATTTATTAATTCTACGATGGTGTAAAATGGTGATTTCATTTATATGTATATAAATTATATATTAATTACTTTTGGAGCAATAATGTTTTGATATTAAACTTGAAGGGGTTACAAAAGTAAAAAATCACCATACTTTTGAAAATAATCGAGAAAACAAAAAAAAAATCAAGGAAAATAGGATTTTTCATGCCAAATCATTTTTCGACAAAATTAATTTATTTATTTTGTAATAATTCAAAAACAACACGACACTTGAATAAGTAAAAAACAGTATAAAACTTTCAATTTGTATTAAAAATATTATTCAATGTTCCTAATAAGTAAAATATACAGAAACTAAAAAATTTTAAAAATATACAATTACAGTTTATTTTTTATAGATACTTACAATTTGTACGAAATTACATATTTAATGATGAATAAATTATATGAATAATGTTAATTATTTTGATTTAATTTAAAAATATTATTTAAGAACGCTTAAAACTTTTACACATATTATGAACTTTACTATACTTTTACTCTCAGAACCGTTTTTCATATTAAATTATTTATCACTGAATTCAAATTTAACATATCCATTATAATTACCCACTCGACACTTAATGTCAGCAGAGAAGTATTCATTTGATCAACATTTTTAATTTCATATTACGTATTCCAATATTTTGTTTTTAAATTCAAATATTTGTCTGATAATATCAAACAAAAAACATTAGTAGTTAATTAATTATAACTTTATACGTATTTAAAATACAATATTTTGTATGATATAATTTTATTATATAATTATTTCAACTTACAGTAAAAAAAAGTTTTTAGAAATAATGTTTGTTTACTATCAAAATAAAAATCCTTACTTAAACAATGTTTATCTCTATTACATAATTATTATTATAGCATTATATAGGTTCCTGTATACTTGTAAATGTAAATAATATATTTTATAAATGCGTACCTAATTAAAATATATTTTATGTACTTATTGAAACAGAACTCTAGCACATAAAATGTACATAAAATTTCCCTATAGGCTACAACAGAAGTGGTATAGGTTTTGGATTTTTAGAATTTACATAAATGCGCAATAGCCAAGAAAAAATATAAAAAATCTAGAATTCTATGTAAGTGCTGATACAGAGGATAAAGATCGTTTGATAATAATTGAAAAAAAATTAAGACTGAGTAGGTCAGGTGAGTACTTACATATAACTTTCATTTACCAAACATTTTAAACAGCTATTTCGACAGTATCCGATAGATATGCACAGTGCACTACAACTTTATTTATAAGGTCTTCGACAGCACAGTATACAAAGTATGGACTTAGTTTTAAAGTACGTAATATTGTTTTATTGAAAGTCATCTAGTGGTGAAACTTTGTGACAACAAGGAATGAGAAGGGTTAGTTAATTAAAGATATATCACAACATCAGGTTCGTATTATCTGTATTCTTGGGTCACAAGAAATAGTGATGACGAAGAATTTTAAAATCAGGACTCAGGAGGTAGCGATGGTTGTGAAGATTGGAACGTAGGCGTTTTTAGAATATATTGGCAACATTTTGTACTGTTGGGATAAGAGATATCTATGAAAAATATCATTCGAGCATAGTATGTGGCTTTTAGTTATTTATCGAAGGCATTTGGACTTTATTTATGTTAGTGGGTTTGGCAGCTTCCTCTAGTTGGAAGCCCATAGGTCAAAATTGATTTGAGGATAAGTTTATATAGGAGTAGTTTATTTTTGAGATTTACATATTTAGATAGGAAAAGTAAACATAGCTGTTGAGACTTGAGAACGGTTGTTTAAGGTGAGGCGTTTAGAATGAATATGGGTTGCCCTGCAAGTTAGTCGACTGTCTAGGTGTGGATATATTAGTTACATTTTTTAATTTATTTATTTAATGTTGGTTAGTAGAAAGTTAATAATTTGTCCTCTTTATTACGGTGTTAAATATATGATCTCTAAATTGTCTAATGTCTATGAGGTACAACTAAAATAAAGTATTATTTTAATTTTTAATTTATTGTAAACATATTATGATATATTTATGGATACATGCTCTGTACGTGTACTGATTATGTTAATATTATGCTATACTTCAAATTATTAAATTTTATTGAACAAAATAATTAATAATACATAATTTCATGAAAAATAAAACATAATATTATTTTATTTTAGAAAGATAAAAGCTGCACTGAAACTGTAAATATAATTTATTCCATTCTAGAGGAAATAAAAATGTAGTCTATATTTGTTGCAGACAACGATCAAAATCGTTTTTGTGCTCTATTTCTTTCATAACGTGCTTTTTGTAACATTAAATGATTAAACTAAAGATGGATTTAATTAAACATTTTTTTACTTAGTCGGATTGTTTGTTGTGTCTTGTGTTTGTGAGTCAAAGATCGAACGTGTATCCGTAAATCGTAATTTTAGTAATATTTTATAGATATACATAGTACATACTATTATGGTATTAAAAACTTGGATAACATCTATAGAATTGTATTTATCTTCAATGTTTGTGTTATTTTGCAATACGGTTTTGATTCAACTATTTTATTTTAATTAAAATATGTAAAATACGAGTTTATGGCGTTTGTGCGCTCAGCATCCTTTTTATTAACAGATTTATTTAAAAAATGTCATAGTTTATTTAAAACCTTGGTGCGTTTATCTAATAAATCATGTTTAAAACTGAATAATATTTATTGAAATATAGACTTGTTCTATTTCAAACGTGCAGTGATCTATAGCAATGCGATAAGAATACTCTGAAAACAAATTCGGATTTTACGTCAATATTTTTTTTTTTTTTTTTGAATGCAGAAAAATTGATTTCTGATTGAATTAATAACAAATTCGTTAGACAATTACAAAAAATTCCCTCAATATCAGTTTTAATATGGATACTGTTGATTTTGCTTCCGGTGTTCGTCCGAGTAATTCAAGAAATGTTTTCACATAAATACACTGTTAATAAGACGTCTTTGTCAGTATTGAATCACTTAATATCCCCAATGTAAGAGTAACCTTTAAATAAGTTTCAGATCCACCATTTGAATACACGTGTTAAAGTTTAATAAAATATACCGCCGTGATTTCCCTACGTGAAATCTACGAAATTTCCAGGTTTTATAATGATAAAATGATTCTATATCAATGCGCCGTTTCATGCAACATATACTGCAGTACATACGGCAATATTAAATCGGAATGATAACGATACGGCGTTTCGGAAATCGAAAGGAAATTGGCCCCGCTGGCTCCGGGAATTTTTAATTTCCTTCAAAGCTTTAATATTCATTTTTTTTTTATTTACCAGCTAGTTGCTAGTATATAATATACTATTGCATACGACTATATATTATTGTAATATATGTATGTATACAGTACACACTACTCCACCGTCCAAACTGATAAATTATACCTTTATCACTGTCACACCGCCACACGGTCATTGTATACGCATACCTACATGTCGGCTGTCACAACTCACAATATGTGCATTTTCACGAGGGTGATGGACGGCCTAACTCTCTTTTTGATGCAATTTTTTGGACAGTAATCATAATTTATGATCGTCATCAGCTATTACAAATCGTAAAATAAATATAATATAATAATATGCAAGTGTTATTTATGTATAGGTATTACGTTTAACACCATAAATATAATTTGCAATGATCTAGTGAGTTTGCTCGTATTTGCTAAAAAAAAAGATTAAACAATTTATCAAAGAAAATGGAAAAAACGTCATATTATTATAAACTATAGTTGTATTTGTCACAGCCACCTGGTACCTATGTATAAATATGCCGTGTGTTTTTATCACGTCACAGAGTAGAGAGGTAGTATTTATTTTTTTCCCGAAAAAAATCGTGAACACTTGGAATAAGCAGGTAATAACTAATAAGTATAATATAACTGAATCACGGATATAGCAAAATATACGCCATCGCAATACCATATTTACCGTTTTGCACACAATGTGTACAAACTACCTATGCTTCACACGTATTATTATATAATATGACCAAAAACTGTTCGCATCCTGCGCTTTATATGCTCGTCGGAAATTCTCACGTTAGTTTAATATAATAACAATGGCTTAAAATATTTACTACATGAGTGGTATACGATATACCGTATTACCGACATTTATGTATAGTATTGTACAATTGTATGTGTATTTTAAGGAGATACGGTTATAGCAAGGTAATGATCGCTCGCGAAAACAATAAAATTTCATGATGCAGTGACTTCATTTCGGTCAACGGACTTTGTGCGTGATAACAATATAATGATATGTGTGAAGTAGCCTCCACCTCGATCATTTCGTCCAGATTTTTAAAAGTAGTGTTTGATTTGTAAGCAAATTTAAGAGGATTTTTTTAATAAGTTCATCGATTCTACGGCCTTAATAAACTATGGAACTGATTTTACCTTTTTTTTCAATATGTACAATAATGTTACAAGAAATTAAACAATTCCATACATTTATTTTAACCGAGTAATATATAGGTATATAATGATTATAAATATGCAGATAATAAACTATTTATATATCTGCTATTACGTATGATACGCAAAACTTTTACCATTGAAAAAAACAAAATTTGAGACATGATTTTCACAACTATAAGACATGTATAAAAGTGTATAAATGCAGTTTCTAAAATCTGAATCCAATAAAATATTAATCATAAAGCCTTCATATTTTAAATAATAAAAAAAAATATTTTAAAATCTGTCTGCTTTTCGAGAGTGAATTTTTGTACTACAGTGCATCGGTTTCTTACACCCTTAATAATCGTCATAAATTATGTTATTTTTAAATGTTTACATATTAAAAAGAATTAACCGATCCCATAAAGCCCTGGTTGCCAAATCGTCCACATAAAAACTCCCGTTAAATCCTTTATCTGTATTTCTTAAGCCATTATTTTTTAATCTCATTCGGCGTTCATAATTGTATTTTAACTCGGTATTTATTCTAAACCACATAATCGTGTAGATTTATAACATTATTTTGTTTTAATCGTAATTCATTAAGTACATTCCACATGGTAAGAATCGACTTGAGGCATTTTAATAACCAACTTAATTTTATCACTTACATTATTCATTATTGGTGTATTTATCTTTCATTATTTACTATAACGGGTTTTGGTTTTCTTTATAGTTAATAGTACACTATTTACATAATTTAATACTACCTAAACGTAAACGAAACTAAAATAGTTTAAACAGTTTCTTCATAAATATTCAATTTACTTTTAGCAATAGTCAATAAAAGGTATATATTATTTATTCATTATTATATTATATTTATCCATTCCATATTACATCGTTTACATCATATTATACCAAGTAATCTCCCAAATTCCATTTTCTAGTCACGTTTTAATTTAATTTTTCAATTTGAAGTATGTTGTGTAATGTTACACTTTAATATTTTATACCTACTTTAGATTTTATTTCAACATATTAAAATTGTTATCTTATTTCAGTAATTTTGCACATGGGTGAAGGGTATAAACTATAAAATATAGGTACTTCAAGAATTTTTTTTATAAAATAATAAAATATTGAGTGTTTCTTTTTTTATTTCATTATTATTTATTTTTATTATATACTTCAGTTTTATAATTGATTATTATTTATTAATTTCTCAGTTACAAAGAAGAAATATATAAATATATAAATATAAAATTTCTAAATAATTTTGATCAAACTTAAATATCGTTTCATAATTTACTACCTATACCTACCAAGTAATTTTATTATTATTATTTATTTTTTTACGTTTTAATAAATCATCATTAATGATTATGATCAAATAATATATTAGATTGCTTTCATTTGGTTTGATTTTTATATTCTCGGTACTAAAATAAATATATAATATTATAAATTATAATATATGCTTTGATAATTTCTTATAAGAATAAGTTTTTCTTAAAAATTATTAAAACGTAGTTATAAAATCTAATTAGGTATTTAAATATTATATTATACATTTGCGTAGTATAACACATAAATAGATTTACTAGTTTTTTCAAATTACTGTATAAACATACATTTTTTTTTTTTATTGACCTCAAAATACATCGATAACTTGGCCATTAGTATAATACTATAATATATACATTCGTATTATTTTTTTTCAAATTAAATTAATTAAACATTTTAGAATAAATTTATTCAATTTGGCTTTTTTTTTTAAATCATGGTCTTCATTCTTGTGGGTTTGGTTCTAGAGCTTGACAGATTTGTTCAGAGATGTGGAATTGGTTGCGGTAATGTTTGTATTTTTGACATTGAATGATGATGTGGTTGACCGTAAGAAGGACGCCACATGTGTTAACATAGATAAGTTTCATCTTGACTCATCAAGAAGCTTTAAAGATTTTCTTTTAATATTATCTATAAATACCTATTAAGTTTCTTATTATAAAATTATTCAGTTAAAAATGTATGGTAAGAATATTATTTATATAGGTATAACATAATAGGATAACGGTAACCTAACGTTAGAAACAGGTACTGCTTAGGATTAAAAAAAAGGAAATGCTAGACAAATACCTAATAGGTAATACTTTTTAATAGTTTAGACATTTTCTACTTCAAAATTATTTAAATCCTCAAATATTTTTTAGATCTTTGATAAAGGTAATATCTATATCGTTATTATTACATTCATGGTTCGTTCAAATTATCTAAACATACTCGAGCAGTAAGATTTTCAGTTTTTTTTATTTTATGGGTAACTGAGTGACTGAGTTACCTACTCAATTAAGGGGCGATTGTAAATTGCGCCCATAGTGAGCAGGTAGTAAAAATAGTATAGTAAATTGCGCCCGGTAATTTTCAGGTATAAATTTTTATGTAGTAAAATGTGCCCATAGTATCTAATCTAAGTGCGACTTTGAATTGATCCCTTTTAAACACTTAAGTACATTTATTGCTGTAAAAACCAACGTAACCGTTAATTATTATAATATTAACGATTTTATTTGCTGACTTTCCTCCGAATATTTGGACATCAGCTTCAGCAACATTAACACGGACTACTAATGTCTGTGAATCTTTCCACAGTGATTTTAATAAAAGTTTTTATACTCCTCATCCTCATATTTATAATTTTATGGATATAATATTAAAGTTACAGTCTGAAATTTACATAAAAATTAATAGGTAGTATAAATGAGCCTTATAAATTTCAAAACACCAAATCAAAAAAAAAATTTCAAACAATGGAAAAAAATATTCAACAACACAATGAAAATACTATTACAAGATATGAATACATAAAAATGATGTATCATTACTATGCTGTTATAAAACTTATAATTTTATTATACTATTAACTTTATATTATATAATTTACTTGATATTTTTGTATTATATTTTTTTAATTATTATTTACTGTAAAAATTAACCTAAAAATATTTAAAACAACTTATTAATCCCATAAAATTAAAAATAACTTTTGGAGGATAGTAATAGTCACCTCCTCGTGGTGTCCTCTGGGTAATGCTAAATGATTATAATAAAAATAATATTTCTATTGGGCGCAATTTACTACGTAGAAATTTATACCTGAAAAATACCGGGTGCAATTTACTATTTTTTTCCCTTCGTTGGGCGCAATTTACGTTTGCCCCAATTAAGTTACTTAGAATTGAACTTCGTTGGCAATCATATTTACTAAATTATAAGGTTTTCTCTTAGAATTCTAATGTGGGAGCTTATAAAGCTATTATAATAGTGATTAAATAGAAATTAATTTAATATTTATTTTTATTTACCGTAGTTTAAAAAATATATGTGTATAGTTAAAAGTCATGCATTAACTTAATCGTTACCTATAATTTGACCCATTATTTAAAATTAGGTTAAGACCTTAATAAATGAGAGAAAGAAATTTATAAGTAATGCAATACGTACCGCATTATTTTTAAGTAGATCACAAGAAAATATTTGAGTACTTTTCTTAATAATTGGGAAAAAACCATTATTTCATCAAAATCAATTTATTGATTAGTTATTTAGTTGTAACACAAAAAATGAATAATCGTAGATAAGTACACATTAAATTTTTATTTTAGAATTTTCATAGATAAAATACTTGTATACTTATTTTTATATTTTGTATATTTTTTAAATTATTATATGCTTATGCTTACCTACCGTACACTAGGTAAATCAGAATTGGGTTAAGAGTTAACAACTTAAACATATATGATAAAATACATATTTTTTACTATTATAGATATTAGATAGTTATATAGTATTTATAACTTATTAAATATTAATAATATAATAAATGCAATGTTTTCAGTTAAAAATAATTCAACCAATTAAATATTAATTGTATTTCTATAGTAAGTAATAAGCGATTTTAATAACAATATTAACAAGTATGAAGTATTCTTATAAAATACATATTATTCTTAGTGATATCTATGTAATGTATTCTTAAAGATATATTCGTGCTGAATACGATGATGCAATTATAATTTAAGTATGATTTTTAGTTTTTTTAATTAAAATTTTTTAAAGGTAATAAAGTTGAGTATGTTCCTATATCTAATATGGCTTAATTATAATCCGAGCCAGCCTCAGATTGGATTACCACGCAGACCAGTGGATAAATTAGTGCGATATTTTACGGGAGTACAGGACGTTTTTTGAGGTAGTTTAGCCTCCATAATATCACTAGTCTTATGATGATAACAATGATAATATTGATAACTAACGATAACGTTATCAATGAATCAGAGAATTTCCATATTTTCATATTTCATGTTGAATGAATATTTTCTTTTTGTGAATTGAGTTCATTCATTATTTCTTTATTTTAGTACGTTATTTTAAATAATGATTTGTATAAATCATACAATCACATACACTCACACTATTTAGTCACATTTCTTTTTATAAATAATTCTACAAATCGGTAATTTCAGTATTAAATATTTTTAGTAATTTGTATGACTATTTTTTTTTCAAAATATGGACGAAGAATGTTCAGTACTTCAAGAAGAGGAGAGAGAAGCGTTGCTTTCTATTTATGATGGTGATGAAGCTTTTAAACAAGTATCTCCTACTATTTATCAATACAAGGTAAGGTTGTCATGATTTATGAACAATGTAAATTTCAGTCTATACAATTTTTTTTCATTTTTGGTTTGATATTTTGAACATTTATATTCTGATGTAGCCTATGTAGGTAAATTCTTTCTTAAACAGAAAACTCATATAGGTACTGAAAAAAATTAAGAATCAAGTTAATAGTGAAATTTGATTTGATACATATTCAATGAAATCTTTGTAGGATGTAGGTAAATAGAATCATAATATATGCTTCAGTTTATTTTAAAATATTGTTAATAAATAAAGTGTATATAAATACTATCTACTTGTAAAAAAATTATTCAAGACTTCAAACATATTTAATAGGTACTAATATTTAATAATACCATATTTGTATTATCCAAAATACTTTTTCTATTAACTAAATGATTTTATATAGTATAAACAATTTTATAATTAATTAATTTTTAATTTTAGCTAAAAATTTAAATGTTTCATAATTTATGCAAGTTTAATACTGTTGTAATTATTCAAAGTTGTTTTATTGACATTACTTGTCAACATCAATTAAAATATAATTCATTCTGTACTCACTCACTTTGTACCTACTTACTAGTAATGTTCAGTCTTACATCTTGCTCAAATTTTGCATTGAAAACCAACAGCTGTATGTAACGTTTGACAACTACAATATTTTTGTACTGAATAGTATATTCCATTTTCATATATATATGTATAAATTTAAATACATTCCTAGTTTATCTAATTATTTAATTTTTATTTGACAGTATGGAGAAGATAGTGACAATAAATCCTTTCTATTGGAGGTTGAGTGGCATGACAATTATCCAAATGAAGCGCCTAAAATAAATTTAGATATGTTCTACAATAAACATATGTATGGATAAATTTGATTATGTTCTACACATGTGTAATATATTGTATGTTTTGGATGATGTAACCATTTAAGTCTAGTTTCAAATCACCAATAGACAAAACATTATTTTTATTTCTACTTTCTCTTAATTTATCAATTAATATTTAATATAGTATTCATTTAAAATTGTTGGTTTATATTTTAGTTTTATTGAGAGAAGGATCTAAATTAATATTAAATTAACACATGTTTATTGGGTATATATTTTAATACCACTTAAACAATTTCAATCTTGGTTTTAAAACGAACTTTTGGTTACTTCAATCTTAAATGTATCAAATATTACTTCAAAATTTATTAAATTGATAAAAATATTAATATGAAATAAACATTTTAGAGTAAGTTCAGTTAAAGAAAATATTAAAGATAAAATTTCAAAAGAGGCTGACCATTATTTGGGAGAATCTATGACATTTACTCTTTTTGAATTTCTTAAAGATTTTGCCACAGAACTTGTAGCTGATCAACCAGATAAAGAAATTATTGAAAGTATAACTAAACTTGTATGTATTTTAGTAAATTATTTTTATCATTGATGAAGTATATTATAATTCGTGTAACAATTTGTACTTTTTAGTCGATAGATAATGATGATGAATCTGCAAAAAAGACAACAAAGAAAGAAACTATGAGCAAAGCTCAAAAGAGAAAACAATGGGATCGTTTAGATTCCAAAGGAGAAAAACCACGAGGATATGATTGGATAGATGTAGTTAAACATTTATCACAAACGGGATCATCCAAGGTAGTAATATCTACATAATTAAATTTTATAACACTGTGATATGAACTATGAATTTTTTGTTTTTGTGAAAAATATATTTTCATTTACAATATTAACATTGCTTAATAGTTTTTTTTATCCAAATAATTACAATAAATATCCTGTCACCATGAAGCCCTCCATTCATCTACTACTAATTGATGACTTGTACAGCTCCAATCTAACACAACATGAAAATATTAGTCATAAATATTGATAACATATGTAATTTGTAAAATTTCTAAATTACCTGACATTTTAGCATGGAGGAGAAACTTATCAAAGTTTTTATTAACAAATTCGCATGCTAGTTGAACATACTCGGAATGTGTGCAACCAAATTGAGTGTTGTTGGATGTATATTTCATCTTTGAAAAATTTTAATGCATATTATTTTACACTAATGAAATTATTTTATTAATACTTACAGAACGAAGAGAATTGAGTTTTATCAATGACAATTTATTCTTGGGACTAATTAAATGACCTAGTATATTAGCATGAAAGTATGCTTTTAAAATATTTTCAGTGTTGATATTTTTATCTAACACTACACGGATGATGTCTTTATGTGTATCAATAATCAATATATAAAGATAATCTTTATACATTTCAATGTGATCAATTATATCCCATGTAGTTAATGTATTTGTATACAACAATTCATGAACGGATGCCCCCAATTGAATTTTAAATGAAGACAGCTTTTCATCTAAAATAATAAATTAAAATAAATTTTCAAACGACCATAAGTTATTATTTTTTGTTATTTAAGGAAAATCTACATAATAGTGCTACTGATTACAAATTTAAATTGATGAAGTATGTAATCTTTAAACGTAATATATCTAAACTAAAAAAAATATGTTAGTATAAATCAGTTACTAATTTTAGTGATGATATTGTATAAACAATGAACTCATTAAAATAATTGGCCATGCTCTAATGATAGTATTATGAGTATAATTCACCTTCTAAAAAACAAGCTTCTCGTTTATTAATATAGTCAGGTTTTTGTACATCATGGTTTTGTGTATCATTAGACAGATAATATTTAAGAGTCAAATCATAACGGGCACTGTTGAAAACATTGATATTTAAGCTTTTGACTGCTTTGTAGTTGGCAAATAAATGTAATGAAGTTACTACTGAGTAAATCATCCATATCAATCTAGACAATTTGTTATAATTATTTACAAGTAGGGTTATATTGTTAAAAAAAAAACAAAGGATGTTTATGGAAGGTTTTTGCTGAAACAATACAATGATAAATGTCAAAGTGAAGATCTTCATACTTACAAAATACGGTTTTCTACAATTGGTAACATGATTAATCCAATAAGAAAAGCAAGTAGATTAATACAAGTTTCTTGACTACCGTCTTTTGCTGAAACATCTCCCATATTATCACGAATAGCCTATTTAGAGTAAAAAATATAGTATATAAGTAATTATGTACATACTTATATTAAAAATGTAACAAATAAATTTTTGTTTCAAAGTTTACCTTTAAATATTAAACTAAATATATTATTTTAGTTCAATATAATAGATATAACATAATATTTTAATAAATACCTGGTGTTGTGTTAATGCTGCACGTGTGGCTCCTCCAGCAACACTTACAATGGACTTTGCACAGCTTGAAAATGATAGGATTATTATCGAAAACGGTTTAACCCATGAAATACCTAAAAGTAATTCAATGAATATTGCCAAATCATTAAGTGCATCTGCCCGGAGTCTCCACTTTTTACATTGTGTATCCAATTCAGATCTGAAATCAATAAATTATGTATAAAATAGGTGTTTTACAAATTACTTACATAGGTATCTAAATAAATTATTTAAATAAAAACTATGCAATTTAAAATTTGCTTAATAATATAGTAAATATATATAATATAATATATAAATATATATTTTAAGTTAAAAAAATAATAAAACTATTGGCATCGGTGCATCAAATCTACATTTTATTAAATATGGAAATTTACCCTTTCCACCACGCAAAAGTTATGCGCCCAATCATACCAGCTCCATCTTTAAGTATATAAGTAATGGATGCAGCAAGAGCTGTAGCTTGAGCATCACCTACACCGACACCTTTCAGAATAGCATTTGTAGCTAATATGTTTGATATTGTACTACAAAACGCCTAAAAACAAATTTAGGTACAGTTAATCTACCGAAGTAATAGTTTTCAAACTAATCAAAACTAAATTTCTATTAAATTATATAGGTCAATAGTTTATTCTTTAATACTTTAATAGAAAGTATCTCAATACAACATAATATTACTTAATCAATATCTACTATGCATTATTTTACAGGTACTAATATGTCACCTGTATAGTATCCCAAATTTGATATTCTGTATAGTCCTTGCTCACACTATTTGGAAATCCTCTTGGTAGAAATACTTCTTTTAGTATATTAACTGAGCTACGAATGAAACTAGTGGACTGTTTCCGTCTTTCAGATTCCAATATCAATTGCCGTTGGTCTAAAAAAGAAAGGAATATCAATAACACAGTTGTAAATATTGAAAATAACATGAGAATTCAAATAAAAAAGCACTACCCACAATATAGGTCATATTTTTTTAATTTTATAAAATTTAATACCTATTGTGCATAAGATATTAGATAAAATATTTAAACTTTAATTTTTAGACAAAATGTTGGTAATTTTCTTTTTGTGTTGTACTATATAAGATTTAAAAAATAATAAAAATAATAAAACATAATCTATTAGTGCTTATTAATCAAATGCTTAAAATGAGTAAATCTTTTTAAAATACCATGTCTCTTGTATATGACATTGCACTCTCCTGGTCCGTATTCTTCGCTCAAAAGTATTTCATCGCGATTTTTCGTCATACTGTTAGGTGTTTAGGTCGTTGAAGATTAACACTAAGAGTTTAATAGTAATCTATTATGTAGTATAATACGACGAAACGGTGTCTAAAGAAATGCGTTTAGCAGCCGAACTTCGGCTGAATAAATTACGAACATAGTTGTTAATAGATACTGATTTTTTCGTAAACAGAAACTTGAATGCCTATGTATTTTAATTGCGGTGACAACTGACAATCGTCAAATTATTCCGTGACACGAACAGTTCGGTTGATTAGCACGAGCCACAAACCGTAAATCGTAGGCCAACTTACTACAGTGACTGATATTGTTATCAGGATATTATGACAAAAACAAGCAAACAAAATAAAACACGTCGAGCAGTTTTAAAAAATTGTTTCATACCTACCTAGATAGTGCCTAGTACCCATGGCTAAGTATATTTAGCCATGCTACTGTGCTAGTACCTATATATTATGAAAGAAATTGTTAATTTTATTTCTAAATTTCTAATCTCTTTAACCACTCATCACTACAGTATGCTAGTTGTAGATATGCACCAATGCACCATTATGTAAGTATGTAACACCACGATTTAAGATATATCTTATCTAATCCATAAGTACTAATACTGAATACTGATGTAAGTGATGGGCATTAACTAAACCTGTGTGATGGTGGATCAACTAAATCAGTACCATAATATTAGATAGTCATATTAGTCCATACAGACCAGTGGTCGGCAACTTACTGGCGGTCTGATTCCGGGGAGGCAAAACTTTGGACCCCGTCAGACGTCAACATTGCATTTGATTATATTATTTATTCTAATAGTATACAATTTATATATATAATATAATATATATACTATGTAGTGTTAAAACGACAAAAATAATTCAACATTCAATATAAAAAAGTAAGTCAGCGCATTTCGGAGGTGAATGTTTATCCATCGTCCCCCTTCGGTCCTCCGACAGAATAGTGTAATTTTACTGTAGGTATTCGATTTGAACACAATTTGATTGCATAAAAAACGATTCTGAGCAGACGAGGGGATCTTTTTTATTTCATTTTATTCGTTTCTATGGTAATAAACAAAGCCGTAATTATTTTATATTACCTACATAATCGTGAAGTTGTACATTTTTTCTCCTTTAACCGCTTTTATTTTGAATATTATTTAGAAAATCGAAAAATGACCTGTCTAAAGTACCAGCTCAAGAACATTACCTAACAGAAAATATGTTACACTTGTACTTTTGAGCAAGTTTAGGGGGAGAAAAAGTGTTTACAGAATAAAAAAGAAATAAACATCATTGTAAAACCAATACATTCCTCGCTTCGCTCAGAATCTAAAAGCAAAAAAAAAAATTTACAATTAATTTATAATAATATAATCTACCGTAATCAGTACTTATTGCCAAATCAATAGAATGTACATACGTGGAAAATCAACATACCTACTCATCATTCATCAATTATTTTTTTTGGCTAGGTTAATTTCTAACATCATACCGACTACCGACACACCTGTTAAAACAAGCTAGTTTTTTTTTTTACATTTTATTGAATGTGGATTATGGCATAACGTAATTTGATACACATTTATTATTTTATAATTTTAAGTTAGAACTAGTTTCTAGATCCCAGATCAATATGAATATAAATTACAATAAAATAGGTATGGTCAAATAAAATAAAAACTTAAAATATTTTGGTGTACCTAGCAGTTCTATTTGGATACATTATTACAATGTTTCATATGATTCCCAATTTCTTAATACTTATACACATTTTTTTTTTATGAAATATTACATAGTTTTAAAATAAGTAAATTAAAAGTAGGTAAGTCAAAAATATTATATTTAGTTTAATAAATTGGTAATTAATAAATCTATATTATACTGAAAATATTTGTAAATATGTAGTGAGTACATTTTATAGGTATAATATTGTCATTATCAATGTTTCCACGTATTTGATGAAAATATGTTAATCAAACTATCTCTGATAAGTGATGTTAAAATAGTATCCAAATTATCTCTCATCGTTTTTGATAAATCATTTTTATCGTTTTGTTTTGAATTTTTTAGTTGATAATAATATAATGGTTTGTGTTCAATTTCTTTCGAGCAAATTTTATCCACAACATCCCTGCAACAGTTGAATGCAACTATATTAAATCATAATTATTTTCAAATATAAATGCATTAGTAATTTACCATAAAATATTTTGAAAGTAATCTGAACAAACTAATTTTTGTTTTGTAATTCTTTTCTGTTGTTGAAAATTATGCTTTTTTAAGTTATGTTTTGCTTCATTTATCCATCTACTAAATTCATCAGTTATTCTAACATGAGCATACAGTACTAAATGTTTTTCTTGTGGCTGTTTTTCTATTTTCATGTTTAATTTCTAAAAACATTTAATGGTACATATTTTTTAGTTTTATAGTTTCATTTCATAGTATGAAAATAAAATTGAAAAATTTCTACTACTTATATTATTTATATAAAAATTATAATATATAAATTCATTTATTTATTTTTTTATTCAATTAAATGAGATTTAAAATGCTTACTGGTTTATAATTGCCACATTCGTCAATCTTAAAATACCCTTGAAGTCTGTCTTTGTTTATATTATAGTTTCTTAATGACCGTTCATAGTTTTCAATTTGAGAAACTAACTTATAAGTAATATTTAACATTATTGTTAAGATAGCTGGTTCATTATAACTGGTAATTGATATTTGAAATATTTGACTGTTATGTTTTTTTAAATTTCCTTTAATCGGACTTATAACAGCTGTTAGTATTTTGTCGACTGTACACCTAAATCATATTGTTTTAACATTTAACATTTTTATTATTATCATCGTTATACAACATACATATTATTGTTGAACTATCGTTTGACCATCTATCTATATATATGTTACGGTCAAAGTAGGAAATTCGGAAAATTTTTGGACAATGTAAGAATGATTATTGTAATACTCAAATTGTTCATACATTGACCGGACATTGTACTAAATTGCCCTGGAAAACTACTCTGCTCAGATTCAAGTGGGCAAAGTTAATTAAATACAGCGCGCTGCACAAATTTATATCAAATTGCATTTATATTGTATACTTAACAATATTACTACAAAACTATACATAGATATTAAAATATCTAACTATCTCTAAAAATCTTCTAATTTAGATGACCTAGCTTACGATAGGTATATTTGCAATACATTGTGTAAGACCAACCGGTGTAAATGTAAAAAATCTGGTCGACTTTGCAACTCAAAGTGCCATAATAGTGGTGTGTGTATGGTAGTGAATAATGTAAAATAATGCTAACCCTTCATTATTAGTAATAATCAATTGAAATTAAATTATCAAAATAATTGTAGTTTAAAAATATATTTTATTTTATTCATATCAAACCACTTTTATATTATAATATTTAAAAAGCTGTGCAAGTTAATGATATTTTCTGTAAGATATTTTCTTTAATTTTTTATGTATTTAATATTTAATTTACAGTGCCCAAATCTAATTGGATACTGTATAAAATGTCCGGCCAACGTTAATGTATTCTAACTTTGCCCTTGGAAATCGGGCATTGTACACAGTGCCCGATTTTCTACTTTGTCCGTAATATATATATCAAGAAAAAAATAAAATCCTACTCTTTCCACTCGTAAATAATTTCTTCATCACTGTCGTTATACAGACAAAACAAGGATTTAATATTTGATTGCGTATATATTGGTTTAAGTATTATATTTTCCGCTGATAAAAATATTTTCCTATCATTCTGAATCGGTAAAAATGATGACAAGCCATATCCTGGTGAAATAGTGGTTCTAGTATAAGATTCACCTTGTCCTGAAAGGATTATTTGGCGTCTGCAATAATTGTTTGTTAGTAGCATAATGGTAGCCTATAAAAATATAATTTTATTTATTCAAAATTTAGGTTAATTTAACGAATTTTTTAAAAAGTACCTTAAACGCACATAGTCTATCGGGTGAAAATACAAATAGTATTGGATGTACTGATTTAGAATTGAATACTCCTCTTGGATTAAGACAACGGAAATATGGGTATGCAGGTGTTAATGAATCGTCAATTATCGAATATGTTACATTACAATTATTGCTATTGTACATCCAAAACGCCTGTTAAGTATGAATAAGTATTACTATAAAAATATTGATAACATAATAATATAATTTTATGATGAACTTGTGCTGGTGGATTATGATGAGCTATGAATATTGGTATAAATTTGAATTCAAGTTGTTCAGTTGTTCCGTATTTCGGATCAAATGAAATCAAACCGTCTTTGAATGTTTTAGGTTCTATTAGCAACTCAGTGTTATATTGTAACGATTTATAAACTCCAATTGACCATTTATAACTCAAATTAATTTCTTCTTTACTTATAGTATTTAATTCAATTTGTATTTTTGAAAAATTATCCATCTAAAAGGTTATAAGTATTAAATAACTATAATAATAAAATATTACAAAGGTAATAATATACATATATATACCTACAATGATATTATTTTTAAAATTACTTTTAAGTTTGCAGTTGGAGTAATTCTAATACTCTTATGGTGCACACATTTATTGGAAACAGTACTGCAGTTCTTTTGGTTATTAGTATTATTATTTTTGTTCTTCGATGTGCATTTTATGCATTCGTTGTATTTTAATCCCCAACTTATTGGTACTTTTGAAAAATTATATAACTGAATGTCAAAAGTGGTTGATTCAGAAATTACAGGTATAGTCCATATTAATGGTGATATATTTTTTGCATAAACTTCACAGAGTTCTTTATTTATTCTGTAATCAGTTTTGTATTTATATATAATCAATAGTTGTAGGTAGGTATATATTATATATAGATAGCTAATGCATATATGATCTCTATTGTTAATCGTTGTTATAATAATTATTATTAATTACGTTATGCGATGAAAAAGTTTGTTCAAAGTCAATCTTCCAAAATAAGGTATAGAATCGTTAGATATCCTTACGATTTGCAATGTACACGTTATGACGTTCATACTGACCGTTATTGTAATATCGTTTTCCGGATAACATTCCACTTTAGGATCGAACTGTATGGTGACGAAAAATTTTTGAAATCCCAACTCTGTAGGGTATATGGATAAATCCATTTTCTAAAAATAACGTAAGTAGCATAACAGTTTACTCACGCAATCATCGGAATGTAAAAACATAAAAAAAAATAACATACACACTGATTTTGCTGAGGTGTGAATCGAAAAGTTTCTGGATTCATTTTACATGTAGGAGTAGACAAAATCATAGAATTTTCTGGAATTTTAACAAAATTGATTTTTGCATAAGAACGATTTTTATTTTCAATGATAAATCTTTGTATTTTTTCCGTGTTTACTATTACATTGTTTAAATAACAATTTTCTGGCGTTACCTAAAGTCAAAGAAATAGAGTGAATCGTTTATTTTTCGAAGAATGAAATATGAATACTGCACGGCACTGGCCGTAGTCACAATTTTATAATCGGTGCCATTCAAAATACATAATATATGTTATGTTATAAATTATATTATAAATCGTTTATTCTTATTTGTTCGTATTTATAATGATAAGTGTAATTCACGACTGCCGAGGGTGATCATAGCCCATAGGTGGAGACTTGCCCACCTAAAAATTATTGTTTACCTTATACTAGACTCACTCCATCTGAAGAATAAAATACATATTTTAGGTCAATTGGCCTACAGATCTCAAACAACATTATGTAATCAAGAATTACAAATTAAATAATTTGTGATGTATTAAAGTAAATTATTATTTATGAATATACCCAAAATTATTAAAACGTTTACAAGAAAAAATCATGGCTTTGCAATTTAATTCGACAACTTGCCAATGCAATTTCTCGGCAAGTGCAATATAAAAATGGTTAGGTACGTATGAGTAAATTGCGAAACAGGTTTAGTAATTTTTAAATTATATATGCTAGGAAAAAATTTGCATTTTGATGTCGAAAATAATTCATATTTTCACTGAAAAATAAGTATATTAATATACTGAATTATATTAAAAACTTTTTTTTAAATATTCATGTTTATTTTTTAATGTCTAGTTTTTTTTTTTTTTTAATGTTATAATACAATAATACATATTATCATAATATACTATCAAAGTTCTGCCTATATGCGTGTAAAATTTTTTTTACTTTAAATGTAAGGCTTGATATGACATATAATTTTTTTTTTATTATTGATAAAATAGAATATTTACAATCTGTAATATTTATATACAACACAATAAGTAAATTTGATAATAAAAGTGAAAAACATAACTTGAGATGGCGCGAGGAGGGAAGACCACCAGTGTGGATACCCTCGGCATATAATTTATGGAGAAAATATAGGTATTATGAAAATAATATCAAATAAGGTGTCTATTGCTCGTTCAAATGTTTTAAAAAAAATATATTTTAATAATTTATAAGCCCGACGGTGATTGATGGTAACGACTTTTAAGCTCACTTGAAATTGCGTTTTGCATCCGGTTCCTTGGATGGTGACGGGTAGCGCGTTGAAAATTTCGGGATAGTCGTTGTGATCACACGTTAAATAGCATGTCGCTTCTACCGTATACGTCAAGCACTCTGTCGGTCGGAACGATAATCGCAAGTCGCGTCTCTCGTTGGGCCCTAATTCGCCGACCAGCGCATCAAACTCAAACACAAACGGCCACGGTATCGTCCTTTCAGATCTCTCGGCATCGCCTCGCAGCATCGATGACAGTCGTTCGAGCTTCCTCACAGACACCGTTGCAGAATTTATTGAACACTCGTCATAGCTTTGATTCGTCATCGTCAACGAACATTCGTCGTCCTCTTCGGGTCCATCTTCCTTTTCCCGTTCAACGTACTCAGGTACACAGTACTTTTTCGGTTTGACATATTTTTCCAGTACGACGTCTTTATTCGGTTTGGCGTCGTTTTTTAATTTCACGTCAATTTCTGATTCGGCGTTATTTTTCGATCCATCATCCATCATTTCCGATCTGACGTCCATTTCCGATCCGGCATCCATTTCCGATTCGGTATAAAAGTTTTCGTATTCGTATTCAACACCCATCTCTTCGTTATCAATTTCTTTTTTGACTTCCAAACCCAAAGGATAACGACGCTTAGTAGACACAAATTCTATCGCTTCGTTGTTCACCGAATGATATTGAGTACTCATTTCTATGTAGTACCGTAACCTATGTCTGGTCGTGTTGACTATCGGTACGTGTTCGTTCCGCATTTCGTAACCCACTTGGACGTCGTTCGGCATTACCACGTGATTCCGCTCGCCGATCGTCACGCACCCGAATTCTGCACTCGCGTAGATGTCTATGCTGATCTGTAACCAAATTGATTTTTTTTTTTTATTCAAATTTAACATAATTTATCATTATTTTTAATTTTTTCGATATGCCTACCTTATTGCAGTGGTACATTTTAGACTCTATACTTTTTGGTTTTGTTTATTTTTATGTAAAATATATGTGATGGTGGGAAAATAAAAAAATCCATATAACAAAATTATATGACAATTATTATTATGAATTATGTAATTCAAATTTCAAATTGCTTATGATTAATTTAAAAAAGGGAGAATACCTCATCCATCTCTTGCGTGTACCACACAAATAATACGCCATTTAATATCAAAATAAATTAGTATAGGTGTCTATCATTAATTATAAAGGTACTGTACCGAATTATTATCGAAGCCATCGAATATAACGTTCCACCGTTCAGCGTAAAGCGATTCTTTATTGCTCGTTTTCATCAGTTGAAATACTATAATTTGGTAATCGCTATTTATCATTCCCATCATGGGTTTTGCTAATAACATTCTATAATGTAAAAATTTTTAATTTTTAAATCAGTGCGTCATAGTGTCGTCCATAGTCACCATAATAAAATTAATAATATAATATATTATGTACAAATTATAAGAAATGTATAAAGATAGAAATATAGAATTGCTGCAGGTTGCAGGTATTATAGATTCAAACCATGATTTAAGATAATATACTTTAAGTCTAAAGATATATTATATATAATATTAAAGATATAAATATTTAATCGTGATTCCAAATTTTCAATATGTAGGTACTTATAGTTAATTGTGTGTAGTTATAGACGATATACATATATAAGTATTTTAGTATTACATAGTGTTGATGATAAGTGATAACGAATATTTTAGACGGTTCCGTATACCTATATAGAAGAACCGTGAGTAGTGAGTACACACTACACATATTATACTATTATAGTAAACCCCTGTGAGTCAAGGATTACTCTAAAATCCGGATTAGTATTGCAGGTTTGAGGTTACCTACGGTAATTCATGCTTATCGAAAGACGCGATTTTAAAAGAGGTATAGCAATCACCAACAGTAACCGTTAATATACTGAATTATTAACGTGATTATTAGATTTAAACTTTGGAGATCGTAGATTTCTATAAAAAAAAAAAACTAACGGAAATGGAAGGGTTTGAATAGTTTGCTAGTGATAAGAATTATTAGGTAACTATGCAGAAAGCATAATATAATGAGAAAACTACTAGATTATATACTCATATAATTATCTAGGTATATTATACTTATAATTCTTTGCATAGGTGTAGTTTTAAATATTGCTCATTAGTATATTATATATATGTGGATTGTGGATATTGCCCATATTATTTTAAATATTAAATGGTTTAACCTATTATTAAATAGGTAAGAATATTTTTACTGTTTTTTAAATATTATTTTAATTATTAATCTGTCAAAAAAATGAATTATTTTTATTTTTGATATTTTAATTTTGAAATAAGGGTTGATAATTTAAAATTTACAAAAAGTTTTCATTTTTAAATTACTTACTTAGTCTTTATTATAAATGTATTTACTATATTTAGTGTTTGACACAAATATGTGTAAAGTACAGTAATAACTTTGTTTACCTAATTTTTATAAAATAATTTAATTATACATATTTGTGGTATTCAGTTGGATCACAGAAAAAATATAACTACTAATTATCTCTAAAAGATATTTTATATAGATATGGTTATCTCATATGGTTACCTAAGATTTTTATTTCATAACTTTGGGCTTATGAAAGGGATGTCTAAGATGTCTTGGTCCATGAATATGTTACAACTTACATTGATTACCTACCTTAGAATTAAGTGTTTTATCAAATCTGAAATCATGAACTACCTATTGGTTAATTAAAATATACTCGTATAAGTATAATGTTTAGACGAAACTTGAATTAAATATTTAAAATTTAAATCCATGTGGTATATTATTATTTTCCGACTTGAAATATGTGTGCGTTACGAATTTATTATGGTTAATATAATTTTTATTTTAACCGTTTAAATGGTCATACTGTTAAATTTTGCAATATAATCAATTTTTTTGATAAACTTGATATCTTATCAAGTAACAATAATTAACACTTTTTCAGTACTATTATATTTTAGTATTTATGTTTATTGTTTAATATTATACTATTATAGTTTTGATTTTGATTTTTCCTTTTTTTTTTTTTTGTTTAGTTTTGCTTGAAATTTTAGCAAACTTCCAGTATAAGAAAAGTATTAATGTTAAATTGTTGGTACATTTATAATCAAGAGAATAATAGGAGAATTCAGTTTTTTAAGCTTTGAAAGAATATTTATTAAATATTTTTTTGAAGTTCTTGTAATATAATTGGATTTATGTCAAGTATTGAATTAATGATTCATATTGTTTGACAGTAAGTAATTATATTTTTTTTCTTAAGTACTTATTATTAAGGCTGAGGACTTGTAGGTAAACCATTGTAACCGCTAAACATTCATCAAACATGTATTTTTGCATGTTTATATTATGTACCTACCTACTTACCTTTGATTGGAAATTTTAAATCTTGAATATTATATTATCTATAAATTGAGTCTATTATATACTTTTATCTCTTGAAATATTAACTGAAGCACTTTTATTGCTTCACAAAATCTACCACAATAATTCAGATTAGAAAAGGCACACAGATTGATAGGTCCCAGAAAAACTTCATAACATAAAACTTAATCTGTCTTTAACTTAAGATTTTTTTGTTTTTGTAAAATAAATTTGCAAATAGTACAAATTCTCAGTTATATCATAGGTACATATTCAAATTTATTTTGTTGTTTTCTCTAATTTTGATGTTAATATTTTGATTTTTGTCAATATAATATTTTATATGCCATTAAATTAAAATACAATTTGTGTGTGATTTTCATATTTTACATTATTGACATTATGATAATGTCTCTGCTGTGATGAACATATTTGGAAGCGCTATGCACATATATTTATAGTGGCCAATATCAGGGATATTAGTATACCGTTGGGATACATTAGACCGATCAGCTGATTGAGTGTCGCTTCTATATTGTTCTGTGATACTACCAACTAGGTACACCTACCTTTTATTTAATGAGCTCGAGTATAGATGTAGGTATAGTTTATTGTGCTAAAAATAATTATAATAGAATACATCTTGAATATATTATATATTAAAATGGATAACACATTTATCTTAAATTCTGTGGTCTCTTAGCAATGAATTGTTTTTTTTCCACAGAAAAAGACTCAATATGAAAACTTAAAATGAAAGTTGTGATAAATAAATTTCAAAATAATAAACTGTACATAATACTATTTATTATCCTTTATAGTTTATGTCGTTTATGACATTAAGACTAGGTATTGTTTTTCTCTTGTTGAAATTTGATGAAAACATGTAATCTTTTGTATACTATTATTATATAATATATACCTACAAATATATAGAAAAAAATCAATATTTTTAGGTTCTTTAAATTTGAATTATTATCAAATGTAATAATTTGATATTTTGTTGTAGTTTAAAAAATATTTTAATTTTTAAAATTAAATTAGAGTATATTTCATAATATGTAGGCATTTTTAGTGGTTGTCGCATATGGGAATAACGGTTAATTATTGATTCATTCGCCTATTAGATTCAAAATGGCTGGTTCCGATTTTTACGTATATTAACACACATAAATAAATCGTCTATTCGACTAACACATCAGTTAATGAGGTCATTTAAAAATTAAATAAATAAATAAAATATTATGTACATACATTGAACAAATGTACTATAAATAGTACCAGTATTTTACGATAGTTTCTACAATTGTATATGTTAACTAAACGGAGAAGAATAATTATGAAATGTTGACTCTTATAATATACGTATTATGATTCTTATCAATAAGCAAACTATTAATTTTTGACTTACGATTTATTAGGCGGTCGTAATTCAAACGTTGTTGGCATTCGGATGACTCTTTTAATCAACAGTGTGGCGAACACAGGTGTAGAAGCCGGTACGGTGGGTGGCATTACTATTACGTTATTGAGTTTGCATGTAGTTTTCCATCCGTTAAAAGGCTTTTCGGAAGAATGTCCTATAGACATTAATACAATTTTATATGAAATTAGATATTTATAGTTCTACGCTTTCACTGTTTCTATCGCAGCATCTGTTTACAGATCAACATGATGGGCTAACGCCGCTAACAAGAATAGGTACATATTATATTATGGATGTATACCGAGTGATCCATTTAATATAAGACATTCATTTTTTTCTTATAAAAACCGTGGATATAGTACTATAATAGGTAGTACCTCGAAAAAAGGTTAATCAATGGCTAACTACACTGCTCATCCAAGCTTTAAAATAAAAAAGTTGTATAATTATAAGTTATAAACTATTTGTCCGAAATTTGGTTTGTATAAATCAAAAAACTTTGTATGTATAACATGAAATTTAAAATGTATATTATTGTCATTAGTAACAGTAAAAATACTTAAAAATTTTAATTTTTTTTTCCAAAAATATTAGTATAATGAGTAATGAGTGTCTTACGTTAAATAGATTTACTCCGTCTATATGCGTACCGATGACTGTTAATGAAATGTTCATCGGAACGACGTACGTAAGCTTCGGAAATGCATCATTCGTAGTTTCACAATTCAACGGTTGTGGAGAATCGGTGGTGCTAAAATGAACGTTAGCTTCAAACTCAATAAAGTAAATATTTGATATGATTTTTGGTCGAAACGTGCATTTTAACCTTTTCGTATCGTGGCATTCGATGTAAAACTGTTTTGGACTTATCGTGAATGGGCTATCATCGCTGGGTTCTGTGTATAAGAAGAAATATATATTATAAATACACTACGTTAGGTTAATGTTTAGGCCTAGCTAGAAGTCATAAGTCTATGATTCAAATTGTCGTTGACCACCTATACATTTTATTAATGTTTAATCGTGTATACCTATCCAGTTTATCCAAAGCGTCGTATCAGAATCGTTATGTACGTTAAATGCCAGAGTTTTCACATTTTTTACGTAGCCGAATCGCAATTCTTTCGGTAATACTGTTACTAGGTGTTGAACATCGTTCCTCGGGTGCGCAACGTCTTTAAAGAATTCAGCGTAATTGTTTTTAGATTTCGGCAATGATCCGAACGGTGACCTGAAGTACGAAAACGGATCCACTTTCATTTTACCAGAAAATGCGTATATATCAACGAAAATGGGATGCTGAAACATAATATTATAATATGCACTTATACTTTTTAAAACTGGCTAACAAGATTTTTAAATTTCTATCGATTGGCGGTGAAGTAATTAACTCTATAGCCTGCCACCGATCGTACTCTTTTCGCCCGCATCCTCATTTTGGTCAAATATGATAAAATAGTTGCTTCTTTTCATCTAAAAAAATTGTATTCTTTTTATCTACTGTTCAATACTCAACATTTTAGAAAACACTGCCTTAAAATGTCTTAATAAAATAATTAACATAACTCAGAAGGCACCACGAGCAAGCGACTTTTATTACTTTCCTAAAATGTATCGTGTTTGTGTACGTTAAAATAATTATTGTATTATATAGGTACAAAATTATGTTCCTACATATATATTAAATTAAATAGTATCCATTTACAATAGTATTTTAAAAATAGGAAAGTAAAAAACAAAGATAAACAATAATATGAATCATCGAATGAAATCGATATGAATTTATTAAATCTTTGGTTATGTGAAATGATTTTATTAAACTAATTTTGAAGCAGTGCTCTCAAAAATATTGAACGTGCAATCGTGGGTAAAAATTATTTTTAGGCGAAAAAAGGGAATTACCTACTTTATTATATTTGGTTAAAAAGCGGACGTGGGCGAATTTTTGGCTAAAAGTAGTTGCGACAATACGGTTTTGTACATTATATAAATACCTATAGTGCATAATAGAGCAAACAGAGGCTAGAGTACTAGACTGTGTTAGAGTGTTATTAGTTTTAACAAAGTACACTATATAAAAGTATAATAAATGTGGACATATTTTGAAGATACATATAAATATGTATAAATATAAAAATCATTGAACAAAAATATTAGTGCATATCTTCTTAGGTAGGTACTAATGTTGTAACCTATAAAATAAATTAAAATAATTTTTTTTTGGTTTCTTGTTTAAAATAATTAATTTACTTGGAATTACATCTTTAAATGTCATTCAAAAATTGATAACAATTTTTTTATACTTTTCCTATAGATAAGACATTAATAATAAATTATTGATACTAATTAAAGAAATTGTCCAACATTTTTTGGATTTTAAAAAGTCAATTACCAATAGATAGGTACGGTTAGTTTTCGTTAAATAATGAAATAATAGATAATAATAGATATTATTATTATTTAATATTTTAATAAATTTGGCCATAATATGGTATTCTTCTAAATGTATTTAAATTTTGTACGTAGGTATAATGCTGTTATATATTTGATTATGGCCACTAAATAATATACTATATACGGGTGTATAGAGAATTAGAGACCTTACGGCTTACATGGTATGCGATCAGAATGTAAAGCCGTTTGTAATAATATCCAATTTGAATGGGTTTTAATTCCAATTTGATCTGAATCCGATTTTGGATGACTCCGAACGATGGATGACATTTTATCGGACAATTCGTCCAATCATATTGCACGTGATACTGCCCCGACATTTTGGACTTGTTTATTAGGTTTATTGACTTGATAATTGGTTTATCTCCTTCTGATCGGCACATGAACACTTTGACCGGTAAAATTTTCACTGATGGACCTTAAAGTTTTATAGACATAAACAAATTGTATATGTTCTGTATTAGTAATTTAATAATATATTTTATTGTCTTATTGAACAATATTTTAATGGTCCTTACGATTCTTCAGATAAAAATGTCATTGATTATAAATACTTATATTACGTAAAATACGATAAAGTTTTCAATTTGATATAATTTATGGCTTCAGTTCAATATTTAATATTTACTATTTAGTGTAAATTACTGAAATTACCGTAACATGATCCTTGTACTCGTACTATGACTTTTTGTACTATTTCATCATCACTATGTTCACTTTGTGTTTCGCAGTTGTCGGATTCATCACTGATCTCTTCAATTGTATCGTCTGTCGAAAATAGTGTGAAGTATTCTAGCGTATTTTGTACTAATACAGATTTCGGAGAAAATATTACTGTAAAAGTCGCTTTTTTGTTTGGAAATATTCGTTGGGTTTTTGATGGTTCAAATTCGATCGAATCGGCCAAATACATAAATTCATTATTATTTTTTACTTTAAATTTTGTAACTTTCTAAAAAATTAACAAAAATACATAATAATAATTAAGTGTATATCATTTCTTATCGATGTTTTTTTTTAGATATAGTATCTATTAAGTACATTAACAAATATACATTTAGCATTAATGTTAGGTTTCTAATACAGAAATGTAAGTACTACAACCAGACATTAAAATAATTAAATACAAACATACTTATTTTTAGTATTTAAAAGTAAAATAATCATAAAGATAGATACTTTCAATACTTTCATATAGTTGTATGTTAACATGCTCTGTGTTTTATACAATTTAGAAAGTTTTATTTTGTGCATAATCATAGAACAAACAGTAAAATATAATGGCGTATGAAAATATCGTAGTTTTTAATAATAACTAAAAAAAAAACAAAAAAACGTGAACTTGCTTTTAAATTGTTGGTTACGTCAATTGATCTTTTATGAACAGAACCAACTTGGACGACACCAAAGTCGATATTTATTAAATATTTGTTTGCGTTTTCGTTATTAGTTTCAGTCGTTTCAGACCCAGAATGCATGGTGTTTTACTGTGTTTATTACTTAATTAGTTATAATATACAGTTAAGCATCATTACGTAAGAGGATAATAAATTGATATTTTAGATATTATTGAGAAGTATGCACTATTCTGATTAAATTTAGAATACACTATATGAATCGTCATAGTGATTGCCATGACTCGTGATTATTAAGTTTAAAAAAATTGTATTTGATAAATGCAATCTTGTTATTTACCTATGAATTATGATCTATTTCTTTTTGAATAATTATTTGGCGAGGAAATTTCATAAATTTCAATTATTATTCTGTACTCTATCTATAGTCCATGTGCATTATTTATTAATTTTTTTTAATTAGGTATTAGTTGTTTAATAATATATGAAAGCTATCGAATAAATAAAAAATCATGTTAATATATGTGTTGGATTACGCACCATAGAAGTCAAAACAAAACATTTATTTATTTTTGTATTTGAGGTGTTTAATTAAACTAAACAGGTAAAAAAGTATCTTTTTACGAGGTACATTATTTGAAAAATGTTAAATTCTAACACCACCAAAGCGTCTAAGTACTATGCAGTTTAATTCTTTAAAGTTTAAACTTATAAATCCTAAATCCTCATTATACCTGTGGGCACTTCGGTAATTAATAAGTACTCAACGAAAAAATATTTACAAATTTTAACTCGAGTAGTTTGGATAAATGTTATTAATATTTTTATAGTTTTATAAGTCTCTTTTTAAATCTTGATAATATGATTTTTTTACACGTACAATAAGTGCTTATAACCTAAGTACCTACACCTAGCTTCCTAGATAGCTAGTTAAAAAGTAAAGTATCAAGAAAATATTTTGATGACGTAATCATTTTAATTTCAGATTAACCACAGCGAACTGGTTTGTCTGCCTGACCCCCTCCAGCATTACTGTGAAGTGTGTACTGTGTAGTGTGTATACCTACTGTACACTAGTGTCCAGTTAATGGTATCGAAGTGTTGTTTTACAAACTTCTATATTAGTAAATCAATTACTTTTTGACTTTCCGATCGTTTTGGTTGTAACTGTTGTAAGTATTGTCGACGTGTTTTGTATCGACATATAAAAAGAAAGACACTAAAAAGGAAATTGTTTTTGATAGGTATTTTTGTGTTGAATCAAAACATAAAAGCATCTACCGCCTGACTAAAGATGACTGGACGTGCATTACATTTCGTGTTCAAAATAGCCGAGAGAACCAAAACCATGAAGTTTTATAGAGAACTTTTGGGAATGAAAGTAATTATTTTCAAAAATTGAATGAGTTACTTTAATGACCTTAACCTTTTTTTTCATAGGTATTGAGGCATGAAGAATTCACTCAAGGCTGTGAGGCAGCATGTAATGGGTAATTTTTTAGTTAAAGTGCATTATATAAGATATTTATAGTTCAATCAGTTTTTACATAATTATTATAAATTTAATCCTTGTAGCCCATACGACAATCGTTGGAGTAAAACTATGATTGGATATGGACCAGAAGACACTCATTTTGTAATTGAACTTACTTATAACTATGGCGTTGATGATTACAAGCTTGGAAATGATTTCCTTGGAATAACATTAAAATCTTCAAAAGTATTACAAAATGCTAAATCGCTCGGTTGGCCTATTGAAGTTGAGGATAATATGTCCTATGTTGTTGCTCCAGGAGGATATAAATTTTATGTGATTGATGAACCTCAACCTATTGATAAAGGTTTAGTATTATATATTTATATTAATATAAAATATAAAAATAAAATTTTAATTTATAAGAAAAATTAAATAAAAATTACAAATTTTTAATTAGTTTTTGTTCAAATAATTTTTACGCAGTTAAATTGTGTAACGATGAAGTATATACATTTTTGATAGATTTAAAATTATTTATAGCTATAGTATTTTAAAAAGATAAAAACATAAAAGTGGCTTAAAATATTTTATATTTTTATTATTGGAACAGCTTAACTTGAAACTTATCGTTTTGTTTAATTTTTGTTTTTTTTTTTATCATCTTGTGATTTGGAGTACACGAAGTACATACCAATTTTATTTTTATTTTTTATGTTTTTATGTCTGATTATTCAATGCAGTTTAATCAATTTTCTACTATATTACTAATGAAAAATAAATTAACAAATTTTGCAGTAATTACATTAATGCCATTCTTATATTTTACAAAGCTCATTTTTTCTATTAAACTATATTATAAAACATACATTTAACTGTCTTATACACGTACAATATAGTTATGACTTTTGAAATTGTACATTTTAAAATAATTATAACTTACTTGAAAATAATAATAACAATAAAAGCTTATGTGGGGCACTGGGGCTCCAGTTAATAATCTTACCTTCAAATTTTATAATAGGTCAATTCTTATTGAAACTGGTGAACAAACATTTGCTATGTCGTATGTTTGTAAGACGGAGACAACATATGTGGGACGTGGGTACAATGTCTTTAATTGTAAAATACTTTTTTCTCAGTATCTAGTAAAATGTAGATTCTTTCAATTATCAATATATTTTATCTTATATTGGTTTTAAAAAGTTATGTTTTAGTACTTGTATTATTATTATACATTGTTATAATTAACATTTGGGTTTTTACTTTTAAATTACTCTGATACGTCATACAAATTACACACTTTGTGAATAGCAATATTTTTCTTCATCTTAAAGATAATTGTTATGAAAACAATTATGGAACTATTTAATAAATTATTTATTGTATAGTTGTCTTTCACATTTTATAAAATATTTTATATTGTTTTACATAAGTTAGGACCATTTTAATTTTGTATTAATAATTAAATTGTATTATTCTAGATCCTGTTGTAAATGTCATGTTATCATCTACAAATTTAACCAAATCTATGAAATTTTGGAACGGTATACTTGGCTTAAAAATTTTCAATCAAAATGAATCTTTAATTGAATTAGGATTTGACGAGGATCAAGCTAAATTGAAGTTAAGAGATATTGGTAATTTTTAAATAGTTTCTTTGTTTTATTAGATATTTTTTGGATTATTAGTTTAATGTATATTATAATTAATGTTTTATTCTATTATATTGCAAATGCTTAATTTTTTTCAGGAGAGCCAATTAATCATGCCACAGCATATGGAAGAATAGCATTTTCAGTTCCTACATCTGATTTAAAAAGTTACCAAGAAAATGCTGAAAATAATCAATATAAAATTTTAACTCCTTTCGTAACCTTAGACACACCAGGAAAAGCTTCAGTGTCAGTGGTAATTTTTGCTGATCCTGTAAGTTTTATTACCTACCTTAGTACATTTAAATGATTTTATTTTATATTTATTATTTTAATTATAAATGTTTGATTAAATATATGTGAAAATTCTAAATAATCAATTTGTTTATAATTTTTTAGGATGGACATGAAATATGTTTTGTTGGAGATAAGGAATTTCGCGAGTTATCTCAGTTTGATGCAGATTCAGAAAAGCAATTAGATAAGTATATTGTTAAAGATGAGGCAAGAAAATTAAAAAATTAAATATTCGTGGTTACAACATAATTTGTGTTTCTAAATTTATAAAAACAACATAATATTTTTGTAGTTTTATAAATTGTTATTCATAAAATATTATTAATTATAATGGATTTATTTATTTAAAAATTATTTAGTATATATAATATATCTTGTATAAAATATTGTTGATTTATTAAATATAATTCATATAATTATTCTAAAACCTTAATTTGATGTTCAAAAAAAATATAATATTTAATTATTGGTATTAACTGTGTAAGTTTATGATCACAAATATATTGTTTTAAACCTGAGTATAATAAAACTATTCTTTTAGATGATTAAAAGTTATAATTTGAAAAAAAAACTAAACGTATTTAAATTTTTAATTCTAATATCTTTAATAAATATGTGAACTTTGAACTTTTTAATAATACAACGTGAATAATATGGTTTGTTATTGTTGTAAGCTATAAAATTCAAGTACCATTACCAATTCATTTTTACCTAAGTGACAATAAATATATCATTTATTTCCCAATAGATTTGACAAACACTAGGGCCAGATATAATCAAACATACACATAATTAATTCTCTCAAAAAAATAACACTAAACAGTTCAATTAAATTAAACAAATTTAAATAATATAAAAAAATCAATATTTGAAATATTATATTTTTATTTAATCAGTTTCAATTAGTGTTTTTTTTTTTTAATCAAAATGTTAAAATATGAGTTATAAAATATTTTGTAATTTAATTGAATAATTTTTGATTTTTACTAATAAATTTTAAAGTTTTTTTCTATTTATGTATAAACTAATAAATTAATGCTCAGACAGTTCATACTTAAGTATTTAAATATATATCATTTTAGTTGCTCATAATATAATCTTTAATTTTCTTTCTAAATCAGCAAGAAAATAAATAATTGGTCTAGCACAGCGGTTCTTCCCATACTGTGTACCATGGTACACTAGGGGCACTACGAGCACTTCTTATGAGTGTATGGCTCATAATAAATTATTTAAAATGTACAGAGTTTTTTTTTTGTTCTATCTTTCATGTTATTCACAACAAGGTAACATAGTTGAATACGATCCTAAAAAGTAAAAAGGGCATTGCAAAAAATAAAGTTTGAGAAACGTTGATCTATCAGTATGGAAAATTATTTTTATTTTTTTGCCTAGGAAGAAAATCTTGTTTTAAAGAGATTATTTTATATTAATTAAGTAGAATAATAATTTTTCAGAATATCATCATGATTAAGTTTAATTGCTTTAAAAGCAATAAAGGTGCATCATAACATCAATATAACTACAGGTTAATACCATAAATATTTAAACAAAAAGAGGTAGGGAAACTTTAAATTTTGAACAATTATTTACATAAGTAATGAATAATACCTATATTTTTCAATGGCATTTTATAGTTGTAAAAAATTAAATAAATAATTTTTTAATAATGTAAGATTTTGACTATTGAATTTCTTGGATTAAGTAAAATTTTAATTCGGTTATAAAATACATTTTTTTCTTCTGATCTTTTTAAAGTTTATACTATGTACTGAGGTAATTTATTTATTAATAAAAAAAAAAACTTAAAATTGATATGAGTGATGTTATAAGTATTTGCAATAAGATAATAGATCGAGTAGACATAATATTATGGTAACTAATCAAATATATTATACTGCTTATACCAGTATCGGATCCAGAATTCACTCAATGGAGTTTTGTTTTAATTTATTTTTTTATAAATTGAACAATTTACTTCATGGTAAAATATGTATGAGTAAATTGCATTTATGGTTTTTTGTTGGTTTGTGTTAATACAATATTATAAAATTTATAACTTTATAAAGTCGGTTATAATTTCATATACAAAAGCCACAATTTTGAGCTTATGAATGCTTAATCATTATTCTCTGCTAATTTATTTAAAAATTTGTTGCATTTATTATTATAACAAACAAAGCAAAATAGCAAATGCCTTTATTATGATTTGTTATTCAATTGAATTAGTTTTAAACCTCTGGCATGAACCACAATTCTATAAGTTGAATTGATCAATCATACTTAATATATAGGTAATATTGCTTGTGGCTAATAAATTTAAGTATTGTGTGTTATAAACAATTAGTACCTACCTATATTGATATAACTTTTTAAAGACTTGCAGATATATTTTACAATGTTTTTCACATAAAAGTAACCTTTTTTTAAACTAATTTGAGCATATTATGAATATTTAAACATAATTTTTAGGTAATTTGTTTGGACATTAGTCACATATTTTAATAGTACCTAGGTATAATAAATACCAAAAATGTAATTTAGTGTACTATAGATACATATCTTGATAAGTTGCTTATTTTATACTAAAATGTACCTACTAAATGACAACAATAATTTCTCGTATTGTCTTATTATCAAAATTGTACAAATACATATTTCAAATATCTTGACAGTTGACATTCATTAGAATTAAATAATAAATTTTAAAATTGATAATTTTTTAAAAATAATGAATTTGCTTTTAAATTTAGTTTACCACATACTGACATACGTAATATATTGAAGGTTCGCTTATTTTAATATAACTATAATATATTATGATAATTTTTTACTGATGTAATTGGACATGTTTAAAATACTTAGGTACCTACCTACTAATTATGTTTGATGTCATTATTGGGACTGATGTTATAATTAAATAAAACTCTCTTAATATAATATTTATAATAACATAAAATTTTACATTCTGATTGTATGTATGCAACTAGGTAGGTATGTATTTTGTATATTATATGTTTTTTACTTATTGGAGGAAAAAAAATTCATAAAAATGTAGTTTAAAATTAAAATTCTTTTAGGTTCATAATATTATGTAATATATTTTACCAATTTTGTATGACTATGTGCCACAACATTTTTTTTTTTTTTAATGTCCTAGTATTCTTTAAAAATTACATTCATTTTTTCGAAACTAATTGTGCTCTAGTCACATTTCCATAAGAAGATATACTCCATATATTGCCTCATAGCCCATGGGTAAGTCTATTTCATTTGACAAAAACAATATTATTCTTTCGATTAGTAGGTACCATAACCTTTATAATATTTTCATGCTATTATAACTTTTTAAAATTACGCATAACTTTCACCAGACTAGTATTATGTTTATCTTATAAAAACAAAAAGGTCTGTTTACTCGTTTCAGTTTCTAGACCTTAATAATTAATTTAGACTCTAACTTTTTATCGTATATAAATATAATACAGATACTCTTATTTTTAGAATAGGAACTAGTTTAATTAACGTGAACGTGCGACTTAATTTATTCTGAGTTTCGACGTTTCAATTATTATTATTAGACATCACAGAAATAACCTGCAGCTGTAGCAAATCCTACACCTACACTTTTTACTCACGTTGGTAGGTATTTTATATTTACCAAAACACTTGTACTTGTCTACAAACTATGGTCGTCAAGTGTTAAACAAAATTAAATTATATTAAAAATACATTGAATGTATACAAAATGTGCGCGGTGGAACTGTATAGGAACTGGTATCTACTTTTAATACTTAAATTATACTCATTACTCATCATATTTATTTTGTAAGTTTATCGATAAAAATATAAAATAAATTATTCGGTGAACAAATTTCTTTGAGCAAATACCTATTCTATTTAAGTCATCGAGTGGTCACTACCCACTGGTTCGCACGTAGTAAGTGTAACAATTATATGTATTTTATAATATAAGTACAGTTTACACAGTGTACATACCTATAATATACTCTATATTGAATCACTGTCAACGACATAGTACGTTTATAAAATAATCAATATCAAAAGGAAATATTATATTTCTGCAGATGTGGTACATTATTACAATATTACGTTTGTAAGTATCTATAGATAATAGATATATAATATACTATTATATGATGTACATCAAGGGGGTAAAGCTATTCGCCAGAATCAAATTTGATTTCCTAGGTAGTTGTAATGTTAATAAACCAATTCGTTTTTTCTTCGTCAAATTGAAAAAAGCCACATGTATAATAAGCTATGATGTATTTAAATATTATATGAAAAAGCGTCTGTACAATAATTTTTTGGTTTTCTTTAAGACTTTGAAAGCAAAGAACGCATTAAAAAAATTATATAGGTAGGTATGTAGTTCGGAAAATTATTTTCCAGAAACCGTAAAAAAAAAATTATATATTATATACATTATACATTATACTTACGAACTTTATTATTTTTATATTGAATACTTCCTGTCTATGTGGTATGAACATATACGCTTATATATAATATTTATATACATAATCTTATGTACATAAAATATACACTAAAGTTTTGACATAATCTTTTCTTGGTGAATAAGAATTTAAGATATTTACGATACTTAGAATTTTTTTTATTTACAAGGTACCTACCACTTAAATTTATGTCAGTAGGGGATCTAAAAATGATTATGAGGGCGGGTTATTTCTTAGACTATGAAGCTACAAACAATTTTCAATACTAGGCCGTGGAATCATCCACCAGAAACAAAGATTCCACGTATGACTTAATTGTATTGATATCTTTTCATAATTCTATCGATAATACTTTATAAACCTACCAATAACAAAATAATTAATTTAGTTTACAAAAAAAAAAAACTTTATTTAAAAACTACAATATTAAATCAATAAATAATTATTTTTTCCTCAGAACTTATGATAAGCGGGTGGTCGGGGGGATGACATCAGTCTTATTTTACCGTTGCTATAGTTTATTATTATATAAGTTGTTAGTGAGTAGTTTCAATGTTTCAGTTAAATACAAATTTTGTGTTAGTTACTTACTACTTCACATCATACCACACTCAACTGGAGGGTTATGTGGGAATTGTTGTAGTCTTATCGGCCGTGGTGTTGATGACTATGACGCGACAAAGAGTTCATTCTGATTGTTTGCGACGGCCGAAGGGGCGAGCTACCCGTCTAGTCGGCATTTATGGCATACCAACTCTTTAATTAAACAGCCAAATATTGTGTAAATGGCTGACTATTGAAAATGTCGTTTCGCCCGAGTACCTAGTATTAAAATAGTCACATATTGTGGCCCGTTAAAACTTTCGTAACGCCTGTCGACCATCGGCTGTCAACGACCGGAAATCAGTTCTTGCTACCAGCATTTTCTGGATTTTGTTTCATCGTGGCATCAGTATTAAATACACAGTGAATACTGTTTAGCTCTTTGGAAAACTCTCACTCGATCGCCATGCTGGACAGCGCGTGGTGGACGATCCACGGTCTTGCAGGCAGATTCGTTTCGCGACGATTTTAGTTATGTAATCATACAAAATAATAGAACTCATCTCACTCGAACGATTGATTGTTGTAAATAACAACGCTTTTTTTTGTTTTGTTTTACGCGTGGCATTCATTTTACGTACTTACCTATTATTTTATTCATGGTGTATTCGTTTAGGTAAACATACTAAATTATCGTGTGCCAAATATGTACGTGTAAACTTTATTTCGATTTTAAACACGTTTTCACGGAAAAAACAGCTTATATTTTATTTTTTAAACGGTCAATATGAATGTTTTATGGTTGGTGAATGTATAAAGTCATTACAATATGTAACCTATACATTTTTTTCTTTAGCTTAAACCTTGTTAAACAACAAGGTTTGTTTTGAAATATGAAATTTCCAATAATAACACTGTTTATTTTTTAATAACTGATATTTAGAAACTGACGAAGAAATTAAAAAATAATGCTACATTGCAATGTCATATATTGTTAGCTATAAAACTTTTCAATAAATGATTAGTGAAGGTTGAGAGGGTCATCATATAATATTTTAAGAACTTGAATTCCTTCGAAAATTTCAAGGGTCTAGAGTTTTTTTTTTTTTTTTGGATAAAGAGCGAAACAGGATGAGACGTCCTAGTAGGGTTGGTTATGAATTGAATCACGAGTAGTATACCTACTTATTGTTGAATTGATGTTGACGAGTATGCAGTTTCGTGCGAACCAACGCTGGAGGGTGAGACGATTTTAGAATTTTTCTTACCCATATCTTTGCAGGTTTATAAAATGTCACAGGCATAAAAATATATATTAAATACATTTATTATGTGTAATAATATATTGTAATTTTTAACACAATAATAAACGGTAAAAGTCAAAATGCTTTATTAGCGGGTTTTCGACCGTTAACTTCCAGCTGTAGCCTCTAAATATTACTTACGAGTATATTATCATAATTTAATACACTTACATACATTGCTGTGACCCGGGCTATTAGGTACCTACCTATACCTACGTTTGTGTCGGTTAATTTAACGATTTAACATTGTCATAAGCTATCATCTACACATTACATATTCCGTGTGTTCAGTAATTTACTATTCAGGTATCTCTTATAATAATTTATAGTATAAACCGTAAACAGAATGGTTACATTTCAATAATAATAATTAATAATACCTATGGTGTTAGTATGTATAAATAATGCGAGTGCAATCTACCATTGTTGGTGCAACTACCACAATATATGTATATATGTATGTGTGTCAAACAAATTTCCAAGTGATATAAAAATGAAATATTTAGTAGCTAAATGTATTCTTTTATGAATTTTTTATCTTAATACGAAGAATAAAAACCAATTTAATTATATTGATTATAATTTCATTATTTAAAGATAGAAATATAAATTGACTCGATCAGTCGTCAAAGTAGTAAATTGATTGAAAAAAATAAAAAATAGTTAAAAACAATAGAATTCAATATTAACATCTCATTATCTCAAATAAGTCGTCATTAATTAAAAACAAAATACATTATAAGCATCTATAATTGTATTATATCGTTTGATTAAAATGTAAACGTATTTAAATGTAGGCTATGCTCACATAGACAGTACCTATAATATGTTTGTAAATAGTATTATTATTAAAGGGTTAAAGCAAGAATATAAAGCATTTTTTTAATGAAATTGTCACACTATATTTAGTTAATCTTATTTTGTTTTATTTATATTTTGAATTGATTTATTGTTAAATTACAAAAAAAAAAATAATAATAAAATAGGTGCATGCAATTAAAATCAATACATTTGATTAAGCATTTCTCACGAGAATTGAAACGGCAGTAGCAGAATTGTGTTTGATTACGTAATTCCATGATACAAATTACATATTGTTAAACAATTGTAATTAAATTAACCTTCATATTATGTCATACCTTTTTAGAGAACAAGTTTGGTATATTATAGAAAATATTATGTTGGGTCAATTTCGGAATGATTTCCCCTTTCGAGTACTATACACTAAATTTAAACGTTAATGAAGATGACTAAACTGCAATTTTCACAAAGATAATGAACACAAAATTCGTGCCGTAGCTTTATCTGTGGTATAATAGTTCCTGCAGAATATAGTTTATGATACATGGATGCGTGGAGAGGAGGGAATGGTATTACAGTTTGACCTATATAATAAATTAATATACAGGTTAATATTGGGATAAAACCAAGCATGCTTACATCCATTTTTCCGTTAATAATGAATTAATTAAAATTTCGATCTGTGTAATTCTTGATAACACACAAAAAATATATTTTCAATTGTTCAATTTTTTTATGACTATATATGGGGGTCTTACGGTGATATAAACTTTTTTTATTAAGTAAATAATTCAAAACAAAATTTTGATGCAGGTACTTATCTAAAACTAAAAATTTAAATAAATAATTTTTAAGTTATCAACAAATTTCCTTAAGGACAATATTGACCTTAAAAATTATTTTAAAATAATATAAAATAGATGTATAGTATTGGGATCTAATATGTATTATACTTAGACAATTTTATCGATTATACCTAAATTGTTAATGAATTAATATTTTATATACATTTTTTTAATTTTCAATATTTACTGTTTAATATTAATTATAACATACTAATTTTACTGTAATTAGTTACATCATGGATAATAGTTTTTAAGTAGTTTATCTGAATCCATCTATAAAAAAATGATTATTCTACTTTGAAAAAAAGGTGATACTTAAAACTACAGGATATTTCTTAAATAATATATAAATATATAAGTATTTGAAAGTGGTACTATTTAAGTATGCTTAACATTTCTAAAAATCAGAATTTTAACAAATTCGTTTTTAAAGGTAAAAATGGAACGAGCATACTCGTTGAATCACGCTGTATATTGTTATAATATTGCATAATAGCTGGAGTCACTGCGAATCTATAAATAGCAACTAAGGTTATCTTTTTCAAAAATAAACACGATCATTTTATTGTATACGTATAATATGTAGTTATTATATTGTAGTCTTTGTAAAAATGAAACCAAAACAGCGATATAAATAAAAAAAAAAAAAAAAATTAAATAATGATAATAATAAAAAAATATTATTAACCTAAAAATATTCGACATTGGTTCGACAATAGTTTCATTGTTTAATTATCTGTTAATTTTTGCCATCTCTTCGTTTATTATGCATACGTTTTTTGTATAAAATAAAAATATTAGGATCGTGTGCGATATATTCCAATGATGTATTAATATGGTATATATAGACAAGGTATTATTTAACTTACGAGATGGTGCGTGTGGAAGGGGAGAGGTAATGCCATCGTTACAGGAAAATAATGCGTGAAGTCCGTTACTCTAACAATTTAAGGTCATAAACGTCAACTTACAAATTAATAACCTACATGTTTTGGAGGGTCAAGGTTTGGCTTTGCCGTGAATGCAGGTACTTCGTAACGCGTCGAAAGTTTTTACTCCGATAACAAATAGGTACGATCTGATCGTTTGTTAAAGTCGGCTAACGCTAGGGTGGCCGCTATTTAGCGTGTATGCAAATTTACTGTACGATATATTGATCCGTTTTACTGTTTTAACGGCCGTGGTCCGTCGTGTTTATTCACACATATTTCAACTTTGTTAGGCGATAACAGAAAATAAATACGTGTATTTTTTTTTTGAAAAATAAACACAGAGAAGAAAAATGTATAGGCTATTTAGAGTGTGAATTACAGTATTCTAGTTGTATAAAATATCACTTCAACAACGTTACAATGATGACTACTTTTATTAATAAAATAAACAATTTATATAATTTTAGTGTGGATTTCGTTTATTTTGTAAACACACATTGCAATATTAAATTATTTATTATTATTTATTATTATACTCATATGTCGAAGTACATTTTTATTTTTAAAATGATTTCAACTATTCAAATTGCATAGATGACTATAATTTATAATAATAGTGGGATACGATCATTTTTAATAAACATTGCATTAAAATTGCATACACATAGCGCCGTCTTATATAAACTATAAAATAATAATAATATTATTGGGAGTGATTAATATTTTTTCTTTTACATTATTTATAATTTTTAATGAGATATTGATTATTATTATACCAACGTTTATGAATAATTTGTTATAAGTATTATGAAGGAAAAACTGATTGTGATAATAATATGGTCGTTATAATGAGAAAAAGAAATAATTTCAATGAAATCTTATAGAAATAATATAATTTTATAGTAGTGATAATTACGATTCGACCAGAAATGAATAATACCAATGCAGAAATTCTATATAATTAGAAAACACATAACTAGGTAACTAGATACTAACAACAACGTTTTGTGGAAAAGGTGTGTCCCAGTGCCTTGTTAACGAAATTATTGTTTTTTCGTGTGATTTTAGCGGTTATTTTTGTATTCTGGATAAAATCAGTCACAACAATATCATTAGTAGGCTAATAAAACAATGTGCAACTGTTTTGATATTTAGAAAAATTATATTTGTTTACATAATATTTAATTCAGTACATGATTTAAGAAATAGAAATTTACATTTGCGCCTTGCACATTAAAACCCAACCGATAAGAATTTAATTATTAAATAGACACTTTTGTATACAAAGTAAATATTTGAAAAACAGGACACACCGATGACGTGATAGAGAAGAGTAAAAGCACGCAGATCGATGTTCAGCGCTTTTACGATTAAATGAATTTATCTGTTGACAGGATGAATTACTAAGGCCGTGAATAATTATTATTATTTGTTTGCTACAAATTATTAATAATTTATTGTACGACCATGAAAAGGATTATCGTGTTATCATCGATTATATTATAGACGTCTAAATTAGACAAAAAGAAATTTATGTGATTGATTGTACAGAATTATTCATTAAATATCCGTTCAGTATATTATACATTATGATGATATTTTATAATACGTTTTATAACTTTTTTCACCAAAGTATTCCGTACACAACTAACATTTTTATTTATAAATAGAGGTTAGTGTTTATAGTAATGTAATGGTACAGGTTTAAAATTAATATTCTTTGTCATCCGAGAAAAATCTAAGAAATTTAATGAGATATCATGTTCGAGAAAAACACATTCAACTTTAGAAAAATGAAAAATATTTCTAGAAAATATTATTTTTTTACCGCATAATATTATAAGCTTAGCCCTAGGTAGGATAGGAGCAACATTACTTTTATACTTTTATTACTGTGACTGAATTCTAGAAAAACAAAATAAGTTGGCATAGAAATTACTTTTAATAATTTCCGTTACATTGGGATCAGTTTATATAATATATTATTAAATATTATATTTCTACTGCGAAACCCTTTGAATATCAATAAAGGATCATGGTTTACGATTTTAGGACTTTGGGTTACGTCCAAATTATCAAAAACACGAGAACAATACATCCAATAATCTCTGTCTATGTACCTATTATACTGGTGTGTGTCATCGATAATAACTTACCCGAAATACCTTGAAGTTTGAACAATTGACCATTTGGTCTAAACGAGCATACATTTTTTACCTGGTTCCAAATGGTTCCGATTGTGCCAGAGAAAATCTTTTCTAGAGTAAATTTAATAATATTCACAATTCAAAAATATATTTTGTATAACAGTTAATGAACGTTAAACTTTCGTTCTAAATAATATTTGAAGTACCCTAAACCAGATACTAGAAGTATAAATTTGTTATATGATACATAATTTTTTTAATGACGTACCTATAATAAAAAAATATAATATCTATAAAAACATTTTATTCTATCGAGCAACTGAACCGTAACTATCATCTTCATATTATTGTTCACCACAACTTATTATTGTTGAAAACCACAATTATACGATACGTACACCGATCATCGACCATATTGTTTTATGATTTATATACCAGTGCATTGTACACACGATTTATAGTATCGGCTATGGTTAAAAATCCGTCTAATATTATAAATTTGATTTTAATGTAATAATTTTTTCTGTCAATTATTATCAGCATTATAAAAGTTTTTCAGTTTACCCTTTAAGTTAATTAAAAATATTATTTAACATGATTATTTGACTTGGACATAGTCATAATATTGTCTAAAACAATTAATGTTAATATTTAAAGTAAACTATATTATATAAGTACATTTGGACTTAAGTTTAAAATCGATATAATATTTTAATTTCAAAAGATATCTATTTAAACTTTTAAGCCGTTAATATTAAGCAGAAATACGTTTTAACGTTCTTGTGTTATGAGTTATTCTTGAGTTATTGCAAAGAATGTTTTTTTATAGTAGTTCAAGGAAAAAAAATAATAAAATCCTTTCAAAAATATAACCAAGACTGTCTCAGTGTTTTATTATCATTTCTTTTTGTTTAGAAATTTAGCTACCATTATTCATTAGTAATAATAACGAAAAAATACACTAAACCTAATAACAATAAAAAGAATATTCTTCGTACGTGGTTAGGCCACTGTTTTTTGAAAGAAAAAATATAAAATATATATTATACTGAATTGAATTTCCTGTTGTTTAGTCTTTTTTTTTTAACTGTCATTGTTTCTTATTATAATAGTAAAAATGAATGTATTTTATTAACAGCAGTTTTTTTTGTTCAATAAATATGATACGTGTTTGACAATTTTACTATAGAAGTATAGACATAATATACTTAGTAGGTTTAGTGTAATTAGGTATAGTGTAAAGTAGATACTTCTTAAACATTTATATTATATAAATATTACCTTAAAACCATGAAATCTTTAATTAGATCAATATATTTGAATTACTTATTTTTATTTGAAAAAAAAATCATTCAGCCATCACTAGATTACAGAAAATGATTACAAAAGTTTATGGGGTTTTTTTTTTATTAAAATGAATGCAAAAATAATGAGGAGATTACAAAATATTAATAGTTAAACAATTTTATAATACTTGAGGATTTGTGGGTGAATTAATTTGGTACTTCACGGGTTTATCGAAATAAATACTCGTAATATAACTTTCAAAGAAATTTATAAAGCTATTTATGTGCATACATAATATTACACTCCATAGTCAGTCTATATGTACTTAGTACTAATTAAATAATTTTCTAATTACGTAGCATTGGCGATTAAAATGATTAAATATTACTTTACGAACAGTGTCAGTGTAGTTTTATGTACGCTGTAAACTATACATATATTATTTCTTATTATTAAGTAGAAATATTGTTATTTACTTAGCATGATGGAATGGTATAATGTACATAAAGAGAAATGTGCACGTACTTCAAATAGGCTCTGGCACAATTGGTTTTATATTTTGAAATTAATAATTTTATATTACAGTTAGATAGGTACGTGTATGTTTTATCAACGATGACGTTTTAATGAAAAATACTTGTATCAGACTTTTAACTTGATACTCATTAATGACAGAGAGTAAGCTGCTTGAAAACATTAAGAGTATAAGGTATATCGTCTGAGATGCATAAAAAGTTTTCTGGTGAGTATGATTATCTTATACGAGTATTGTCAAGTGGTATGGTGACGTAATGGTTACGAAGAAGCCAAGAAAATGTTTTTTGTTTCCATACATAAAATGAAAAGTTTACTATACATTATTATATTGTTCATCAAAATAATTTAGTTATCAAATAGTGAATTGACCCAATTACTAATTAGTTAATGAAATTAATTACGATGGCATTATGCCGTTTCAATTATTTTTTCCAAAATTTCCAAAATTCGATATGTAGGTATATAATAAATGTAAAAATTCTTAAGAATCTTAAAAAGTATTTACATTTATATATTTTAATTTTTAATGATTAGAAGAGAAATATCATATAAAATATCTTATACTATATTAATATAATATTGAAGTTAATTTCTAAGTAAATGTTTAAAAAAATATTATTGGTATTTTTAGTATAATATGATTTATAAAACTTACTATATACATCTTCAAAAACTGTAATTGTTAAATGAAATTAATATAAATAATATAAATAGGACATACAATATACAATAAAACATACAAATATAGAAAAAAAAAAAATATATAAATATAATTTTTTTTTGATTCGTGTATTATTTATTCAGGTCATAACATCATTATCCTTTTAAATGTGTGGTTACTACATTAGGGATTTTACGGGGCACAGGAGTTTCGTCTGCTAAAAAAGGTATACACTATACATGAAATCCGTCTCAAAAGGTTTGAAACACAAATTTTGTATTTTAATTAGAGTATTTAAACAATAATAAATAAGAATTCGTATGTTGAGTACGATTATAAACATCAAAAAAGTAAATTAACACGTGAATATTATAAAAACTCTTTAATGAAGTCAATAATGTTTGTTAATAAAATAAATTAATAAATAAATTAATAAATGTAAAATCATAAGTCAATCAAAAATTACTTACTATACTTTTGAAATGTTTTAGTATTTTCCCATATAATTAGGAAAAACATACATTACAGCTTAATAGTTAAATAATAAAGTAATATAAGTTATAATAATAATTTAATTATTATTATAAATTGTATGATATATTAGGTATGTAATTTTAATGATGAATATCCTCCTACTATAAGTATGGAGAAATAATACCTTTAGCAATGAGTGTATTTAAAATTGACTGAGAAAGAAGATAAGTGGACTGATTAATGAATTTAAATTAAATATGAAAATTTAAAAAGTTTTGATGATATGTTTTAAATGTGAGCTTTGATTTTTTGATAGCTTTTGTTTAAAATTTGGTTGTGTGATAATTGGAATCTGGACCTTTGACTAAAGGAATTTTTGGGACAGCTTTTTTGAAAACTTCCTTGAATACTTACTGGACATCCCTTGAAGTTAGCGATGTGGTCCTTGGTGTTGAGACATATTGGCAGAACTGTTGTGGACTTTGGAACAATCGTCAGTGTAGTGGTTTTTACCACATTTAATGATCTTAAATGAAAATTGTTTGTGCGAGCCCGTAGGATTTGCAGTTATAACTTTACGGAGCACCAAGTTTTTTATATTGACTAGGGACGTTATATTAAGAATGTTTCTATTATTCTCATGAGATAAAAATCTACAAAAAAATTAAGAAAAGGAGGAATTTATTTTTATTTTTGGCGTTATGTGCGTGTTAAACTTCATAACCTAATTAGGACAGAGGAGCATTAATTATGTTAGTATTTAATATGGAATAATGCAGGTTCTAATGACAATCTTGTTAAGTGCGTAGGTGACGAATTAATGAAATTTGTCATCAGTTTCGTGTATGTAATCCATAATATTATTATAATTTAGGTGACCTATTGGTTGAACCATGATATAATATAACGATAAGCTCCTACAAGTGAAATCATTTGGCCCATTAATGAAGTGGAGAAATTGTCTATGTTTTTGATGAAGATAGATGGAACTAGAGGATCCAAAACATGATCATTGATCAGTGTAAGTCGAGTTGACAGAAGCATTCGTAAGGCTATATGAGACCGTGGTCATTGCTTGATCATTAGAGTTGTTAGTAGCGAGTACAGCGAAACTGTTTGGTAAAAAAAAAACTTTCAATTTTTTTGTCATTTTGATTCAGCGACAAAGACAAAGTCAAAACATTTTTTTTTTTAAGAGTTTAGGCGTGCGTTGTGAAATTAGGTCAGTTTTCTGATTGCTGTTGTTTATATTTATGTTATTAATACAAAAATATAATTAATAATGACCATAATAATAATAATTAATGAACGCTCATAGCAATAACGGACCGAACACCATATAACGCACTAACGTTATGGCCGAGCTAATTAAAAATTATGAAGTTGATTAAAGCAACAAACAAATATATATTAGTAAAAATGTTATTTGCTAATTATTGTCATTATATTTTATCGTTTTGTTAATTTAATCGTAGATGGACAGTAGTAAAGTCTAAATAGTTTCACAATATTAGTAGCAACGAATACATTATATTTAAAATGTTTAAATACTTAGCAAGACCAAATACTCCAATAGAACAGATATTGGGTAAATACATATAATAATTCGAAGTAATTTTTGACCTGAATGTCTGAATTTTATAAATGACGTTTTAAATTTTGTTTTTTAAACCACAAACATTCATTAAGTTTTCGTTTCTCTTCTGTAATTAGTAACATTAAAATAACTTATGTCGTGGTGATATTATTTTTAATTGAGTTAATTGTATGACAATGTAAATAATATTATCTTTTTATATACTTATTTCATAAAGTGGTTACATATTTTACACAACTTTTGAGTTTAGAAACTCGAGTAATTAAAATGAAACTAAAGATGTTTGAAGGTACTTCACTATAAACTGTACATTCTCTATTTTTCATTTTTATAATATACATTTGAAACTAATAAAAGTCATTATAAACTTTTGTATAGAAAAAATATAACCATATATTAACAATTGCAAATAATATGAAATAACTACACATCAGATAGATAATTGAAAATAAAGGAACTCTAAAAGTATTCAATTTTAAATAAGGTTATTATTCATAGTATTATAGTAACATGCTGTAAAATGTACTTGCTAGTCTCTTGATAGGTTATCTATTTATAATTTCTATTATTCTAAAGTTAATTTAAATATATCTGACTAGTAAATTGCTTAAACAACTTTTTAAAATTACCTTTTTTGCTAAAAGTTGGCGATTCAAATAGATCAACTTTCAGGATTACTTTGTGTTTGATATTTTTTTACAATAATTAAGTACAGTAATTCTCCAAATTAGATTTAGTCATTAGTTACGAACAGAAAACCACTATAAATCCTTACGTAAAAATTTCGTAAAAATTAGCTAAGAAATATCTGATAAATGTATGGAATGGAAGATTTGACAATTTGAGTTGTTACCAAAAACTCGCGCTCTTTAATTATCTAAGATACTGTGTTTTTTTAAAACTTTTATTCAATCTTACATGTCTTAAAATCTGACATAAAATAACAAATAACCTTTAAATGTAAGGCAACCATTATTATGTAATGATAACTAGGCAACTTTATATTTTCGAGGTGTATCTTATCTTTATATTTAATAACTAGCTGGGTTCGCGCACTTTCTTGACGTATCAACGTCTTCCGTGTTAAAATTGGTTTACTAAAGCTACATTTTGAGTAAAATGCGTAAATAAACATTATTTTTGGTTATGTAATTTGGTGTTTAGGTTATATTTCCGGCATATCAAGTTTTCATATATATTCACGTAAATAATAATTTCTAATAATAATAACAGTTTTTTACATTTATGTTACTTTGATAACATATAAATAATAGCAATAAAAAATAAATGTATTTAATTTACTACTGAACTCGTAAGTCGAGAAAAATCTTAAAATGTAAAATATTTATATTAAACGAAGATATCTTGTTAATTTTTTAGATAAAGACTAAGTATCTAAGAAGACTATTGTGTTCATGATAAGTAGTTAATTTAGTTTTGACTTTGAGGTTGGTTTTTAATATTAATTTGTATCTAATTTATATTTTAGAGAGGTGAAAATTAAAATTTTTTAGTAATTTTTATTATAATCGAGAGAAAACAAACTACCAATGAAAAACGGAACATTTTTATAATTATTAAAATAATTATTTTGTCACCATGATTACCAAAATTTTTGCTCAGAATCATTTTTCTTTGTATACAATGGGTTATTATTGAATTAAATTTTAACAAAATCCATTAAGTGATTTACTCAATAATTAGTTCTATTCGACACATAATGTATATCATAGTGGTATCCACTCACCTATGTTTTTATTAATTTAATAATATAAACATCAATTTTTTAGCGGCTATATATTTATTATTATTATTACGTTATTTATTTACCAATAAATTAAAATAAATATGTGTAATAAAAGCCAATCATCTAGATAAATTAATTGTTGTTTATGTATTTTAAACACTTAAATATTATCCTTGTGATATTACAAAATAAAAGATAAGTATTATTTTAAACTCAAAATTATTTTAAATTATTTTTATATTTTAAAATTAAATAGTATGTTTAAAATAGTGTGTTTAATAAGAAACAAAATGACAAAAATAACTGTTTTAGCTAATATTATAAATTATAATGTATTATTTACAATTTTCATATACTGCATTTATTTTATGTTGGAAATTTTATTATGATTGTAATAAAATGATTTTAAAATTACAATTAAAATGTAATTTAATGTAATATGTCACTAACTTATATTTTTTTTTTTATCAAATAAATTATCATAAATTGATATCAAGGTATAATTTATTGTACTTTATTGTAAGAATGCCTAGATATTATATACATTCAATTGAAATATAACACATTAATAATAGTCAATATATTATGTATATAATAATGAATAGCATGATGATAATAAAATAATTTTTTAAAGAGGAACACCAAAAGAACTACAGAACTCATGGCATTTTTCGTTTAGTCTATTCAATAAAGTTGTCTTTAGCATAAGATTTATTTACACTTGTTGATGGTTATAGTTTTTAGAAGTTTGTGATTTGGGAATAGAGCCGATAATGGCGAATCATTGGTTATTGATCTCAGACAATAAATTTTAGTTTTTTTTTTAGAAACTGGTAAGACCGGAAAAAGTTTTTTTTTTATAACAATGGGGTTTTTTGAAGAAAAATAATTTTGAAGAAACTTATTGGAAAATAAACTTGTCCTTTATTCTATACATCATAAATCTTAACTGTTACGATATGTTAAATGAAAAGTGTTATCATTATTATTATTTTAAGTTCACTAGAAAACCAATTTTATTAGTCGAACCAAAAGTTTACTTAATTTTAGTTAATTTTTAAAATGTATCGACGAGTGTATGTTATATATTTATATACAAATGTTTCTACCACACCTTTAATATACATTACTGCAGTGACCTATAAACAGAACACATTTCCGTTGGGATACTTTGCCATTTGGAGTGACCGAGGCAAAACGTATGACCTAGCTCTAATGTATTAAAATTTTCAATATTCATATAATTCACTATTTTTAATGTAACGTTTAAACTACTATTAATTATTTGAATATTCTTCAAGGAGTTTTTTAAAAATTAAATTAAAATATTTATAATAATGGAATAATTTTACTCTAGATTTATGCATTTATATAGTGTTATTATGTTCTTTCAACATATAAAAAATATATAGCAGTGGATTATCAAAGCAATATCCAATAGGCAATATTAGATATATTACTTAATTACTGTACACTGTAAAGTCTTGTTACAATAATTATACAAGGTGTTATTGGCTGTTTGAGGATAGCCTACATTTATTAGTGAATGTTAAAATTTAAATCTTTTAATAAAAAAATTAAAAAATATTTCTTATTATTTAGAGTTTAGACATTAAATAAAACCACATGTTATACATTACACGTTTTATTTAAGAACAAAATATGATCGGTAATGATAAATGAAGAGACAGTTAAAGCATTCAGGATCAATAAATTAATATAAATACATAGTGAGTTATTTACCAAGTGTGATCAAATACTTTCCCATTTATTTCATCTTTTAATAATTCATTTATTTAAATTCTGATTTTGAAATTTTCAATTCTACTAAAAATGTGTATTATAAAATACTTATACCTTTTATATCATCGAAGGAATGTGATGTGATGATATCTTACGGCGGTACAAACTTATTTTTTTCAAATAAGTAATTTTTAACTGAATGTTAAATACTCATTTAAATGGAAATGCTAATTAGTATTTATTGATTCATTAAATATTAAGTGTCAAAGATAACAATATAATCCGTGATAATACGTATATAAGATACATGGATACGATGGTTAGAAAATTATAGTTACGAGAACGTCATACCCGCATGTGTTGTCTCCATATTAACGTACATCATAGCAAATTTGCGTTAAGCAAAACCCGTTCTTTATTGTTAGATTTAATGTTTGTGTCAATTATTTAACTATTATCAAATTTATAGTTACGAATATTATCCAGGGCATCATGTTTCATCAGGTTTTAATTGATTTTTAAATTTCAGCGAGTTATAGCTATATAAATTATCAAAGCTTTAAAATGTTTATAACTCATTTTAAAATAAAAATATTATAAAAAGTCTGTATGATTTCTTAGATTATATTCTTACCATTTAGTTTGATAATAGGTAAATTGACTCCAATATTAAAGCTAACAACTTCAAATTTACTATGATATACGTTAGTAAAACGGAGACAACAAATGCGGGTGTAACGTCCTCTTAATAACATTAACTTATCATTATTTTATCATATTGAAAACTTTCTAACTAATAATAAGGACTAGACTGAATTACTAATTATTACGTATACTTTATATTTTATTTAAACCTATAAATTAGTGAGGGTTGATTGTAATAACTCAGAAACTATTTATTCCAGTTTAAATTTAAATACATGAACATTTTGGAAAGATTGTTTCTTTAATATTTAATAAGAAAAAGATTGTGGTTCTCATTTAAAAAACAGTTTTGTATGTTGTATTGCCTTAGGAAATCGCTAAATATAATCTTTAAAAAAAATAAAATAACTAAGTATTTGAAAATATGGTCCTTAAGATTAAGAATATGCTTAAAAATCCCAAATATCAACATTTTAATAAGTTTATTATTAAAGGAAAAAAACAGGAGTGTAAATAACGTTCGTTATTTCACGATATACATACATAAATTAAGTGAAATTATTTAAAATGTATGTTTATTAGAATATAACTATATAGCTTTCAACACAATTTTATTAAAAAATTTTTATTTAATGTTTCCAGGTGTTCTTCAGCGTTGGATATTTTTTTGATATATTTTTTTATTAGAATATGGATTATAATATTGACAAGTGATAACACCATTAGTACAAAGTTATAATTCATAGACCTTTTTTCAATGAATAGATTCATTTATATTTTAAAAATCTAGGTTAAAGGCTGATTTAAACTTTAATCATTTAAGAACTCTTACAAAGTACTATTTAACAATTTAGTAAGTATAATCTTTAATTGTATAAGCTATAGATTGTTAGAATGGGTATTAGCTAAGTGAAAACTCCTATATGAGTTAAGTTGTGTAAGTAGATTGATTGCCTTGATATATCCAAAGTTGTAAGTTCCCTACAATATTTAGAGTATGATATATTTAAATTAACAAAATAATTAACTCTACTGTGAAAGAAATTAGTTAATCAGTAAGCTTAATATTATAAAGAAAAACTAATAATACAGTTATTAATAAAATTTAGAATTTTCTAAAATGTTATACTGATTTAGTTTGGAAAAATAAATAATTTAGTTGGTATTTTTAATCACGCCAAAATAAATAAATTGTTTATCTATTTTAATTTTTAATCATGACAGTATCAACAAATAAAATACATAATTTTTAATAATTTATTTTACATATAATATCTATCAGCTTAATTAAAGCAAAAAGTAATTTTTGTATTTAGATAATTTTCATATAATGATAGTATTATGGTATTATATCAAGATGATACTAATTCGTTTTCAATATTTGTTAAAATATTTGTAAGATTATTATGTACAGAAATACTTGACGTTTATGAACTAATATTGTACTCAATAAAGATAAATGGAAAAAAGTAAATATTAAATAATTGACTTTTGCACTAGAAAAATATATAGATATAAATGTAGATTTTATCACCAAATTTGGTCCATGATCAAAATTTTAATAAAAAAAACATCTAGTATAGTAATTTAAATTAATAATATACAGAGTGTAACTTATATTTCGTTATACGAGGTTTTTTTAATGGTCATGGATCAATAGCATGGAATTAAAAAAAAAAATGTGTTTCTTTATTTTAAACGGTCAATTTTTGTACAACAATTTTAAAATTTTAAAGCAAGGAGTTGTACCTACCAACATTAAAATCAACTTTTTTTTAAATGGTAACAACTATATTATTTTTAATGGATTCTTATAGTTAAAAAAAAAAAAAACTTAGTAAATTGATTAATAGATTTTATTGAAATGAATTGTATTTCTAGAGTTAAATACATATTTTTAACTATCTCTAAATGCAACTCCACACCTTTTTTATCAGACACACACAAAAAAATTTTTTGGGATTATTGCCTACAAAACTGTTGAACGTATTTTAACATACAATTATAAAATAAGTAGGTACATACTTACTATTATTGTATGATCATAATAAATCAATTAATTTAAACAATTTTCAATAAAAAAATGGTTATGGAGATTAAAACTAAATTTTTTATGATCTATTATGATTTTTGGAGAATTTTTGAAATTATTTTTTTATTATGTACGCTTCTTGCATGCTAATAATAGCACAATAATTATATAAGCAATGTACGATATTAGAAAATGAATCATTTGAATATACAAATATACAATGAGATTCAACAAATAATAGGATTCAAATTTATAATAAAGACGGCCACAAAATACATATAGAACGTATTACACTATGTAATTTTGACAAGAAGAGTGAGAACCTTATTTAAATTTATTATATAGAAGAATAATACTAGCTATAGAAAGGTAAAATTACAATACAAATATCAAAAAAAAAAATAAATTTCATATATAGTTATTTGTGTAATAAACATATATTGTGTGCTCATATAAGCATAGACAAAAATTAAAATAGTGTATAACATTAAAGAATACAATTTATAGATATCGTCTCATTCACTTTGAATTGAGTCAGAGTAAAGTAATAATTTAAGTAGGAAAAGAGACAACATTTTTTCTCATTTTACTTTTTTATGTTTTTATTCTTAAAGTGTTGCAGTAGCTTTTGTATAAATAGTTAACTAGATCTAACAACTGGAAGTTTATAGGCGTAGAGTTTACGTTGTGAATTATTTCGTTGTTAACAACATGACATTTTTACAATACTTAACAATGTATTTATAAAACTTTTTAAAATGATTAAAATTTCTGATATAGACAATCTTGTAAGGCATTGTTATAATAAGTTTAAAATATCCAATGAGATATTCTAAATTAGTAAAAAAAATTAAGTATTTTCCTCGAAGTTGCATGTTTTGAAATTCGTACAAAGCTAACTTATACAGCTATTTCTCTCCGAGAACAATAAAATACTACCCTAAAAAAGAATATCGATGTAACCATTTCTTAGAAAAGATTAATTAATAAGAAATTCATAATCTACTTTATTTATTGGATATAATCAGGTAAGATAAGTATAATTATCATAAGAAATTAAGAAATTAATTAAACGGCTCTATTTAATTTAGTTAATCTTTACAGCTAAAACATTCTATTCAAAATTTATTGTAAGCTGAAGATTTCAATATACTTAAAATAATTTTTTATAGTTAATATTTAAAGTATTAAAGTTCATTTGGTTCATTGATATTATACATACCTATACAATCTTTATTTAGTATTAAGATATCAATACTTAAAAATTAAAATTAAATCAATGACAATATCATTCATATTTTAAGTTTAATCACTTAGTTATATATTAATGCAAATAGAACTATTTATAAATAGCATTAATTGTGTAAAGCAATTTATCTTACACGTTTACACATATTGGCTATATTATAAGCTGATACTGATCAAACTGCAAAATAATGTCTTATAAAATGTTACTTAAATAACTATGATAACAATATTAGAAGAATATATTCTACACAATATAACAATTTAAAACTTATGTGGTTGTTGTTTCAAAATGTATACATCATACATGTACAATTGATTTAAAATATAAGTGGAAATGTACCTTATATATAATAATAAAATTATATAAAATTGAAATATTAAGAATATTTTTTTCAGTTGTTGGAGATTTCCGTTTTAGTTTATTTCAGAATTATTTCCCTTTCACACGTATAGCACTTGAATCTCCGTACAAAGGCCCATTGACTTATTGTATATAAAGTGAGGGCGTTGCATAATAATCGAGCGAATTTTTTTGAATGGAAACCAATAGTTCTAATGACCTAAATATGGTAAATGTAAAGTTATGAAATAACGAACGACAACTATTATATTGTGTAAGTCGATTAAAATAAAAAATGTTTTATTTTATAATTCATTATACGTCAGTGTGGTTCATGAGATGAACAATTATTATCAGTTTGAACATTTTATGAATTGGATAATTTATAATTGGTGAATTGAAATTAATGTACAAAATTATGACTTAAAAAAGGTAGGCAAATGGGTATCATTATGCTATACATTAGGTGTCGAATAGAACTCATTATTGAGTAAATCACTATAATGGATTTTGTTAAAATTGAATTCAATGTAACTCATTGTATACGATGAAAAACGATTCTGAGCAAAGATTATATAAATGTTGTTAATCATGGTTATACAATAATTATTATAATAATAGTATTGTTTTTGAGAAAAAAATTTCCATTTTTGTTAATTTTTTATTTGTTTTTTATCGATTATAAATTACTGAGAATTTTTAATCTTAACCTCTCTAAAATATAAATTAGATACAAATTAATATTCAAAACTTCCCACAAAATCAAAATTGAAGCATTTTATTAACAACTTATCCAGAAAATATACATAAAAAAAAACATACATCGATGTAAAATCAATAATTCATCAATTCACTCAAAATCTAAAACTATCCGTTTACCTATTTACTAAAATACACAGGAAAATATTGCGAAATATATTAAAATACCTATGGTTTTTCGGATTTTTTTTAAGGATGCTTGAAATTTAAATTCTAATTAATTGCAATACACCCCAATAAGTGATGAATTAATTATTTCAATAAGTATACTGATAGGTGCTTATCGAGTGTCATGTATTATTACTAATTACTTATTCAGTAATCAGTGTAATATTGTGTATTATATTATTTATTTTGAGATAAAATTTATATAAATACAATTATTTCAAGTATTTAATAGTGACTACAGTACATATATATTATGATGAAGTATTATAAAAACAATAAAATAAATCATTTTAATATTTTTCACAGTTTACTTAATGTTGAAACAGTATTTTTAGTAATTTAATAAACTAATCTGTTTAGATAAATTAGAAAAATTAACCCATGTTATATGTAGTTTTCTATAATTACAACACAACAGTTACCCCGTAATCACAGTACTTTTAATTTACTGAAAAGTTTTTGTCGTTTACTATTTAACAGTCTAAATAACACTCCAACTATCATCATTGTATTTGTACTCGAGTTGTTAAATTTTAATTAACGATTATTCTGTGTCATTCTGCCTCGATGATACAATATCTTAATTATTGAACGGGTTATACATTTTTTCAAACTACTTCTATTTATTTATACATTCTATCTTTATTTATAAATTAATTAGTTATTCAATTTATTAAAAAATAACAATACAATATATTTTCTGCATCGTCTATTTTCTGGACCACATGGATGAGCACGTGTTCTTCTACATTCGTCTTCTTGCAAGATTATAACAAGAATATAAGACTTCTTCAATTATATCAATGTAATTATAACAATATTGTTATTGCAAATATTTCTCAATTAAACACATGCAACAGCCGAAGAATTTCTGATAACTAGGCAGAGTATTACAAGGCAAAAATAAAATAAAAATTAACTCAAGACTCCTTGGTACTACCTAAGTAAATATGTGAATATTTTTATAATTTTATAATATAAATTGTCATTTTTTTTATAAATTGATTGTTAAATTATTTTTGTCATTTTAACATAAAGAAACATGCCTATGTGCTAAATTGCCTATACAGTGCGCCGGTTAACCGATAATATAAGTTACATTATTTAAAAATATAATTATGAGAAACAACTTTTATTTTTTAAACGGAAAATAATTCACAATAGATAAATCGATTTCGTTTGCATAGTATTTAGAATTTCTTTGAAGGGGATGATATGAGTAACTGAAATTGATTATGTCCAAACGTCATAACATATTATTACCTACTGAGTACTGATAAAATGATAAATGGAAAAACTAAACTATAATTAACCGTATAAATATAAGCTAAAAAAAAGAAGGTAAAGGGGAGGAGATATATATCTCTCTAATCTCCCCTCGTAAATATATTATGCGTGTATACATAATTAAATTGTATTGCATGCTATTTAAAATGAGAAAAGAATAATATATAATTATACCTGATAACAAAGTACGGAAAACGTCTTGAAATGTACGAATCCATATTATTATATTTAGTATTCCCAGTAGCATAAAAGTCAATAATTAATTAATTGGATTTTAATTTTGACTAAGGTGTGTAGTGTAAATATGATTTAGCGCGTAAGCGTTTTTGTATTCTTATTTACACAGTAATAATATTTATCAACAGTACTAAACATTATTGAATTGCACAATGGTCGATGGTTATGTACACAAAAAAATCAAATTTAATAGATTCATTGTTCTGGTGATAGTAAATAAGTTTTATTTTCGATAAAAATTTTACAATGCGCCTGTATACAACCACTTTTATACTATTTTTGAATGAAAAATATTTTTAATAGCGATAAGAAATAATGAAATTGAATAATATATTGAATACGGGTATAACAGCGGTTGAACATAATGTCCTTTACGATAACTTTGCTTTATTCAGAAATTCGAAGTGTTTAATTAAATCGATTATAATTTAATACAATGACACAATGTACTACATAAATCGATTATACGACGATATAGAAAATGACCAAAAAGTCTCAAAATCTTATCTTTTTCAATTGCGAAATATAATTTACGTAATTTTAATTGTGAGTATTTTTTTTTATTTTCGAACTTGGAGTATAAAAAAATGTGGATTGTTTGAATATGCATTTACCGAATGGTATTCACGTAGAATAAAAATAACTGCAGTATAAAAGTTTATTACTCGAAGAGCATAAAACATGATGTATAGGGAATAGCAATAAAACAAAAAAGGAGTAAATGTGAATATCAAAATATAAACTCAATCATGTACGTATATGGTAATCTATGTTTAGAATTTTGTGTATAAATAATAGGCGATGACCATTGTCAAAGGAGAAATCAAAATTCATGGATTTCGTAGAACTATGGTAAATTATCTATTATCGATAAACAAATGTCGACGGTGGTCGGTTTAAAAGACAAAGCGATCAAACATTTTCGACGTCAACCTGCTTTGTTCGGTCACGATGAGCTATAAAACAAAAACAAAATAAACCACGCAAAGCCCGAACGTTACAGTATAATGTATAACATATCATATATAGTTGTAGTAAGTTCATATATAGTAATTTATTGTTTACATCGACATTCGATACGAGCACTGCTGTATTATAAGACTATATGTATAGTATCGTACAGGGCCTAAAATTGTATACAGTAGTACACACTATGTGCAGTAGCAAATTTAAAAGTGCCCATTTCTTAAATTTGTATTTTCACCGAAGTTATTTTGTTTTTAATTTTAAAATTTTTAGTTGTACAGGTATCAAGGACTTTTATAGAAGATCGTCTTAGATTGCATTTATTATAACTACTAATTATTAATAAATACCAAAAATAATAATTTATTATGTTACGAAGTTATGTGTGGCATGTGTACTAATAAGTCTTTGTTAACTATTTAAAAATATTTTGGAGCATGGAAATAGGTGTGCAATAGCAAAATACCCTAATTTTAGGCCCTGGTATCGTACACGTGTGTACAGCAGACAGAGCAAATATGAACTAGTGACGGCGTTTGGCGTATATGCTAATCATGCCCGCGCGTACCTTTACAGTGCTAATGTACAAAATCGAATACGTTCGTTACTCTTGTTAGGGTGGTAAATTTCAAAGGTAGCTGAAATCTGTGAGTCTGTGATGACTAATCGCATTCCGGGTAGGCCCCGCGATTACACACGGCTTGGTCGTTAAACTTGGCTCGCGGTGGCATGTTTGAGCAGGTGGTCGGGGGGAGGGTAGGTAATGCCGGTGCAGGACGTAAGACTTATTATTCTATCCACACTATCCGCCTAAATCACAGAATAAATGAAATTATCGTGGTGTGCGGCGCTACCCCGCGTACCTTATATATGTGATGTATACGTACGTACTCGCGTATAATGATATAACGCACATATTATAGTAAGTTGGTTTATCGCTACACAAAAACCACATCGCATCATCAATCAGTGGCCACTAGTGACACCGACCAAGTCCCCGAAACTCCGACTGACAACCGGTGAGCATGCATCTGTGCGGTTCTCGGTCCGGTCCGGTGGGTATAAATCACCGTTTTTCGCACACCGCCGTCGCAATATAAACGATGTTGCCTGATAGCGTGTGACTAATAGCGTAGACGCAGGATCGTATTCCTAGGGCATTTTATGGTCGGGCTGTTTTAGGCGAGTCGTATTATTGTGATCCGGCAACGCGATCGTCTAACGACGATTCGTAATTTGACATATTATTATGATTATGTGTTATTGATAATGTTTAAAGAGTTTTTTATATGAGTAGTAGACGGCTTAAGTAACTGTTTATCGCGTTTCATATTCTCAGATAATGATTTTCGGTTCGACACCGCGAACTATATTAATACGTTATTTATACCTGACCTAATCTAACCAATAAAGTTTTATTTATTTTGTACTTCGGTTTATGTACTTATTGAAATTAACCTATTAGTTTTATTGAATCTTAATGTTTTAACTTTTAAACACTATCGTAATACATTGAAATCCAAACCCTGTTTTGGATAGAAATAACTTAAGCTTTTTAGAACTTAAGCACATCGAATAACTGATTGAGTTAGTATATTAGTATTCATAGGAGTAAAATAGCATTTTTAAATTCAACACATTTGCAGTGGCTAGTATTTCTTAATAAAACCAAAATAATTATATGTTCACAAAAAATCGTCAAATTAAATATATTAATTCATCATATTTTTGTTTAAGCGGTATCGTATAAATCTCCAAATCACTCCTTATACGAATAAAATACGGGCTGGAACTTATACACGAGCTCTATAAAATAAAACCCATCAATACTTTTATTTAAAACAAATCCATTTTCTACAGAATTTTAAATTTATACTTAAAGTACAGTATTGTTCCATAATATATTGTCATTTGCACTGATAAAACTTTACTGTTATAATATATATATATAAGTTTGCTGTTACGAATGACATTTCAATAATATTAATCGCAAATGCAATTTATAGGGAGTATGTGACGGATATATAAAGTCATTAAAATATTAACTAGACCAGGTAGAAATCATGATTATTATCGTCGTGTAGTCTAGGAGTCATGTAGAGTTGATACTATTCGCGCGGAAACCATTAAAATATTATAATAAATGTATAATTCTTGATACATAATATCATGATATACGTTTGCGTCATTAAAAGACTTCGCCTCTAGTGGGAACTTGCGAACAATAATGAGTATTGAAAATGTAGAACAGTGTTATTATTTGTCAATTTATATTCATTCGTCTGCCATCGATGACGCGTATCATCAACACTTATTGTGATTTAAATGCATTATTCATAAATTCCGATATTTATATTGCATATACGCACAGGGTAGGTATATAGACATAAAATAACATGAATGTGGTCGGCCTCTACAGCGCGGAACGTCGCAGTAAATCGGCCACCGCTACCCCGGAAAAGATTGCTTCACCTTCGCTGGGAAAGCGCTTCATCCACTCGAGACCGAGGGTGGCAACGACGTACTCTTGTGGCAACACTCTCAGCTTAGCCGTCCCCGGGTTTCTGCACGCGTATGCTATTACGTCATTCGAGGCCCCGTGACCTCATCGTTGACGTCATACTTCCATACTACCACCGCCTCCCCGAAATCCTCATCGTCAAAATCATCCCGGGTCAATTTCCACCGACTATATCGCTCGCCGGCTCGTTCGCCCCGCCCAAATACTGCCCCTCACGGAGTCAAAATATAATACGCATGTCAACACTCGCTCGCGATTTCCGGTAGATGGCAGACGCGACTGAGTGTTGCACGCTATATTTTCGCGCGTAAAAAGAGTCACACAGGCGTCCTGTGCTATTAATCATCGGCGGAGTTCGATGTTGAAACAATCGAACGAACTAGGGGCAAAATTTAGGTGTTTGTACAAAAACCAATATATATATACTCGATAAGAAAAATCTAAATAGTATTTTGAATGAACAGTTTCGTTTAAAAGTAAATCCACAGTGTTCGTATAACACCGTTAATTTATTGTCTAATAATAATATTAGGTTTGTCATTAATCGAATCCTCTCTATACTATAGTTTACTATTCATAATAATTTATTTTACTTATTATAAACGCACTTATCAATCGTCCAGCCTAAAGCTTTTTCAATAATTCTATAATTTTGGAAAACAGTTGAAAATATTGTAACAGAAACAGTCTTTTTTTCACAACGTCGAACTCATTTACAAACGAAGCGATAATCGATTTTAAGTTATCTAGATTTGTATAGATTTAATTCAAATACTGTTCTTTATAAATAAATTAGATATGTAACTTTTAATATAAGGGTTATAGTGTATTTTTCTTTTGCTCGAAGGAAAACTTCGAGTAAGATAAATTTTTTTTTAAAAAAAAAAAATCAATTCAAAACGCCATTATGTACCTATTATACTTGTTGGTATATGTAGCATCAGTTGAAATATATTTAAATTTAAAATTGTATTTTTCAATGGAAATAAGTATCTTCCATCTACCTGCTAATAGACAAATGAGAAGAAAAAACACGTAAAAGATCAGATTTTATTATGTAGTCATATAATTTTAAGAGGTAAAATAAACTTTTGCACCCCCGCCCCCTCCTCCCTAAAAAAAAAATGAAAGCATGAATAGAAATTTATAAGCTTTAGGAATAAATACTGATTAACAGTATCGGAAAATTACCCATAGAGATGAGCTCATTGACGAGGATATCCGAATGTACAAAAAATTAGAAAATTTGAATTGTGGTTTTATTTCATAAAATGTTTTAAATTATGTGCTGGCATTATGTGTCGTTGTTTTAATTCATATTCTAACCGATACGCATGTTTATTAAGTAGCAAAATATAAGCAACAAAATTACAATAAATTTACCTCACCGCCATCATCTTAAAATACGCAACAAAGTTGTAGTATTGTTTCACTTCCGAATTTACGTCATACACTCTCCTTTATTCAATATTCAATATTCTGAATATTTTAATCCAGACTATTTCCAGAAAATAAAATGGATTCATGCAATACACTCAGTAGTGTTTATTGTAATAACAATTTAGTTCTGAAAAAAATATCAAAATTTGTACTGAAAGAAAAAACTATACACTTGTGAAATAAATATCTGTAAAATCAAAATTTAACGAACGATCCTCCCAGACGCAATTCTACCGATTTCCGTAAATAAAAAATAAAAGCAATACATTTTTGATTATTTGTAACTGCGAATAATACTAAATGATTTTAGACTTTATATACTATACATATGCATAAAATATAATACATGCCTAATTTGTGACTTAAGGCGAAATAATTGTTTAAAAGAGTTTATTTATTTTAATTGATAATAATTGGAAGATAGGTTGTTAGTAGAATCGTATAAATGGTCGATAAAAATACACCCTGAAATGAGTACAGTTTAAATATGATTTACCGGTACCAACTATAAATGTCAAATTTTGGCCGTAAGATCGTAAATAGGCATACTGATTTTACTAGATAACATTATAATATTGACAGATCCTTTATGACATAATTTTTTATTTCCCAAAATCATATTAGGTCACTGTATGTTTTGTCAAACGATTTTGATTGATGTGATGATTATTTAAATATTTATGGAAGGAGGAGGTTGGTTAAAATCATTATACAAAATATAATGTAGTTTATTTTTTATCCATGTTTATTTGTAATAATTTCTCACATTTCTAACCAAACCAACATACTTGTAATTTATTAAATTTAAGATTGCTTTTATAGGAATTTATAGTTATGAAGATTATATAATAATTTGATAAATATTTTCTGTTTATTTTCAGTATAGGTAACCTATCATATCAAAGGCCTTTGAAGAAATTTTTCAAGGTTTCCCATACTTAAAAAAATAAAAACCAAGAAAAACTAATTAAAATATAATCTATTTATTGTAATATGTACAATAGTTAATTTTAAATACATTTTTATGTTATAATTTAAAGAAAATCACAATTTATAATTTTGACCAGTTAAAGGGTATTACGGATATAGCCGTATACTAGTCTCTAAGATAATATTCCTACGAAATTTCAATATTGTGGTATACTTATTTGCTGTCGTAAATTTTATTTATTTTTATAATTTATATACCCATGAGTCATTTAATCTCTTAATATGTCTGTATAACATGGGTCGATAATATTTATAAAAATAACATCGAATTTCGTAGTAATTCAGGTGCATGCTATATTTATAGCAGCGATAATTATTAAGTTATTACCTAATTATTATTATGAATTATAAAAATAAAAAAATTAATTTTAAGTAAAGTATATAGGATTTTATTATTTGTACTGCAGTACTTCAGTTATAATCAACTAAACAATACAATGTATGTATCTTAATCGACTTAATCCATGATCAAATAGTAAATACTCATATACAAAAGAAATTCATTAATTACATGAAAATATTTTATTAATCTTGAGAATTATGAGACGTTATAATACAAACAGGTCCAGAGGTCTTGGATCTAAATTTTAGTGAGTTTATAAGAGTTCAATTTCAAAAAAAAAGTGGAAAAGTAGTCTTCAAGTAAACTCGTCCACGTTGAGTAAAACGTAATTTATTGGATGGCAGATACAGTTGGAGTATGACAGATCTATTTTGGTAGAAAACACACCCACGATCGGAAACAATTATTTCGATAATTCGCTGTTCGATTTAATAGTATACGGTGTAATATGTTAGTTGAATACCAACCCTAACCTATTAAAAGTGCACTATTTACGGTTACCAAAATACTGTCCGTCCCTGAGTTTTAGAGGTGGTGCGATAAAATGTAATAAGAAGATATTATAATATTACATTACGTTGTTCCACCGAGGGCAATATTTCCACAGAAATTAATATAATATCTATATTACGCCGTACGTAAACGCACACTGTGGAGTGGTCCGCTACTTCGAGAGCGTATTTCCGTACAGCAGTTTATGTATAATACGAAGCCACGGTGCCGCGGGCTTAAATCGTCAACACGATGATTTTATAATAACATGAAATAATATGATAACTATTATTACTGTAAGCGTACGGCAAAGACGTCACCGAATCGTCTACGGGCTGTAAATAATAATAATTACAACGTTAATATTAATTATTATTATTCAGTCGGTACAACGAAGGTAGGTTAGTCTAATCTATACATTACAACAAAGTGATATTTAACGTACCGCAGCAGGGAAGCTTAACAGTGGCGGAAGCGGTCGTTCAACGAGAGTTTTTGGTGTTTTAGTGCGTCGTAAAATGAAATATATAAATTTTTTTTCTCGAGAAAATACGCCTTGTGACACCGTCGAGGTTCAAAGTTGACTTTGTAATATAATATTTACGGTTCTAAAAACAGACATAATATTATGGGTTATGAAAAAAAACGCTCATAAAGCTACAGAGTCTGTTGTATAATGTTTTCATTTTATTTATTTTTTGTTTTTGTTTCGCTCGTCAGTCGTCAATACAACGATTTCACGAGATGAATTTGATAACACTCTTGTCCAAAATTAGCCCGTTGGGTACTATTATTTAGCGTTTTAAAGAACGAAACAATAGAGATAAAACAATGAAAATACAAGTTTTTCCACGCATTTTTTTTTCGATTCGAGGAAATACCTATCCCGGAAGTTTTATGTAGGTATATATCTATTAAATTTTGATATAAAACAGGTATTTATATAATTAAATATCCAAATATTAATATAAAATATCTTCCTTTGCAAACATTATTTTTTAATTTTAAAATATCGTGCATATAATATATCGTTATACCATACTTGATTTAATGGAAATTAGAAAATAATTTACAATGTGGAAAAAAATAAAACAAAACAAAAAATAAATAAACCATACATTTAAGAATTGTTTTAAATTTAATCACAAATTTTCGTAAAATATACACGCAATATTGTTGTAAAACAACGTGATTTTAATAAAAAAAAAAGTAATGCATGTAGCCTGTTAATTGGAAATTATTCAATGTCCGAAAAGGAGTGGCATTATATTATTGAGTACTTGTATGGTTGCATGTATTATGTATATATTATTTCGAGAACAAATTTATTAAGTTTAATAGGTCGTGTTTGTGTGTTACTGACACGTAATCAATTTAAGTTACATCGGTTTTTGCTGGTTTAATAAAGGACATGTTAACAACTAGATGTTTAATTCCTATAAAACAATTTAATTTTATATTAGACAAGAGTAATTCGTTTAATTGGAAAGCATTTTTCATCTAGCGATCGAATAAGTAACGGATTATTGGTATTAAAATTTTAAACCAAATATCATATTATATAGTTTAAAAAATAAATAATGTCCAAAAGAAAAACGTACGAAATAGGTGTAGTCGGAGAAATGTTGGGAATTATTATAGGCTCCACATTATGTTTTCAAAAGATTCGGCGGACAGTGATAAATTATAAGGGACAATAACCGAAAACAAAACGTTGTATTCCGAAGAAACAATAGAAACATCCCGTGACGGGTGAATTACAGAAAGTTATAAAATGTGTATTGTCAAAATATGGGACGCAGAAAGGAAAAAGAGACAGTGTTTCTACATTTAAAAAAAATGTTATTGACATTGAATGGCAAATTCTAAAGTTTTTACATTCATGAAGACCGAGCGCGAGAAAAATGGTTTGTTTACCGTTCTAAAAATAATGAAAACCAAGTGTAATGAAAAACTAGTGTAAACTACTAGAAATAAAAGAAAACAAAGCAGCATGAGGTGCACTGTACGGAAAACTTATTCGAAATGCGTATCAATCGTAGTGTAAAATATCAGTTACATTGTATGCCAATTGTTGTAAAATTAATATTGACAATTTTAGAATTTTTTATATGACCTTGTATAGTTTGCAACAATGTTGGTACATTATTTAATTTTTATCAAACATTTTAATGAATGTTAAGTGTGCAAAAACGTTTTTTGTTAAATGATAATAAAAGTACTTAGGTAACTTTTTTACAGTCAATAGTAATTGATCTATTGACTCTTATGAACTAATTTACATACATTGTAGTATTCGGATTTTTGTAGGTGATTGAGTATGTCTGAACATTTTTCTTCATATCTAAATATGAATTCAATTACCCAAGTAATACAACATTATCTAAATATACATTTTTAAAAACGTGTTTTAAATAAAATACAAAAGAAAGGTATGAAAAGATAAAAATGACTGTAGAAATACCTAATAATTTAAAAAAGGATCTAACTATTTGAATCAATTTTGTATCTTGCATAACTTTATATACTTCATACATGAACATACGTCAGTATGCCAATTATCATACTACTTTTTGTTATTTGAATTTATGAATGTTAAATAGATACCTAACAACAAAAGACCTCATTTTATCTTACAAAGCATATTGTATATTAAATTATAAAGACTGGATTGAAATTATGCATAGGTACTAATTATTTTCATTATCAAGTAAAGTTGAATTTAATAATAAAAAACTCGGTAAATATTAAAATGTAATAATTTATTACTTATATATTTTGACTAAGCAAAAAGAATCCATAGTTTTGTGTTTTCACTATTTATAATAACTTTATTTTTATTTTAAATCTTAAAGATCATACCTAATTAGAATTTATGGGTTTCATAACGCCTACTTTTATTTAGGTTACAATTTATATGATCATTAATTTTTAATGCTGACGAAGTTATAATTTCGTAAATTATTAAGACAACATTAATCATTTTTAATTTTCTTAATTTAATAAATTTAGTGTTTATAACTTATAAAACTCAAAGTTTCAACACGAGGCTGTATCGTGATTAAGAAAGACATACATGTGTACGTTTCTAAATTCTAAAATAAGTTTTTGTGGACTTGCAGTGATTGATCTAATGAGTAAGAGAACCTTATCAAGCGGGTCTGAGTTGAGTGGACATTACCTGAAAAATTTCATATGATCTATACTTCTATAGAAACTCGAAACGTCATTAAATTGTAGAAGCACTAATCCCAGATTTACGGAGTGTTGTACATATAATTTCAAATTATGAATATTATTAATTCATATTGTATTATACTTGTCATTAATAAATAAATACAAATAGGATAAATAAAATCACAATTATTATGCTTTTGGTCGTTTATTACAACTGTATCATGTATAATATTTTTATTTCGAAACCATCTTTTTTTTTTTAAAATATTGATAATAAAGTACTTTAATACAAAATAGGTTATTATATTATTCATAAACACATTAATACATACAATACAATTAATTATAATAATAGCAATACATAATATATAACTAAAGTTTATTTTTATTTAATATTACAGATAGTAAAGTATAATATGCTCATACAATTATAAGTCAGAAACTACAAAAAATACAAATTATTTTGTTCATCGATTGCCAATTGTCATCATAATTATTCTAATTTTATTTCTAAAAATAATTATTTTCTAAATTATGCAGTCATAAGTTATTAATTTATTATAATGGGTGTTATTCTTAAAAAAAAAAAAAACAAAAAAATCATACACTTGAAAAATCAATAAAATATATTATCAAATGTTCACCTGTTACTAATAAATTAAAACTTGGAACTTCAAATCGATAATATATACTTTATACATTTTTACAAATTTTATTTATTGCAATATATTAGACACAGAAATACATTTTAAATAAATCTCTGATTATCGAGATGTTTTTTAATTACTAATATTATTATTTATTTTAAATGTTATTGTAACTTGTAAATTGAACATTCAACGGAGGTAGAGTGATCTAAAATAAGTTGTGTGGAAAAAAAAGTATAATTTCTTTTTTTAAATAATAATAAATATTAATGTAATATAAAATATACATACGTCGCTGTTTTTATTTTAATATTTTTTACAATCTAAATAAACATTTTTGACGTGACTTTTATTTTCTAATAGATGTATATGTACAAATATTTATTTAACACGGTTTTTCCCTTACAGTTAATTACCAAAAACATTCCGTCGTAAAAAAATGTAGGTAAAATAGAGCTCATTTGGATTAATATAAGTAAGTAGGTATGTATGTTTTTCAACAGAAAATATAGATATTATTTTATAATAATATAATTTTGATTGATATTCGTGAAAACTGATGAAAACTATATTGAGAATTTGCTTTCTTTTACAAATATTAATGATTTTATCTAAGCCGATTAAAGGCACAAGAAGATTATACGGACATGTATCAGTGTTGCTATAAGATTTAATTACCGCCAAAAAAAAAGTGAACCAGAGTCTAATCTTTGTGATTTTGTCAAAAAGTATAATGTACTCGATTGATTTAAAATATTATTCAATTCTGAGAGGAGGGTTAATAAGTTGATGTAACAACAACGCAACACACGGGAAATAGCTCAATTTTATTTTGTGATTTAGGTACCTGTTATGAATTATATGTAAATTTAAATTAGTCTAAACACTATGCGCTGTGGATAACACTGGTCGCCACTAAAAATGGTTAATTAATGTAAAGTGTTAGTGTTATTTTTGACAAAAAGGTGTCCTTTTTTTAAAATAATTTTCAATAATTAAAACACGGAATTCAGTAATAAACACGGTACGACAAACAATTGTGTAATATGGTGCTTACGAGATTAATTTTGGTGATAAATCTATTAACCCACTATATCGTGTTGGTGTTGTTTTGTAAATTGTTATTATTCTACAACTCTTTTGTTTCATATTTATACCCTATCAGAGGTAATACAATGTTTAAATATTTTAAATAATTTAATTTACACCCACACTTATAAATGTAGTAGCGAATTTCGACTAAATATTTGAAATTCGGGTAAATTCAATTCATAGTTGGAAGTGGAACAGTAAATATTATGATAAATACTACTCATGCATTTGTCGTAAAATTAAACAAAATATCTTAAGTTATAATTAATACTCTCGTAATTTTTTTTTTTATAAAAAAAAGTTTTAAATTGATTTACTTAAATAAAAGTTATAAATACCATAAGAAAAACCTAAAATTATAAAACTGTCATCGTAATTGTATTTGTGGTGTGATAATTAGAAAAAACAAAACTCAATTTTATCAAAATTGTTTTAAACAATATTTAATTGTTTGTTTTAAATATTTTATAAATTAATTATATCTTAGTTAAAATTTGGTAGTAGTAAAATGTGGATAGTATTACGTATTTATATGTCATATAAATATAACGCTATCTGTATTTAGGTTAAAGATTCTATTCAAAAAAGTACTATTTCGAGGTTGCTATAAAGTTGTTAAGTTTTATCGGTTTATAAGACATCAGTTACATCATAATTTTTGGCGGAAAAAAAATCATCTACCTACGCTTTTCAAAATCATCAGTGAATTAGATCATTAAAACGATTACACATGTCCGTCTACCATCGCTTATTTCGCTATAAGCACAATATAATATCTGATGTTAACGTTGATTCATATAAATGCACACTATTACATTTTATTACATTCTATTCAAGTTAAGTTTACCCACATTCTCACATGCCTGTACAGATTTGATAATAAAGGCCACTCTATATAATATTACACTCTGTTGCGTCTATTACGTCTATTATGCGCTCATATTCGTATTGGGTAACATTTATGCGAGGAGATGCACGCCAACGCAACTTAGATTTCATCGGTTGACTGGGTAACTTGAATAGAAAATGTTGTAATCGATGCATGATCGGTCTGGTCGGGTAGACATACTCATTATTTGAAGCAATAATGGTCAACAGTTCGACAAATAACTAATAATTTTTTCACACTACGTTTCTGCATGCGAACGTTTACGGGGATCGGGATACTAACAATATCGAAGATAAGTCGAGTAAATTAATTTTTTACAAATCAAAATACGTTAAAATATAAACATGATTATAGTGTGGTCCCAAGATTGTCCATTTGCCCCTTAAATCCAATATATGTTATTGCTCTAGTCCAAAAAGAGCTGTACAATATATTATTAAAACTTGTTCAGTTTTATACCGTTAGTATAAACAATTATTTAATAAAACTTTAAAAAAAATTAATTATAATCACACGTGCCTTAATGTACAAACATTTACAATACAGTTCCAATGTTATGTTAATAATTATTCTACTACGTAGCGTGCCGTCTAGACGAAACAAAACCGTATCGTTTCATACATCATAAATTATAATAATATTATAAAATTGTATGTTTAGACATGCGTCTGGAGGGTTTTTAAAACAAAACCGTTAACATATGCGGCACACAACTCGCTATTATTATCAGTCAAAAGTTACGTAGGACTTAGTCAGTAAGACTTTGGAAGATACATGCAATAATAATTTAAATGTATTCATTTTGGATACGCATTTGGTTTAAATTAAATCACGTAATTAGTTTAATTATTTTTAAAATAATGAATGTAATATTTAAAACTATATAATGATATATTAAGTAAAAAATAAGTAAATTAAAAAAAAAAACACCAATTAACTAACAGTACACTAAATATCTATAATAATATGCTAAATGCATTTAAAATTATATTCTTGATAATGCCCGTTTTAGTACCTTTAGTACCACCTCCAATCAATATTGATAATTTCATTACATATTCGTTTAATATAAATTAGCTTTTTTAAACTCGGTTCTTAATTTATGTTAGTAATAAAAAAATACTAAGCACACGTTTTATTTATGAATTAAATTTGATGCTTTTTTAATACTACACCTCTTTTTGTGTTCTTTAACATTTTAGAAATATAATTTTTAATTTTTAATTCCTCAAAAGAATAATTATAAATGAATTGTTACATTTGTTATTTTAGATATTGTTTAGATTATACATAATTAAAATTTAAAACCGACGTATTTTATAATGTTGTTGATGTGTCTTCATAAATAAACACTTTGCATTTAAATGCTATTTCTTTAAAAAAAACAATGATTGGCTGGTAAAAAGATACTCTTTTGACTACAAAATAATATATTCTAAAAAAAAAAAAACAACTACTTTAAAACCAAATATTAAAGCAACTTTATTTCACTAGAAATAAAATATAATTCGTAACTATTTATGTCATGAAATATATTATATTATTTTGTCTCTAAGCTAATAATATCACTTTTAAATATTTTTAATTTCAGGAAATAATATAATTAGCTAAACTGGTTATAATAATATGTAAAAGAAACCTTTCAAATTCTTAAGCGAAATTTTAAATATTATTAATGATTAAGACATGACATGACGAATATTTATTAATGTATAGTATACTCACTCAAATCCTCATATTAATTGTATACTGAATGAAAAATACTTTTATTTTTGAACCTTGAAAAATGGTTTTAAAATATTCATTTTAATAGTATTATTTTTACGATATAATGTTATTAAAAATATGTTGATTTTCTTTTACACATAATTAACAACTACAGTTTAATATATTATATACAAGAAGTGTGTATGGAAGTGTAAAATAAATTGTACAGAAGTTGAATAATTAAAACTGTGAAAAACAAAATAAAAACTACTTCTTCGAGAGAGTTTTCCTAACTATCGAATATTACTTCGCGTTTTCTCGCAGGTTGTATATAGAATGATTCACCAAGCATGATCATTCCAATTTTTGTACATTTATTCAAATTTTTAATTTTAAAGTTTAATTTAAAGCCATATTTTTATTACTTAGATTTTATGTACCATAAGCTCATAATATCTGGAGTGTTCTGTGAAAATACAAATTTCTATTTTTCAATTGAAAACCTTTCTTTTCTACAGTAAATTGTAAAATAAATTTTTTTTTTTTTTGAAAATGTTGATGTAGTTGATGTATGGAAATTAAAATTTGAATGAATAGTTGTTGAGTTTTTAATACATTTATACTAGGAATAATAGTAATAGTTCTTGAAAATAGAAAAAAATGTATAAAATGAATATAATATTTAATTACGTCCATAATATACACACTCGGACTATTTGTTCACATTTAAAAATGTATATTTATTACTAATAATTAATATAATGTTTGTAATATTATTATTTTAAAGTATTCATATCTTTGAACTTATTATTATTGATTATTATCATTAGTGCGTAATGTTCAATACCTAACTTGGAAACTACACGTTTGAATTTCAATTTATGGACTTCAAAATGCCAAAAAAAAACATTTGTTAAATAACTTACAGTAAAAAACCAAGTAAATCCAAGTAATAAAAAATTTGCCATTTTAGTGTAATATTTTAGGTTTCAAAATTTTAAATAAATGTATAATTAAAGTAAAACAATATTGAAGGAGCATGCTTGGCGAATTTCCCTGTATATAATATTATAGAACACCATTGTGTCGATCCTAAATACCGTTATAATTGCACTAAAATGGAATGTACACACAGCCTAAAAAAGTAAAAAAAGTGTCATGGGCCCGGACTTGTACACAATAGTTTCGTTTCCTGACAAATTTTAAGATTAATATAATTACAAATTATCATTTTAGCAAAAAATAAAATACACCCGTTAGCACCATTTCGTCGGCGCTTGGCGAATTCGTGACATTCGGGTTACCAGCAGATATCCAGTGACATATTTTACAGTACAATACCACAGCGATTAGTGCTCAAAACGCGCAAAATTCACAGCTACATCGTCTGTCGTGTCGTTTTCAAAAGTTGAGCTCGGCCCAAATCACGGTAGATCGTGGTAATAGTTTAAAGATACCACGATTACAACGGCCAATCAAAATACGATACGAGGAATATAACACGTCAGACGTCGTAGCTGCAATTCCAGCTCAGTGAGTCTGTATAATTAGCCCAACATCACTGTTGTTGGTCAAATAATAATTTCGTCGTAATATTTTTTCCCCCTTAATAATAAACAATAATTGCTCGTAACTCACAAGCTCCGCCGAAATGGAGGACAACTCGCAAGATGACTATATAATATTATTATTATTATAATGTATTATTAATTATTATATAGTAGTAAATCGTCTATGATTATAATATGACCATAATAAACTGTCTCTAGACGTTCTCGACGCGTCCCATGCTAGAACCCGGCTGTGACCTGGACGTTACCGTGGTCAGTGTGGTCAGATAGCTGGTGCTAAACCGACGGTCGCTCTTGACCACCATCGACATGCCGGTGGTCTCGGGATCGTGGTGCATCTGGTGCCGCCGGCTACCGCCGCCACCGCCTCCACCGCCTCCACCGCCGCCGCCACCACATCCGCCGGCCGCCTCGGACCCCGTGCCCATGCGCCGGTCGTTCGGGCCGCGGTAATCGGTGGCCACGGACGGGTACCGTCTCCGTCTGGGCGGCGGTTTCTGGTCACCGCAGCAGTACCACATCTGCCGGCATATACCGGATATGTCCCGCCGGAAGTTAGTGTTGAGCCAACCGTACAGTAGCGGGTTGGTACATGTGGTCGACATGGCCATCATGTGCACGATCGCGAAAGCCTTGTACAGGGCGTCCGACGAGTCGATCAAGTGCGGCTGGAACTCGACGAGCAACGTGAACAGCGTCAGCGGTAGCCAGCTGAGCGCAAATACCACGGCGATCGATGACAGTATCCACATGGTCCGCTTGTTCCGGCTCAGCTCTCTCCGCACTGCGAACACGCACATAAAAACCGGTGTTTTGTAATTAAAAATGTATTAACGATTTGGGAGGAGTAGCTAAGGGTTGAAAATGTAATATAAAATTTTCCACAAGTTTGACTTACAATTATTATAAAAAAAAGTTGAGCGTTGGTCAATTGAAAATATTTTATTTAACGTTTAAATGTTTACGAAATCAAATATTTACGTGTAAAATAACGATTATTTACAATCAAATAATTTTAGCATTTACTAAAAATTACTAGTCATAGAAACTTGAAACATACAACACGTAAATTGGCATTTTCTGTACACGATTTATTTTGGGGTATTTAGTTCATTAAAACACAAACCATCTTTTTCCCAACCCAGTAGAAAATATATCTTAGGCTGACAAAACCTCTCTGTTCAGAATCGTTTTTCATGTATAATGATACCTATCATTGTATTCTATATCCTAAGTACACACGATACTTACTATGCAGTAGAGCGTTACCCACTTGACCACATTTATTTTAATTTTTAACAGTGTCCATAATTTAACATCGACATTATTTAATTTATTTTTCTCTACCGTTATAAGCAGAAATGCTTCTAATTATGATTTATACAAATGGCCCGCCCGTTATCCTCAGTCGTGGACCACTGAAGGTTAGGTTATCTAACCTAATCTCATCTCCACATATCCCACGGCGTAGTCTTTCATTGCTAATGAGATACCATGCAATGAGTTTACAATTGTTTAGCAATTAATCCTTCATTAGTGTGGTAACAGTTTTTTGTATCTTTAGTGTGTTGGGGTGTAACACACCTCACAATTTAAAATAACATAAAATATTAATTACAGTTCAACTTTTACTAAAATTTAAATATATAACAACTTGTTAACATATTATAAATTATAATTTTTAATTATATTATGATTTTTAATAAATCATAATTTTTAAATATTTTTTGGACGTATAAATAAATATAAATATTTTTCTCATAACTATGACTTTGTAGAAAGAACAAAAACATGTTTTATTATGTGTAATTTTTAAAATCAAAATGACATTTTAGTTTTCAATTTATAAATAAAACTAAAGTAAATTTATTTCAATAACATTATAACATTTTATAAAGAAAATAGATTTGCCTTGTAACTAGAATATTATAGTTTATAGCATGATGGCAGTTAATCATATGGTTATTTATTAACTAAAAAAATGTTGGATCGTAAGATACTAGGTAATAAAAGATTTCATGGAGGTAAAACTATTTAATCTAGTTTAATTACTAGTGGTATGACGTAGAATCTTAATCATGTGGAGCTTAATAAACCACAACACACTGACGAAGGGTTAACATATTTGCTATCAGTTTAAAGGAAGTGTTTTTGTTTGTTATTCCAGATAACTCTGAAATAAATCTAACTCAAACATAAATCGGAGTAAATAGTGTACTAAGCAACAAACGACAGATAACTTGAAAAAGTATGAAAATATCTATTTTCTGGTACCACTATAATAATCTAATTTTTTTCGGGAAAAATGTGGTTGAGAGTTAAATGATTCCTTTCCGTTTATTCTAGGGCGTGTTCGTCGAAGCACGCAAGTCTGAGTAAGTTTAGCTCTAGAATTTCACTAATGCATAGGTATTAAGTATAGTCGATGTGCGGGTAAAGGAAATGAGAAGTATGAAAATCACCACTTTATTTCAGGAAACGAAAAAAAGTCTGATTTCTGTACCGACCGTAATGGATTTTTCATTTTATACAGCTAATTTAAGAAAATAAAATGATACAACAGTCATTTATATTTTAGTAATTATTAGTAAAAACGTCGTAATACGTTTCACATTGTTTTATACACGATTGCGTATTAATCGAATAAACACCAATATTTACTTATTTCCTTGTACCTGAGAACCGTCTGTATTATTGCAATGTAGATGTGTGTGTGTGTCAATTTATGAAGAGAAAGTGTAACCAATCACATATTATTAGTCACCCAAAGTATAGGTTTATTTGGTTAAAAAAATATATAACCCTTATATATATAAGCCTTATCGCTATTTTATGTATGTTCTTAGTCGTATTATTATAGTACGAGTATAATAATATATATACTATAAATTTTAATTTTTATCAACATTGTTATAAAACCTTAATTTAGAGCATCGTGACCTGTACCACTAAAGTTCTTGTTTTATAATATGTAGATACGTAAAATATATATGATGAAAATACAACTATAAATCTATGTTTATCGAATGAGTAACAAACACGATGATTTAATAATTATCAAGTTATTAGTTTCCGGACGGTTGGCTCGTCACGTCACCGCTGCGGTGATAACCATCCAAATTTGTCCATCCGCTTTATTTGAAAATTTGGCAGTGTAGTACCATATATATTATAATAGTATTATTATAAAATGTGATATACCATATGGTTACGCACGATTATTCGAGCACAGTAGGTGTATTATGCGAGAGAAATCTTCTTCTTGTTTTATTTATTATTATTATTATTATTATTATTATTATTTTTGTTTTGCTCCATTAAAGTTCACACTCGTAAATCGTTGTATTTATTGGAGTTTTGAAACTTTAATATTTACGACCGCGAAACGGTGCATCATAAATAACTTACGAGAGATTTTGTTTTTGACGTAAAAACATACAAGCTTTTTTTTTTTAAAAACATTATACTTTACAAGCGTATTATAATAATATACTAATCCACATAACGGTTACGTATCTCGATCGAGCCAAACCCTTATTCATTTCACTATTATTATACACCCAATACCAATGTATAGGTTTTCATTTTTTCTTTCAGTCTATGTTTTGCGAAGAACTACACTAGGTATATTAAACACGTTTATCGTTTATGTTGTACCTAGCTTAAAATTTTTTGATATTAAATATTTAAAAACTGAAATTAAAGAAAAAACTGTAAAATAACATTTAGTTAAATGTGTTCGTTTCCATAGAATAGTTATTAAATAAATTATATGCATTAAACAATGATAATCAATTTCTACACTGTTATGTTGGTTAGAAATATATTCATTCAATGGTACTAAGTAAAAGATGATATTATAATATTTCAACAAAGCTTCATCGTAAATGAACAAGTTTACGGAGTAAATTTCATCTATTAGATAAACTTTACTGTACAATTTAATGTGACTAAATTGATGTTGGTGAAAGATTATATATGGTTATGCACATAGACCTTACGAAATGACCGTGTTATGTATTTTGGTTACCCCAGGGACCTCTTTTATGAATGCAAAAACTTTACATGGTGTACATATTGTCATTTACATGAAATACGCCAGAAATTTGTGGAACGACCGTTACCCATAATGGGTTCACATAAAAAATTAATATTTAATATTTCCCATGATGATAATTTATAGAATGTATTAACTTGTATGCAAATACACAATATTATTTATTTAACAGATATTTAAGTCTTTTAATTTATGTATTTATTTAAGAAATCCTTTCAATGATGTAATTGATTTGATTTAGATGTTTCAAAGTCCATTTCAAGTTATTAAAACTATAATTTTATGGGAGGCGAATGCATGTGATTTTATATTAAAGTATACATTTACAATTTAAAGCAATTTTTTTTTTTTTAATCTATAATAAGTAGGTATCTTGGATTGGTATGGATATTGCTTCATAAAATAATTTTTTTTTGTAATACCATAATGGTAGGTATACAATTGTGTATTAAAAAGACAATTTTTTAAATGTTTGTATAAAAAAGTAAATAAAGCTAATTTTATTAGTTTCTATTCAAATTTTGATATTGTTACTTTATAGATAACATATTTTTTATAAAAGGTAAAATTATCAAAACTGTTAATATTGATACAAAAGATAATTACAATAATATAATCTAATATAATATGGATTTCTTTTACCGAATTCACTATTGCATTTGAATATTTGAAAAGTATTGTTTACGATTTGGCGAGTATCATAATTGTGCTTAAAATTAAACTCTTTATGATTATATAAGTAATAAGTATAAATTATATAAAACTTCTTTAATATATAGTTGTTTAAGGTTGAGTAAGTTATAAGTTATATATATATAATAATAGTATTTGAGCTAAATATAAAAATAAAATAAATATTAACCGTTATTTTTAATTTGGATAAAAGTCTGACCTACCGATAGGTCTAGCTAAAGAATCAAAAGGTCAGAAGAATGTAGATTTTTTCATTTAATCAGCAGTCTCATTATTAGAGAACCTAGTGATTGGACACTTAGAAAAAGAAGTTGTTAATTAGTCAAATCATTAAAAATCTACCAATGAATTAACATAGTGTTAAGTTCATTTTTTTATGTAAAAATATGAATAACACGTGGTTGTTTTATTTAAGTGTTACCTACACTTATCAAATAAATTAGAACAAGTATTTGTATAAAAATAATATAAAACCTTTTAACTACCGAAGTAGTAAGTTTTTTAATGAGTTTTATTGTTAAAATTTACAATTAAAAATTAATTTTGCATTTTGTATTTCAATATCTGAGTAAATTAAAGAATATTATAATGGTTTCACAATAATGTACGCTATAATCACTTTTTAGGGTTTATTGAAAAAACTAAACAAAATGTTCTATGAGACATGTCTTTACAGACTTCAGATTACAGAGGAGAATTTAACCTTTATTAGATGGTACTTTGAAGAGCGCACTATATCTTCTAACAAATGTTGTTATTTATCATTGCTTTCAAATTTAATATCACAAATTCATAACTTAGTATTATCCTACTCTAAAGTAAATGGAACTTTACGAGTTCCTAACATACTGTTTATATCCCATTAAGCATTTCAATAATATAATGATTTCTAATAACCAAATAATGATATATTGTGGTTTTATGGTTTAACAATATCTAAAAAAAACATTACCTAATTAAGTAGATATTCTTATAATCACAAATCGGGATAGAAAAAATAAAGTGAAAATTAAAAAATGATATTTTCATTTTCATTTTTACTTTTTAGCATATTCTTAATTCAACTGAATATTTATGTATTTGGTTTAATTAAATAGGTATTATTGACAAATAAAACAAAAATTAAGTTTTAAATACCTATGGATAACCGGATACAATATTAGTATAATTAGCATAGCAATTAAAAATGCAAAATAATATTAATATAATAAAATTTATATAATATTTATAATATTAATTTAAACGTAAAAATATATTTTATTTAATAAGGTTGATTTTAAATATATTTCGTATACACTATGATTTATAAAATTGTATTTTAATGATGATAATATATTTTACAAATGAAATATGTACATTTACTTTATGCATCACTTTATATAGTTATCAAATAATTCATATATCGAAACGCATGATAACATGTATACTGTATAGTGTATACTGTAAAACATTTGCAGAAAACATAACAGTTCCATTTTCCGAATTAGGTGTTTCCGTATACAATTTATCGACTACGCCATTTAATCAAGTTTCTATACAATATGCAGTCTGCAGACGGCAAAATATAAAATACAAAACATGTTTTAACCAATGTCTTTGCCCTTTTCGATTTTATTCGTCTTTTGTTGTTGATATTTTCGTTGATAAAGTAAATATAGAAAATACACAATAAAGCCCATATTAGTCGGAGTCAGATTTATTTTTTAAGTTAAAAAAAAAAAAAAAAAATGTTTTTGTTAAATAAAATTGTGTATATGTGTGGTATGTGAAGACCATATTTCATAAAAAAAATCGGATTTCCTGTAGGTTTTTACAATAAAATCGTCTTTTAAAAGTTCTAACCGATGAAATCTCTTACATACACAGACTTTTACACATACGTATCCGATATAGTATTTTATTAATCTTCAAGACTCGTCTATATTTGATATTTTATGAAGAAACATAATAAATAAGACAACTAGTACACGATTCCTTCTTCAATAAAAAACAATGAATATTATTATACGCCTGGTACATTTTTAATTTAATATATTTCTTTTTAATAATTTATTACACGCAAATCGCCAATATTGACGAATTAGGTTAATGTTTTTCAGATATAGTTTAATATGATGAAACATAACAGATTACATTATATAATGGTATAAACACACACACACACACACACACACATATTATGAAAGTTATATTTATTAACGAAAATCTCGAAAATGAAATATAATGTATAAATAACTCAATCATAATAATATTATTATTATTTATTTTAAAATAGTTTAAAATCTTAAATATGTCTTAAAAGTTATAAAATAATTAATCATTTTTTTTTTTCATTAGTAATTTACTTACAATATTAGGATTTATACAGTTTGATATTTATGTAAAAATTAGAAAAATATGTCTTCGTTTTATTGTTCATAAATTATGTTAAGAGATCTATAAATACCACACTCTTAATCCTAATTACTTAATGTATAATTATAATAAATAAGTAGGTACTCATAATTTTTAAAATCAATTTTTTCAGTTTATTTTCAGTTAAAAATATTGATAAATGTAATAATAATTAATGGCTCGTGAAATAGAGTAATCAACCTTTAAATCGTGCTCCAAATATTGGAATTTATGTTTTGTGAAACATATGTACATTTAATGACCTTTTTATGTCATAAAAAAGTATTCTTCTAAAATATATAAGTATAGTGATATTTAATAAATATAATTAATAACAACAGAATAATCATTCAATAACGTAAGTCATAATATATAGTTCTATAACAATTCTTAAAAGTGACTGTTTTATATTTTTTAATTGAAAAATATAAAAAAAATGGTATGATATATTACTAAATCAATAGAAATAAAAAATGTGCACATTTAATAAAATAATAATTTGAAAAGAATTAAATAATAACGAGTTTGAAAACAAAACGCACAACTGTGTAATATCTTCTACCTAGTATATTATATTTATATAGATGTCCGTTGTCCTGCAAAATATATACGGATAGTATTTTTATCAGATACGAGAAAAACTTATATAAAACTTCTTGGCTCTTGTGCTGACATGCACTTCAATACAGTTTTATTATTATTATTTTTCTTTTGATCTAAAAATGTAACAATAATACGTTTATTAACTATCTACCTATTCAAAGAATTTTCTTAATATCTAATTTAATAATTTGCACAATCATATTTCCCTTAGAAAATATACTACTGTACTGGAAGACTTCGGAATTTTTTTGTTATTTTAGTCGAGTACTCAAGTATGTAGGTATAATATATTAATAGTATTAATTTCTATTGCGGTGAACACGCATTCAGAAATATCTAAAATATTCTCGAACCGTATGGTACGGTTATTCACCTCTAAGCCGACTCATTGAAATTGCATTGAAATGATGCTATCGTATTATGAAAACAAGGTATTAACTTTTAATCATTATTTTATTCAGTATTACAATAGTAATTTAAATTAATTAATTGTATAGGTATTATAGTCTCTATCGTTTTAATTATCTCGTTCACTATACCTACAATAATAATATATACTTGTATGTTACACAAAATGTATTCAGCCATTTATGATATATCAAACGATTAATTTTTGTGTCTACTCTCATAATTTTGAAAAGTTTTTACTTGTTTAAAATATTTTTTCATATAATTTGATGTTCAGAACAACATTTCTGAAAAAAAAAAAAAAATTATATTTTCACTATTTTTTACCAGTATAATTTTTTTTTAAAAGTTATTACTTTTTTAATGACGTAATATATTTTTAAATTTATATTTCGAAGCAAGATATTATAAGAAGTATTTTTAGTTTATATCAATCTAAATTAGGACAAGTATTTTAATAGTTATAAGTATCTAAAGTTTAAACGAACCGAGCAGTGGACCAACATTTTAAGGGATACCCTTGTATCACTCTACTCCGGACAAACATACTTTAAATATTTATAACTAATTAACTACTTGTTTGAATTTTGATTTTTATGAAACAAAATTCCCGGGAAATAATTTTCTATTTTATGATATTAAATAAAACGTTTATTGAACTTGATATACAAAAGAGAAAACAACTTAAAAAATGATACTGATAAAATATTGTAAAAATACATATAAATATAATTTTTAATTAGATCATATTATATCAAAGAAATATTTTTTAAAAAATTTTAATTTTTCAAAATAATGAGTGTATAGACTTAAATTAATTATTTTATAATATTTATGTAGAGTTATTGTTATTTTTCATTATCAAATTTAAGGGTCTAATAAATTAAAATACAATTTAATTATTTCAGAAGGTAATTCCTGATATTATATTCAATTGATGTCATTCAGAAAAACTTAATAGAAAATGCAAGTTTATTCCAAATTAAAAAAAATATTTTTAACAACAATAAAACTCATTATTATTGTTTTCTTAGTATTTTAAATCCAAGTATCATAACAAATAAATATTTATATATTTATATTCATAATTTTAGTTCATTGCAAATATTATACATTTATACTTTATATACTGAAATGATTTGAATATTGCCAACTTGTTTTATTTTAGAACACTTTGAACCTTTGGAAATTGAATTAAATTATGATCTATACGGTTCATTCCGTTATTCGTATGCCCATGAAGCCATTTACGCATAATAAAGTATCAAATCAATAAATACATTATACAACTAAAAAAAATTACTTTACATAATGTATGCGTAAGTACTTGTACTGGCTATACTACTATCTATAGGAAGTTAGAATAAGAGAATAAATATATTTTTGATGTATATAATTTTGTTTTAAAATGTATAGACTATAGATGTATTCATTTACTTATCTTCAAATCTTCCAATAATTTAACATAAAACCATTGATATATTGCTTGTACATTAAAAACTAGATATTATAAAACGTTTCACAAAGTTAAGAGTGTATTGTTTTTGGAATGGAATAAATTTTTCATTGTGTAAAATGTTTTTATTCATTTATTTTAAAATAAATATTATATTTTTATTCATATCTGATTTAATAGAATATGTCTTAAATGAAGTTAATGATAATTGTAAATACACATGATCGTAATAATCATTAGGATACATGGAATTATGCTAAATTTCTAAAAAATTCAAATTGTTATAGTTATAATTTACAAAATCTTATCTTTAGGTGTGAAACATTTTCGTCTCATAAAGTTATATATATTTAATCAACTATGAAAACTGTTATAGATAGTTTGTTAGAAATTTTAAATTAAAAATAATCAAATTTTAGTTTTTTTTATATAGTAATAAGTAATGATAATATTTTGTAAAACATTTTTTTTCTTATAATAGCAAACTCAACATAATCATTTTAAAATACAAATACCTTGCAACGTCTGGATGTAGGGGCTTACATATACTACCGGTTTGGAATACAATAAAAATTCGCAGTTAGCATATTATTTCACTGTTTTCCGGGCCAATACGCTGTAGCAAACGGTACCAAATAAGAATATTTTTTTCACGTTCAATATTATTTTCAATAGCATTTATATATTACTTATTATTATATGTTATGATATACATATTGCGACCTAAAACAATTATTACTAATGAAAAAAAAAGTAATGATTTTTAATTTATAATTATCTTAAGTTGTTAATAATAAAACTTTTTTATTCAGCTAATGAGTATACGTCACGAAATCAACAAGGTATTGATTTTGATACCTATAGTTTAGTTCAATAAATATAATTAGCATAAAGTATATACGTGTTTGACGAACAAAAGTATTAATATCAAATAGCTGAAGTTTAATGATTAAACCAAGTATTTCTGATTGGATTAATAAGTAGTTAGGTGGTATTGTTTATGAAATGTATATTGTTGGAACGTTTTAAATGTAACTAAAATTAAATAGTGATATGTACTAAATTATTATAAGCCATAGCCCTAGCATGTTACAAGGTTTACGGCGATGTTTGAATCTTATGAAGTTATGAAAACTGGTAATTATATCAGAATAAATCTTAACATAAATCTTTTTTAACTAAAATAATAAAACAATTCTATGAATTTAAATTTATTAATAAATATTTATACGGATTTTAAATTATAGAAATAAAAATAAAAATGTCACATAATTTTAGTTTGTGCTTATTGTAAATATAAATAAAGTATAAACAAAACTATACAAACCTTAAAAGTATTAATCTTCTGCACAGACAGAACTGTATATATGTACACATATTTAAAAGTTTTATTACCTTTAGAAAATTCTTGTGGATACTATGTTAATAATATTGTCGATAAAGGTCATAAGTTTATAGTATACGTAAATAGGTATAAAATTAATTAAACAGATATCAGAACAATTTATGTGGGATCTTGTATTACATTTTTAAAATAAAAACCCCCACCAAAGGTTTTTTGTTCATTTATAATAAAAATAAACTAAAAATAAACTCACAATGAGCTATATTTAAATATAATGTTTAAAATTATACTATGTGCAGGAAATACTTATATTAAATTTGTTAAAAATTATAAATGATAATAGTTATTTGTTTTATAATCACAAAAAAAAATCGTTTAAGGAAAAAAAGTCATTATACAGCTTAATGTCCAATTTAGTAAAAATTTCAACCTCATTAGTGAGATTAAATAATTTTTTTATTTTTGTTATAAATAGAAAAACTAATGGAAAATAAGGACCTTTTCTAATTCTTGATATAAAAAGAAAAATATTTATATGAATATCTAACTACTTAATATTATTTTATAAATATTTGAGATTTTGAAAAATGTTGTCGAAAATTATCCAACGTAAAAAAGTTTTAAGTTTTTAAGCATTTTTACCCAACGATAAATTTTATATTGACATTTATATAAAAAAAAAAAAATACTAAAAAACTGTTAATTACTTGAATAGCTCTAAAAGTTAATACTTTGAAAATGTTATCATGCATAAAAAATAATAATGCAAACATTTTGTGAAAATTTCAAGTACTTATCTTTATTTGTTTTTGAATCACAAAAAAAAAAAAAATAAAATCGATTTTATCAAATAAACACTAGTTATGAATAAAAATTCATGTTTTTCTTTATTTTTTTTGTTTTTTTTTCTGATTATTTTAAAGGTTGCTGACATTTTTTTTTACTTTTGAACCTCGAAGTACCAACTACATATAATTTACTACCACACATCATCTTAAAAGTTAAAATATACTTTATTGTGAAATTAATACATTTTTTGCTCCACTTAAAATCTTAAGTTATAATATTATTAATTTGTAAACAAATAATTTAATTTAATTTAATTTGAGATGGTTAATTACAAGTGTGATTAAATTATAAATTGAAAAAAAGTTTATACCAAGAAAAAATATTTTGTCATGAGGCAGTAATTGACGAAATTAATTTAAGTTAATTTTATGTTACTCTATAATACTATAATTTATGACTTTATTTTTATTCTCTCAAAATAGTTAATTGTTATAATACTAATTATTTAGTATGCGTTGCATACTCATACGATTTAGACAAATAAGAAACTAATATAACATAATATTTATAGTAATATCATATTATTTTATATTACTAATATATATAAAATATTCATACATTATAATATATTATATTAGAAATGTAAACTGTTTTGAATGAATTGAATCTGTAATACATTATAACAATATTATTTTTTAGTGTACAAATATAAAAATAAATCATTCATGTGTGAATATAGTGTAGCTAAATTTTGTTTGCATTCATGTGTAAAGTTCTTCAGTGCACCACTGTTGAAGCCAACTGGAAGTCGTAAAAATCTGATTTCCTCAAAATTTCACTTTCAAAATTACATTCTTCATCACTTAATCTATTATTCTTACTACTTTGTTACGATAATTTATTTAGCTATACATTTAAATAATTTTAGAAAGTATTATTGTTATTTAAATTACTAATAAGGATTTCTGAAGTATAAATTTTAATAAAATAATAATAAATTCTAAAATACTCGTAAATTTAAATTACTAATAAATCAAGAGAAAAATCACATAGAAAAATTTGTGATTACTTATTTTGATTGTTGAACATGAGATATGGTTAAACTTAATATATACTGATTAATTCTTTGATCAAACAACACTCATTATTTTAAAATGTTTTATTTTTTACAATATTTTTTTTTTTTTTAAATTTTCAGTCGCAATAAAACAACATGCCTTTTTTATTTAATTTTTTTACTTTTTTGAATTACAATATACATTTTTAATTTCATAGTCCGAAGTAAAATATTTTTCTGAGTATTTTGATGTATAAAGATTGGAACTGGAAAGAGTATTTTGTGAGTTATAAGTATTTAAGTAAAAAGTTTTGGTAAGCGGAGTAGTAGAACAATATTTTGTGGGGTATTCACGTCTCTCCACTCCGCTTACTTATAGTTTAAATATTTGTAATTCATAAAATACTCCAAAAGATATTTTTTTTTAGAGATAACATTAAAAATGTATGTTGTCATTATTAAAAAATACAGTTTTATTTTGACTGGTAAATATGTAAAAAAAAAAAAAATTATATAAATTCGGGTGATGTGTAGTAGAAAAGTATTAATTGACACCTAGATAAAGATTTTGTCGGTTATAAACGATCAGTGGTATGTGTTTGGCAATGCATATCGCAAATATTAGGGTCTAACCATTCTATCTTTTGTTGGCCGGGCCGCGTACAATATAATATATTATTAAATTTGGTATATACGCATGCACGCATCAACACACATTGTTCGGTACCAAAGTCAACTAGACGGAAAACAATATGGATCGATATCATCATCGATGCGTATATGATTATATGGCCGGATTCTCGTTAGATCCGTGTGTCAAAATATATGCACATTGCATACTATTATGAATGTGATATTTCATATCACTGTTGTCGTAATATTGTTATACCTATACGATTTCGATATGACCTTCGATCGCCATAATAATATTTATAATAATATATAAGAAGATTCCACAGTTCCACACCCACATAATAAATAATAATATGATATATCCGTCTTACATACATATATAACACAGCAAATTTGCGTTCAGAATAATTCATTTTATGTGTTAAGTCTTAAGTAGCTTTAATATTAGAGCAAATTTACCTATTATCAGACTTAAAATTAAGAATATTATCTAGTCCATCTCATTGGTTCTTATTAATATTATAATACTTTAAATCGATAATATCGATAAAAGCCTATATGCGATGACATAGATAATATTTTTACCTTTAAGTTTGATAATTGGTAAATTTACTCCAATATTTAAAGCTAACAACATAATAATATTATGATGGATTCTGCTGAACGAAAATTTGTTTTGTTACATGTGTATGTGAGACGGATAATAGATATTTTTATTGTACGTTTATAATTCAACCAGTATAGACAATAATGCGCTGACCCTGTTATACGGTTGTATGGAGAAAACAAACTTTCAGTTTTTACTGGTCATTTTCGATAATGAGAGTGACAGTTTAAGATGAACCAAGTAAAGGGGCTAAAACTTTGACAAATTATTTAACTCATTTAGTTATACAGGTTTGAAACAGCTTGGGTTTATCTTTGTAACCGTAATGAAGTATATATATATATATAAATATAGAAAGAGAGAGAGAGAGACGAGGACAAATCAAATATCTACACAAAACTCAGTGGGTTGCCCGTACGTTACACCGTTTACGAGGGCACCGATCGCATTACTCAATATGTCGCCTCCGGTGTACGAGTAGGTACACCTTTAATCCTGGGTGTAGTGTGTCACAGAGTTACCTCGAATGTTTATCATCTTGCCGCATCACAAGCGTATACTATAAAACGAGTCTCTCAAACACTCGATTCATTCATTTTGGCTATGCACTTATCCTAACATTTTCAAACATACGTAAGAGATCGGCTGTGGTATACGCCGATTTTCGATGCATACGTCATGCTGTTTCAATAATTAGATTTCGGTTCTAATTTTAAACGTAATAGTATTTTCATAATATAACCAGATTTAACTACCTATCGAAACGTTAGGTTTTATTTTTTTTCTCATCAAAGGTCTTTAATTTCATGTATAGTAAACGGTACACCATATCATTATTAAGTCATCCGCTTTCCATCGTTTACCCGTGAATATGAATATTATCCATTCCATTTATTTCCGATACGCTTATAACATTTGAATGCTTATAAACCTGCACATACATGCACTTTACAGCATATAAATGGCATACTAAAAGCTTAGGTTCAGAACCCCCTTTTTTCATGAAATCGCATATTTATAATAAAAAAAAAAGTGAATATTTATCTGACTTTTCAACCTTTATACCGTTGGTGGTCACAAATGACACCCGAGTATTCAATCTAATCCCTACATTCAAATTTGGACCCCTATAAACGATGAGGATTATGTAAAACAACGAACACTTATATTATCTCTTTCCTTCTCATACATGCGTATGTGTGTGTACACATACGAATATATTAAGCATATCCATATTAAATATTTTTCGTATCAGTATGAAAAAGCAATAAAAGTAAATAATTTTTTTCGTTGTAGCAAGAAAAAAGTATTATACAAGGTTAGGCATTATTATTTAAGTGCGGTCATTGTGTATTCCGAAGGACCAGCATGCTTATAGAGTTGTTATATAATTGGATTGCACCAAAGTACTATACCCAACAAAACACATTTTACAATTATTAAACCTAAACATTTTTTAAATATTTAGAGTTCTTGATTTCTGAATAACAACAAAATAATAACAATGTATTTTTTTTAACAAAAGCAATTGTGCTGTGGTAAATTTCATTTTTTTTTTTTGTCGCAATTTTACGATAGTTTTTTCTTGTGGCTGGTGAAATCAAAATGTTATCTAACAAAAAACTACTATAGCATTATTTTTATTCGGAAATTGTGTAAGCAAATAAACAAAAACATATGTTACGTTTAAAACCGATACCATAATATTGTTTCACTCAGATTTTAAGACAATACTTGTTTTGTTTTTCCAAAATCCAAAACACTAATATTAATTTTCAATTATTTAACATAATAATAGTTTTTTTTTTTTCAAATAAAAATATTAAATAGGTATATTATTTATTTTTTGGTTAATATTTAATGAAATTGAATAAGATTAAAATTTTGTTTAATCTAAAACAAGAGATTATAAAATTAATACGTACTTTAATAATATTTTTTAAGTGGCGCATTTAATAAAACAATTATGGTGGTTGATAATTTTGAGAGGTATTTATTTAACAGAATATAAAAATTTATAAAAATTGTATATGTTGAAGCTAATATAAAAGTATTAAACAATTGGACAGTATAATGACTTATATAGTAGTTGTATTTCTGTATCTTATTGTTTAAAATATATTTTTTGATTTTTATTTATTTAAATTATTCAAAAGAACATGATGTTTTGATGTATTTTCTAAAGAAGAAGAAACGGAATTCTTTTTGTGTATTGTCATTTATATATGACACACACCAATATAAGAAATCGTTTAGATAAAAATGCAATAACTTATATTTAGGACTCAGTCGTGATATTTAATAAAGCGATAATAGTGCGAAAACCATCATCATCCATCATCATAGATATTTTTTTATTGTTACGTTTTTTACTTAAATTTATTGTGTTTTTTGAAAATCGACATTTTACAATTTGGTTTCAGTTGAAAACTTTTGATCGGGTCCATTGATTAAAATAAATGTCACCCAATCTAAATTTGGTTTCGGTCTATAGCGCAGTATATGTTGTATGGTCTTAAAAATTAATGACCATATCCAGGTCGAGTAAAAGAGCTTTATATGTTTTGAATTTTGACCTAACATGGTGGTACTCCACACTGATAACGTAACTGTTATTTCTGTGTTAGTTTTATTATGGCCGATTGCTGCCATTACACATGTGTTCTTGACATTCTCGTAAAAATTACAAAATGATTTAGCAATATGGACATATTTTGAATAAGTAAATGAAAACTTAGAATTATGTTAGTAAGATTTTCAGTATTATGTAGGTTTATTTATTTAATTTATACGAGTTAATAATAAATGTATTAAAATCGTGTCAATTTATTTCACTGTGACTGATATGATCAATTTTAAATCATTAATAAATCATTGCATACTGAATACAAATGTGAACAAAAATAGTGTGTTCAGTATTTATCTTTAAGACTTTATTTTTATAATTTACTTAAAATACTAATAACTATATAGCTAATTTTTTCAAATATCACATATTTTAAGCTAGATATTATTTTTTGCCATTTTATTTTAGAAGTTTAAAAAAATGAATGTTATTCAAATTCACCTTATCAAAAGAATATTGATATTATTGATATGACCTACATTTAAAACAATATATGTTATTAAGTTATTTCATACAATTATACTTAGGTAATGTTTAAATTTTAATAATTTATACGATGATTATTTCAGACATTGGCCAACAGAACTATAATTAATATTTGTTTTCGTACGAATAACCCAGAAGACAAATTGTTTATGGCATACACCGTCCGTCAACCAACAGTGTACCTCAAAGTTATATCGTGAAAGTTTAAACTCTCAATGTGTGAGTAATTACGTTTCAAAGGTGACAAAAAGTACTTGCAAATACCGTCCTGGTATCTTCGCTTGTTGATAAATATGAATAATAATACCTATTTCTATTTTGGAACAATTTTTACCAATAAAGTAACGATATTTTCTACGGTGCATCAAAATGTACTTAAAAAAAAAAAGAAAGAAAAATATTGGTGTGACCTATATCGAATGAACTGCTTTAATAATATACACGTCCACAATAAGAAGAAAAAATAATCTCAATAATTTCGTTTTACAAAAATCATAAAAATACACAGCGCGATTAGTCAGCTACTGAATTATTCCGGCTGTAGTTAAAGCAGACCCAGTAAAAATTCGTCCGCGGACAATGGGTCAGAAACTCTAGGGTTAGGTCATGGTGTACTAACCTCGTCTGCAATTGATCTCCTTGGACGGGATAGTCGGGTGTTTGAGATGCACTGTGAGATAGGACGATATCTTCAGATGGATCAGTGATATGGTGGTGAACGGTAACACGAACTGTGCGACCGCCAGGCCGACGGTGAACGTCTGTTGGGCCACGCGGGACGGCCATTTCTCGACGCACGCCTCGTACAGACGAACGGGTCCGACGTGCACCTCTTCGACGTTCTGGTACAACAGCAGAGGCACCATGGCAGCGAACGACACTAGCCAAATGAGTACCAATGTCTTTGCTACGCTACACCGAAACACCGAGCCTCGGGGATTCCGGACGATCGTAAAATACCTGCAGGATAATAACAGAAATGTTAAACAAAACTATAGTCACACGTTATTACTACCGTACAGTTTATTACAACGCTAAAATGACAACGAACGATGTGAAGTCTGAGAGCCAGTAGTATAGTAGGTACTCTCGATTTATTGATTTTTCGGTGTTGGTGGTGGTGATTGTGGAGGGGTAGATGGTAATAGACTTTTGTGTAGGTAAATAAAAATAAATATAAAGTACACATAAGAAAGTCATTTATATAAGGGAGGAGTGTTACAACCTCTAATCCCTCCACCATTGCCTATGGTGACCAGCGATTGTATTGCCAGACACAATATAACCTAACCTGGCCGGACGACAATAGAAACGGAAAACTAAATTATAACCACGCACGGGCTATACACACCAATGATAAAACGACAACAAATGGTTTGTCATCTAGAATTGACGTCATCATTTTGGATTTTGTATCGGTCTAATATGAAGCTATTATTGTTTAAGATATTGACCTAATGACTTAATTTTGTTTTTTTTTTTGTATGAAATATTTTTCTATAAAACTAGTTCTAAATGAAAGCGTATTAGAAAATTTGAAAAATTAAAATATATTTTTGATATAATTATTGACATAATCTTCTAATAATATACACTAATTGCTCAATCAATGTTATTCCGTATTGTTCAATTCAAGCACAAATTGTATAATTTAAAATTTTTAACTTACTTATAATAATCATATACCATATTTTATAGTTTAAGCATATACAATTTAAAAGATAAAAAAAAAACCAGTAAGTTATGCTTATTTTATTCATAATAATAAATGAGTAAAATGAAAATTTATAAAAATTACTTAGCTAGGTACTATAATTACAATAACACATATAACAGAATATTAAATTAAATTAACAATTATGATAAAAAAAAGTATAGTTAAGACATTAAAGCAGATTAAAATTTAAAAAACAACAGATAGTAAAATTAAAGATCGATAAAGGGATCCTCATTGGCCATTAACATTGAACGTCTAACAGGCTCGTTTTTCATATAATTACTTGAACATATAGGGACATGAAATGGAACACTAGAACGATTTCGACGAAGAAGGACCTTGAATTAGAGTAAGGATAATAAATCAGATGAATCGACTTGACCAGATAACAGTCCCTACCGTTTTGACTTCTACTGTTATGCTTTAGAATTTAGTACAACTAGTTACTCAATTAAATAATGTCTCTTACCCTCCAGAAAAAAAGTGTTTGGGACAATAATTCGCAGAAAAATGTCAAAACTACTCAAGATTGAGAAGTATCAAAGATAACATATCAAAAATATTTTAACTACTGTATTTATGAAGTGAAAATGCGGGAAATCTACGGATCTACCGAACAAATAATTTTATAATCATTTACGGTAAATTGTTTACGAATTGACGTACCACGACGGCGACGTGATTTGACATACTATTATAATCAATTTAAATAAAGGTTAGTCACGTTGTTTCATAATTAAAAGGTTTTTCCATTTCCGTCGGCTGCAAGTCTGTTCATGGTCTATAAACGCGTTTATGACATCAGCGCCGGTCAGCTTTTACGTTTTGACTGTTGTTAAATATTAGTTTTGCTTTTACACTGCGATGAAACAGAGACGGATTTTTATCTTTTTTAACTCAAGTACAAAAATACAAGTAGAAGACACTTAATTTTTACGCCCGTTCAAGGTTACATATTTTTTACTATCGATTGTAATTAAAAAAATCATTACACACTCTAACAATGTGCATAGCAGCAATAACTTTGGTCAATACCGTTTGGTGCTAGAAATATTTTAATCAAGTCATTGTTTCATATATTTATAAACCAAGAGGAAGTTTCTTTTTTTTTTGTATATACATATAATTATATTAGTATATCGAGAATATTCGAATTAAGTTATAGATAATACTAAATACTTGTTATGTACTGTGATGATTAGGGAAACTATAGTTTTTCGTATTTTTAATATTTTTATTTTCTTCTAATAATGTATTTTTACAGTTTATCATGAATCCTTAAATTTTCATATAGAAAGTTTAATATTTTCAAAAATAAAATTATTCTGAAAATAATGAAAAGTAAGCATTATCTAATAATTAGATACTAATTATTAGTAATAAGTAATTTGTTATGATTAATGAATTACATAATTCTAATTTCTTGAAGTTTAAATTTAAGTGTATATTATATAAAAATAACTTGTTAAATATTATACTGACTACTTGTACATTCGTACTTATTAATTTCCAGTTTTCACTAATCACAATTTTAATATTAACTTTAATTAGTGTAATTATTATAAGATTTTTCATTTAATTGAGTCTATCATTGATTTGTATTACAGTCCTATACCATTTCATTAAAATACATTTATTACCAAACTGTTTTTTTTAGGTTCCACAAAAAATGCAATAATGTTATTAAGACCAAAGCTATTATATGTGCTTTTATTTAATATAAATTAATATACGAGTATGTGTGTAAAATATGACCACACATTAGTTTTCATTAATATTGTTTGAAACTACAACTATCACATCCATAATTTTTAAAATAACAAATATATTACACCACTTGGTAGAAGTGGTAGAATGTATAATATTTCAATTGTACAACGAAAATGTTTGAGGTATAGATAACTATGTTCTCATTTTTCATGTACAGATGGTTTACGATCTTACATTAAACGCAAGCACACTTACACATACACACATTTATTATTCTAGTTATAAACATAAACATTCTATATTTTTTTTATTAGTTTCCAATACATATCTTATCGTTTATTAGATATCTAAATAAATTCATATTCACTATATAGTATACACTTTAGTTATTTTCAATTTTGCTTGTAATCAAAGTTGATGATGCCTTAGACGAAACAAAACTAACCATTCATTATTGTGTAAGTGAAACTTTTTTGAGAGCATTAACCTCACTGAAGTTGTTCTTAGTTTACACCGTTACGCTACCATTCAGTTATCTCTTAGTTTGCTTTATAATTTTTCATCATTACATTTTTTCAACTTTTTGCATAAAAAGTCGAGATTTTTTTTGGTGAAACAATATACTACTGTATTTCGAGCTCTACATACCAAAAGACAGTTCAGACTTGCTTTCCGATTTCTAAAATGAAATTAAAAAACTTAAATGCCTTACGAACTGAAATAAGAATAATTTTTATTGAAATAAATTGTTAGGATCAAGCAATTAACTAATAATTTAATTATTAATAAATAATAACGTTTCACCATATTTCAATCTACACGTATGTTTTTAAAAGATTGTATAATTTGTGTATAATTTGCTGTTTTCTTTTTTTATAAATGTTTGTGTCAATCTGTTTAATTTACTTGTTATACCAGGTATTCGATTTGGCCATTGAAAATTACCTCAGATACAAGCTATACCTTAAATAAAAACAGCTATAAGCAATAATAATGTAATAACAACATATTTATCATAGTTCATTTTGAGTGTGCAATTTTCCAATAACAAACATAAGTAGGTAATTGGTTTTTAAATTGAAAATACATACTATCGCAAAATTCATTATCAGACACAAGAACCACATCAAAGTGTAAAGCAAATAGAATTTCTTGATTGTATTCCTTTGTTACACATGCACATACTATGTATATTGTACGTATAACCCTGCCAATTGTTTATTCGATACTCACAATCACATAACTACTATAAATAGGATTGGTATTAACAGAGTTAAACGTACAGTTAGGATGCACTAATTAATGATAGTTTATAATAACTTGTATATGAGGTGATGTACAAAGCCGCTCATAAGCAGTTGTGCAATTTAGATTAATATGTACATTAATTTCTCGAATTAAACGTTTGTGAAAGCAAATATTTACAAACGATACACTTGTTCTATTATATTCGCGATCTTAAAATATAATTCATTATTATACATACATACACACATACATACATACATACATATATACATACATACATACATACATACATACATACATATATACATATATACATATTACATACATAAATACATACGAGTAATGAGTATATATTTACATTTATATGATAAGCTATAACAAAATATTATTGCCAATAAATAATATACTATGATGTTAAAAAACAAATAAATTAAACAAATCTTTAACTTAAATTATGTCTAATATAAAATATTGCAATTTTTTTTTTTTTTTTTGATTATTTAATAATCCTATTAAATGCATAAATTCTACAGATCTAAATTAAATGAATAACAATATTTTATGTTGTAGTTAGCAATTATAATTATAGTGAAGTTTTTAGATAAATACAAAAACTGGTATTCTCTTAAAGTTCATTATACATTTCAAAATCTAAGATTATTATGTTTTAATAATGTTAATTGGCGAAGTTGAGAAAGGAAATCTAAGTAACTTACATTTCAATTAAAAATATGTTAGGAAATTCTACGGTATTTAACATGGTCCAAAACATACTAAAGTATGTACGAAACTCACATATTTTATATTAGTCTAAAAATATCACGAGTAATACATAATATAATAATTGTTTTAATATTTTTATCATAAACAGGATTGATTTCATACTGATAAGTCATAAGACATAACTTTATAAAATATTTTTTTTGACTTGCACTCATCAGTTCTCTATTATGTTCTAACTGGCTATTTAACGTTTTTCCTTTTGAATAATAAAATAATAATATTGGTTTCTAACGACTCCTATATACCCGGACATTCATTATGAAAAAAAAAGTATATAATCTGCTTAAAAATACAGAGACTACGATTGGTGTTTAATATGTATATATATATGAGTACATATATATGAGTTATATATAAGTAAATTAAAACAACATTCATATTTTTTTTTTTAAAAAGGTAAATAAATTATATTTTTATGTTAAATAAACATAAAAATAAATAAATATATATTTAAGTTATAAAAATATACTCATCAGCTGAAAAAATAAATATGTTAAAATAAATTGTCTTATAACTAAAAATAATAAATATTATATAAAAATAATTATACGATAGAAATAATTTTATATCAAATGATAATAATTGGGAATACCTATTCAAATAAAAAAAAAAACAGTATTTGTTTTTGGAACAATTATATAGACATAAATATATATATTATACGTATATTGTATAGATATTCATAAATACATTATACCTTTGCATGAATATTTTGTTTTAATTGATGTATGAAATTCGTAAAATATTACATTTCATTATTGTGACTGATGAGTATTTAATTGTTTTAATTTATTCAAGTTATAATTTATGCTAAACGACTAATTTTCAAAACATAAAGTAATGAATATATTATTTTAAATCTGTTCTGTGTATTGTTGTTTTTAATTTATTTTTCTTAATGAAGAGCATACAGCAAGTTTAACAACCTATAATAACTAATAATTAAATAACAATAAATATTTTTTATATAATTAAAAAAAAAAAAAAAAAAATTACGAAGTACATTATAATATATAATAATTATATTAAGTTTTACAATCATCTTAATAAGAAGTAAATACAGTAAAACTCACTCGAAGTACTCATTAAATTATTCTAAAACTACTTGTTAATACATTTGAATTTCTCTATTTAATTGGATAAAACACTCTTTTGTTTAGGATTACAATACATTTTACTAAATATTGTTAAGATTACCTAATTTATTATTATTTTTTTTTTTTTTAATAAGAAAATGTGGGGTTATAATCGTAATATTAACAAAATAGAACACTCCTTTACTAAAATGTATTCTCTTAACCTCAAGCAAATTAAAATAAAAATAGATACCTATTAAAATTTATTAAATTTATTAAAATTAAATAAAAAAGATCAAATTGAAAAAAATACTATTTATTAATTTTTTTTTTTAATTAATCCAATTAAAAATAATTACAAATAATTGATGTATTTATTACCCATTGAATTATGTTTAATAATAAATATGTATGTAAATATACTTGATATTTTTTTTTCCAATTCCCACAAAAGATGCTTTACTGCTTAGGCCGCTCTATAGAGTTGGTCCCTTGAATAGCGTTTTAAGCGAGTTTTACCATATAAAACGTTTTATAACATTCAATGTGATATATTTCATAGTATTTAATACTATATAATAGAATATAATGGTTATGATTTCATTTGAAAAAATAAAAAAAAATTTAAAAATTAAATTTAAATTTAAGTTGAAAGAAATAAGTTAATTTTAGTTAAATTTAAAAACTTATACCTGATATTCTGAAATAAATTGAAAATTTTAAGTAATATTCTTAAGTAACGACAATAACTATCAATGTTTACTATTTTAATTGCATTAGTTTCTATTTTTTTTTAAATAAACTTTTATTTGTTTAAGTGCTATCATGTTATCCGGCAATGAAAATAAGACGCAGATACTAAGTTATCGATGTGCTTAACGAAATGTTAAGATCTAAAATTAAAATCTAGACACATCAAATTCAATTATAGTAAACTCGCTTAAATTTTTTTTTTTTTAAGTAAATAATAATATATACCTACACAGAAAAAAAAGTTTATTTAAAGTTAAAATAATAAATTAAGCAATTAAAAAAAAAAAAAATAAATCGTTAAATAAGTTACTAGCAATAAAAAAAATACGCTAACACATATTTATATATGTTTTTTTACTGTGCTTACATTGCTTATAAATTATTATACTTTTGACTTGTCTATACCAATAATAATATACTTAAAAATAATGGTTAGAAAATATTATAAAAAAACAATTTTAATTTAAGCATAATATAATATTATTATGAAATATGCCGTATTCCCAATATCACCAATATCATTCGTGAAAATAATAATTGTTTTTCAAAACACTATTTAATTTCTTTCTTTATTGTTTAACCGGTATTATTATGTTTCACTTATATATTATGAATATTTTATTCAAATATTTTTTTTACAAAAAATGTATTCCATAAAACATAACGTTCATAGTTAAATTTCTTTAATCATTGATAATAATAATAATTTTATCAATACTATGACATTATAATATTATTAGCAATTCCATTTACTACATCACTACAGAAATATATCGATGTTTTATAAATTAAAAAATAAATAAACAAATCATTTAAATTGTTTATATTTATTATATAAGTTAACACAAATAAAATAATAAATAATAATGATAAAAGAAAGACTATAAAATTGGAGTGTACACATACAAGTAGCAAAATTGCCTATCTAATGCGCCGTTCTATATAACTTTTTTAATCTGACTGCTTCTTTTCTTAGCTATACTTGTAATTTCCAATATTGAGTTTATGAATTTAATAAATAAACATTTATTTTTTATTTAGAAAACTAATTCATTATGTAGATTATTAATATGTATTTAAATGTTTAGAAAAAAAATAATTATTAATTTTGTATTATGGTCTCATAATTCCATATTTCATCAACACATTCTTTTTTGCACTAAAATATTACATTGAATTCACATCCACTTCTATTTCAATAATATTTCCCTCCTTTGAACCCAACTCAATTGTTTTTAATGCTGATATTTTATTTTATCATTTTATTATTATTGATTTAAAACAATGCAATATAGTAAAATTCTGGAATTAAAATAAAATAATAAAATAAAATAAAATAAAATCATAATTTTAAAGTACGAACATTAGATTGTATATATAGTAAGGTACAAACTTAGCATACATAATAAATACCTTAAAAAATTAAAATTTGAACAAAACCATGTTATGGTATCTGTACAAATTTTATATTTTATATGTATTAGGTTTTAAATAATTAAAACCCATAAAGATAAAAACAACGGTTATTTATTTTTTAATTAATATATAATTAAGTTAATTAAATATGTACTAAATATAGTAGGAGTAACCTTAAGAATAAAATATGAAATACCATATATTTCAAAAAAAAAAAAAATATATATATAAAATATAAAAATATAAATCTTATAAAAATTATAAATTTAAAAATAATACAGCAATTAAATAATAATAATTATAAAAATATTATTACTTCAGAAAATAATGAATAATAACTCAAAAACAGAAGGAATAGGAACAAAGCCAGCAATGTGTTTTAAGTATGTTGCGCCCCAGGTAAGAAAAAAACACTTTTCTTTACCCATCCTGAATTTCTTAAGATATATATTTGTAAAAAAAAGAAATATACCGTGTTAAAATCAATGAACTGTCCACTTTATTCAAAAACTAAAAACATATAAGGTATAAATAAACAATTCATACACTGATCAACATAACTGTAATACTTTTATTATAATTTACATTAATAATTTAATTTGGACAAAAGAAATTTAAACCAAATTAATAATATTTATGCCGAGCTTTTCTATTGAATAATGAATCAATGATCATTGTAGTATAATTTCTTTGTTAAATCTGACTCTATAGATAAAACGCTGAAGAATTTATTCTTTATTAAGTAGCCTTTGATCTGAAATAAGACTTAATCCTCTTTAATACCAAAAAAACTTTCTCTGCGGTGTAATTAGAAATAGGACAGGAAAAAAAAATTCTCAGAACCTTATGAAGGGTAGAAAAGAGGGGTCGATTTCATAGTTAGCAACAAGACAATAAGAAATATTAAACCTTAACCATATATACATCTTAACTTGTGTAAACATTTTTTTCATCTTAGCCCTCAAACTGTCAATATTTTTTTTATATTACGTTTAGGAAATTTAGAATTTAAAATTTATTCTTATAGAATATTATAAAAAACTAATAATTGAGTTTAAAATATTTAAATTTAAACTAAGATAAATACTGTGCTTGAGCCCACATGGCCCTTTAAATAAATAAATAAATGTTCATTTAATGCAAAACACATTAGATCGGTGTTATGTATTTTTCAACAATATTTAACTAATTAAATTAAATGTTAAACCATCTAAACCATATCTTTAAGTTTATTTTTTGCTTAATTGTAATAAAAAATAAGCAAATAGTTGACATTTTATTTTCATACATTTTCTTTTTTAAAAAATCACTTTCAAGTATTTCACTTAATTTCATATTTTATTTTATTTTAAATGTATACTGCTTTGAGTTGAAAATTACAAGATTTTTCTAGAAAATATAATGTATCTTGTACATTTAATAACAATTAACAATTCATTTTCTTCAAGTTAATATCAAATAAAAATATAAATATACATTTTATATTCATGTATTATGTATTTATGTACAATGCATAATATTATGTAGCAAAAAAAATAATGAATCGTATATGTTAATTACTCAAATAGACTGAGACTCGAGTTGTATGAAAATGTTTATAAATTTAACCAAAACCGTTTAAATTTAATAACTTTTTATAAATTATATAATGTTTATATTAGTTATTTAAACTATTTTTATTATAAAAATTCAAAACAATTTTAAAGAGATGATTTTCAAATCATTGATAATAATTCTAAGTACCAAATAGGTAATATGCGCTAGGTATGTACAAGTATTATTTAAAATGAATTAACAAAATATGACTTAGTTGTTATTAGTCCACTGCAGTAGTAGATGGAGTTGTGACTTTTAAATTATTCATATATGAATATAGTTGTTTCCTTCATCAATACTTGTTGTTTTCTATTTGTTTATAAATGTATTAAAGAAAAAATAATGAAAATTCACTATATCATCTAATAGTTTCCATTTTACACATTAAATATTATTAAATTAAAATGAAATGTGTTCATTATAATTTACATATTTTAAATTTTAACAATTAGTAAATAAAATATTATATATGTTATAAAAAATACATCACATTTATATTTCAATAGCAGAGTTAAATTAAAAAAATTAACTCATTCTAATGCATTATCTAACAATAATTATTCTTTGCGTTATTACATCTTTAACGAGTATGTAAGGATCACATATTTTTTTCTTATGAATTTCAAAAATGAGTTTTAGCCCCTCAGAATATTATTACCGAATTCAATAAATTACAATCACTTACGTAACCCAGTTTATTGTTCATCTTTAGTTTTGGGTCTCAAGCAATATCTACGAAGCGGACACCCTCTTTCTTTTACCCGGGTATCACGTGTCATATAAAACATGTCGAATAAACATAAAACAATATACATATAGATAATGGTATATTATACACAAGTATTTTGGTGCCTACAAACTTTCAATAAATTACACTATGAGCATACATCTTATAAAATATTCATTCTCACGTAATATGTTGAATATTCATTTTTACGTTTCCACTTTGACAAAAACTAATACGTTAACATTATATTATATTTAAATATAAATTAGAAGTTTTTCTCTTCGTTAGGTTAAGAGGGCTTACAGATCGTTAGTAGATGGTATGAAATTATTTATTTATTTATTGTATAGTGTCTATGCTATTATAATTCTTTGATATGAAAATTAAATCAATTAAAATTTAGAAAAAAGTTGTACCAATATGCTTTATAATTGTTTTTTTTTTTCATTATCTTAGTATAAGCAATTACAACAAATTATGTAGCTAAATGAAAACTTAATCTTATATATTTAGATTTATTTTTACTATTCAAAATAACATTATAATTATTTATAAACATGTCTATTAAACTGAATTTGGATGCTTAGTAAAGGTTATTGAACGATTTCTTTAGAGTTATTTATACATAAATTAAAAGTGTTTCTAAAAATTACAGTTCGCTACACATTATTTTTTCCTTGGGAAATTAAATATCGCATCAAAATAATTGCCAAGATAACTTCATTATATCGTAGAAAGTTGTCAACGTTGTATTGTTTCAACAAAAAGACAAAATATTAATTACGGATATAGTATATACGTGACTTCGTTTTAGTGATGACACAATGACAAAACAATTTCAACTGGACCATAATGTATTTTAAATTAAATAAACATTTTAAAGCTCAACTTACTATGCAGAATGTACTGCTCTTCGAAAGCAGGTTTTAATTTGTGATTTGAGATATTTGTTATTTTTATCACCCGGATAACTATTATGGGTGGGTAAAGGATTTAATACTTAAATACAAAATTCTGATGCTCAAATAACGTAAAGATAGTAGTTCTAAAAATATTTTATTTTTGAAATAATTAAATTGTGGGTTTTTACTTTTTTAGTCGTAACTCACGTTCCATACTATACGAAGAGAATGGAAAAATAAATACAAAGCCTGTCAGTTTTCAATTACGGACAATACTACAAAGTTCCATATTCTGCATATTTAGTAATATTTAAACGCAATGGTATTTTGAGTACCGCAGTGTTTTTGTTTTATTTGTATGATTATTTATCTGTATATTATGTGCCAATCTAGTGTCAAGATTACACAGTTGGTAAAACATTAAATAAATACTTATTGTGCTCACATGACATACATGACATGTATAAAAATAAGACATTATAACATAATGTTTATTATTATACATCTTATTGTCTTCTAACTAAATTTAGATTTCTTGGAAAAAATGCTTTTTGGATATTACATTTTTCATTTTAAAAATTCAACCACTAGATATTATCAATTAAATATAAGTAATATTACCTGTGGAGATAAATGACATATAATTGCATGCCACGATTATTAATTTTCGTAAAAACCCCGTTGTAGTGAGACGCTACCGTACATGATTACTAAAATAATTTTTCTCATTCTATAAGCCATTTAACTATTTGTTTTATTATATTTTCCTACATGTGTTATACGGTAATAATAACTAAACCATTTTTTACACAACTTTGTTTCTACATGAATAAGTTAACATGGTAAAAATAATAATATATATTAATATATTGTTGTTAATTTCTTTGTAGAATTTATATAAATGCTTAGAGTTTATTGAAATAGGTACGTATATGTATTGGGTGCGATAATATTAATATATTTTAGTTGTTAGAGTTAATTTACTTTCTGTTCGACGTTTGAAGCAAACTTTCATTTGTTATTTTACTTTTTATACATGTAAAAATTATAATATTATTTTTATTTGTCTCGGAAGATACTTGTAATATTCAATTTTTCTTTTAAGCAAAATTAATAAATGAATAACAATTGCACATTAATAGATATGTTTTCAATTGAAATTGTTCATACTGTATAGTATAAAATATGATGCTGTGAATCCTCATTTTACCCCATTACTAGTGATCTACTGACGGTGAACGTGTCTGGGAGCAGTACATTATACTTTACAGACACTTCAATCATCGAATGTTATTGTCGGACGAATGATCACATACACCGTGGGTGGAACGCGTACGGACGTCCCTATCTAGAGTGACGGAACCAATGCTTTGGCGGTGTTATTTCGCCATTCATCCGCCCGATCAAGTACATAATTTGTCCCAGAAAAAAAAAGTATATGTATATAATATAGAACAGAGAGATATAGAGAGGAATAAAGAGAAAGAGATAGGGGATGATATAGAAAGAGAGGTAGATATCTACGTATAAAGGAGGAAGAGAGAGAGGAATAGGGTGATACAGCGAGTGTGAAAGGGGAAGGAATGGTAGAGTGGACGACAGAGAAAGAGAAAGGGATTGTTACTGAGGTGTGCAATGGCTTTGAGGGGGTTCGCCGATAGGAAATTCTAGCGAACATGCGCGTGTGTTTCCCGACATCATCGTATATTCATAATTTTACACTAATATTCTGCAAAATAGTTTGTACGACCAATACCTTACACTTGTTTACTGAAGCACCAAGTTATATATCTGCAAATATATACTCACGTACATTACGTTGGCATAAACGTATACAACGAAATGCATGATATGTGTTCCTGTTTTGTGATAATATTATTTATGATTTTATAAACATTTTATTAGTCAATTTAAAAATAAGTGCTACAGTGATTAGTAAGTGTAATGAGATATGCAATAATGCAATGTTAAGTTAGAAATATTGAGGCCTTGATCCATGGACTTGTTATTAATTAATACTTTCACTCTCTATTTACATATTATGATTTATATAAAAAAATTAATGCAATTCTAGTTTATGAAAAATCGAGATCAGAGTCAAATGTAAAAATAAATATTTTACATAAAACTGCTGATTTTTTGATGTTAAAAGATACGTATATTCATATTTAATACGAATTTGTATGCTATGCAATAACTTGATTCTTAAAAAATTAACATTTTTAAGCAGAACAACTGATCGCTGTCTTAAAATTATATCATATAATTTATGGTATAATATAATACACAATTGTACACAAATCGATTTTAATCTTTATAATGCAATTGCAATGCTGAATAATTATGTCCAATAAGTGATTATTCTATAGTATTAATACAAACATTAAATTAGTATATTAACGAAATAAATTATGTATGGAAAGCAGAAATTCAATGTTGACATAAAATAATAATAATAATCTTTTGAATTAATCACTTAATAGTTAATTTATTTATACAATATACATAAATATATTATATTATTAGAGTAAACTAGGTCAAATGAAAATTCAAATAATTTGTTTAAATAATTCATAAAATCTTTGAGTATAATTTTTTTAAAATAAAAAACAATCTTTTTAATTTTTAAGCTTTGTAATATTAGATATTATGTTTTTTTAATTTCTATTAAAAGACGGTTTATTTTATCTCATTTTATATTTATTCGTATTATGTGTTAAAAATATGTTTTTATCACGTATAAATTTCATCATACCATTTTAACAATAGTATCGGCGGTTCATTCATCATACTTTTTTTTATCCGTCATTACTGCTAAAAGCAATAACCACTTCAAATTACAAAAGCTTTTGCTATTATAAATTGCAAAGGAACACAATTGTTTGACATACAAAATATTTTGTAAAAAGCAGTCATTGGAAAAAATGGTTAAAACAATGAAAAAAAAAATATATAATGTAGTTTATGGTTTACAAAACATAATAATTTACGTATATTTGTATTAAACGTGTTTTATTTAAATTTAATATGATTAAAATCAACAATAAGTATTTAAGTTTTTATAATTTAATTATGACGCTTCAATAATAATTATCTTGTGCCTCTACTATACTATTAGTGTTTTTTTCAATTTAAAATGTACTTATTATTTATTTAGGTAATTTTTCTAAAAACAATTTAATTACATTTATCTTGTAAAAAATACGGAGCCTAAGTAATAGCAAAAATAAATTAAAATGACTCGTCTCTTGTATACATTATTTATAGGTTTATATAAAAATTTAAAAAAATATCGAGCATCACAATTTTTAGTGCTTTTTTGCATAATATAGTCAAATGAGTATTAATTAGTAAATATTAATAGTACAAATCTTTCCTATGTTAAGGTGTATGACCGCAGTAATCGAATGATGACAGTCAGTGGTGTAGGTTGAAATTTACAATTAGTGTTTGGTATATTTTGACCACATTTAAAGCACGATGTATACTTAAAGGTATTTTTGTAGAATTAAGACATGATCATTGATCACCCAGTCACAATATGTGTTAGAGATAAATGGACGTTAGAAGAAGATGAATCATTATGTTATCGTATGAGACAATCCCTATGTCAATCGTTTGCTAAATAATATTATATATGCAATCGTCAGTATTGACGTGTATACTAAGCCGAGCTTTTAGAGAGTGTTTTAATTAAAACGTTTAAGCATAATATATTTTATATTCGAATTTAACTCAATAATGGATACAAATATAAAAAGATACTTTTTATGAAAAGTTTAGTGCGCTTTTACTATTAAAAAAAAAAGAAAGATAATCATTGTTTTTATTAAAGCACTGAAAAATATAATATTGTAATAAATAAAATTTAAAATATATATATACTACCTAACTTCATAAAAAATTATGAAATAACTACATACCGGTGTAGTTAATAAAGGAATTGAATAAATCAAATTACGTTATCGTATTCGCTAACCTAACTTTATCTAACCATCTGATTTTTCCCCCGAAAATGTGCTCTGCAATAATCATATAATATTTTATTTCATTAATGAAAATAAATATCAAATTTGTATGTATTTTATTTGTATTAATATTATAAATATTAATAAAATAATAAAATAAATGTTAATAGGTATATTAATAATAATAATATATTTGTATTAATTTGTTAATATTACCGTATTGGCCGTAATCATTTTGTATAGATAAATTGGTATAGGTAATTTATAAATTTACTAAATAGTATAAACGAAAAAAAAATTGACAATCTCCAGTGAGCAAATCTAAAATAAACTCATATGATTAATAATTGACTGTTTTTTTATTATATTTCGTAAAACACTTTTCCATATATATATATATTATAAACGATAAATGTTGACGTACGACAATCTCATTTAGATCAAACATTATTCCATAGTAATGACGACGATTAAGTATGATAATAAATCGTGTGGTAACATCTCTCTTGAATAAATATTAACTATAACAGTAACGACTATAACTATCATATTATATTAAATTCAACTAAGATAATAATCATGTACATTTAGTTGCGAATACTACAAAATATTTCAAACAAAAACACGATTTACTATCAAAATCCTTAGTGAAATCAAGTCAGATTTAGAACGATTTATATAATATAATATACGTATAGAATACTTATGTATTGATCATACATTTCATGTCGATTAGTAGCTACATTTATCTTAAACCAGATAATTTATAACAAACTACTTTTATCGATTAATGACGTAATCAAATATAATGTCACTTTTTTTTTTTTAATGTAACAATTAACATATTATATGACCTAGGGCGCGAAGACGATCGATTGAACCACAGCCCTTATCGGTATCGCCCCACAAGGGTGAGCCGTGTGCACAAAATCGGACGGGAAACCTTAACACCCAACGTAAAATCACTCGAAAGATCAGGACTGCAGCGGTGGTCGATATAGATGCATTGGAAAGTTTATGTAAAAATAAAATATAATCGATAAAATAAACCGAGGCTTTTAGAGGGATATCAACCTAACGGGGTTCTCGGCGTCGGGAAATCGTCGATGGCAGACGTAATATTATATTTAATTAATGAAAAAAAAAAACAAAAATCGTAATAATAACGACAATGCGATCGTATAAAGACGTGTTAGGCTTACCTGTCCAGAGCGATGGCGGTTATGGTGCACGCGGACACGGTTATGTTGGCGCCCTGAGCGGCCGGCACGGTCTTGCACATGATCAGGCCCCAGGTCCAGCGGCGGGACATGAGCGCCCAAAGCGTGAACGGCATGCACACCACGCACATGATGATGTCGGCGAACGCCAAGTTGACGATGTACAGGTTGCGGGGCGACGGGCCCTGGCTGGGCACGTTCTTCTTGCCGCACTGGCGGAACACGACGAAGCACACCAGCCCGTTGGACACGAGCCCGATGACGAACAGCACGCCGTACGCGACCACGATGGCCACCTCCAGGTACATGACCAGCACCTTGTCCACGTTCAGCTGGTTGTCGAATATCACGTCCAGCGCCAGTTTGACGCTGCTGTTGAACCGGAACCCGCCGTCGTAACCGCCGCCGCCCGGGCCGCCGTCCGCGCCGACGCCGCCGTCCACGTCGCCGCCCCCGTCGAAGGTGCCGTTCGGGCCGTACGTGCCCGGCCAACGGCCGTTCTTAAAGCCGCCGGTGTCGTCACTGTTTACCGACGTCTCGAGCAGCGTGGTAACCATGGTCATGAACCAGTCGTGCTTGTGAAGCTTGGGCGGGTTGAACATAACGGTGCCGGCCGGCCAATCACTCTGTTCGCCCCGAGCGAGTCGGTACCGCGTCCGGCGTCCGTTTGGTTTCGATTTTTTGTTTTTTGGATTTTTGTGTTTTTTTTTTTTTACCTCCCGTCCGAAATCGTCGTCGTCCTAGTGATGGTCTCGTGTCCTACCGCCAGCCCGGCAAACGGTCCTGTACGGGTCATATCGTCGTCTTCGTCACACCATCTGTAAAAACAACCAAAACCGTGAAAGTCGTTTTGATTATCGCGGAGGGGGAGCAGCCTCCGAGTGGTTTAAAATAATATATTCTAGTCACAGATTTTTAGTCTGTCAATATTATATTGTTATCATCGCACAGCGCCGTTTTATTACTATTATTATTATTTTTTTTCGTTTTACTCAAACTTCGTCACCGATATTATCGATTTTAAGCGGTATAAAAACAGTCCATTGAAACGAGCCAGAGAAAGCTCTACTTATATCGTACATTATAGATTTTACTTATTGTTGTTTGGTACCTATCTAATATATTTATATTAAAATTTTGGAGTTTTGAAAGAAAGTCTCATGTATTCAACTAATTATAATATTTATGAGTTAAATAATAATTAATGATTTATGCGTCGAGTCGATAATTTATTCGAAAATACGTGATTTGTTTCAAAACCTTTAGTTTTTGCACGTTATTAATTTTCATTAATTATAATTTGATATTTTACATTTTTTTATTGCATTTACCATGTTACAACTAATAATAATTGTAATAAATACTTTGTAATCTGTAACCAATGACAACACTAATTATAAAAAATGAATTATTTAATTTTCGCGGATGAAATAAAATTATTCTGTGAAAACCCACCTTAAAGCGGTCTATATGGGATGACAAATTAAGCTACAAAACATTTCTAGTTTCAGAAAATGTATTGATTTTTTTTTTAATAAAAATTATCTCGTAATGACTTAAAACAAAAATAAACCATATTTGTATAGATTACACTAAAGATCGAGTCAGGTAAATTCGGATCAAATGAAGTCAAATTTAAGAGAGTAGTGCCAAGGGACGGCTGGACGCACGTGATTGTTGAGATTACAGAAATTACTTCCTAGTACTCTACCTACCCACTATTATGACGTAAAACTTTACTGGGCAGTGATTCCTATAGTTTGTCCGAAATTGATTTTTTTTTTTTTTGAGTTCAGGCTATTTACGACCTTGCGGCGGCGCGCTTCTGCTCTCGCTAATGGATTCTTCATTTCATTTCCTCCGGACGTTTCCGATATTGTTCGTTTATAAAATACAATATAATTTTGTTTTTACACTGTTTGAAAAAACTCAATTTACTGGTGTTGAACTCGTGACTATTTACAGGTCGTTGTTTTTCACGGATCATCGAGAAACATTTTATGGTAAAAGACATCGAGAGAAAAACGTTCAATTAATTTCAAACGTCAATACGCTAAGAGTAAACTAATGTAATTTACCAACGAATTGGTTAAACATGCTTCTGAAAAGTATAATTTTGGAATGATTAACACATATATGTACATTGTACGTTAATTACTTCATCAATTTTATAATTAATTTAAGTGGCTTTTTAATAAAATTTTTATTGAATAATTAACCTTGAAAATTGAATTCAAAATTAAAAAATTCATTAAACGTATGAACTTACCTTAGATATTTTAACTTATCTTAAGTTTAATTTATCTTTAAAAGATAACTTTACTACACAACATATTGCTATTTCATTACCAATTGAAGTCTGTTATTAACTCTATTACATATAATGATTAATTAATTTTACAATGCTATTCAATTTTAATACATATATTCATTTTTAAATGCGCGTTATAAACAAAATATTGTATTTTATCGAAGTCATCGAACATTTTTCTTTAGATACAATTACTAAATTCTGATCTTTAGTGAATACTTATACAAATTATAATAATATTATAATGAAATTCACGTAAATCTTCATCGAGTCTATTGTATACATACTTCCTGGCTTTATTATATGTATGTATATGTTACCGTCTAAGGTAGTAATTAAGCAAAGTATAAACTTTAAATAAACTAAAAATTATAAATATAGAGTGACAATGTCGGATAAAGTTTAAAGACAACTTTTATTGATAACAAATGACATATAGTTACGTTTATATCAACAACAAAAACTCCAACAAGCAGAGTCAGATTATATAATTATACTTTCAACACCACGGTTAATATAGTTTTTACAAAATAAGTAACTTTTATTAGCTAATGGAAATATAAATAAAATAATAATTTATTACATATTAGCTATTGATCATTATACATTTCAGAAGCAAAATTAATTTTTGTAATTTTTCCAGACAATAATTTCACTAGGGCGCGTACGTTTGATGTCTTGACCTTCAAATCAAAACTAAAATCCAAAGTCCAATGGACAATGATAAATCACTATATAGAAACTACAGAAAGTGGAGAGTTAGTTTAAGTACCTAGCAATTTAACCGTCCGTCAAGGGTTCAAAAATGTCATTGTAAAATTAAATGAACATAACAAAAAATAATAAATCTAACAAACTAAAAATATTATTTTTGTTATTAATATATTTTTTTGACGTTATTTTATTAAAATATAAAACAATTTATTTATTTAAGATTTACCTGTATTTAATAATAATCAGTTGGAACATAAGTAATTGATAAAGGGTTGTTATTTGTTAGCGAATGAAATGTATTTGAAATAATTTGTTTTATTATTATATTATTTTCACGAAAACAATTTCTAATCTGTTTTTTAAGAGGTTTTAAATTTGTCCACTTTATAAATTAACTGAAATAATAGATTATTATTCATTATTGGAAAAATAATTTGAGTAGACTTATTATAGATAATGATTTATTTACTATAAATAAATACTGAGCATTTTAGTAATTAAAATACATTGTGTATAAACATCCTTCCACAAAATTCTTTGTTAAATATTATATTTTATAACATTGTAATTTATTTAAATGTAATTTTTTGTGGCAATTCTGAATACTTTGAATAATTAATATTAAATTCATAGTAAATTCAAAAATATCAATTCGATTTTTTTTTATAGTATTTTATTCCAACCAATATATTTATTTAGGGTCTTTACGATGGGTATTTTTTAGGTTTATTGATATTCAGCACGAACAAAGATGTAATGAACTACTGGTAAAGAAAAATTATTAGTAAACCACTAATAGTGATGAAAAAAATTATAGTGTTTTAAGAAATAATTAATATAATTGTATAATAAGTGAAATATAATGACGTTATTTTCTTATATTATTATTTCTATAAAAAATTCAGTTAAAACAATTCATAATTGTAAGCAATAATACAAATGTAAAAATATAGACAAATCGACAAATTGTACAAATTAATATACACTTATAGAAGTACTAAAATTATATATAGGTATATATATATATATATATATATATATTATATATACATAAGCTTATAAAAATAAATCTGACACCACAGGTGGTTTTATAATAACATATTTTTAATTATTAGAGGAACGCTAAAATATTGTGGAATATATCAGTAACCAATCATTTTTTTCTTTTTAGGCTTATCGATTTTCATTTATTATAATCTTTTCTTGGTCCTTGAAATTTAATAAAATTATTTTATAGAGTTTAGCATGAGTTTTTTGACTATTTATTTGTAGGTATTCAATTATCCTCAGTTATCAGCCTAACATATATTTTTTACTGGATAGTGGAAAAGGTGGCTTATATTTTAATGATCTGAATATTCCAAAGCACAGAAAACCTCAATTTAAATAACTGGTGTATGTTTCTAGTTTCTAAGACCAGTTATTTTTAACAATAACAAAAATTTAAAATTATTTGATAGTAAATCGTTTTTTTTATGAATTTTCAATTACAGAATTACTTGCAAATGTTTGTGATTTTGACATATTCGTAAAAATTTCAACTTTAAACACTTATGAAAAAAAATGTTTATTAAAAGGTTTTTGATTTTTTTAACTATAATAAGAAAAACTTATAAGAAATCTTGTTTACAATTTTAAAGTTTTTATGGCCATACAATATTTTTTATGATATTTCAAAAAAATAATAGGTATTTAGAAAAATTAAAAAAAAAATCAGTTTTCTATGAAAAGCTCAAAAAACATCAGAACATCAGAATGTTTTGATAATTTAACCGTGTATAGATAACGCTAATATAAACAGTTGGTGGAAATTTCAAGTATTTAAAGTGAGTTGCAATAGTAAGAAAAAAATCAATGTTTGATAACTAATTCACGTTTTTCCATCACTTTTTATGGTATTTCCTGACACTTTTGAAAAATGCTGGAAACTTCTTACTTTTTACCTCTATAATGCACCAAGGATATTCAATTTGAATTTGTTACCGAAAACCACCTCTGAAGTTGTAAATTTAAGCATTATTTTGAATAGTTATCGTGTAGGTACATAGACACACACATACCCTAAACACATCATTGTAGAATTAATACATTCATCAAAATGTTCAGAATCTAAAATTGAAACACAAGAAGATACACAAAACAATTAGTTGAACTAGTTAAAGTATTATATTTTATTTTTTTTTCAAATTTTAATATATTATGTTCCAAAAATTGCAAACAAATTAGTTTAGTTACTATTTATAATATTTAAAGATATTTAGGTATGCTATAGTCTATTTTAGACTTAAAACTAAGCAGGAAGATACAGTTTTAAAATAATTTACAAAATATTATTTCATATGTTTATTTTACAGCGTTTTTTCACATTAAACATTCTTTCTGGATCATATCTTACATTAATGGATACCTATGTCAATAATATCCAATATATATATATATATATATATATATGTATATTAAATTTGAACTTTTGAATTTTGTAATAGTTACTATTAGCTTATTATTAAGTATTAATTAATATCGATGCATATAAATGATATTTACAACAATAATAATAGTAATTATTTTCTTTGATATATATATATATCTACTTCACTAACTTCTAAATGCAACTGCACCAGTTTACCTTGAAGCAAGCAGAATTGACGATATATTATTATTGTGCTGGGTCTGATTAAAGATAAACTCATTGAAACCATTTTTATTGTTCATAATTTGTTGGAACAATAAATTGGTTTTAAATCACATAACTATGATATATTATATGTACTCATATAAACGTGACTTTTTCTAGAACTCTTGGTTAGATAAAAATCAAAAAGTTTGTAAAGTTATTATGGTTAGGTTAATAATCAATACAAAACCAAAAAATAGTATAAGTACTTTTTCTGTTTGAGAAATAAATAAAAATATTTCTAATACATAGACAAATATTTGCTGATGACAATTTGATCTCAATAAAATGTTAAATGGAGACATATAACATACTATCTTTTTATTTTTTTATATTATATACTTGATAAAAAGATTAAAGAACCAGTGTATGACCTACTTTTTTACTCAAAAACATTCCTTACAAGAAAAACTTTCACATCTCGATGAGTAATCCGATTTTAATCATTTTGAATTTTTTGGAGACAAAAACTTCTTATTGGTGCATTAGGCTTTGATTTTAAAACTATATTTCTAAACCATATTATATGATTTTAATAATGACAAATTTTTACAAGCTTTTTTTTCAAATAACTTAAAAGCATCCTTTTTCTAACAAAAATAATAGTGAAATCGGGTTAGGTTTACGAACCTACACTTTCGAAATGTTAGTTTTTTCTGTAAAGCATTTTTTGAGAAAAAATCGCGCTTTTCATTTTTGGTTGGTTGTGCTATTGACATATTCGTGTCTGCAGCACGTGCATAGATAGCTCAGTAACAGTAAACAAACACTTACATTAATATTACTATTTATGGCTAACACAAACGACCACTAGCGATAGCATCGACATTGCACATATTTCCGTATAGACATAAGCTGGGTTAAAAACCAAAAAATAAAGCAAAGTAGTAGACAAAGTAGTAACTAACAATAAATTTTTATGCTCATTTTGTTAAACAAAACTAATGTATTTAATTTTAAAATTAACTCCTTTGATTTTTGAACTCTTTAAATACTATGCGTTTTAATAACAAAATTAGATATTTTCATTAATAGTTTAATATGGTGCTTTAAAACAATTGTAACTATTATTATGATAGATTATTTTTATACAGCATTTCTGATGTATATAATATTATTGTGTTATTACTACGATTATACTATAACAGCGTTTTAAGAAAATTATTCTAACAATCATTTAAATGTTTACCTTCTTAAATATGTAAACCAATACTATACTTATAAATTAAAAATGTGTTATGAAAATCAAATAAATAATTATGCATATCAAGTTACAAATGTTTAATCCACTCTAATGAACAAATAACAATTAACTATAATGTAATTTTAAATACATAAAAATACATTTACTAACATAATTTGGTACAAGTTATAGCTAATTCGCTAATTATTCTATGACATGATAATTTATTTATATTTTTTACGTTTATATAAATTATTATTTATTATTTTTATTTGAAAAAGTAGTAATGTTTTAACTTTCAATCTTTTTTTTTAATTAAGTCACAATACATAAATAAGATTATTACTCAATATACACAAAATAAAAGAAGAATGATAAAAACCTTTCGTATTTACTCTGATTTAAATTTTAAAAATATTTATGAATTATTTTTGATTAATAGTGATATTTTTGCATAAATACTTTAGTAAATTATGGTGTTTAAATATAGCTATTATTACGTGTCATGTATTATGACCACTTTTTATCAACTAACAAATAAACTTATTTATTCAATTTAATTTTAAATGAAAATATTTATACCGTTTCTTCTATGTATATATTTTTCAATTTTTAATGATTACTACGTGTCCATACAAATTACATTTTTATGATATTATTCATAATATAATATTATAATATCAACGCTTATTTTAAATACCTACACATTAAAAATAGATTAAATGTTTACAAACTAATCACAGAAATATGTGCAATGACATATTTTATTTATAAATTAATAATATTCATAGAATCATTGTGTATATTATTATATAGTAAAATACTTATAATTATTAAAAAAGTGTATGATATTGGAAAAATTATTATTTAACAAATTATTAATTTTTGAAGTATAGTTAATAGGCGTACGCTAATCAAACAATAAGTTAAGTGGCAATTTAAAAAAAAAATAGTACATCAAATATTATAATGTCTAAATCACGACAAAACAATCAAAATTGGTATTATTTTAACAAATTTGTCTAAATTTGATTATATAGTTTTTTTTACGCTTAGATAAACGTTGATTAAAATCGGACAATGCCCAAATGTTGAAGTTATCAACAACACGCAACTCAACTTTCTATAAAGTTTTTGAGATTTTTATAGTACACATATAATTTTAAATCGTAATCGTTTTCTTTAAAAGAAAAATTAATGAATAACACTTTGTTGTAAAAATTAATAGATACTTATATAATTTCTCGTTTTCCGAGAATCTTATATATTATACATCGTAATTAAAAATTGTATTTTTTAATAAACCTGTAGCGGAAGTAGCATTGTAATGTACGAGAAAAATTTTGTTTTATATTACATGTAAGGCTACTTCAAAAGTATAATGGTAATACGTATATTGTGCGTTTGTACTTTTACATAAATTGTACTTAGTAGGTAAAACATACAACTAAATAATGCGTATGGTATTATCATGTACAAGTATCTATATTATTCTGTTACATATTATTCAAACATATAATATTTGTCGTTGTCTTCAGGACAAGATTTCTTCTCAATTTATTATCCTTCAATTGTAATTACATTATTTTTCTTAGTGTGTTATCAACAAAATGTTAATGAAAATTAATTTAAAAAAAGTAAAATTAAAAAAAAAAGAAAAGAAACGATTCTTATGTGATTAATATCCATTCGCCAATCAAATATATAAAATATTTATTTAATATTTGTAAATAAAAAAATACATATTTTATTTTAGATTATAAACGGAGTAATGAATATATTGATGTAAAAATGTATTTTTTATCTGTTGACATTTACCTACTATACAACAGAGACTCATCTGGAATAGATTTTTTGAATATTAGTTCGTTTATAAATGTATTAGATATTTTATTAGTATTAAATTAATTTGTACTAATCTAGTATACTAATTAGGTATAGTAAATAAATATCATATATTTTTTTTAATAATTCACTAAAAACTTCATACCATATAATTTAATATCTTTATTTTGTATTCAGATAATTGAACAATAACACATAATTTTTTTTTAGCTCCTAATCTATTAACACTAATTTAAAAATAATAAACATTTGTAATTAAGATATTCCAATTTAGATTATTACAGGATAAACTTCATTCGTGAGAGATAAATTCGGTTATTTTAGTATTTATTTTTTGTTTATTCCATTCCACACAGCTTAACATACAAATCATCTGTACAAATAAGTATCGACTTATAAAACCATAAATTTAAGACCCTTTAAAGCAGCACCTCCCCCCCTCAACTATACAGTTTAAATTTGGAATTTATACCCCAGACTTTTTGTGGCCTATAAGTATATACGTATATAATATATATATTCGATTCAAAATGGTTAGGCCTTTGAAACAACTGCAAATACTCTTTGGAATTTCTCATAAGCGAGTAATTTTATTGGAGAACGTTAACGCCCGATTGTATGTAGGCCACAGTTCACAAACCCGGAGCTGTGCGATCCCGGAAAAACAATGAAAAACGGACCATTAAAAGCCTATACTATCGGTTTATGTATATGCTCCAACAATAAATGTATGTCTAAAGAACGGTTGTTTAACTACATTTCAACTGCAGTCGTTATAGTTTACTCAGTTCACATCACATATTATGTTCCGTTTAATATAGGAATATTAAGATTAATAACACTTCTTGTTGTATTTGTATACCGATAGTATTATAAAATCGATTATACATAATAATGTATTATTATTATTATTAAATACCAATACAATAATACTAAAATATATAAGCAGAGTAGGTATTTTGTTGAAATTCTATCAGATATAATATAATACTTATAAAAAAAAAAAAAAAAAAAAAAACAATAATTAAATAAAACTTTGTTCAAAAATGTTGAAAATAATTTTATGTGTGATCGACTACTTAATAGTTATTATAATATAAACCATATTCCACTTAAATATGTTTATAAATATATTTTAAAAAATCGTCTTTCTAACACTATATATTAAAAAAAATATATTTTACTGAAAAGCCAAATTAATTTTTGATGAAAATTCTAAGTTATCTTAAAAATAGTAATATTTTTACTCTTACAATGTTTGTTATTTTATTGTATTTAAAAAATAAAAAAACAATAAATAATTGAAATTTTCACAAAATATTTATATAATTATACAATCAAAGACTCAAAATTCTGAAAAAGTTTTTGAGTTATTTATATAGGTATGACAAATAATATAATAAAAGTATGCCTAATTTATGTCTCAGACTTTGAAATATTTACTAGCATTATATAAATAAAAAAAAATAAAAAAACAAGTAAATTCATTCTTTCATTCTTCAAAGCTACTATCATCAGTAAGCATATAGATAGTTTTACTGATTGTGTATGAAATATTAGTTTTGTCAAAAACTGGTATGTCGTTAACATTTTCATTTTTCGTATTCTTTTCTCTGATTATTTTGAAAAGTAAGTACTTAATATGTTGAATACCTAAATTACTAACTAAATCTAATTTTTTACCACAAACCATACTTAAAGTTAGGTTAGTAATTGTAGCATTATTTTTGCTTCAAAAAGTAATGACAGACATAAAGAACATATTTTTATCAAAACCAATACTCTCTAAATATCGTTCCACTAAGATTTTAAAAAAATGAACTATGTAAGCATTTCAAACAAAATAACACATAATTTTCCTTTTATAAAATTAAGCCTCATATTTTAAAATGTAATACAACTCAAACCGATAAGAAAGAATTTCCGTAATGTTCAATGTTTTTTAAAAGTGGTAACGTTAATTAAAAACTTAGACCACTCATTTATGTGTATCAAGAGCACTAAAATGTTGTAAAAAAACACTTGATGTTTTTGTTAATTTTTTCATTATGTATTCACGTAATGTTAATTGTTAATAGCAAACCTTTTATCTTTACTAAACTTGAACAAGTTTGAAATGTGCATTGTAGGTACCTTATAACAAAATTCAAAAAACATTCGCAGGAAAATGTATTCATATTAAAAAAAATCGATTATTGTGTTCGACGAATATTTCTAAAGATGAAATTTTAAGAAAACACTTCAGGCACTTTAGAGAAAATCACTTAGATTTTCCATTACATTAAACCTACATCGAATGAGGACCTCCTCATTTGTCGCACGTAATAACTATCGACAGAGCATTTATTGCGTTACTCGATACTTTAACATGCTATGACACAACCCATGCAATTTTACTAATATACAATGTGACAGGATTCTGTTCGTTTAATGATTGCTGATAATTGATGTTGATGATGAACATAAAACTCAAAAACTAAAATTTCAATAAATATATAATAAATGAACCCAGGAAATATGCAGATTTCATAATTAAATAATACAAATTATCATAATATATTCTTATTAGAGATTGATATTTTCATACTTAAATTTCATTCGAAAGAAATTAAATTAAATTTTCAGGGCTTCACCTTTTCACTAAGTTTTGTAGATGAGGCGTTATGGAAATGTAGGTACATATTAAAACTTGAAGTTAGTTTCAAAAACCACTACATAGGATACATTTTACTTTACTTAAAACTGTCATGTTATATATCTTCTGATTTACATTTTGTATAACTTTATACTTTTATAAATATGTGTATTTATAGTTTATGTATACGAGTACAATACATGTTGATATAAATTCAAAATCAAATTTGTGTTCAATTTTTTTTTTTACATTTTATAAAATTATAGCTATTAAGTATTTATAATTTATAAACTTGTATTAGATATAATATTAGGAAGGTACACACTATTAACTACCACTAGTATTACCATTTTTACTTAATTTATACTTGTATTGGTTTTGCTCCAGCAAGCACATGACTACACACTCAATGAACTTCTTTTACCTAAGACACCTAACCTAACCACTCTATACCGATTTTATCAGGTATATCTAATGTAGTTTGGCCGTTTTAATTAAATTAAATTTTATATTTACGATTTGTTAGTATAAACGATTTATTCCCATGCGATTAATCACTTGTCATCTTTTCTTGTTTTCGTATTATTCGCACAAAATACACACTGTAGTTAAAACATACATTATCGAATAATATTTTGTCAAAACAAGATATACCTCATAAGGAAGATTGCACATCGAATCGTATTTCATTTTATTTCCATAAAAATGATAAGACGGAAATATCAAGATTGAAAATTGGTGGAAGGAAAATCGATAAGAATGCATACAATACGTGTCGGAGTTTGTTCAAATTACTAATATTATTGAAATCTTTCGGTCACATTTTCTTTTTTGATAGTGTTTGATTAATATTTACTAATTTATATTCAAAAGAATTTTTCCATAACTATTCTTATCGTTTTTTTTTTTTATTATTTTATATTCAGCGCTAATCTCGGCTTGATTGTCTATCGAGAAATCATTAGCACATCACATAAGTTTATAACATTGCAGATGAGCTTGATTTCTTATTAATACTTACTTTACGCAACTAATTATTTGTATTGTCAACATATTCTGTCTTTGAGTTTTCTCGAGTGTCGATCATTAACGTCAAATAGCTAATTAAATACATAAAACTAATCAATGACAAACGATTTGTATACTCGATATCAGACTACCATAATCGTGTCACATAATAGATCAATGTGATCACGTGATTAAAAATATGCATTAAATTTATATAATATTATGTATTGTAGTTTTCAACCACAAAGATTGCTATATGCTGATTTTGAGAAACAAAATAACTTTTAAATTACTGAAAAAAAAAATTAAATTACCTTATATTTTTTCCGCTCTATGTAACAACATTGAATCATATATATGCTTTAAAATTATGATTAAACATAGAAATAAATATATTATTTAATGAGGTTAACATTGATTAATGGAAGTAACCTTACGAAAATCCCGATTAAAAAATAATAACAACAGTGGGCGTAGGCGATGTCTAAAAGTAATGAATTTAAATGACGTCACAAAATTTCCTTAGCAATAATATGGTTGTATCCTGTCCAAAAGCATATTATAATACACTATATTAAAATAAAAATACTAATACTAATTATCATAAATATTGTACCTGTTGATGTTTATTTTACCTCAAGTTAATCATCAATAAAAAAAACTTAAAATTATTCAAGTTGAACAAATGTAATAAAATAATTTATTTAAAAAAAAATAACCTAGAAAATAAGTTTTTACACGTACATATTATAATATTTTTCATGATCATTTCATTTTAAATTAATGAAAAATTAAAAAAAAAAATTAATTCAATTTTACGAGTCTAGATTATAACAATAGACGGAATATAATAATATAAAAGATAACTTTCCAGAGTGTACTGACATGAAAAATGAGACAGACGATTACACAATGAAAACACTTGTCTAAACTTTAATCATACGTATATATGACTCTAAACTATATTTATATTTATAAAAATTGGAAATGACTTTCAATGAATAAAAGCGCATGTATAAATTGTTTTTTATCTTTATGTATTTTTCAATAGACTGTAATAAAAACGTAAACGAAACGAAAAGTATATATTTTTTATACAACTCAGCATTTTATGTATGCAATTTAATGCTAAATCTGTATTGAATTTTGTAAGAATAATTATTAAAATATTCAATCAAACTCATTAATTTATAAATTAATTAATTTTTTTGAAATTAAATCAATTTATAATAAAGAATATAACTGAAATTATTATTTTATTAATTATATACATTTTCAATTAATGAAAATTCAGATATTTATCAATTTTTTTTGTCTCAAATTTTATATTTATATTTATTTTATGTATACCTTACAATTTAATACTTTCAATTATTTTTCAAACATTTTTCAGTACTTTCATTTAATGATAACTATTGTTCTACATGTTATGTAATTTACAATTTTCCGATTAATTATTTTATATAAGTTGTTGTTGTTTGGTATTGCCTGTTATTAAACTCATTCGCTTTATTTATCCAAAATTTAACTGTTATTAATTATATAACTATGTAATTAATTTAAGGTTATTAACCGACTACTCACATGCATTGACTATTTACTAACAGATTTTTTTATTTTTCGTTCAATATAAAATACATAAATATAAAGAAAAATGTACATCAAACATGTCCATAAATAATATATTTAGTTAAATTTTAATATAATATATGTTTGGTATTATTTTTGATTTACTACCGATTATTGCTTTTTTTTTTTTTTTTTTAAAATAAAATTTGCACAATCCAACAGTAATTTTACAGCAGTATTTTCAAAGTTATTAAAAACTTAAATCTCGTAGTATTTTTTATGTTATAAAATATATAGACGCAAACTTGTAGATTTTCCGGTTTTCGTTTAAACCCGTGTAAATTTAACACTCATGAGTCATGAGTCATAAACTCTATTTGTCCTAAAAATCATTTTTCGATCCTCCCTAATTTTAAACAGTATAAATACTAAAAATGTTAATGCAACAATTTAATGGACTTGAAATAGTTATTAATTTTTTATTGAAAATTTCAATTCTTGTACTGTATTTCCAATAAATATATAAATATATATATATATATATATATATATGTATATCATAATATCATGATAAATATGTTTATCATATAATTTAGTTGGTCATATTAATATTCTACTACCTACGTGATAGGAAATCATAGCCGTTTTTATAATATTTATGTTAATAATTCAAATGCATTTTATAAGTCTCACTGTAACGAATAGTATGAAATGTACTCAACTAGTTGTATCGTAGCCCATAGGTTAGGTTAGGTTATATATTATAGTGCTTAGAAATGTGTTGCATTGATGTCTGCAACAGCTAAGTCTTCTCAATAGTCAACCAATGTTACAGTTATTACACGAGCAATTCATTTATGGCAAAATTTTTCTTTAGTGATCGTTTTAACTTATTACAAAACTTTTATATGAAAAAAAAACGCATAACAGAATTTTTTGAAAAATATTATTTTATTTTAATTGCATTAAAAAAAATAGATAATAATTAATTATTATAATATGGTGTTATATAAAATCACTGCAAAAATAGTATTTTGTTACAGCTGTACCTGACGAGATTTTTACAGAAGTACAAAATCATATTAATCACAATTATATAATATGACACAATAATGCTAAGTCTTAAGTGCTAATACTCAAGCTAGGGTAGTTGGAAAGCCATTAGCTTATGGGTTATCCTTTAAATAAACATTAAAATAATAGTTAAATTTTACCGGATTTTTAATTAAAATAATAATACAAAGATTTTATTTTTGTTTAAAATTAAACATTTAAACATTTAATATTTTTAAAATGTATATTTATTAAAAAATATGAATTAAAATTAAAACATAGGATTGTCTTTAATGAATGTATAGGTGCATTAAATTATTAGCTCACGCCTTAACTACACAAAAACTTACTACATTTATGTTTTATATCTTTTATTTAATTTAGCTATATTAAATTGGTTCTAATAAAAGTAATTAACATCTCTTAGAAAATTATTAACTTTAAAATCAAATATTAACATTGTAGCAAATTGTATTAAAAACGAATAGAAATATTTTTATAAATATACCATAACACTTTTAGCTGTATAATTTTGCGTATTATTAATGTATTACAAAATCTAGAAAATATTAATAAAATGCATCTGTATATAATAAATAACGAATACAATTAATGTTGGATTTTAAAATACAAAGTGTTATTTAGATTTTATTATGCTTGTTAAAGTTAAGGTTATATTAACTTTTATTATTATTATTTTTAATTGAATCATCTCACATTTCAAAATATTTTGTATATTTTAAATGTACCATTAAAAATATAATTGGATCTTCTTTGTGATTGGGCGTTATGGAAATGTATGTACCTATTATTAATAATGTTGATAAAAATAGTATAAATTAGTGTTGTTGTAGTAATTAAAATGTTCAAATGATATACGATTATCTGTTTCTAATTATTTACATAGAAAAACAAACAAGAGTACAAGAGTAGTAATTTAAAAATTCAATAATAAACCATACATTATTATTGTAGTAAAATTAAGTTTCCTTAAATTAAAATTATTAACAGAATTTATTAAAAATAATGATATAAAAATGTAAAGTATAATAAAACTTAAAAATTATATTTCTATCTTACTGGTTATTAGGTTGTTTTTCTTTATAAAAACAAAATAATTTATATTATGGTCCGAAAATGTTTATCATAGTGTTATTTCTAATCTTATTTAAATTTAAAAAATTGCGTATGTTTATTTTCTAAGAAATAAATGCAGTATAATTCAATCTATTAATGCTTGATTTAAAATATAACAATATTCAGTATAATATAGTTATGTTCTTTTGTTAATACACATCATATTTACCGTATAATTAATGATACCGAACACCTAAAAATGATAAATACGTAAAATAAAAAAATTATAAATATAATATTTCAATCATTTGATAATAAACATTATAGATATATGCTACGTAACTATTCGTTATAATAAACCTAACCTAATCTATCTAGTTTTATATTATTAAGACTTTTTTGATAATGTGTATAATACTCATTATTTAGAAAGCTATCTATATAATTCATACTTAACTATAGATAACAATTTGGTAATTAAATAAATAGTCGTATAAATCACACCTATGATTTTTAAACAGATGGTCATTCGATTTTTTTTATCATATCATTTAAGTGTTTTTAAAATTCTTTAAAGTTCATTTAAATGTCATAAATGTCAAAACTACTTCAATAAATTCCAAATGCCTGTGAACCAAGGTATAAGGTTATTAGGTTAACCTTAGTTTTAACCTAGAAACCTAACTTGTTCTCATTAAATATTTTTTATTATATCTTTTTATGTTAATAAAAAATTTTATGTTAATTTTATACTTAAAAAAACATTTGTATCTCATTTTTGAAAAGAAAAATTTCAAAAAGATTATCCAAACAAATTTACGTCACTTAAAAGGCCTATCCAAAATGAGCAAGTAATCAAGTTATTTCATTCACAAAGATTAAAAATAAATTAACTAATATGAAACCGTTAATATAATTATGATTAAATTGAAAAATTAAATTAATTTAGTAGTCAAACTAACGATATATATATATTTAATTATGCTTATTACAAAAGATTTATAAACATAAAATGTCTGGCCATTGATCTAGAACAACGAATTTATTAATTATTAATTTTACAAATTTAAAAAAAAAAAATTAATTTTTTAATTTCTACAGTTTTATTATTTATTAAAAATTATATTTTAATACCATAACTAATTATATCAATATTACTCTGAATCCTATACAAAAATGTTTAATAAGTAATATCAATAATATGTATGAAATATGTTACTTATATATTTATTGTATTTAACTATATAATTATTGATTGTCCTTGAAAAACATTTTCAGTTCATTGTGTTGTTTTAGCTTTTTAAATTAAATATTGTTTTTGTTAGAATTTATTTATCTTGTTTTATAACACAACAATTTGGATTTAATATTTTATTTAAACATTTTGGAAACATTAATACATAAACATTTTCCGATAAAATCTTTAAGAAAATATAACTACAACTTAAATAAATAAAAATTAAATTGGTCAAAAAATCAACTCATAAACATTTACTTTATAAATGAAAAATACTCATAGCATGATAGATTGTTTTGATTCTCTCGTCTAAGCAAAGTATTTATTATGTATACTGTGTATTGTATGAAAATGAAATCATACTCAAAAAGTTTCTGTGTAGAATATAGTTTACCGTTTACCCCAAAATGTACGTAAATGGTCAAGTATTTGTTAAAAACTACTGAATTGCATATTTTCCTTTTTTAAAAACTTATTTTTTTTTTTTTTAAATTTTAAAAATGATCTCCAGCAAAATTTAATCTGTGTCTAATGAAAAATTTGAACCACTTTTATTGATCTAAAATATGAATAGATTTACACGTTTAGTTCGATAAACACGTAAACCTTTCAATTATTAATTTTAATTAAATTAATTAAACAATAATTTTATACGTTTTATAATGATTATTATTATTGAGAGTTTATTAACAGACTGTAAAAACTTAGGTATTGAATATTAATTCTAAATCGAATAACCTAATTAATCCACTACCATTATAACATTATTATTAACAGCATAATATTGTTTAATAAACTCGTTATGTGTTAATTTTAAATAACTTTAGACAATTTCAAAAACAATTAATATGGATAGTGATTATATAAAATAATAATAATAACCTATATAAAGAGCCCACATTGCAAAAATGATACTACTACTACTACTACCTACTACTAGGCGAATAGAGTATAAAATATAAATTAATTTTTCAGTAATATAAAATCATGTAATAATATTCGTCAACGAAATATTTAGTTAATAGAATTTGGCAAGTTATTTTATGATTATTATTCAATAAATTTAAGAAGTTTAAATTAAATACATATAAATATTAAACTATGCAATTGAAGACTTTTACCTATTATTCATATAATGATATATTATTGATAAAAAAAGAAATTTATGTAATGATATATAGTAACCATAAATACCAGAACAGTATTTTTTCCCCTCATTTTACTTATAATGTCATCATTATTTGTTTAATTTTTAGTTTTAATGATGGAATAAATATGCTATTTTTAACTTTTTACTACATTATTTGAAATCACAATATTGCAGCTTAATGGAATTTGAATTTATTATATAGGGTACTTACCCTTCACTAAAATTTAAAAACGAGACTTCCTCAAAGTTAAAAAAAAAATATGAATATAAATTCACTTTATATTTTCAGACACGTATTTTATTTTGTATTGTACCTTATTTTTCAGAACAGAATTAATTGTTCTTCTTATGTATTCATATTTGTTTATTATTATTAATGGTGAAGAAAATCGAAAATAAAATATTGGCTTTTATGATAAAAAGCATGGGTAAATAAAATATTACTATTTGCCATCTTAAAATAAAACTTACGGGAAAAATCATGTTGAACTATTTCAAACTATCAATCAATCATTTATACATTATTTATTATTTTTTATTATTACATAATTTTTCGTTTATTTATAAAATTATTAATTTTTAACATTCATCAAATATAATTGATTAAGTAATATTTATGTGCATCAAAACCTAACATCGTAATAACTTTATTGCCATAAATATTATTTTATTATTATTTTTTTTTAATCCATATAAATATCTTAATCAATGCTATTTTACTAAATTATTTTACTGCCTTTTGCCTGGCCGTTATCTGAAAAATATTACATACAAGACAGTATTAGGGGCATTTTCGTCGTTCGTGTCTTAACCAATTATACCATACGTATCGGTAAGAATAATGTAATTACAATACAGATCTAATATAGGTACGTAATCTGTGAAGTATAAGATCTATATTATACATATTGATATTATAATACAAAGTAACGATAATGAAAGCTAATATATTTTAATATTTATATACCGTGCTAATATTTTACCAAAGGTTACGTATTATAGGTACATACATTAAATTCAAATTAATCGTCGTAGATATATATTAAGTTGCCGCTAATTCGGCTACTAAGTCTGTGAATAATAGATGCTTCCTACATTATCTATATTACATAAGTTTAACACTAAAATATTTATTTTTACAGATTCTTAATTCACACACTATGCCATTGAGAAAGTTATGACAAGGCATCACCTACCATATTATTTATTTTACACTCTCGATGACCAGGTAATCATAATATTTTCAATCGGTCAAACTTGAGCTTGTTTCGCTCTACCCCATGTCAAACAATGTGATATGGTGTGGTTTCTACAACAACTTTTACGGTTTCTTCAACGAATACATCATGATTTATGATGTTATCTCATAAACCGGAAAGTTGAATTCATTCAATTTTTGAAAATGTTGTTATTGGTTTTAGAAAAATATTCAATAGTATTACGTTTTTAAAGATACACATAGACACACGGTATAAAGTATCATATCCGATTTTATGAAACAATTGTCGTGTCTGTTTTTACCACGTTCAACTTTGCCAACTCATTCTCAATTATACCTATCGTTTTTATTGTCCACAAATACATAATAATATGTATTAATCTTTGAAGAGTGATGATATTTTAATCTATTTAAAAAATTGTTTTCCCTCCACTGTTTGTAAGTACATAATATTATTATATATAATATTGCTATTCAACGACGAAATTAGTCTTAATGACCTTCAACCTGACTACTTATTTACTTATCTCACCCATTTTTTGAGGATTACGCACATAGTGGAGGGTGTATTTGGATGAAAACTAAGTTAATCAGTGATCACCTATAATATTAACAGGCCAATCTTAAGAATAAACAGTTTCATATAATGCACATGTATGACCATTATATTTAGAAATAAAAATGTATTAAATTTAAATATTGTAGTATGGATCTTGGTATAAAATCAGAGAAAAATTCTGTAAAATAATTTCAGAACTCGTTGAATGTCGATTTTTAGTAAAACACTTCAAAGCAATCCGATCGTTATCTGGATTCTAACGAACATCACAGAATATTCAAGTGTGATTGTTGTACAACTGTATGTCAGTATAATAGGCACACACATAGAATAATTCAATAAGATACATTAGAAATACATTTTTACTTAAAATGTTAATATTACTAACTGCCAACTGGCTAACATAATATTATATTAAAATATACATCATAAATAATAATTATTATCAAATAATATGAAGTACATGATTTAGGATCTAACACAATTTCCGAAATATAATTTATACTAAACTACTTAAGACCTCTAGATAGTACATTTTATCCACTGATAATAATTCAAAATAATATAATTTTTAGTATTCATCATGAATTCTATTATAACGAACAATTTGTTGCACAATATTATTTGGTGCAAACAGATCTCCGAAAATAATTTAATTAGATTGTAGTTTTAATTAATTTAAAACAACCCAAAGTCTCCGCTCGTTGAAAAGTATGTTAACAATCTTTTTCTACACATGAATACACTAAGCACATCATCGATTTATTAATAGTTCATACATTTTATATTCTAAACTATATGATGTTAACGGTTTTCAAAAAAAAAAAACTCGGTGATTACTACAAAAGTCCAAATTTATAGTGAAATCGAATTTAATATATGTATATATACATATATACATAAATAAAAAATAGTAATAATAAATTCCGTCAAAATTCCTTGTAAGTATTAATTCCAGTGGAATTTCCGAGCCGTAGTTGAATGACTATAACACTATCATCAAAATTAAATTTTAAAATAACCTTTACTTTAGAGTGTTCAGCAAGAAATATTGCTCAAATACCATTAAATTGAAAACATTTTGAAATACAGTATACCTAGTTACAGATTTTATTCTTGTTAAGTTATATGTTAAAAATTATAATAATTTATGTAGAAAATGAAATAATAATAATAACTTATAAATAATTTACAATTTTTTTATCATACAGTTATTATAATGACACTTTTATTAAACGAGAAGTAATGACATTTGTACTTAAATTTTGTACTTTTTTTTATTTTTATATTCTAATATAGTATAATATTGAATACACAGTTTTATAGAAAATGCAATGAATACAATAAAAAATATTTTTTATTTGAAAAAATGCATTCATTTTATTTATTTACAGCTGAATATTCTCATAATCAATAACTTATTTCCATATTATCTCAATATCTTATAAGTATTTTTATACTTCTTCTAAAATAATATAAAAACTAATGTTTCATAAATCGTTTTTAAGTCATATAAACAAAAATAAAAAATAATTTATGTTGACAATTTGACATATTTCATAATTATTTTGAAACGTGGAAGTCTATTATTTTTTATAAACACCTATATTACACAACAACTTACTATGTAATACTCACGAAAATTAAAGATATACCTTTAATCTTCATGGTAATATTATATGAATACAGTCATGTGAATATTAAATCTTGTGTACTTTTATAATTAAATTTGATTTATAATTATTGACTTAGTAATTATTTGTAATAATTTATGAAATATAAAAATAAGTTTCTCTGAAATGTATAGATATAATGTTATAATATTTTCAAAAAAACTAGTTTAAAATGAACTATCATTTTCAAGATCAAGAATCGATTTCTAAAAATGTTGGCCAAACTTATTTCCTAGTAAGATAATATATACTATAATATTATAAGTCAAAATAAATAAATTTAAATTATTGATTCAATTTAATTAGAACATTAATTTAAGAACACATAAATTGACCATCAAGAATGGTAGTTTTTTTTTTGACCCATATGTAATAGTTAATAGTATATAAATTATAAGCTCTATAATAACACAAAATATGTCTTCTTTTTTATGCACACGTTAGACTTGTATTATAATATTATACATGCATTGTTTGCAATACAATTTTTAAACAAAAAACAATTCAAAGACGTAATTCAAAATTATTCTCAGGGTTAAAATGTATAAGCAAGTGAATATTTTTGCAATATTAATTACTTTACTGTTAACCATTATCAATCTTTATGCGTCACTTATAATATTATTATTTAGGTATATCATGAAGTTTTAATATATAAAAATACGGTTGTATTTCTCAGTATTTACATGAGATGTAAATTCAGTAGATACACCAAGATAAATGGTTTTGTATTTGAATAATAAAAACCCAAATAAAATGTTGAATAAGTAACCTGTCATTTATTAAAAAACTACACTTCATTTCTGACTTAACCACAGTATTTTGAATTTTAAGATAAGGTTCTCAAAATTATATTTTTAGTAGAGTTTAATAAAGCAAATTTATTAATTGATTTCAATTTTTTTTTATTTGTAATGAGAATTTCTAAAAAAAATAAGAACAATCGTCGTAATCATGTTTTGGAATTGCAGTTAATATACAAGGGAGGACGTTCGGAATCAAAAAGAGTATTATAATACGATTTTTATTTTCTAGTTTAGTATCAACCGATGAAAAGACGTGGCGTTAAAAAATATGCCTATTCCATAGTTAAGGGTAGTGATGGACGTCAACAAAATTAGAGCAATTCTAACGGGACGGGTCACGCGTCAGTAGAACATCACGTTTTTAGGTTATAAGGAAATTTAATAAACACAAGAGGGCCTAAATGTTCAATAATAAACAGGCGTTCTTACGCGTGCGTATGCACGTGAATGTGTGTGTATCTGAATTTATACGACTGATATTATATGGGTCCTCGGCGGGCATCGGGTTATAATTTTTTGTCCAAAGTGCCGAGTATTTGACCTCCTTGTCCTGCGCCCTATTTTATTACACACCTTGTGTGTATATATATGTTTATAACTACCACCACCCGGTAGCACTATGATATTATGGTTAAATGTTGTTTCCCTATAATACTGCTGTGAACAGTATCGTCTAATATGGATCAGCAATCGGTAAAGTGTGCAGATGGGTAGTGGGAGGGGAGTCGTAAACTGCATGATGAGGATATTATAATGGGGATAGAATTCCCCCTGCCCAAAGCCTTTTTATTTTTATAAATCAGTTTTATCCCAGCCATATTTAGTCACCAATACATGATTTCATGACATTGTTTTTTTTTTTAATCAATATCTTACGAATATTAAGTGTTACTTTATTATTAAATTATTTAAAACCATCATCATACAGATAAAAATACATCGTTTAAAAAAATAATAACCAAACATGTTTTTTATTAATCATCTTTGTTTAAAAGACTAATTTTCAACACCATATTTACAAGAACAATTACAAATTAAGTTGTTTTTTTTAAAAAACTAATGCTCATAATGTTGTATGATATGGTTAATATACGAGTAATAAGAAAAACTTAAGTAAAAAATATTTATTTAACACTCAATAAGTAGGCTAGGAATTAAAAATCGATTTAATTTTTTTTTACAATGAAATAATTAACTAGGGCCTCATAAAGTTTCATTTTTTTTTTTTTGTAACCTATCAGCTACCCTTGTGAAAAACGTAAGTACACTTTTTTTTATTGTTTCACATCTCTTTAGCATGCTAACAACGCCTGCGCGTTACGATATCGTTGTACACGTGCTACCAACTCCCGACTGCTCCTGTCTAAATCACAACCACTTTAGCAGTTAAAAGTAATTCGGTGCACGATGTCTTATTGTAACCAACGCAGTAGTAATTTTTCAATGTCAGTAGCTACAATCCGACCCGGAAAACTTGTATAATTTTATATCGTATTATTCAATACGGTATAGAAATAAATACGATCCGATGACAATAATAATTATTATTATTATAAAAGAAAAATCATTAATTCGGCAAAAACGAATTTCTAAACTTTTTCCGTTATATTTAATGTGGCAGACATGTCTAATTGTACGTAAAATATTATAGTTCTATTATATTAGTATAATAATATATTAATTGTGCTAACATATCTTTTTAAAAATGTATATAATTTTGTAAATAAATAAGAAACTTAAAATATATTGGAATTTTGTACATTTTGATATTTATTTCATTTTTCTACAGGCGCTTGAAAATTTTTTTGATAATAACTAAATATTTTTAACATGGCGTCCTGGGTAGGCTATTTAGCTACACGACTGTCATGAATTCATTTAACTACCAATAATAATATTATTATGATATTGGTTTGATAAATTTTAATAGATAATACAATTATGAAACCTATACATCCAACTCAATCGACCATTGAACATAGTGCACTTGACTTGATGTACTCCTAAGTCATAAACCAAAGTACACTGGAGGTAGAATAAAATAAAAAATAGATGTTGTACTAACATTTTATAAAATAGTTTTTTTTTTTTATTCAAATCATAAGAGCATAAATAAATAATTACATTTTTTTATAGTTATTGTAATACTTGTATGTATTTTTTTTTATACTTCATATTTTAACTCTGAAAAGAACAAACTAATTTCGTTGAGATTATGAGATTAAATATTTAAATTTCATAAAAAATATACAATTTATATTTTATAGGCATATATTATAAATCAATAACTAAAGTTTTATTTGATTTTAAAATATACATTGTTCGTGATATTATATTTATTTATGCTTACTAAAAACTAACAAATACTCAAAAATATTCACTACAAAATTTAAAATTTAAAATGAAAAATTATATTTTGCTACTATCTTGAGCTTTATTAAAAATACAAATATCAATAAAGAAATTGAGCTGTGAATGTATTTGATAATATTATATTCCCACCGGCCAACCTTTTATTATTTACAATTAATATTGAAAGTAAACAAAATAATATTTTTATTATTTTCATTGCTAACTGATGAATAGGTAGTATTTAGAAATAAGCATAGTTCTTACTTCTCCTCAAAATTCAACATGGTATTTAAATTAGAATTTAGAATCTTTGTTAGACATATATTTATTTATATATATTTACACATAAAAAAAATTCTAAATAATAACTATCTATAACTTAAAATAATATTTAATTCATGAATATCATAACTGTAATATAACAAATATTTTTATGAACATTTTAAGAAACAATTATTCAACAAGTATCCCAAAGTTTATAAATATAAGAATACCTATTTTACAATACTGTGATTAAGTAGGAAATTTGTTTTAATTATATTTAAAGTGGTCAATATTGAGTTGAATATACTACTTACAGATTAAAACGTTTTCAAGAAATAATATTAAAATATTAATATTGCAGTTAAATGTAAATGTATTACTGTACTTTTCTTATTAATTTCAAACTTAAGCTTAAAAAATGCTATAGTATTATAATTTTAAAATAGATTATATCAAAATGTAATACATACACATTTCACTCCCATCTTAAATAGAGAATTTTGTCAAATTTAATAATATTCTTACAACGCATTAGTATTTATAAAATTATTTAAAATTCTTTTGTTATCATACCGGTTTTTATGGTTTTCTCAATTTATAAGAAGTCGATATAACTTTTTAAAATGCATATCAAGAAAATGTTATTCTCTTTTACTCTGGAAACATTAACGAAACGTAGCAATAACTTAAACTTTACTTTATAAATTGGCAACACATTTATAAATGGGACCTACCTATGTAAAACATGGTGCTCGAGATTATAATAACCACATTGTGCATAATATTATTATTACAATTTCAACATAAGAAAAACGGTGAGTAGACTCTTTTTAATAGTACACCGAACGTGTCATATTAAATTCATAATTTAATTGGATACAAACTTTTAGTATACATATATAAAATATCATATTTTTAGTATACATGCGTATACTTACTACACATGTATGTGGGCTTCGTTTTAGTAAGAACGGTACAAAATATATTTCTTATTTTTACTCCTACATTCGTTATACACGTGACCCAAGACATTCATCCATGCGTGTATTTTTAGGTATAAGACGATATACGTCTGACAGACGTATTAGGCAAGCAGCTAAGCATATCGCTTGTAATGTTATATGAACGAAGGTTTTATGGTCACCAATAAACCATCGTTTGTGTGTTGTCTATTCGAGCTAATAATCTGACCATGTATAACTGTTTGTGTGTACTAAGAATACACTACACACATATGAAATAAAATTTAATTTAATTAATTTACAATATGAATAAAAATCTTAACTCATATCCCATCATTCTATAACCATTCATTTACTAGTAAGTAATTCCGTGTTTTTTTGGTTGAACGTAAAAATAAAATATGTACACGGGCTCGCATCATATTTCTGAGATTTATTTTCTTTGCCGTCATCTTGTTAACTCGAGATTTCGAACAGCAGTTGGTTTACGTCACTATATAAAATGTTTGGATAAGCTAAAAGATACGCCGAAGGGGAATATATACACATACGACGTACACATACACACAAACACAAATTCTTATTGCAATCGTGTGTACGTGTGTATCATTAATCCCCTACATCGACCGGCTTTGGGCTGTGTCTGAGGGTGCGTGAGTTCAAACTATAATATGTACCAATTCACAACAAACGTCAAATTAGAAAACTAAGTGAGACGGAATCCTATAGATACATAGTATATTATTTTAATTTAGTTATTATTGATTGAAAATTATAAAAAAAAGCGGAAGTTTTGAACTAACTCTCCCTTAAAAGTAAAACATTTCGCACTTATAATCTAATCACTATTTTCTAGATGTTAACATAGTAAACATATTTCGCTGCATATATTTTCTTCGCTCTTCAACAATTGATAATTGTATTATAATAAGCAATAACTATCATTATACTCAAATAATCAAATCTGTTTTTAGTTACGCTTTATGGTTTTTAAGTTCAGAATAGGAATAAAACTTACAAAACTATGAATATACATTCATATATATATATATATATATATATTCATTCATATAATATATTCGTATAGTAATGATTTTTTACTAATCAATTGTATATTGTATAATTCCACTATTAAAATTATATGTATATATGAGTATATAATCGTATTTTAGTATAGATTTTATTTATTGACTATTGAAATAAATATATTTTTAATTAATTATAATATAAATAACAATATTATTATTATTTTACTTTTAATGTATATATATTAATTATAATTTACATACGATTGGAATATAATAGGTTTTATGATTAATATATATTTAATGTACACAATTTATAAAATTTAACCTTAACTTTCTACTTTTCATGTTGGTATTCAAGACAATTTATTTGTGAGTTGTGAGACTATTGCAATATATTAATGTAAACATGCGATCAATTTTTATTTTTGTTACAACAGCATTATAATATAAGTCAAGAGTTATATCTATTCATTTAATTTTGAACAAATTATTGGAGTGGTAACTGAATTTATTTTATAGACCCATTGAAATAAATAAATCAAAGTTTTAATCCTTTCTATACTTAAATTAAATACTTAATGTGTTAATTATAATTGTAAAGAATCCTAGTGTTTATTCAATGTTAAAAAAATAATTTATTTTATATATTTATTTTTATTTCAAAAACGTATTATTATTCATTTATATTATTTTCCAATATAATTAAATACAATTCTGTTTTATCTGAGCAGAAATTGTATCTATTTAATTATAAAATTTTAATATTTCAGATGACATTTGTATTATCAGTATAGTTTTGTACTTTGTAATACTTTTAAAAGTATAGGTTGATGTAGTAAAAATTATTTAAATTAATAAAATTTTGGCAAGTGATCACCAATTTGAATGGAGAAAATCAGTCTACTCGTATATCACTAAATATACTTAATTACCTTCTGTTTTTCTATGTTTTTATTACGTTAACTAATTTATTTTACTATTAGTATTAAGGTAGGGTGATTCAATATTTGTAACAACATTGCATTTATTTTATTATCAATGTTTAATTATTATAATATATAATATATTTATGGCATATTATATTATTTTTATTAACCTTTCAATCAATACCATCTAAATAAAAACAAATTCCATCCATATAAATTGCTCAAAGAGATATATATTAATATATATTGAAAATTATAATGCAATTACTTGAAGAAATTTTCCAATTTTTCTAGATACATATTATATATGAATATTTTTTTTTTTTTCAATTATAACAAAATAACAAAACCATTTTGTCAAAACTAGATTTAGCCATAAAATTCCAGTATTTTCTCAAATATTTTTTTTTTTGGTTTATCAAAATTGACCACTCAAAATCTAAAAATAAACAATATAAATATTCATGATACTTTTATATGATCGTTTTTATTTATCTTTAATAAAGATTTTTATCTTTAAATTAAACTACACTAGCAAATTCTAAACATATATCCAAAGTGATTTAAATTTAGAACAATCAATTTTGAGAGATAACAACAAGCTATTAACGAAAGTTTCCAAAAATCCCTAATGCATATAAGCATAATAGATATAAACTTTTGTTTTGTGAAAACTGACTTTACTTCAAACACACATTTCAATGTATACATATTAAATACTTAAATACAACATGTTGTAGTTATAATCAACTAACTATCTAATACTTACATAGTACATTTTAATACATATAATGATAATATAACTAAGAAATTAAACATTGTAATACATCACTATACAAGTGATTTGTAAATCATTATAACTTATGGTGTGTTTATTTTTTATATGCATAAAAAAAAAATAGTTATTACTACAAAATACTGTTTATCAAATGACTAATATATAATAATCGTATTTTAGTACTTTTGCAACAGATATTTTTATTACGAATTTTTGATGTACTTATTGTCCATTATACTCCATAGTCTACATATCAGTGTTAATAATATGAGATTAAAATACAATTTATAATATTATATTAAGCTAATATGAAAGTTATAATAAGTTAAGCACTTTCTACACTTTCCAAATTAAGACATAAGTACGATATTTATCTCAAAACTTAGAACTTGAACCATCGTATAACCTTACAGGTGCAGTGAACAACGCACTTACTTGCAACATAAACGCGAAAAATTTTGCCAAGATAAAAATTTGTTTTAATATCCTTTTATTTTTTACAGTATAAATATGCATATTATATAATACTATGATAAAATTTGCGATGTATTAATGACAACAAATAGTAACGATAGACCAATTGAATAGCAGACGCTACTATATAGGTATATAAGATATTATGTTAAATTTTAAAATGCATAAAAATATATGGTTCACCATGAAATATTATTATACTCACAAGGGTGCGATGAGTGTAGCTCGTAAATTCCGGTTCCGGGTCAAAAACTAAATGCAACGTACAGACAGCGATTAGGATATGCGTCGCGATTACGAACGATTACGGTGCGCTTTCCGCGAACATTTTCCGTGCCGCGGTGTGTAGGGACAACTGAAATGCCGCGCGGCACACGATACTCGGTCGGAGTACCATGGCGATACGTTTCGCGCCCCTCACGGCGTCGAGGGCGCAAGCGTAGTAATTGCCTCGTAAAACGCCGACCCTTCGTGGTTTTATCCTTTAGTCTTTGAAAACCAGGTAAACGCAAAAACTGAATAATTATGAAAATCTAATGATTTTTTTTGTTTACCAAAACATCTTGTACACAAATTTCACATTAAAAAAATAAAAAACAGTTTAAGGAATTCAATAAATAACACCCCACCAACTGTCATATTTGAAACAAATATTAAATGAATATCATTATATTATAGCAATAATCGTTCTCAAATTATAGCTATGTAATATCAATAATCATAACATAAGTTTATGGTCTTATACCCGTTGTTTTTTCAAATGAATTGTAAGTACGCAGTAATATAGTTATGAAATCGGTTTCTTACGTTATGTGAATGATGTTTGATCTGAAATCGTAAATATTTTTACAATAAAATTACATAAAACTTAGCATTATCTTTATAAAATAGTTGATGGAATCTTATTTTTAAACATAATACATTTTTTAAAACTAATGATGTAAATTTATTATTGAACTAGGTGATTTATTGAGAATTGAAATCGGAATAATTAATAATTAGTAAAATAACTTTTTATAATTATGGACGAAATATATTCCATTATCAGTTAACAGTTACTTTTATCATACAAGTAAAACTGACAACTGTGCTAGTAAGTGAGTGTCTAATGTCTATATATCTTGCATCACAAAATAATATAATATTTCAAAACCTTCACCTTTAGAAGTCTACACACAGTATTTGGTTTATCAACTATAACCGGTGGTCTTTGGGGTTATTTCCCTCGCAAAACAATTTATTTTTTAGTGGAATAAAACGGAATGTGGCGATATGGCGCCATCCAAAGTACTATATTTGCAGTATTCATTTTACAATCGATAGATATGAGACTAAATAAAACTTTTAGATTCTTTTAATGCTTCAAAGTAGTTTTAGAAATATATATATATATATCATTAAAAGTCCTATTTTTTTCGTTTTATCCATAATTTAAATAGTGAGATAAAGATAATGTTAACGTAGGTTACTAAATATTTTAATAAAATACGGTCATGTTTAAAGTTATGTACACGTATATAATTATAAATTTTAATATTAATATAATTAAAACAATCAAATCGCTGACCACTTAATTTTTTCGTTTTTATTACGAAACAACTCATTTTAAATATAATAAAACATCAAAATACTCTGAGCTTATAATATATTGTTTAGATAATATTAGATAATATTTGATAACATTTTTATACACATTTCAGTAATATAATTACTAATTTAGAGACTTTTCTTAATCGTCGTAATATATTATAATATATAATGTAATTTAATAATGTGAAATTGAAAGTCTGGAATATAACTTATAAATTGGGTTGATAATGTACACGTACCTTACCAAAAACATGATATTATGATACTGTACATGGCTTTTACGTGTATTTTGCGAAGTGTTGATTGTTAACACGAAGCTGTTTAAGAAATAAGTAGTACACTGTCTATTGTTAACGTAAATTATATTATTAAATCCGACGTTTCGTAGCAAACAATGTAATGTATGACACTTCAATTGAGTTGTAAATATTTACTTGAGACTGAAATTCACATCGTTTTACAAATTACATTTTCAAAAATAATGACATAACGATGAACGGGTAGTATCCCGTGAAATAAATGAATATGTTAATTATTTCATTATACTCCAATAACATGTAAGTACTGTATAAACGGGAACAAATTTTGGGAAGTGATGAAGACATTCAGGCAGCAAGTTTTAAGGTGTGATAAATGTATATTAAGGTATTTGTAAATTTGTTTAAAAATATTATTGTCTTTAATCTCAGTTATTTAACTTGACAATTTTTGTACAGTTGTAATATTATTTTATGATGTTTTACATTTCAAAAATTACTTACCTATGAAATTAACTGTATAAAGCTATCGGAAAACGATACTCTTGTTTACGATATACTTTTATAGATAATTCAAAAGATATAATAATTATTTATAGAGATGGGTTTTCAAACTTATTTTGGAGAAAAAATGAAGCGTGAGTAAGAATTCTAATAGGTAAATCTGCGTCCCGGGAGACAAGATTTCTAAATGTACCTACATAAAAAACTATTAAGGACCAATACTTTGTTTCAATTTAAAAAAATGGACATAGATAAAAAACCGTATAATTAAACCAAGTAAATAGATTTATATATTTTAAGAAAACAAATATTAAAACATTTTATAAGAAAATGTATGAAAATGTATGGAAAAAATATTTTTCAACTTATAAATTATAATATTTAATTCATTTTTAACTATTATTTTTTAATTATATTTATTATTTATTGCCATTTAATCCCATAAAACTCTAACGGTCAAAATCGTAGTATATAGTATATATACTTGTAACTAGTTATAACTTTTGATGCCTATAAAGTCATTATCAATATTATCAATAACCCCAACAAAGATTTTGAAGAAAAAACTTTAAAATCAACTTCGCAAGCACGTATGAAACATTTCAATTAAAACTTCAATACAAACTGAGTACTTGAGTAACTTATTTATACCTCCTAGTATATACTAGTATATTACTGATAATCCGTTTTACAGTCCACATCCAAATTGAACAATATAACTATTTTAAATATTAATTTAAAAACTTGTGTCAATGATTTATAATAATATCTCAATGGCCTATGTCGCCGTGGGTATTTTTTTATTTATAAAATATTATATATATACATGATAATTAAATACTAAATATATATTCCTCCCACACATTTGCATATTCTCTATATTCACTATCTTGCATACAGGTACATAAATTAAATATACAAATTATAGACTATAATAATAAAATATTTATTTTTAACTAACCACCACGAATTAAAAAAACAATTTTATAATATTATATGTATTATTGTATAAATATAGCTTATAAGTGTATGGTATACATAAATACATAAAATATATATATTATAATTTAAATGCCTGATAGTTTTCAAAATAATTATATTAACTTATTAAATTTATATTTTTAATTAAATATCAACTTGCATATCTTTAATCTATTTATAAATTATTTCATATATTCGCTAAGTAAGTTATACTTATTCATAACATGATTATCATACCAGTAGTTTATCATGTCAAGAAACCAATGACATAAATGCTAATAAGAACGTGACTCTAAGATATTTCTGAGTCTTTTAGGATTCAGTAATAATCACAAAATGTTTCCTTACTAACAACTTAGAAAGGTAAAAGTGAATAAACAGTATTAAAATAATTAATTTACATTTTTATCCAGATATAAATACCTTCATAAAACCTGTAGAAATTAAACTGTCAAGAAAAAAAAAAGAAATTTATAAAAAATTATTTATGTTATAAATAAAATTTCGCATCATCAATCATTCACGTAACTGTAATAAACAATAATGTAATAATAGTATAAAATATTATTTCATTATAAGATATTTAATATATATCTTTTATAGTTACTATTTTATGCATTTAAATTTAACGTAATTTATACTCATCCTTAGATTGAGAAATAAATATTATGAAAAAATAATAAAATTCTATTTTATATTAATTATAAGCAAAATAATAATCGAAAATACAATAATTATTCATTGCAAAGTATGTTTTATAATTAAAATACTTAAATACCAAAAAACAATGCGGGCTGTATCAATATTGAATGTAAATATTTATGTTATATATATCTTATAAGTTACATAGTTTGTATAACACAAAAGTTTCTTTGGAACTTTTTATGAAGGAATTGTAACCATTATACTTTACCTAACCTTAGATGGGAGCGAACTAATGACAGCTACTCTTCTCAAATAACTTGTTTAAACAAAGAAAAAAATCTTAACCATTTTTTTCCGTATTAATTAAAATAGTATATTTTAACAAACCATGTTCTTCACTTGGTTCATGGTTATACTTAAAATGTAACTATAAATATGTATGATTTAAAAACAAAAAATGCTTACTCTATAACATTATTAACCTGCACCACAAATTTTAATGGAATAATAAATTAATATGTTTTTATTATAAGTTCACAGTAGTAGAGTTTTGAATAATATTAAATTCTTACATATCAAATTTGCCGTCAAATATTCTAATGTGAGCTGGTAACTATTTTAAAAAATATTTTTTTTTAAATATCCCTAACATAATTTCCAGTTAGGTTTTTAAGAAATATAAAAATGTATTAAAGTAATAAGAGTTAAGTAAAATTAGGCAATAGAGAAATAAAAATAAATTATGAAGTTATTTTGGTCTATCTTTTTTTTAGGTATTTACTTTATATTTTTGTATATCGAAAAAGTATTGGTATAATTTTGTATATCATGCTATCTTTTTGATTTAATTGTTTTAAATAAATATATTATAATTTATAACTATAAATATTTTATTTTATTAAACAACCATGAAAATGTAATTTTAATTTTAAATCCATAAATAAAAATTATTATTATTATTATCATTCAGACACAAATGTAAATTTACAATGAAAGTGTTGAATTTAAAAATGAAATACACCAACAACCATTAGACAACCAAAATTGTGTTACAACTTTACATACATGCTTTTTCCTTAAAATATTGCTTTCGTTCAAAACAATTTGAACCGTTTAATGGCAATAAGAAAAAAAATAGTTATCAATGTGAAGGTATTGATATCATAATGATATAGCCGTTAAAGAGTTGCAATCATGGGAAAACTATTTTCTTTTTATTATAATACTACACCAAACTCAAATTCTAAGTATATAACTATTAATAAGATACTTGACTTTTGTAACTGAAATAACTTTTTTAAATTTTTACACAGAAGTATTTCAAAGTTCAGGTTTTTATTGTTTAAATTCTTTAACAGAAAAATAGTTTCCAGCATTTAAAAAATGACGATAACATATAAAATAGAAAGTAATAAAAAATTGCAATATATTTGACTTTCTTAGGGGTAGCTAGTACACACTAAATAAACCCAGACATCAAACTCTTGATCATTCTTAATACGTTTCTTAGAAACTTAGTATGTATGTTTTTCGACTTAAGCTTATATTTACCTTCGCACGTCTCGAATCACTAGCACTGAACACATCGTATTTCTAGTATTATAACCTAGTACAGTGCACGTAGCCTGAGAGTGAGAACGAAAAAATAAGTGCACTTCCCTTCTACGTCCTACGTATTTCATACATAACATATATATAAATAACTGTAATACTTTATTAGAATTTCGAATTCTATTCAATTAACATTGAGATGGACCAATAATATAGTATACTATAATGTTGTTCATCAATCTCGATTGTCATGTGCGTTGTATATATATTATTATTATCTATATATCTTTATCCTAACCCCCCTTATATTTATAAAAGAACAGGCCTTTTTTATGTATCGCATTTCTAACGACATCACTATTGAATTTTTTTACGATTTTTTTTTGTGAAGTTTTCCATATTCCCCTTCTATAGTGTCTCCACGATGCTTTTCTCCATTTTAATGTAAGAAAAGGAAGGCAGTACATACACATTGTATTTCCATGTTCTGGTATATTTGTGAAACATTCGAATAATTTCCCTTTCACTGAGTTGTTTAAAATACCTCTGTGGATTTCATAGTCTCGCATATTTTTCCATTTTTAGCCACGAAAAGGGAGATATAGAAAAACACACATTGTATTTCGTTTTCAAATTGTCTGATTAATTTTTTGATTAATTTCACTTATTATACAGTTGTTCTAAATACCCTCTTCCCTCACAAATAAAATCATTTTAGAGCTCTATTTTGCATGGTTTTCTAGTGTAAGAAAGTACCTTGTTGATGCATTACATGATTTTTCATTTTTTCTATAAATAAAACCAAATTGCACAATTAGTTTTAATTACGAATAACGAATTACCGAGCAAATTATTTGTTTTCAATCACTTCAAGAGAACACGATTTAAAAATAAAACATGAAGAGCGTTAAGGGTAACTGCATTATATTCCTAAATTTAAGTTGAATTATTATATGATAACAATCAAAGTCCATTCATAATATTTTAATATAATGTAACATAACTTCAAAAATAGGGGTTTTTTCATACAAAAACTTATAATATTAATAAATTATACTTCCTAAAATTTAAAGTTAATTGTTCGTAAATTTTTACAATAATTATTATAACATAATATGATGGAAATTAACATTGTGTTGTGAAAAAAAAAATATTTTATTATTCGTAAGATGAGAGAAGTAAAATATATTTTCTATAAATATATAAATAATATAAGCCAATTGTCATATGTATATTATTATTTTTAATCAACTATAATATTTTCATACTGATCAATTAAAAAAATATTTTGGCGTAGTAAAAAAATGGTTTAAAACTATTCAGATTAATAAATGGTTAATATGAATATAACTATGTAATAATAACTTTTCATTTGACTACAATAAAATAAAAAATACATTTATTAAATGACGTATAATTTACTTTTTGCATATTCTATAATCTTTACTTTATTTACATTTTTATTTTAATATGCCTAAAGTAAGGTAAGAATTGAAATTAAACCATTATTCAATAAGCATGCATATAACGTTGTAACCTTTAAAATTTAATAACCTGATTTATTTGTTAGTAAATAAACTTAGCTTGAAAACTTTTTCCAATACACTGACTCATTGTCATTATGTACTTTAAAAGTTGAATTTAAAATACACCATGTGGCTTACTAAATATATTAAAATTTTCTACGGGTGAGGAACTTAAAATGTATTTTAAACTTAGATATTTTGATAATTGAAACAGTTTTCTTCAGTAAAATCAATAACAAATGAAAAAAATAGCTCCTTCAATTTTCAAAAGGAATTAAAACTATAAATTTCAACTATCATAATGTATATACAAGTTTTAGGAACATCTGCAGTATAAAATTGTCGGTGTATTTTATTTTTATATCAATTTAACTAAAATTAGGAACTTGGGAGAACTGAAGTAGCCCATATTTTAAAATAGGTACCAACTTCAAAAAAATGTTACTACTATTATTGTGATTTAATACTGCAATGTATTATATACCTTACCTTAGAAAGAAAAGTGAACCGATAACAATACATCATATTTAGCATTTATTGATACTGAATGAAATAATTAATATTTTATAAAAAGAGGAGAAAGTGTTTTATTAATTCAATAACAGTTTTCACAAAATAAGAATTAAAAATAGTATATTAAACTAATAGTCAGTTTATTTCATTTAGGTCTCATATGCATTTGTATACTCGTATCTACTTATTATATTCAGTTTAATACTAGGTACTAAATAATTCTTATTTCATATCTGTAATTTTATAAGATAATGTGCTTTTTATTTTTTACGCAAACCTTGTAGTTTGTTCAATATAAAACTTAATTTGAACAAATAGGAATATAAATTTTATGAAGATATTGAATATGTACTTTTTTTTAAGAAAAAATTATTCAAAATTTAAAATTTAAAAATTTTACTAGTTCTTGAATTATTTTGATTTGAATGAAAATTTATCCAAATTATTAGCTTTTGCTATATCTTTCTGATAGGCATTTTGGTGTTCTGATACGGTTATTTCGTAACAATAACTGAATTGATTAGTATAGTTTTTTGTTTTATTCACTCTGCAACTTATTTTATTTTTTTTCAATTCAGTTTTACACCATTTTTTAAAACAACATCACAACAATGGTTTAATAAATGTATACAAAGTATTATCATTGCTATTAAATTTAATTTAACTAACTATAGATAAAAAAATGTATATTCAATGATAAGTCATTTAAGTATTATACATTTTTCGTTTATTGGTATTTATATTTTAAACTGATTTTAAAACCCAATAATAATTATTAATATATATATTTATTATTTACTAGCATACTAGCTATGAATTAAAATGTAGGAACTAGGAAACATAATAACAATATATTAATTTATGAATGAATACTTTATTATAAAAATAATAAATACAGTGAAAATTAAATTAAATATAAATTAACTTTAACATAATTTGTTAATCTCATAGATCTATTGCCAACGGATGTAAGAGCATAAATTGTTTTTGAAATGACTAATTATTTATACAAATTATTTGTTAATCTAGTTTTATATTTAAGAACATTTAAAGCAGCTTAAAAACTCTAAATAGTTTATTTAGCCATTGGCCATAATGTTAATGTATAAGAAACTCAAATCATTAATATTTCTCCTAACAGTTACATTATGCATATTTAATGTATCCAAGAATCTAACAGTGACCCGCCCTGTAAATGTGGTTGATGTAGAATACCACATTTATAGGATATATAGCGAAGGAAACGATTGTAGATAGCTTCAAGGCTTTATACATGATTATTGATAAAAGGTGGCCAGAATATTTAGTTGCAGTATTCGAGTGTAAAACCTACTAATAAAAAAATACGATGACTTTTTAGACTTTAGAGCTTGTAAAATCTCTATAGGTGCTATTAATACATAAACTAGTAGCCTATCCTAAAATAGATTATGTTTTTTTAGAAATGTTTAAATAATATTTATTGAAACAAAATGCAGTGTCAAACATAACATCTAAGTCATTATTTTCAAAAACACTCTAAAGTATAACAATATCTAAATTATATTCATATACATATATTGAAGTATGAAATCTAAAAATGTTCATAGCATTGCTTGATATTTAATAATCAATTTTTAGTTTATATCATATTGTTAAATAATTCAAATTATTTTAAAATAAGTCTGATTTTGAAATTGATCTTACTATCTAATTAAAATAATTATAAAAAAACAGTTTATGAGAGTTTAAATATTTAAATTATTAATGAATTAAATAAATAAAACAAAGTAGCTAAATAAGAGCTTACTTTTGAATTTTAAAGAGTCAGATAAGAGATCAACCGTAAAAAAGAAGGATCGCGAATTTAAATAGTATAACGTTTATTTGACAGATTGTGTTTTTTTGGAAGATTTTTTTTGTATTAAGAGTTAAATATAACTCATAAGAAACAATATTATTGAAATAAATTACTTTAATGCAATTAACATAAAATTAATTTAGAAAAAAAACTTCATAAATTAAACCTAAGTTGTAACTACTATAAAATGTATAATAATTCTAATCATATTATATTATTAAGTCATTAAAAATAATAGTAGTTTAAAGAATTTTTTTTTTTTATTTTCAACTATAATACCCAAATCAAAACATATGCACTTTTAATGAAGATTTCAAAACATAAATCCGTAGATAAAAGCATAATATTTATTAAAAATAAAAATCTACAGGAAAACAAGAACGCTGTACATAATACATACACGAGCAAAAATTCAATGGTATACCTATTATACATTATTAGCAGTATTACATAATATATTAAAATGTGTAGAGATATATAAATTACCTAAAGAGATAATAATCCCTAATAATATAATATTTCAATAAAGCTTAGCATATTAGTATTATAATGATTATTCAGAAAATACGATTAATTTAATTTTTTTTCGTCTTTAATCACACATTAACTTAACAATATGTATCACACAAAATATAGCTCAGCGTGCCATGAAAATGCACATTTAAAAATATTCGATCGACCTCGGATCGTGGCTTTTGGCATGCTGAGTTACAATATTTATCGATTTAGTTCGCGCGGTGTGATTTGATCGTTTCGAGACTTTCAGTCTCATACTAGCTTACACCATTCTATAGCACTCTATCGGCGAGTGGTCTGTAGCCAGTACACCGCATACAATTAATAATTTAATTTTGTACACGAATTTTCAATTATCGTATGTTTATGTATGATATCATTATATCAATGCAAAATGCCAGTATAATAATACTATGCGTTCGTGACGTCACGACGGAAACAACTGCAGCCCTTACTTTATGCAGTATCAAGTATCAACTAACACAATACCTACACACAAACGTCATAAGCTCACAAACGTAATCTTGATTTCGGTCAACTGCAATGTAATAGTGGTCTGCCAAAAACCACGATCTGGTGTGAATATTAAAATAAATTATATAGCTGGTGTAATTGAATAGTATAGAATTCGATTTTAAAAATTTACCTAATATATTGAATATATAATTTTTTTTTTTTTTTTTAAATTAAAAAAAATAAATATAACTAACAATTTAAATAGAACTTAGAACAAATACTTTCAATAAATTACCATGAGATACGTGAAAAAATACAAAATATCGTCTAACGATTTTGAAAAAAAAAAATCACAGTTTTAACCAAGTTCCGTTTAGAATAACTTGTCGTCGTAATTTGCTGAACTAAGCAAAGTGAAACGAAAGCATTAAACTCGGTTATTATACTCTGGCAGTTAACCACTTGAAATAATTTAGAATAAGTTTTAATATAGCCAATATAGGTATATACCATATTATCCAGAAATAAAATGAAAGGCCATAAGTAATCATGATTCATATCAATATTTATGTGATTTTACAATTTTCTCAATACTATGTTGGTTGTTTAGAAATAAATCTTGTTTAGAAAACATAGGATAATTTTTAAGTTGTATATAACCCTAAATACGCATTTTAAATCAACTGCTAGCTGCTAAAAACATTAACAACATCAACCCATTAACCAATTAACATATATGCTCTTTAGGGATCAGTACTTTTTCCCGAAATTCAGTTGCCTTACATATTAATTGCCCGACACCATTTTCCTGACAATACATTTGCCCGACATTACATTTGCCCGACACTACATTTGCCCGACATTATATTTGTCCGATACTACACTTATAAATAAACAAATAAACAATATGCAATATTAAGTACAGTGTGTACACTAAACATCCAATCGGATGATGTCAATAAGCTTAAAATAATTAAAATAATCAAATTTAACACCATAAAAAAAAAATTGAAAGAAGTGTTTTAAAATATAAGTATCAATACAAATGACAAATATTTTATGTGGAGAAAATAGAATGCAACACTGAAATTCTCTTATATAATATGAATAAATTAATGTATTATACGATAACTTAAATACATAATACAATTATGCGTATAATAATTATTATAACGTATGTGAAGTGTATATATAAAAAAAATATTAGGTATTGAACTAATATTTTTAACACAATAATTAATGTTAAAAGCTTTAAGTTTTGAAAATATTTTTTACCTGTCATTATGCAAAATCTTATTTAACAAAATTCAATATCAGCTATATAAATGTTAGCCAAGTTTACGATTTAGAAATAATATATTGACCTCTTTACCACGTAATTAAAAATAATTTATAACTTAATCAAATTATAAATGTTTTAAATTAAAAATGAATACAAAAATAAATCAAAACAAAAATTAAAACTTTCTTATTGAAAAAATTTAGATATTCATAGAAAACTAAACAAAGTGGTAATTTCTTAAAATGAAACATTAATTTTATAAAAATGTTTAACTACCTACTTAATAATATTTCTAGAAATGTATTATTGTAAGAATTTATTGTATATTAAATTTATAAATTGCTTCAATATTTTATTAATTGAAAGCTTGTTGTAGTGAACATGAATTGTTGCTGATAAAATAGGGAGAAGTTTGATGAATATTCTATTCCCACTTGAATAGTTAATACTTGATTTGCAATTGTTTACTAGTTTTTAGAATAATTACTTTATCAATATAGAAATAAGTGAATGCTAATTTAAATGAGTATAGATCACCAAGTAAAAATTCATTATCTATAGCTTTCAAAAGCTAATAAATGGTTTTCCATTAGTTTTAAAAACAATTTTCTAATTGTTCGTATCAATCATATAGTTACATTATTTATAGTGTAAACATACTAAATATGCATACTGAGTAATGACACTAACCATTTGTTAGTATCTCTGAGACTATTTCTTCCTTGAATAATGGAATTTAAACATAATTACATTCATGTACATTAATCATAATTTACTTTCTTATACTTTCTTAATATATAAAAGAGGTGGTACGCCTGTTATTATGTATTAAAAATAAAATAATGTTTTTTTTTCTATTTGGCCTTTATTTTGAAATTTGAACAATAAATCATGAATAATTTACTTACAGTATGTAGTTTAAAGACATTGGCGAAAAAAAACAATACATTAATTCCATAATATTACTTATGATATTTTTTAAGACTTATGTAATTGATCCACATGTATAAAAAAAACAAACTATTAGTACAATGTGATTAAGAATATTAATTAAGTAAAAAAATTTATAAATGTTGTATTATACGATGTGTAATAATAGTGCGTTGACTTTACAACATGCGTTTAGTTTTAATATTTAATATTATATCAATTTAGTAAATAGCACAAAATATTGAGTGCTATTATCAATTGATACACCGCCAAGTAATCTGTCAACGATGATTTTTTTGCTTATATATTATGACTATTGATTACTTCCGTGCAAAATATGATACAATGGCATTTGGTGACACAAATTGGTGTAGACAAATTCAAAGTGCTTGCTGCTTTTTGTAAGATGAACACCTGTTTTATCGTTCCAAGAATATCATCTAAGATATAATATTTTTTTCTATATAATTATCATATAATGTTTACTCACAATTTGAGAGATTTGATATTTAAAATTTTAACATAATTTCTAAATATTTTTAATAATTATTTAACAAATCAAATATTGGTGTAATTAAAAACATTTTTAAAATAACTTGTTATATTTGGTTATAAATTAATTGTAAAATTATAAAGAAAACAATTTTGGGGCGAATATAATTTTTACAGGTTGTGTGTATTATGAATCATAATACAGGCATAAACAAGGTCATATTCGAGAGGAAGTTTTGAGGTTCTTGGGGTCCATGGGGTATAAAAATTTTATAAATAAACAAACTTTTAAAGGGCGATGCATTAAAGTATTATACTATATTGTATACAAAATTTAATAGAATATAATTATATGATTACATGCTGTATTATTGTGGTGTAGTTTTAAAAACAGCCATTTCTCAAAAACTTTACAATTAACAATAACAAAAATAAAAAAACGTAGGATTTTATAAAGTTTTTAATAAGTGAACGCATAGCACCATAGCATATGCCTAGTCATAGTATAATTTTTTTACTCGCAAATTTAAGTGCACATTGATGGAATTTCATTGCATGAACAAAATAATTTATATGCCATTAATAAAATCGAACTCTGTGACTATTGATACCATTTAAAATATTCGTAATTTAATTACTCCTCCCATTCTACATATTTTTTTAATGATAAATAGGTACGTAACAAAAACTAAAAAGCAAAAATGTGACCTAAGAGTTTTTGAAGTATTATACTGTCTTTTTTAATTGTTTATTACCATGCCATTTCTAGTTGATTATTTGACATATAAAATACCTATATTTTGACAGAACAAATATTATTTGATGTAATTTTAAATAATAATATTTTGTTAAGTTATAATTTTTTTTTTAAATCGTAACGAATATTCTCTAACTATAAATATTTTTTCAAGAAGTAAGCATTAATGACCTTCTATAAATTTTGACTTGAGTTATCATAATAAATTTGAGACACCAAATGTTTAATATGTTCATGTTTTTTTTTTTTTTTATAAGTAATTCATCTTTATTCTAGTGAGCTTTACATTTCACTATTCAATGGAGAATTGAATATAACCCATAACATATTTAACTATATAAAAATACATATTTTTGGATAAAGAATATTTTCAACAAATCAATATATTTTAAGAAAATATCATTCCTTTTTGTCTAAAATTATTTCTAAAAAATCATTTAAAATAAAAAAGAAATTGATAGATTTTTAGTAAAACTGAAAACGTGAATATTATAATACAAAAGACTTACTATTTATCTTAGGCGCATTTTATGTTGTTACCTGTAATAGGAAACAAGCAATACTTAAACACTCCATTACATATTGACCTTAATAAAACTTTATTTTATACAAAAAATCTGCACCCGCAAGGCCACAACTACAATACAAGTACGTGTTGAGTGAAATTAGTGTATATGAGTAGCTTGTGGAAATAAGTTACAAATTAGTCACAATTCATTTCTTTTTAAATTTCTATAAGACTATAACATATCACAATATTGAAAAATTTATTATACTATTAAAAAAATCATATTCTTAACACTAAAAACATAAGAGTCCAAGTTATCAATTTAATATGTTATTCTGCTAGTAACAATTTTAATAAATAGTTTTTATGTAGCTTAAATTTTTGTAAAATTCTTAATGAAATAGTGTGATTTGATTTTACATAATTTTACATATCTCAACCAAAAACTAGCATAACTTTGCATTTATGTCTGTTATATCTTTTGATCGGAGATAATAATGTATACATACTTTACATAATATTTGTATATACACTAAATGTTGACATGAGAAAGTGGATTTAAACTAACTTGCTTCATGCAAACTGTTTGGTTATGTAAGAAAATAAGTTATAATATTTCGGTGCTTAAAAGTACACCATCAATTTATTTAAGTTCTTATACAGCAAATGATTGTATAAATTATATTTTAAAAAATACAAAGGTTTTTTTTTTTAATTTTAGTTTTATTTTTACAACAATATGAAAGACACGTACTAAAAAATAAAAATAAAAACAATTTTTTTATTTATTTAATATTTTTTTTATGTATAAATGTTTTAAAATATAAACAAATACCTTAGTCAAGGTTATATTTATTACTTCTGAACACGTTAGTTGAACAGATCTACCAGAGAACTTACACAAATTTAAATTAACTACATTTAAACTTTCTTTAGTAGTCCTTCAAATAGTCTGAATGAACAAATGAAAATCGACTACTCTTTGGGGTGGTCTTTGTGATTTAGGAGTTGTATACCAAATATAATAAGTGCTTTCGTAGACTTCGAGTTGATTGTCAAACTTACCGCAATGTCAGAGAACTATACAACAAAATTTTAAAATAAGGGAAACAGTCAGACTAAAAGACTATCCGTATTTAACATTTACTAAGATATATGAAGCATATAACACTGATTTTAAACCCCATAAATCTTGGTAGACTATTTAAAATATCACAAGTAGCATTGCATTTCAAATAAATATTAACAAAATTATGACAACTTTCATTTATTTTGATAAAAAAAAATAATAGTATATTTTGTTATTTGGGTTTATATATTTTGTATTATTATATATATTTTTTTTCTTTTTAGTGTTTGTGTTTTTGCTTGATTATCATGATTAATTTAGTTTTCAAATTGTTACCGATAGTCTCTATAGGATCAATAGTTTTTATTGTATGTTTTGATTCAATTTAACTGTATCGTTGATCAGCGTTGTCCTTCAATGATAATTTTTAATTTTATTAACAATTTAAATACAATACATTGAATTTTAAATTGTTTTAAAAACAATAACAGAGGTAAGTTTTCATGGTAGGAAAATAATCAAAACAAAAATCAATCATTTCTACTATAAAACAATTTAAAAAAAGGATCTGATAATAACAGAAAAACTGTATTTGCATACATTTAATTATAAAAAAATGGGCAAGTAGATACCACCTGTCAAATGTGTCACTATAATAGATGTGTCAAAAAATGAAATACCTCTTATATTATTAAACACAAAATATAAGCATAACTTATGTGGAATATTGCATTACATTTTTAAACATTTTGACCGAACAGTTAATAACATTAAGAAAACTTAACTTAAGCTCACTTTTCTGTATAGTGAGTTTACTGATATAAAGTATACCTATAGTCTTTTATAGCATTAAGTACTAAGTACCTAGCCAGTAGTGACTGAGTTTATATTACAAATTCTGTAATAATGTGAATTAAACATGTATTAAAATTGAAAAAAAAAAACTTAATGAAATAAATGAAAACTATGCATTCACCTATATTTCTAAAATAATTTATATTACATTTATTTTATGATTATAATTTACTAACTATTCCTGTATAGCGTTGCTTTTGATAAATTGAATTGTTCATGGAAAGCCTCTCCTTAAACTTCGTTAATTAATGTAAGCTACTAAATTGCATACACACAGTTACTTGGTTTGTTTTCACCAAGTTCAAAATACAGGTTTTGGATACTTAATCTATCCAGTTCATAATAATTATTTTTTTATTCATTTTTATTTTTATTTTGTGTAACCATTTAATAAATAAAATAAAAAAATGGTTTTTATAAATAAACTATATTAACTATTTATTAATTAAAAAATAAATAATAAAAAGTAGACTATAACACTACAGATCTTGCTGAATCTAGTGACAAAAATGTAAGTTTCATCAATTTTGATTTTCTTTTATTTCTTTTAATTTTTTTTATATATATAGTAATTCTAAATTACTAATCCTAAATTATTTAATACTTAATTCTGCATACAAGGTTGATCGTGAAATTAAACAATGTCAGTAAATTTGCTCTGTCCGAAACTCCGTTAAATGTATTTTGCACATACCAATTAATTTACTAATGTATTTTTCTGATTTTCAATTTATATTAAACTAATCAAACCAACTGAGACTATAAGCTATAAGCAATATAATGATGAACATAGTAAGTCAATATCGACGTGCCATAGGATGGTGAGAATATACCTATATTACAGTTAAAGTGTTTAATTCAGTTATTTTATAAATTAACTAAGTAGTTCATGAATGATCTCCGAATGTTAGTTAAAGTATGAAATCATACATGAAAATTATACTATAAATAAAAAATATTAATATTATATTATATACCTAACATTTGAATATTTGATGTATACATGATATTTTGTACAATTTGACACATTAACGAAGTGATGCCAGGGAATGCATAAAATAATACTAGTTAAATTTATGAATTGTAACATTATCTACACGTTTTAGTTATTTTATAACCTGATTTAACTGTAAAATATATATATATATATTGCTGATAATTTTAAATAATAAAAATAAATATTTTGAACATTTCATTTAATATTTATAAAAAATATTAACACAAGTTATGATAAAAAGTATTGGTTGCCTATCTAGTATCTATTTTATTTTATTTTTGCGTATTGTAGAATTTTTGATTTTTATATTAAAATAAAAATTACCATAAGGAAGAATGTAATATTGTGTTTTAAAAATTTCATAGAGAAGAAAAACTATATTATCTATTATATAGAAACATAATTTCCCCTTCAAACCCTTCACTCCTGAATACCGATTTCCAAACTCTAAGCTAGGTATTGGCTCTAATTATATCCACATTTATTTACGCTCAACCTACCTGTTGATCAATGGCGTAGATACAGAAATGTTGACCACTAAATACGATTTGTTGAATACTTGTTTTTTTATGGTTCACATTTTAGAACTTTAGTAAGTTTAGAAGCACAATATAAGTACCACATAACCATGGAGTTAAGTATTGTAATATTTGTACAGTGTAAGTACTCTCCATACGAATAATATAAAATATATTGCATGTCTTATTAACAGAGTGTATTAACAATTAACATGTATCAACAATATACACATACATGGATAACGTATGTATAAACCTATACTTATTATACCATAATTAAAAAGTGTGATCAAGTGAATAATGCTCTGCTGTACAGTAAGTCACTATTATTTATGTATTAAATTTGAATCTAATGATAGGTATCATTATGTACGAAAATGATTCTGAACGGAGATGATTTGTCAGACTGGGATATATTTTCTAGTGGATGGTGAAATTAAAAGTGGTTTTTGTTTTAATGACCTGAATTACCCAAAATTAAATTATGTAAGTATAGAAAATGCCAATTTAAACTGGTGTATGTTTCAAGTTTCTATGACTAGTAATTTACAAAAATCTAAAATTATTTGATAGTAAATCGTTATTTTATGAATTTTCAACTACAAAATTATATGAAAATATTCATGATTTTGACGAATTTTGTCAATCATCATTGTAAAAGCAATACATTCATCACTTCGTTCAGAATCTAAAACAGGTACATACTTGAAAAATAGGAACGGAAAATTGTATGTTAAATATTAAAAACAATGATATAATATTACTCAATACAAATGATTGTTTGTTTATTGTTTTGGTAAAAATATAGGATTATTTTTATTTTTTTGATTGGCACGGTTATCCAGATCATGTTTTTGGTTTTCCCCCTGATATCCGTGTGGACGACCAGGGCCATCCTTCGGGTGGTTGGGGTTACACTGATCCGCGTATTTATCTTGAGCAGTTTTTTTGGACTCCATAATGCAAAGCTGAAATACAAAATAAATTTTATAAATTAATTACCTACGTAAAATCGGTATCGTCACTAAAATATCTGAAATTTAATTTAAATTATTCAAAAATATGGTGGACTTAATATTTGAAATTTATAATTTCTTATTATTATTATTTTTTTTTTTTGTTACATAATTTCTAATATTATAAAAGAAATACTTATACTATCGAAGCTTAAATGAAAAAAAAACTAGTAATATAAGTAGAAATACAAATTTTAAACCAATTATTATCATTTTGATAAACTCTAGGAAATGTACACTTAAAAATACGAGGGAATTATGTAGACAAACAATACCGAATACGCCAAAAATTTAGTAGCATCTGATAATATTGGTATCCAACAACTAAAATACAATATCCATATTTCCATAAACAAAACAAAATCTATATAAATCGTTCATCAATCCAAAACACATTAAAAAAATAAAATATAAAACTTAATAAAGTATTAGAAAACTATTAAGAACTATTTTTAAGAAAACAGAAATAGTAATAATAAATCAATTAAAAATTACCAGTTATTTAATTCACCTTATACTATAATACAAGCTTATGCTGTTAAAGAAATTAAAATAAAAAAAATGAAAATTCAAAACATTTTAAATCATACTAATATAATAATAATTAATATTATATAAATTGTCCATTAACAATGAAAACTGAATTAAAATCTATTTAATATCTACCAATCTATTAATATTAAAATAACTATAAACTGTAAAATGAGAATTAAACTGTTACCAAACTAATATTAAAAATATATTAAAATAACTTACTTACGAAAATGACTTTACGTGACTCGTAACGTGAGACTGAAAACAGAAAACTACAATTTCAACAAGAGTGGATACGACAACGATGATCGATCGGACTGAGACACATTGACGATCACCAAGTCTCTACACTCCTATTTATACCAAAATAGTATAATACTCCCTCTCAAGGTTGGACAAAAATGATTATTATTATTGCTATATTATATCATATGCATTAGATTTTTATACACTTGTAATCGCTTTATATATATTTTTATATGTACAAAAAAAATATTCTTATAATGAACTATCATTGTGGTTTGTTACATTCAACATTACCTTACAGTAAGCTGAGCTATGTTTAAAATTACCACACATTATTTAATATATTTTCATAATTAAGTTTTTAAGAACCAAATAATACCTTAAACATACTGTTTAAATGATTCGTTATAATAAGCTATTATGAGGAATTTATTAATAAAATCATTCTTAGGAAAAATAAAACTTAATACATCAAATATTTCAAAAACGATATAAAAATAATCTTGATGATAGTAGACAAAATTAATAAAAAATTTTATTCAAAAAAGCCAAACAACAAATTATAGTTATTATAATTATTATTGTCAATTTTAGGTAAGTAATTATAAAATATATGCCCAAACACATCAAACGTAGTTATTGTTATTCTTAGTGAAATTGACAATTTACAATAAAATAATAAACATAAAACATACAAGTATACAAATCATTTCGATAGAATATTCAAAATAAATTTAATTGCTAAAAATAAAAATACTTGGATAATAACAAACACAAGTCATAAAAAAATAAGAAGGTTCACATAAAACTATAAAAGTATGACACGCAAAACAAAAATAAATTTGTCTTAAACACGAAACCCGTTGCATTTTTTTAGATTAAAAACAATATAATATTAAATCATAGGAATACGTGATAATACAGCATTATTTAATAACTATGCCGTTAAAAGAAAACATATCCATCTATGTGGATTAATCCACCTTGGTATCTATAGATTATACACAACAATACTTATATGTTTTTTGACTTTTATTATTTTAATTTAGTTTTATTTCGTGTCAAGTGAAATATATCAATATTTGTAAAGAATTGTTTTGGAAACGAATCGTATAGTATAAGTCTAGAATATAATAATAATATCAATACATAATATAATAAAAATTATAATATATCATAATCCGAAGTCACATTTTTTTTTTTTCATAGATTTTTTAACAAGTATTTTTTTTTTAATTTTAAAATTTTAAAATCTGTATTAGGTACATTAAAACAGTTCATGTATTCATGAATCATTATCCTTATAAATTTAGTTAAATACATTGTTACCTAAGTGTGGACACTTATCCATCCGAAAATTAAAAAAAATAAATGCATACCTACATCAATTTAAATTGTATTCTTATGTTCATCTAAAATAAACACTATTTACTCAAATATTAATTACAAATTACTAATTAACCATTTCGATAACATTTATTAAATACCTAAAGAAAAAATAAATAAATTTGTTACATCTACGAGCGCGTAGAATTGGAAAACAATGTTCTGTTTTGTTGTGTGTGTTCACGCACAGTATTTGTGTGTACCATATTATCATCGTGTAATATTATTTTTATCGATTTACAAGTGCCAATGCATTGGCTACAAAGTTAATTATAATTTAAGTAAAAGTTTATGATGGGTTTTCACTTTTTAAGAGCGACGGCTGATGTACAAACTATATCTACGATAATATATTAAATAAAGTGATTATCTATAATGATATAATGTGTGTACACTACACATAATATTTTAAATTATTTATAAACCACTTTGATATGAACATTTCGAATATTTTAGGAAAAATATTTGTTGGTAATTCTTTTTTTATCATTACGTACATCTTATATTATAAAATAACTATTATAAAATGGTTCAGAAATTCAAAAATATTTTAAAGCAATCACAACAATACTATACATTATGTATATATATATATCAACCGGAGAATCGAGACGTGTATGGTTTTTCCAGCAAGACAAGTACAGAATGACGCGACGTCCGATTATGTGTTTGTGTTTGAATGATATTTATTTATAAATTTTATATTTTATTTACCGTATAACAATAGTCAATGTACGTGATAAACCGTCGTCGAAAAACTTTGTCAGTTATTTTCGATTTTTTAAATAAAAATGTTATTTAGTATATTGTCGATGGACACGCTTCTATAATTCAATATCATATTTTTATTATTAGATGAAACGTACATGTATACATAATTATATATATATATCGATTTAAACGAATATTAAAATATTGTGTAGAATCGTTATAATTTTATAAATATCTAAAAATATACTTTTGATCAATTTATATAATACATTTCATTAATATTGTTATGTAGAACATACATATACAAATTAGGCAATGTATTGTAAACGTGGTCTTATCGTAATTTAAATTATAATCTCTCTGTCACAGAAAACCTCTTCCAGTTCATATAAAACTATAAGCAATACATTTATTGATTTATACCAAACTCCTACTTAAGCTAGATTATATAGACTAGACTAGGTTATTTTCGACAAGCCTCTAACGTTAGCTTACTACATTCACTCAATAAAAATAAAATTAAACTAACGACTCTATTCTCTCAAACCCATTCTTGGTAAATTTTCAAAACTATCCCTCAAAACTAAAATTAATATTTATAATTTTCTTCTTAAGCCCATCTGTTGTACGGTATATAATTGGGGCTAATAATCCAAAACATAAAATTTATAAAAAATATTATATAATATTATTATTATTATATTTTTTATATTTTCCAATTAAAAATTCTCACACTCGTAACCAATTCTTCTTCTTATATCTCAAACCACACCCTTCATGCAGATCAAAATCACACCAACCCTCACGTTAAAATTATACTATCTCTCTCCATCCTCGGAACCCTCCCAGAAAACTCAAGTGACAATGGCCCTGAGACCTTATAAATTAAGCACACAAATACCTAAATAATTTGTAAATTCATGTCGAAATGCCTTCACAGGTTGGTTCTTCTCTCAAGTCATCAAGCCACATAATATAATTAGAAAACATCCATTATGCTTACTGTACTTTTTTATGTTTACATTGTCTAAGTTCTGAATTAAAAAAAAAAAAAAATTATAATCATTTATCATGCACAAAAACTAACAAGCGTGTTCATTTTTTGAACAAGTAACATTAAATATAAGAGTTACAACTTCGATGAAAGAAATAAGTTAGCACTTAGCACACTGCAGCCTTTTTATTTTTATTTTCTGGAATATTTTAATCGTATTTAATTCCTAATAGTGATAATTTTACAATGAAAAGCGATTGAAATAAACTATGTATTATAACTTATCAGTTGTATCCCTGTATCCCTTTTGATGGACTCGGAATTATAATATAGGTACAACCTTTATTACAATTAGTATTGTATTAATAATGTTTTTGTCAACCTGAGTTGAAAATGTAATTCTACAAGCAAGTTAAGTGTTGAAAAATAACCTTTTATTGTCTAGTGGACATTAAAGGCTTTTTAGTCAGGCAGTCAGCGGTCGTAAAAGTTATTTTCTAAACAATGAAACAACAAAATCAGATTGATAAACGTGAACGTATTTATGTATCGATACGCTTTGTCTAGTGACAATATATATTAAACATTAGCTGCAGGTTGGTGGATTACTACCATGTTGTTCAGAGGCAGCAGAGATGAGTAAAAAATGGCATTTGTGGCTCTTGTTGGGGAAATCATGACTATCTAAACTATCGCTCACGGTCGAAATAGCTTACTTCTCCTGTCATCCAATGTACTATTGCATTTTTTTATGATGTGTTAAAAATATAATATATACATCGCAGTTTTTAATCATTTTTAGTATTGACAACTAACTTAAATAACTTAAAATAAGTAGTATATAATATTGAATAATAACGATTTATTATAGTCTACATTTTTTTTTATTTTCAACAATTTATAAAGATTGAAATTCAAAATGTAGCAGCTACACGGTTTTTGGAAACTGATAACTGAAAATATTTTATCGAAAACCGTAAAATAATAATAATATATTAATTTTATAATAATCACTCCTATTGTAAAATTTTAACGACGTGTATTATTTTTACATTTTAAATACTGACTCACACAAATCGAGCATTGATAATATAACATTTTATTTTTACAATAACTATAATATTAATCATTATACTTAACTAATTTAATTAGGCGTGGTTCTGTCGGTTCTGACTGTTCTAAGTATAACAATACTATGTAAATACATAATTATCACAAAATATATGTGATACATTCATTATGTATTCCACTTTTTTTTCTTTTCTTTTTTAATCACTCAAACTATATTGCTATTTATTTTGTTTGCCGAATATAACAAATGTTATTTGTTACAGCTCTAGAAATAGTTGTATTTATAATTTCTATAGTATAATAAATAATATTGTCGTTAAACAAAGGCAATAAATGAAACCACGCTAACCTTATCAGAGCGATAAAAAATAATAGTATAAAAATATAAAAATATCCAGAAATAATGTTCTTTCTTACGACGAGTCTTACAGCCATGATATCAGTACTCGTCAATTCATAAATGTTTCACTAATACACTGCAAACGTATTATGAAGAAATGGACTTATAGTAAAAAGAAAGAGTTAAAATTGATAGAAAAAGATGACAATAACACATAAAATCATAATCCATCTATAGTATATACCCAGACATAATGAGTGGGTGATATAGGTTTAATAATATAAGAATAAAGGAAGAGTAAGTACGAGTAAATAAATACACTTAAGTCTTGTCATAAAATTGTGCACATGTCAGGTAATTTTTTTTTTTAGATAAGCCAACCTATAGCAAGATATGAAAGACACATAAATACGTAATCCATGTATTAATATTATGTCTATGGTTTACACCATTTTCCAATCGTAGAAGTAAGCTGAAACGCGTGACTATAAAGAAAACTTAAATTTAACAAAAGAAATATCTTAATTTCAAACGAATAAGGCTTTAATGTATCCTATATTATATTTACTATGTATCAGAGTATTAGACGATGTGTGAAATTCCTCCTCCCCCATACAAAATTGGGCTGAAGCTTCCGGTTTTTGTGTCAAACGTCTAAAGTCGGTTCGTACGAAATACACGAGTCTCCCCTATTTCCCATTCGTTTTAAAAAGCACTTGTGCAATTTCACGAAAACATTTTTTTCTTAAATCATTATTGAATGTGTTATATACTTATATACTTATACCATCTACACAAAATATTTTATTATGTAAAACACTTAAATCCTAAATTCCTTATTGTTACAAAAACATTTTGGTTGAAATCCTGTATAAAAATAAAAACTATCGAATCAATAATAGACAGGGAACAATTGTTGTAACCAAACATGCCGCCAATACCTTGTTTATTTTATATACCAGTACGATAAAGAATTGTGTTCGATTTACACGGCGTATACCTACAATTTTTTCAAGAAATAAAAATTATATATTAAGTTTTGTTAAATTGTATTCTAGAACACATTTTTGTTAAAAATAATATTTATTAATTAGTAGTGGGCAGAGCCCAATAATACGGAATGCTTAACTAAAATGAATAATAATGAATTATGTTACTTAGGTAGCAATGATAGTGAATTAGGTAGGGAATTAGTGCTGAATATAAAATGTATGTTTCAATGCATTCCAGCTGTTAATTGGATGATATTGTAAATTACAATACATGAATATTGAGTATGGATGTTTGTAATATAAACCCATAAACACTTTTGAATATTAATCTATTTAGCTACTTAAGACACAAACTTTACTTCTAATTATACTATACGTTTTCGTAGTGTTCGTATTTAACATAATATAATACAATATACATACCACATTAGCCATTTATAACTAACAAAAATCGTGTAGGTTAACTTTTAAAGTAATTCATTTTACTTTAAGTATTACAGTAGATTGACATATTTTTTAAAAAAAATATTAAACTTTTTCACATTATTAGTATTGTATTAATTATTATAATAATATTATAATAAATATTTATACCATATTATATCAACTAATCTAACTCAAAATATATTAGATAGGTATTTCTATAAACACCGTAAAACAGTAAAAACGTTTCATAGTGCAAACAGATATCATAAAATAAATCAAAAATGTCATTGCGTATGGTAAAATTCGTAATTATTTAATATACATATTACCTAAAGTTTTAAGTCCTCGCGAATAAAGTTTTTGCATTATACCAAAATAATTAACTTCATTATATATTTATCGCTTAAATAATTAATTTCGTTCAAATTTTAAATTAAAATGTCTATAAAAATAATTATTTTTAAATATTTTTTTAGGTTTTATTGCTCCAATAAATACTTATAGGGAATCGTGTATTGAATTATCAAAAAATTTTTTTATGAATATCTAACTAAAAAAACGTAAAAACAGTTTGCAATATTTCCAATTGTTACAAATTTTGTCAAAATTCAAAACGATTCTGAACGAAAATAATTTGTCAGTTTTGGATATATTTTTAGCGGGTGGTGAAAATAAAGGTGGTTTTTTTTTAATGATCTGAATACCCCAAAATTAAATCATACACAGAAAATTACAATTGAAAAAACTGGCGTATGTTTCAAGTTTATACATCTAATATTTGTTAACTATAACAAAAATCTAAAATTAGGTATTTGATAGTAAATCGTTATTTTAGTATTTTACGCGTAAATTTTTGATTTCGTAATAATTTTGACTTAAGATTAAATTGTGACCATTTGCGACCAACGCAAAAAAAAGTTAAAAAAAAAAAAAAACGAATATTTCAAATGCCTATAACCTTAAAATAAGCGAAATATTTTGAAAATTAAATTATGTAAAGAAAATGCCAATCCAAAATAACTGGTGAAATTTTCAAGTACATACCTATGACTTATAATTTTTAATTAATAACAAATATTTAAAATCGTGAGGATAAATCGTTATCGTTATTGACCTCGATAATGCACCAAAGATATTCAATTTTCCTTCGAAAACCACCCCTGAAGTTTTAAATTGAAGCATTATTTCGAAAAGTTATAGTGTACCCAGATACAAAAACGAAAAAACTTAACTACGCTAAGTACTCAAATCTTTATGTGGTACAGTTAGGTATTAGTATATAAAAATATAGTATTTACTCACACCTAAATATCAGGACGTTTAACTAAGATTAAGCGAATATAGGTTTTCAGAAAAAAATTAAAACGTTACGACCGATAAAATTCTTCCCAGTGCGATTTATAATTTTAATATAAATATTGAAGGAGTGAAGTCATCTCGTGCAAAATAGTTTTTAACTATGTTAAGTTAAACGTTTACGTGTGTAAGACAGAGAAAACACATGCGTGGGTATAGCGTCTTCTTAGGAAATAATTATGTTAAAATAATAATTATTTATTTAATTATAAATTAATTTAAATATGTAATAAAGTAGTTTCCAACCAAACTTCAAGATGAATTTAAATTAGGTTTTTGTAACTTGATTGGATAACTATATAACTAATAACACAAAATTAATACTTAAAAACCTAAAACATAAGAAAATTAATAATAATTGTTATACACGTGACTGCGTGAAGTTGACATGACGTGTCACCAAGTCAATGCGTATATATTAATCACTATTATTATATTATATTATATTATATTATTATATTAGTGATTTTAATTATCACTCATCAATGTTCATATATTTAATATTTATACGTATGTATGGTACTACAGTGCAAAAAAAAAATAGCAATATGCGCGTATACAGCACGCTCAAACTTAAAAAATTGTATGGATTAAAACAATAACGTACTTACGTAATTAAATTGGTTTAAAATAAATTATACAATAGAATTAATTATAAATTACTTGTATTTATAACCAATGATAGTAGATATACTGATTTAAACAATAAAATGTAATTTACTAAAATGTGTTTACTCTACAATATGTTATTATTTTATTAGTATAGGTAATACATTACAATATATTAGGTATATTATTTAATTAGATAGGTTGGGGGGTACATCATCAAAACTACAACTAGCATACCAACGTCTATGGATGGTATTTCCAATAATGAACAAAAAGTCAGTAATTCAAAAAAAATGTTCAGTCCTAATAAACCAAAAACTACTGCTGTCATTAATTATTACTTATGCATGTCCAATCTGGAGAAACTATTGTAGTATACTCTCGAAAAAAAATCCAAATATTTCAAAATAAGGTGTTAAGAGATATTACAAATGCTTCGTAGTTCATTTGTAATGAAAATATTCATAAAGACCTTCAAATTGTTAAAATTGTAGACCTCAAATGTACCCTATCAAGAAATTTCCATAATTCATTACTCAACAGGCTCGTTCACTACAATCTTCATATTCATCCACCACGTCAACGTCTAAAAAGCGGCCTCCCTCACGTCGTCATTAGTTAAAATCAACATCCAATTATTCTGTATAAATGGTCTATGTTTATTCATAATTTTGCATTAGTTATCTGTAATCATGTTATTATTTAGTTTACTAATATTTGTAAATACATCTGTTCGTATTTTATATATATGTTTATATTTATAATTATCTTTTTAAAATAGTTATCTAAAGATACAGAAAGCCTACGTCTTATTTTATTAAATAATAATTAAAAAAAATTATAGATATGTTAAATTCTACCGAGAAATTTTAAAAACTAAATTCATCTCTTAACTTTGACGTCTCGTGATCTTATTTCATTATTTATTTTATTTTTTTTTTTTCAAAAAAATGATGATTTTCTACAGCATTGGACTTCGATTTCGTTGCTTTAGATAATTGACAGTATTTGATGCGATGTGTTCGTATATAATACGTCTTATATTTTTTAATTATTTACTTTTACAAGTTGCAAGTAATTTGTAACTCAATCTGTTCATATTATAATATAGTATATTAGACATATTATACAGTTTAATATGATAAATTATTATTGTCTGAATACTTAAGTAGGTTATACATTTATAAATGTTATGTACCGATGATGGTAAAACTTATAAAAAAAAATATTCCAATAACATTTTTATAGCTAGATAAGAAATGTGATCATGAAATCCAAAAATATACTCGTTGATCAATTGAAATTTCAATATTTATTCAATATTTTATTTCAATTATTATTGATTAAACATTTTTATTAATATTGTATGGAGTTTTAAAAATTCATTGTATAATGAATAGTACATTGCATATCCATATATCATTTAATATTAATTGTATTATTATTATTTTAATTTTATAATTTCGACGACAAGACCAAAATACAATATTTAACTATAATATAATAATATTATCTTCATAATGTCCAACATGGTTATTTTTTCTAATTTTAAATCTACAATTGTTGTTTTATAGAAAAAAACCACTACCAAAAATAATCTTGTTGAGCTGTCATCTTTATTATATCAATAATTGCCTCTTATGTATTCCACAGAATAGTTTTTCTAAATTTATGTTTTAATATTATATTGAAAAAAAAATGAAGATGTTTGTATACATATTATTTTTAAACGATCCTATTATTCTTTGGTACGAGTTTTATTTTTTTCTTGTCATTATAATAATACGAAGATAAGACTAAAATCGTTTTCTAATTTTAATACTTCTATACAATCTGGCCTCTATAACTATATTTTATTGTTTTTTGAAAAAATGAATAACAGTCAATAATATTTTTAAGCATTAGTTATAGATTTCATAATAAGTATACTATATAATAATACAATATAATATATTATGAAATTATATAATATATTTTATAATTAATATATTATTCCCTTATATTCAGTGTCACAGTTATAGTAAATACAGATAATAATACACCACCAAGCCGAGATATTAGATATCTTATATATTTAAAATAATATAGGACGAAAATCATTCTGAGTAAAATGTGTAGGTTCAGTAACGTAAATGGGAAATGCAGGCCATGCGGTTGCATTAGCACTCTTATAGTCTTATGCCCAAGATGCCTTTCTATCAATTTAAAATAGAAAAAGAGACACTTTTAGAACTGTGATTGATTTCTTTTTTTTATATGAAAAGAACCTAGTTGGTTTTTTTAGTTCAATTTTTATTAATACGTCACTGGTAAAGAACTCGTATTAATAGAGACAAATATTTCCTAATTTTGAGATGATAAAAAGTATTTATAATAATAATGAATAGTGAAACAATCACTGTTGTAGCATGGAAAAGTAATCTTTATTTAGCAATAACTTACGATTCTAAATAAAACATATTGTTTGTGCAAGTCATGGCATAACGACAAGCATTGTACAACTTTACTATAATAAAACAACATAATATATTGTTATTTATTGCAGTTGATAATCAAATATTTTGACATATTTATAAAATCAACTAACAGTGGTAATTCTATAACAACCAGAGTCAGAAATAATTATAGTTCTTAGCAAAAAATTGCTGTATCATTATTATTGTTCATTATTTTCGGTACACATATACAATTGTATTATGATTTATAATTTATATTTTATACGAATGTAACAAATTAAAATTTGATAAAAATCAATGTTTTTACTAAATCATAACTTCGACACAGGTTTAAAATACAAATACTAAAAAGTTTTGAAGCCATAATATTATAAATTTTGTGGTTTTGGTTCACTCGTGATGCTGTCTGCCGTTAATTTAGAAGTGTCACTCATGTCTCTACAAAAAACTGAAAATTTTGAATAATATCTAAATACTACCGTTTATTAATGTTAATTATTAATATGCTTAATTTATCAACGTGTACAATAAAGGTTCTGAATGCACACTATACCCTACTTAATACTAAACTTTGATTTTTAACTAAGTTAGGCCGTTATAATAACGATATCGTACGACATTGATAGAGATAATTAATATAATATTATTATATTCTTCAAATACTCTTTATTATACTACTTTCACATATAAACTGTACTGTAGAATACGTTATATTTTTGTCGATTTTGTAGGGCAGCTTAATCAACGGTAATATAGTTAACTATATTATAGTAAAATATTTGATAAAAATGTATAATTTTTAAATTTTAATCCGAATATGAGTACTTGAATATGTATTGAACTTTTATTGTGAGTAATGCGTGTATATTATGTGTGCAAAGTGATTTTATGAGAATCTCTCGACCCATTTTTATACTTAAATTATGCATTATTCAGATTCTAGATTTCGGAACTTTAAAGTGTACTTAAATGCTTTTTAACAGCATTTAAGAATTTTTATCCAAAAACATAAATTAATCAGAAAATTATTTGAGTGAACGCAACACTAATATACATTTTAATATACGATATGTCGAGTTTCATAAAAAATTGAATTTTACATTGAAACTTAATGGTTCACTAAAATAAACCACTTAATTATTACTATTAGTTCGTTAAATCTTTAGCGATTGTTTGTGTAATTCGGTCATATAATGTTATATTAATTGTTAATCATTGACTAACCTATACACTACCTAAGTGCTCAGAGACTAGAAAGAGATGTCCTTAGAATTTCCACTACATGCCACTAATTTTGTTTTTGCGCACCTATTATATAATTATCAACATTAAATTGTTGACATTTAAAATTAATATTATTTTATTAGAAAAAGATAGATAAATAGTTATTTAGTCAATTTTACAGATTGGTTTTTTACAAAAGAGAATAAACAGATGAGTTTTTCTACAGGAATGATTAATGGATTAGAAAGATCTAATTTCGTTTTGTTGTCTAACTTACTGCACAGTTCATTGGTACCTGAAAGAGCATCGCGTATGTGAACAAATGACGTCCGTGATTCATTCCGTCTTCACCACCCGACCGCCGTCGAGTTATACTATAACTATTAAGCCGTCTATTATGATATTGGTTAAGTTCTAGTAGTATTTTTACTTTTTATTTCATATATTAGTCGATAAAAATATTTTTTTATAAATATTATTCAATCCTTTAATAATGAATAATGATACAATCATTTTGTCAATAAACTTAGAAAACCTAACCCTAGATTTCCAAACTTGGATCATTGTATACAATGCATTATTAAATGTTAATAAATTATTAATTCCGTATTCCCTACTACTAGTTATTCACTTCACCTGCCATTTATAGAATTTAAATTTTTAAATTTTTAAAATTTATTTACGTAATTTTGGACACCTTAAACTTGTTCTACTCCATACATTATAATTTATAATAAATGCTTCTCTTACAAGTTCTCTTTCTTGGTATATATTATATATATGAATTTTTGTGTACACATAGATTTTAAATTAAAAATTATAATATAGATAGAATAAAATTAACATTCAATATACGAATAAATATTCCTCACATTAAAAAAACATGGAATGCACAGAAACAAACATATTTATTTTTAAAGGACTTATCATTTGAAAACAAAAATATCTTACTACTCAACATGAAAATATATAATATTATTAGATATAAAATATAGCAGTGAACTTGTTCAAAATAAAATATTTTATTTGTAAAAAATAAAATTTAAAACTAAACAATTACGTCTAAATATGACCATACCTAAACCATATTATTATAAACGACTTATTATTTATACTAAACATTAACATCCTTTAAATGTATAATATACAAACCTATATTAACAAAAAACATGTTATGTGCTAACTGCATTATCACCGTTTTTTAAGTAGTTTATTTTGTTGACTTGTCACTTAAAAAAAACCAACCTATTTAGTATAAACTATAATTTAATATCCAGTGAATATTAAATATAAACTCGTACTAGATTCTTAAATTTTAAATTTACAATACACAATAAGCAAATGTTGTGACTGAATACACGTTTCTTGTCATCACCTACCTATTGGATCATTAATAAAATGTTGTGTAACTTTAATATGATTTATTTATAAGATTAACATATTAAGAATAATGTATAATATACTACATGTAGTATAATATAGTGTACCATAGTTCATAAACCTCAAACCCAATAAGTTGTTTAGAAATGAGAGCAAAAAACACGATGATAAAATTAATATTAATTATTGTTTTATTTTACATCAAAATATAAAATATTTACAAGTGCATTGTTACATTTTATTTTTTTTTAACAAAAAGCTCGTTATTCGGATTCAGTTGGTTTGAATGATTGTTTCGATCGGCAACATCTTTAGCTTCTTGATCCTCATGTTGCCTTCCAGGTCCATCCGATAGATGATTTGGGTTGTATTGATTACGTCCATCCGATGGATGATTTGGGTTGTATTGATTACGTCCATCATTATAATTGTTTTGGGCGTTTTTGTTATCCATATCTTTTTGATCTTTAGCTGAAAAATCAGAAATAATTATGAGATAGGAATATTATATTATTTTAGAGCAAATTAAATCATTAATTAAATTAAATTATTAATTTTAAATTACCTAATTAAATCATTAATTAAAATAAGTAAGTAACCTTTCACAATGGATTTTAAAATTGATTAGTGAATAAAAGTTGATATTAATCTGCATTATACTCTATGTAGGCGTTCAATAAATCAATATAAAAATAATATAAACAATAAAAATGGTAATTTTAGGCACTTTTAAACTTTAAAAACATGGGTTGAAATTTTTAGTGTAGTATACATAATAATTTAAAATTGTAAATTAGGACATCAAAGTCAAAATTACCCACATCTTGTCTGATAATATTGGGTACCACACATGGGTGTAGTAAAATAGTATGAGAAAAAACTTTTTTATCACAGGTTGGTAAAAATTAGAATTTAGTTTTTTTTAAAACACTAACATTGTTTTATTTTAATTTCATCGTCCTTGTTTGGTCTCTACATAATATTTCAATAATTAACTAATTTTAAACAACTAATACCTAGCATCAAAAATAGTTTAATGTAATGACAACTTACTTATGAAAACTTCGAAAATACGATTCCAACAAACGAACGTGAGTCTGAAGACAATTTCAATGACACGTTAAAGATGACGAATTGCACATAGACAACGAGATATTGACGATTGACGATCGAGCAGTCGCTACTTCTGTATTTATACTAAAATAATCTATCCCTTCTTTTGGTCGCAATATTTATTGACTGTTAAGTTTGAAAATAATTAATATATAAGTATATAATGTATATGAATATGATATAATATATTGACGTATATATTTCATTATATTATTCCATTATTCGATAATTCGGTATCGGGCAATGTGATAAAATTGATTTTGACCATGATATTAAAATTTCTGTTCTAATAATATCAAGTTTTGATTTAGTTATTTATAATTTAGACATACGAATATAATAAAAATTAATGACAGATATTAAAAAAAAAAATAAACATTTTAATACGATATATTATTTCTAAATTAAATTTCAGCCCATATTTTTAGAACCATAGTCAAATTATATTATCATTAACTTGTATCCTAACCTAAAGAAATACATGTATGATATTTATGTATATATAAACCTATATATCAGAATATTTATATTTATAAAACGAATCTGATTTATCTAAAATATTAAATAAGTAATTATTATTAATCAATTAATATTCATCGATTCTGTAAACTAGATAGTGATTTTAAAATCTTTTTTTTAAAGAATATTTCAGTACATCGATGATTAGAGTTTTTTAATTAAATAATAATAATAATAAATCTAACTAATAAAAAAAAAAACACGATTAAGTGGGTTACACACTGCCGTACAGTAGGTATCGAGTGGATCTCGGACATTATAATGAATGTGTTAAATTTGAATACAATGATAGGTATCATCGTATACAAAAAAACGTTTCTGAACGAAGATGATTTGTCAGCCTAGGATATAAAATTTCAATGGGTGATGAAAAATGTGGTTTATGTTTTAATGACCCGAATACTCAAAAATTAAATCATGTACAGAAAATTCCAATTTAAACAACTGGTGTATGTTTCTAGTAACTATACTAAAAATTTTAAATTCTTTGATAGTAAATCGTTATTTTATGAATTTTTAACGGACGTGAGCGGTCGCTGGCGATCATTTGCGAGGATCGGAGTCTTTGTTTTTCTCGTATAAATATGCCAATTTAATATTCCGTATTTAATTTGTAGGCAGTTATCGCCCGCGCCCGAACAATCTGCTTTATGAGTAAACAGCTTAAAACATAAACATGAATTATTGGCACAATTTTTTTATGATACACTGACTATATATTTGAATGAAACGGTACCGTTAAAATAAGATAAATACAATACCATACATATCGCTATAACAGTATTATCATATTTGTTGCTTTTATACACATTATATATTTTTTGTTCATTTCGCATTGAGCGAGATTTCATACAGACCAATGATATATTATATTTTGAACGTTTCAAACTAGAAAACCAAGTTGGTCTAGTCAACATTTTTAGTGACTGAAAATTTGATTTGACATAAGTACTTTTTGACATTTTACTTTTTCTTTTTCCCCCGAATTTGTTTTAGCCCATTTTGAAATACTACGTTAAGAATTAAAACTTTAAACAAAGTATTCAACTGAACTACTAAAAGTTCGTTCTATCGGTCTATTGACGTCATCACATAATCTGTTATGCACTCATACGACTATACGAGCTATATTTACGAATCATGATAGAAAAAAGATTTAACGGTTATTCATTTTTGAATGACAACATAAAAACAAAATCGGCTTTGTCGACTGTTTTTTTCGATAATTTTAAAAATTAGTGAAATTTTTCTGCTATTGTTTATGTATTATATTATAATACTAGAGTTATACTAGATCCAATTTTTTATTAGAAACTAAGGTAAATTTTAAATATTATATATTTTTACTGCTTCTAAAAGTGACTTCATATACAATTCACATAATATATATTATAAATAATCAATATAATATGTATGTGTTAAATATGTATTACAAATCGTATACACGACCAGTCATACAAAATATAAAAATAATTTTAACACATACCTACAAATCGGCTCGTATAACTATAACATTATATAGTTGAAATGCAACACTATCTATCAAAAGTGTATTCCCCGCTAAAAATATTTTAAACAATGTAAATCTTAGAACTACAATTTTACATTATACACACACTCAGTATAATTTTTACTTAATCAAGACAGAAAGTGAGAGAAAGAGAGAGAGAGAGTTTATTTAATGATATTTATTTTTAAGTACGATAATACAAGCAATGTTTTTATTGCGGTACTATTTAGTAACAAAATTGCGATACAAAATAAAACTTTAACCCCGTATTTTGAGTCAACTAAATTAATAAAAATATTTTTTTTAAATAAATGAAATACGGGGTCATATTAATAATATCAAAAGACTTGTGTTATTTTAATATAAAAAATATACAAGTATTAGGTATACATTCATTTTAAATAATCGTTAATGTTGTATTCTTATTTTATTATGATCATCAATTATTTTAATTTGCAATTGTCGTGGGTTCAAAAGGAAAAAACTATGTACCATCATACGCCCAATAAAAGAAGACTTAGAAAATAAGAACTCGTATACAATATTATGATGTTGTAATCCAAATACATGAAAAAAAATAATACTTATATTTCCAATATTAAATCTGTATAATAATTGAAATCAATTAACGTATATTGTTTTTTTATTTTTATTATAAAGTTGTTTACAAATTCATTTTATACATCTACATTATTTTTTCGGATAAATTAAATATGTTAGGGTTTAATCAAATTCTATGAATGTTCAAATTTAGATGATCTGTGGTTCCCTCAGTTCCCTTGGTAAGCATTTTAGCCTACTCTCTGAACGCAATATGTTTTTACTATTTTAATAATAGTACGTGTATGAACAGTTTAACAATATAACATTATTGTTTGTTATAATATTATGTTATCGATATTTTATCTTTAATCGTTAATCGTTCTATGTATAATATTTAGAAAATTATGTATATAATATTGAACAATGCTACTTTAAAAGTGCACAAGGCATAACTATATTATACGAATATAATGTTCACAATTTCGTGGATGAATACTGAATAGTCACGCTTTATTCTAAAATCATAAAAATAAATCTGACTGAGAGCGAAATTACAAACCTGTATATAGTATATATTATATATAGAATATAGATATTTCAAAATAATCACGACTATAAATTGGCAAAATATAGGTACTCGAAAATTAAATAAATATGTACATTTATGCATTAATGCATTTATTTCATTATTCGTTACTCGAGTTAAGTCCCAGATGATGTAATAAAATTGTTTGTATTTTAATTTTTAAAACAGCGATGTATTGATTTTACAATGTTTTTTTTTTGTGTGTTTATCATCACCTTTTGGAGCAGTAAGAATGCTTCAATTTTCAACTTTGGAAGTGGTTTCTGTTACCTATATAATTTTTATCTAGTTAGGTATTGATGTGTAGGTTTAAAAGTAAAATTCCAAATTCCAAATATTTAAAAAAAAACCACGGGAAAAAAAATTAAACGAGAATCTTTATGAATGAAAACCAGTATACGACGAAATCTTTTTGTTGTAACTCAAAAATAAATAATCATAGATATTTCAAATATTCTCTAATACTGAATTCTTTATATAATATGGTATAATTTGTATTATTTATAACCGATAATTAGACAAAAATAAAAAGTAATTGGGATTTTAGAATAACGAACCTCTACAGACAACGATTTAATATAATCCACTTTTATCATTTATTTTTATCTACAGAGTACTATAATATTAAGTGATATTTTTAGAAAATTACCAGAAAAAACGGCTATTCCCAATACAACATCTAAGCGGTGATTATCTGGTAAAATAAAAAAAAAAAAAACAACAAATCAAATTATGAATTGTATCTTTACTTGTACATAAAATAAATATATTCAATGGTAATGTTTTATAACATTATATTACGATAGCCGATAAGATAATTTTAGTTTTGTTTCTAGGTTTCCAATGAAGGAATAGCAAATTATACGAACAATTATTATTTTTGTATCATATTATAATGAGATATATCCTAAGAATTAAAATATGCAATAAAAAAGGTTATTTAGTAACTGAGAAGATTGTACCTAATAATTTAATAAAATTTAATTGTAGTTAATTTGTAATTTTATTTAGACCGCGGGTGGAGCAGGGACTTAATAATTAAAAAAAAAAAAGTTAAATGGATTCCATGCGTGAATTTAAAACGCAATGTCTACAAAAATATTAATATTAATTATATTAATAATATTTATATTAATATTAATATTAAAATAATAATATTATTATGATTTAACGTTCACGAGTTATGACTTATGGCGCATACTCATAGAACGGTAATTTTAGTCACGTGGAGTTTAAAACAAACGTTAAACACCCCGGGGATACTGTAGAAATGCGTCATTTTTGGTACGAATAAAAATAATGATAATTAAGGAAAACAAGACGCGTACGATATAATATTACGTTTATAAATATTAAAATCATTGATAAATATACGTATGTAGTATACATTTTATATTTAATTTTCGGTATATTTTCACAATGTTATAAATTATAACATGTATATTATATTTCGGTCAACGCAACGATAGTCGATACGATACGATTTGAGACGAATCGTTGTGGGTTGTATGTGTCGGGCGCACACACGCGTTTTGTAAATGGAAAATTGAGTTTAAAAATGCTTACGGGCTGCAGTGAGGGGGCGCGGGGTAATTTAAATGTATTTCGTCGCACTCGTAAAATGAGATATTCTACAAAAGACGTCATACGATTTAAACGGTTTTTAGTGTGACGTAAACATATCAATATACGTTGGTAATGCAATACTTATAACTTATAACACTTATAACGAAATACTCATATACCACATAATAGCGTTCACGGTAACGCGTATCGCTGACGAGGGATTTACCACAACGAATGTTATAGTGCATTCCGCGTTTGTCAGATGAGGATCAGAAGATATAATGACTATAGAATATATAATATTATATATAGATAGAAACCTAACCTACCCGTGTATTTTTACAGTGCAAGTGAGATGACGTCTATACGAGATCTATTTAATATCGTTTAAATAATAATAAATTATTTCATTATCTATACGACCCAAAGTTTTAGTTTAAAAATGTGAGAATTATTATCAATATTCAATTATAGATTATTACTTAATAATACAATTAAAACATTATGTTTTATCAAAAATACTAAAAAAGTACGTATTCAAATGTTATTTTATTATTAAATATCAGTATTAATATAATAATTTCAAATACACGTAAAATTTTCATTAAAAATATTGAAATAGTGTCTTGAGTAGAAACAATTTGCGGTAACGTTAAAGTACACTAGACTTGAAGGTTTTTGTTTCGATGAAGATAATTTGACAATTTTCCATAAAAGTGATATAAGTTACTAGATGATATTAGGTATTTTATAATATTTTGTAATTATAGATAGGATTTATCAATTTTTTTTATAAGAAGAAACCTTCGGTTTTCCGACTTTAGATTGAAAAATATAAAGTGCTAGAAAATTACTATTAGGAATTTCACTGTAGTTTTTGATAAACAGGATTAAAATGTATGCCAAACCAATTTTTACTTTGATTGATTTGGGCCATTTGAAACTAAAATCCTAAATGCAAATCAGCCATCAGGTAAATATTAAATACAAGAAGACACGTAGTTATATTTTTTATTATTTTAATAGCTACCTAAAAATTATAATACCAATCTCTAGTAATACTTAAATAATAATTTGAATATTTTATAGTAAATAAACATATATTTATATACACAGGTACTTAAATAGTCACATACGAATAAGGAAAACATTTTATGACTGTTTTAGAGAATTCGCGTCCAAGACGTTCTAGCTACAGGTATTCTGAATTACATTTTTAATAAAAAAAAAAAAAAAAAACCTCCTAGGAAATTCTCATTTCAAGAGGTAAAAAAATAAAGGGCAGAGCTCGATTTTTGATGTTCTCACTATGTCACCGATTCAAGGATCGTAATTTCTCAATAGAATTCGCCCCGTGAGACCACCGGTAAAAAGTTTTCGCAAGTTGTATCTTTATTTCAGAAAACAACGGCAGTCAACAACACTGCGGCGTTGGGTAAGTTTTTATTCCGAACTAAGCCACCGAAAAATCTTACGACATTTGTACATTTTAACCTTTTCTCTTTGGTCCAACACCCTTACCAACCACCATCGCCACATTCCAAAGTGTTCACCACGTAAATATCTATCACCCGAAAATCTCCAACCGCGACGAATTCGTATTTTTCACTTAAGGTACTTAGCGCATTTTATATGGTTTCAGTCTCCCTTTACATCGCATGCGATTTTTATCATAATAATATAAAAGCATTTTCGACAAGCAGAACTGCAGAACTTTACCTAATCACTGTGAAGTTAATCATGGTGTTATTTTTCCAAAATTTTCCCAGTGGTGACAATAAATCCCTCGGTATCTTTCCGAATCCTCTAAACTCAAAACAGAAAAATAAACGAAAACGTGAATGTATTTATAGTATGATAAACTTATAACACTATTATATGAGACGTGAGTATCTATGGTGTGTCAAACAAAAATATTTTTTTGCCTTGTCTTAAGTTTAAAAGTTATTCAGCACTCCACTGATGAGTGTCCACCGATTCGATATACAAAACACAGATAATATCATTGATTATTAAGTATACTATAGAAATATAGAATTTAGAATCAATGATAATATCTTAAAATATTTGTAGTAGTATATAATTTTTTTTATGTAATAATAGATTAAAAACTAGTAAAAATAACATTAATACTAGTAAAAAATTCACACTAATATTTTCGACTTAAAAACGACCAAAAGTAAACCAATATAGCGATATCTTAAATCAAAATTGAGATCGACTGTGTATTTATAATTTCAATCGATCGGTGAATTTTATAGGTGTTTCTTCGAAAAGAAAACTGAATGATTTGCATTTTGATTTCGCAGAATTCGTATAGTGTGTGGTTGAGTAAGGACAGAGGTAGGTACTTCTCTACTCAGCCGAGCCATTGTGTTTTTCGCAAACATTTTAAGACATCATTTAACCGGAAATGTAATATTATGCACTATGCGCAGTGTATTAAGAAATATTATTTATTCAAAACAAGGTTAAATTTAATATCAATTATTCGATGCAGATTTTCGTCGTCTTCTAATAATAGTTCATAGTTTTCGTTTATTGTATTCGATTCGAATACGTTTATTTATGTATAAAACCATACAACTCTAAAACCCATTAGATCCGTTTCACAAAATAATATTATCCATTCTTTGTTAGAAATCTGATAAATGTAATGTCAATACGATATTAATGATATTATGCACTATCGACATTCGAAATATATTACTGAGTAATACTAACTGTCAAATAAAAAACCATTTTAATGATATTAATAATAATAATGATGATATTGAACCGGGTTTATCGTAAAAGCGCAGCGAGTACGACCACTATAATACGATCACTCCGAACGAAACTAGCATTCGTCGTTGTATTCAAACTATATAGATAATAATATAAATAAGATTATATTGAGTCTTGGAAGTTGAAATATTGTGCTATACTCGTAGTACGCATATTTTGAAGAATTACGTTTTTATATGTACGTCACTGCGACGAAGTGACTACCTGAAATTAATTTAAATCTTAAGCTCATGAAATTGTGACGTGCAGGATTTTATTGGAAAAAGGTTATTATGGTTAATACAAATGTGGAAAACATTGTAACATTCGTTTTTCTAGTACCTGGAAATCAAATTTGATTAGAATTCAGGAATGGTCGGTTTGAGGAGTGGAATTAAAAAATATAAAATAATAACATTTTGAATTGTTATACAATAATATAACTTTTTACTTTAGTGTTTAATTAGTATGAGTATTTAGTATTTAAAGTTTTAAATTCTGTCACATATTATTGTATTTTCTACATCAGCAAAGTTCTCAAACCGTGATTTTGCGTGGGTTTGCATGAGTACTAAACCTACCTTTAGTGGTACTATTCAAACCACGAAATAGTATGGAAAATAAATTAAAATTCAGGCGCATTATTATGATATTTTGACGATTTATCATTCTGAATAATTGTATTAGTGATTAGAAATATTGGTCTGATCAACATAAATCATTTTAAGTGGTGTGCAAAAAAATGTAAAACCTCTGGTCTGCTCAAAACGATTACAAACTATAATAATATTTAAAAATGAAGAGTAAAATAATATACCAAATAATAAATTTTATATTTTATAAAATATTTTTTTAGCCTATAGGTATATACTATACAGGACGATCAAAAAATAGATAATAAAAAAATTGTTTAGTTTATTGGTGCGAACATTAAATTATCTTACAGAACTGTACGTTTGTATTTAATATTTTAGTGGACACACACGGGATCAGTTGTATTTATAAAGTATAATTGTTAAGTATCGACAATCAACTACAACGTAGAAAAATAGAAAATAATGACGCGGCGTACAATATAATATTTTATGTTTTGTGCTATTTTCGATAATAATCGAAGGAGGATTGTTTGTTGTTTAATGTTTATTTTCAATTTGGAAGCGTCACGTCATTGCATTGGAAAAACGATATCAGGGTTACTCTGTTCATGAACAAACTGCGTTATGTAATATATAACTAATATTATGACGTACCATGTGTGATTTATATACTCGAAAAGCTCTTATAATAGCTCGAAAAGTACCAATTTTAAAATGTCGATTAATTCGCCGTCTAATTTCAGATTTTTTAAAAATTATTTGATCCAATTATTTATACGAATAACACTAAGAATAAGTCACACACAGGTTAAAACGTATTATACATTTATACTAACTTATTATTATGCACCTGAGAAAATATTTTTTTAAAACGCGAAAATTGAACCGATGACGTCTGTTTCTCGACCTAAAATAGATTGAAATAAATTCAATTACATTGTTAAAACAGCTATAAGACAGAAAAGTATCGTTATTTAATGGCCTATTTGTGTTGATAAATTGTATAAAATAAATCGGAATGTAATTTATCTTTTTTAAGCGAAATAGACATTTTAGTGAAAGAGTCAACTTCGAATGAGATGTGTCTTTGTAGCAACACTGAACATCAACAAGTTTTTCTTGTGTTGTCGCGTAAAATGGTTTAATACAAAATGTAAACGTGACGGCGGTTTTGACAAGAAAATGGTTATTTCCGATTTATTTATTACACGTCAAACTCGGTATATTAATTTTCCAATTTTTTTCTCAATCACTATATTTACTCAGCATTGTATTGGAATTTGTTTTCAAAAAATCATAAATAGATTCCAAACTATAAGTATAATACAGTTTTCAGTGTCCACATGAAGACAATAATGTGCACTTAGTAGCGACGAACTGTCTACATAGTACATTAAATCAATCATCATTTTAATATTTATTTATTTATCTTTTATTTGCTTTGTATAGATATTTTAATCATAATAAATACTTAAATTGTACAAAGCTCCTGTATAGTTAAATTATACAGAGGAGTATATTAAACTTTAATAAATAATTGATAATTGTAAAAAATGTACTTTTTCATTTCTATTGATTATTGAATCAACCAATAGACAATAAACGAATAAACTAAATATATTTTTTTTAATAATTTAACTTTTAAGAAACGAAAAATTAATATTTTAAGCCAATTTATTTGTATTAATAAATTATAACATGTAAAATTTTAATAAAACACAACAAATATACTCAGTTTAAAACCTATACACAGTAGGCCATAAATTATAATATTCTGTTTATATTATTGATCATTTTCCAAGTTTCTTAAAATGAATATATTTAATTTAATTTCTGAAAATTCACCTTGTAAATATTTCGCAGTGTATAATATAATATCAACATGTTTTATTATCTATGAATTGTATAACACTATAAATTGCAAAACATAAATTCATATCAATTGGAGACCATTAACAATGAATTACATAGGCGGGAGTACATAAAAAAATAAAAACAGTATAGCATCACAAAATAAATTAAACCTATCTATTCTCTAATGAAACTTTATGATAATATGATTACATTGGTGCTCGTGATGTGGAATAAAATATATGCATTTACCTACACGTGAAATTATTTTTATTTTTTTCATGGAAATTTAAAAAAACAAAATGATTTAATAAATAATTAACGAGAAAAACTACAAAAGTATATAATATTCTACATTTAATGTAAGAACTGAGAAGGTATACGTCATCAGCTACTCGTGACCACATTTAGAAAGGTAAAAAGTTGTTAAAAAGATAATATAAAATAGTAAACATTTTTTAAATTTAAACATTATACTCAAGAATATAATGTTCTGTGCTTTTCTTAGAAATTTGAATACAATTCTAAGACAGTGAATACAAGACGCAAAATGTCTATTACTTTTTTTAACGATTCTTCTAAACAGTGCCTTGAATTTGAATATACTCATAATCAATCGATATTCGGTTATATACACATATCACAACTTGCAAAACAAAACGACTAGACATTATAGATGGAGCTGGAAATATAGTTTTATTTTTAATTAAATTTATTATTTTGTATTTGATTAGTCTGTCGACTGAACACATGAACTAATGAAATTAAGTCGTTTGGTGGCAAGGTTGGGGGAGAGCAACACATATTCGCCAACCGACCGGATGCTGTTAATAAAATTTCAATATTTTTTTATAAATACAAACAACTATGGGTTTATTAATCCGCCAATACACGTGATTAGCCTCTAAACCTAATTTGTCACGTATTCAATGACTTCAATGTAGGTATATTATAATAAATAAATGCATTAATTAATATCTTGGATATACATAATAATATGGTCTAGGATTATTCTAGATTTTGCATAAATAATCGACAATAGAAACTATACACTTATTTTATTGTTATTTGACTTTTAATAATTATTTATCAATGACAAAGCGAGACCTTTTGATTCTATGGCTTATTTTGAACTTTGATATTTTAGGACTCTAGTCTCTATAACTACTAAGTCCAAGTTATGCCGATGCCCACGCGTTTTCTACAATGAAAAAAAAGTGATCCTAAGTATCATAATATTCTCTTTGAAGTATTAATAATAAACTGCAACGAACTTTGCACTGTGGGTGTACATTGCTTACGTTTCACCAAGAGAACGGTAACTTTCTTGATTTTTGGGTCTGTGATGGATTACTTTCATTTCAGTCCTATGGATTAAAATAATATGAAATTGTACATTTTGTATGAAAAAAAAAGAAAAAAAAAATAATTTCGACGAAATAAATTCTATTTATATAACATTATAATATATTATAATATATATATATTTTATATCTAATTTTAGTAGCCTTTGGGTATAATAATGCATAATAACTAATAAGTAATTTATCAAGTCTTACTTCGTTAAGTTATTTATACTTACGGTTTAAATGGTAGTTTGTATTCATAAATGAATAATAAGATTTAAATATTAGTTTTATGTGTACCAATTTTGTTTTTCTAATCGTTTTATCAATCTCAGAATAAGTACAAGCCAATAAACCACAAGGTATAACTTGTAGGGAAAATAATTGTTACTTTTAACTATAAACATGCACATTACTCCAACATGCTCTCCTAATATTTTTGTATTAAATTTAATATATTTTTTTATAATTATTAGTTAGCTAATGACTATTTGTACTAATAATACTAATTATGGTTAATAGTTATATTATAAATAATTGTACCTATAGCATAATATTATTTGTTTATTTCTATTTTGGAATTTTTCGTATTTTTATTTGTATATCCAGTAATCGTTATAAAAATAACTTTAAATTAGGTGATATGAAATAATGTTCATCTAAAGATATTTATCCAAATATATTTAAAGTATCATAAGGTATAATAACAATAAATCAATAATATAGTCAATAAGATCGTCTACATTTAAACAAATCTTTTCTACAATGAGGCGAATTAAGAGTCAGGCATGGCTGAAAACTTCAATAGCTAAAAATCGTCTATTCTAATTTCAATACTGAAGTCAGTTTTCAAAAATTATTGATAATAAAGACATTTGTTAAAACTATAGAGAATTATTAGGCCCAGATTAGAGTCATGATATAAAAAGGACTATTACGTTTGGATATTTGGTTAGGCCCTTTCACTCAAAACAATTTCATTTTTTTATTCAGATTTAGTAATTTGTAATAAATATTAATTAAAATAGGTAGGTATAAGTACATATAGTATATTTTTATAGTGTAGTATAGTATTTATAAAATATAATAATGTTAAATTTATTTTATGCCATTTTTATTTAAAAAATGAGTTGACACATTGTGGCCCCTCTCAATTTGCGGCCCGAAGCTATAGCCCCCCTAGTCCCCCCTGGGTATTATACCTACTTAAAATCATTATTTTTTTTTAATACTGTAACAAACTTTTTTTAATTACGATTTATGTAATTATACGTGTAATCATTATTTAATTACAAACATTAGTTTGTAACTATTTCATGAAAATTTATTTTTTTTTTTTACATTTATTAAGAAAAAATGCAATTTTTAAAAATTACAATAAGCATTTGAGGCATGGGCGTGATAAATATATTATACAGGATATGAATATTTGAGATGAATAGCTACTGAGCAGTAACAATGGATAAAATACTAAAAATTATATTAGTTTTGAAGTTTTTGTAAATGATTTGGGAATTATAAAATTATGAAAACACACATAAAACGATTATTATTTGTTGATAATTATATTTTTATAATAACTTATCTATGTTTTTGTGCTTAATAATAATGCATAATAATACATTATAAATATAATATAATATAGTATACATTAAAAAGTAAAAATATCTATAATTATTTATTATTTCCTAGGTCTCCACAACGAGTTTAAACTCAGTGAGGCCTAGAAATCTTTTCTGATATCTATCTATTTATTAAACGGACTTATAACAATTATCATCGTTAAGTACCTATTTAACGTATGGATAAAACATGCTTATTTTAATCAATGCATGTGTTGTGCTTTTAATATTTACATTAGTTACATTAAACATTTTATATAAGATTACATTAATTTTCCATAACAAACATTTTTTATAGGTACGCACTTAAATTCAAGTAACATAAATATTGGAAGATTTAACAATTTTCTGTCGTTACACCTAATATTATTATTTTAGTTTTAATTTCATAAAAAGTAACAAAACTGTTTATAATAATAGTATATATATTTATCATTTGTGTATGGCTGAGGATGGTTATATTGTACTATAAAACAAAATAGGCTTTACTGTTATACATACATTATTTTTTTTCTTTTTGAAACTATAAAAATTACCTTGCAATACTTTTCAAGTTTTTAATATATTATTATTATGAGTTTATGAAGTTTGAAACGATAATATAACATTGAATAATGCCTTTCATCGAATTTAGCGGAAAGTGTTTTCAGTAGCCTATATTGTCGGCTATATTCGGTTATAATTTGTATTCAATATATTTTGTATATTTTATTTTTTTATTTACTTTTTTTAAAAAAAACTGTTTGATTTTAAACCGATAATTATGAACGATTATTATGATACGCTCTGTTTGTAATTTGTTCATCGGTAGAATTTCATATTTTAGATTAAAATATATTATCGAAGGATTACGTCATTATGTATATCTATTTGAATTTTAAAGTGTAAAAAGGTATATTTTGGAGCGGTCGGAGGGGTCGTATCATAATATAATAGAGATAAATTGACTTCCACAAAGCTCCACAAGCCACGCCATTATGCCAATACTTTTAATGGTTATAGTTTATAAAGTATTAATCCAGTATTGGATTTATAATGCACCCAAATGTGTAAAAAAATATTGATTTTGCTTTATATAACATAACGAGAACCGAGTATAAAAACAATTCTCCATTTTAAAGTTAAAATAATCCACATACATTGCAATACCTTATTATTCTAAATAAAACAATATGATCAAAGATAATTATTATTAAGACATCGAAAAATAAAATTTCAAAAAATAAAATGTATAGGTACTATTCTTCACACAATAGGTACCCGAACCTCTGTAAGGTAACTAAACATTTTTTCTATTAAACAATTTATAATTTGTGAAAAAATGAATATATCCTCAACATTCCCATTGAAATAAGCATAACGTTTGTAGGACTGTTTTAAATTTTTACGATGCTCTCTGTAAAAAGTACAAAGATGTTTTTACAATAAAAGTAAAGAATACTGAATAAGTGACATTTATTGTTTAAAATTTTGTGGGAGTATAAACGAAAATAATATATTATACGATTGTAAGTAGTAACAAAAACACAATAAATAAAAAAATAAAAATCAAGTATAAAATTACCAATTCCTGCTCCCACTCGTGATTCGATATCTAGACAAGAATCCGACAATAAATCGTGTTGTTAAAAACTTAAAACAAAAAAAAAAATTTTTTTTTCTCGATATCATTGAATAATAAACGTATTGTAATATTGAGGCCGTTCTGGTAAAACTGAAACGTATACAACGGCCGAGAGAACGCGCTGTTAGGTGTTTTCGGGATCCGCAAGCACGCGACGTTTTAACCACGCCCACTACTAGTAGTCGGCGCCCGGCGGCCGGCCGATGATTTTGTTTGTTCGGGAGCGGCGTTTATTATTATCTGAACCTTTGCCTATGACGGATCGCGCGTAAATATACACGTAAATGGTAAATGCAGCTGTAATAACCGCGGCTACCTAGTACCCATGCGATTTATGTTTAATACATTATTAGATACTTACTAATTATTTTAAATGATCGTAAAATATGTTACATTCCAATAAGCGATAACAGTGTACATATTAATTATTTTGTAATAATATATAATTGATTGAAATACAACTTAATACAAATTAACTATTATATCATTAGACATTTTTTTAACAATTTATATATCATTAAATAAGTATTAGTATTCATAGATAATAGATTAATAACATAAAATACCTAAAATACAAGAATATATATTTCTATTTAATGAAATGTGATATTATGTACAAATTATCTAGGTATGTAAAAAGGTTAAAATTACGTATACCTATTATTATAATTTATAATAAGTAATAACATAAAAAGTATAACACTATAGGACGTACTATTGTACGTATTTATTTTAATGCCATAATAAAAAACCATTTGTAACGATTTAATAATAATAAATAGGTATAAGTAACATAATATAGTTTATTGCCGTCAACTAATATAACAGTACAATTAATAAAATATAATTACAATATTATAACCAATATAATTTATACCTAGTTACAAATATAATTCATGTATATTATACAAATTAAAAAAAATAATTTCATTTGATATTAATACATATTTTTATTACTTAAATTTTAAATAAATATTTTTATATTTAATTTTGATGGTTTCAAACCATTTCATGCTGTAAATTTGGATAAATATTATGGGTTTTATTCTTATAACGTTGAACGTTTTTTATTTCTAACGAGTCTTCATCAAACTCTTTATTTTTAATGTACATGTTTTTATTAGACTGAGATATTAATATATGAGTAATACTAGAAAAAAAACCCCCTAAAAGCTTTGTACTCCATCCAAAAGTTTTATACAAAAAATGAATATTAATACCTGCATCGATGGTTGTAACTATTAATTTTGCAACAAAGAATATCCCCATTAGCCCCGACACAAAAGTTCCAACTGTCGTAAACCAGCCCCATAATTTGAATAGCTTATCTTCCACCATTTTTCCAAGTGTGTGTTCATCTATCAAATATTTAAATTGTATTCCTTGGTTTACTGTATCATAACCCATGGTCTGTCTAACTAAATTATTTTTGACTGCGTCCACTTCTTGAGGGTATATTATATGTTGTTGGAAAGCTTTCATTGTATCTTTTGTATACAAACCGGAATTCATTAAAAAGTCTAAATTTTTGTATGCCCATGTCCATGCTGTATTTGGTTTCAATTTTGGTGGCGTTTTTATTTCCTGGACATTAGGGAAAAATCCATACCAATTACCATCTAAATTGAACGCAGGTGGATACATTGAATTACAATTAATTTGTGTTCCATATTTTTGCAAGGTATGTGTTTTTGGAGCCATATAGAATGTATGGTTGTTATACAAGACTGGTAATTCATTATAACATGAGTCTGTTTTAGTTACCTCGACATTAACTTTTTTGCATTTAATTAAATAAATTATTTCAGCGTGCTTGATGGCCGTGAATCCAGGCCCTCCGCCCATAATATACGCGAACTCCGGAAGATTGTTTGAGGCTAATGTAAGCCTTTGCTGTAATAATTGTCGTTCAAGTGTACATTGCTTTTGTAATAAGTCATTATATAATGTGGTTATTGTTGATTTAAAAAAATTTTCAATGTATACAAATTTTGTATTTACATAAGCAATTAAATCAGTGTTTTGCGGAGAAATGGATTTTGTTTGAAAATTATTTAAAAACATGGCATCTGTAAGAATAAGTAATTGCATGTGTTCTGTTTGAATTACCGGGATTTCACAAGCGAATGTTTTTTTAATTTGTTTGAGAGCAAACACTATTTTGTCTGTCTCTACAATATATGTATATATACTCGAGTTGTCGTTAGTGATCGAGGTAACTAATGATGCTGGACCATCAAATAAAACAACGAAATCTTGTTCTTCGCAATTATAATGATTATTGCTCCATACGGTTTCGCCTTTAAACGTATCAACACCATAATTATCAGATAGTTTCATTTTTGTACCCGACGGAAGAATAAGGGTGTTATCTTTACTATTTGCTATTGCTGTACCTTCTGATAAATATATTTTATATTTAGCCTGTACTATGGCGTTCTCCCATTCTCCTTTATTAGATTTAAAATTCGTCCCTTTACAATTTCCAAATCTGTCCAGTGATCCTGCTACAGTGTGCGAAACTAATGTTGTTTCATTCATTTGCAAATCCGTTACTATACCCCCTAGAGGAAAAGTATAGGATCGTTTTTGATGAATTTCCCAACATCGAGCATTTCCTAACTCAACAACATCGGAAAAATACCCACCCTCTACTGATTGTGCATCTTCAAATACCGAGCATCTAGTTATTAAATAATCGACTGATATGAAACACGACTTAAAATGAACAGGATAGGTATCAATCCTCTGTAGTAATTGTATTCTTGGTACCTGTTGTGTTTTTGATGGTACTGGAAAATCGCAGTTGTCCACTTCTAAGCTATCAAATGACGTGACATTTTGAACAGGCCCATCACAATCGTACGCAATGAACTCGGATTCAGTGAAAGGTATAATTGTAATTATGATAAGTATTATATTTTTGATACACATCATGTTGATCGGGTTTAACCTATTATAAAAGACAAAATTAAACAAATTAACCAAAAAAAATTAATGTTATTAATTAAATATTATAATAATAACTATATTATACTTTTTACCTTATACTTATACATTTAAACATAAAACTAAAATTATTATAATTAATATTTAATTATAATTAAAATATTTTAAAATAATATAAATTTAATGTACATATTTGTAAATTTATTTTAAATATTACACGTCAACCAACGAAATTGGGGCGAAATAAATAATTTATAAAATCTTATTTAAAAAAATCTATTATATTTGTAAAGTATATTTAATTTGTTCATTATTAAAATATAGTAACAACCAAAATATAGGTTATTATATAAGTACACTAAACGACATAATTATTATTAAAAAACATGCATTTGATTTATTATTTTAATTTGTAATTTGTTATATTTGTTATTTCTTGGTTTTGCTATTTTTTTTACTATTCAGTAAGAATATATAAATGTATGAATTTTTGTGCATATTCTGTATACGTAATGTTAGATATAATACAATAAGTATTCATGCTTACTTGAAAATAGACGTAACGCTGGTCTGGAACGTGAACTAATTTGATGCTTGTTGCTTTGATTTCTACTGTGAATCTTCGGAGCTCCAGGAATGTAGAAAAAGTAGATCATGTACTTGTAATAAATTAACACTTTTTTTATTCGACAAAAATGAATGTCAACGCGTAGAAAACGATTTGAGATTGTAAGCAAAGTATGGCAAAACGAATATAATAGGCCAGTATGTCGTATGTGTGCAAGAGACCGATGTACACGCATAAGTGGACACTGGAACACTCTATATGAGATGATCTGTTTGGAGGGCTATTTTATACAATTTGCAGATAGCGGCCTTAATCATTGGTGTGTTGTTATTGTTATTAATAAAACATTATTATTATTATTATTATTTATTATTGTTGTTATTTTATGTTAATGTTTGTGTAGCTATAAAAATAATATTCTATTTAATTTTCTAAATAATGATATATAATAATGTCATTAAATGTTATTACACTATGTCGTATAATGTGTAAACTAGCTATTATATTACTCGTTTTATTATTGTTTTTAATATAAATATAAATATAAATATATTTTTTAAGTTATTTGCTGACAACCATTTTTACACTTATTAATCTTAGTATATAGGCGCGTAAATAATTATGGTAAAGATACTGAACCAGAAGCTATCGTCGCATTGGAAAACCAATTAAAAATTAAAGTGAATCCATGTGGACTTATTATTGATGAAAATTTTCCTTATTTAGCTGCTTCTCCTGGTAAAATATATTAAAGTACTTAATTACAAAAATATAAATGAAATTTAATAAAATTTAATGAAATATTTATTTTTTTTTTATTATTTTTTTTTTTAATATCTATAGACGGTATTGTCGATGGCGATTTTATTGTTGAAATTAAATGTCCATTTGGAGTAAAAGACACTAAGACATTTTTAGAAGCTATAAACAGTAAAAAGGTGTGTAGTAAAACAATTATTTTATTATTAAAATATGTAAAATGTTCTTATTGCAATACTTATTTAATTTCAGTTATCCTTCTGTCGTCTTAGTAACAACGGGAAAATGGAATTGAAATTAGATCACAATTATTACTACCAAGTTCAGGGACAGATGAAAATCTCCAAACGAAATTTGGTTGATGATATTATAGACCCTGAACATATTTTGGAAAATATAAAAAAAAAAAAATCAAAAATATTAAAGTAACAATACTATACTAATTATATTTAATTAATAACTAGATAGATTGTCATTTGTCAATATAATTATACAATAAATAATTTAAAAAATTTTGAATGCATATTAATGCTATCTGTGTTCTGTAATTATTTTTTTCATATCTTGAATTGGCTTCAATAGGACATAAGTTTATATTATATTATAATCAATCAATAATTAAATAAATTATCTGTGATAGATATATTTATACTAATAAATTAATATATATACAAAATTTGGCTTTATAGTTTCTATAAACACTTTATATAATTAAGGATTTAAGTCACTTATTATTTAAATTATTATAAGTTCTCGATTTATGTAATTAAGTTATGCATTAATTACGTAGTTGGTTAATTTATTCAACTGGCTTTTATTTATTCGTATGTACCTAAGGTATTTTTCGTCACCTATATAGATTTAAATTTCATATTTTATTTTTATGTTCAACATTGATAAAATTAATTTTATTGTACAATTTTCTTTAAGCTTAAAAAAAGAATTATTCAAATCAAATTATAAAAGTGTTATGTGAGTTATGTAAAATATGATGTGCAGAATAATAATAATATACGAAATAAAATTCGATATCGGTTCTATGAAAAAAATAAAACAAGATTTAGATATTGTATTATTCTGTCACCAATATTTAATTGTTTTCGTATTGTGTATAATAATTATTTATAGACAGTGAGCGGCTCAGCCGCGATATGAAAACCAGTTTTGACCTATGGTGCGGTATGGCTGCAATAGTGCGCGGGGGTGGTGGTATGAACGTTGTTCTCGAACGCTGCCGCTATACTAAGCAGAGCAGCACATGACGACTGTAAATTTCTAAATTTCTTACAAAAACATGCTTTCGTACTTCCCATTTTCCTCAGCTCTCGTTAGTCGTAGAAACATAATTTTTTCACCAAAATAATCCTGAGAAGTTCTTCTAGATAACTACGTTCCAGTTTTTTGATATCTATTTTTGTCTATTTTATATAATTTTTCAAAAATTTGAAAAAAAATGAAAATTTCAAATGCAAATATTATCGGTTTGAAAAAAAAATTTAAAAATCTGGAACGCAGTCACCTAGAAGAACTTCTCAGGATTATTTTGGTGAAAAAGTTATGTTTCTACGACTAACGAGAGCTGAGGAAAATGGGAAGTACGAAAGCATGTTTTTACGGTCGAATTTCGGGTACCAGAACGGCCTCTTAAAAACTTAAAACAAAAAAAAAAATTTTTTTTTCTCGATATCATTGAATAATAAACGTATTGTAATATTATAATTTATACTATTGATAACTTGGATATTATTTTAAACTTCTACAGGCCACAGTTTCATTGCAGAATATAATGCACAATATTACATATTATAATATAATAAAAGATAAATATTATTTATAGTGAGAATCGCAGATAAGGAATAATATTATATAAATCGAATAGTGGAAATTATTATTATCATTTTATATTTAAAACATATTTTAATACAATATCTTTTAAATATTAATAATAATACGTTATTCTTATTTTTCGTAAAGATAAAAATAGAATTGCTTAAACTACAAATCAAATATTTATTAATAGTAAAAAATAACTTTTCGATTTATGTAAGAGTCTAAAACATGATTATCTTAATGTAAGTTTTTTCATAATTTTTATTTAAAATAAACAATTCATACAATGAAATGATAATAAATTTACAAGTTAATATATAAATAGTACGGTACAGAAATGAAAAATGTGTTATGGAAACATCCCTTAACGACAGATTTAACTTGTTTTTTCTCATTCTTTTTTTTCGTCGATAAATTTATCAATTCTTATTACACGTTTTTCAATTAATTTTTATTATTAAATTGATATAAATAGTTAAACAAAAGGCCATGATACGTCTTACTTTATATAGTCTTCATCGAGGATTTTCTAGTTGTTCCAAGATGGAAAGATAATTTATTATAGGGGTTATGAACAATTTTAAGTTTCCTATGAAAGCGAATGAGTATAGAAGATGTTCCTTAATCAATAATTTTCGCAGCAACTTGAAATTATAAAATTATTTTTATTATTATTTTTTAAGTGAATACCTACATATAAGAGATGAGTAATTTTGATTAATGTAGAATAACAAAAATCCACTTATATGAACGAATATAACAAAACATTTTTTTTTACACATTTCATTGCAAAGCACCTATCAGTTTCAATTACACATTTATACTTTTTTGTACAACAAAATATGTTTTACCTGTCGCTAAATTAAAAATTACATATTATTATACACATATTAAGTAAAATACGTTTAAATGTCAAATATAGTATACTAATATACTATATTATATACTAATATACTAATATAGAGTATAATATACTCTTAAGTATCATTATAATAATTATAAGTTATTCATTATTAGTTTATTATGACTTGTGAGTTGTGACCTAATAAAATAAAAATAAATAATTATAAATTACAACTCATAACATATTATAATAAATTTTAAACAGTATTTATAGTTATGTCTAAACATGATTTTAATTTATAATTTTATAAGTATTGATTTCATAATGATGAAAAAGTATATAGTATATATTATCATGGATTTATATACTATTTTAAAATTGTTTTATATACTTATATATTTTATAGACTTAATTGTAACAATATTAACAACAACATAAAAAAGATGAAATATTTAAATGTGATTATGATTATGACAGATAGTTGTTAATAGTTATGGAATAATGGAATAGTTGGAATAGTTAGGTTAATAGTTCACAACCACGATTTAAGATAATATCGTGTTCACAATTAAGCAATAAAATAATATGTTTTTACTTATAAGTAATTAGTTAAAGAAAAATATATTTTATAAGAAAATAATTGGTTAAAATATAAAACTTCAGAAAATATTTTTGTCAGAACGGTATTTATCGAACGTACAACGCCACTCTTAATAATATTAATGCAAGGGCTCTGTCCTTGTTTATTTAACAAGGGGAAATATATTCAGGCAATATTCAATCTCTTAGCCATCGCCCATGGCCTTTTGTGTTAATCGTAAATGATTATTAGCGATAGTGCGATTGTATACGGTTGAAGAACTTAGAACATTTAATACACCCGCTGTAGGCCCGCGCACATGTCAACGGCATGTCGCTAACCAAAAATGAAAGGCGTAATTTTTTGTTACTCAAAGCACGCTTTACAAGAAAAACACCTCGATTCCGTTAATCTTTTAATTTTTTTTTTTTTTTAGAAAAGACGATTTTCTACGGGCTGCACTAGACTTAGATTTTTGATTACGTTGATTAAACATATACAACAAAAAAAAATTGTGATAATTGATAATATTTCAAATTATAATATAATATTATACGGTTTTTATATATAATCTTGAAAATCAAAATCCAATTCATTCGGTAAAAATCTTTCTCTTTCGTCTTTCCTGTAAAATAAGTGTTAAAGCAAAAAAAAACAATCACATGCACTCATTAACGAAAAGAGCCAACAACGGCTTACGAACGCCACCAAATTGGTTCGACTTTAATTTGGATAGTATAAAACGCACAATATCACCTATGATTAGCTGTGTCAGGACTCAGGAGAAACGACACTGAGAGAATAATTCTTGTAATAGAATATTGTGTTATTTTTAGACAATGTTTACGTGACTCGTAACTATATTATAATTAGGCGTACCTGCTGTCTCATCTTATTTTAAACGAATATGATTGTATTTAAATGTGTGTTCTGTGTTCACAAAACAGATTTTGCAACTTTGAGTAGTATGTACTACCCGTGTAAGTACATAATCTGAAAAAATGAGCTTTGACATTAAAAAATCAAATTGCATTGAGATTTTTTTCTGAAGTAGTGGGCGGAGTTAGTTTTACGTTCAGAAACTAGAAAGCAATGTTACATCCGTAATTTAATAATGTGTAGGTATATAATTTCTGATAAATATATATAACAGCGAGATTCTTATATATATATACAATATACATATTATATAGAGCTTATACTTCTCTACTCCTTCAATACGTTCGTAATGTTATTAATTGTATATCTTTCCGAATTTCAATCTTTATACGAATTTATATTACAATAATATTGTTGTATTGTAGTCATTCAGCAGAACGGAATAAATAAAATCAATAAATTTTGTCAGCGAAGAAAATATTAAAAATAATTATAATAATAATGTTATTACTTATTATTATGTTGTATTACAACCACCGGGGCACCAACTGCGTTTTCATCAAAGTCATCATCGAGTACCTACCGATGTCATCACGAATCAGAACTTTGAAATTACGTAACAGGGCTCAATAAAAATAACAATTATTATAATCATCAGCATAAAAAAAAAATAATAATAATAGTAACAAACAGCAGACACCGAGTTGAGAAAAATTAGCTATTATTAATTATAATTAATATAATATAATAATATTTACACATAATATATTTTATAATCAATGGTAAAACTAAATAAAAAATAAAAATAAGCAAGTGTGAAATGAATACCGCTTTGCTGTTTATTAGGTTTCGAATAGGTTTCTGTTTAATTGTGTTAAATAATTAAATTTAAAATCAATGATTTATCATTGTATACGAAAAATAGTTTTAAGCGGAGAAGTCTTATCAGCCCAGACAACCTACCACCTACATCAGTAAGTTCATACAGAGGTGTGTTTTTTTTAATTTTAATATTACAGTAGCTTAGGTAAACCACTCCCTAAGTTGAAATTCGAAACATTTTTACCGCCCAAAAAGGTATAGTAACAGACAGAAAAAAAAACACACACACACCTCGCTCTGTTCAGAATCTAAAATATCTGTGAACCTATCAAAAAATATATAGGTATTTATTGTTCTGGATACATAGATAAATTTATTTTTAAATATTTAAAACGTATAATGTTCCCTCTAATAGATTACCCTATTCAAAATAACGCTTTTAATTTAATCGTTTAAAAGTGATTATTCGATGAGTATTTTAATACTCAACAAATAATATACTCATATAGATATTATGTTTTTATCCACTCAAAGACCGTTCTGTTTGCATAAAAAAATAAATAAATGTTGGTTTAATCTGGTTAATTTTGAGCGATTATTCGTCACGATTTAAAATCGCAAACAAAATACTAAAAATAAAAAAAAAATACTAAAATAAAGATTACTACTGCAGTTTCTATATAATACTACTATAATACAGGGATACAATTTTGAATCTCTATCTGCTGATCTAAACTCAAAGTACGTCTTATAAACTTAATAAGCTATAAGTCCGAAATTTAATTTTTTATAGATCAAAATAATAAGATAAGATCCTAATAATATTCTACATTTCTACTTCAGATTTAGGTTAGATATATAAACTAATTTGTATCGGAGAATAAATTATGATTTACGGGTCGATTGGTATATTTTCACGTTCACGGAAAAAAGGAGATTGGCGTGATCCGCCCTTGGCATCATCATTTTCTATTTTCAGTTCATTTTTTTATATTCAGACGTTTAGTGTCTAGTGTATTGGTTGTGAGAATTGTCCTCAGTATTATAACAAGCAGTATTATAGGACCATCGACACCTGCATTACGCTCGTTACAGTCGTCTCGACGTACTAAGTCATCCCTCTCTATTTCCTTTATTCTTTCGACTTTCAGACATAGCAATTTTCGTGCAGTCAACATAACAAAAATCATTTCCGTCGAGTTTTATCTGCAGTTTATTCATTTTACATAAATCTGGATTCCGCCCTTTCTGACCGTAATATAGTTATCGTTTGCCCGTCAGTTCGCGTTAGTTCGCCACTCATTGACGATGATGTCTTAGAGAAGATCATGGAAGCTTATATAGGAAATAAGCTCATAAGTCAACGTTTGCATAAACGTTTTACGCCTACAATGACGTACCTTAACCAACCAATAACTCTCATGCAATTTACAAGGCTGTCATCTTTTGATATAGGTTTTTTTCAGATGGCATTGCGATGCCGTCGGATGCAGCAAAAGTATATAAACCCGTTTTCTTGAAATCTATAAAATGGAAATCTTGTAAAAAATGCATCATTGTTTGGGTCGATGTATAAATAGAACTTCAAAGCGGAAGACATCTCTAAGTCACCTCTAAGTCGTGACGACTCACGGAATAGTTTAAAATGTATAAAATAAATAAGCTGTTGTCGATAATAGTTTGAGCGAATAATTTCCAATAGTCAATACTCAACACGCGAAAAATTAATCAAATTATATAACAGTTTAACATAAAAAAAAAAAAAAATGTATAGTACATAAATCTAAATGGCATCGGGATGTATACAATATTCATAATATAATTTAGAAGTATAAATATGTATATAAGATTCAAAGAGTTTTGGAACGTCAAGAAATTAAAAAAAAAATAACGTTACGCACATCGCATTAGCTGTAATGAAATTATCCAGTGCCGAGTGCATTGAACCAAAATAGTGAGCAACAAACTTACAATTAAAAAAACAGTTTGAATAATCTTTACAATGTTTTCAGTGGATAATTAAAAACTCGTAGACGGAATGTAGAACAAGAAAAAAAATACTTACAAGTTTACTGACGTTTTTGTTTAATGAGATTGTTAAAGTTCAACTTAATAATAAATTTAATCCAAAATAAATTTATCTTATAAGCCGGGCTTAGATAAATATTAAAACCCTTACAAAGTTCATCAATTTTTTGTCAAAATGACCAAAACGACTGACAAAAAATATTTGTTAATAAAATAACCGCATACTCATATAAAAGCGACCACGCGGAATATAATAATTATTGACTAAACCTATAGAATGAACATTAGAAAAGAAGCGACATTTTTTTATGGTCAAACTGGTAAACAAAAAAAAAAAAAAAAATAAATGGGATTTATTTAAGGTACCTACCCTCTTATTTTAATGCTTTGTCAATCATTCGCTATTACCATTAGGCAAAAGGCCAATTGCATAAACATTTTTTTGTTTCATCTTTATTATAATACAAGGTGATTCTTTTATCATTAAACACTCGTTATTTCGAAAAGTGTTGACTTTTTTCAATTTTTTTGTTTTTCAAAATTTTTAGTTTTATGCTTTTCTAAAATTATATAACATTTAAATTTTTTTCATTTTTATATTTAATAGTGAATAAACCGCTATAAACTTTTGGTTTTCAAATGACAATTTAAATTTAAAATAGGTATCATAAAATAATAGGGTTATTTTTTTTATGAATTTTAACGTTAAGATTATTATTTTTCATTAAAACCATTAACGAGTTATAGCTGCTCAAAGTTGGGCGGTATGATGTTTTCAGGTGTTATAGTTACAGAGATTATTACTGCTGTGAGGCGTTGATTATAACACAGACTGATTAGTGATTATACATAAACGTATAGGTACAAAGTTCATCACTACGTTGAACGATAGTCGATAACGATTCCGAGTTAATTGCATGTGAAAATGTACCTATTATAATTATTTTAAAAATAAGAAGTATATAAAAACCAAAAACCATCCAACTTTGAGCAGCTATAACTCGCTAACGATTAAATGAAAAATAATAATTTTAACGATAAAATTCCGAAAAAAATTGTCCTATTATTCATGAATCATGATGTTCTAAATATGGGTCGCCATTCGAAAATCAAAAGTTGATAGTGATTTCGTTATTAAATATAAGAGTAAAAAAAATAAAAATGTTGTATAGTCTTAGAAAAACATATAACTAAAAATTAAAAAATTGAAAAAAGTCAGTACTTTAAATAACGAGTGTTTAATGATAAAAGAATCACTGTATATATTATTTAATTTAAAAATTTGATTTTCAATAAGAACACTTGTTAAATTATGACCGCAGGCGCGTCATATTATTTTCAAAATGTTATTGGTGCCAAAACGTTTTCTGATATTACAAGTTATTTTACGACCATACAGCGTTGTGTAAGAAACTGGTAAGGACTAAGACTAGAGTGATTAAACCTATTATTTAACTTTAAGGCAAATTCATCATTTATTTTTAAGTGAATTATTATAAAAACATCTACAAAATGTAATATTTTGCATACTCCTAATATAAATTGCTTAAAAATTAAAAACTAAAGTAGAAAATCCACGTGAAAGCACAGATAACGTTAGTAGGTATTTTCTAAATGTTATGGTATTTATCAATTATCTCAATAGTAAATATTTAAGAATTAGTTATTATTAGTTATTTCATAACATTGGAATTGTTGAACACAGATTTAATAAGCCATAAATTTATAAGACGAATACCTACAACGTATGAGGATGTGGCGCCAAGATTAACTTGCAGCGTAATATTATAGGTCCCTCCTCCATTTAATACATTTTATTGTAAGATCTAAAAACATCAATTTTTTTAGAAACTTGAGCGAAAACTTACTAGATCCATCACTTTTCTTTAATGTACAGTTAGTACCTATGTCGATATGTCTTATTGTACAGTGTATACTATGCATACGGATGCGGATTATATACAATATTGTACCTATACAGTTTAGAGACTAATCTAATTCGTAAGTACGTTTTAACAACGATGATTAGTATCTGAATCAGTTGCTCCAAGTTAAAATAGATACGTATGAATACTAACGTGTTTTTCAATATTATAATAAATTAAAATTATAAAATGTAGATTAAAATAGCCAACCAGTATTTAATATTTGTACTACACAATTTGCCATTAAAAAAATAAATACCTAGTTTTGTAGTTGTTTTATAGTAGCCACGGAGCATTATTGCGCGTCAAGACTCTGGAGCAAGCCGGCCAGTAATTGCTGCCCCCCCCCCTCAACCAATTGGGTAACTAGACTTGTCTAGTTAAATAAGAACCATCTTTGACACCTTGACATGTAAAACGAGACCAGTCTCCAAAAAGTAGTATGTCGCTTAGAAGATAAAAAGAGGATGTACGATGTACCTACAACCTACTGGTAAAACAGTTGATTTATTTATTCATAGTTAAATTTTATAACTTACTTCTACAGATTTATGTAGGAACCTGATCGATTTCTCCTAAGTTTTTCCCGGTATTCGACTGTCAAACGTCAATTTGTGGATTCTTGTAGGAGTATAATTATATTATACTATATAATATTAATATTTGTATATTATCCATACATAATTATACCATACCTTTAGTTTCCTATAAATTTAAAAAAAATGTTTGTATTCGCAATGGTTTCAATTAGGTTATTGAAATAACATATTATGAATTAAATTTTCATAAATTAATTAATACAGTATTAACATGTTTAACGTTACGTTATACGCCACATAACAACTCGTTATAGGGTTTGGAATTATAGGCAATTATAATGAGATTTACCAAAATGAATTTTAATGAAATTACAATTCATTTAAGTAGAATTTGAATGCCACATTGTCCACCTCCACACTAATTAAATTCCATACTTATACACGTGTCACAATTCGCTAAAGTAATGTAGGTAATGTATTATGCAGTGTAACCGTGTTGTTTGAAGTTATTAATATTTAATACAAAACTAACCTGTCCCGTTTAAGGGGTAGAGTGTTTACGGTATAAGTGAGAGCCCTCTCTGATGGTGTTTCATCATTAAAATTACGTTATTTTACAATATTCACATTAATATTGGCACTTTCATCATAGTAAATTGATACATCCATTTTGTAATATAGTGTACCTACCTTAAGTCTTAAGACAAGTTGTTGTTTTTCTCATTCACATTCACAATTTACCTACAAAACTTCCTTATTAAAATTTTTCAAATCAAAATGAATTTTTATTTTGTGAGGGCTTAAATTAGATTTTATAGGATGGAGTATAAGGAGTAAGAGAGCAAGTCACAATATCTTCCACAGTTCCACCCTAAGTTGCCTTGTTGGGACCTATTAATGGGCAAAGGGAGATGTCAGAAAGCAGATATGTACATTACTGAAGGCTAAAACATTTATGTGAAATATTTTTATTATTAATAGGTATTATAAATAATAATACTTCGTAGACAATAATAATAAATAATAATACCTAAGATATAGTTGAATCAATCACACAATAATACTTAAAACATTTATTCCTTTGGTAAATCTGGATGACTGAACAATATTAAATATATATAATATAATAGAAATGCAAATAATGTTCACGTCAATGTATCAATGTAAAAAAAAAAATAAATACTACACAATATTAAGTATAAAATAAAATAAACAAACACGACAAACACAAAAATAAAAATTCAGATAACTATAAAAAAATAAACTAGTTATTACTAAAATACAAAAATATATATTATTTTATATAGATATATTAGTGATATTTTATAAAAATATAACAACCATTGGATTTATTGTGAAATCTGTATAAAATAATTGACATGCGCTCTGGTAATTTTTTTATGGTAACTGCATGTTTACTGACATAGTTTTTTTGAAAAAAGATTATTTTGAGCAACTTGAGAACTATTAACTTAAAATAATTATTAAAATATGTAAAAATATAAATATATATTATATAAATGTATATATTATACAAATAATATACATGTATATATGAAAATAATACATATTACAAAAGAGGAGAAAAAAAGCAGTCTAAAAAACCAATAGTACATTTTGTAAACAATAAGATGAAGTTTCTATTCTATATAATTTTCACTAACATATTATTATACAATTTTTTCTACTAACACACAAATATATGAATATAATAAATAAAAACAAACAATATCTATAAATCTGTAAATGAGATTCAAGAAATTTTTTTTAGTACATCATACAATTATTGCACCAATGGGTCTCAATACAAAACAAAAAAGTTTTCACTAATCAAAAAGAAAAAAAATGAGGCTGTACTGATATTAATGTAAATTAATAAAATTTGATCGATGAATAATCAAAGACAAATGATATATTCTTTGTTAGTATATAATATAGTTGATTTAAATTTATAATATAATATAATGTATATTATATGGTTATACTAATTAAATTGGATGAACTCAATTAAAATATATCAGAAATAATAATATTATTATTCATGGGTCACAGCTTCATTTGTTTTTTTTCTTTTTTATAAAAGGAAAAACAGTAAATTGAACATTATTTACATTTTTTATACAGGAGCTTTCATTGGAGGTTTCTTGGGAGGAGGTGTTGGTAGTCTATTATTTTCTTGTGAATTGATTAATTGTAACGGCTGTTCTGACTGGACATGCAACAATAAGAAAAATACACTATTTAGAATTTTACTTATACATATTAAGTGAAAAATAAAACATGAACACTGACCATAATATTATTCATTATAATAGGACTACAATAATCTGGCAGACCCAAACTATCCTTGTCCGAAAGGTTTGAATAATCTGATTCTCTGGTTTTTGCAGGTAATGGTGGAGGAGTGTCATCATCACTTGCAGTTGAATCCGTTGCTACTAGTAAAAATAACAAACAACATTTAATAATAATAATCTATTAAAATATTATAGGTTTACTTACCCAAGGAGTCTCTATTAAGACTGTTCATGGATGGTAACTTTGAAAATTGATATTGACCACTATTGGGTCGACTTAAACGTCTCTCTTTTTCCACTTCTGAGCGTAAAGGTCTCTTGGGTGTCAACTATATTTTTAAGACAAATCGGAATTTATTTTCATTGGGAAATAGTTATTGAAATATTATTGTAATTACCTCTTGTCGTAATTCAATTACAGATGTAGGAGAAGAAAATACACTAAGATTACTATTTATGGAACTTAAAGACATATTATCAGCATCAGGCACTGCATACCATTGACTGTTGCTAGCAGAGCTGCTAGAAATGCTTAAATCTCTATCATTTGTTGTTGCCATTTTTGATACAGTTCTATTACGTCTTTTTTTTTCTTTTTTATCTTTTCTCGTGAGCGCCCCAATTGTACCAAATTTATTAGAACCAGACACTAATACAGGTCCTGCAAAGATAGCTAAGCTGGAAGACAATGAAGTAGTTGACATAATAGATTGTTTAGTTACACCATTTTGTCCTCTGAAAATGAAAGTAAATCAGTATTAATTTATTTTACTTTAAATGAATGTAAATTACTTGCTTTAGTGGTGGTAACCAAGTAAACATCAAGGGAGGGGAGAGAGGCAAAATAATTTATTCATTAAAATCGAAAACCATAATCTAATTGTTTGTTTGTATACAAGTCTTAAAATAGTTAAAACTCATTATATGGCTTAGAAATAAATCATAAGTACTCATTTAGTTAAATAATATTATGGCAACTACCATAATCTAAATATGTGCGTATTCTAGTGTCATGTCACAATTTACAATTATCTATCATTCGGTTTTAAAAAAGTAAAATAAATTTAATTAAATAATTAATTAACTGAAATTTTAAAAACAACTAAAATCCAATTCCAATGAATTATTATTATTGAAGTAAAATATTTTCTTAAATTTAACATTTTATATATATTTAAAAAATCACATAAAATTAAGTTTGAATTGTTAGTATAAATAAAAATAAGGAAGTCTGTAATAATAGGAAGGTATTAGGTAAACAAATTTTTGGTTATCTTAGATAACAATGTCATGATTGTGATGTTTCATAAAATAAGGCAGACATATAACAAAAGAATAGTATAGTACCACATTTTTTTTTACTATTGGAATATCTTGAGGAGAGATAAAGTTATACTTTGGCTTTTTTCACAAAACTTTCAGAGGGGGGGGGGTAAGTGCCTACTTTCTACCCATAATTACACCATTGACTCACTCTGTAGATCCAATACTAGAACCAGAATATCTTTTTTCATTAAAACGGCTTCCTGCAGTTGTATGTCTTCTCATTTTGATCACATCAAATTTAATATCACAAGTCTAAAAGAAATAACAACACATAAAATACACTCAACAACAATTAAAAAAAATAAATGTAAAAGATTTGTAATTTGTATTAATATACTTTTTTGCCATAATTTTCTTCAATGTGTGCTTTCATTTTTTCAAAACAGTCTTCAAATCGTGATTGTAAAGGAGTCAAAGAAGGTGGAGCTCGTGCACTATGTACTTTAACACCAATATCTAATAATGGTATTTGGGAAGCAACCAAATCCTTTAACGTTTCAATAAGTTGTTCATCTTCTTCATGATTCATTGAATATTCAGATGTAAAAAATGCTTTTTCATACTTTGTCACTCCACCCATCACAGCTGCATCCAGTATACCATTTAATTTCATTGTCAAAGGATTCAATGGTAACGTTGAATCATTTCGATGGGCAATTATCAACTCTCTCAGATACCTATAACAAAAACAATGATTTTAATACTAATTTGAGAATACTTTTAACATTTATTACTTATTTGTTTCTTGCATAGTCTCAATTGCATTTTTGAGAGGACTTATTTCGTATGTCTCAAAATGTTTAACTGGAAACCATCGTAGTATGCCAGGTAAAGAATATGTTGTATCTAAAACTGTACGCTCAATCCATAGATTTGCAAATTCGTTATCATCATTTGAGTTTATTTTAGGATCTACACGGTAAAATGGTCTTGAAAATTTAAATCTCTTCACATCATTTACTCTAAGATAATGAAAGAATACAAAAATACTTGATTATTAATTGTATAGTTACATTGTCAATTATTATAATAGTTAACCTATAATGTCTAAGTATTTGTTGACTAATCGGCTTTCTTAGTAAATGTTCTTTACGTTCATCCATTACAGGTTCTACATTGTTAATTTGAATATCTAAATTAATTATAAAGTTAAGGGAATTTAAAAATATTGAATCATTTAAATATCAAATCATCATTTTTTAAAGTGTACTATTAAATAATCATGATAACTCACCATAATTTCAATTATAATTATCAATAATTTAATTACTAAAAGGATACATTGATTAGAAGATTCAGTGATTTCTGATCCAGGTTTTGATAGTGTTTGCATTAAAGTAGCGTTAGGAAATTGATTTAGGGTCCTGTTTGAGAAATCGCTTAGACGCTCATATTCTTTGCCTCTGTATATAAAAACTTTATTTTGTATGAATGAAGGAAAACCTTTGCCATAATATGCAACTCTGAAATACTCTGGTTCAGGTCTAAGCTGCTTCATTATGTTATCATAGAAGTTTGACATACGTTGTAATAATGAGCTTAACTGTATATAATCATATGTCTCACTTTCGCACTGTCTCACTAGTTCTTTACACATGCACACAGCACATTCCCACATCTGAAAAATAGTTTAATACAATTTCTATGAAATTAAATGAATTTAACAAATATTTTACTTTTCCTTTGTTGAAATAATCAATGATGTCATGGTATAAAGCTTCCTTTAATTGTCTATGTGTGTCACATGTCGGGTATCTCAACGGAGACCGTAATAAAGGTGGCAATAGATCATTTGACCACGATAGTAATTCACTATGTAGTCTTAGAGTATATGCAGCTTCAGCAAAGTCATCACATTCTAAATGAAGAGAACACAATTTGTTCACATATCTGATGTACATTTCTTGGCGTTTTATATCCATATAAAAATTCTAAATAAAAAGAAAAAATGTATAGAACTCATAATATTTCATTGCATTTAAATTAGTTTTTATATATTTCTTACCAATAAATTAACAGTGCAGTTCATTCTATTTTCTTTGTTTTCATCATTTATAACAGCTCGATATTCTAACAATCGTTCTAAAAGGCCAGTGACTATTTTAACAAATCGATTACCCTGAAATTTAATAAAAATAATGTTAAAAAATGTTTTATTTTATTCCTTGAAAATTTGAAATTTTAAGTCTAAAAACTTCAAGTACAATAAAAAAATCTATATAAGTGTATACAATATATATACTTAAACATAAGAAACTTGTAAGCACAATATTCAATAGAAATAAAAAAACAACTAAATAGCTAATATTGCTAGTAAGTAAGTGTACCACTTTATTTTTGTATCAATAATCAATATTATTTTCCAAGAAATAACTATACGTGCTTGTGTTTTAATTTTATTAAATAGTTATGCTTATGCATAATAATTACAATATCACTAAAATTGTTTAACATTATGTTCATGACTGACATGACTTGAATAATATAGTCATATGAAAAATATTAATAAAAATTTAAATTGAATTATTTTACTTTTCATTAAAATTTAGTTATAAATTTTAATAACTTCAATCTTAATGAGTCAAGAAAAAAAATAATAATATTGGCGTAATTGTTGCATAATACGACAAAATAATATGAATTAAAATATATTTGTGTATCTGGTGATAAATATTCTTGAAACTATTTTTTTTGAACTAAAATGTAATAATATTTCATTTATTTTGTATATTAAAATTATTGGATTAATTAGGAAAAGTGTATATAATTAATGATTGTCAGTACTTATAATAGTCCTAAAGCAAAATATTCTGCTGGTCTTTCTAAAAAATTTTTTAACTTTAAGGGTTCAACATTTTAATTACTTGTTCTCTCATGGTAGAATGATTTTCACACTTTCTTAACATTATAGATTCAAAAAGTTCTTTGAATTGTTCATCACCTTTACCACCTTCAACCAAGTGATCAAGTTTAGCAATCATTTCGTTTTCAAACTGTCAAACACAACAATTGTTAAACCAAGATTACAATATTCACTGCTACAAATTCAGAAAATAAGATTTAAAAAATAGACTTACTTCATTGAATTTAGCTTTGATGTTACTCGAATCCCGTTTGTTTGTATGGCCATCAAAACACGAATAAAACTCACATTGCATCATATCAAAAAATATAGGTATGGTGGCTTTGCGCAATTCAATTTCAGGAGTTAATGTCATCTCTAGGAAAGAGCCTACCAGACTAGGGACAAAGTTCACTTTGTACTGCCCTATTAAACGATGATACCAAAATTTAATCAATTACTGGAATGGCATGGTAACACAATACTACTGAAGTATTCTATAATAGTCTTACCTAAGTTAAACCACATGCTCAAGATTTCAAATCCAGTTTCTCTACGCATGTCCTTGTACCGACTAATGATTCGCCAACGTTTATTGGATGAGAACTGTTCTAGTTGAAGAGAAGGCTGCGTCAAGAATGTTACGGCACAATGGAAGAAATTATTCCATGCTTGATGTTCGAAATCTTTAAAGAAATAGTCGCGAATCGTATGTGAAAAGTATCTTAATGACTTCAATATTACACTGTATAAAAAAATATTTAAATTAATATTAGCTGTGAATTTTGTGTGAATAGCATAAATAAATGATCATAAAAAACATGCCGTTTACAATAACCCAAAGGTGACCTAAACAGTTTATCAAGACTCAGATGAGGAGGATATTATTTTGTGGATTTGCTACATGATACATACTACAGTCCAAAACTAAAATACTTCACGATTCAATATATAATATTCTGTGTAAGTAGTGATGTGTTATGTTAATAGGCGCATCTAGATCAATATTTTTAAGGGATGCACAAAAATTGGAGAACTCAGACCGTGGGGTATTTGCCAACATGCCCTACCACTTTAGTCACCACATTATATCTATGATAACAATTATTTTAAATATATATTTATTTACTTATTGTACTTTATTTTAATATAAGAAATACAATAACATATTAATAAAATACAAACAAAACTATTATAACATCATTTTTTTGAATGTAAAATTACATTTGTTTTAAATTTATTCATTTTTCAAACTATACATTATATAATTATCCCTTTGATATTTAATATAATATCTAGGTAGTTATTTTTTTCAATATAAAGTATAGTACAAACTATTTTAATTAAAGATAAAAATTACTTCCGAATAGTTACATTTTAATGAAAAAAAAATTTATTTTTGGCATACACAAACCCCTGTGCATCCCTTTTTCCATATAATTGCACCAATGACTATGTGATGTATAATTGTGGATGTAACATGAGTTCAAAGGTACAATAAATTCATACCTGTTCTGAAGCATTATCATCTCGCACCAATCCTTGGGAAACACCGGCCGTATAACAAGATCCTTGAAGACAAGCAGGATTTCCATGAGAAAATCTAACAAGTCAATTTTTGTAGGAAAGTTTTTGATGTATATGTCAAAATGTTCAGCTGTCATCTGACGCAATGTCGATATCATGATAGACACAAGGTAGCCCTACAGTACAAAAATATAAAATTGTTCGTTAAAATTATAATACGACAGAATGATTATTTTAAAAGCGAATACTTTTGCCACTCATACATAAGAACTTGTTATTTATAAATTAAAATATTATTTTAACTATAAATAATAACACATTGGACATTTAAAAAAATTATTTTGTTTCATATTATGAAATAAGAAATAGAGGGATAAGGCTGTTGTTAAAAAAAAATCATCATGGAATATACTTACCACTAATGTCCCTTCGCGGTTCATCGCTATGGTAGTTTGGATCACTGTACGCATGACCGTAAGCATTATTTCAGTGATATCACGAAATGTCGATCCTGTATCAGCTATATACAGTAAATCCATAATGTCGCCTAATAGTTTTACACACATTTCAACCTATATACGTACAATTGTAAACATCAACACAAATTAAAAATGTACAATGAATTATTATATTTTCAAAATATTAGATTGCTACATAGTATACAATATAAATATATAATTTTAAGTCCATAAAAACAAAATAATAATAATAATACATAACATTGCAAAGTAATAAAAATTTAAAAACTGTTCGATATTCATAAAAATAAAGATGTCTATCCATAAAGCAAATGCTTATGATAATTTATTATAATATTTATATATTTATACAAAAAATAAAACTAAAAACTTAATGTAAACATGGTTAAAAACATAACTCAAATCAAATAAAATTAAGTGCTGCAGCACACCATAAATAAAAACAATATACAAAATAAAACAGTTGATATTTTAATAAATAATTTTTTTATACTCATAAATGTATATGATAAGAAGATAGATATTTAGACAATAAAAGATAGATACATAGAAAATACTAACTAAGAAGTACTTTAAGTTTTAGTAAATATATTTTTATCTGATTCGATTCTATTTTTGTAGGAATTCTACACTAACTTTATTCTAGTGTATAGACTATGATCATAAGCATAGATTTTTTTATTGAATTTCTTGGAAGCAGAACTAAAACCTTTCATGAAATAAGCCAATTAATAACAAAAGAAAATAACGTAAATTATTTTAATCTAGGACGCTCTAAATATATTTATGTTTTTGGGAAAGAATAGCATTTTCAATCCCCTTCCTCTTCCAAAAATCACCATCTATGTTTATGACCTTAATAGATCTTTTGCAAAACATACCAATTATCTTAATAATCAGATACAACTTTTAAAAACACAATTGAATTCATTATGAAATTTAATTAAAAACAATTTCCCTTTTTATTGAAATTGAACTCAAAATCCTTCAAATTATAGAAAAAAAATTAATAAAAAGTTCTGAACATTTTATTCTAATTTTTTTTTTTTTTTTGTGTAAATAAATTAAAAACTTTAAATTAGATTTTCAAATTTTAGATATAAAATGAAAAAATGTTTATGAATTTCTAATTACAAATAATAATTATAACAATTTGTAATTTTTAAGATTTTTACAAATTTAAACCTTAATGTGTACAAGAATATAATATATTGACAATAATTTTTTGATACTTTTAACTGAGAAATTAATAACTTCTTAGAAACTTTGAATTAAAATCACAACTATTTTCACCAAGCGAGTCATTTTTAATCGACAATTTTAGAAAAAAACAACTGACAATTTTACCCTAAAAAATTATGTATTCAAACATTCAGTGAAAGTATCCATAGTTTGACAAAAAGAAAAAAAGAAATTTTGTCAAAAACTAGCTTAGTATAAAAATTCCATTTTCCTAATTTTTTTTCTATCTTATAAAGAAAATTACTGAATTTAATGATTATGACCTCCTTTAATTTTCTAAGTAAAATTAAAAATTGCCTTGAAAGTTGAAAATCGAAGCATTTATTTTTATTGACTACTTATCGCATATACACAAAAAAAAAAGAAAATGTTGTAAAATTAATACATTCAGCTCAGAATCTAAGATAAAAATTTTACTTTATGAGAAATTCATTATATTTTTAGACATTGTATTGGTTAAATATGTGTTAATTACATAACTATCAAAATATTAATACTTTTAGACTAAAAATCTAAAATAATTAATATTCATGTATCACAATATAGACATGTATATCCACGAGCAACACTCAGCTATTTCTTTTTGACTACACTCAAACACGATACACTTACTACAGGCATAATATTTATACGAAAAGCAAAAACAATTAAAAATTGCCAATAATGTACTCTTAAAATTGTGTTAATATTGAATCTCTCTTAATATTTTAATTCAGTGTCCATAAATTGATAACTAAATTACCGCAACACATATAGTTTATTAATTTATTTTTAACTGTTACTCTGAAAAAAGATTCAACTAATATAAATTATTGGCAGCAATATGCATAATTAAAAGTTAATCTAGTTTAGAGTATTCATTTTTAAAGTAAACAACTAAATATTGTTTAATATGTATAAAAACATAATTATAATTAACATACTTGATCACTCATATCAGGAGAGTCTAGTAACTTGCGGCCATTTTCTCCCAGCACTTTGGCAATTTTTGCAACTGATTTTGTTTTGTTTCGAAACTCGATGCTAGTTTTCGCCTGGTGGAGTTAATAAATACTACTACTAAACATCACCTAACGAAGATTTTTTGCTCTTTCTATTAAGTACCTTATATTGATATTAAGTTAAAAAAAAAAAAAAACAGAAGTCCAACTATTATTTCAGTATAAATTTAACTAATGGTTAATGACCAACAAAAAAAAAAAAATAATAATAATGATAATTAAATTACATAAAAAAGTAATTTATTCAATTTTTTATATTAATTATTTTACTATTATAATAATAAAAAATAAATGCATTATTTTATTGTTTATGATATAAGATTACATTATTAACATAATTAAAATTTAATGAAATATGATTTATTTAAATTCTCTAAAATAAATGTATATATTGGTATTTTATTTATTTTAATATATTCAATTATGTTTTAACAACATATCATAATTTATTAAAAAAATTTACATAAAATATTGTACTTAAGTACCCAAATATAAAAATAAAATAAAACAAACAGTTAATTAAACAAATTAAGTAATAAAACGCAATAATTAAAATAGACATAATCTATGTTGAAATGCAAATAATGATTTTATATGATAATGAAATATTAACATAGTTTTAATCACAGTACATTCTTATTTTTTAAAAATAATAAAAATTTTTTTACTATACTTAAGGAAACTATAGTTTTCTTAATTGTTAAAATTTTAAAATCAATTTACAGTTATTTCAAATTGTTTAGCACAAAATTTACTTTTATGACTTATGGTCATATTTGTAGTATATATAAATAAATGAAAGTAAGATATATTTACGATTTATGAAACAGAATTCATAGAAAAAAATTAGAAGTTTGAGAATATTCATGCGTTAAAGAATATTTAAGAATAAAAAATAATAATTATATTTTTGTATATATTTTTCCGAAGAAATTAATTAATAACCATATTACATATTATTTGTATGCACTAGTAGTTATAATTTATAAACCAACTATAATTGTAGATAAAATACAATTATTTAAACTTATTGTTAACATAATTATTTAAATAAATTTAAACTGAACAATTTTAATATATATATATTTTTTTTTACAGAATATTTTGCATTTTTAAGTACAAAAAACATCACATTTCTGGTATTTTAAAAATATATTAAGAGAGCATAAATCCAATTACTAATAATAACCTTATATAATTGAAAAACTTATGAAAGTTAAATTGTTAACTACTATTATTTAAGATAAATATTTCATGTAATTGATCCTAAATGTTAAATGAAGTTAACAATAATGTTTTTAATAAGTAACTTTTAAATAATGCATTTATTTTTAGTTTTCAAAAATGATAATACTCAAATAACATTTCTTTATACAGATACTTTACAGAATTGTAAAAAATACTCCATTGAGTTAATATATTTGTTACCTAAAACCAAGCCAATATTATTAGTCATTACTCATTAGTCATTACAATAATAGAAATATTAGTATATCAAATAATCAAATGTATTAATTTTTATTTTTAATTCCCAAAACAAACATGCACTATTTATAATATTATTGGTTGATTTTTAATATAAAATTGTATACAAGCCATTCAAGTATTTTGTTGTTATTAATTATAAGTTACAACATTAAAATTAGTCAATGCCATTCAAAGTCTAAAACTTTATTACAATAATATATATTTTTTAAATTATATCATACTTAATATTATAAAATTAACATTTATAGTGAAAAAATGATAAGAAGTAATATTAATTTCATTAATTAAATACAAATTTTACCCAATACCCAAATACATTAATCAATTTTAAAATAAAAAGAATTGAAAATTATACTTTAAAAGTACTAAAGAAATAGCAAAAGATGATATTACTATTTTACATAAATTATCAAGATAAAAATAGATTGAAAAAGAAAAAAAATATAGATTTGGTACTTTTATGAATAATTTTACCCACATTCAGTATTACTGTATTAGTATTCGCGGCATTTAAACAATTGAAAATGATAAATTTTATTTCAATAATAAAAGCACAAAACAAATCAAGATTGCCAATGTGCTGTGAGTGGTAGGCCAACAAGCAACCACGAGGTAACATCTCATAATACTGAAATATGTTAAAATATTTATACACAATTATATTATGTTAACACACATTTTTAGTTACTCACAATTCATTCCATTTTGTTTTTATACACATAGAAAAATATTACCATTTGGTTAGAACAAAAATTAATGTAAAATATATATTATATACACAGTGTCTAGTTGGTGTTAAAATATTTTTTTAATATTTGTCCACAATACTTATTTGTTTTAAAACAGTCTAGACACTATACATGAGAGTATACAATAATATATATTGTTGGTTAAAATATATTGAATATAATGTATACTGTGCCACAATTTGTATTTATCACACAAGCATGCATGTTGGTAAAAATCAAGATGCAACAAAATAATTATGAAATATAAACAAATATTTCACCCAACCAATTATTACTTGAATTATAAATTTAAATAAAACATTTTAAAATAGAATCAATCAATTGTTTATTGGTAAAACATTATCAGAATTATATCATGGTTGGATAAAATATTTGAGTACATTAAAATTAAATGAAATATTCAATTTTAAATAGGATACATACCTCGTCTGATGACTCTAAAAGCTCTTTAATTCTAGCAAGAATAGATGGAAGTAATATGGCACGGCAATCTGAGTTTAAAAAAAGTTGGCTATGAACAATATCACTCATGGTAATCAACTTTTGTTTCACCAATCTGGATGGAGGTAAGTTACCAATGAGTTCAACCAATAATGTACTTTAACAGAAAATTTGAAGTGCAGCAGATAAGTCATAACATACTAACCATACAAACATTGAGTCTTAGTAATAAATAATATGTTTACATACCTTAGTTGTGTAGTACTAAAGACTGTCATTATGTCAGGAATAGAATGAGGAATATATTTAAGACATGCACCTTGTAAAAATAATGTTGAATCTGAGTTACTACACATTATATTGGATATCAACTTTAACATTTCATACATAGATATTTCAAAAGTTTGTTGTCCTTTGCCTTCATATAACCTATTTAAATATAATAAATAAATACATAATATATTATATTAATAACATTGACAATCAATCAATACAACATAATTACAACGATAAACAAAAATAGTTTGGTAACATTTTTGTAATTGGGAGTAAATGTAGAATGGCACATTTATTTTTTATATACTATTAATTGATTGTTGCTAAAAGGCATTTAATAAGATATAATATATAAATAAAATTACATTTATAAATGCTAAATGCACTAAGGAAAACTAATGAGTAATGACTATAATTAATTAATCGAAATGATCTGTTCATAGACATGACTGCAATGGCAGCATGTGCTGTTTGTCATTTCAAAAGTGTTATGTTAGTCTACAATTCTACAGCCAAGAAATTAATATTCAACAAACTTGAATTAAATATTAACGTATAATAATAATATTATTTGTTCCAGACCTCTCGCCTTTAGCTATCCATTTTTATTGTTTAAATTTAATAGAAATTTAATAGAATTATCAATCAAGTAATAAATATGATTATATTTGCTACCCAACCATATAAAAATTTACTCCTCAAACAATTAGTTTAAGAATCAGTTCCTTTTTTTTTCTTTCTATATTTGATTTAAAAAAGTAATGTACTGATATATTTTAGTCACCAGTCATTAAAATATATTCTACCTTTATGGAAGAAGCCAAGTAACACTTATAAACTTGTTATAATAACATAAAAAAAGAACACAAATAAGTTTTTCTATTAACCTAGAACGCCTATTTAACATTAATTATAATTATTTATACATGATAATTATCATTCTTACATAGAATTAAATAATATAAGTAATACAAAATTAAAAATATACTAAAAATACAAAATACAAAAACACTTACTGAGAAAACAAAAAACGGGATCTGGCAATAAACTTCATGATATATTTGAATGATTTCATTATTTTTAATAGAAGATCTTTGTCAGTTTGATCCACGTTACTTAAATGAAACTTTAAAACTACTATCAATTTACTACAACATACAATAAATATATTTATTATAAAATACTTCATTCTTAAATGTATTTGAAGTAATAACTCACTTATAGGCCAATGTTGCAGAAAAGCTTTCTTTAATATATAAATCTAGAACTGGTTGGAAGTGCTGGTATTTTCTATCAGAAACTAATCCAATAATATATAACTAAATACATATCATACATTAAAATTTATGAATAATGGATAAAATTATAGAAATAACTGTTTAAAAATATTTACTAACCAAACAATCAAAAACCATATTGTCAAAGAGATCAGAATCAGAATTATGCATGAGAATATTGAATAATGCGTCTAAAACATCTTGCAAAAATTTAACTACTTCTTCACCATCAACTATCATTAAAGCAGATAAACTTGTACGTAATTTGTCAGGGTGACTCGTCCAGTTCAACAAACCCAGGAGATCAACTAAAAAAAAGATACTACTATATATAATATACATATAAATATTTTTCTAACATACCATTTTGTGTTAGTTTTGTTGAGCAAATATTTGACTGTATTATAAAAATATCTTTATTAGCTAAAGACAATCCAGGTACCGATATATGATTATTTGTTTCAGTTAATTCATTTTTCCTTGAAGCAAGACTTAAATACGATATGTCCATGTAATCAAATTTTTTATGATCAATCTGTAATACAATATATTGTGTTTTATACAATATATTCAGATTTTAGAAAAAAAAATTATATTATATTACATACTTTATACACCAATAGTTCATGTGATGTATCTCTTAAAGTAGTGCCATTATCTTGCATTAACTTAACAAATGATAAAGCAAATGGTTTTTCATTTTTATCTTTAGTTTCATTGGACGATCTATGTTTGAACATGAACTTCAAATGACTACCTTTAAAATCCTCTATAGGTATGGCTAATTTTACAATTTCATACCAGCGAGGTTTATCTTCATGATAATAAACAACAGAATTAAAATCTGAAAGTGGTTCAGAGTCACCACCCAACATGATTACACCCTAAAATAAATATAAGAGTATTAAGGGTTCAATATTTATTATTTATACTTTAAATCAGAAACAATTATAACTTACTAGTAACTTAACACCTTTTTCATTACATGCCGTGACAGTAACTTGAATATTTTTATCTGATGAAGACAAACTTCCTCTTGAGAACTCTCCATTTACCAACATTAAGTAGAGATCATTTCTCACATCACCAGGTAATATAACTTCTGGAAAGCCCATTTTTCTCACCAAAGCAACATTACCGAGTACTAAATGTGGACATTCTTCACGTACCTACCAGTTAAAATTAATTAAGTAAAATATTGATTAAATTTTAAAAAAAATAATAGAACAATTATTATTATAATACCTGTTTAATATCCCCATGAAGCAGTTTAAAACTGACATACAATCCTTGACCTTTGTGTTCTTTATGAGAATAGTCTCTGAGATTTAAATACCGTTTTAAGGTATTTTCAAGGTTATCCTTTTCACATCTAATTATAAAAAAAAAAACAAATTAAACTAAAAACTGAATTAAAAATTAAATCACAATAAACTTACGGTAAAAATGGCATAAAATGGTGCTTGTCTTCATCACTTTCCAATTTTTGAGTAAAATACAAAGTCAGATCCATAGCAGCAACACCCCAAGGTCTACGGATTTGTGTTGTAGCCAAATTCTTTTTACTATTACTATCACTATCCATACCACCAATTCTTATTATATAACATACTAAGTATACTTTTTCTCGAGTTAGATCTCTGGTTCCTAAGTCCTAAAGATTTAATAATAATATAATAAAAATTGTAAGTATTCTTGGACATGTAAAAAAATAATTAGACAATTCTATTTTTAAGAACATTACTGTAAATAAAGCTCTGAAATTATGAAAAATATCAGTCTGTGACCATCCTTGGTCCATTTTATTGGTTGCCCATCGTATAGCAAAATTTTCAGAAAATGATTTACCACTCTTCGCATCGTATAATGTTAATAGCAGTTCAGCATCATCCATCATTTTACACATAAAATTGTGTACAGATAAATAAACAGTGTAATTATACAAATAGTTGATTTGCTGAATTGACTTTTTATATGCTCCAGCAGTCTACAAATATAAATATAATATTTAAAACACAATCTTGATATATTAAATAAACACAAATTTTACATGAGAATTTTGGATGCGCTCAGTGGCAATTTCGTGGTGTTTGTATAATTGGATGGTTGGTGTATGTAATGGATTTAAAATATTACCCTGTTCATCCCTAACTACCATATCTAGTCCTAATAATCTAAAAAAAAAAAAAAATATATTACTAATTTTAATATTAACAACACAAAATATAAGCTAAGCCTAAGTGATTTAAACAAAAATTACATCACAGATGAGTCATTGTTTAAATAATAATGATGATTTTTTAAGCAACTTAAAAACAATTTTTTTTATATTTAAAATTAATTTACTTGTTCCCAATATCTATGGTAGATGTAGCCAGTCTTTGTACTTCTTTTAACTCGTCTACTGGAAGTGTACCAGATAATATTTTACTTCTAAAGTTTATTAATTCGTAGATTTTATTTTTTACATTTTTAAAATTTGAGTTGTGAGACTGAAAAATTGAATAAAAATGTATAAATATATTATGTGCACCTAAAAATTTGTCATTCAACAAATGATTTAATCTTACTATGTATAATTGTTTCCATATGGCACCCCATTCTCGAATAACACTGGTTAATTCATGTACTATTTGTGGTTGTTTTAAAACTGTCAACTCAGCTGGCCTATTAATAATACAAAATTGTTAATCATTAAATAATCCTCTAAAAAATTAGTTTTAAAAATCACACAAACCCAAATTTTTCCACAACATTATCCATGATATGAACAAATTTTTTAGGAAATATTCCGTGGGTTGATTTATTCTTAAAAGTAAACCCGTAGTACCATTCAGCACTTTCTTCCAGAACGTGAACACATTCACCAGCCAACAGTTTGATACGATGTGGTCCACTTTGAAGATAGTTATGAATGGCTATAAATCAAAACAAATTCAGGTCACAAATTAATAAATTATCCTAATAAACGAAATGGAACATGCAACTAATAATAGAATATAAAACAGTATAATTTGTCCCCTTTTGCAGTTATGGTGTTGTTTTAAAACACTCAATTAGAAATACTGGATGTCATTGAAATTTGCTAACAAGCTCATCCTGTATCTGTATAGTAGGTAATGATGGGAGTAACAATATTTTTTTGTATTTGATGGCTAATATATTTAACAAAATAACAAACAGTTTTGTAATGAGATAAGAGAACATAGTTAACAATTCATTTGTGTAAATATTGTTCAAGAGTTTTATACTAAAATTACATTTTTTTAAAATAAGGAAAATTGCTTTATTTGTGTTATTAATAAGTATATTATTTGTGAATTTAATATTTAAATAAATGATTGTATTAATACATTAGTCATTAAATTGACCAAAATAATGACTCATCACATAATTTAATTCTTATAACTTTATCTATCACAATTCATACGAAAATTGAATACTAACTAATAAGTAGTATTTTCCTATTTACTAGTTACTTAGATACTAAACCAATATGCTTGTTCATTAAAAAGTATGGCGTAGTTCTTGACACTTACTAGTTGTTTTTATTGGGTTTTTTTTTGGTTGGAATTTGAACATATTATTCGTAAATAAAAATACTTTAAATGGCTTACAATTTATTTAAAAACAAGACAAGCAGGTACTTTATTAAAAATACATCCAATAGGTATAAAACTACTCGATTACAATTAATGATGTTAGGTAGATACCTAATATACAAATAATTTTTAGATAAACCTAATGTATGGATAAATTATGATTCATTAAATTATAATATAATATTTATATTTCATATGGAATAAAACCATCATAATGTCATATCGTATAAGTTCTCAGTACCAAACATCAACTGCCAGTCTCGCATAAAAAGAGATAGAGATGTAGCAAACGTTTACCAGGGTTTACAGCTGTATCAGAATATCAGCACTCATAGTCGTAACCTACGCACAATAACTAAGACATTGCACAGACAATAAATGTTCGTTACAAGGAATACAACCGTTCAAGCCGAGGACTCACCGATTCCATATCTCTTTCGGTCGCTGACATGAGTCCAATTTTCTTCAGTCATGTCATCAAACCGTCATCTGTCGATTGGTCGGGGCGATGTTGTGCGGGTGTACACGCACATGTATATCCGCGGAGTGGAAACGGTGTCAATGTCTATGGATGACACCTTTCGTACGATAAACAAGATTCGGTGAATAGGCGGGTCGATCGCCACCACCACCAACACCGGACAACGGGAAAGAAAAAAAAAACAAACGGACGACGAGAAAAGAGACTAGATATGAAAACTTCCCCCTACGACGCACGATTCGGCCGAAGAATTTGAATATCGCGGATGCCGAAAACCGACAGACAGCCGTTCGAAGTGCTGAACTCAAATTTTACTATTGCACATTTGTACGCTTGAAATCATTTTGTTTACGTTATCAGCAGCCCGACGACGACGACGTGCCCCTCCAGGCTCGCCAGTTGCCACAAAATATTGGAACCGTAACGACTATGGCACACGAGAGACAGACAGAGACACTAACTGAATAATTCGATAGCAGAATTGAATGATAACAGTGTTATTCTGAGACTATGGTACGCAAATGTACGCATATTTTTTTTTTTTATAGTACAAGGCACTAGGCGGTGGTCTCAAACTCAAATTACCAACGGGCCATATATATTTACGTCAAAGGTTAGCGAGCTATACACTTTATTTTTACTCATTTGTATTAAAATAAACAAAATCAAAATCAAAATTTTTGAAGAAATAAATATTCATTGCGGGTCTCATTGAAAGTACCGCTGGCCGCGTGTTTGAGACCACTGGTATAAGGTCTATGAATGTACTCATATAACTAATAACTACCTACATCGAATTTTTACGTGATTGGATTGCCTTGGGCGTGATCAATTTTTTTTTTAAGGGTGGAAATGTGGAATTTGAACAAAGTAAGTGTATAGGTGTATCGAACTTATTATATAGGTATTAGGTACGAATGCGGTGTGATACCTATTGTTATTTATAGACGTTAATCACTTATTTCTCAATGCAGGCTTAATTGACGCTACAGTGCAATAGTCTCAGGTAAATAAAAAATAAAATTGTCTGCTTATTTGAAATTCTGAGCTAACCGCCGCAAAATACATTTGTTTAAAATGTATGCGGTTATTTTGACAAAGACCTAAAAATAGTAGAAAATATGTTTTGGTTTTCAACTTTTTTTAATAAGTGATAATACATATTTTTACGCTGCGTCAAAAAGCTTGAAAATGTTATATATAATTTCATATAAAAAGTTTATACAACAAATAATAAATAGGTATTGAAAATTCTATCATAATACCTATAATATATAATATGCACAGTTATTTTTTTAGACATTTGTAGTTCAAATTTTGACAAAAATGGATACTTATTAGTTATTTGAATGAAATAACGATTTTAGAGACCAATTTATGAAGTTTTACAAATAATTGGCATAAATGTAGTTTAGCTCGATTTTTTTGGAATTATTTTCTCAAAATGTGAATTTTTGCATGCTTAATTTGATGATACTTTTAAAAAAAATCGCTCAAACTTACCTTGAGAGTAGGTACCTAATGGTCCAAAAAAACTTGAAAATTTAATATAAGGTCCTTTGAGAGTTGTATTCTTATTGTAGTTAAAAAAAAAAAAAAAAAAATCATTGGTCACAATTTTTTTTATAAATGTTTACCTAGAGATCAAATTTTTACGATATAGGTATGTTAAAATCATGAAAATTTGAAAGTAATTTTGTAGTTGAAAAATCATAAAATTTTTTGGTATTTGTATCTAAGATTATAAAATTCAACACTAAGTTTTATCCTTCATGTAGCTATAGAGAAAACTCGAAGCATCATAATAGGAAAAAATTTAAGTGCGTTTGAGTTTTAAATTTTTACGAAATTGTGTAACGATAACGATTTATCCTCAAATGATTTTAAATATTTGTTATAATTCAAAAAGTATAACTGTATAAGTCGTAGATAGGTACTTGAAAATTTCACCAGTTATTAAGATTGACATTTTCTTTAGTAATTTTATTTTCAAATATTTCGCTTATTTTCATGCTATTTATAGGCCCTTGAAATATTCGTTTTTTTTTAGTTTTTTTTTATCGATGAAAATTTTTTGGCCAAGTCAAAATACTTGGAAATTTAATACAAAGTTCCTCATGAGTTAGTCTTATAGTGATTCAAATTTAAGAATACATTGGTACATTTTTTTTTATTAGAATTTAAAGTTCAAATATTGACAAAAATTCGACAAAATCATGAATATTTGCAAATTATTAGTTTTTTTTTATATATGAACCGAACAACAGGAGGGAACTGCGTTAGCAAGACTTCCTTCTGGCATCCATCGTTTATTGATAAAATAACCATCATACATACAATAAGTACTGAACAAGTTTACATAAACATTTTACAAAAAGGAAGGCTCTATCCCTCTAATTTGGCCAGGTTAGCCTACAATAAACAATCTTAACTAGTTACATTGATCTTCATTACATTACATCAACCGCCTCCATCTTCATAACCCAGTTTCCAGGACCAATCGGTCTCGGAACTCCTGCCGTATCTGCTTCTCTTTGTGCCGTTGGTGAATCGTTGATCACGCAATTCCTTCTTGCTGCTCGTCCCTCTCCACTTGCTCTCTGCACATCTATCAATGACCAGGGCTCCTTTGATTCCAGCATGATGTCTACCATATTCTCTGGCATAAATGGTATTGGGAATCGGACATATGATTAAATATTATAATATATGCATCAGTGGCGTGGTGAACTACATTAAGTTATGAGGCACAAGTTATATTGTCAGACCCACCACCCACCCCACCCATCACAAAAAACATTAAAAAAAATGTTTAATACAAAATATGTTTCTTCATTTGAATAATAATGCTTTTTTTTAACACATCAGATGTTCTTCCCAAGAATGTTATTGTCTCTTCATGGTCAATTTTGATGTCCCTCTCACAGCTCAAAAACATTAAGCTTTCCAAACGTCCTTGGACCATTGTAGAACGTAAGCGTGTCTTAATAAGTTTAACCTGAAAATAATAATAAATGTAATTGGTGATAAGTTTAGTTTTTAAAATAATGTAATTGTATATTTCTGATAAGATAAGTTATTATAAATACTATGAGACCTTCACAAAAATCTTAAACTCTATATTCAATTTTAAACTTTCGCCCCATAGAAGTAAAAAATAAGATTTAAAATCCAAACCTTTATAATACAAAGCAATAGGCAATTAAATATATAAATTTTAATTAAAAGCTTAGAGATTGAAAACATTTATATTTTTGAAGCAGAAGAATCAACAATCAAACTTACTTTGGAAAATGATCTTTCCGCAGATGCAGATGTACCTAACTGGTATAGTCCCTAAGACTTTGTATGCTATATACAAATTGAGAAACGCTGCTGACAAGTCATACTTGGACAATGTATAAAGAATAGTACTAACACCAATTTTTGCCATATTAATTTGTTCATCTTGAGTTATATTTTTTTCTTCTTCTTCACAACTTTCACTTGATGATATTGATTCTGGGCAATGTAATAAAGTAGGTAAATCTATACCTGATGTAAGATCATCAAAACTTTTAGAAAAAATAATGTACTCATTACGTAGTTGATTTATATCAATTTCTGGTAACCAAGCCACTAGGTCAGTAAAACTATCTTGTGGAAGATGTTGATTATCGTTTTTAAACGTTCTTAATCTTTCAGGAGATAAAAGTGTAAAATCTTTTAATATATTGTTAGAGTCATTGAATCGAGATTGAACTGAAGTAATTACTTTGTCCAAAACTGTAAGGTATGTATGACATCGATACTTGTCGAATGCCGAGCTCTGTACTTCATCTGAAGCTTTTTCTCCAGGTAAAATTTTTTTAGTACGTTTTCTAGATTCTTCCTCTTGCCAAATTGTACAAAGACTCTATCTCAACACCAGTAGTCAAAAAAACTACAGTCAGAATTGTCGAGCCTAAACTTCAAAAAGGCGTGAATGACAAAATTATAGAAAATATAAAAAATTGTTCATTAAAAGTTCATAATGGTAACGTAAATAAATTCCGCCCATGCCATTATTGATTATATGCATATGGTGACACAAATCACGTGCGTTTATCAGACGGCGATGCGAAAAACCAATGTATGACTTGCATTGGTGATACCCACTACTGCAGTACTGCAATAGTTACAAAGTTTAACGACAAAGACTGAAAAAATTGACAAGAAAATTTAGAATCTTGCAGAAGAAAGAAATCAAACATTTGTATACGGAGAGAACCTACAAAGTAAAAAAGCTAGCGCCTTTTGTAAGAAAATCGTCGTCTTTTATAAACCGTCAAGTGAAAGAAAGGGAAACGGACCGAATCAACTTTATCTTATGTCAAAAATTGTTACGCGTGAAAGCATGCGTTTCAACCTATCACTAATTAAAAGTAAGGAATATTACTATAAATAAAGCAAATGGATTTCAAATGTATAGAAAACCAAAAAAAAAAATAATAATAAATATAAATTAATTTAAATAAAAGTGTATGGTATAATAAGTTGTTTTGTGTTGTAGATATTCTTCAACTTTTCGATGTCTGGGCGTCTGGCTGATCGTTCTTGGCAAGCAGTGATGATTAGTGAGAATGGATACAAGTTTTTCAAAATTTTCAATAATTGCATCAAAATATTTATGTTTTTAAAAGTTTAACTAAAGTAATGATTAATTTTAATATTAAAATTTAATTAGATTTTAATTGAATAAAAAATGCATAGAAATTTTTCTGTTTTTAAAAATTGTCAATAAATTTATCAGTTTTAATATTAAAATTTAACTAGAAATTTTACCTAAATAAAAAAACTTCAAAATTTTTCTGTTTTTAAAAATTATTGATAAATTTAACAATTTGAATATTAAAATTTAACTAGACTTTAGTTGAATAAAAAATGCATTTTAAAGGGTTGCTAAAACGGGGATTTTGTGATTTACGATGGAATTTACGTTTATAATTTTGGTTTATAAATGGTTACTTAACAACCTGATTTATGTGTTGATACATTTACATTTAGTAATTTTTGCCACAAGTGAAAAAACAACCAATGTAGTATATATAAGGAGGTGCTAATAATAATAATATTTACGGCTTATAAATGTATGTTTTCAATGAATCTTTAACACACCCACACACACAAAATTAAATTGAGAATTTGACGTGATATTGGCACTATCCATACAATTAAATTAAAAACTAATACACAACATGCGAAAATGTAAAAAAAGAAAGTAATACACGGGCAACGCCGTGTCGGGTCAGCTAGATAGATTTTAATTGAATAAAAAATGCATCGAAATTTTTCTGTTTTTAAAAATTGTCAATAAATTTATCAGTTTTAATATTATAATCTAACTAGAAATTTTACTTGAATAAAAAGCTTCAAAATTTTATTTTTTTTTAATTTTTAAGTTAAAGTATTACGTATTTTAGTATTAAAATTTATTGGAGTTTAGTTGAATAAAAAATGCATCGAAATTTTTCTGTTTTTAAAAAATTGTCGATAAATTTAACAATTTTAACAATAAAATGTAACTAGAAGTATAATTTTTTATTTTAAACCAATAAATATTTAAAGATTAAAGATTGGAAAATTGAAAATGCTTTAAAAGGTATATTTAGCAGCTTGTTTATGAATCTTTAATTGAATTTTTTTCAATATTATTATTATTCAGTAATTAACCTCTTTTTGATTTCAATTAAAAATAAGGATTAAAGAATCTATTATTATGTCAAAATTAATATATTATTTATTACTTCTTATTTAAGTTAAATTAAATTATTAATTTTAATCCAATTTAAGGGTTATAAATTATCTTATACATTTTTTAATTTAATGATACAAATGTTCATTTTTAAAAATTAGTTTAATTATAAATATAAAAAAAAGTTATGATTAGTAAATTAAAAAATAATATAAAAATTAAAAAGATAGAAACAATAAGAATATGAGATAATAGAAATATAATACATAAAAGTTTGATGGGAGGAGTCACCTTGTGGTAACAATGCCCTTGTAAGATTTTTTTTTTAATGTTTATTGCTATACTGAAATTACTCATTGAGAAGATCATGGCACCATTTCCTTTTGAGCCTCTCTTAAAAAAATTAATTTTAATTTTAAATTTTAAAATTTTAAATGTATTACTTTTTAATTTAATAATCATAATTTTTTTTTATTTTTATAATTATTACTAATTTTTAAAAATGAACATTTGTATCATTAAATTAAAAAATGTATAAGATAATTTATAACCCTTAAATTGGATTAAAATTAATAATTTAATTTAACTTAAATAAGAAATAATAAATAATATATTAATTTTGACATAATAATAGATTCTTTAATCCTTATTTTTAATTGAAATCAAAAAGAGGTTAATTACTGAATAATAATAATATTGAAAAAAATTCAATTAAAGATTCATAAACAAGAAGCTGCTAAATATACCTTTTAAAGCATTTTCAATTTTCCAATCTTTAATCTTTAAATATTTATTGGTTTAAAATAAAAAATTATACTTCTATTTACATTTTATTGTTAAAATTGTTAAATTTATCGACAATTTTTTAAAACAGAAAAATTTCGATGCATTTTTTATTCAACTAAACTCCAATAAAATTTTAATACTAAAATACGTAATACTTTAACTTAAAAATTAAAAAAAAATAAAATTTTGAAGCTTTTTTATTCAAGTAAAATTTCTAGTTAGATTATAATATTAAAACTGATAAATTTATTGACAATTTTTAAAAACAGAAAAATTTCGATGCATTTTTTATTCAATTAAAATCTATCTAGCTGACCCGACACGGCGTTGCCCGTGTATTACTTTCTTTTTTTGCATTTTCGCATGTTGTGTATTATTTTTTAATTTAATTGTATGGATAGTGCCAATATCACGTCAAATTCTCAATTTAATTTTGTGTGTGTGGGTGTGTTAAAGATTCATTGAAAACATACATTTATAAGCCGTAAATATTATTATTATTAGCACCTCCTTATATACTACATTGGTTGTTTTTTCACTTGTGGCAAAAATTACTAAATGTAAATGTATCAACACATAAATCAGGTTGTTAAGTAACCATTTATAAACCAAAATTATAAACGTAAAATTCCATCGTAAATCACAAAATCCCCGTTTTAGCAACCCTTTAAAATGCATTTTTTATTCAACTAAAGTCTAGTTAAATTTTAATATTCAAATTGTTAAATTTATCAATAATTTTTAAAAACAGAAAAATTTTGAAGTTTTTTTATTTAGGTAAAATTTCTAGTTAAATTTTAATATTAAAACTGATAAATTTATTGACAATTTTTAAAAACAGAAAAATTTCTATGCATTTTTTATTCAATTAAAATCTAATTAAATTTTAATATTAAAATTTGTAATATTAATATTAAAATTAATCATTACTTTAGTTAAACTTTTAAAAACAGAAAAATTTTGTAGTTTTTTTATTTAGGTAAAATTTCTAGTTAAATTTTAATATTAAAACTGATAAATTTATTGATAATTTTTAAAAACAGAAAAATTTCTATGCATTTTTTATTCAATTAAAATCTAATTAAATTTTAATATTAAAATTTGTAATATTAATATTAAAATTAATCATTACTTTAGTTAAACTTTTAAAAACAGAAAAATTTTGAAGTTTTTTTATTTAGGTAAAATTTCTAGTTAAATTTTAATATTAAAACTGATAAATTTATTGATAATTTTTAAAAACAGAAAAATTTCTATGCATTTTTTATTCAATTAAAATCTAATTAAATTTTAATATTAAAATTAATCATTACTTTAGTTAAACTTTTAAAAACATAAATATTTTGATGCAATTATTGAAAATTTTGAAAAACCTGTATCCATTCTCACTAATCATCACTGCTTGCCAAGAACGATCAGCCAGACGCCCAGACATCGAAAAGTTGAAGAATATCTACAACACAAAACAACTTATTATACCATACACTTTTATTTAAATTAATTTATATTTATTATTATTTTTTTTTTTGGTTTTCTATACATTTGAAATCCATTTGCTTTATTTATAGTAATATTCCTTACTTTTAATTAGTGATAGGTTGAAACGCATGCTTTCACGCGTAACAATTTTTGACATAAGATAAAGTTGATTCGGTCCGTTTCCCTTTCTTTCACTTGACGGTTTATAAAAGACGACGATTTTCTTACAAAAGGCGCTAGCTTTTTTACTTTGTAGGTTCTCTCCGTATACAAATGTTTGATTTCTTTCTTCTGCAAGATTCTAGATTTTCTTGTCAATTTTTTCAGTCTTTGTCGTTCAACTTTGTAACTATTGCAGTAGTGGGTATCACCAATGCAAGTCATACATCGGTTTTTCGCATCGCCGTCTGATAAACTCACGTGATTTGTATCACCATATGCATAATGGCATGGGTGGAATTTATTTACGTTACCATTATGAGCTTTTAATGAACAATTTTTTATATTTTCTATAATTTTGTCATTCACGCCTTTTTGAAGTTTAGGCTCGACAATTCTGATTGTAGTTTTTTTGACTAGTGGTGTTGAGATAGAGTCTTTGTTCAATTTGGCAGGTATAACCTTCGGTAAAATACATGGCCGTACATGGCTTTTTTCACAGGGTGCATTAGACCCGGCCACCAAACGATTTGGTATCTTTTGACAATTTTTTATATTTTCTATTATCTTGTCATTCACGCCTTTTTGAAGTTTAGGCTCGACAATTCTGACTTTTGTCTTTTTGACTACTGGTGTTGAGATAGAGTCTTTGTTCAATTTGGCAGGTATAACCTTCGGTAAAATACATGGTCGTACATGGCTTTTTTCTTGGGGTGCATTAGACCCGGCCACCAAACGATTTGATATATTTTGACAGTCCTTTATAATCGCTGTTTTCTTATATTTTTCGCCTTTTTGAACTTTGGACTCGAAGCTATTGCTCTCAAATCTTCGGTGTATCGGTATGATATCGCAAGGCTCTTTGATCACCGGTTTTAATGGACGGCACAATATATTTTCGGTGTACTTGATTGGTTTTTTGCACATTTCATGCAATGAGATATTTGATGAAACATTTAATTTATCGCTCACATCACTTCGTTCTGAATATACTGACAATCTATCGAACGATTTGTTCAACGGCTTTGACATATCGTTGTAGTCATCAAAAATTGACCATTCACCATCGGAACTTAATGTCTTTGTATACTTAAACATTATGAAACTCAAGATTAAACAAGTCTTTATAAACTAGATAATTATAAATACAAAATACGAATAAATAATACTCTGTCAATAAACAAAATAAACAAACTAAATTCTCTGTGGTGGTTTTGATTTAACATAATCAAATCATTTATTTTCAGCCAGTACCTATCTAAAAAAAATTTATAATTTTTTTTTTTTTGTTTAATTTGCTAAATATTCATAGCCATTCCGCTTGGCGTTGCTCTTGTGACTTTTTTATGAGCAGTATATAATTAAGTAGGCAATCGACCTGTGGTGGATTGCAGACCCCGCGTGGTGTGTACAGCATGAGTTTATAATTTCTAACTCTAAAGTTTCAAAGTTATATTAAAGGTAACAACATTTTGTAAACAAAAATGTTCATCGTAAAAATCAAAATCCCTGTTTGGGGTGGGTCACCTTTAACACCTAGGAATTTAAAAAATACTTTATGACCTATTCTTATACTCATTGAATGCCATCGTCACAAGATTTAGAAAATGAAGGAAAAATAAATGTCGAAATATTTAAACCAGCTAACGAAGATGGTCTTAAAAATATTATAATAATTATTGACAGCAATCTAAATAATATTGATGTAGAAGAGGGTCAAATTATGTTACCTTTACCTCATTTGCTATGGATATTAGGAAAATGTATCAAAAATCCTATTATTTCAGGGTGGACTGCAGTTTTGTTGAACATAACTAAAAATAAACTATTTTCACAATCAAGAATAATAAATTACGCTTCCGTTTGTTAATTTACATATTAGTAATTATGATACTATATTTAGGTACCTAATAATACTGTATTGCATTTTTGCAAAAAAATGCTCAACTCAATATTGAATCAAAATACCCGTGTCGTAAACTCGTAACTTTTGATCATCCTCTGTCTATTAAAGCTTGTGATATTAATTGTGACGAAAAGTCAAAATTTATTAAAAATTATGGTTGGGACTTAACTAGTTCATTTACTTATGTCATACACGGGTTGCGTTAGATATATAATGAAAGGAAATGGTTTAAAGCAAAAGTTAAGTACAATATAATACGTACCGATAACTGCAGATAAAATGCTCACTGGTCATGCATACATACCTACCTACATACTCCAAAGCGGTGAAAGGTTACTCAGATTGAAGATGAAATTGTATATTGTCAGACTTAAAATTAATTTTATAACCTACCGTACATGTAGAATTTATTGTATCTAATATTTGTAAATGAATTATAAGCATTATTATTATTTATTATTTTAGTACCTACTTGAAAAAAATGAAAATAATGTATGTTAAAAAATATTTGTTAATTAGTGTACTAAATAAACATTTTAATCATTATTTAAGATTCATAATACGCTGTACAAACTACACATTTTGAAAAGTTAGCCACACATTATTAAATTAACTTAAAACAAAATATATAGAATGTAGTACCTATAGATACCTTTGTCAATTGTCATCAAACATAATGCGTAATATTTATCAATAATATACAATATAATATTAAGAAATGTTATTACCTACCTATTTTAGAACATGCAAAGAAGCGTAAATATTTCGTTTTCTAGCTTATACGTCGAGTGAGACTGTGAGACCATAAAAATAGCAGCTATACATAGAATCTATGTCACAGACTATTAAAGCGCGCCACATCAAATATTATATAATACGGGGGTGGATTTCACCTTTTACTTGTTTAAGCTACAACAATTTATAAATACACATATTTGCTGTACATTTTGTCAGAAATATTTTTATGTAGAGGTATTTTTGTGATAAAATTAATGTTTTTAAAGATAATTTAGAGAAACTGAAATAATTCACATAAAATCCAAGATGGCGGACACCACACTTCCGGACCTCGGAGCGATGGAGACATTTTTTGGTAAGTAAGGGACCACGGATTAAGATATACTTTAAGGTATACCTATGTTAATTCGTGTAAGAAACCCACAGCCAAACTTTCTGCAAAGTTTCAAAATTTTCCGATTTAATTCCGGAAACAACCGTTCAATGTCTGGACTACCTATATCATTCATATCAATTTATATACCTATTACCTACCTACACAATTCATGGTATAGGTTGTCATAATATGGTAAATACCTATTAATAGTCTATTATTATTAACTATAATATATTGTCTATTATTAATATAGACAATACAGTTAATAGTTCAATACTTCAATTCAAATATGGTATATTAGTATAAATTTAAATGAAACATTTATTATAACATTTAATGGGGAAATTTTGTTTTTGTTATAAACTTTCAGTTTGATTTTTTTAAAGGATTCTTATTTTAAATGTTTTTTTTTCTGTAATTTGTTTTTGTACTCTCTATGTCCGAGGTCCACTCGATACCTACAACTGTAGAGCAGAGCAATACCCCCTTGACCACACTTTTCTGTACCTATCTACTTTAGTTTTGAATAATTTTCATAACTTGCATAAACATTAAAATATTAATATAATATCATTTTCAAAAAACTACGAGGTGCCATAAATACTATTCTTAACTTAAAATTTGATAGTAAGTTAGTTAACTGTTAAAAAATTGTAAAATAAAATGAATTATTCTTATTTTCTTAAAATTGTAACGTACAATTTGCTTTGCTGCATCGGCGTTAGCAATAGGTACGTAGTTATATTAACCCATTGTTATTACACAAACTCGAGTCTTAAAGTCTTAACGGCTTACTAGATGACCTTCGCGGCTTCGCACGATATTTGCATACTAATAAAAATTGCGCACGCCAACAGTTTTTAATTTTCCAATTACATGTTGCGCAGTTTTTGTTTTTACCGCACACGGTTAGAGAGAGACAACAAAATAATTACCTATTCATTTATTAGCTATTAGCAAATTATGTAGGTATTTATTGTGTTCAAGATACATCATGGTACCTATGTGCATATTATATAAATATTATTATGATTACACAGCCGTGAAACGAGGCAATGATAAAACCCAAATGTATCAACCTACAACATGATACATAAAAAAAAATATATATACATTTAAAACGTGCAACATTATTACACAACTTTTTTTCAAGCCGTTTAACATTTTGTAATCATCACACACACTAAATATATTCGAATGTAATTTTGACTTGTGATAAAACACAATACGGGCATGATGACTATGCCTATAAAATTTTAATTTTTAAGTGCATTATGAGCATTTTAAGTATTTTTCATATTTATAGCTCACTTAAAAATTAAAATAAAACCAACAAGTGAACAGAGATTATGTTCTTGCCTAAAATTTTGATAATTGGTTAACTGGTAAACGAAATTTTTCTATGTCATAAGTGTGTAAGACGAAGACAACACATTCGGGTGCGAAAACCTCTTAACTGAAACATGTGTGGGGGAATGGAACAATGATAGAACAAAATAAACAAAATTTTCAAACAAAATAATGTATATACTTTATTACAATTTTGTATTTTATTTTTAATTATAGTAAGTTTAGTAATTACATTACAACAGTTATGTATCACATGCACTGTTGTAACATAATAATATTATTATTGTTGTCGTATAACGTATTTGTTAAACTTGATACACAGTTATAATGAAATTTTGAGTTATATAAACAAAAATAAGATATTACCTATTATAATATAAATTATTTATGTATATAAAAAAAATATATATAATAATAAAAAAAATAATGTCAAGTTTGATCTTTCTCTTTAATCAAAAACTAATATAATTATTATCTTAAGCATCTTGCAATAACAGAGTGGTTTTTGACAGAAATTGAATTATGATTACAATATTTTAACTTAATTTTAAATTGAGTATTTATTATGTTTCATAAATAACTTATTCTAATGAAAATATCTTCCAACAGAAATAAAATAATAAATAATAATAATAATAAAAAAAAAAAATGATAATATATATAATAACAATCAATTCATAAAATATCTCTAAACAATATTATTCTAGAGTAAAAAGTTACAAAAAGCATGTGTCATTTTTGGACACTAAAACAATAATATGGCTAAGTTTATATTAAAAATAACAAATTTACATGATTGTTCCCTATGTGTTATTTGAAACAGTGTTTGGCGCTAAATGTGCATATGGGTGCCTCTTTGATTGACTGTTTTCTAATGAGGTTCTATTTTGAGGAGAAACTGACATACCTAGAACATACAATAAAAATAATTTTTATAAAACATTTTAATAATTTAACACAAGTGTAATTAGAGGAAAAAATAGATGCTAATTTATTATTTTTATTCTCATAAATAATATGTAAAACATACTATGAATTTTATTTTTGATATATTGGATTAATAATGATGAATAATCTAATTTGACAATAATTGTGGTTTTAGAATTTAAATATAAATTCAATTGGTCTTTAAATTAAAAAAAAAAAAGTAATTCAAAACGACCTTAAAATGTTACCAAAATATGTTATTTAGATTCATACTTTATAAAAATATATTTTTAGTTAAATAAAAACATTGTTTAAGATGCTCAAAAGAATAATTTAAAATGTAAGTATCTAAAATTTGGGCTCTAGTAAATATTATATAATATACTATACGGCATTTAGTATCTATTTCTATCTATTTCAATAATATTTACTTATTTGATAATTAGATACCTCAAGGGTATTGGTTACATAAAAGTTAACAATGAAAATATCGAGGAAAATATATACATAAATAAAAAAGAAAAGTTAAGTGTTATGAAACTTAGTTTGGCTAAGCCAGAGTAACATTCTATGGAGTTGTCAGTTATATTTTCTATAAGAGGTGAAACGAGTCAGAAAAAAATAAAGGGATTTGTTTCTCAGAGGTAGGGAAGAAACATAGAGAAAAACAAATGAAAAACTGTCAAGAAGTTTGATAATGATGTGAGGTTTGCACTATCACAACATCAAGTCAGAAATGGGATATCAAAAACATTATGTAATCAAATAAAAGCATAAATACACTTTAAATATAATGTAAGGTGCTTTAAGACATTTGTATACTCACTCGGTGATGATCCCAGTTTTGAATTTTCAGATGAAGTTGTCATACGTGAAAAGGCAATCAGAGTGTCAGGAAAATTAGGTGGTGTAGCTGGAGTATTACACGGGGTCATCTGAAAAAATAATATAAATATTAAAATACTACTATTAATTTTCAATAGAAATAACTCACTTGTCCAAATCCAAACTGTGCTGAATTTTGACTGCAACTTGATACAGAAGATTCTTGAAAAAATATACTCAATGCAGTCTGAAACAATAAGGCATTCAATATATTCTATTGTTTTATAAGAAACAAGACATTTACTACGCTTTTTTAAATTAATTCATCAAATCAATATCCAATATGATTTAGACCCGCAAGAATGTATGATGTTTAAACCGTTTTATGGTTAACATGTAAACATAAACTAATCAACATTAAACGATTCAAGTAATTTATATTTAAATTTAAATCCTATACAGTATATACCTAACCAGGCACGGCACTAGAATTTTTTTCCAGGGGAGGCAGAGTGGGGCAAATATTTTTTTTACGTGGGCTAAAATTTTTCAACAAATACTGAGGTTATTTTAATGAAATATAAATATTTTCGTATCATATAATATAATATAGCTATTATCTATATAGTACATACGTTTTATATTGTATGCTCTAAGAGTCTAAACAGATAATATACCTATACAAACTTTTGAATAGTTAAAAATGTTTTAAGAATAATGTCAAATATTTTTTTTTGTACCTTATGTAATAAAATGTCTAATCACAGACCTTCAACAACTATATTCATAATTATGACATGATACACAAAAATGATAAGTTCTTTATGACTTTAATATTACATACCTTTGTGAATGGATAATTATGTTTCTTTTACTTACCTACATTTCATAAATATAAATTAAAGTAATTGTGTTTAGTAATGAACAATTTGTTTCGATCATCTTTAATGCAATGATTTGGGATACGTTTATTTGTTCATTTTCATCTAGTAATTAGTACTCAATAAAGGTAATAAAAAATAATTAAAAGATTTTTTCTTATTTTACAAATTTCAAAACACATTTTATTGAAATTTTAGTAAATTTTTTCCTTATTAGACAAATAATAAATTTAATTTATTCCTCAATTTTTTTAGTTGTGACAAATATATTATATAAGCTAAATATTGATATTTTACACAATATCTATCGTACATATTTTTTAGTGGGGGGGCTGGCGAAGGGGCTGATCTGTTTTCTGGGGGGGCTAGAGCCCCACCTTGCTCCCCCTTGGCGCCGTGCCTGTACCTAACATAACTCTAGAGTAGGCAAATATTTGGTAGATCAAGTTTGGTTTATTTAGTTTGTATTCTTAAAAATTATAGGTACAAATTAATACCTAACCAAAATATTTATAAGATTTTTTAAAACTCTATTTTTATGAGGATTATTATTAAATTTAAAATCAGGTTTAGTAGGTATTTTAACGTTATCATCAAATTTAGTAAAAACCCAAACAATGAATATTATCTTGGTATGTACAATTTGTTTTGTCTAATTAAGCAAATAAGCAAATTCAAAACAGTCTGACACAGGTATCTACAAGAATTACTATAAAATTGAATGATTCAACAACTTTAGAGGGCAAGGTTACAAATTAAAGATATAAGAATGATGAGTATTTGTTTAACCATAACAGCATATTTTTGAATGTCAGATCAAATTAGTTAAATTCACTAACCAGTAATATCATAATAGATACATCTAATAAATAGATGGTAGTAACGAATGAAAATGAAAGGATATAAGAATAAATTTGATAGCATAAAAGAATTATTAAACCGCTAGGCAGGTAGGTATGTCAAAAAAATAATTTGACACATCACATTTCATAAAAACATTAGAGAAATGTACACAAAATGAAAGTGATGTATTTTTCTTATTTAGCAAAGTCAGCAAATGACAAACGGTTTTGACATAGAATGTTACCTATGCAAGTGTTTTGATCGTTACGAATAATAATACAAATGGAACGGTTTGACAACATTAGAACACAAAGTCACGGAGGAGAGATAACGATATCGGCTAGTACTTTGCGGCAAATTCATGGCCATCGTATCGAACTGGCGTGACAGCCGAACGACCGTTGGAACTGAAAAGAATGAATAACGTAGTAGCAGGGGGTGCGTTCGAAAACGATTAGTCGGACTAGAGTAGAGTAAACTCTATTGTTATCAGTGGAGTTAAGATAACCTACCTATTCATTTAAGGTGGTAGCGGGATAATCCGGAGCCAACAACCGAGTTACCGGACGGTAGTGTGGAGTGACTCTTATTACGCCGAACGACGTTGGGTTGCTCGAGTTAACCATAGTTGAGTTTTCGAACGCATCCCCGAGTGGCGGAGAGAAAAAAGAATAGCGGATACGATCGATAAGCTGATTTGAAGTTCAAGGTCACGGAGTATAAGCACAACCGTGGGACGGACGAAAAAACGCTCCGGCGGGTCGAACTACGCTCGGAACTCCTACGCCCGATTTCGCAGCAACGACAGAGGCGGGTTGGGCGAACAAACGTCGTCGGGACGGACGGACAACAAAGGCGTTGTGTCCGGTGGAAAATAAAGGCCGCCGCCGACGATATCAATATTAACGTGCGCCGTGCGCTTACCTCGAACTGCCAGTGGGCGGCCTGCAGCAACTGCTTGGCCTGGTCCCTCGCGCATCCGGCGGCCAACACGAATTGGTTGATCATCACCTGTTCGCGCAACGAGTCCATGGCGGCGGACACGGCAAGAGCGTCCCCGGAAAACCTGTGGGCGCGCGCCCGCCAAAGACGGATGCGGTGCGTGATCGCGCGTTCGGCGCACGGTCTTTGCGCGGATTTTTCGACTGGCCCGCGCGCGCGCGCACCGTCTCACGTCCGGGAAATGAATGTGAAAAACGTCTCGGGAACGGACGCCGCGACACGCACAGATCGGCTCAGCCCGTTAACATTGTCGTTCGTTCGTCCGGTAGTCCGCCGCACGGTAACGCACAAAACGCGAGGGATTTCTTCGGTGCCCGACGACGTCGTCTCCCTTTCGGTTTTTTTTTTCTGTTTATTATTATCAGTCGCACCGCAACAAATAACAACAACAACAACAACAGCAGCAGCAGCAGCAGTAATAATAATAATGATAATAATAATAATAATAATAACAATATTATGTGCGCGACGACGGGTTAACGCATATGGACGGACGGTGACGCGCAGAAGACTCTCGGACACGCACACGCACGCACGCACGACGATGGTGACGGTGTGAGAGGAGGAGGAAAAAAAAAATAATAATAACAACAATAATAAAAACAGTCAACAGTGGCGCTGCGTACACTCGTCCACACACACACACACGCGCGCGCGCCGCCCGATATTCCCGTACCCCGCACCGTCATCGACCGTCGCCCCACCCCCTCCCCGTCCTCCTCGTCCACGGAACCGTTGCACACGCGCACACTGCGCGCCGCCCGCCACCACCGTTCGCGACCTATCGTAAAAACGTTACGGCCGGGTACACGACCGTGCGATCGTGTCGTGTCGTGTCGTGTCGCACGACCGCGGTTCGTGTCGGTCCGATCACAGCAGCAGCAGCTGATCGGTCACATCGAACGCCGCCCCGCGACAGTGTGTGTGTATGACAGTATTACGCACTGGCGTGATGACGACCGCGCGCAATGTCGTTAAGAAAAAAATTTCGACATCACTATAAGTCTATAACACGATATATTTATAATAATATATATTATTAATATAATATTATTATTATTATTGTGATATCGGACCCACGCGGTGTACCTACGTCGTAGGTATTAAAATATGACGATTGTGTGTTATTCTTTTTTTTTTCCACTTCCGAATATTTAAAAACTTTATACAAATGTTATATTATATAATAATAAAGTTGCTGCGACGTCTGGCACAATGGGGTCGTTTTTCAAACGTTACGCGATTCCTTTGAAATGTACAATTAACAATACACCGTTTTATATTGTTGTACTACAGCTGATCCTGCACAGCGTGGATAAATCCCCCCTTAAACTTTGTAGTTGAATGTAAGCTGCACAAACGCACAGTTATTTTGTTTGTTTTTTTTTTTACCAAGCATACAATCCAATCGTAATAAATTATAATTTATTTATTTTCTGTAACTAATAAAAAAAAAAAAAATTATAATTTTTCGTAAGTATGCTAAATTAGTAATTACTTACTTCTATGAAAATCGGTTGAAAATAATATAGATTTACTAGGATAATAGGATATTAGGATAAAATATAAATACTGCAAAGTTAAACTAACCGAGTACAGTTTAACGTATATTCAAATAAAATGTTAATAGGCACAATAGGTATATACATGTAATGTATTTTATTTTACCGATGATAAAATGAATTTAAGAAGTCATGTATGTCTAGCTGTTTAGGATCATCAGAGCGAACGGCGAACTGTCCGAGTAAATTGTATATTTTTAATATTTTTACCATCAACCATTTCCTTTATTAAACAAAAATGATAGTATAGTAATATATTAGATTAGATTGATAATAAAATATTTGTCATGACAGTTATAGTGTCGATGTGTTACAATTATACCACCCACCTATATTAAACATGAAGCAATTGCTTCAAATTGTCCTATATTCCGCCGCCACTGGATTTACAGGAGGGTCATCCGTATAAAGCTTTTGATTTTGTATTGTAAATTATTGCCTGTGACAAATTTAATAATGTCAGTGGATTTACCCAGTGATTTCGATAACATAATGTTCAATCATAATAATAATTTTATTTCCTACAACTAATGCCAACTATATATATATATATAATATATATAAAATAATATATTGAATTTCTGTTTGTGATACAAAAAAATCATAATATTTTTAAGGGTGTTTTACAAATAAATTTGTCAAAGTATTGTTTCAAAACAATTTAATGTACTTACATTTAAATTTACAAAAAATATTTTTTTGTGTTTAAAGTTTTAATATGAAGTCAAATAATTATAAAATGTTATGCCGATAAACAGGCCCGGCTCAGGGGGTAGGGCGGCATTTAACATTTTTGTATAGATAAAAAAAAATAGATATACCTACCTATTATCTAGTATGTAAAGGGCGGCAAAACTTAAGTTTGTCTAGGTGTGTTGAAACACTTGAGCCGGCCCAGCCGATAAAATAAATATTCAAAAAAATTACGTTCTATAATTGTTGTAATAGATGATTTTATTCTAAGATTATTCAAAAATCATAACATTTTTTTACATACACGCGGTCTTTCAATGTGTTGTGTGTGAAGTAAGAAAACAAATATTGTGCTGACAACCTCTTAAAATATTTCTTTTTCGTAAAAGATCATATCTCTATTATACAAAGAAAAATAATTAAAATTCTCACTCATACATATTATATTTTTATCATCGCAGCTCATTAAAGTATACCTACATTCTAATCAGTTTTTAATTTTTATAGAAATCATTGATTAAAATAATCGGCAAAAATTGAACTGTAGGTACTGTTCTATAATATGTACAACAATAATACAATATAAATCCATAACATAAATTATAATATAATTATAATTATTCCTGTCGTTTCATATATTTTAATTGCTATAATTAGTATTGTTTGGATACAATATTTATCAAAAATTAATTAAAATTTTATTCGTGACCGATATGAGCGAAGCAAGTCAGAACTAATATATAATATTATATGGTATTTTTTATTTCGAGTTAAAATGTTTTGAAACTTAAAGTATAACTTATAACTACCGTCGCACGTATATTGTCACTGGCCATATCTAACAGGTATTCGTTTTTTTTTTTATTTAACTGCACTCTTCTAGGAATAGTTAATACTACCATAACAACTCAACTATTTTATTTCAAGATCATCATCATTTACCGATAGGTATAATATTATAATATATTTTATCATTTGTCCATATTATTATTATTATTATTTACTAAAACGTAGATATTTCAAAACTATGAGATTTGAAAAAATAATGATCGGGTAGTATTGTTCAAAAAATAAAAATAAAATATTGAGGATAAACGTGAAGTTTTACGTAAAACAAATGTTCAACAAAATCAAAATATTGTTAAAATAATAGTAAATACTTGAAATTTGCACCAAATGTTTTATCGGAATTGCAATTTTCATATTTCTGAAATTATTATAGATCAAAACACTTTTACTAGGTCAAACACATTGAAAAATCAATGTTTTTCATGAGCTGCTTATATGCCCATCAAAAAAATATCTAAGACATATATCGTTTTAGAAGTGTTTAATGGATGCTAAAGTTGTTTATAATTCAGTATAGCGTAGGTATGCAGAATTCGTTATTGGGAAGGGGGTGTACTATTTATGTATACCTATTACCTATATACACATTTTTATTGATATAATATTTCTTTAAAGAAATCATTATACAGGTTTTTCTAATGGGGAGGGGGTAAACCCTTAAAACTTCCCCCCTTAGGTTACTACGCCACTGAAATAATTTAATATGATTTAAATAGATAATTGAATATCAATAACATAAAATGAGTAATTCAATGTTTTTGGAAAAAATTAAATCAACAAACCGGCTACCATAATAATTATAATATAGGTAGTAAAATAAATTACATTAATTGAAATTAACAATATCAATAAATATAATATTATAAAATATATTTTGTGATATTGACTGACTGTTTCCTCTCACAATCGTTTCTCGTATAGGTAAAATGATATCGTTAAATTTAAATTCAATATATCCATTCTAGTGACCCACTCCACACATACTGTACAGCAGAGTGGTATCCACTTACCCACATTTTTAATAAATTATTGGAAGAAATGTATTGAGTTTCAACTTCATAGTATACAGCATTAACATTAAGCACTTATATGACTTATAATGAGTGCATATAATGGGTATTTTTCGTTAAATGGACAATTCTATAAATAAAAATTTTAAACAAAATAGGTAAATGCTGGAAAAATGAATGAATGAATAAATTGTTGGATGTTACTTTCATCAATATTTTTATGGAAAATATTTTAGTTACATTTTCTTAAAAATAGTACTTTTATGCATATTAATGACAATTATTATTTATGATAATACCTAATTGCATTATTTCAAGTTCCTTTGTAGTATATATATCTACAAACTTATATTATATACATAACTTTTATTGGAATTATTATACCTAACTTAAAGATAAAAGAAATAATAATTTATTCACTAGAAGTATATTAATATATAATGTATACGTACTTCAAAAACATATGTGAAAAAACTAAAAGTAATTTCAATAAAATGTAAGTTTATATAGCTATTCAATGACGAATAAGAAAATATTGAAAATAAATCTCATAAGAAAAGGACGATAGCCGAAAGGTTAATAAAATAAAGTAAAATATTATATATGAATTGATAGTGCAATATAAAAATATATTTTTTTATCAATATCAAATGCTATTAAAAATATTCTATTGGTATTGTTCAATTTCTCGAATAGAGAAGGGAAATGCAGTGAGTGTGCAGACAATAAAAGTATAAAATATAATAGTGAAAAATATAATAATAACTAAATTAAAAATAGAAAAACGATTTTACAAAAATAATAAATAATAGGTTTTAGGCACCAAAATTATTAAGAGCATGAAGGAAGTAAGAGTGTATTACATACTTGTTCATTATAGGTAATTATTAGTTTAGTTATTTGAATTATTTTTAAAATTTGCCTAATATTTAAAAAAAAATAAAGATCAATTGCCAATATAACCCTGATTGCAAATTCATGCCTATTACATACCGTTATAAAAACCAATATAACTTTTCTTAAAAACGTATAAGCTATAAGTGAATTATTTTGTAAGAATCTTATATTTTATTATACTTTTACAAAATGTAGATAGGATTAAAATTACTAAAGTCTTAATTAATACCACAATAATGGATCCTCATTGATGAATTCAAAATGGTTTTGGTGAAGTGAAAACAAGAATACTCAATTCGGAACCTATCAATTTGATAAAATTAAGCACTACAAAGTACGAACCTAATATATTCTAGATAAATAATCATTAATAATATAATCTATACAACTGAAAAATCGTTTGTAAGTAATCATAAGTAAATAATATGTTATACTGAAATACTATAGTTAATAGTATTATATTATACACTAAGAGATGATTAATACTGACACTGCATAAGCTTGCAGCTTAAATAATTACACAGCGTTTTGAGCGTTTAGATTATATTGTGAAATTAACAATCCATGTTTTGTTTTAACTCTCTGGACATTTTAAAGTCATTTGAAAATAACAATGGCAATAGTAGATAATATAACACTGTTAATTCTATTGTCTATTAATGAATAAAGTAAGAAGAATCTGTAACAGATGGCCTTTTGAGGAGCATACATAAATTTTATAGACATTTGCAAGCTGTTTATGACTGTTAAAGTATCTAATAAATCAAGATAACAATAGTTCATCAAAATCAGAATATTCGAAGACATTTTCTAATAATGTATGGTTGACTCAGTTTAAAGGTTCACCAAAATCTTTGTATAAAGTTACTAATATAATTCTAATATAATATATACAATATACATACAGTTATGCTTTAACACTATTTGATAGTTACACAGAATTTTATCTTAACATTATTCAATAACTATTTTTCGTCCGTGATTTAGAAGAAATCTTGTGGAACGGACCTTATACCCAAGTTTGTAAACACTATAATGACATAGTCTACATTCTACATGTAAATATTGTGTATACAATATTTCAATATTAACTACAAAATATTTAATTATTTATAGCTATGACATTTTCAATTTTATTTAAAAAAAAAAAATAAGTTATTAATATTTAATAATACCGATAAGTATTAACAATTGCAAATAATTATACAATTTTTCATATTTATAATTTTATGGAAATTTTATTGTTATATAATTTTGTATAAGAAAATTTAATTTGTTCATAATTTATTTTTACCGTATAAAAGTCATTGCAACGAAATTAGTTATTATAGTTTTAGGTTTTTGTATCGTTTATTTTAAAATTGATCTTTGATAGTTTCTATGAAAATGAATTATTGATTATATTCGCTAACATGATAAATCTACGTTTTTAATATTAAAAAGTTTTTTGTTAGTTGATTAATGAATGTTCTATTTAGTTTAACAAGTGATTTGAATTTATTTATTACTAACAAATATTTAACAATAAGTATTTTAGTTTAACCTTTACGAAAAAAAAAACATCATGATTACTAATAATTTTGGTAAAAATAAACTAGTGTATCTAAATTTTAGATAATATTATTATAGTTAACCATTATTGTCTAATATTATATTCATAGTTAAACCTTTTATAATTAAATGATATATTTCACGAAATAATTATTTTTTTTTTATATAATAATATAATATTAAATATATTAAGCTCTTGATCGTTCATAAAAATGAAAGAAACAATATACAAGACTATTAAGACAATTACTATCAATATCTTAATAGTAAAGAGCAGGGGTCTCCAAACTTTTTTATTCAAGGCCTACAAAAAATATCAAATACTCTTAGCGGGCCAAAAGTTTAAACATATATTTTTAAGAAGATATAACATTTGTATCCATAGTACTTATAGCCAAAATAATTAAATTAAATATTTTGTATTTATGTTAGTACTAAGGATATTCGCAAACAAATTAATAGTATACAAATGATAAATGTAATATTAGTTACTACAAGCTTGTGGTTAGCAAGATTTGAGAGATTCAGGAGACATTGGATAGGGGTGTAATTGTGGTGTGTATAACAAGGGATGTTGAATCTTGAGGCCAATGTACGCTTGATTGGACTATTTCAACCTTAGATTTGCATAAATAGTATATATGGATCTTAGAGGGCACTACCTATTATCATAATAGAGGACATGACGTATAGAAGTGTGCAATATAATAATATCTATTGAGATGTAATACCATATGGTAGTAACTATGAGGTTTGGAGTTTTGAATCCTAAACATTTGAATGTTTTACAACATAATACCTCAATATGCTTTTTAAGTAGGACTGAGAGGTTGTATGTGATTTTAAAGTCCAAATATTGATGGTTTAAATTTGGTGACCTCGGTGACTCGGTTCATAATATATTATGTACATTAGATATACGGAACTTCCTACTCGAAAGTCGCAATCAGTTAACCACCATATTTTCCATTGCCAACATGTTAAGCGATTTTCCTAAATTTAATAAAATAATTTTCGGTTCTTTGTTCGCTAGTGCATTTAGTGTTAAGGGGCCCGGTGTCCCGCAATTCCGGCTTCCGCAATTCTATAAAATTTTGTATTTTAGTTACAACTTTAATTATAATACTTTTCCACTAATTTAAAACCCGATACCTATTTAAGAGGGGTTAATAGAAATTATTATATCTAAAAAAATGACTTCACGGGAATAATTCTCTGGCTTTGTAGAATTGTCAGATTTTGGTAACTATATTTTTATTTGAAAGAAGAACACTTCATACGGGCCGCATCGAACTCCGATTTTTATTTTATTCAAAATAATAGTAAAATATAGTTTACACAAAATTGCTTTAAATTGTATTATTTTTGAAGATAGATTATTAAGTTTGAGATTAAAATATTGAAAAACGCAGATCGATGCGGCCTGTAGAATATTATCCTCTATTAGTTAAAAAAAAATAATCAAATTTGGTTGATTCTACAGAACAAGATCCCTATTCCCGTAGAGCGTATTTTTGTGTATAAAATCGCATTGGCACCGGGCGCCAACACATCTTTGATTAGTTATCACCTACACATATATCGTATAACTTTGAAGTGGATTATTATTATTATTATTACCCGTGTAACTGAATTTATAAAAAATATATTCGATAACAGAACACCTATCTATAGTCGGTTAATGTACGAAATGTTTACAGTTAAAATGTATATAAATGATATGCAAAGATATTTTCAAAGTGGTTTTTCAATAACATTTATAGAATTACCTGTTATATACACACAGGCATACAAATTATACGCAACAAACTTTATTTATCCTAACAATGTAAGGAAAAATAATATATTTTATGTAACATTGCGGTTAGTATAACTTGTATAGTGTCAAAATTCACACAATTTATTATTTGTGAAAATATTGATTACTTATTAGTGATTGGTTATAGCACACTAATTTAAACATCTCATTTTACTTCAATGGCCAATATCATAGGGTTATTTGAACTTGGACTTATAGGTATGTCTTATAATACACATCATTAGTATAGGACATAGGTAGTTTATATGTAAATAGTAATTAACTGTGCGACTATGGACTTATAAGTTATCTTATACCTAAGCATAAATTATGATTATAAATTATAATCTTGTAATATTATGTTTGAATATTAAATAGGTTTATACTAACAATTCAAAGAGTGGAATTATAATTATTATACATACGTGAATATACCTACGACATATTAAATATAATACAGTTTATAGAAAAGGTTTATAATATACTATGTACGTAGTTCATGTTGATAGTGTCAATCATGATATCAAATTATAAAATGAAATATGTTTTAAATATTAATGTGATTAATAACAACTTATTAAAAATATTTCTGATTTAAGATGGTTTTCCTTTGCGCGAATATATTTTAACCGAATTGAATAATAATAATACATCTTGTGTATTAGAATTTATTGTTCGTTAATTATTTCCAACAAAAGATTTAATTTGGATAAATGGACTACTATTTTTTTTTAAAAATAGAATGAATTCTATACAAAGCTTTCCCAGTAAGAAGGTAATCGATGTTTATCTTTTTATAGTATTAGACTTGCAAACTGTGAAATACTAGAACGAGTTGGGAAACCAAAAAAGTCCATTCAAATATGTCAAATTGATTAATGCCCCATCTGTCATAAAATGGTATAATTATTATTTTCATCTCATTAGTGAAGATCTACGATAGGTATGAATGTTGTATATAGTTCATGGACGCATTGTTATAATGCTGCCGTTTAATTAATTTAAGCTAGCTGTTGATGACGTCTTCTATTCAAATACTTTTGATCAACAATTTATAAAGAGCTGTAAACGTGGTATCGGTACGAACTAAGTTTTTATTTTACTTATTTAAGTAAAAAGTATTGTTTAATAGTATCTTACAAACCGATTACAAATGGTAAGTTCCATTATTATTTAAAAACATAAAAAGCAAGAGGAATAAATAATAAAAAGACAGTTTTTGGTCTTATTCACTTACTGTAAGTCACATTTAGAAATGAATAGAAGAACATTTTTGATATTTTTGATTTTTGTTTTAAAATATATTTAAATTTTTTAACATTGGTAACAAAAATATTTCTGTCATCATTACATAGTATATACATACTGTTAATAAGATAATATTTGTTAAATACAGAAACATTATACTTTTAAGCTTAGATCACATTAAAACAACAGACTATTCCATCCAGTATTATTTTTCACCTTTATAAATTATATATTTATACATTTATATTACACATTTTAATAATGGATTTTACATTGAAAAATGTTTTGAAAAATAAGGTAGGTATACCTAATACATATTTTCTAAATTTTTTGGAATAATTTAATAATAAAAATGGAAATCACAATATCGTAAATTCGTAACACTAATATTATTTAATATTATAGTATCTTTTATTTGTTCATAATCGGTTTATCGTGGTAAATCACTAACAGTATTATTAGTTGATTTTATATTATACATTTATATATAAATATAAGGTACACTATACTTATATTTTTAAGTCTTTTATAAGAAAAAAATTGTTTTTTAACAAATTATTGTTATACTTGTTGTTATAATAGTTGGTAACCAGGTAACCAAGTATAAGGCTTTAAAATATATAAAGAATATATAAATATATATATATTTTAATTCTCCTACACATTAAATTTAAAAATATTTTTACCAAGTAATCCCTACCTCTCAATTGAATACCCATACATCATTATACAAAATATAATATTATATTTGTTTAAATTGAAGATGATATCTTATATTTATTATTATAAATAATAAGGAAAAAAAGTTATAATACTCAATCATCATTTCAAGTAAAATATTTATTCTGTGAAAGCGTACCTACGGTTGAATTTTCCAGAAATGTTATTTTGTCGAAAACATGCAATTAGTACCTATGAAAAACTTTATTTTGCTATTTTAAAAAATAAATTTCAGTGTTAACTGTAAATAATATCACGATGATTTGACTCGGGAGTATAATATATTATCTGCTACACTATGCTGTATAACTATATTATCTCTTACCTATCTATCTATACTGACCTAAATTTATTTATACTTCCATTAAATGATCAATATTTCAGTTCTGGAACTAAACATTAATAGGCAAAGCGTAGGTACCGACATTTTTTAATTATAAAATAGGTATAAAACATGTATAGGTAATAATTCAATGTAAAACGTCAGTGCGTCACAGTAACGTTAGTTGAATTTTATTCTTGTTTTAATACGGGCTTTATCATAAGTTATGTAAATACTGTTTTCACTTAATTTTCGAGTCTAATATTATTATACATATTCAATATATAATATATATACATATTTATTTAGCTATGTATAATAAACGGGGTAAACACTTTTGTAGAATACAGTAATGTGAATAATACGATTACATTATCGGTAATATATTTACATAATTTTATAAAAATGAACCAATGACTAAAAATACAATTATTAAGTAAGATTAATTTAATAAAATAGAGTAAATAACTTAAAAAAAAATAATAATAATCAATTGCAATCGAATTTAAAGCTAAGTACACATTACGATTAAAAAAAAATACGTGACATAAAGAAACAGTCTATATAATCTATAATTTTATTATATATATTTATATATAAGTTGAAAGTTTTGATAATTGGACGCACAAATATTTTTTCACAGATTATCTCTGTAAGCTTTAGTCGGGTTAAGTTGGAAATAATGGGCACAGTAAAAGATATGAGACTTAACGGATGTTGTTCTAAATTCGCTGACAACCCAAAAAATAGACGTAATGGGTGACGTGTCTTCGTAGGGATTTAACGTTGACATGACGCATCTGGCGATGCTCTTAAAAGAAAATAATCAACGATAGTTTATTTTTTTGTACCTAGTGTTAGTTTTATGCAAACTCATCTTCTAAACAACATACTGTAGTAGCGCAGTGTTACAATCCCAATAATAAATGTATATAATTAATGTTTTGTTTCAATTTTTAAATCAATAAATTAATTATCATACTATAAAATTATTTTTTAATATAGGTACGTTATATTATAATAACAAATAAGTCAAGTTGAAATTCATAAATATTAAGGTATTAAATAAAAAAAAATTCTTGATATTTTTATTTATATTTTGTATTAAATAAAATATAAACATTTTATGAGTCAAAATACAGTTATCATAATTATTGTAAAATAAATAAATAAATAAATACATTTTCTTTTATTAGTTTATCGCCATTCAAATGATGTGTTAAATTAATTTTTTATTTGAATCGTTATTAAATATTAGTTTAAATATTGTATTTCAAAATTATTTTGATAAAATTTGCTATTAAAATTTAAAAGTATGTAACTCCAATAATCAATATTTAGTTTTTATAATTAATTATAATATATAAAGCTGCTATTATCAAAATATTCATTTATAGCTTATTATATAAATATATAATCTAATTTTGTGTAAGAGAATAATAATGTTATCAGATAAAATCGTAATCAATGACGTCCTAGAGTTTATCGAAATTAAAAAAATTATTACCTAATATTATTAAGTATATTTCTATTTAATTTTATAATTAATTTAATAAATATTATTTTATTACATAGGTCATTCAAAGATGTCTCATGGTCATCTTATATGTAAAGAGAAGAACTAGCACTGTTGTAGGTATCAAATAATAGAATCTCTTACAGTCGAGCACCTCCTTTTGCACTGTAGAAACGATATGGAAATTAGAACAAGCATAGGAATACCCTACAACTTCTTTGATGAAGTCTTTAGCCTAATCGAAGACAACAACAATAAAATTATATAATTTCTCAAATATGTTATTGATAATGTATTAAGTTCAACTTAATCAAAGAAAACCATTGTCTTCAACCATATGTAGCTTTCATATTTAATATTATCGTAAACTAATAATGTAAGTTGTTGAAGCTGTACCAAGAATAAAAAATATAACATAATTTTAAAAATGGAATTTATAATAGCGAAACAATGTTTTATCAAATACATTTTATAAGAAATTACAGACATTTACATTAGTAAATATAAATTGTTTTCAAATTTTCAATATACTAGATTTAAAAATTCCAGTACGGTAAATGATTATTTGCAAAAAAAATTATTTATTCATTTATTTAGTTTAATAGTTAAGAAATTAAGTAAGTACTTAGACAAATGAAATTAAAATTTAATTGCTTATTAAAAGTAAGTAGGTACTAATTACCTAGGTATTATATTATATTTCAATGGGTTTAGGTAAATATTATTATTAATTCGAAAATTGGAAGTTTTGTTTACAAACGAAATTCAGGAGAAAGTACTATTGAGTAAAAAACTGTGTGCATGTATAATGTTGGTTTTGATAATAACATTAAAAATTCAAATATCTTGTATATCCCAAAATCAAATTAGTTCCCACATTTCCATATTTCCAGGATAAAATATTAGTATTAACTTTTTGAGTACACTATTTTTAATTTACCTTAAAATATTATCTTGGTAAATTTTACTAATACTTTTTGTTTATAATTATTTAACATTATTCTCGATATAGGTACTCTATTACGCTATTATATGAAATAAAATCAACTTAAAAAAAAAAAAAATAGCTATAGTAGTTACATAATTTTTTTAAAGATTATGTTTCATATCAATTATAGTTGATTAATAATAAATAAATTTAAAATATGTATTATACATTTATACATTAAAATTGCATTATTACAACTTATTACTTACATTTTTCATAATTTTAGTTTTATTTTTGAAGTAGGATTAGCTAATATAAATAAAATCATAATAATTATTGAAATATTTTTTTTCACAGCCTAAGTTTTAACTTTAATCCAAATTCAAAGCTTACCATTATGACAAATCATTAATCAATTGGGATCAAGTCTTCGAAAAGCACATTATTCAAGACAGTTAAGTTATTAGGTGATATTTTTGACCAACTTTTAATAGGTATTAAAAGTTATGTACATATTACATAATTGATAATAATATGCAATCGACAACTTAGGTTTATATATTATATAGGTAATAAATAAAGTAAATAAAATAAAATATAATATGAATAAAATTATTTATCACTAATCTGTTGAAGATTAATATAAATATGAAGGTTAAGGGAATTATAGTTTATAAAGGTTTACAGAAAATAAATTATGTTAAACCTAAATACCTACCTATTATTTATAATCTATTGTATTTAAATTTTCAATATTCATGATTTTTTTTTTTTTTTGAAATGTTCAACAAAATTTAAAATAGATTTCATCTTTGTATACAAACAAAAAAAGGTAAAATGTAAAACATAATACGTTATTACATATTAACTAAAGTATTATTAAAAATTAATTTGAAGTTAATCTAAAAATATTAATAGTTATTATTTTACAAGTTGTTTAATGTTATTTCAATTAAAATGTAATATTTACTCTCAATTGTTTTGGTTAAATAGATATTGGATATACAGAAATATTATTAATCGAAAAATTTCCTTATAATGTTTAATAAATAAGCTCGTATGAAAATCGTTAGACTGTGATAATTGATAGCTATTGTTGATTTATACACGAATACACGAGAGAGTAATTATTACTAATTTGTGAACATTTTTATGGAATTCTAATTAATATTCTTAAAAATAAATTTTAAATAACCTTACCTACCTATTATTATGTAAATAAATTATTTTACGTCGATAAAAATAAAAAATAATGTAATGGTAAATGGAAAATAAGATGTTTGTATTGTTTGTAGGTATAGGTAGCGTTTAAATTTAACATACTTAAGTAAAAGTGACTACTGATTATAATAATTATAAATATTAAATTATTATTGTATTATTATTTTTTTTATTTCATTTTAAGTGAGAAATGTTGAAGACTATATTATGTTTTTAAGATTGTAATAGGTACCTATAATAATATTAGAACAAAATATTTAAAAATTCTTGTAATGTGTTTATTGTTTGAATATCATTATGTAGCTTAGCTGAAAAATTGTATTATATTTTATTTTTATCATGCAATTATCAAAAAGAAGCAAATCAATGACCTCATAATTTAATTAATTATATATATATATATATATATATGTATAATTACGGATGTAATTATGCAAAACCAATACTTTATTTAATACTATACTGATTATATTTTGTTTATCGTTATAGATAATATGAATAATGAAAACGCGTGTATAACGCGAATGATGGTAGAAAATTAAAATTATGAATCTTACAATAACTTAATGTTATTAAATTTAAGTTTTAAGTGTAACAAATATTTAATAAACTATAATTGGTTTAAAGAGTTTTTGTTAGTTAAAAAATATGATATTTTTAAAATTATTTCGAATAATATTTGCTAAGTTAGATAGAACGAATAATTATTGCTTAGAATTCAATTTATATACTATATAACTAAAGATTAACTAACTACACCTAGATATTATTTATAGAACAACAAAAATTGTATTCCGTGTTTTTCATTATCGTGTTCAGATAATAGTAGTTAATCACACTTGAGTATTAAAGAAATTTCATAGGAATCTCTGAATTTGAACGTATTTTTGGATTATCATGTAATTTAATTTGTCATGAAAATATCGCAGTTGAGCGGATAAACATAGTCATATGTTTGACAACGCAAAAGCGGCTCACACAAAAATACCATAAATAAAATATTACATATATTATGTATCATAGTATCATATTACATTTCGTATTCATGCACACAAGACAATGTATATGGTTATTTAATGATAAATGGTCGAAAAAAAAAAAAATGTACGTTTTTCGAGTAAAATCACTCACGCTGCATCACAGCTAAACGAATGCAAGATTTATAACGAGTAGACGGACGAACCCGCTGTTTAGGGGTAGTCTGCGGCGGATGGAACAGTTTTATTTATTTAGGCACAGACCCCTAATCGTACGTCTGACGTGTACCTATTAAAATAATACAGGCGATGATGACCCAAATCCTCCTCCGTTGACGATCATAAGCTATAGGTGTCATATTTAAAATTTTCAGCAGCTGTTGTCCGCGTCCGAAGACGTCCGGAGATAAATAATAGCATAACGATAATAATAATATCTCAAACCGTACGTTTGTAGGGTTGAGAGGATGACGAAGGGTAGTATGGATGTAGACACTCGTCGCACTGTATTATTTACTCGTCGAGAAATCACCATCCTTATTCTGTTCGTTTATGCGGTCGTGTTTGCTGATCTCGTTGAATTATACGCTGTGAGAAGAGTGGTTATATCGTTGACATTACGTCTTATTCAAATCGACTTCGAGCCGATTACATTTTTGTTTACCCAATCTATATAATCTTCGGTCATTTATTAAGTATAGTGTATCGTAATCATATCATATTGTTGCTATATATATAAAACCATATATTTCTTATATTCTATATACCTCCTTGAAATTAGTGACACTAAACAAAAACAAAATGATTTAAGCTCGTCCTTCATATATTTTGTTATTAATACACAGAAATACCAAAGATATTTACATATGTCTGTGTCAATTTGCCAACTGAGAAAATGATGAAACATTTCGTAAATGCAATTGTGCTATTTTTTTTATATGTACCTACCAATGCGGGCGACCGGTAAGACAACATTTTAATCTTTAATATTGTTTAAATAAACATTTCACTGATGCTTCGACTTAAGTAAAAATTAATTATTTAAATAAAAACATTTAAGTTTTAGCTAATATGTAAGTATTGGTTTTATGAATGTTCAACAATAACAAATCAACGAAGATCATGACGTATGTCATGTAGCATATTTTGTACCTATTAGAACGGCAGTATTTATGTAAATTTTACGATCGTAATTTTATTGTTTTGTTTATAATATGTTAATAGCCATACAGTTTTATTATTTAAGTACTACCTATTACAAATTATTACTGCCCTAGGCAGACAATAGTTATAATAATAATTTAGTCACACGCACATATTAGTAACTTATCCTATTAATTAAATATTATAGAATACTTTATTGTACTTAATTTTTTGTGGTTTTTAATTTCATTTTTTTTTTTTGATAGTTTTTGGTATCTTCTTCATATTTATCCAGTCTAATGTATCCGTTTTATCACGTTTCCCATTGGTACGTTTACATTTGCAATTCGACATTCTTTTGTGGGGGGCCCTTCAGTTTACAGTTAATACACACATGTGGACAAAAATAAACTCGTCTAGTATATAGAGTATATAGCAGGGTTGATATCTATTTAAAACGAACAAAATCCTTCTCTAACCATTTGCTATTGGTAGACAATTTTTAAAGAACCTACAAAGACTCCACCCATTACATTAAATCGGAAACATCTTATTTTTAGTAGCATGAGCCTCTTTTGAACCCTGAATGACTTTAATTTTGCTGCTGGATGCCGAGCGGAAAATTCATTGTAAGTGTATTAAATTATTAGAAAATACAATATTTTATACTAATAATATAGTTTTTAGCTTATTATTTTTTTTTAATGCTTTTCAAGTTTTTGAAATGAAATATGTTATTTTTTATTTCATGTAAAATAAAATAGGTATTATTATATAATATATATACATGGACAAAAGTAATTTATTATTAAGTAACAAAGTAACTATAGGCGTTTCAACTTATGAGCATTTTACACAAAAACAATCGTAAGTTAATTTAAATTCAGAATTGACTACAAAAATTATCTTATATTTCTAACAGTTTTCGTAAATTTATTTTATACTACTACTACTACTTAATAAGGAAATTACAGTATTATAATTTGATATTTTTCTTATTATAATTTATACATAATTATTAATTTATTTTGCATGGAACAACTTTTTTTTATGTTTATGGTGACTGATAAAATGTGTAATTTTATTTATCGGATAATTAAAATTGCATGGTATACACGTATAAGATATTAGGTGGGTAGGTACTTCTACTATATTATTAACAACTATTAACTATAATTCTATTTTGTTTATTTTGAATTAGATTTATGTGTAATAAGTATATTCGCTAGGGAATGACCATGAAACGTAAGATACCTATACATATTTTTTTACACGAATACAAACGCGTATTGTACATTATTATATTTATTAGAACAAGAAATCTCAATAATATAATTTTTCTCATAACATACAAAATCGTTTCATAAAGATATTCAATGTACAAAAATAAATAACATAATCATTAAAAAAAAATAATATTGCACTATGTTTTTACATCTAAATTAAGATGATTAATAAAACTGTAAAATATTATATTATTTAATCAAACTGATTGAAATCTGATTATAAATATTTTTATGTATTTACACGTAACACAATTTTGTATGAATGACACATAAGAAAATAATTGAATAAAATCACCTACTATATTATAATGTAGGTATAATAATTATATTAATTATTAGCGTAATAAAGTTTATTAGGTGAAAAACATCTATATAGTTAAAATCATAACATATTTGAATTATTATTATTATTTTATAAGGACTGTGTATAAATAAAGTTGGTTTTTAATATAGTAAGAATTATTTTAAGTATACATTGACATTCGAATTAGATATCGCATGATAAAATCTCTTTCGTCATATTATGTTACTATTAATTGTATTGTATATTATACTAAGAAATTATCTATTATGCTCCTTAATTTGAAGTGATTATAGATTGTAAATATATTTTTAATTAAATGAAAAATAAAAAAAACATAAAATTCACTTAATGCTATTTAAGTACTTCAAAGTTGTTAACTTACATTTTTAATTTTAATTAATATATTTAAAACTTCAAAATTGTATGATGAAGGGTGAAACGTGAAATGTTCACGAAAAATGAATAAAAATAACTATTAAAGGTATTACATAAGAATCAACCGTTCATATCTGCGAAAATATTATACAAAACCAATGGATTTCTACATCCGATAAGTTTGAAAACTATGAACAGAGTAATTAATTTTTTGAATGTTTAATGCAAAACTTGGGTTTTAAGTATAATAAAATTATCTATCTAGTGTATATATAGTGTATACGATATACATACATATATTCATTGTTAGTTTTTAATGTTTACATTAATGATTTTGTTATGTTACGTTAACATAAATAATAATTAAAATAATATTTACTATGTCATAATATTATAATATTATCTTACACATTTTTAGATACTTTATAACTTAAAGTAAATTTATACAGTACTTCCATGAACCACAAGTTCACATATAGTTACTTCGATATAAGATTTTGGAATAAATAAATAAATCGAGAAAGGACTGAGAATTGTCTATAAATTATATTTATTTTCAATGATGTGATTGTTTAATAAAACAATGCGATACTACTTATAATAAGCATATTCTAAACTTAAAATATTACGTTTTATACCAATTGGCTGAAGTATAATAAATTATGATTTAGAAACTATGTATATATGTAATGAATATTATACACTTAGCGGATACTATCATTCATGTGTGTCTCCATCTTACAAACGTATAATATAACAAATTAGCTTTCTGCTTTAGAACCGAATAATTTGTGTTATTAACTTGGAGAAAATTGACTTATTATCATACATAAAACTAAGAATATTTTCTGTTATCTCTCGTTGGTTTTTTGTGAGTTTCAATTTTTAAGGAAGTTATGAGTATTTGCTATTTTTATATTTTAGTATTATAAATACTCATTGTACGCTTTAAAGTTAAAAAAATCTTAAAAACACATTTAACTTTTTAATGCTTAATAGTATTACAGTTAATTCATCTATTATTAAATTTCAAAGTAAAAATGTCATCTAGTGTATCAGTATCATATAAGGTTTTTTTAATATTTTAATTCTTAAGCGAGTTATGAATATTTTAAAATGTACAAACAATTTAGAATTTTAAAATGTTCATATAAAGGTCAAAGTTTTTACATTATAGAAGACTTCATGATTCCGTCATATAGTCAAGACATATAATCGATCATCACTTTTACTTATTGTTTTATTTGTAATAGATTATTTTTTTTATTATGAAAAAAAAAATTAATTAAAATATAAAAAATACCTGTAAAGTTCACAATACATATAATATTTTTAATTTAAAATTAAATAATAGATAAATTCATTGTAATATTAAGCATAAAGAAGTTAAATTAAATTTGTAAGACGTAGTCAACGTATGTGGGTAGCGTCCTTTTAATTAAGGAATGCTGTGACATATTATAAGTTGCATGGTTAAATAGTATTTATTTTTCAAAATAAGTACAATTTAAAAAATATATTTTATTATAATTCAATGATTAACTCATGTTAAAATTATTCTAAAATCCATTTTTAAAATATATATTCTTATATTTTCCAGTTTACTGTAGACGTGAAGGTCAGTTTTTTAATTTAAATGATTTTTAAGATGAAATGTATAGGTATATTTTGTTTTGTTGAAATATTTTTTAGAATAATTTTGCATAACTTGTAGTTAAACGTTTTATTTTTGGCTTACGTTCAAATACTTCAAATAGTAAAACGTATTACTATTAGGTATGTACTTGTATGTACGAGTTGCTTAAAATAATATTAATCGAATCTTAATATCTTCTAATGACTGATATTTTCTAATATATATATATAAATTATTCTAATTTTAAAATATCAAAGTTTAAAGTGTGATACAAACTTGCTTTCAGATAATCAGATCATATAACGGAATGTGGGTTTTTAAAATTGTATGTAAATAATAAATAGTATTGCATATTGATGTAATTTAATGGGATATTCTCAATAATAAATTGTATGAATTTAGTCCATAGGAATAAAATATTAGTATACAGTTTAGTATCAATTTTATTGGAGTTTGATAAATTTACAGTTGGTGTAATAATTGATTCATACACATTGAAGCAGATTATACTATGATAATTATTGCAAATTAATAATATAAAAAAAAGTAAATTTGTTCAAAAATAAGATTTTATAGATAATATTGTCAATACAAGTTTTATTTTTAACATTTAATTAATTTATATAACATTATTTTGTCCGAGAACTACTTATCTTCTGTTCATTTACCAGTCGAACAACTTTCACGTTGGAGAAAAGTACATCACTGAGACTGTGACAATTCATAAGGGAACTAGCAGGGAAGGGAATAAATATTTTATCGACAAATTGTTTTGAGAACGCATTACTATGGTAAGAACAAACTTAAACTAAAAACACGATTAATAATTTTTTAAGACGTACAACATCAATGTAAACGTTATGTTTTAATGAAAGACAATCAGTAAAGATAATTTAGTTTGTTCGTCTTTGATAGCTTTTTCAGTATTCTATTGGTTTTGATCTCAATCATACCTACATACTCATCGTATCCATGTCTGTATCGATTTGATAATATTAATGTAGAGCGATGTATTTTTGTTTTATAAAAAATTGAGAAAAATATTACACAACGATGTTCGAGTCTAACATGAAATGCACGTTTCAGTCATACTCGGGAATAATACACAATTGATGTTTAAAATACAATCTTATCGAAACGTACTTTGTGATCTATATAATATTATAATATACATTGATTATGTAAATAAATTGCATAATCTGCAGCTCTATTGTTAGAATCGTATTAAATTTCGTATTCCGCGGGCGTTAAACATTTTAGCAAACAGTCATTAGAAAATGTACATCCGAGTATCTAATAAATATCACATTAAACTCAAAATGAATACTTGACGTTCACACGTTATTATTATTATTATCATGATCGGGTGCAACGGTGGTTGAAAAACTAGTTTTGCATAATATAACCCACCACGTGTGTTTATACTTTTATAGAGTATTGGGTACGCCAAACAAGGAATACGTACGGTGCACGTTTCTACAGTGATATATTTTATCGGTATTCGTATCGAGATTTATATCATGTTTTTATAGGTAAATCGGTGAACGTTTCGCGGTGGTACCTATCTGCGTCTCTGCAGATATACGGTTGTATAATGTGGCGTAAAGGTATAGTGTTTTTACTGTGAAATCGCTTATACCATGACTTTGTAGTGGACGTGAAACGTTGCGAACGCGTGCAAACGGATGTCGAAAGAAGAAAGGGTTCACACGGTTTACCGTAAACAAAACGGTCTCGGGGCCATAAAGAGAGTGGAACACAACTGCACACGTGTTGTACTGCGCAGCATCGTCACACGGCGGCAAAATGCATTTTTTTTTTTTATCGTCAGTGAGCAATTAGTCGTTATCATAATCAATCACGTCTATATATATTATATATACCTTACCTATTAATCTTTTTTTTCATTATTGTTATTGTTGTTGCGGGTAATTAATAACAATTTATACCTCGATACTCTTTCATTTTGACGGTCGGGTCGCGTTTGTGCCTCGAGTCGATCTTTGTGTAATATATTATGTTTTTCACGAAAATACATCGCTGTACCTTTTATACTGTACCGTACTTGATGGTATTTACACAATTCACAGTTTGTAGTTGACACTACTTGCCCACTCACTGAATTATGCTATTTTGCCCACTACGTCAGTAGTTATCTCTATAAAAGCATTGCAATTTAATAATTATTCTAAAATATGCGCCGAAGTTCAACCCAGCGGTGAAATCTTTAATATGGTTGAGTATGTATGGTGTATAGCGTATTGAAATGACCACCGTTTTAACGGATTATGCGGTTTTGAGTAGTACGATAATTTACAATATAATATACCTATTACCTATAATACCTAAAGATATTTTTAATAATAAATCATATTTTAAACTGGTTCCTAGTTGTATGTTAACTACAGTAGACACTAGATAATTGTCCTCGGTTATATTTTATATTTTCAATAAAAAAAAAAAAAATATATTTATACTTGTATATGATACAATATTTGAAGAATAAATATTTAGATGTAAAAACATCTGGAAAAAGAACACGGAAAATGAAATATAATATAAATGTCATACAGTATATTATATTGTATAGCTAAATAACTAAATAATACAATTAACCGTTTATATCCAACTGTTTTTCCCTTTCAAAAACATTTTACGAGAATAATTATTATGCATAATTTATTTTTAGAAGAATAGAATTGGACAAAAGATTATTGTTCGTGTATTTAAAACACTTAACTCGCGTTGTTTATTTTCGACTAAAATGATTCTACTACTTTTTCTGTTATTTTGCTTGAATAAATTTAAAGTAAATGGCAATTTTGTTAAAATTTTTCTAATGGACAGCGCAGATGAGTGTCAATGATCAATAATCATAGATATTATTGATTGTGTTCAAAATATTATTTTTTTAATATTTACAATTTATTTATGGGACGTGATGCCTATTTAGTCTTGTAAAGTGATGCATTAAGTATTTGTATTTATTCAAGTACGCGTTTAATGTCATTGCTTTGCTGTAGATATTATGCATTATATTATATGATTGATAGCTTAAAATATGTAGCATAAATTACATTTCGGCAAACATTGTGATTTACTCATAACAATTTTACAAAGCATTTAAAATTAATTATGCAGAGTTATAAAGAGATATTAAAATGAAATAAAGTTTATAATACATCTACCTAATTAAATTTTTGTTAAATATACCAATAATAAATATGTGTACCGTGAACTAAATGTATACAACATCAAAGCTTTGTATTATAAAAATATATTAATTGCTTTCTATAGATACGAGCATGACACTAATCTACCGTCAACCATGAATGTTGTACAAGATATAAAAAAGGTTTAACATAAAAGTTCCTAAATTCTACTAACATTTTGGTGCGAAAAACTATATTCCTGTTGCTATACATTTATATAAAATTCTTAAAATGAATATATTATAATTGATTTTTATAATTTGAGAAATTTTCAGCTGTATTTAAAACTTGTTAATTTAAATGAAATTGAAATTATATAAACTTAATGATTGTTCACTATAATTATTTTTATACTTAGTGTTTTTGTGAATCTTTTAAAAAAATAAATGCTCTATCACAAGTTTTAGTTTATTGTTGTGTTGCAAATATTTACAAGCTCATATTATCTTCATTATCCTTTTATTAATTATTTATTTTAACCTATATTTTATAAGATAATATGATATATGTACAAAAAGAAAATTTTTGCAACAATAAACATTATTATTACTACCATATTACACTATAAATATTATAATTCACATATATATCAAAAATTTATCCCGTTTACAAATGCATTATTACTAATGTAATAACGTACATAATAACATTAGAATTTTCGTATAAATTATCACTTAATATGTTGTAATTTATATAATTTTTTTAAAAATATTTCTTTATATCATATTATATCTAAGCAGGTATGGTGTGTATAATAAAAATATGTGTTTACTTATTACTTATAACAATACATAATCCTTTTTTGCTTAAATCATTAAATTGTCGCTTTTAATTAAATAGATACATGTGCTGAGATGTTGAACCCCAAAAAACTGTTTAATATTATATTATGAACAAAAAAATTTCATATTTCATAAAAAAATCTAAGTTATGAGTTTTTAAAATTCTAAAAATATTACTAATTCTTTGTATCTAAAGATTTTATAAAGTATATTATGAATAATGAATAATAGAAAACGCGTTTATTTCTATTTCTTGAAAATAGTATTTTAAAAATGTTTCATTTTGGGTACATCATCATAGATGATCGACGAGTATATAGTGAATTGACAATTGAACGCGCATCAACGTTTTAATTTATATACACATCACTGTATAGTATTTTAACAACTTAATTGAATGTATGTGTTTTGTGACTCATATATAAGTGTAATAGGAAATGGGAAACATTATTAAACTATAAATTACTGGCATGCAAGCCATTCAATGGTTTCGTTAAACGCGGATGAAATTAAAAAAAATTGGAACATACGTGCCTTACAAAGAACCGTTTTTTTTTATTTTGATTTAAATTTAAGACCTGAATGCTTATTATAGTGTATTATTTTTAGTGTTCATCTTCTATTTGTATCTCCTAACGAAATCGGAATTTGTAAGTATGTATCCTATACATGGGTGATTAACGTAGATTGGGACGGTTTAATAAGACTATATAGTGGAAAATTTTACTGTCATTCGTAATGAAAGTATAAGCTCAGCGTAGATAGGATGGTGAAATAGGTTGAGCATATACATATAATATATATATATGTGTATGTGACGTATATTTAATGTGATCATATGTACCACTTTCGGCGGAAAAGTCATACTTTTGAGCTAAGTGTTTCATTGTACCCTTAGAATGCAAAAATAATGTCCCGTTTTGAAAAAAATGACCATTCTATCATAAAATAGCACATGTTTAATTGTCGCAATAGGAAATAACACTGATATACAATTATGCATTTATATCATTATAGGCATATGTTTTAAATTCCAATGGTGATAATTCGTGAATGGGTTCTCTATATAATACGTATATTAATTATTATTTATTTGGTGATTGATCACTTTGTAGTATGCATAATGCATATAAAATGCTGAATCTCGATTTAAAAAAAAATGAAAATTTGGTTGTTTATTTAAATTGTATAATAAAAAATGGCGGGGGGGGGGGATACAGCGATGTTTTAGAAATACAATGTTGAATGCATTTAAAATTTTATTTATTCTATAGCAATGAACACGAATATAACTCTGTAGTATACAAAACATTGATGAGACTGTATGATGAGTGTGTAATATCACCCCTGTCCGCTTTCACAAAAAAAAAAAAAGAAAACTTTGCTCGTACAATTGCTACTGCAACTAGTTCAATAGTTTAATTCAATCGTTTATTGTTGCAGATGTGACATGGGCAGACGCAGACCGGACTGGTGGTTGGAACAGCAACATCAACAGCAGCAACGGGACTTGCTGGAGGACGGTTGTCCGAGGAACGCAGCCAACGCAAGGGAGAGGGCTAGGATGCGCGTGCTGAGCAAGGCGTTCGGTCGACTCAAGACGACACTGCCATGGGTGCCCGCCGACACCAAACTGTCTAAATTAGACACGCTGAGGTTGGCCACTACATACATAGCACACCTAAGCTCGTTGTTAACGACTACCGAGCGATCGGACATCGCGAACCAAGGAGAGACCGGGACTCAGGTTGCGGTCACGTCCACGCAACCATTAAACTACGCCATGGTAAATCTTGAACTCGTTACATAATATACTAATTATATTGAGCAAATACATCATAGGTAAAGAGAATTAATCGTTATCATTGGTTATTGGATTATTATTTTCAAATATGGATAATATGGATAAAGCGTTGTCCTTCTAATCGGTTTTAAATTAATGTTCAGTCATGACAGAGGATTTCTTATCCCCGTCACCATTAAAAAAAGGATCAGACTCAAAAGTTACAATAGAATGTAAAAACTCAAGTTTAGGTACTTATAATAATTATACATACCGATACACACTTAAAATAACGATTAATATTATAATAAATGGTTATAATGACTATAAGGTATACTGTTATTATTCCAGTGATGTTTTATTATATTGTGTAATAAGGTTAATTTTTATTTCTGAACAGTTTTGATTAAACAACTCAGTAAAAACAAAATTAAGAGATAACTGATAAAATATAATAATATTGTTCTTGTAAAACTCAAATTTTAAGAGTGTTACAGACCATTTTTCTGAAATGCGTTATACGTACCTACTCGTTAGTAGTTTAAATACGTGTTAATTGTGCACACAATTTAATAATTAAACTAAACTAGACATAAAACTGGTGGCTAAAACATTACATTGCTCCTAAACATGGTTATTAATGTACTATGTACTTATTAAAATAATAGCACTGCAAACGTTAGAAATGGCAAAATCATTGGGCCTCGTTCATTTACTCACTTGTTTTTAACATTTTTTTTTAAAAAAAAATTATTATTTTTAGTGATACGCTATGTACTTACTAACAATTTACTTGATATTATTTTAATCTGCTTTTCCCATCACCAATATTCAATTCATATGCCCGGCTGTTCGGAATTATGTTTATGTAGTCACCTACTTTATGATATCATTTAATGATTTAGGTCACGGCGAAAATAATAGTTTTCCTCATTTATTTGAGCGAACTATAGTGGCATTAACGAACATTAAAGGTTGTATGATAGATACATATAATTATTGTGTTTGAATGCGGAGAATAATATGTTATAATAACTGTGAATGCTTGGGGCTTTTAAGTGAAATCCCATTTTAGTATAACTGATGGCATGATGCTGGGTAAACCGCGAATTGTCGTTCGGACGAAGATTGAATTTGTTTGAGTTGTCAAGTGCGCCGACGATGTTATAGTATTTGTGTAACTATATAATTTACCAATTAAACGTGCACTATACATTTTAGTAATTCGGATAACACTCTTCATCAAACCGGACAGGTATTGGGTCCAGCAGTTCAACATTAATATTTTAAAGTTCTTAAAAGAATCGAAGTTTTCTATTTATAATTTAATTTAATATACCTATATATAAAACATTTCTCTATAAATGAAAACTATTGTTGACTATCCAAGTAAAATGTCTTTATAATTATTGAAAGTACACACTGGTGGTCTAAGGTGCCGATGTAGTTTTTAGATCAATAATAAAAAAAAATTAAAAATTTTTGATTGTACTTAATATATCATATTATTATCCATATCGTATTAATAATCGTGTGCGATTGGGGATGATTCATAAATGGTCATGAGCATCTAAAAGGTGGCTAAGTACACCCTCTCAAATTGGTATTCAAATATACGGATATAATGCCTAGAATTATATTAAGCTATTAAAAATAACTCTGGATACAAATTATTACAATATCTTATTATTTATTATTTCTTTAGATTCCGTTCAGTTATTGATTTTTCTCATGACATTTTGTTCCACTTGTATCAGTTAAAACAATTAATAACCTAGGTGTAATTGTCTCCTCTAATTTATTATTTTCTGAGCACATTGATTAAGTTTGTGATAAAACTTCAAAAGCACTTGGATTCTTGTTACTTATGTAATATTCGTGATTCACTGGTTCGTTCTATTATTGAGTATGCGTCTTTTGTCTAGTATTCTCACCAATTAACATTTATTGAACGAATATACAAAATTAAAAATAAATACATAAGAATCTCTTCGTTTCGATGTGGTAGTTCTGTGGCTTTTTAATCGTTTTTAGATAGACAAAGACAATTTGAATCTCGTTTGCCTACAAATTATTAAACGAATTAGTGGACACTCGTGATTTGTTATCACGACTACCTTTATCCATCCCCTATTTTAATTTAAGGCAACGATTTACTTTTAATATTAATATTAAATTCTATTCAATTAATATTGGGTTCGTAAGTTCTCTTGATTGTGCTAAAGTCTCTACTAATAATTTTTCTGATATTGATTTATTTTTCAATTATTTACCTTTTATACTAAAAAAAAATGTTTCTCTAAATTATTTTCTTTATTTTTTATATCATTATCATATTGCACTTTAATTCTATTTTACTCTGCACTCCTATCTCTCGAGACGTTGAAAATTTAAATAAATAAATACCTACGCAGTTATGATAATTTAAATCACTGGTGAAGTTAGACATAAAAAAATATTTTACAGTTTTCCAGTAATTTTTCTTGAGAACTTTTGAGGGGAGGAAGGGAACTAATTTTAAATCTACCTCTTTGAAATTATCTTGCTACTGCGTATTGGAAATATTGTATTGTAGAATAAAATCCAGCTGTAAATCTAAATATCGGTCTGTCCCGAAACACTGAACAAGTCGATAAGTTTGCTTATTTTGTTCGTAGAATTATTGCATATTATTCATATTATATGGACCATAAAATAAGCTCTCGATGGCGTACCTGTGCGATAATACGTTGATAGACATATAATAATGTGATATTCTCTTTTTATTTGTATTGGACAACAAGATGTGTTGATATAATGATTATTCATTTATTAATTTGATTTCCACTCGATAAAACAGTAAGAACAAGTTTGTTGTTTTGATTTTACAAGCTACTATAATATTATAGCCTATAGGTTAGTGTGTGATGACAAACGTTACGGTCGATTCTTGCCCTACATTATAGTTGTCCCATATGGTCATAATACTCATACTATGTATGTTGAGTATACTTTACTCGTAGACATAGGTAAGGTAAATAATAATTATACATTTATGTCTTCGGTGTACTATTTACAATATTGTATTTAAAAACAGTTTGAGTGCTAAAATAGTAAATAGCTAGACCCTGTCGTACAACATCATTAGTAATAAATTGATCAGTGGGATTATTGAATTTTTAAATCTAACGAGCGTAATATTCTCTAGGCCCTAGGGCATAAGTATTTCAGTTCTTTTCATTTAAATAATGTAATTTAGTTCAACCTAACAATATAAAATAATAATAATAATAACCTATAACTAAACATAATTTATCCAAGGATTCGACAAATCTTTATCGTGTAAAAAAAATTGTCGGTTCGTTAATGATTGCAAAAGGGAAAATGATTAACTCGTTTAGAACCTAACAAACCATAAAGTGATGGACTTGATTAATTTTCGTCGAGATAGCGTTTGAAGTGGTTGGTTTTTTTGTGAGCGGTACACTTTTTTTTCGTTTTAATACATTTGAATACTAAAATATTATTTATACTTATTGACATTTTCATTTTCATTACAAAATCGAATAACGAACCCAACTCATTTAAATTGATTTAATTACATTTATTTAATAATAATGATATATCATAAATAATAAACCTTTATATTAGTAATCATTATTAATAATTAATTTACTCTACCTACAGTTGTTTTTTTTATTATTAAAATAATTTTTTTGTTTTGTATAATTGATTTAAATAATAAAATACTTACTTAAAAACAAAATAAAAATATAATTGTGTATACTTGCATTAACATTTAAAAACGTTTAATTGTTTTAGTTAAAATGGCTATTTATATTGTTTAGTATACACGTATTTTTTCCAATTTTATATTTTATAATTCAAATTGTATTTTATATTTATTGAACACGGGTTGTTATTAGGTATATCAAATTAAAAGCAATATTGAAGTTTGATACTTAAAGGATATTCTGAATAATGAACAAAAGTTATATTTTAGCACTGAAATAAATATTTAATATACTTATCGCGTATTATATAATAATATATAATATACAAATATATAAGCATAGTAAAATTGTGTACAAGGTTAGTTTAAAACTATATACTTTATCCATAAGTAGGTACCCCTCGAATCACAGATTAGGTAAATTATTATGCTAATTAATTTTATATTAAATTCAGATAAATCATAGTTTTATAAACAGTTTATTCGATGTATCCTAATCATTATACTAGCTACATAATAAATAAAGAGTTATTAGTTATTATATAATATTATGATTAATTTAAATAAATTTGAATGAAGCTTTTTTTTCTTTAAATAATATATTATTGGTAACACATATTTGAAAACTCGACAAGATAAATAATGATAACTGGTGAATTAAATAGTATTCAATATTTTATAATTACATAAAATAATTACGCTTATTTAACTTGGTCTACAGAATGATTAAACAATATCAAGTTATCATGATATAACTTTAAGTTTTTATAAATATCCATTATTTTTTGAATTTAATTTTAAATAATACATTTTATCTCGGTCATTTGTTTTCTGAGAGAAAATTAAGTATATATTTATATATTAATATGTACTCTTGTTCACTTAATCAACTGTAGTATTGGAACTTGTAAAGTATAGAAATATAAAGAATACTCTATAGGTTTGTTTAATGTTTTTTGTTTTGTTAAGATATTACTGGAATAAAGTTAGGTATAAATCGAAAACTAATTTAATTAAGAAAATAATTAATAGATATATAAATTAGAATACATATTACGTTTTAATAATAATATAATGTACTCCAATAATTTGGTTTGTCAAATTTCTATAATTTTCAAAAGAAAAACACATTTTATTGTATTTGCCGGTTATATCATTTTTCGATAAAACTAAATGATTATGTCTTTTTCCTCAAGTATTTTCATAATATAAATCTGATGTATCACAAACCAAAGATTTTTTTTAAGTGAACAAAATTGTTTAGTCTCTATCCAGATTTAAAATCTTTTATGGTAATAAATCAATGCATGACTATTGACTATTAATTAAAATAATATAATGAATGCAACAAAATAGAAAAAGCTTATAACACATGTGTAATTATACTGATTAATATCGATTCATATCATATGATAAACAAATTAAAATCCACAATTATTGTACAAATAATATATGAGTTAAGTTATACTATACAATTTTTATAATTTATACTTCATAGTTATACGACATTGCAAATTTGCGGCCAACTTTGTAGTGTGCGCATTGTATTACATTTTTATTTTCGTCGTTTAATATCACAATTCTATATGGAATAGTTCTAAAACAATGTTGGTTTTTTTCAGGGAGCAGGGTATAGGATCTTGACCACATGAATCCGATTCCTTGTTCAAGTGTTCGCTTGGTCATTAGGTTAAAGTTTAGGTATAAGTTTTCACGTTTTCGATAACAAAATATGTTTTAGTCGTTTGTATATACATTTATTGTTGTAATCACGGCCTGTTCTATTTTTTCTACAGTATAGTATTCAGATATAAACACATAATATTATAACAATAATAACATAGTTGAACTTACTGCTGTCGTACACGTGAAGCGTGCAACTAAATAATCATCTCAATCATATATGTATTCTTCGACACATTTTATGGGCTTGCATAAAATTATATATTTATTATACAGACTTTAGAGTAATAAAAAGAAAAGAAAAACCGAGAACCATGTCATGGTTAAAGAGTCGCCATGTTATTTACACATAAAATCCGGTGGCGTATCGTCAATAAATTTCCGAACGAAAACAAGAGTCTTGATTTACGATGCCGAGCAAACGTCCGTAAACCTTAAAGATCGTACGTAAACCTACATCGTTAGATTTTATTTGGATTATTTGTGAGCGTTCAAACGTCTTAAATTTTTTCCCTTACCCTTACTGTCACAGTTGTACACTAATCAATGGCCTCCGAGTTACATATATGTGTGAACGGCGCCACAGCCAACAGAGCACATTGCACATATGTATTATATTATGTGTACCTATCTACTTATATACAGATGCTTCCCCTTTTTGCAGTCATTCAAAATCTGATGTTTTGGAATTTTTAAATATATTTAAAGTTGATACGACCTCAACGACTGCTCCTATCTTCATCCGTACACACTGCCACTCTAGCCCAGTTAAGAGAATATCGAGGTTAAGTTGATAAGATCGCTGTGGTCGCTTCAGAGTAATAAAATTCAAATTAGAAATTGTTGAGTAATTTAATTTTGTGTACTTACTAAAGATTATAGGTTTGTGATAATATATTAGGAGGATGTTAAGGTTTTGATAATTTGAATAGTTCACTAATTATAATATTAATTCGTTGATATTTATAATCAATAAAAATAATTTAGTATAATTAATACTGGATCTGGTATTATACATCAATTTTATTATATCGTACAACTAATTTTTTTATCTTTTTTAAAAGCGTTTTAACTACTGAAAAACTACACGTTTATTTTATTTTGAATTACCTACATTAAGATTTTCAAGAAATCATTCACTAAATAATTTACAGTGCAAGGGGAGGGGGCAGGGTGTAGGTTCCTATTTGAAGAAAAAGTTATATCGTCATAGCGAATATTTCTTAGGTAACACTAAAAATCTTGAGAATGTGAAAATAAGGTCCTTAAAGATATTTAAAAATTCAATGAAATGGAATTTGAATAATTTTTATTATTAAATGAAAAAAAAGAGTTGAGTATGATTAGTAAATAACATTGTATAGGCGTGTCATGTGTTTATATTATTTTTCACACACTTAGTGCACGTGTTGAGGTTCTGTGTCTAGGGCTATAACAATTATATTATTATTCTGTTGTTTATTAGACATTAGACACCGGAGACAAAGTTTTAATATTCTTGTGTGTGTGCGTTTTTTTTTAAGATTGTATAACATAAATTGGGTTAGCATTCCTAATTTTTTATTCTCCAATAAAGTAATACATAATACACACATGCGATATGCATAGATTCATGACATAAAAAAACAATATTTACCAAAATAAAGATGTTTTTCTAATATAATTTTGAAACCTATTTGAGCAAAGCATATACGAACAATGTTACTGCATAAAAATACATATTTCGAGATTAAAGAACACCTATTTAACACAATACAAAATGTTTTATAAAATTATCGGTATTATTTTGTGCAGACCAATATTTAAAAAAAAAAAATAAATCTCTTATATATATTAACTGCATTTCGAATTAATTTTAATATTTTATTAATCGTTTGCTTTGTGGTAAAAATTATTTATTATGATTTACTGTGATATTGTTTTTTTATAAAATAAAAAATTTAAAGTATAATACTTAATAATATACCTTGGGATATAAGTTGTTATATTATCATACATTCTTATAAAAATGTTAATTTATAACTGCTGATTTAGAATAAATATATTAAGTAATTATAATAGCTAGTATGAAGTAAATTATTTGAATATATAATATGTGGAATTATTTTACATAAATTGTTGTATTTTATTTTATATTTTTTTAATTCATACTTTTGTTACAAATAATAATTTTAAAAAAATATTTAATTGGTAAAATACTTGAAAATTTAATACAATTTAATACAAAGATTAAAAATAAATTGTTTTTATTATTGTTGACATGTATTTTTAAATATTATTACTTTTTTTCTTCTAAATTTAGTTTAATTGTGTGAAAGCTCTTGTTTTGCAATAAAATAATAATATGCTGATGGATTTTTAAAGCATAAAAACAATGAAACATCTTATAATTATTATTAAATTATCTATATATTATATATACTATTTGAAATGAAATTTAAACGATTTTATCCTGGAAGATGGGAGGTTTTTGATGGTTGTAATTTATAATTGAATTGTATGTATTCGGAAAATTATAAAATTTTTAAGTTATTTTATATGAGTAGAAATTTTTTATACTATATTTGTAGATTTTCAGCTGTGTTTATTTTGATAATGTGAATGTTGTAAAGTTTTATTATTCCTCAATATTTAAAAAAATGTTTAACTAAATTAAGTAATATCATTGTAGTACTACTATCATAATCGTTTTTTTTTCATGTTATTACATTTCAAACTTTACTCCAATCTATAGTGTACTCCAATCTATAGTGACCACTATACTAGGATAATTATTGCACCACTGAAACACCAAATACTGTACTAAATAAGTACATACCTATTCAGATGGTAGAACTATTACTCTTTGATCACCATTCACCAGATACCCAAATCAAATACTACTTGTTTCACTATTGGTTTACCTGTATCTTTATACTAATAGAAACTATGTTAATTAACACGATCTGTGAATTTTCGTCTGATATTTTTCAATTAAAATGTATTTTCATTCACATGTTTCGGAATTATAATTTATTTAAAGATAAACAAGAAATATATAATAATATGCGTCACCCAGAACTGTCTCCAAAATAACATGTCCAATCACGTATTCTTCAAAATGTGATTCAATGAAACGAAGTTAATAACCGAAGCCGAAGTAGTAATACATAAATTATGTAAATAGATACATACCTAATAATTCATTTTATATTATAGGTAAATATTATTATATTAGCCGTGCACAGTATTAGATACGTATAAATTCAAGTTAAATTTCAATGTTATTATTATACTGCAATACTGTGATAGTAGTGTTATTAAAATCTTGTTTTATAATTATGTATTAAATATAATATCATTGTACATTTAATTTGAAACAAGATTTAAATTTTCTATTTTAAAATCGTTGTTTCGTTTAATCGGTACTCAATTGAGTAATATAATATCATAGTTCTACCAAGTCAATTATAGTTTAGTGTTATATACATATTGATAAAAAAAAAACTAACAGCAGCTTTATCTTCAAATTAAGTGTAATGTATTATTAAAAATATTTATTTAAAATAATTATGATAATACAACATTTGTTAATAATTTTCTCGTAAAAATAATTACAAGTTTCTAAAACAAATAAACTAAATTATTATACATTTAAGCATATTAATTGATTTATTCATATTTCAAAATTAAAAATGTAGCACAAAATTAAACAATTGTTACAATTCAATTTCTAGAAATATCAATCTAATCAAAATATTCAATCAATAAATTCGTAATAAAATAGCTCAGTTTCTAAGTATTGTTTTTATTTATTAATTGTTTTTTCTTTCCTTTTTGTATACACTCAATCACATTTCTTGTATAATCCAAAAATATCACCTAGTCTCATGATGTAAACATTTATTTTTTTCACTTGTATATTATTTCTGTCAATATTTTAAGTCAAGCCAATAATCATAGTTGTCGAGGCTATTTTTTAATAATAATAACAATAATGATAAAAAAAAAAATGATCAACTTTAAAAAAAATTACTATCATGAGCGTATGAAAATGAAAACTAATCTAAAATAATTGTAAAAAAATTCAAAATTTACATAAACAAAAAAAAATTCCGATCCTGGTATAGAAAAATAGGCCGTTTTAATAAATCAAATCAAACTGAACTTAAGAATATTAACTCATTTATACATAAAAGACTTATATTTAAATATAAATTTAAAATAAATATTTTATAAGTACTTATACTTCTATTTAGTTATTAAATTTAACTCATTTTTAATTCTGTAATTATAAAAATATTTTTCAAGATTTTGCTATTTTCTTGTAACCCTAAAATTATATTTCAGATAATATATTATAATTTATGCAGGTATATTATAAATTATGAGGATTATCATTAATTATTTATGACTTAATGCCATGTACCCATGCACCTACCTAACTTTAAAATTAATATTAAAATACATTAAACGTCTAGCTACAAAAATAAATTAAAATATATACATTTCAAAACTAAATACAATATTTTTTTTTTATTTATACCCTAATTTTTCGTGAAAGATAATACATATATATGCATAATATTTAAGTAACCACTGAAGCAAAATGTAAGAGTTATTTTTATATTTTTAAGTCTTACTTAACAAAATTTTTGAAAGAAGCATTTTACTAAAATACTAAAAACTTTCACTTAAACAATTTGCACCTATTCACTGGAACGCTAAAAATAGATGTTTTTATTAGAATCTTCGTGGAATAAAATTATGACCTGTACCTCGTGATTCAAAATATTGAACATTTTAGAGGCTAGACAGTAAACACCTTGTGTAGGAGTATAGATAAACATAATTTGAATTTTATGTTTATTCGTTCATCTTTTACATTTCTTAAGATTGTTACATTAATAAAAAATCATTCATAGTATTTTAATTCTTTGAAACACAAAATCGTTTTAAATTTATTTGATATTTATAAAATGTAATTGTTATAAAATTTATAACTTTACATTTGTGTATTGAACAACAAAATTAAGAAATATACAAATGTAATGTAACTATATTTAATAGTTAATATTAATTGTTATCAAGTTCTGGTTTGTTCTTCGATGAATATTCTGTAGCACACTAACACAACAAATTATTAATTATTATGTTTTTACTTGGGATCAACTAACATAACCATTTTCACATTCCTGTGCAACTGACAGTGTGTTTTTACAGTTTTGCAATTTATTAGGTTTGTCACTTAGCTCTTTTTTCTCCACGAAATAATTTCAATAAAATTGTATTTTTATATCTATTCTATTTAAACTTTAAATATTTACTTAATGTTCACTCAAAATTCAACAAACAAGGTAACAATTGAATCAAAACATAATTAAATATGTATATTGTAGTAGTTAATATATATTTTCAAGCAGTAATGGCGCACGTTTACATTTTAAAATCTGAATAAATCGTCTTAAAAACACGTTGATTGTTGTTTATTTTTCGACTTTTTGGTTAGATTAAGACTGTTTAAAAGTTTGCATTTATTATTCAACATCAATGTCTCCTTTTTTATCACATTTTTTTAACGCCTATAGGGTCTTAATTTCATCGAGGCCCATTTCATCTAATCATTCGCATTTTTCGTAGCTTATTAGTTTCTTCGCCATGACTCACAAACACAACGTATATCGTCACCGTCCCCACGACCCACGACCTTTTAAAAAATGAACCCATGTTAACACATCGAGAAAACATGCGTGGTGTCTATAACGACGGGTTTTGTTTGTTACAAACTATACAACACAAGTATAATTTTTTACATCTATTTTATAAGAATTGTTCAAAATATAAATGAAATTATCTAATAATAACTAATTCAGTACACAAATAAACATTCGTTAAATGAAAACTAATAGGTAACTACAGTAACTTCGAACTTTAAATACACCCTTATTAAATTAAATCATCAATTATAAATAAACTACTCAATTTTATATTATTAAATCATTGATAATTTAATCTCATACATCGTTTCTGGTTATATTTATTATTTAATGCAGAGGAAAAGTGTACTTACCTGAATTATTAATTAAAATTAAATTACAGATCTCTAAATTAAGAACATTTTAAGAACACAAATTTCAAAATAGTTTGTCAAGTTTTTTTCAATATTATTTTTAAAAATTTTAATTTACGTCTTCAGAAACTAAATAATATTTATATTGTTTATATTTATGTTGTGCAGTTAAAAATTAAAACGGATTTCGCTGAAACTTCAATCCACTATCTTATATAACCATGGGCATTGCATAATATTATATTTTAATGTAAACATCAATAGAATCATAAATATCTGTGTTTACTGAATTCACTTAATTATATCGTTCACGTAATGTTTCTTTAATATCTCAAAAATTAATATAATATAATAGCATTGTTTGCAAAGTTCCAACGAAAGATATGTTTTTATGATTTTGATTGTACTCGAAAATAGCATTATTTAATCAATACTATGTTATTTAATTATTTTTTATTCTAAAATTAATTAGTACACAAAAAATTATTTGATTTTTATTTTGTTTGGCATTAAAATTATATGTAGATTATGTGATTAATATGCGTATGCCATGTGGTGTAATAAAACAATTGGATATTTATAAAAGAAAATCATACACTAGTTATAAGGCGTTTAACGTAGGCCATTACTTATACATGAAACATAAATCAAACAATATATAATATTCAAATTTAATCAAGGAAAAGTTGACTCAAGATGCCAATTTGCTTAACCTCTTATGCTTTAACGATTTTCATGAAAGTATCCTTGGGTTCATATAATTCGTAAATCTTATATGTTATACCTCGTCATATATACCTATGTATTATAAATAGTCAAGTCTTATTAAATTTGAAATTTGAAAAATAAACTTCGATCCGGAAAACCACAATTTGGACTGTTTTCTTATTCATTGTCATACTATCAAATTAAAATGTACACATATGAGTAATAATTTGATTCTAGGTGATATTTACTATACTAAGTTTACTATAAAATACGAGTAACTAATAAAAGCACCCATTTGAAAATGTTATCAAACTTCTTCTTTATTTCTTAAGCCAGAAGTTATCTCTTATTAAAAGCAAGTTAGTGAAAAATACCGTAAACTAAACAAGGCCTTATACTTTTATATGACGTTTAAAGTTTCTTAAATATTGATATTTTTACAAAAATGTAATTAATATATTTACGTTAATGTCATTACCACATTCTACTTTCTCGATATATTCGTCTCTGCAGGCGACGCGCAAACGTTCGATGATTAATAAATCATTAATTCGTAGAAATACATTATTTTCGTAATACATTTAATTTATTTAATTTATTTATTTTAGTTCCTGCACCTAACATCAATATTGTTAAAAATCTCAAACTCATAGTCAACTCTTTTATAGTTACTTTTTTTTTTTAATGGATAAAAGACTAACGTATTATTATAATTTATTGTATTGTTGCACATTCAGATTTTTATATATTATCTAGACTTTTAGTCTGTAGCTATAAGGATATATTAGTCTTGGACACATTTTTTTTTAAATATGGAGAACAATATAAAGAGAGATAGAACTAGGACCACTTAATCGATTAGACGACCAGTTATTTTTATTTTACTCGTCGGAGTAACACGTATATTTTACATAATACGAATGTGTATATTAAATGGTCGATGTATAGGAAAGGGATTATTCAAAATCAATACTTTTCGATAAATAAAAAAAGTCTCATTTCTATATCCATCTAGAATGTCTTTTTATATTTTTAGAAATAATTTAAGCTAAAAAATAGTAATATAAAATCTTTACTTTGATGATGAAAATCACACCCGCGAATCGAGATCTCTTTGAGTCTTATCCAGTTTTTAATGACTCTAATGTATTTTTGTTGTAGGATACCCGCAAATAAATTGTGGTGTTGTAAACAGATTTATTTAGCGAACTCGTCTATGAAATAATTGTCAAATTTTTTTGACCCATTAGTTGGTTTATGATCTTACCTTTCTTTTTTATTATATTTTGTATCTTTTAAAATATAATTGGAAATTGGAGCATATGAGTTGCGTTCCGTAAAAAAGGTGTACACGAATTGAATCCGAAAAGATTAGTAATGCGATTCGTATATTATTTATCAGAGGTTCTTAAATAACTAATTGTCAAATAAATAATACATTTATTTTATAATTTATTGTTATTGAATGTATAACAAATAATTTATAAAAAAAAAACAAATATACATTAAATATAATAAATAATATAATACAAATAATAAATAAATAAATAAATAACGCTTTTAAATAAAATCAGTCAATAAAAAATGTATACATAAATAAATAATAATAATATCAATCAAAATATTATTCAAAAATTAGATTTATACTTTTAAAATAAGATATTTACAAAATCTAACCTTGTTATTTTATTTTTATTTAACTATTTTATCTGATACTAAATTTTATTTTCGATGTTTCTTAAATTAACAGAATTTAGTTTTAATTTAATTTCTAAAAATGTATAAATATTCAGATTGGAACTAAAAAAACCTATTTATTTTTTTAAAAAAGACAATAGATTACGATATTAGTTAATACTATATTATTATTTATAAGTTATCATTTAAATACTGTTTCTAATCAAGTATTTTAGATGGATTATGTAAATTCAGAACATTGCAGAACCAAATATTAATGGTATAGCCGAAAAATAACTCCAGGAAAAATAACCCTTAATAAAAAATAATGATAAATTTACATTAAAATGTCTATATTAATTAATTAATTAATTAAAAAAAAAAAACAATACATTATATTATATTTAACTGTAAATAAGTATAAATAAAAACAATTTATAGTAATTTAGTCATAATATGTATATAATATTAGATATTGTTATAATAAATATATATTTGAAATAAGAAACAAATTTCATAGTATTTTTTATCTATAGTCGTCTAAGGACTAAATTCAGGGTTAAAAAAAAAAACAAATAAAAAGTTTAAAACAAAAAAAAAACAGTAGTTTCAACGTTTTTTAGTCCTTAAATTTTCCAGCTTTAGGGTAGATTTCTAATAGAAATTACATCTAGTTGATATTTTTAGCGTTTAAAAGTAAATACAAGTGTTTATATTTATACAAGTATTATTCTGCTATCACGAGATTCACTCGATACGGTGACGCGTCATTTGATCCGGTAAATAATACCCGGCGACAAAAGATCCGTGACGTTTGGTCCGGTGAAAAAAATATCCTGTATCAAAAATATCCGGGGCAATAATTATACAACAGAGTGAGCTCCTGGGTTTTTAAAAAAAAAATTTCCATGCTTATTTTTCCTAGATTATTTATAAGGGAAATTTAATATTATGTATATATAATATATATATATATATATATATATATACAAAGTTTAACCGATAGTAAACTTATAGTATAGTGTAGCGGTTCTCAACCTTTTTGTATTCGCGTACCACCTACACAGTTTGAAAATTTTTTCGTACCACCTTACCATATTTTTGCTTTTTTTTTTTGTTATTAATAACGTATACGTATATGTTTTTTAGTGGTACGCGTTACGCTACCACAGGTTGAGAACCGCTGGATAGAGGACAGATTTTTTTTTGGTTGAATATAAATTGGAATTTCTTTATTATTGATTATCAACTAATATTAGGCAACAAATTTCACTCATTATAGTATTTTATTATAATATATTATAATATTTTTTTTAAAAAAATAATATCAGAACCCAGTATCCCTTTAAAATACATCACAGTGAACTTCTGAAAACGAAAAAAAATATTCTACTACCATCCAATATAATGAATAACAATACATATGTACCTTTTATTACGGGATGATTTTTGTAGGTGCTCCGACTGGATTTGGGTCTTTTTTCAATGAATAATAGGAGGTATTATCCATGAAAATAATGGCATTTAGTAATAGTACATTTTTAACAAACCATTTATAGAATACGTGGCCGTTCATTTTATGATGGTTGTCTGAGGAATTTATTTTCAATTCGACACGGAAGATTTTCAGGAACCAAGCAGGCTAATATATAACATAACGGGTCGTTTGCTTTTATCTGGTTGTTTATTTTTACCTGCGTAGTGAGCCTTCTGAAGAATGCCTCCTATGGTGAATTGACGGTTCTGGTCGACCTAAGTTTTATCCCAAATAGTTTATTGGTCTACCGTATTTACCTGCAATGCCTATGTATTCAAAATATATTCGCCACCAGTGCACAATTTCACATCCCTCGAAGAGTGCGTGGGTCTGACATTTTTCTTACATTCACAAAATACAAATTATTTAAGGGTTTGTAAAACAACAAACGTTTAAAATTTAGCAGATTTTTCATCTTTGACGACTGTTTTTAAAGCGTAAAAATTTCACGATTGAACCAAAAAATATGTACTTTTTCTCTGGTAGCATTTTCATCGATATTATCTTCTTCTGCAATTGATTTTAATCTATTTATTTTTTAAATAAATGTCATAGTAAATTTATTTCTATATTCCATAAAAATCATAGATATTAATATATTATACATTTTCCAATATCGCCAACTTTTGATCATTTTAGTATAATACCTTTGTAGAATTTGAGGACTGTGTAAGTATTAAGCTTGTGGCTTGACTTTTTCTTAATAAATGTATGATTGATTAGTATCAATAAATTAAAAGTAGTTAGAAAATATCGAAAATTCGTTATATATAAAAAAAAAAAAAGACAATTACTTGAAGATATTTTTTGTAGAATAAATATTGACGAAGCCTATATAGTAATTAACGGAAAAAAAGCTAGGAAATATAAAATATAATAATAATATATACAATGTAATTATGTCACCCATTTAGAATTTACTTATTTTTACATACAATTTTCAAAAAAAAATATTTAACATTTAAATATTTTTAAGATTGGTACAATATTATGTTATAATACTTCTTATCACGATCAGGATAACTGCACCATTTACGCGCGAGAGGGGAGGGGAGGTTGTCGTGGTAGACGCTAATATTTCTACAATATAGTAGTAATTGGAATGTTTGGTAATATACAATGGACGAGTTTTGGTCGCAGCCCAGTTGTGTTCTCTTTGTGTATGAAGTTTAAACAATATAAATATATAATATATGAATTATTGTTTACTGAAGATATGATTAGTACCTACCTTATTAATTAGAATGTTATTGCCATGATATTGATAACATCGTAGTTCGTCGTTTTATTTGTACAGTAGATCATAATCAAGATAAACTAACTTTATTCTTAACTACCTAAGTTATTAGCTAATCATGGTTATAAAAATAAAGATGACAATCGTGACATTTTTAACTATAAACGAATATGTAGAATAAATATACTATATAATTATGTACATAATAATTTATTGTCTAATAAATACTTTAAATTCGCCTTTTACAAGTATAATAATAAATTATATTTAATTATTATAATATAATATAAAGAAACAATTAAAATTGTCTATATACTATATACAATATCGAGAACTAAATCATTTATCTGCATAATAATTTCCCAGTATCAGGATCAAAGGTCTTTCTGATCATCCTTACCCTTCTTGTGAGTCGCCCCGTGTCCATACAATATATTATATTATGTATGTTACACAAAATTTGTGTATATGATTTTTAAATTAAGCATATTATGTTATGATAACATTTATAAAAATAAAAACGAAAGTTATACAAATAATAATAGGTATCTAATGACCTAATACGTAAATATTTATAAATTTTGACAACTACGGTCGAGTTGTCTCGCTGAATTATACATCATGACATCATGCCATTTTTTTACATGTGCACTTCTTTGATGTGAAATTCGTATAACATAGCACCTCGTCTCAACTGAATAACTGACCCTAACCAAATGAATTTCCGTAATGAATATTCATAAGGTACCTAATCAACGAAATTAAATGATACGGAGAACTGATTAACTTACTAGAAATACGCATTCGTATGACGGAATATTCTACAGAAACTAAAATCAAAACCATATTATAATAAAGCTTATCTTTATACTTAAAACTGCATACAAATTACAAGGTAATTAATTTGTAATATTAAAAAATTTAATTTAATAATAATAATAAAAAATAATAACATTATAGGTACATAACATATATTAATGTTATTAATATAAATACAAATAAAAAAAATCATAAATGTATATTATTTTATAGGTCAAAACGTCTAGCTACTTAAAAAAAGATTATAATATCATATTATTATAATTTATTAAAATGAAACGAAAATGTGGGTACTTTTTTACGGATTAAAAATTTCTCATAAATGAGAAAAAATATTCAAATATTTTTTATTCTATATAAATAAGCTTCATGAAAATACAAAATAAATCACTATATTATATATTAAGTTTTAAATTATATCTTAAGCTACTATTTTTATTTGTCATAACTCATAATAATAAAAATTAACAAATTATATAAAATCCGAGACAATTCACAAACATGTAACAATTTATCTGAATTTCAATTTTTTTGTATCAAAAAATGTTGAAAAATATTTTGCTTTATAACACGCAATTAAATGTGCGTCACTATCATTTCAAAAAAAAAAAAAAAAATGAAAAACTTAAGGAAATATAATGATAAAAATATTTGTATTATTTTGATTAGACATTTTACAAGAAAACTATTTTTTAAAATCACTTATAGATTTTTAAATAACGAGTGTGATTTGATTAAAGAATCATTCTGCATATTATAAACTGCATTTATGTGAGTGTGAGAGAGAGACAGAGATAGTACACTTTTTGATTCAAAGGACTACCGTTTCGGACGGGTCTGAACCATTACTATAATGTCGCATCATTAATAAGAATATGGTGGTCGACATACGAAATAAAAAAGCAACGCCGACTTCATGCTGAGTAGTGGTACTGGTGCCTGAGATTTTTTTTAAAAAAAAAACGGCAACTTATAAATAGTACTGACAGTGGAGAAGAATAGTATTTGACTAATGGGTTGGACTACCGTGCCAAAAGAGACAAATGGTTGGACAGGTGCAATTTGTCACATCTCCTCTCTCGACGGCGATGGCAGCGTGACGATGGTATTTCAATTGTGCTTTCGTCGTCAGTTATAGAAAGGAGAAAGATAGAACAAAAAGTTAAATATTACTAAAATAAACAAGTGACGGAACGCATCGGTGTTACGGGTAAAAAACCTCTTATAAAAATATATTGAACACGTGCATTTTTATCTATTGATTTTTAAATAAATTGATATGGTAAATAATATGACTTGAAATATGATTTGAGTTCAACATTCCGACATCATGTTTTTGAGAAAGGTCTATTATTTAGTGTCGTTTACGTTCGTTTGTGTTTTTTCAAGTGTTTTTCTGAACAGCGACTTACATCTCATTTTTATCTTTTATCCCTAACGTTCGTTGTGTATAAAATAATAAATACAAATAATACAATACCAAACTAGCATAACGCAATACTATTTAACTTTTAACTTTAACACATAATATAATATTATGGACTTACCATTTACAGTATCATTATACTCAGTGACGGAGATGGTCTATACATTGTCGTCATCGTTGCATTTTTTTCCGCACGGGTTCCGAATACCAATTGCCTAAATGCGTCGAAGACGGGGACATCGGTAAAATATATATACATATTTTTATGCAAAATTCGAGTAGAATATAATATTACTATAAACAGGGTGATTCACCAAGTATTCTCACCGCCATTTTTCCTTTAATAATAGATGTATAGAAATTCTAATTTTTGCAATTTTATAGTAGGTTTACTTATTTAATTAAGGTTTTGGTTAGCTTCTATTTTTCACCAGATCAAAGATCATCTCTTATGACTTATGAGTCAATCCACGCAAAAATATTTTGTTTAGATGGTTTTAAATGGATTGTATGGTTTGGGTATGTAGTAGTATAGACGATTTCTACTTACATTTTTAAAATGAATATAAAATCTAATTTTAAGAATTTATGATTACATTTTGAATGATAAATAAAATTGATAAATAATCGAGTTATTTTTTAACTTAATATATTAAATTACACTTTTATTTTCTCTACTGCACTTAATGGCATTACAATACATATTACTATTATTAAGAACCATATTTTCGAGTGTTTACCAAAATTAAGTAATAAAGGAAGTATCGTGTACTGGTATGTTGGGAATAATTGAATAGGTACTTGTACATTCGTACACTACTAACTGATTCTATTACCTGTCTTATTGAATTGTTTTAATTGATTAAAAATATTGTTCAAAAGGAACATTTAACTACGTTAATATAAAAATGATTTAAAATATAAATAATATGGGAGTTGATAATTTGCACCACTGCAGGTAGTAATAATATAGCCATATATTGTAAAAAGTTATGTAACTATATTTTATGAGTTAAAATTTATTATTAGAATATATAATAATAATAAATACTAATTTACGAAAATAAAAAACAATAATTTAAAATCTAATTTTATTTAGTCCATAATCAAATTATTCAGCATACTTTAATTCCTATTTTACAGAAATACTCAATTTTGATATTCTACATATTATTGTACTATGATCGCCTTTTGTGGATAAATGATGAATTCGTGAGTTTCCTAATGACTAAATCTTATTCATTGTATTATCCGAAGTAAATTCGAAATTAACATAAATTCTTTCTGTTGACATTTTATAATCTGTAAGACTTTTTCGAGTATATTAATTTTCAGATTAAATATTACATTTACCTATTTTATGTTTTTGTTAAATCATTATTTAAAAATTATTATCTTTATTATGTACATTTTAATTACTTAGAAACTATTCGTTTGAATTTTGATCAAGTAACAATAACGCTTTCAAAAAAAAAAAAAAAAAAAATCATCATATTAAAAATTTATAGGGGTTATGCTTGGAAAATCACCCTGTATATCTGAATATATACTTTTCAAATATAATATTATTATGTCGTCCACAGTAAGTACGTGTAGGTACTGTTAACGCTTGAACGGAGTGCTCATGATAATAGTAATATGTATACCTATACCTACTGTATTGTATTCGTTCATGTGAGTACGTATGACTGTATAGCTTAGTAGTTTACCTATTATATGCAATGTATACGTGTGCGCCAGACATTTTCTCGTTTGTGAATATTATTTACCTTTTAGCGAAAAATCTTTTCCTTAAGATATTTCATAACTCTACACGAGATTTTACACCTAAAATCCTTAGTTTGCTCTCAATATTTCTTTCAGCTTAAAACTCACGAAGTCGTTCATTTGTTTTCGAATAATAAATCTGGTTTTGTATTCTTGTAACATAATAATATTAAATATACATTTATGTAGGTACAAATTAGTTTTGTCAATTGAAATTTATTACAATCTATAAAAAACTAATCTTATTTTATTGCAATAACAAGTAACCAAATTTCAAACCCAAAACACTAAAATATGCAGTATTCTAATGAAACGATGGTTCCAAAAATTGTATTGGTTCCTATACCTACCTACACTTAAAATATTTATAAGACAGGATATTTTTTTATTGTTAAAAATGACTAATTACAATCTATACATTATTATAATAGTTAGAACTTAAACAAATTTATTTTTAATGTTTAAATAAATAATTTTAAATGGACTTATATCTCTAATATCAAATTATATTATATTAAATATTAATTAGTTATTTAAAATAATATTTAAACTATTAAAATATAATTTTATTTGTTTGAATGACTTATTACCATATACTTTATCTATATCGTTAACGAGAATATAATTCACAGCACTAAACTATTTATTATTAAAAGTTACTTTATTCAAATTTAATGCATCAACTTATTTTATTTATGAATATTTTAATAATTTTTGAATTTATATCAATGTAATTAAGAAAATTAAAATAAATAATGTAGAAAACGGTTGTTAATGATCTAAATGTTGAATTAAAAATAATCAGACAAAATTATAAATATATCCTTTTTAAATATAATATGCATATTTTTGAACGTTTGAAAAATGTTGTCCGATTTAAATTTTAGATAATACTGTATCATACAATTAAATATCTATTCTTACAACAATAATTATAATATACATTTAATTATAATTAAATTATATTATATTATTAGATAATCATAAGTTACATAAATTACATAAATTACATAAATTAGTGTGTTATAGTAAGATTTTGTTGTTTTGATAATAATATTATAGTGATGCAATATAAAGTAAAAAGGGATCATTAGGTATTTTTATTAACTTTTAAATCCTTATGGTATATTTAAAGTATATACAGGCATGTACACAAAAAAAAAATGCCGAGAGGGGGGAAGGGAGCGTATTAAATTTAAAAACAATTTATGTTACATAATTTTTTTTATTTTCTGAGGATATTGAAACTTTTAACCACCGCTTCTGTATATGAGCCTGAATACGTCATACAATAGTATTGATTATAAATAGTACTATTTATAGTAAATGATAAAAGTGATAGATAATTATGAAAACATATAGGTAAATATAGAAACTAAAAATATCAAAATATGGTTATAATTATAATATGTATAATATAATTGGATATACCAATGCTTATGACTAATAAATACCTATACCAGGTAATTAAAACTTAAGCGGCACATAAGGAATCTAACCATTATATATAAAACCGTCAATTGCTTTTAGGTAGTAGCTGTAAGTACAGTGTTAGAGACTTTAAACTTTAAACAAACAATTACAGAAGCATATTATAATATGTATATTGTATAAATATTTAGTTATTATGCATTATATGTTTGTACATTAAAAATATGAAATACTGAAATGGATATACGTGGCCAATCAACTAACATTTTTTTTTGAGTTAATAGTTTAGTGAAAAATTGATATATTTGCATGATGTTTATTCAGAGGTGTCGACCAACTTGATCAGTTCTACTATTATAAGGAAAATCGAAACGCTGTATTAATAAAACTCAGTGATGTCCTCATATGCTTATGTGTTCCAAATATAAATAGCCTGATTGCATTAAAATACTAATTGGCTCCCAAAATAATGTATTTATGTACTTATACATAAAATATAGAGGTAAAGTAAAAAAAAAATGTCATAAAACTCTAATATAATTTAATTGTTTTACCAATCACTAAAAATTATAACAACTTTTAATTAAGAAAATTATTAATATAATCCTTAATCAAGTCATAATAGTATTTGTTAGTATACCTATGTATATTCAAAAAATGTGTCTCAATGATAGAAAAAAAACAATATTACTTATTTACTTAAAAAAGGTTATTTCGGAAAACAATAGGGTGACACCTGTGTAATTGGAAAAGTAATCCTCGCCGACTTGGTAACCCCACCGCTGGCATTCCTGATGGAATTTACATCCTACGTCCAATCATATTAAACATTTCTTGACATGGAGATACGTCTGAGCCTAAATAAAAAGTAAACAGTTATTAGGAAAAATATTGTAAAATGTATGTAAATAATTTTAGGCATAATAATGTCATTTTAGGTTTTTGTATAGGGGAACGTATGAGACAAAATACATTTTAGGTATGCTAAGTATGTTAATCGTCAAAATATAGTTGAAAATTCGGAGAAGTCACCCCGCTGTATAGCAAATTTCGAGTGTACCATGCCAATATGCCATTGGATAATAATGAATGTGTTCAATTTGATTTCGATCATAAATGATTATATATAAAAAACAATTCTGAGAAAATACAGGCTGTTAGACTATATTTTTACGGATTATGGCTTATGGATGACGACAATGGACGAAATCGAATAAACCGAAAAATGTTATACCATTATGTATGATATATTTTATTATTATAATTAATAACATAACATTTATATCATACATTAATGTCATAAACTTTTAAGTCAATTCATGGCGATAGATACATGGATAAATTTGTATAAATATTTTTTGAATTTTATGTTTTATAATTTATTTTTGTTTTTAAATACCCTTATAATACCTAACAACTATGATTAAACAATTAGAATATTAAAAAAATATTTATTTTTATTATTTTTAGTAAATAATAATATACATAATGGCAATGGTGAAAATGTCATGCCCCAACAATAATATTTTTTAAATTACAACGAAATAATTAAAACCGTTTAAGGAAAGAATGTTGGAAATTGTTTGTTTATATATCTAATTTTAACTATCTATACAAAAAATTGATTTTTGTCGTTTATTATATTTATTACACATAAATAATTTAAATAATAATTATAAAAATAAAATTCAAAATTTAAAATTAAAAAAGCTTATAAATAACTTAAAATTAGTTCCAAATAGGTATTCCAAAAATTGTATTCAGTATAGAAAATTATAAATCAAATAACAGTTAAAAATGTTTTAGTTTACATAAATATCATGTATTCAATTATAACAAAATAACTGAATTGCTTAAGTGGAAAACTATTATTTTTCCTATAAATATCAAATTAAATAAAAATTGTTTTCCACATATCATTGAAATGTACTTAGGCACCAATATAAACATAAACTAATGTTTTATTTATTTTTAAGAAACTTAGATTTAAAGATTAAATATTTTATAATCCAGCACATGATAAACGCAAATGGGCGGCGACTAAAATGCGTTCAAACTTGCGCACCCTATCCCCTCTCCCACCAATTTGACACACTGATCAAATTAGCATCGTTCAACATCGGTCCTTGTTGTCAGTTTACATTCGCGAAACGGGTGCTTTCTCTCGTGGACCGAAGTACCGCTGCAACTCGTTAACGCAAATTCAAAATTTTTTAACTGAAAATCGACGACTTGCGCACAACGAAATCAAAAGTACATATTATACTAATCTAGATTGTTGGTAAAATATTTTCGTGATTTTGACGAATTTTATCTACATTTTTATGTGGGAAATTCTAGCTTGTGATGAACTTTGTATTCAATTTTCAAACCATTTTACTCACCAAAAAATATTTTCGCTCATATATTTATTGAAATAGTTTAAAAAATTCGTAAGTATCCGATTTCTATAAATAATCAAAGAGAATGGCAATACTTTGAACATTTTATCATTAAGGAAATTCCATCATAAATATTTGGTGAAAAAATATAGTCTCTAAACTAATAATGTTTAAAATGCATAGAAAAAACAATAACTAGATTCACGTAAAAAAAATATCTACTGTGTTTATTCACTTCTGTAAAAAAGCCACCTTCAAAGATGAAAGAAGTGATTTTTAATGCTCTAAAAAAAACCATTCACATAAATATAAAAATGAAATGTTTCACTCTACATATATAAACTCACACATACATTATTGTTAAACTGAAAATGTCATTTTCGTTTTTGGTTTAGTTTTAGACCCCGTCTCATCCATATCCTATTTTCAATAAAGATACAAAAATTCAGCTAATAACTTACCAGGTTTTATCTGGTTGTTCATCTTAAACTGTAGGTATTTGAGTTTCAACGGCCAGTTGATCTGGAAATCGGCGTCGTTCACGCACAGTTCAATTATATGCTGCATTATACTCGTGTCATAGTGTATGTTTTCCACATCATTCGAATTTCTGAACACCATTGACTTTTCCTCTTGCCACACTGAGTTAATGTGTTTAATAACTGAATAGATGTACGTCACATCAAATGGTGCATTGATAAAATTTGGTATTCCAAACGTTGAGTAAATATCTAACAAGCCGGCAGCTACATTCTTAGGCTCTATATTATGGAGCGGCACCAGGTTAATGAATAGGTTTGAAAGATACCAGTGAACCATGATGTATGCATAACCATCGCAGGTGTTTTGATGCATGTTTATGAATTCGAAGTGAGCCGAAAAATAAGAATCACTTACGTCAGACGGGAGAGACGGCAATATCGGCTGCAGCTCCTGTTGCTCCAATCCTATTTTCAGAGTTTCCTGGAGCATTGCATCCCGGTTTGTGCAGTATTGGCACAGTTTCATGTACGTCTTCACCGCTTCACTGGACACATTACAGTATCTGTTACTGAGTAGAACGAGCATCTCATCAAAGGTACCGTGGTCGATGCTCTGGTGCGCCTCGTGTAGCACGTCAAACAGATCCTCTACGATCACGTACTTGAGGAACTTGGAGGCATTTTTCCGTGACGACGGCTTCACCAGCCATTCACGACTTTCCATGATCGCAATGTTATATTTCTGAAGAAACCAGCAATCGATGGGCGTTTTAGTTCCTCCGTTTGCATACTTTACTTTTAGTTTTTTAAGCCCTCTGACTAGAAAATTATACCTTTCAATGTTTATACTAGCCTCTTCTTCACTTTTGTTGCTGGAAAGTACAGCCGCCCACGCCTCGTCGAATATAGTTTTTGCTGATTGAGTCATGATACCAGTCTGCAAAGTTGTGAAACGGATATGATGTTAAGGCATACGTTGACCAAATACTTAGGTATATATTGCAACCATCTACGCACACAAATTGTCTTAGACTGAACTACAGTAGCCTTGTAACTGGCGATTACCGATCCGAAACCCCACCAGAAACTATCGTTAAAATACAGGCTATTTTTTTTATAAAAGGACAATATTTTTCAATGGTTCATTTAAGGCACCCTACCACCCGCTGCTAATGTTACAGTGACAGTTGTGGGATGATTGTGTGTCCCAATATTCCTACCTGTTTATTACTGTATCGACCCGGGTTGGTTCGAATACCGTCTCTAGCAGGTATATACTACATTGTAATGCTGGGTAACGGTAAAACAGCATAAAACGATTGAGAACAATTGATTTTTATGTTTTCTAACCTTTCTAGAGGCTTTACCTGATATTTGTACTATAGACATTAATTTTCTTATTAAATATTTACAAAAATCTAAATTGTGTATTTTTGTTATTATTTCAATATTACATTTTAAATGATGCATTTGAACTTTTTATATTTAAAAAATAAATTGTTGAAGTCTTGATAAACAATAAAAATATATTTTAGTAATTAAGAAAAAATAATTTATACAAAATTACTGGACGCATGTAAAATCCCAGGAAATAATTGATTCCGATCAATAGAATTCCGGAATGTGAATATTCGGACCGTAATATCACGGACCTTAAAAATCAGGAAAGTTATAGCAAACCTAAAATGTTGAGCAGTTTTACCAATCACTCGCTGCTAATACACTTTTTATTATTTAATGTTACCTTATTCATATTTAATATAGCATTACCTACTTACTTTATTCATGAATATTTTAATACATTCAAAAGACTAGTCAAAATTAGTCATAATAACCGATTATTATAAACAAAAAAGTTGCATAACTATTTTAAAATTAAATTTAAATTGTATTCATTTTCCAATATAATAATAAATAATCATTATAACATCGGTACAGTTATTGAATTTTAACGATTTTTACGTGATTAATTTGTAAAAGGGTCGTTAAATCGGTCGACCACCCACCACTAGTATAATGACAGGAAAAGGCGTTCATCATATGGCACAACATAATATACATTATATTTATCAGACTACTACCGCCCTCTAGTTGATATACAATGAATCTATAAAATATTGGATATTGATAATGTTGTGTTGTACCCCCGAATTAAGATAGGTAGTATGGTTGCCCGACGAATTTTGAAGAAGTGTCCACCGAAGTCACTATTAAAAACAGCTGGAAATTATATAGATTATTAGCACTTGAATGTAATAGTGCCTATAGCCTATAAGCTAAAATACCGCACAAATACCTTGTAAATTCTACTACTTGTAATGAGTTAAAAATATGATATAAAGTTAAAGTATAGGATTGTACTTAAATATTTTTTTTTCAGTTATATAATATCTTCAACTCATCATTTTATGAAATATAAAATGGAGGATGGGTATGAAAATCTTTCCCTTTTAAGAAGTGGTAATGTATAAGAGATATTTATTATGTATATTTTTTGCTTACCTTTCGAATAACTTATGGTCATTAGCTGTATTTTATCCGGCTTGGTATTGTACTGTAGTAGATAATAAATAATCAGAAGAGAAAGAGGTATATTGAAATATTATAATAAATAAATCAAAAGAGAGAGTTACAGAGAATTACATTTATTATATTTATAAAAATCAACAGAAAAATGGAATATTTATTGAAAAAGTGTTAGGTGAGTGACTGAGCGTCGTGTTGACCGTCGTAGTCCTTTTCATACATGTTAATAACCCGCCTTTGTACATGAATTTAGAGATAGCGGCATTAATCATTCGTATATTGATATCGTTATAATAATATTATGTGCTATTGTTATAATAATTTATGTTTATACAGCTTCAAAGATTATTAATTTTCTTAAATCTAAAAATAACTTAATAAAATAATTATTGTTATCGTATGTTAATTAATCTTTGTGCAGTTGTACAAATAATATTTTATTTAATTTTCCAATTAAGTATTTAATTAAATATTAATTAAATATTTAAGTACCAACCTAACTTCAACAACAGTTCAGAATTCTGATCGGGTATGCTAGCGCTGCACAACGAGGCCACACCTATGCGAAGAAGTCGACCGTCGGAGTACGATCTCATTATAAATAGAGTATAATAACTCAAAAATAAAAGAAATAAAAAATAAGTATAAAAATTTAAAGGTACATCAAAATAAAATATCTCTAAATAAAAGTGTAAGGTATAAATATTGTTATGGTTAGTAGTTATGTATTTTAAATAAAATATGCTAGGCAAACACAAGGGACACAAGCCTTGAATGATTGCCGGATTTATTATAAGTTATTAAAATTCATGTAATTATACCTTCCTCCTGATCGTCGGAGGGTTCTCGAGATCGTAAATCGAGAATTATCTAGTACACCGTTGTAGTAAAATATTAATTATTAAATTATAATAAATTTAATAAATAAAATATAGTATTTAAAATTGTATGATTATATAAATATAAATGCGCATGCACCTTAAATTATTCGCAGCTGTGTTTGAATGCGCAGTTGACGTAATTATATTGATAAAGGTTTTTAAACACTTAGATTGAAATAGAGTAACACTGTTTAATTTTGATTAAAAAAAAAAAAAGGAAACGGTCTAGTTGTCGCTCGCAATATGGTGTTGAGATGTCTTGGATGCTCATGCACTTAATTCTTTGAAGGATGCTAATGCACTGATAAGAAGAGACGACTTGGTCAAGCCGACCAGAGTCGTCGGTGGCCTGATCAAAGGTCTCTATGTTACAAAGAAATTGTCTTTATCTCCGGCGATAGAGGCCTTTACTGGACCATCCATTGTCTCCGGCGGCACACGAAATAGGTCACATCTGTTGCGCTACACTATCACAACTATGTATAATATCTTACGTGACCAAATAATATAAATCGTTCCTTTCATCAGTGATTTAAGATATTTGGGTTATAAGTATTATCTGCGTGCGACAACTTGACCTTTATTTATTTTATTAAATAAAAACAAGCAATTTACAATTATGATATATGAGCATATCATTACAGTATACGCGTGAATTTATCTTTTTTTTAAAATCCAATGGTATAAATATAAAAGTATGACATTGACTAAATTCAACTCATTTGTAAATGCTAAGATTCAGGAATATATTGAAACAAAATAACTTTTATCTACCTGGGTATTTATTTGTTAGGAATTTGATAATTCTCATTATCAGAGCCGTGCCGTTAAGATTTAGCGCCCGGGGCAAAATAAAAAATATTAGCCCTCTAATATTATAAAAAAAAATTTTGGCGTCCCCTTTTAATAGTTTAAACCATGCGCCCGGGGTACATGCCCCCAAGGCCCCCTTCCCACGGCACGGCTCTGCTCATTATTACTAGAGCTGAAAATGAATAATTATTATACCTACTGGTATTAGTAAGTTATTAGATTATTGTCGACTGAAATGACTGCGAATTTTAATTATTGTCTTTTTTAATATCTATAATAGGTAGTTATTATATCAATTTATAATATATTTATTTATATTTTTTATTACAGACTTGGCCATACAACGCACACAACACCGTGAAAGAATGTTCATCGCCTGATGACGATGACTACAGATACAACTGTTATGATAGTTATAATAATACACTGGAAGGAAAATCATATTCAACTTACGACACTTACTACAAATCATCTATCAATTCGTGAATATTTGTCATTCATGTATATTTTATTTAATATAGACCTAGGTGCTTAAAATAAATTTGAAACAATCATAATTATTAATTAGACACCTGTAATATATTTGTATTCTTATTTTATGATAGGTTAACATTTAATTTATGGATTTGTACGAAATTTAATATAATCTGTTCAATCATAAAATATTTATTATTTAATAAAAATAATGAAAACAATAACAACTGATTTTATGAGGGTACATTTACCATATAATATAACAATACGGTATATCTAAGACTATTGACTGTGACAAAATATATCTGACGATTCACAAGTAAAATATTTACAAAGTAGGTAATTTTTTTACCGAAAAGTCAAGTTACCTAATCAAAAATCATTTCCAAAATTCCAAACACCGATTGTTTTTAGATAAAAAAAGATACCTGATATGATACTGTTTTGAATAATATTAGAGATACTATACGGTGTACAAATAAATTATTATCCTTTGTTTTACATCTGAAAAAATTGCATTGAATAAATGCTTTTAATATTTGTTTAATTGACATATTTATATAGCTTGATAATAAGTTTTATTTATTTATAGTACCTATTTAATTTTTTTCAATTATTTATGAATGAAAAAAAATCTCATAACAATACTTGATAGAATTTGAATTTTATTTGACTACAATAGACGATTAAAAATTATTTTGTTCGCTAATCATTAGTATTTGGTGATGTAAATTAAATAGGATAATTTTATTTACTGTTTTCATTAAATATAGTATATTACATTTTATTTTATTGATTATTTAACAATTTCCGGATTTGTAGGTTAGTTAGATTATCCATAATCGAATAAATTGATAAGCGTTTTTTATTCCAAACGACTGAAGTAATTGAATATTTTATAGTATAACCAAAAAAACATTTTCAGGTTTAGTGAATTAAATTCAAACTATTTCTTAACAATTGATTCGGTTCAAGAATTTTAATTTACTCAAATTTCAACTTATACTAAAACGTGTCATTTTCATGGTTTTAATTATATTCATTAATCCAAATGCCTTTGACAACCTTGAATAACAATGATACTCATTACGTCATATTTATTTATCCTTTTTAAAAATTATCTGCTTTTTTATATTAATAAACTGAAATCATTAATTTATATGGAATTTTTACTTCTTAGATAATTTTTTTAATATTTTTAAATATCAAAATAATTGAACAATGAACATTTATAAAATATTAAATTAAAATCATAAAATTACTTTTTTTTCCAATTTCATAAAAAGAAAAAAGTCAGTGCAATTATAAAATTGTTAGTCTCATAAAGTATGCGGTTATTGCTCAATCTTTTATTGAAGTTGAAATATACATTTAATTAAAAATACTTTCGTAAATATATATAATAAGTATTTACCTTGTGTGATAAAATGTGAACTATGTGAAATAAGTCAAAATTTGAGAAGCAAATTTTATCTCATATTTATTATATATTTTTTAATGAAACTAAAGTATAAATAGCAAACTTCAATGGTTTTTACTTTTAATATTTGTACAGCAATTAAAAATAATATAATTGTTTCAGATTGCAATTATAACATTAAATGTTGACATTCTGAAATGTACGAGGGCGTATGAGAATAATGTAATTGATTAAAACGAAAATAGAAAAATAAATTATGTCCATGAAAATAATAATAGTAGCCAAGTACGAAAGTAACGTCACTTTTTATGATGATAAATGTAATAATAATAATAATAATAACAACGAAATAGAATTAATTAAATAAAAAAAAAAATAGTTCTTTGTTGATATTTTGTCGTATCTTGAGTCTAAAGTCTTCAAACAAAACATGCTTCATAGAAATCTATCACCGTTATGTTAACTACAATTAAAAACGTTTGTTTTATTAATTTATAACGCAATACGGTTTAATAATGTATTATTATATTACATTCATTTTTCATCGATTCCATAATATAAAAATAGAAACATTTTAAAGCGATATTAATTATTAGTTCACCATTTTACGCTGTAATCAATAAACTGACGAATATAAGTTTATTATTTTTATTTAGTTATATCTTTTACATAACATACATTGTATGTATTATTTGTTATTGTTTTGTTTTTTTTTTAATTATACGTGCACAATTTTAGGAAAAAATTATAGTAAGACACATAAAGTATAACGTTTAATTCTGTCACTGTTATCTGCTTAAAAAAAAAAATATATAATATTAAATATTTATATAATACTAATAAATAATATGTTTTTTCAACAGGAAATTTCAAAAGGTTAGATACCTCAAATACAAATATCGAGATAAGTAATGCCTAATAACCATTTATTTTAACCGTCTTTACGATAAGACCCTTTATATATTTATATACCTAGTATATTATTATTATTATTATTATATTTCATTTGAATAATAAAATACACAACTGAATAATCTAAATATTTAATAGAATACATTTGGGTATAACTTAGTGTAGGACTTTAACTCTAAATACTCGCACTCTTTAATTGTCTACATAAAACCATTTTATATTATTCAAAAAAAGTTCAAAATCTAATAAAAAAAATAAGCAGTTACTTAAATTAAGTACCAAATTCAAAATTTGACGATTAAATTTAATTTAGCTATAGTTATATAGGTATGATTTTTTTTAAGTTCGAGGCTATTTGTTATATTAGATTCAATATTGAAATGTTAATTATAATAATAATAATTATTATTATTTTGAATTATGTGCTTTAATATTTTAATTATTGCATGTTTACTCATCTATGAACAAGTAACTATAGGAAGAAACTAAAAATAATAGTACTATATGACTTCTAAAATGTGCGCTTTGCTACACAATACAAAAATCATACTCGAGCTTTCAGTTTATAGTTTTAACTCCAGTAACTATAAAACATTAAATTATATCCAGTGAAACTTTGAATAATTTAAAGTCATATTAAAGTTTATATCATATTTTTATAATGAGTATAAGTGCTAATGTAGTAAAACTAGTGAGGTAAACTTTATTTTAGGACCTCGACCGACAGAAAAAAGTTCGACAGTTCATCATAGTTTATAATTTTTAATAAAAATTATAGAAGTTGACCTACAGCACATATCCTATATTATGGTATTTTATAAAAATCCTGGGACATTATTTCGGAGTTAAGTTATGGACCGACAAGTTCTGCAATTATTCAAAAAGAATTGGTACATTTTAGTAATACCTACGTGCGTTTGAATTTTCTTTTATTCTAATATAAAAACTTAACTTTCAGTCGAGTTTAAACTTCACCAACGTGATGAACGTTCAAAATTAAGAATTCACAAGGAAAAAATGTCATTTTTATTTTTGCATACATTTTTTAAAATATAACGATTTTGCGTAGTGTTTCTTGTAACTGAAAAACCAACTTTTCCGTTTTTGATTTCATTACTGTCAATAGCTCATTAATACTATTAGGTTGAAAAAAAATAACGTAGACATTTGATGGAGATATAAAACTCTGTATTCTGTTCTTTAATGTTAAATGTTCATTATTATACTATTTTGTCTCTTTTTATAAATGTCAGTTGATGGTCATTATTATTTTATTTTTCGATGTTAAATGTTAATTATATATTAAATAAAAAAAGTTAAATGCCAATTAAAAATAATTGTTTAAATTTAATGTCGAAGATATTTTTTTGTACTAAATAAAAACGAAAATAATTAATTTTATGCTTGCACTGCCCTGCGTTGACAAAAAATTGTCACAAACTCATGAGTCATGATCAATGAAAGTATTGAAATCGTTGTACATATTAATCATTAATACGAATAAAGTATCGGTGCATGGTATATATTATTCTAAGTATCTATCCAATAAGAAGATATGCAGTCAACTGAAGATTATTATTAACACGTATTAAATAGGTCTCTTAAAATTTTAATCGCAGAATTTAAAATACTTAGTTATGACGTCATTTGCTTATAAACCAGAGAGTATTATTATTGTTGTAATAACTATTATTGTTTTGAATACGTTTTTAACTATTAAAATAATAATGAGGTATTACGAGTAAAATAATATTGAAATGGCATTATTTAAGCTAAAATTAATACTACACTGTAAGGTGTAATTTGTTGGGTAGTTTTTCCTTTTAAAATGTATATTTTATTAATTTTATTAGTTACCTATATCATAAAATGTATTTTATGATTTGATCACATTTATTTTACGGTTGTAACTCAATTATCTGTCTAATAATTATATTATTATACAACGTGCTCTTATAAGCGTAATTTATAATTAAGTAAATATGTATAATATATATTGTATATTGTATATAGATAAAGTGGTTATTTTGAATAAATAGTAACAGTGGTTTACTCTATAGTATACTAATACTATATAATATGCGTCATACACTATGCCTATAATTATTACACTGTTATGAAATATACCACATTATTTATGAGAGAACTTAATAGCATTGCTCCGCAATAACATGTTTTATATTTTTCGATTTTATTTTTTATTTTTTACAAGCATTTCAATTTAAAATTTTGATAAAATTCATGAAAACTTAAAAAAATACAAGTTTTTTTATTTTTTTTTATTTTGAATTAAGAACTATTAACAATCTGTACTCATGGTACTATGAGCTTAAGAGATATTTGAGAATTATAATAATAATAGAATTAATATAAATCAATACAAACGAATATTTATATGTAACCCTATTATAATTTTACATGAAATCTTGAATTGAAGAAACTGTCCAGCAACAGCACTTCGGCGAGGATTTTTCTTTTTTTTCTTTTTTTTAATTTTTTTTTTGTGTCTGTCATCACGTTTTGGGGCAATAAAAGTGCTTTGATTTTTAAACTCAGCCCCGTTTCTGATAGGAAAGTGAATCTGGTTGGTACTTCTAATAGTTTTCAAAAGCGTCAGGAAAAATCCTAAAAAAGTAACAGAAAAACAGGAATTTTTACGCAAAACCAGTTTTTAACAAATTCGATAATTTTATTTTACTGTAACTCAAAAAATAATGACTGTAATTACTTGAAATTTTTACTAAATGTTTTTGTTAATTTTATCTATAAACAGTTACATTTTGACTTTTTTTGAGTTATTTATAGACCACTGAAATTTTCGATTTCTTTTGAAGTGTCGATAAAAAAATTTTGGATGACTAAAAACACTTGAAAATTTAATACAAGATTCCTTATGAGTTGTTCTTATTGTAGCTAAAAAAACTAAAAATCGTTAGTCACAATTTTTTTTATATAAGTGTTTATAGTTCAAATGTTTACGAAATATGTCAGAATCGCGAAATTTGCAAGTAATTTTAAAGTTAAAAAATCATAAAATTTTTTGTGTTTATATCTAAGAATAAAAAATTCAACACTAAGTTTTCCATAAGTTTTCCTTCAAGTAGCTATAAAAAAACTCGAAGCTTCATTATAGGAAAAATTTTAAGTTCGTTTAAATTTAAAATTTTTACGAAATAGCGTAACGATAATAATTTATCCTCAAACGATTTTAAATATTTACTATTATTCAAAAAGTATAAACCGTAGATAGGTACTTGAAAATTTCACCAGTTATTTAGATTGAAATTTTCTTTACATGATTTAATTTTCAAACTATTTCGCGTTTTCGACAGATTTCGTAAAAATTTGAACTAAAAACGCTTATAAAAAAAAATTGTGACTAACGATTTTTAATTTTTTTTAGCTACATTAAAAACAACTCATAAGGAACCTTGTATTAAATTTTCAAAACTTTTTGGTCATCCAAAAATTTTTTATCGACACTTTAAAAAAAATTTCTCAAAAAAATAGAAAATTTCAGTGGTCTATAAATAACTCAAAAAAAGTCAAAATTTTTTGAAAATTTAACTATATACGGATACCACTGACATTAACATTTGGTGAAAATTTCAAGTATTTTCAGTAATTAGTTTTTGAATTACAACCATAAAAAAAAATCGATTTGGTCGAAAACTGGTTTTGCGTAAAAATTGCCGTTTTTCCGTCATTTTTTTTTTGTTTTTCTCGATTTTTTTGAAAACTGTTGGAAAATGTTAACTTTTTACCTCTATAATGCACCAAGGATATTCACTTTTACATCGGAAACCACCCCCATTGTTTGAAATTGGAGCATTATTTCGACTAGTTATGCTGTACACAGACACAAAAAAAAAAAAAAAAAAAAAACACACATCATTGTAAAATCAATACATTCATCACTTCGTTCAGAATCTAAAAAAGTTGTTTTAAAAAATGCAATAGATCTAAAATAATAGAAAAATGAGAGTTATGTAATTAAACCAAAAAGATAAATTTTCAATAACAAGGCTTAATAAACAGATAAAGGACGAATTAGACACATAATTAAGCAGACAATAGCCCTTAAGAGCAATATTTCTAATTGAAAGTAGTTTAGGTGAATCTGATTTAAAATAGAGTAGTTTTAAAAGAAAATGATGATAAGTCGTTAGTCGGTGATCAATGCGACTAGATGAAATCAACACTTGACTTAATGGTGTCAGGTGTGTTATCATGGAGTAAGTATTAAATATTGAGTATGAAGAAATCGCCAAGAAAAAATATTCTCTAAACGAGCTCAATTATGAGTTAGTCATAAACGAGGTATACGGATTCAAAACTACGGAATTATACTATGGTATAAGCGTAATTTATCTTAAAAATTGAATCTTTATGGTACTAAAATAAATGGACTACGCTTTCGACTGAAAATGGATTTGGTTACAATAGAGAGAATAAAACAATGGAGAGTGTTAAAAAGACACTTGTAGAATTGTTCACATCAAGGGATAATGAGGTCAATGCCCAGATGCAAGAAACTTAATTATCTATGCTTGTGCCGTCAGCCTTTTTGAAATTAAAAAGAGTGTGAGAGTTGTAAGAATTGTAAATGATAAGAAACGACGAGTTAAAATGAATGAATTAATTTATTATAATATAATTATTTATATTTACCTATTAAAATATATTGATAAGCATCGAATACCATTTATATAAAAGCGTCATACCTGTAACCATAAATACCTAATGGAAATCATAGAGCTTGAGCTAATCGCTGCAACACGATAGCGCACAAAATGATATGTGTATAAAAACCATGTATAATTTATGTACAACATAAAATAATATAATATACATTATAATAAATTATACATATATTACATATTGATTTACAATTTTCTTTCTCAATTTATTTAGACTTAGGACTGATAATAAAAATAATAAAAAATATAATTTTTGATTTGTATCAAAACATTTTGTTTTATGTTGACACCCGTCATATAGTATAACTCTATGTCTCTATCTATGTAAGATATATGCATATGATAGACTATAACTATATCATTTTATAATGTACCTACTCAAATACTATATATATATAAAAAATTAGAACAAACATTTAGAAAAAACAATTTTTACCAAGTCAACGATGATAATTTTTTATAGTAATTGAAGTATGAAAATAACATAAAATATATATATATATATATATATATAATTTTATATTTTACATAAATTAGACAATAGACATACCTAGTATATTCTATATGTACATATTATTTGGAGCGCAAATGCGTATTGTAGCCACGCTAATACATATTTTACAATCAATAAATGTTTACGAATTAAATTTATGTTTTTCATCGTTTTAACTACTGTAAAGTAATTGTATAAGCTTTTTGTGAGGTATATTGACGTAAAATAAACAATTAAAGTGTATAAATACACTTAACAAGTGTCCAATAACCACGGTGCAGCACTTTAAACAAATCTCTCTAAAAATTCAAAAATAACAAAAGTTGTTCTGAGATATTTTTATAAAAAATATATATTTTTTTAAGTGCTGAAATAACAGGAGGGCAAAATAAATTATTTAGTATAATATTATTTCAAATAATACAAAATTACAAAATATAAATTACCATAAACAGATTTTACGGTATTTTGTTTTCATTATCTATGGTTTTCTATTAATCCTGATTATAAATAATGGGTAGTACCTAAGATTATAAAAATTTAATAATTATTAGTTCATTACTAATTTTTGTTTATATTTCCATGTTTTAATCAGATTTAATAGTTTATTAAAAAATGTATACATAATATAGTATACTTAATTAAATTAAGCATGTCCTTTGTTCATGGTAAGTCGTGTATAGTTAAAAAAAACTAAAAAATAATATTAGAAATATAATAATTAAAAACTATAAATTGTTTTTAGATTTATGATTAATATATTATCGAAAGAAATAAACGTAAATGTACACAATAGGTACATAGTAGGTACACGATACATAGATTAAAGTTATAACTATGGCTATTGGCTATACCTAGTTTGAATGCAATGAAAAATTTTAAAATATGCATTTGAATTATTCAAAACAGCAAAAATATGCAATTTATATTACACAGGCCAAAAATATAAATATTAAAAAAAAAAATTAATATATTTTAAAATTAATAGTATACCTATTATTTTTAACTATTAACTCTATTTAAATGTATTAACTGGAAAAATTATACATGACTATTAAAGTTTTCAAAATTGAATGATCTTCTATTAGACTTTATAATGTTCTTATATTTACTCAAACTCCGTTCGACATCAATTAACGCAAAAAACTAAAAACATCTAGTAACGAAATATACCATAATATATTTTTCGTATTTTTATAGTCGAAATAAGCAATAATATGCAAAATAAAACACCAGAATTTACATCATCATGAGGTGATTCATGGACATTATTGATAAAAGCAATAATCAAAAGTTGCAAATAAACATACTATTGCTTATAAATCCTAGCCCTTTTGTATTGTGTTAAATTTTAATATGCCTGTGCTATAAGGTTTGTTAATAATTTATTTTTGAACTTTCGACGTGTAGGTATCTAACCTGGTTCTTTGAACGATTTCTCTTTGGTAGTACGAACAAAAGATTCTATACTAGTTTACTACCTGGCACACATAATGCATCCGACACTACAACACTTAATATTATAATATTGTAAAACAAAGAAAGTTCGTGTTGGTGACATCGACGTCTGACAATATTATCATACTATTTTAACGTGTATTCGTAAAAGTGTTTAAATTATATACATATTATGTGCATATCTAAGTAAGCGATGAATTCCTACTTGAACGTATTGAATATCTATTTTATGTCGTATTTATCATGTAGTTAGTTCAAAATACTATTGCAGTATATTTTCAGTATAGTACTTTTTTTTTGTTCTAAAAACACATGTGTATTTCTTTAAAAATCAATCACTTTTTCTACATAACTGTATAATGCTTTGTTTCGGTGAATTCAATAGCTGTATTAACTTTTTTACTCTCCATTTTTAATTAAATCAAACATTTTTATTATAAAATATATGTATATATTATTTATCTATATATGAATTGTATTATACAATTATTATTGTTTTTGATAAAACAATAATTGTTTATGTAACTTTCAGGTATTTATTGATCTTTATTTTAATACACGGGAAACTATTTATACATATAAATTTTTTTTTAATTTTAAAATAAGAAAATAACAATTTAATTCATATTTTACTCGATAATTATTGAAATTAATGGTTTTAAATAATATATAATTATTCTAGAATAATTAATAAATTACAGAAAGTCTCATAAGGATTTACTTATTTAAATTGTCGGAAACCATATTACCCTGCCACTTCAAATTAGTTATGTAATTCTCGTGAGACATCCTGCATATTATATATACCATTCAACCAAGTTTAGAATGAGTCGAATAGATAATTAATCATAGAACTTTTAAAAGCATTTTGGTGTTTGGTAGTGAAGGACTGTATTCATGGATAGGTATCTTCTTTATTTATTTTTAATAATAGATTTGTCAATATTTAAATTATAAGAATTAAATAATATTATATTTCTACTTCTTATATAAATGTATTAATGGTAATTTGGATCATATTATTAAACCTTTCTCATGCATACGATTTTTGTTTGATTTTTCGTTATTGGCTGCCATAAGTAAATAAATATATAATGTATATAAATAAATATATTCATTATTATCAGTTACTGTGTGCTCCATGCGTTTATGCTTTTTTCTTTAGTAATAGTTAACCGTTTTTTATGTTTTAAACTCCTATGTACAAACTAAAGTGCGCGTGAGATCCAGTGTCGTTTTTGAGTTGGATCGCTAAGTACTTCCTCCCTTTAAGGGTTATCCTTTTTACTCTACATCTGTACGGCCATAATAAGATAACACACTTTATCTTAATTCTTATCTACACTTACGAGTTGAACGGCACGCAATAGCGATAAACAGCAGTCGCGCATTAATAGCCCAAATAATCCGGCACGTGTTAAGGTCGATCGGGTCAGTGCAGATTATTTTGCCTACCCTATTTAATCTAGGAATTTGCTTTGTCTGCCAACTGACTCACCGTCGTCATCTACATTATGAATCAAACACCTAAATCCACATACACAATCCGTCTCCACAATAAACACCAGATCTAAAACTAATAATTCTCCCCCCTTTAATGCTGACATTATGAACGTTCTGTATACGGTACAAGCTACTCAATCCACTATTTTTACATCAAACATGAAACTCGCGAATAACCAATCAGCCCAGTTTGCTGAACTGAATAGGTCTATGGAAATTTTAACTAAACAAGTCTCTGAGTTAAAACTTGAAAATTCCATCATTCGCGATAAACTAAATTTATTGGAGACCAGACTTACTGCTTCTAAAAAAATCTTATCTAATAACACCCAGTCACCATTACTCTCTTCTTCTAATACTCCGTCACTAATAGATATCACTCACGAAATTCAGCCTGAGAAATCAATGTGCGAGGAATATTATTATTCGGAGTGCACCTGAATCTCTAGACTCTCGGGCTCATAAAAGAGTGGAGAACGATATTAATCTAGTCCATGATATTTTTTAAAAACTTGAGCCCCAGGTACCACCAACATCAATCTGCAAAGCCTATAGAGCCGGGAAAAATTTCGCCACCAAACCACGGCTTTTAAAGGTAGTACTCTTATCGCACGATGATCTTAACCGTGTAATTGTGCCTTTCTTATATCTTCGCACTACTTCTCCCGAACGATTCACCAACATTTCCATCTCCTGGGATCGTACTCTTTTAGAGCGTCAATCAATCCGTGGGATATATAATGAGCTGCGATAATAACTGGTTAGCAACCTTTTCTAACTACAAAGCTGATTATGCTGCTATGGTTTTCAATGACGCTTTATTCCACTGTATCAATAGGTTCGTTCCACTTAAAACTTGTAAGAGCTATAAGTTCCCTCAGTGGGTATCCAAAAATCTAAAAAACCTTATCTTCAATAAAAAGAAAGCTCATATTTCTTTTAAAAGGTTGAATCTTGCTATAGATTACAATATCTTCCCTGACTTCAGAGCAAAAATCAAACGACTCTCAAAGCTAGACTTTTCTGCTTATCTTGATTATACTGAACGCTCACTCTCGGCCTGGCCTAAAAATTTCTAGAAATATGTACGTAATTTAAGAGAAGCAACCCCTACTCCAGTTTCTGTTCAATACCTAGACTCTTCGTCTAACATTCCCCCTGAATCTACTACTCTTTTCTCCAACTACTTTGGGTCTGTTTTTCAACTTCCTATTAACCTATCACCAACTGAATCTTGTTAACTCTCCTACAACCTTCTTTCTAATTGCTACTTCTCTCCAATGATGTTATTAAAGAATTAACCACCCTTCAAACAACTACTTCCAATGGCCCCGATGGCATATCAGCAAGTTTGCTCTATATCTGTCAAAACTCGCTGTTCTTTCCAATTTTTCTACTGTTTAGACAGTCCATGGATAAAGGAATATTCATAGAAAATATTCTCAATTACACCTATCTTAAAATTAGGCAACCCTTCTCAAGTAGTCAATTACAAACCGATCTCAATTTTACCACACATGGCTAAGATTTTTGAGTTGATTGTTGACAACTGCACTAAGCGTTCGTTTAACCATGTCCTTATTCCTCATCAGCATGGTTTTAGACCAGGAAAGTTTATTATTACTAGTCATGGTCAACAGGTTGATGTCATTCTCACAGATTTCTCCGAGGCATTTGATACGGTTGACCATGGTCTACTCGTTAATGAGCTGGAATCCGTAGAAATAGGTAATCCACTTTTATCTTGGTTTAGGTCCTACTTTCCGATAGGAAACAGTTTGTAAAAATCCATAACGCTCACACATTTATATACATGTATGCTATTATTATCAATTAGGATATAGTTTAATGATCTTAATAATAAATTGGATAGAACATTGTTACATTGTTAGAAACTGCGTTAGAATTTTAAGTGGATGAATTATTGGTTCTGATTAAAATTTAAACTTATACAAGTTTTCTGAAGTTTTCTGAATTTAAAAAATTCATTTTTTAATGATTTATACGATACAAAAATCTACTTTTTAAATTTAAAGAGATATTTCCAAATACCAAAAAATCGTTGTTCAATTCATTGTATACATATAAAAACCCATCCAAGTCAATCTGCAATATAGTAGGAAATTAGTGTTTATTATTATTGATTAGATTATTGTAACTCTGTAAATGTGAATTAAAAAATAAATCTAAATAAATTCAATGGTAAAAAAAAAACGATTCTAACCGGAGATGGTAACATTGACTATCAGTCTATACGATTTCTAAGGATATTATAATATTATATAAATATTAGTAATTTAATTTATATTTGCCAAAAACATGGCATGTATCTAATAGTTATAATTACAATACTATTAACTATTTTAATGTATAAGCCAATACCAATGTAACTACGTATTACGGAATGTAAAATAAAGTAAATAGGTTAGTGACATAAACAGCTTAAAAATAAGAAAACATTTTGAAAATGTCATTGTTTTTAGTAAACTATTTATGTTATAGTGAAATATTTCAAGTTTCTATACTTAGTACTCTATGAACAATAACAAAATAACAAAATCTGTATACCTATCCAAAAGTATCAATATTTTAATTTTAGGTTAATATTGATCTACACTTAATCAATTAAAAAAACAAAAAACACATCATTATAATATCAATACATATCACTTCGTTCAGAATCTAAAAAAATATTTTTTTTTTCAAAGAATAAATTGCAATACAGATAATAGGTTTAATAGGTATAAATCATAGACAGTTAATATAGTTTATGATGTACCATTATAAAAACATATAGTATACCATTAAGCATAAGAAGTTAAGTAATGTTAAACGTGATAGTCTACATAATACACGAGTGGAATTATTAGACTTGCGTTATTAGTACGATTGTTATCGTTATATTCTAGATATTGAATTATTAGTATTGAGTGAATATAACCGAAAAACATTGAGTTATGAGTTCTGAGAAAAACTGTTAGATAGGGCTTAAACATTTTGGCAGCGTAACGGTAAAGTCATCGTCCCTCGGCACTCAACCTCCCCCCCAGTTTTGGTATGATTATATCTGTAGATAATATATACACACGGATGTGGATTAATGAGACTTAAAGTATAATCTGCAAGTCTCGGTCGCGATAATACTCGTGAGTATTATAGAGAAGTTGGTAAAATAATATAATATTTCCGTTTCGTAAGTCATAATTACAGGTTATGGTCGACAATAATAATATAAAGTTGGTTTAGGCGTATACGCTTGGCGCTGAAGTCATCAGTTAACGAGTGAATTTCACTAGCAGTAGCAGTATTATATATGTCCTATACCAGTATACTATACGCACGAATATATGATGAATATAATATGCCGTTGATGAATAGAGGCGCCTGCTAAAATATTCCTACAGCTCGCAATCGGCACAACAATATATAGTGATATATTATATAGGACGTGCGCGTCATATCGTAAATGCGAATCCTTTTGTGCCCCCGTAATTATGCAGTACGTACCTATATATTTTGTACGCACTGTGTATGTGTGTAGATCGTGCGACGTGTACTCCTGCGTAGGGGCTGCAGACTTCAGTGCCACGTTGGGAGGAACACATCAATAAATGTTAAGATATTCGACGTTATGGTTCGCAGCACAATGTGCCTTTACCACACCTATTCGACTGCAGAACCGTCCTAAAGATTTACGAGATTAGGGGCGAAAATAATTTACTAGACGTAATGTAAATAGAAATTTACGAGTGTCTTTTAAAATGTCCACACGTTTCAACTAATTCAAAATTGTCAGACTTTAGAAGAACAGCATTGTCATACTTATGGTAGAGCCAGAAAAATAGCGTTGTCTTTGAATTACAAAAAATAAGTCATGGTTGACTGGTACGGGGACGATATTATCATGATATATCACCAAGATACCTTATAGCTATGAGTAGTGTATGGAAGTAAAGAAGCTCTAGGGTTGTCTGAAAATCTGAAATCAAATATATTTAAGAATTTTATGCCCCAAGTAAGAAAAAAAAAACTCCCTTCCCAAACTGAATCTTTTCAGCAATAGGTGTATTTGTAAAAAATCACACTATATTGAACCCAATGCATTCTTCGTTACACTTATAATCGAGAAGGTATAATAGGTATACATAAAAAAAATACATTTATACTGAAGCACATATTACATAATTAATTATAGTAGGTACATTTCTACAAAAAACCTTAATGTATAGGTTAATACTTTATTGACAAAATTTAAAAAAGGATATTATACATATTATAACATTGTTTATAAATACTAGTGTTAAGTATTATACTAGTATTTATAATCAATGGTTATATAATTAATAATTTTTATGCCAAGCTTTTTCATTGATAAAGGAAGTACCTTTTCCAAAAAGTAGGTTTTTTTTTAAGAAATGATAAAGTTTACAGTTTTCTACAAAAAAAATATAATTTCCACTTAAGGAAATTTTCAGGATGGTTTTGGTTAGTTGTTGTGTTGGTCAAAGTGGTTTTCAGTGATTGGAAAATCAATGACACATAAACTTAATACATCTACAATAAGGAGATCGCTAAGTGAATAATTTTTCAACTTAATTTGAAGCACAGTGATATACTCGTATTATTGGAAAAATGATTATTATTGTTTTTTTTTTTTTTAAATATAAGTTTATCGTTTTATAAATATATATATATGTATATATATTTTACCTATCCATTTAATAATTATTATTTTTCAAATTAATTTCACAGTTATTGTCTTATTCATTTATAGTATATTTGCATTATTCTTATATTAGGTTGATCACTTTGTTGTCCAAAGGGTACAATTTTTAAGTCATAAACTTTTTGACTGAAACTAATGATGCCTCACAAATATTGCGTTTGTGATACTGGCCGTTTGTATAGAAGTATTTTGTATTGTTTAAAATAATATGCTATGAGGACGTTCGAAAATATCTCTAGTCCCAAGAGTGATTAAAAACTGCTTGAATACAAATGTTTCAGTTGAAATATTTTCTTGTTTTAAGCGGTATTTTCGTTTAATATGATATATGAATTAAATAACTAATTTGCGAGGATGTAGATAAATGACTGCAGGGGTCTTAATCGTTGGCCAAAATCCAAGTTTTATTTTTAAATTAAAAATGTTTTGATAGTTAAAATGTTGTTTAATTAATTTGCTAAATCAAATTATATAGCCTGTATGGTTAAACAAATATAATATTATGGAAAGTATGACATTTTTTTGTTGAAATGAAAAATATATAACATATATATATATATTATATTGAACGATAAATGTTGGAGTATTCAAAAAGGAAAATTAGATGGGTTGTGGTGATATTTTATGGTAGTTGAAGATAATGTGAGTAATGTTATAAACCATATAGTTGTTGTGGAGTTATTAGGTGGAGAGAGGGAAATTCAATGATCGTTTAAAGAAATGAAAGGGAAGTTAGGCGTTGGCGTGTGGCCAAATCGGAAACGGGAAAACGATGTTATGTATTAGTAGAGAAGATTTAGTTAGTGGAACTAGGGTTAGGTATCTAAAATAATTATGTTTTTTTTTTTTTTTAATTCCAAAATGTAACTTCTAAGTATTCACTAAATGAGATTAAATAACTTTTTTTAGAATTTAAATTAAATTACAATTTGACCATAATAAATTATTGATGATTATATTTTCATTTTAGGTAGTTATCAAAAGATGAAAATTATATTCGATGATTATAAACATTATATAATATGATATGAATAAGTTTATTTTACGCGTATACATATTTACTTATTTCCCTAATTGTAGTATGTACATAAGAAACAGTTGGAAAATAGTCGAATGGCAATGCAGTAGCTAAATTGCCTATCCAAGATGCCGTGTAATATAATTAATCGAAAACGATGTAGCTTTACCCATAAATATTATTGATCTTAACAAAATATTGTATAGTAGCATGCAAAATATGCACTATACCAATTCGTTTACTGAATTTATATAACTGAGCGCAAATGCACAATACATTAATTAATGTATACATTGTAGTAAGTACAATTTTATTTTAAGGGGAATATTAAATATTTTACTTTTTAGTACCTAGTAATTTTTTATAATACAATTTATTAATTTTTTAGGGTTAATAAATATTACCTCTCGAACTTGGTGTACTATTTTTTTATATTATCATACGTTGAAACGCATAATACGGTTTTTCTGATCTACGTGAACGATAAATATTTGCACCAGTACAAATTCGTATGATGAAGTACATTGTCCATCATTTTGACTTATGTTGAGTTCGTGGCAATTGTCCGGAAAGCACTTTTTGGCCAACAACGGGTGTGGATTTAAAAATCTGGAAAAGCTAAATTGTTTCCATAAAATATACAATTATAATCATAGTATATAATATACTATAGATGAGATTAAATAATGATATTAACAACTGTATCTACATTTTAAGACTATGAACACTATTAATTAATGAAATAAATACATAATACACGACATTTCAAAAAGGGAGGGGAGATAAAGCCTCTTAGCTCTCACCTGACGAACTATAATAGTATTGTGAAAGATCGAATAATCGTTGCTACTAATATATCGTGCGATTTCCGATTTTATACGCTGCGCATAAATTATGTACTCGGATCGCATATTTTTCGTAGTTGATACAGCTGGGATATCATTGACGACGGTACATTTATTGGTACCAATCTCTGATTGGAGTTTGAATTGAGTTTTACGATATGTTTGTGAGGGGGCGAACAAATGTTCAGCTGGTTGACGACATTTTATGTAGGTATATAATATTGGTAACCGAGCGTGTAGGTACTTTTATTTTGTTTTATCACATTTTGCGACCGTCGTACACGATATAATTTTATTACCGTACAACATCAGTGTCGGGTAACGATTGCGTGCGGAAACCGTATATAAAACACGACACTGAGAAGAACTATGATAAATGACAAATTGCAAAAAAATACAATGCGGAATTGATGACGTAACGCGACTCACCACTCCTGTATATTATTAATAGTGCCCCCTAGGGACAGTGAATGTGCTCGCGTGTCTGTGTGTGTGTGTCCATCGATGGTATATCTACCGCAGATTGATTGATACGACGAAATTGAGACGATTAAATGAAATCGAAATCGACGAATTTCATGAGTCGCGGACTTTTATAGTAAAATATGTTCAGTTATAATATATTTTCAGCGTGAAATAGTTTTAAAACTAGATATATACACTGAGATTTTCTTTCGACTGGCCACTGAAAACAGCTGGTTATTGTAAACATCACGAATTTATATAGGAACAAATATTGATAATTTGAATATCAAAACCCTTATCATATTAAGTTTGACGGGTATTAGAAAAGAAGAGCATATTTCACTAAATTACTTTTTTATGACTTAGATCCTGAAACGTTGTACGTCATTTATTATTATTTATATTTTTAACATCGTTATAAGGTTTTTAATACTATTTGTCTATTTAATATTATTAGTTAATAATATAAATCATTTTAAATATAATATTATAATATTTAATATATTAATAATATAATATTTGAATATAATTATTCAACGATTTGTATTTATAAATATCGAGTTTATAATTTCATTACAATTTTAACTAAAAAACCTGTATTTTTTTTTTTTTAACTTAATATTCACTAAGTATTTTTTTAACAGTTTATTGGTGAATAAAAGTTAAACTATAATCTACACCGACTATGTCAAAATAATAAACGAAAAAAAGTACGAGCTATCAAAATCCCATTAATAAAGTTTTCTTCGCGCCAATTAAGATTTAATAATTAAAGGAAGAAGTACGGAAAACATTTTTGCTCTAGCGATCAAATGGAAAATATTTCGGTTTTTGCGGTTCATTACATTCAGAAACACATATACGATATGACGGGCATAACATGTGAGTCGTTAATGTTATACGGGTAGCTGCTAGAATGTAGTGTTTATTAATTTTTTTATTATTTGTAATAATATATAAAGGTTACTCGACAATATTTAGACTTTGATTTATGCATGTGGTTGAAGTGTAGGAGCAAAAATTTTTTTTATTCTTAGAATCCTCCTAAATACTCTGTACTAAAAATATTAAATAAAAAATAGTTTAATTTAAGAATATTTTTTTTTAAGTTTTTACTGTATTCAGTATTTAATGAGCAATTATTTTGGAATCTTATGTTTTATAACTATGACGTATACAATGTTATATAAATTATAATGTACTACAAGTGTTTAAATAATATTAACTAAGTTGTGGATTGTTTATTTTTTCTAATAATCCATGAGATTTACGATTAAACCTATATTTGAAGGATATAGTCAACTTTAAATTTAGATTGTTTTTTATTTTTTGTCTGTTATTAATTTTTATCTATGCTCTAAGTTAAGTGGGCAAGCTGAAACAGAGGTGAAACTTGTGTCTTTAAATCAGGCTGTTAGGTATATCACGACAAATCCTGATTAAACACCGTTTTCTAGAGTCACGTGTTTCCTTTTGTGACCACAGTCTTGCTGTTGTAACATTACTTTTATCGTTTTTCATTTAGGTATCGTGTATAGTAATTTAATTGCTGAATAACAATTATTAATGAATTGACACATTGTGGCATACACGATGAATTTGAAATCAAAGAATTGTATTAAGTTTAGTTTTTTTTCAATCATGACCGATGGCGATGATTTTCAGTTAAAATTATGTGAACCACACGATTCATATGGTGAGTCTTCTATAACCTTGATGACCTTTGGTATACAATACGCTGTTAAAATACAATCTCGTGTTTTAAATTTTATCATACATACCAGAATTCATTATGACCCATCAGAACATGTGTCGTCGTCGGGTTTTGTAAGGGAGGAAAACACATGTTTTATTACCTATTTGTATAGCAGACGAATATTTATAAAGATTTCTGGAAGACACTACAGTTGTTTATTTATATTAAATGCTATACAGGCATTTGTTTGACAACATCCAACCATTAAACACCGAGTATTTTTCTTGATTTGGGTCTTAGTATATTTCTTGTTTTTGTACGTGTAAATAAAAACACGTTCTCACGTACGTCCTGGCTAAGGCAAAAAAAAAAAAAAAATCTATTATGGTCGGAAACAAAATATTTCTTGACTTTTTTTTTTTAATCGACTCTTCAAAGTGCTTGACTTATACAGGTGTATAAAATACATAATGTTATTTTTTGAAACAATTAAGATATCGGCACACGTCTGGTTCATAAAACGAAAAAAAAATTTAAACATATTACATACATAATACAATTAAAATTATCTCTAAACTAATTAGTGATACAATACGTTACGTAGTCGATTAACTTTTGTTGTATATAACACATTTAAATGCAAAACGTCAACAGCGTTATTGAATACAAAAAATATATATAAATATTGAATAATGTAAAACTGTTAACCCTTTAACCGACCGTTGACTATGGTAGTGGAGAAAACGCAGTAGAAATAATAATATGCGGTAGTAGCGTATAATATGTAATAATAATAATAATAATAATAATTAAACATTATATGAACAGGATATATTCTTGTAGTTTTAAGTCAGTTGAGCCGATCAACTAGTTAAAAATAAAGGAAGAAAACGAAAAACAAAAAAAATCTACATATATGACGACTTATTATCTCATTTCTGACTGATAAAGTTTCGTAAATGTTAGTTTGAAAATGACTCGTAACAATAATTTATATTATAGATATTGTAAGTATCATTTCTTTTTTACAATTTTTATCCACATAATAATAATAATAATAATAATAATAATAATAATAGCGCGTTAACAAAAAAAAAAAAAAAATTATAATTACGAAATTTGATTTAATTATAATTGCCTAATAGTATACAACACTGCAACGAAAATTTATAATAATAAAATAATAACCAATAATAGTTTTGAAAATTAAAACAAATAATAATTAATAATATTATTGTTCGTTGTATATGTATATAAATCCTATACAGATAAGGATACGAAGCTGTTATATTGTGTGATGTTTCTTTTTAATATGTCAGCACATGGGCCCAATACTCTTTCAAACCTGAAATAATAAAAAAAAATAAAATAAAAGTAAGAACATGTTTAATTATGCATTTAACATTGTATGTATTTATTGTCAATTTCACGTCCACCACAATAAATACGTTTGATATTAACAAAGATGAAATAGAAAGATAAAATACACTAAATAGCAAAATAATATCTTTTTATTATGATATACAGTGTACTTTTGATTATTTGCGTAATAGGGTGGCTTGGAATTCACGGATAAGCCACAAAATTAAAATTCATACGAAAATGTTATTATTACATACATATAATATTATGTATTACAAAAAAAATTAAATCATATAATTTTAAATAGTATTTAAGGAAAATTAAATTAGAAAATATTTTAAATTTTATAATTTTTGTATACATGTATTGATGTAAGTACCTATGCATGAAAATGATTTCGTGGAAGACTGCGGATAATCCGCAAAGCGGATAATCGAGAGTACACTGTATATATATACTTCACTCAGAATACATTTTTTTTGCAGATTTATCTTCTTTTTTTTTATTTAATTGACATTTTTTCTTACAACAATAGCCTATACATTTAATAAAATAATATAATCTTTGTAATTTTAACGCAATTGTTCGTTTACATGAGAATAAGAGATTATATTCTTGCATTTAGCATAATATAACGGCGGGCCTGTTTTTGTTTTTTTGTTTTATTTTTACTGGTAGTATCATTTAATTAGTGTTTTGTTTTTTATTACTCATAGTGCAGAGAAATAAATGAGAAACATGTTTTTTATTATATAATTTAGTAAATACTGAAAGTAAATGTAGGTGTTAAAGGTATTGTTTTTCATTATAACTGTTTAAGTTTGAATGAAATAGTAAGTATTTTGAGAAAAACAAGTAAGTAAAATTGATGCATTTCAATGAAAATACTGTAGTGTGGTTATTTTTTTAAGAGAAATGTATCGTAATTGATCTGTTAGATGGCAAATTTTTGCTATTGACTGTTTTCACAAGTGAAATTCAATACACTAATGTTTGTCATATTATATTTCAAAGACTTGCATGATTGTGTTTTTAAGCACGATAGCTATTTGTTTAGGGTAAACGTTATATTTTCATGACACATTTTTAAGCATTTAGGTGATTTTGATGGGTAGGATTTATATCAAATAATAATAAAGTGTGATGATTGAAAACTGTATATAGAGTTGAGTCAGGATAATTTAAAATATTTTAAAGTCGAAATCACTATTTTTATTTCCTTTAAGATTATTAATACTCATCTGCACGAATAACAATCAAAGCGAGTTCACCAATTGTTGGATAAAAAATTAAAAAACAATTCTAATAATCATTGAAAAAATTGAAATGTAAGGTATGAATAATTTCCCCCAAGAGTAATAATATATAGATTAAATAAACACTTAATTTATATGAATTATAGTAATTATTCTCAATATTATTATAGAATTAATTAGGTTTGTTTAGTAATTTGTCAATATTTTTTTTTATATAGTATAATACATTTATTACATACCGTTCATAAAAAAAAGTTTGCTTATACACAGAAATTTGAAACTTCTAGTTAGTGGATACTTGTAGATGTAGTATGACACAAGCCTAATTTGAATATTATAAATCGTTGTTCATAGTTTCAGTAGAAAATTTTAAAACATTTTATTTTAAAGAACGTCAACATTTTACAGTGTTGTTTTCCGTGTTCTCGGTACATTTTAAATAATTTTCTACTCGGAAGACTAGTTTTAATTAATGAACTCACTTCCGTATTTTTGTGAGTGTCAGGTCGTTAACTGATTTTACTTACTAGCACTCAGTAGATATAGTAAATGTTGCATAGGTAAAGTTTTTCCAACGAAGAGAAACAATAAATATTCCGCGTGCAAAGTTAAAGTAAATGGCTTAATTAAATAAATTATTATTTAATACGCGAAAGTAACCGGCTGTGGAATGCATTAGATTATTTTGGTCGTATTGTGTAATTTATATGAACCATATATGCATTAATTAGGTCACATATGTTTAAATTACATTGTTTAGAGAGAACATTTGTAGCGGATTTATTCATCTTACTTTAGCCGCATACAAAAGGTATTTTCAATAAATGAGTAATTAAATGTTTCTATTTTTGAAATGTGGGTACATTATTATTTTAAACAGAATTTATATAAAACAAGTTAGTATACATAAAATATAGTCAGGTAATTAAAATTAAAGAGAATCTAAAGGAATAATATTTAAAAAAAATACAAATAAATTAAATGATAAATTGTTAATCGTTAAAAATATTTAGATTTGTCAAAATGTAGATATTAAAAATATAATTATAATACACTAATTTTATAACCTATTTATAGTTCATTGAATTGTCAATCGGAAATCCTGTTTTAAATTTAAAATTGAATAAAATAAACATTTTAAGAAAAAATAGTAGTACTTTAATCGTAAAAATTATGTAAGTGAAAAATTCAATATTTTTACATTTTAATAAATACAATTTAAATTAATGTTAAAGTTAAATAATTGAAGAATAAAAAATCAATTTATCAATTTTATTTTTCGAATTAGAAACGTATTTTATATTTATATATGGTAAATTATTTCTACTAGGTGATGTTATTATACTCCTAAATAATAAATACTAGAATTAGAGTTTATTATTACAAATATTTTTTACACTACGTAATGTAAATCATAAAAATCATGTTATAATTATTTATAGTATTGATTGCTAGATTGTATCTACAATCTGATGAACGAAGGAGAATTATATGACTACTCAATAACTCTATAACCTACACATTGAATTGACAGATATATACATATATATATATATGCCGTGTATAAAAAATTGAATTACCCAAAGCTTATGTAAAAATTGTAATGCAAGTACTTAATATATGATTACAGTGAAATTATATTAAAATGTAAAAATAACAAAACTGCAAACAATTAATTGACAGCATATGGCTTAAAGTGAATAAGGTACTAAAAAAGTTTCCCATACTTAAAATGAAATACGTATATAACCCGCAATATGTCATAATAAAACTTTTACTTTGAAGTTAAAAATTTGTCCAAGTGAGACGAATAAATATATGAAGTTAAACTCAAGGTTATAAACTCGTTTAAAGTAAAATTTAAAATTAGAAAAGTGGTATTACAATATACATAGCTTTACATCCACCATATATTACAAAAGACTTAGTATACCAATATATTGTCGGAGTTATATTAATGTAATATGTTATAGGATGTCCCGGGAGAGGGGTATTGCGAGATTCTATCACAAATCACATTTAAATTTTTAACCCCACGAGGTTTTTTTGAATAATTTTTTAACCCATAAATATCGAGTCAAACCGCATGAGGACTTATCTCTGGATAATATCCTTAAATATTACATCAACCTTAGTGCATTTTTTTTGTATAATAAGGCAACACACAATTTTAATTATCATATTACCATTTAATTGCATGACGTACTATTTAATATTCACCCGTACATTATAGTTCTCTATACGTAATTGGATTGTTGGTATTTGTGACCCAAATAATACTATGGGAGCTTGAAAAATGTGAAAAGTCATCCACAGAACAATTTTATCGTTTTGCATTTTAAACAAGACATAGACTTAAAAATAATTTCAACTAATGGGGTGGATTTATTGGCGACGACCACGTCTCATATAGAAGAGTGCATGTTATTTTATGTCATCGTATTTTCTCTAAATATACAAAATATATAAATAAGTATATTAAGAAGTATAATAGTTGATATAAAGTTGGTAATTACAAAAGAAAAATCAAATTGAAATTACTTTTACACATATATAAATACGCAACGGGTTACAGTGAACTTTCGAACAAAATATATTATTTTAAAAGGATGGAATATAAATCGTTTTGTACAGTTAAAATCCTTGAACTGGACTAAAGAAAATGTTCACAATTGAAAAAAAAAACGTAAACAATTCCCAGATACAAGATATTAAGTTCTATTTTGTAGTAAAAAGCTTTTAGCAAAATATAATTCGAGGAAAACTGTACATATTATGGTTTTTGTAAATTGTATTAATTTATCTTCTCAGTATAAGTTTATAGGTAAACAAATTGAGTGAATACTATACATTAAGCAAGACAAAATGCGATCATGTATGTGATTAAATGTTGTAAATGTATAAAAGCATATAAGGAAGTTAAAACATTACAAATATACGCAAAACAAAAATAATTATATAAGCTTATTAATAAAAATACTAATTGACCTAAATATATTCGATTGTTAAGTGTTAAGGCAAAAACAAAATAAAGTGATAAAGATTGAAATTTATTTTTCTTACTTCATTTTAAAAACTATTTGGTTCGTTTTAAAATGATACAGAATTAAGTATTTTTTGAGAATTATTTAATTTGAATTTATGTTCTGTTTTAAAGAAATTTTACTTACAAGTATTTAAGACTCAAAAAATCGGCTATTAAGACGATAAATGTGTATATCTATATTCTAAATACATAGAGGGTTCGTCCAAATATATATATTATAAACTATTAACTAGGCACATCATATACAATATACAATTCAAGAAAAACATTTAAAGCCCTATTGCAATCGAGGCCTATAATATAATATTATTTCAAACGCACAACTACGTTGTCCGGAAGCTACTTAATATTATATACTCCTAGAGATCAATATTCAATAATATTAATAATAATAATAATAATAGACAGACTTTTAAGCTTTTAAAGAATTCTGAGGCGCATTACGTATAACATACAAGGGGGCTTTTAACAGCCACTGGATATCCGGTACACGAAATTAATGGATTTCGCCGGATTCGTCGTTAGAAAGAATAAATAACATATTATAATACGATTATTATACATTACCTAGCCCGATCGAGTTTCACACACTTCAGCGGACCATTGGCGACGACGGTCGCTGCTCGTGGACGGTCTAGTAACAGTGCAATTTCACCTGTAACAGAATGTTTAGAATATTTAAATTATTAGCGATGCTGTTCAATTAGCCAGCGGCTTTGATGGAAATAGTATGAGGTTATTGCGCGCATTTCAATCAACGACACGGATAAACGGCATTTTTTATTTGATTACAATCTACATCGTTTGTACTACGCGTAGCGCTCGATCGATGCGAGTCTCCGGTGAACAATAACATACGACAGTCGGTTGAAAAGTATACAAATTGAAGGCATTAGACGCGTCGTACATATCCACGACGGCTGCTGGTGCCACGTCGTCCATATAGAAAGGATGCGGGAGATGCAACGAGCGTAATTTTTCATCGCAGCCGGGTCCGAGTTTCAATTGCGACGGCGATCAAACCGCATTGATCGGAAATGTTTTTCGGACGATTTCGTCGTATTTCACCGAGACCGTAGCATTTGGCGGGCGGAGGGACATCAGCATTCATAGCTACACGGTATACTTCGCAGGAGACCAACGAAAAGCCCGGATAATCCGGTGTGCGCGTGTCGAGAATTTCAAATTGGATTCGCCGACGATGTATACACGCGTACATATAAGCGTTAAGGCGTCTGAGTGTTGACATTCATCAATCGTTTTGGACAAATAATCAAACGTAGGCAAATAAATAGTTTAATATAATAACAAATTTATTATATCGTAATTATTATTATCTTTTACTCGTTGCAGCACGCGGTAACCATATCGTGAAACGTATATATAGGTTGCAAAGTATTCCCGAGTTTTTACATAATTGCATTACTTTTTTTTTTCAATAACATCTTTTACAGAACCCCGACTATCACGAAATACTTCGACGGAGCGACAACGTCTTGTAGCACTATCGAAAATATCATATATAGATATCGCGTTTCAAGTGAGATAAATTTCTACCAAACTCTAATCGTAAATGTCAACAGTCGCCGGTGAATGGCCGCGTCAACATATAGCATACTGTGATCATATTATACATATTATTATATCACATCTATTGATCGCCACACGTACGTATATACACTGTATACCAGTGCTTCTCAACCTTTTTTGTTATAGAGCCCCCTAAATTTAATGTAAAACTGTCAAGGCCCCCCCTCAATCAAAATCATTAATTATATTTTTTTCTTAGTGATATACCTACTAAATTTACATTCACTGTTTCACACAAATAATTTATTAAGATGTAAAGAAAATAACTAAATAATCGAAAATATTAAATGAAATAAATACTTCAAGGCCCGCTAGTTATTTAGCTACGGCCCTCAGGTTGAGAAGCACTGCTGTATACTATAACACATCTATCCACTGTCACGACAACGAGAGATAATCAACGTGTACCGATGCGTACCGTGGTAATAGATAGTGTGACACTGTAAGGACGACATCGCTTGGCAATTATAAAGTCCGGTGTACAGAAGCGTGTCTCGTATACAGATCTGCAGCAGCAGAGTGACACCAATCGCGACTGACGACAGGGGCGGCGCACACTGGTAACAATCAGTCAATCCCCCCCCCCCCACTACTTTTATGTATTGAAATTGTCGAATTTCTTTCACTGTTTTTCAAACTATTAGTACCTTTATACGATTGTTTTACACTATATTTAAACAGAGCGTCGTATCTGTTGTACCACTACGTAAAAAGGGTTGATTGACCACGAATTATTATTTTTATTATAGCCATTTTTTATGTACGACATAAAATTATATCTCAAGCATAACTGATACCAATGTAACGATACAAATTATAATTGATCGACGGCACCAAATGTCGTGGAATCTATTGGGGTCCTCAGGAGTAACGATTGACTCATTATTATACCATACGACTTTTGCACGCCACTTTTTCAATATGTACATGCACACAGCGCGTGTATGCACGTCTATACCGGCGGGTTATATTTGGGTGGATAAGAAGTGCGTGGGTGGGAGTGTAAAAAGTAAAAAAAGCGAGGAGGAGAGTGGGGTTAGAGGAAAGACTAGAGTGGAGTCAATAATTTTATTTCTACCCGCTCTCGGCCCTTTTACTCCATCATTCGAGTTTCGCTTCTCGTGAAACGTAACCGTCGGCGGTCTCGTTAACTCGAGTGCGTTATTGTCGCAAGTACCTATACATTTTTATACTTATAGTATATATATTATATACGTGATATAATATACAGTGTATAGCATACATTGTATACAATATAGGAGGAATATATGCATACCAAAATAGTCGGACGGTGCGAGTCTGCCGACTTCGATCAGAGTCTCTCCTTCAACCCTCTGCTGTAGGACTAGCGCCGTTCCTTCGACGATTATGTAAAAATCGTCTCCTTGTTCGCCTTGTCTGACAATCGTTTCGCCGTCGTCGAACGATACAGGTTCCAGGGCGTCGGCCACGGTCAGTCTCTCCCATTTGTCTAGACTCTCTGTGAACAAAAAAAACGTATACAGGTGTAAGATTTAAAGACAAGTAAATAATTTTTTTTTTTTTTTATCAACCCCTAATAGAAAATCAACAAAAAATAACATTATTTCTTATATTACGTTTATCACGACTTAAAATACCATGTAATGATAAGAATATTTAAAATACTGCGTCGTACTCATTATTATTAGACTAGTATAAACAGAATTTTCAATACATAAAAAAAAAAAAAAAAAAAAAAAATGAGAAAGTTGTTTAGCCGTATAGGTGGTTTCGAGTGGTAAGTATATAATATCGTCTTAGAGTAAATTATTGTAATAGATATTTTAAATTGGAATTCAACGAGGAAAAATGTCATACATTTTTAAAGGATATTGTTAACCTCTATTTTTAAGAAATGTTCATAATTCATTTATATTACTGTTAAGTGTTAGTAATTAATATTTATACTAGTAATACGGTAGATTGAATTAATTTTTGGGAAAAAGTATTACATAATTAGCATAAACCGATAAGTCTATCTCAACGCGTGACGTACAATAAAATTGTGTAAATAATTCCATAGTATAAATAGCTTAAAACTGGTTAAGTATACACAAAAAGTATTGTGTATATTAGTTTTAAGCATATTAAGTTCCTATAATTATATTTGTCAAACTACAATAAATAATAAAAACCGTTTGATGATAAATCGTTATTTTACGTTAAGTTTGAATAAGATTCGTCAAAATAAATTACGCTTAATAAGCAAAAAAAAAAAAAATGTGGATTTATGTATTTTCAATATTTTTTTCTGTAGTAAGAATGACTTATAAAGAATCATGTATTAAATGTATTAAATTGTTTACGCTTTTTGACTTAGAAACAAAATGTTATCAACATAAATTTAAAATATCTATATATAACTCAAAAAAAAAAAAAAAAATATCAAAATACTATATTAAAGTTGTATTATATGTATATTTAAAAACTGATATTAATAATTGGTAATAAATTCAAGTCTTAACAGTTTTTAATTTTATTAATTTAAAATAATAATCAAAAACAATCGATATTTCTAAAATTTGTGTTACATAATTATTCTCAGTTTTCTGTATTTTTATTTTATTTTTTATCTTTTTTATCTTTCTTACAATTATTGAAAAAAAGTATTCAGTAAAGTCTTTATTAGTAATTATAAACTAAATCAAATTTTCTAATAAAAATCACCTATATTGAAGTATTTTTTTCTGGTATAAAAGCGTTTACCATCCATCGCATCAACCGTAAGCAATATAGATAGATACATATATGCTAGTACATATTATTATTGGAATGGTGATTAATGGTTCGGATAAAGTGCTGAAACAGGTATATAGACATATTTTAATATGTTTCAAAGCACCCCGTCGCATCGCGTGGACATTTATCAACGATCTATATACGTAGTCATTATCGATGTATTACATCCAATCGTACAAGCATTTCGCGTTAAGTGCAATTTTGAATGAATAGAGTTCAATCAAACAACAGTAATAACTACTGTTAGTAAATATCGACGTTAACTGACAGTATAGTTTAATTAAATAAGACTATATGAGAAATAATTTCTAGGGAGATGAGCAATAAAGTATAAATTAAAGTTTTTTTTTACGACTGTGTGGTACATAAAATATGTAATTGACGGTTTCTAACAGTGAAATTATTTATAAATTGTATGTAGATTCGTTGGAAACGGGCTTTGAAGTTCTAATTTTCATTTAAATTCAGTCAATTATATTTGTAGAATTAAAATTTGATTATTTTCTATGTGTTAGCAGCTATATTTTTATACAAACACATGATTAAAAAGAAAATAACTTACTCACGAAACTTTTAAAAGTTTTAATGTTGAAATATCTTATTAAAAATTTTCAAGAATTCATTACAGTAATTTTGACTGTGGTTTAATTTTGTTCCAGACAAATCCACCTACGTTACAATAAATGTATTTAGAAATAAAGATCACGTTCGGGACCCGTATAAAACTAGCTAGACTTAACATCTCTTATTTTGTTTCCTCACAGGAAATATCAGCTAAAGTTAATAAAACTCTTAAGTTTATAGTTTTTATATACAACTAAAAGTTTAATATATTTTTCTCGCGCTTCATCGTAGTGAATATTACGAATATTGTTTACTTTTATAAATGTCTGCAAATGAAACGATGAAATCAAATCGTTGTTCTTTTAATACATTTTATGCCGATACGGAAAACGGTAGGTGAAAAAAATATTTAGTAAATTTGTTTAAAATAAAATCAAAGTCCAAAAGTAATCATTACCGAACAATAGACAATACTTTAATTAAAACAATATTAGTTTACTAGCAACTGGTAACTAGTAAGAGCATTATATTATACATTCGTTTTTGTTTATTTTGTTTTAAATTCGAAATATTTCAACAAATATGGTCAACTCGGCGAGTTAACAAAAACTAAATACTAATTGGAGTACGTATAAACGCAAAATGACCTAAAATTAAACTATATTATTATTGGTTTATGTGATTGGTATATAGAGAACCGTAATTGATGTTATTATTGTGCTAAATAAATCAATATCACAGGTTTTGACTCACACGACGGAGCATTAACAGCTATTAATTATAAACTAGATTTATATGATAATTGTATACTTTGAATTTTCCCTCAAGGATCTTTCACGGATATCCGAACCAGATATTGTGCATAAATTGTACTATCAAAGCGAAGGTAAGTTTGGAACATGTTTAAAAACTCGAAAATAAGCAAAATATTATATATTTTTTTTTTTGAATAGACGCAGGTTATTATCTATTAAACATAAAAGTCAGACAAGAGTATAAAATGATTATATTTTTCATATATTATTATTTCATTTAAATTTCACTGTCAAATAATACTTAATTGCGGCACCGATAAGATTTATAGCAGAGATCAAAAATAAAATTATATTTTTAAAATAACAACTCAAGTATTATTACACTAATAATATACACATTGCATTGAGAACATACATATAATTGTACACACATGACACACATACAGAATAATAGGTACTTATGAAAAAATTATGTAGTTTAAGATGACTATTTACTTTTAAATGTAGTTATATATTATAAATATATTAATATCTGATAAAAATAAAACTATCCGTTAGCTTTAATATGTGTTATCAATTTGGTAATTTAATATTAAATTTAAGTTTCAAATTTGTAAAAACAATTAATCAACCTTATCTTTGTGTAAGCGCGTACCTTAAATATACAAAGTCACGCAAATGTGAAATACAAGTAGGTATAATGTAAAAAATATATGTTTTTTAAAATTATTTAAAAACCTAATTGTTAATAGGTAACAATTTTTAAATATCGTGTTCCTTCAAAATAACAATAAAAAACGTTTTGTACGTAGGTACCTACGATTTGTTTTCATGTACCTATTATAGGTTCTTATTATTCTTCATCATCATACATAATCATTAATCATATAAGGTGTTTTATAAAAACATGATAATGTGCAAACGACATCATATTGTTATATAGCATTAAAATAATTATTTTCATTGTATAAACTACGTTTTGTTGTTTTTGCCTCCCACGAACAAAAACAATATCCAAAAGAAGCGGGAATGGATCCGTTCTTAATTTTTATTTTTTAGGGTAAACCCTTATAATTATATATTTTTTTCTTTTAAAATTTGTCGTGACCATTAGTCTTTAACAAAGATGAATGAATCTATTTCTTAAATGTAGAGAGTTCAGGGGACGATACTCTTGGATTATATCCTACCCACTTTCACTTTGCTACTGTGTAAATGAAAGGTAAATTTATCACTATCATTAACGAGGGTTAAATATACAATTGATTTTAATCAATACAAAGCAAAAAAATCTGGACCAAGGTTTTAACAAACCATGTAATAATAATCTTGACATTTAAGATGTAAAAAAAAAATATTAAACAGCCTTTGGAAATATTATTTTCATTTTTATCGTTCACTATTGGCATTTAAAAAAGTCATCAATCATATCGCATATTATCAACCAGCCATTTATATGTTTGGTCAAGATGTATAAGAAATTTAATAAGTTTTTTTTTATTGGTAATTTTGACAGATAGATTTTACTTTTTTTACAATTTATATAAATTAAACTAAATTTATCATATTTTTAAAATGTTTGTTGTTCATTAAATTCAAATTCAATTTTTATTTACTTTTTGTATTTAAATTTAAATAAAATATTTGTACAATTTTACTATGTTTTTTATTTTATTTGAAATTAGAGTTGCGAATATTAAAACCAAAAATAATAATATTTTTGCATTTAATAAAAGGTATGTAATTTTTAATAAATTATAGTCGGAGAAATTTTAATTAAAAAAATAAATATTGTTTTTAATTAAATTAAATGATACATTACTTAATGATATCATTTATTGAAACCTTTTAAATGATCTTTTAATGAAATTATTTGTAAATAAGTATGTGAAATATTTGTGTTTAAATTATTATTATTTCCAATCGATTATTATTATAGACTATTATTTTTATAGGGGGCTTAATTAAATGTGTTTATATTAAGTGCATGACTGTGAAACAAGTAGAATATTTATTTATATATTCTTTTTTATGTAAATTCGATCATTTTTAAAACTTTTTAATTTATAAACGATTTGTTAAAAAAATTCTAACAATGTTTGCAATACGTGAACAAACAAAATTAGTAGGTACAGTGTGTAAAGGAAATATCTGAGTTGAACAATTTGTTAGGTATACACAGTATATACAATGATAAACTTTTATGTGTCTATACTCATTGTATATATTATTTATCTATTTATCTATTCATAAAGATAACTTTTTATTTTGATCGAAATCAAACTATTTTCTGTAAGTATGATACATATAAAATCATACAGTTTTCTTTTAAAATAAGTGATGTTATCGCGTTATAATATTGAATAGATAACTATAAAAACATTTTTATATATTTTTAAATACCTAAAAAATAATTAATTAATAAAAATACATCTAATACCGAACTAAAATTCTAAATTACTTTTTTTTTTTTTTTTATCATATCATATTGTTGTGCTACACAAGACAAATTTATATAACTAATAGTAAGGCTGAAAAAAGATAAAAAAAAAATATATTTAATTGACAAATAATAAAAATAGGTATATAAGATATTGCACTTTAAACTGTTTCAAAACGTGTGATGAAGTTTTATAAATTAAGAAGGGACATAATATAATAAGTTCGTAGACATAAATAATCGAAAACTGAATACAACATATTACAGAATATATTTAAAAGATGTCAAATTAAATTAAATTATTTGAACTCTTAGTTACACAACTAAATAAGATAATAATAATAAAAAAATAACTTTATATAATAAGGAAATCATAATTAATAAAGAATAAAAATTTATTAATATTGATGATAAGAATTTTTAGAAATAACAAGACGTCATATTTTAAACTACCCAAAGAAATGTTTACGTTTAATATCTACAATCTAGATGACTACTAATAAGAGTATGATTTTTATCGTAACACTGAATGGTATTTTTTCTAGATAATTTTTTTCGTACAATATAAATGATATAAATATATATTTTTATTAAATAAATTAATAAAACCATCTTTTGATAAAATTAAATTACACAAATTGTAAGTAATGAAGAGTTACACTAATTTTTAAAAACATTAATTTTTCAAAGTAGTTTTTAAAACTTAAAAAATATTTGAAATTTGAAATTGAAAATATGATAGAGATTAAATTTATGAAATTATATAATTTATAAATCACAGGAATTTCGGGCAACCTAATGAACCTCAAAAGTTTTGACAGAATAATTAAATAATAAAAAATTAAAATTGTAAAAAAAAACAATACAATCGTTCTATTCAGAATCTAAAATTTAATAATTATATATTGTACACAAAAACAATCTTTATCTTTACATATTATTAAAGCGTAGGCGATTTCTTATGACAGTTATATCTGAAGTTCTACTAAACCGATTTTCATGATTTTTTTTTCAAACGAAAACACTCGGTGTGCAGAACCATCAAAAGAGAAAAGTCCAAAAGTTAATTATTTAAATAGTTATAAGAAGTACAAAGTTTGCCGTATTATTACTTACAAAAAAATAAAATAAGTCAGGTTGTTATATATAAACTATATAAAAACCACGAGATGGCACATTATTGTATCTTATCCACCGTATTAAAAAAAAAATCGAAATAATTTTGAAACTTATAAACTTACGTACATATCTCGCGGGGTCTGTAATCCACCATAGGTGGATTGCCTACCTGATAATAAATACTGCTCGCATAATCGTAAGAGAGTCAACAGGCAACGCCAAGCTTACTGGCTATACTAATATAGCCCAATTAACTCACTGACTGATAAACGTAGAGCCTGAACAATGATAGATCGATGCTTGCAATTTATACAGTACATTCGTACCACAAATTTAGTGTGCAATAAGAAAGCATTTTAAAGTGGTGCTTGCACAAGTTTTTTGAGATTCAAAATGGTCAATGAAAATGTCTAAGTTTTTAACTCCGTTAAACCGAATATTAAATAACAAATTCAACAAAATTTGAATCATATTATAAAATTGGCACTTTTTATGGGCAATGATGTGCACGAGGTCAGGTAGTAATTTTATTTATTATTGAAGAATTTATTGTTTGATATCTTTTTTACATTCAAAAAAAAAAAATATATATATATACATTATATGTTAAGTTTTTTACGTGTGTTTTTAAGGGTTCGTTACTATATGGAGTTACGAGTAAAAAATAAATAGCTTAAATCTTGTTGTAAGACTATAGATAGGAAGTGCGTTCAACGAGCGGGATTGAAATCTTATTTAGTAAAGTTTCAAATAAAGTAAAATGGTCAGATTTTCATAGCTCAATTTATGGTAGGTACCTACTTGGAATCATATTGCGTATTAAAAGTTGCAACTAGTTTTATGGTCACGGATTGTTGTATTGTATGCGAAAATACAAAATAATATTACATACCCGTACAAATGAATACATTATATACCGTTTAAGCTTGAATTTTTCAATTATGTTAGCCTATAAACAGTATATTAAACGATCGCTCAATTAAATGTATGATTTTATTCAATATTAGAGTATACAACATGAAATCAGGTTTGTTTGTCATTCAGGGTTTCAATTGGGTCACACCCTTTATTTTGTACGCGTGGGTAGCATTGAAGCAGTAACCAAAGGTAAAATTGATGATTGGTGTACGAATTAATATCAGCGTGACATCGGAGCAATCACAAACAACAATTGGAATTCAGTCACAAAACGAGTCAATATTCGGCATAGTGTGCAGGTATAAGTGATGTATCAAAGTTTCAAAATATAATCAATTTTCAATTGATTTGTATTTTCCATACAATACGTACATGTTGTACGATATAGAATAGATAAAAGCATGTAACTTGTATCAGACAAACATGGGAATAATGCGATTTGATTATTTTCATATATACAGAGTGATTTACTATACGCATGTTCACCCTAATTTTTTCACTTGATAATGAATTTATTCAAATTTTGGTTTTTAGAAATTTTTAGTGTCCTTAGGATATCGCAGTATGTGGAACGTTTTAGCAAATATGTATTATTTATATGAGAACTGTGTTGAAAATTGTAGTGTTATTGATTGGACGATAATTATACACAAACTATATAGTCTTTTCTTGGTAGAATAACAATAAGGCGTCTAAGAATATTGGAATTTGTTTTTCCGCCGTATACACTTCAATTACCATTCGGGTACGCCATTTATGGTAACAATTCCGCGTGATCGTTTTATGTCTGCGTAGTTATCATTGGGCATTATGAGACGTGTTTTGGGGATTCTACGGTGAATAAAGAAGTGGTGGTACTGAAAGTCTGTCTTTATGATGCAATCAGTTTGATTACCACCAGTTTTCTCGTCGCGTATTCTAAACGTCGTTATGGGGAAACTTATTCTTCTACAATGGTTTTCTTGTTTGCGAAAGTCGCGACTCATTAAGAACTTGAATTAATCGCAGTCGCTAAGTTATTTGGCCGTAAAATAATTATACGATCTGTCGTTAAAAATTTTAATTTTTTTTTTCTGATTGCTGGGAATATTAATTATTATCGATGACGGTTTATAAAACCAAACTTTGGATAGATTCGGAATATTATTAGTTTAATAGAAATTCACACCTATTTAGAATGATATAAAGTTCATAAAAATTTTATATTTGTCAGTAAACGACTTAATTAGCTTGAAAAAATCTATGTAGATGTGTTATGTTTATCATTAAATTATAATGTCAATGGTATAAATACTAATAAGCTCATATAAAATGAAAATAAATAAATTTAATTTATTAATTGCCTTTTGGTTATTACTTATTTTTCATTATGTTGCATACGACGGAAAGTTTTTTTCCATTTTAATTAACATCAATTTTAAATTTAGTTTAAACGCCTCACATTTACGAGTAAATAATACTACTAAGGACTATGGTTATCGGTTATCTCTATTTAAGACATTTTCCTAAATATTTTAGGATTAAAACTCATTTTATGTTATGTATAGATCTACATATAACATATACAATACACATGATACATGTGTATATAAATATATAATGTATAATGTATAATGTATAAGTTATTACAACAGAAATACGATCCAAGTATGCGATGAACACTGGTTAATATTTATAAAATCAAGTGGTTTAATTTAATGTTGTAATTACATGTATAAAGGTCAGAAAATACCAACTGCGCTTACCTAGAATAGAGACGCGTGACAAGAATTCTTCATACATTTTCCTCTTTCGGATCGTCGACCCCATAAGTATTCTTCTGTAACTGTCTCGATCCAAGCCCCAGAGCTTCATGTCAGTCTTAGCACGTACCGTGGCTGCTCTTGGTGTACCGTGGATCAAAGCCAGCTCTCCGAAACTTCCACCTTCGCCGATCACTGTCACCAGTTCCGAATTTACGTACACCTAAAACATGTAACACAGAGTGCGCAAGACTTAAATATTTTTCGTAATAATATTTACGTACAATATACATAGACAGCTGGACAGAAAAAATACAAAATATCGAATCATGGGTGAAAATCTGTGAAGTGTTTAGGAAATCTTACCTCGACTTCGCCAACATCAATAACATAAAAATTGTCTCCCTCGTCACCCTGTTGAATAATAGATTCGCCCTGTAGAAATGTGACCGGGAACATTGCGTCGAATATGTCCGACCGTTCATTCTCGTCTAGATGAGAAAACAATATGTTTTTGGCGATTGCTTTCGATAAAGCCGCCATCGTTTTGTAATCTTTTGGTACTACCTGAAATATATCGAAGAAGCAAGAATTATTTAAACGAACTGTAAGTTCCTACAATATTATTATATTCTACTTGTTCTATAACTCAAAAATGATAGTATTTATCGCTAAAAAAAAGAATTAGAAAACAGCTATTTTGATATATTATGAATGAGGTATGGATATTATTCTAGAATCAAATAATTTGAATAGATATTTAATACGTTTTAAAAATAATAAAATATACTAAACTAAATTAAATTTTATATAGGAAGAATCAATAAGTATTAAAAATAATTTAATAAATTAACGAAGAAGTTGTGCAAATACCAAAATACGATATACATATATACTACGATGTTCTAATAAAATAATAACTTTCACTTCATCTTTATATAAAACGCGATATGTTTACTAAATATGTAAAAGGTTAATATGAAGGTTAGCTGTATCATGGATATTATAAAATGTAGTGTTACGTTATTTAGTTTATATTTTATAATAAGTTAATATATTTAAAATTTTTGTAAATATTTTTTCAGATAATAATAATAAATAATAAATAATAGAAGTAAAACTTTAACCAGACAAAAATAATTCGTACTACAAAATGAATATCTTATAACGTACAATGATTTATATATATATAATCTAATGCGTTAAATGTATACAAATAATACAATTTCAAGTTAACTTTTAATGAAAGTCAACGTGAATTGTTATAAATTGTACATCCTAAGACTATACAAGTAAGCTTAAAAATTTTCTAACATATCACTAAATATTTCAACTGAAAACTTATTCTTATCTAAGAATATTTATATAAATGAAAATCCAAGGTTTTTTAGTCTATCGTTTAACTTTTGCGAGTCATTAAAACGTTATAATAGTTATTGTAATAAAGGATCTCAAGTTTAACTCTAAAATAAATAGGTACAAAAATATCAGTTAAAACATAATACTAAACATTAAAGTTTATATACATTTTTGTAATTCACTGTTATTCATTAGGGTGATGTATAGAAAGCTGTTTAGTTGATTGTTTTTTGTTCATACTTTTTTCAAACGGCTGTGTTATCAAAGTAAACTCGTCTATTGTATGTATAGTACAGATAGTTTCTAAAATATTAGTACCATTAAAGAAGAAAACATGTTTTTGTGTTGCTGCCTACGTAACGTCATAATAAATTGTGAAAGCTTAGAGCCCACTATGGTTAAGGTTTACAAAAAGGGGAAAAACAAAATGAAATAAGCCGAAATAAAAAAAAAGTTTTTTTTTTTATTCATAACACCATAATTTAAGAGTTGGCATTTCTGGAGAACTGGGGTGACATACTGACACTTCATAAATGTTTTTTATGAGAACAAAACTATTTTTTATGACACTTTTATGCAGTATATTTAATTCCAATTCTCCCAACAGTAAAACATACTGAACGGTCATAATATAATATATAATATTTGTGTATCGATCTCATTAAAAAGTAACGTTCTTAACCAATTATTAAAAAATATAATATAAATAAGTGATTTTATATATTTTGAACCTGATTTTAAATCAATTATAAATGTAATAATTGTTTATATATTTACGTTAAAAATTAAAAAATAGATTTAAATGATTAACATATTATATCTGTGTGAATCGTGTACATTGTTAATTTAGAATTTTAGTTAGTTTAAATATAATTCTCATCACTGTGTCGTAAAAAATACATAGAATATGTAATTTTTAAATTATATTTTAAAGGAAATATATTTTAATTATCTTAAAGGTTATTAAAATTATTAGGTCTCATTTTAGAAATTAATTCTTAATTGTTTAGCTTCAGTTGTTAGTATTTGAAACAATAACATATAAGTGCAATAAGGGGTTGGTTGAATGGTAGACTTAAGTTTTAATTTCAGAAAGTTTCAAAACCTGTGTAGGAGGAATACTGTATAAATTCGAAAGAATTATATATCTTGAATTTAGATATTTTCATTTATTTTTTGTTTTTTTAATTTAAAATAACAACAAATTAATTTGTTACTGGATTAAACTGCATTTAAATACAATTTAATTATTGTACTATGTTAAAAAGTCTTACAAACGAATTTAGTAACATTAAAGCTCACTTTTTATTTTAATATTTATAGTTTTATTTTTATTTTTAACAAATATCCAGAATCTTAAAAATGTGTAACTGAATTTTTAATTTGTTCAAACAAATTTACAGTGGGTGAGAACATTTATTTTGTGTAAATATAACACGATATGAATTTATGTTATTATATACTCATTTGGTTGTTTCAAAAGTAGGTAGTATAATATACACATCAATAAACAAATTCTAAAAAGTTACAAAATTAAAATAATAAATTATTATTTTAATATATTAAATAAAAACAATACCTATTCATAATAAGTTATGAAATTAAGACATCAATAAAAACACATAAGTGAACTTAGATAGTTTTAAAATCTTAAAATTTGAAATAAATAGGTTTATACATTTTATTTTAATGCGAATTCTTGGTTTTGACGAAGTAGAATTTAAAGATGCTTATATGTCACACGCATGGAAAACAAACACAACAAAATTATAAATTATTATAAACAACCGTTATATTTAATATAATATTTTAAAATCATATTAATTTTCGATTTCAAATTATTTTAAGATTAATTATATACAATTAATATTTATTTACATTAATCGTAGATAATTTAATACTGGTTTTGATTTCAATTGAGTTAACAAAGTTAAAAATTTAAAAAATATAAAGAATTATATCTCTTATATGAATATTATTTATTTGTGTAGCATTAGAACAAGTATGATACTTTCACTCTCAAAGTAAAATAATAATAATAAAAAATACCAACCATCTTAATATAGTTGACCTTTGATATTACTTTAACAATTATTATTACTTATCATGCGAATGGGTAATATTAGAATGTGAAATGAGGTTATAATAGCCTGCAAATACCAATGAGTTATTATAAACATTGGTCACTAGGTAATAAGGTATAATAAGAACTATAAAACCAATACAATTTTATGATCTTAATAATTGATCAAAGATTTCAAACACCGTTAAAATAGATCTTCAAATTAATTTATTTTTATGATATTTTTACACGATTAACTTTTTTTTCCTTCGATATAATAATAATAATAATACTATTCCAAATGCAAAACACTGACTCTCGTAATATCCTTGAGAGTAAAATCCTTCATAGCCAGTGTTCTGTATTACGAATCTCGTAGATTATTAATTATAGTACATTAAATTTTAAACAGGAAAAAATACATTCACAAATTATGTTTACTGTTATAAGACGTACACAAATAAAATTTTGATAGATGCGTTAACAAGACCGATAAAATTTTACGAGTATTTATGATGCACATGTTTCGTTAAATATTTAAAATATAGTTTTGAATATTAAATGAGTCGAGTCAGATATCGCAATATGTTTTACGTATATGGGTATAATTAAACCGAAATAATTAATCCTATAGTACATTTTTTTATTTTTTTTTATAGCAATATTTAATGTGATCAACAATTTCTAAATACTCGACCTAATACTCACTGCTACAACATATAAATGTACTCTCCTAGTATATTATACAGAATTAAATATAATAATTTATCTTGTGGTATTCACGAGGTACGCACAAATACCAGAGACATTTATTTGACTGTCATCATTTTACCAGTTCAAATTCCTAGTGACAAAACCGAGTCTGCTAGTACGGACGACGTCATAATAAAATAACGTACAAACGGTTTCCCTTTTTTTTTTTTTTTTTTTTAACGCGTTTAAGCATCTTAACGTCGTGCTCAACTCACTTTCTTGACATAGCTAGTAGCTTCTTCTTCAGAAACGTGCTCAGCCGATATGCCACCTCTTCGCCGGATCGATTGTTGGACGTGACTCGCAGGACCCGACGTTGGTGCTGACTGGAAGAACTCATCTGTTTCTCCATGTTGGCTGTCGCTTCCCTGCTCTTGTTCCTGCGTGAAAAAAAGGGTTAAGAAAAAATGTAATTTTAAAAATTAATTGAGAAATGTAAAACTCGCGTGCGTTTTATTGTTAGTTTAGAGACCGAGATAACGCTATAGACGAACGCACTAAAAATCCATATTAATGTCACCCATAACAAAATTAATTAATGTCTAGGAATTATGTAAGAAAAAGATCATTATAATTGTTGAAATTTCTTAAATTATTTTTAAAATCAATATATTTTATTAAAATATTTTAAATATTTTATTATGTACAAATACAAAATATGAAATGTGATACTATAAATTTTAAATAAAAAAAAAACTATAAATAATAAACAATTATCTAAGAATGCACTTGAAAATAAATTTTTGTTTAAATTTAGATGTTGGTTAACTAAATATTTAGATAGACAAGTATTTGTCTAAGTCTTAGATACTTTTAAAAAAAGGCATCACTAATTCAACATCCCCGAGTCTTTAATTATTATGAATTATATCATAAGCATATAGCACGAAGGACACAATAATCCACAATGGTTTAGGTATAATTCAGTAGCATACAAATATTAAGTGTGTAGTTAAATGAAAACGCTACAAGTCTTATATACATATTATAAATAAAAATAATATAATAATAATATGTAATATATACTACATAGATACTCTCTAACCACGTGACTCCCACGTTCGGTACATATACTATATTATGATGCGTTTATTATGTTTTTCGGTCGATCGACTGACATCAAATAAAAAAATTGTTTACCCTATATAATATTTAAGTCAATAAACAGTGTACTAAACATGTGTGAAAAGAGTCAAAGGGTTTAATATATAATCGATGTTACGCATAATCATACGTTGGTTAACAGAGGGGAAATAATTATGTCGGAACAAGCATTTAATTTTGTTTTATAGTAAATTGTAATAATATTATGTTGAAATAAAAACCATTAAGTACGTAACTTACGTTTTATTTTTATTTATACCATAAAATGTTCCCTTCTTCGACTACTATACGTGTTTATGTGTTTATTAATCCGATGTTTACTTAAATTCAATTGCAAAACATTAGTATGATGATTACCATCGAATTTTAACGTTTTTACAAGTAAAGTAATTACATATCGACCTACTTTAGGTATATTAAATTTAAAATTATAGATAGATAATTAGTCTCTGTATTTATTTTTTCTAGCATCGATTGGAAACCGTAATATTTTTATTAAAATATGTAAATAACTTTAAGTTTTTTATATAAAAGTAATTTTTAAGCAAACGATAGAAATACTCTTACTATTCAGTAACCTGCAAAACCTCGTTCGCGTATAATGTCATAATCAGAAAGATAATGTATATTTTAAACAAACTAATATTAGTTTATTTGGTTATATAACCAAATAAAAAAGGTATAAATAAGGCTGAGAAAATTAAACGATGATTTATGATATTTAGAGAATTAACTCACAAGTTTTAGTATAAAATAAATATACATAAAAACAATTCATTATTTTGAAATTGTACACAGCCTAAATTACATTATAAAAATTGGTTTTTTTTACAATATATCGTATAAAGCTTATTGAATTAGTTCATTACGAATAAAAACAACCAACAAATTGAAAACTACTTATTTCTTTAAAAATAAGTATTTTTCATAAATCTACTGATCAATTTTACGATATAAGACGGATTTAATTTTATTGATCGTATAACGATATAAAAACACTGCAAACACCATAAACGAAAATAGATTTAAGGCGAGATTAACTACACAAATGTAAAAAAAAAAAATAATCTCAAAATTCAAAGAACGTTCTCATGTTTTTTCAGTTTACGTATTTCAGTATTAATACGATGAAAACAACAAAGAAGAACAACAAGAGTAAAGGAAAAACATTCACAAATCCGACCGTGGAAAATATTCATATCGCGTGTTAGAGCGCATTCGATGTTAAAATAAGAAAAGTGGTCGTTGTTGGTCGATGGCGGCGAGGCGATAAAAAACGCGAAATAAGGACTCATATAAAAACAGACTAGTGGAGTAGAGGCAAATCGAATATACAATATAAAGGACTAAAGAAGACGAAACCCAAAAGGAAACGCTGAGCCGGAGACAAAAATAAGAAAAAATAAGAATATGGTTTTGGCCACGCCGAGATCCGTCACGAGAAATGCAATAAGCAAATCGTCGCCGTTGCCGAGGTGATCCGCCGCTGAACCATATTCTATATATTATTATTATTATTTTATACGTCCATCCGTCGAGTGGAATGTCTGATCTCAAATTCGTACACGTTTTCGGGACGTGGGTTTATAATGTAATATTTTGGCGTCAAGGAGGCATTATGGTACATTTATACGTATATATATATATAAATGCGTATTTATTATACACAGAGCGTAGTGTCTTGAAGTTTTACCTATGTAAGTACAGAGTTAAAAGTGAGCGCGTGGAATATTTCGATAAATAAAATTTTCAACTATAAGTGACGCACTCTGTATACACAAATAGCAAATGACAAGACGGATGGTCAGTATTTCGGAAGTACCGATATAGGGTCAAGGAAAGAGAGGAGAACAAGGGTAAAGGCTGCAGCGATAAATAACATCGGTCATTCATTTTTCATTACTAGCGATAGGTACATTTAATACACCACATCATATTTTATATCTACAAATAACAGACGACCTTATTTTACAACTATCCCATCAGCATATTTATGATGTGAAATATATTTATCGATATTAGTATTATGCTCAGGGACAATCAAAAGAGCTTTATATTATTATAATATTACAAAAAAAAAAAGAACAACGAAGCGTTCCATCAAAACTTTTATACAGGACGAATTAAAATGGGCATATTTTGCACCCTCTTCAAAATCGGTTGTACTGCCGTCTGTGTTACTTTGTGACAGAGGGTGCTTTGCATCTATTTCTCGACCGAACAGCATTGTTGTAATTTCGGCCTCTGGGGCACTTCCGGAAGTTTCTTCGGGAGGAAGAACAAATATTATGATAATAATAATAATTTATTATGACCCAATTTCCGGGGGTCATCGTATACTTCTCTTGGAGTGTATACTTCCACGTGCAGTTTTAGCGGAAAAATTACAATCGTTCGATTATACAACTATATATAGTTTATGTATACGTAAATGTAAACTGTTTGACAAGGCGATGTACTCCACACACGCATACGAAATATTCACATAAACCACTCCATTCTTATCGCCTGCACATATTATATACCCTTGTCGGGCACGTATTGCATAGTACCTAGGTACTTAAAATATGTGTACAGGATTTTATATTATGTAACGCTATTACGATCGTGCGGAGTCGGCACCAAGTGTCATCTCCCGCTTTGTTGTGTATAAGTATTTTTCCACAACGCATATTATTACAAGTGATAAAAAAAATCACGACGTCGTATCGGAATCGAAACAATAACGGAATAAAAAAAAATCGGACTTTAGTACCTTTATAGAAAAAACTCATATAAATGTTAATGTTTTTTGTTCAATTAAAATGCAGTCATGAAGATACTGCGTATTCTTGAAGTGTCGAAGTATTATGAATTGTGATTTTTTTGTAAAAGTATTAGGCGCCTATGTTATATTATAATTTACAGAAAATAATACCAAAGGGGTAGTTTATATATGCCTATAATAAATTTAGAAGTATGATATTGTGATATAATTAACAAATGATCGCTTACATAAATTGATAAAAAAAAATTATTTACACGAATAATTAATAACGTTTATTAGTTCGATCCTTTCGTAAAGACAAAACTAAAAATATGGCAGAAAGAAATTTATACTAAAACAATATACCAGCTGACACGCATTTTTTTTTTAAAAAAACTTAACTTAAATTTGATGAATAACAGTTATCTATTGTAAAAAAAATGTAGTATTTTAATTACTTTAAATTTAGTATATTATTATAATAAAATGTAACAAGCTTACAGTAATATAAAATACAGGATAATCAACATTTTTCAGTTCCAAAGTTAAAAATATATGTATATTTTTTTTAAATTTTAAAATCTAGGTCGTTTCAATGGATATATCACGTTTATATCTTTATTATAATATTTATATAAAATGAAATATATTTATTCATTAATCATGTAGTTTTTGAACGGTGACCTTCGAATTCTAGTAAAATATAGCTTTAAACTATAATTGTGAGATCATTTTCTTATTATTATACCAAATTATTATTATTCAACACAATGTATTAATAAAATTGATAAATCAACACACTTTTTTTAAATTTAGTTAAATCTATAGTTAAACATAGTTGGTAAATTGTTCAAATTAAAATTTGTTTTGTTCATATTTTTTACAAATATATATAGGTAAAATAGCAATTTATTGTCAGATGGAAAAAGCAGAGTAAAATTAGAAATTGAAAAATAAATGGAAATTTGATTGCAGTGTACAATAAATTATAATACATAATATATTATAGGTAGGTATATTAAATTGATGTATACATTTTTATACGTGTTTATCATTTTTTAATTGTTATACTTTGAGAAAAGTATGAAATTCGATCAAACTATATAATAAGTTTAAAAAAAATGTTAAAATGAGATAAAAAGGTTTTGCAAGTTTTGCTTAGTTCAAAAATGATCCTCGTACAGTTGATTTATGGGAATAATAATTTATAAGCAAGGTTATAGGAGTTGCATGATATTACATAAATATATTATATTGTGTTATTTAAAATTCGAAAATAAATTTTAAATGCTTTGATAGCTTTTAAAATATTATAAATGCCTACGTCATAACAAATGTAAGCTTAACCTCGCGCGTCATATGAGCTAAAAAAAAAAACAAACAAATTTATCACAGTGGAAAGCATTATAATCAAATATTAATGTGAGCATGCCAAACGTAGGCGCTGTTTGAAAAGAAACCAAATAAAATAGCTATAATATACACGAAAATAATGATTAGAAACAAATACATATACAACATACCTACATATTATATTGTGTTGTAAGAAATAAACAAAATGTTTTTGTAACATTTTACGACAAAGGTTTTAAATATTTGATAATAATATAACAAATGACACGGTCAATACTGTACTTTAAAGTAGAATTCGTTAAAACTTAAAGGTTTTATATACACTTTTTTAGGAAAGCTTTAAAAATGTTAACATGTGTAAAAATAAAAATGAACGATATATAACATTGACAACTGCTACATTATTATTTATTAAGATTTAAGTTACTACGTTACTAAGTTGCGTGATTTGAAATAGAACAAGAAAAGTGTGTATTTTAGCTCCACCTTCACGATCAACGCAGTAAAATGTAGACGAGTGAGAACTAAAAACTTGCAAAGAAAATAAAACTGTGTAACGGTTTATGAACATTATACATTAATGTTAATAATAATTATGCAATGAATAAAAACTTAAAATGTTATTTGCTAGTTTAATACGCAGATAAGAATTTATGCAAACCATAAATAAATAAATACTTTTACAATAACTTTTTACAAGTTTTATCTTAATTTAATTTAGCACGATGGGAATACAATATGATTGTACAGATGGTAATTGCGTAAAAGAATAATTTTAAAAAAAGTAATAAATAATAAAAAAAAAAAATAAATTTATGTAAACACACCTTCTGTAGGTGCTATAACTATTCATGAAAGTCTATATGGTTTAGAAACTATCTAAATTATAAAACGAGTGTTGGGCGTTGGTCTCGAATGGGTATCTACGAAAATAGAAGTTATAAAATTTGTTTTTTTTTTACTTACAATTTTTGTTTTTGACCCTTTAAAGTTTTTCAACTTTTATTCATTACAGTTATTTCTAAACTTTGAAATGTTACAATTTAAGATTACAACTGAAACTATATAAAATATAAAGCTGCGGTATTGTTACCAAACAAAGTGAAAATGGTTTAATCATAGAACAGAATACAAAATGCAAAACTTTTATACAACCTTTTTAATTAAAAATACGAATACATGTATTAATGTATTATATTAATAGTTTATAACAATATGTTTTAGATAAAAAAATCAAATCTACTCTAGATCAATTATAATAGAAGAACTTGGTGGGAAATAATATTGATGTTGATGGAACCTTTTGCTTTTTCTGCGAAAAATTCATATACTTATACGCTTAAGTATTTTTTCGTATATATATATTGGTATACAAGTGGAGAAAGAAAACTACAAGAAAATCGATTTGTGTAGTGTCCGGCTGACGTGGGTCGAAAAGAAGATTGATAAATAACGTTACCCACCACACTTATGCACAATATAAAAATCTTAGAAATACTTACTTACACACACAAACACACGCGCGCGCGCATGATGAAATTGTCAGTGGTGTTGCTGTGAAATTATCAAACGATTATTTTGGTTAATCGGTTGTAAAAATATCTTAAAACGTCGGAAATCACTTGACAAAAAATGTAAATAATTTATGGGAAAATGCTTTTATTGTCGATTAAATTTAAATTTTTATTAAATGAATTGATTAGTTAGTATATTTTTCATATGAATAAGTAAAAAATAAAAAGTTATAATTTTAACTATTTGGACAGAATTTCTTGTATTAAGTCGGTACCTGGTACCTAGTATATTAAGTAGGTGATAATATTTTTTTAAAAGCACCAATGATTAGTTTAATTTCAAAATGTTAACCTTTTATTATGTATGCAATCAGTAGTGTGTTTGTAAATTAAAGATATACCTATATATAATTATAATTTGTATGATTTTTGATTATTGTTTAAAGAAATATATACGCTAATTTCATCTTGAATAGAAAGATCATTATCATTGTAAAAATGCAGAATTTTTACGCATTTCAAGTATTCCATATTCTCGAAAACTTACTTTTATAAAAGGACTGGAATTACATTTTATAGAGTTATGCGTTCATAACTAAATCAATTCAGAAAATAATGAAAGTTAATCACTAACATAATATTAATGTATTAATACAATTATACTCAATAATGAAGGGTCGTGATTAAACCATACCAACATTTCTCATCATGGGAATATTTAATTAATTTAATTTTAAGTACCCACATCATAAACAAATACTTTACCTTTTCTGTTTGAATATGCCATTTTAGTGGGTGTTATATCAATATTTCAAATTAACTTCGACAGCCTTTTCCAACGCCTTTTGAATATTTTGGAAAATTTCATTAATTAAGAAAGGCATTTATTTTTTAGTACTGTAATTAATAATTAATGAACATTTGAAGGATTTTAATTATAAAATAATTATTTACAACTTGAAAGTTTTAAATCGAATTTCCGATCAAAAAAACTAACCTTATCTAAAACTTGTAAGTTTTTTAGTATCTTAAAATACCTGAAAAAGGGGTAAGGAAAAAATTGAAAATCAATGTTTCATAACCTATATAATATGTTTCGATAATTCAAACTAATTTATTAAGTAAATTTAGTAATCACACTATTAGATTCAAAAAAAATATCTAAATAACTGTTACTTATAGAACTTTACAATGACTTATTAGAGAAGTATAATTTTCATTATTGCCAACAATTAATTTTAATAATAACGTCATAAGGTTAATAGTTCTGAGAAACGTTTTCATTTAATAATTTTTACTGAAAAGATACGATAAATTATAAATTTCCTTTCCACAATACACAAAATACATTATATTATGGCTTAAGTTCGAAGATATAACTTAGATATTATTGTATGCACAATGCACATAATAGCAAATTCACTTGATTGTATTTGAATGGAATACGTTTTTTGGAGCTTAGAAGATTGTTATTTATAAGTGGTTTAACGAAATATGTAAGCATATACAATATACATGAGTTGATTCTAATTTTCAAAGTAAGTAGGTAAATCGATAGTTCAATTGAAACTTTTTAATTTAATTTTACTTCAAAAAAAAATATTGAAGTCTGAAACTAAAAGTGTTATTTATAAATTGAAACTCTTCTTCGTTAATATACTGTTAATACCATTAATAATTGTTAAATAATTGGTCACTTGCAGTGTGACAAAAAAAAAGATAAAGCGTATTTAGTAAATATAATAATATTAACTTTATAAAGTATAATACTTGATACTAGTTTTATAACAGTCTTTTAAGGATAATTGGTTGTAATAAAATTGGAATTACAAAATATAAATCATTAAGTATAACGGTGATATGATTGTGAATCAACGATAATTTTAAAGTAGTATAAAATTAAATTATAGTACCTACTCGTGATGTTGATAATATAGTAAGTCAATATAATAATTTATAATTTAACGACGTGGTAATATTTTTAAACATAACATACGGTATACCTATAAAAGTGTATTACATTAAATTGTACACAATATTGTTTTAACTGTACTAGTTGAAAAACTTATAGACATTTGTATTTAGTGTAGTACGAAATGATAAAATTCCCAAACGTAGTAGGCTACATTTTACCTTCTAGAAACTTTAGCGCATCTTAGCTTTTCACCGTTTGTCAAAAATGATTAAATAATTCATTATTTCACGTCTCATAGATTGGTTATGTATAATGTTTGAAATTTACTGTGATACATATGTACGTCTAACGACGTACACCGAAATAAAGATGTTTCAATGTACGTGTTCATTTCATAATTTACAGAGTATATCCTACAGTACACCTACTTAACTACATTTACGTGTCAACATAATATTATTTGAAAATTATGAAATATACGTACATATTTAAGCTTTTGAGATGTTTCGTCGTTAAAAAGTGTACGTGATAAAAAAAACATTTATATTTTTATTTTACACACCTTCCTCAATGAATAAATAACTATTTTTATGAATTTATAATCAGCCATGCTTTAATCTTAGGTGTAAATTGACAATTTAAAAAAAAAACCTACCTAATATCAAAATAAATAAATACCTACACATAATAAATATACTCAATTAAAATGTGAATTGAAAAACGGTTTTATCATTAAGGTATGAATAAATCTAACAAAATGTTTTTAAGAAGTCTACCTATATCATATCATTGTAAATTATTCTTTGATCTCTACGTAAATTTCTAAAAAAAAATTTGATGATACGATGATTTTTTTTTCACTTGAATCAAATAGTCATTTAAAATGTTTGTGTACTCGTATGATTAATAATTAAAACCATTTGTTGAAATACCTACATCATGAATATTGTTAACTAAATGTTTTACAGGTATCTATAGTTAAGATGGTGAAATTTTACTTGATCCAGTATGGTAACATATATTATCACTATAATTATATTAGATTATAAACCACGAGTAATAATAATAATCATATTATTATCACAAAGACTTAACTTTATTTTAATATTACAACTATCCTTTTAGTAAATATAATATCTGTATAGTATTTCATGGTCAAAAAAAAAAAATAACTAAATTAATTAACATCGTTTTAAACACATAACTGAAATTTGACAAATATTATCTACTAGATATTATGTTTATAATTTCAATTAACGATCTAGTAAATTTAAACAAACATTAAAAATATGCTTTGACAATAATTGTAGTGGCGCAGGTTTCTTATTCCTATGGTGTATTACTCTGTGGTTATTACGGTTTTTAATTAAATAAAAAGCTCTAATAACAATGATCCATCAAGTATTATCTTTAGACCATCAATCTTTGGTGAACGACCCATAAGAAAGCGAATCCAACACTAGTCTGTAAACGTAAGTTGCTGACTTAGTAAGTGCATAACGCCTAGCTTCCGGATAGGGGTGGGAGGAAACACAAGATTTTTTACGTGCTTGTTCTACGAATACTCGAAGGATAGCCAACAATCCGTCATCCACATACAACCCTGAAAGTACATCGTTAAGCTCGAATTTCGTTTGTATGTTTTTGCCTCCGTTTTTTGATACATGATAATCTGGATATGATATTCAATATTTTTCAAATTCAATCAAAGCCATAATGCATTATTAAAGTCAAATGCGTTCATTAATATCAATCTGTTATATTTTTTGATTAAATACTATACATGACGGGTTTAATTAAAGCACACAGTATTGTTTCGAAAGACTTTGATGATTGATGAATTATTCATTTTTTACTAAAAATCTCTATTCGTGTTGATGTTAGAGTGTTGAACGAAGACAATAATATATAAATATTTTATTTTTATATCAGCTCTTATGCTCGAATGCATTATATTATTATTTAATTAAAATTCTATTCATATGAAAATGAACATAATAATAACTGCAGAAGTCAATACAATAAATATTATTGAAAACCATTCAATTTATTATGATTACTGAAATATAAAAGCAATGATATGATTTTTGTGTAACATAAGTCAAATTGTATAAAATGTTTGGATTTGCATATTTTGTTTTCCAAATGAGAAAATAAGTTTATATCTAATCCGGAAAACGAGATTTAATGCGACCAAATACCATTGGATATTTTACTAAATATAGCTATATTTATTAAGTTAACGATTTGACAATTTAAATCATTCACCGTTGTACTCTGTAATAAGCATTTAATCAAGTTTAATCGTCATTATTAGTAATAGTTTTAATATTTGAGTATTTGCAGGTAGATATGTATCCATAATTCATATACTATATAGTTTAAGTTTATTCACGTGTTTTACCTTAAGATGTAATAACTAATAAGAAGGTACTCATTAGAAAAAAATTTAATTTTATAATCTCGGTGATATTGTGAGTAAAATATTATATTAGTTGATAATGAACTTATCACTATTGATGTTGGTAACGAATATTGTTATGTTTAAAAACATTGCGTAAAACGTGATGTTGCATTGTAAAATTATAATTAACATGTCTATATATTTCAAGGACTTAGTGTTTTTCTTGGATCCGATTATGACTTTATTCAGATCTTCAACAAGGTAATATTATATTAAAATATTTGTCGACGATATACCGACTATACATATATTTTAAGTTGCATTAATTGTAACGAAATCAGTGGATAATTATAAATAATATGGTGCGAATGAACAATAATTGTTCAGTTGTTTAACTTATAAGTCTCCGAAATTTAATTTATAATTTAAATTATAAAACATAGATACCTATTTGTCATTTTAAATTTCTAATGAGTTTTATTATATACTTAAATGGAATTTAATTTTGAATATGTATACTGAAAATGCATCAAATAACTATTTTAATATTTTGTAGACTTTTGGCTTGATTTAAAAATATTTTAGCATTTAATGTTGAGCCATTTACCCTCGTCGTTTTTTACTTAAATTATTCGCTGTGACGTTATGCTATAGTAACATATTACATGATAAACACACATTTTCTGTTTACCGTTTACGTCAATGCGTTGTATAGACAATATATAAACGTGTTTAATCAACACGTTAATATTAATTATTAAAAATGTATTTTAAAAACCACTTACGCAACATTTTAATCTTGCAGGTATTGAGAAATTTAATTACAACATCAAAAAATTTTGGAATTATAAAACTAAAAAACTAATAATTTAGTTATACCATCAAAGTTACTCACAATAATCACGATATTTGGCAAACCGAAATGCACAAGGTGCAAACATTTGTAACTGCATATTAATAATTATTCAAACTTACTAAGTTAAAATTCGTGTTTCGATTTCAGATAGGTTTCATGAATAAACTAACTATTCAAAGATTATTATTATTTTTTTTTTAAATTTGCAATTAAATAAAAAAAATCGTGCGATGAAAATATTTATAATAAAATAATAGTGAAAAATTCTATTAACATTTCAAAAGATGTAATTTAGTTCTTTATTTTTATAATAAATAATATAAAAACATTAAGTACGTACAATACCAATGTGAAAATGAAAATGAAGTAAATTACCATAATATGCAATTCATACATTTTATAATCAAATACCAGTGGTTCAATTAATAATGGAAAATTGATTTCAGTACGATAAATGGTTCAGTTACTAAGCACCAAAGGTAAAGCATGGATGTAAAATTAGTTAAGATTTTCGTAAATTTGAATTTAAAATTTGAATACTTAGCATTATTTCTGATTCGTAAATTTCCTAAATATGTGCTTTGAAATTAAACAGCCAGCCCAATAGAAGAGTTCGCACTACTTATTTAATGGATAAAAATGAAACCTTAATGATCAATTATTATTTGGTCAACGCTGACTGATGACAAAACTTGTATTAGAACACAGAAAATATCGTCTCTCGGTTTACCGGCGGCGTTCTTGAAAAATCATTTATCAATAGTACAAACGCTGCCACTGCCATGCCAAGTTTGAGTTTTTGAAATGTAATATCACTTGGCCAGCATTCAATACATTCCTAAGTCGTAACATTTATTTTACTAAAATTTATTTTAAAACAATTCATTAAATCTATTAATCCAAAAATTATAAATTACTCAAATATTTAATCTTTTTAAATAGGGTTTACATACATAGTGCGTGGTAGGTATTCAATATTATCAAATAAAATTAAGTGTATTACCAACTTAACTAAATTTACGATGTTCGATTTAAGATAAATATCTATTTTCAAATTTTATTGAAAAGCAAAAAATATTAACGATAAATACTATAAATATCGTATCGAATACAGAAAATTAAATAAATAAACGGGCACAAACGGCTTAGGTGTATATATATTATATATAAATATTATATAGGTGTATATGTTTGTTTCTACTATGATTTTAATTGAATTTGCTATTCGACAAACAAATTATGCTTATCATTACTATCTCAAATTATATATTACGTGTAGCTCGTATAAGATTTAATTCTTAAACAGTATACTTATTAACTATTTTATTTAAATATATTTTTATTTTAATTGGCTTTATTTTTATAAATTACAATCTATATAAAGTGTTTACAATAAATAATATTATATTTAAATAGGTATATAAAACAAATTTAACTCATAAATTTAATGTTTTGATCCTTATAAGATATAATTAATGAACAGTATTCAATATTTACTATATAATTTATAATTTATTAAAACTATCGTAATAACGTTATGCAGGTACGACAGGTACGTATTATAATAAAAAAATATACAATATGTTAAGATTTCATAAAAATTTCGGTTATAATGGAATGAATAAAATTAAAAATGTGAACCTTTTTTTAGAGTACTTCAAAAGCATAGTCCAATATTATTATCGTAAAATTAAAATACATATTTATATATTATTGTAAATATACCTATAATAAATCGATCGAAAATTAGCATTTTTGACTTAGCTTGATAAAAAATAGAACACAATTCAAAACTAAACTCAGTATGGAAATTATGTTATACCATTTGAATATAAATATTAATAAATATATTTGGTTTTTATTCACATCAATCACTGAAACGAGTGCACCAAGAAAACACATCAAAAGCGGTACTCTTGCATAAACGCATAATGCATTATATTATTATTATATCGATAGTAATAATATGTTCAAGATACAAAATAATATTATATTTATATAAGTTAACTTCATTTGAAAAAAACAATGAGAGCTTATTGAATATTTAAATGGTATATATTATATATAAAAAATGTTTTACCATGTTTTAAGTTTACTTAAAAAAAATATATTTTATATAATTTAAGAGTATTCAGTGGTGAAACAAACTTACTTTTTTCAAATAAGAACGATATTTTTACTGTAAATATTTTATCAGACGATACTTTTAAAATGTTGACAAACATAAATAAAATGAGTAGTTTTTGAGTTATTCAATTTTATATTACTAAGAATAAAAATCCTCAACAAATAAATAAAATGTATAATGTAATGTGTTAATATTTAGCCTATAGTACTTATTAAGCTCACAACATTGAACGATTTGGTAGATTTTACTATGCTAATATTAATTAATTTAATTTTCAGACAATCGCAGCCTTTTATTGACTATTATTATTAGTTAAAGTTTAGTAATTTAGAAACTGCTATGATTCAAATGTCGACGATACAATTAATACAAATTATCAAATTCTTAACAATTTACAACAGAAATTATGGGGGGAGGGGGGTTATAATTTGAAAGTTATTTTTTTTAAGTAATTTATATCAAAATTGTTAAAGAAGGGTTGATCATGCTTATATAGAGTCACTATATTTATAACTAAAGTAGACGGGCGCGTAAGTATATGTACTAGTATACATATTATAGTACGATAATACTCAATAAATATTAAACAGCGCGCAAATACGTTTAACGATTTATAGAGGTGTAGTATTTGATTATATTTGATGTAATAATATGATGGTAAAAGTAACGGAAATAATATAATGGGGATATAGTACCTACATATATTTAGTATTTTTAAAGACGGTATACAGAGTTTATTAAATACGCAAACGGGTTGCCATACCTAGGGGTGACATTATTACTCATATATTTACAACAGTTATATGCGACGGATAATTTCGGTTTAAAAAACTTTACTAGACTACGCCTTATATAGGTAGTAAGTAAAATACGTAATACGCGTGTGCACCCACGGCCGTTACTTCCTCACCGTCGAAAATCATCATCTTTAGCGGAGCGTCATATAGTATCATATATATAGTATACATAGGTATTATTGTCTTCCTGTTTTTTTTTACCTACTCGCCTTTGGCGTGTGCGTATAATAATTATATTGTTGTTTATTATCGTGTACAGTTTGAAACTGCACACAATCATATACCTACACTTACACGTATTATACATTAATTGGTTGTCGGTTGTAATCTGAATCAGCCACCGTATACCTACGCACGAGCAAATAAAGACCGTGCACAGCACATCGTATCATTAAAATTTAAAATGATATATATAATATAAATGTAGCTACTATATACCTACGTGTCGTATCAGTAACATAATGCACTTATATACATATAGTTGTTTAACGAAAATTCGTTTAATTAATTTATGTGCAATCCTATACACGAATAACACGCGCAATTAAATCAACACTATGGCCAATTACATACCACAAGTAAAACAACGTTATTGACGTATAATTTTATTTTACAGAAATCAAACACAGCATATTGTGTATACCTACGTAGGTCCTCCTACCTATATAATTAATTGGATATAGAATCATTTTGTTTGCGTGCACGATGTTTTTCAACAGGACTTAACAAGATGGTGATATGTGTGCTGCATAGGCGTTTTAATTAAATAAGTACAATATCAAACAATGATAAATTAAAAAAAAAAAATCAATTAACTGGTATTACATCACTCTCACACGTTTGTATTCGCCAATACACGGTTACCGATTGACCTAAGTAGGTACATGTTATTCACTCCACTCGAAAATGTTCCTACTGTTCACCCCAAATTAAATATTTAAATACATAATATCCATTGGCTTTACACGAAATGTAAATAAATTGTCCAAGGCAAAATCACTAGATAAATAAACGTATATAAATAAATAGATAAATTTACACTAACTGTAGTTATAGTGGCATATTATACAATACATAATATATAATGTGTACCGTTTTTAACGAACGTTTCTTTTTTCGAACAATTTTTACCTCTTTAACGTACAGTAAATACCCCCTCAGTCGATTTCCAGTAACGCGCGCGCGTGCACTGCATTATTATATACATATATTATAATAACAATAGGTAAGTGCGTTCTTAGTTTTTAATATATTTTATACTTTTCTTCTCTTGGAAATTTAAGCTTCAAAAGTTTTATATTCTCGTGTTCGAGGACCGCGGGGCTTTTATTTTCAAAACGAAACGCAACAACAGTCATAACACTGTACAGCACATCCCTACCCACGCACGACTACACTCCGTTGTCATTTAATATAAGTACAAACACGTAGGAAGCACTGCGCCCTACACCCACTTTATATATATATGATACACGCGGTGGCAGAGCTCAAACGAAGAAAACGACGACAGCAATTGTGGCGAATGGGCACCGTACACGACAATGATATAATTAACGATAACAGTAATAATAATTATAATAACAAATAACAAGAGTTTGTGGAAGTGCGGACGGAGAATCTCGGATACGCTGACGACGGTATTACGCGGACACCGCGCGGACCGCAAAGGCTAGTGCAGCAGTGGGCGGGCGTCTTTTTAATATAATAATATTATTAGGTCGTATCGTAATAAATAATAATGGTCGAAAGTTGTTCCGAATGGATATAATCGTTATAATTGCCGCCTTAAACGGTCGGCGAGGTATTATTATTGTCACGCCGACACACAAATATATATAAGTACCGGCCGCGTCCTAAGGAAATCGGTCGGAATTAATTTCAGACGATAATAGCGTCCCGGGTCGCCGTTAAACCACAATTGTGTTATAACATAACAAAATGTTGAATGGCAAGCCACTTACTATTACTATTATCGAGATTATTTATCACTGTGATGTCTATGGCTCGTTGAACGTTGCGCGTTAAATTCTATACGATTGCTGGTCGATATAGTGTGATATTGACTCGGCAACAGAGCGGCGGCGGGTCGGCGTTGTGTCTGAACCGAAAGCATTAATCGTAGGCAATATTATATAAGTATTACTACTATTATATCAACGCGTGGAAGAAAAACCAATTTTCAACTTACGACCGACGATACCGAAAATGAAAAAATAAATAACCATATCGTGTACCACGGGGAAAAAGTACGTGTGGCCGCCCATACATTATGCGTTATGATAAAGGTCTCGTCGTACAGCGATATTATCACTATATATACGGTTTTACTCGATCGACGTTAATTGAAATTTAATGGGCTTCGAGTGAAGAATTAAAGATTTTACGTTTTCATCGTGCATTCACAAACGTAGTGATTCAGATAATATATTACATTTTATGGCTATGGCTTTTTGAAAATTTAAGCCGGAAGGGATAAGTAATTTTTAATTTATAGATTAAAATACAACTTTTTCCCGTCAAATTGAGCCAACAAACAAGCAATATAACGACCATTACATATATTTTTAATTACATTAATGCAGTGCCATTTATAGTTTGAAAAAAAAGTTATAGGTATTTATATATACTAATATAATATTTATGATGTATTAAATGGAATTGGTTTATTATTTATTTTTAGAACGTAAAATGTTTTATACGTATATATATGCATATACATCGTAGTGTGGGTTGTAAAACTATTGAAAACATCAATCAGTTTAGAAAAAAAAAATATGTTCATATTATAAATTCACAAAAAGTAGATAAATAAACAGTGGTTTTTCTTAAGAGAAATGTTTTATTAAAACTTGTATCAAGTTTAGAATAATATTTTTTATTTTTATGAAAAACGTTTTATTTATAAGTATAATGAATAATATCAACAATATTCAAAATGAAGGAAATATATCATACACTAATTTTTTATCATATAGTAAGAATTATTACTAGTAAAATGTGCATGTCTTAACATTTACTATGGAAAAATATTTAAAAAAATAAATAAATAAAATCTACATAATATAATATACAAGTACTCACAGCAATATGTTTATTAATATTTATGAAACCACAACAGATTATATTAAACTTAAATGTTGATGCGTAATTTTTTTAGAAAGCATTCATTGAACGTATGGGATCATTTCAATATAATATGACGTATATTATACGAGTACATGTAGAATATGATGTAGTGAGACATGTGCAGTAAGTATAACGTAACAAGTACGTAAAAGGTAAGACTGAACTAGAGAAAATTCCTATTTGCAGCAGTTTTAACGACATAATATTATACTGGTTCTTTCGATTTATTTACTTTTAAGAAACAGTGGGGATAACATTAGGTGTCATAATAGTCCCTACTATATACAAGTATTGCAGCGAATATTTTCGAAAATCGTGTTTAATGTGAAACATTTTTACTATATTACAAGCTAGTTCAATCGTTCTAAGTAGATAAAAAATATTAATAATATTAATAGAAGTATTACTGGATAAATTACATTTTTAATACAAACAATTATCCATTATGTGTAAATATAAATGAGTTTTTTCGGAATGTTTTCATAAATTCATTAGGTAATATTTAAATTGGGGTATGTTCAATAATCCTATAAATTAATTTATATTTTACAGCTGTGCATTAATTTTATTAATCAATATTGCAGACATTTTAAAATATACCTATTCATTTGTGGAATGCACAGCAGCCCAGATAATAATTAACTTTAGGTTAGTGATGAAATAAATAAACTATAATAAATACATTTTAACATCAATACCAGAAAAAAGATATTTTTGTTTTTGTATAATAACTGAAGTATACTTAAAAATCTAATAAAAAAACTCAAAATATATTTGGCGAACTTTATAATTTTAAAATTATGTACTAAAAAAAAACAAAAATGTAATATCTAAACCAATCGCATTTTATAAATTATCATTTATAGGTACATAGCTCACACGCTTTGAAATAAGACAAATATTTTTTTTCTTCATAGTTGAAAAATTTGGAACCCTTATTTATTATATCACTTATGAATTTATAGCGATGGCGGTATACAATGACAAGATTTAAAAAATTATAGGTATCAGTTTACTTTAATAATATAATATTTTTGTATAAATGATTTTTTATTTCGAAAATACATAACCAGTGAAAGTACACAAAAGGGAGGTTGGTTAGTGTGCCAGTATATGTTGTATATAATACATATATTTACCAAGCTGCTGCATTCTTTTTATGTATTCAAAACTAGGTCAACGTCAGCTCTCTGGAATTGCGCCCTTTCAGGACTTAGTGGCTCATGGCCGCCTATAAGCTGCCATTACGGCTGTTGATATGTTTTACCTCTTTCTTTCTTTCTTTATTATACTTTATTTCTTTGTGACCGATATGAAAAACAAAATATATCATTCTGAGATAATACACTTGAAAATGAAAATCTAATGGAAACAGTTGTCCAACGCAGTCCTAACGAAATAATATACACAAAACCACGATAAAAAAAAATTAAGATCAAACAAATCGTTATCACGTATTTTTAACGTACACCTATTGACGCTATAGTAACGCATTTTAATTGAAATGCATTTGGTTCAATGATTAAAACATATGTATAATGTATATTATTGATAACTACGACATTAACAAGACCTCAGGGTTTATAATATTTAAGAATATAAAATTATTGAAATTAGAATAAACCAAATGAAACGGTTGTAATTTAAAATTAACGAACTATTCCAAATTAATGAATAAATAATACAAATGAAATAAAAACATATTGTACATCATTTTACGAGTTTTCACAAAGCACATTAAAAATATTTTTTATTGCGCATTATATGAGTATACATATTATATTTACTTCTGTTAAAATTAATTGAAGAATTTTGTATTTTATGAGTTAGTTTAAAATTAATTTAACGATCATAATAGGGTTAAACTTATAATATTTTGATCATATTAAAAAATAAAAATAAATGATGAATTAATTTTGCCTTGATACTTTATACTTAATGACTTAACTAATTACTAAACAAACTTAGACATCTTATAATTTATTAGTATCTCAGAAAAAAAAATATAATACCTACTTAGTTATTGGTAATTTTTTTATTTTAAGAAATAATTACCTACATAGAGTTAAATATGACGATGATAATTTAAAAAAAAAAATCCATTCACACATTTAAAGAATTAGATAGTAGTACTAACTACTAAGTATTCAATAATAATAAAAATTAATGCAGTAAACAAAAAAAAAACTTTATGAGTATGTATACAATGCACTAACAGGTAATAGTTAAATGTTTAATAATTTAATATTCGTTGCACAAGTTATTAAAACACTTAATATGTTTATAAACAACAACTTATAAGTTATAACACAAAAATTGTACTGCATTTGAATGAAATTGATATTATCAATGCGATTTTAACATAATTACTTTCAATCAAACAATTATTTAAACTTAGTGACATAATTTAATATAAATATTCAGGATAAAAGAAGAAAACACTAAAAAATAAGTACACTAAACGAGCAAAGGGTAGTTTTTGGCAAGTCACTCGTATATTATTAAATTATTGCATCATTATAATGTATTGTGGAATTCTAAATGATTCTTAATGAAAAATACTTACACTTTTTATAAAATATTAATACCTTTTAAAGTATTTTGATATATATTTTATTTAATTAATATTACTTTAAATTAATGTAATAAAACGTATAGATTTACTGCTTACATAAATATATCAAATAATAAAATATTTTGCTATATTATAAAAATAATAAATAATTATGGTGAAATTACAAAATATATAAAATATATAATATTATTTTAAATACATTTTTTTCACGAATAAGGTACAAGACTATATAAGACTATACTCGTATATTTGTAAATATACAAGTTCCATTTTACTTCAAGAATTTACAATATAATATGAATTGTTTTTAGTCAGATGATTAATAACAATAAACATTAAAATATATTTTTAATTTTATCTAGCTATCCTATAGTATTTTATGGCGTTTTATAAAAACATTTTTAACGTTTTAAAGGTATTTTTTATTTTTTACTGAATTCCATGAATAATAATATAAAAAATGTTTAAATATTTTTTCATATTGTTTAAAATTGTTTCATATTGTACAAAACTACTTAGAAAATAAACAATTATATACATAAAATATTAATTAATACAATAATTCTGAAAAAAAAAAAAAAAAAGTGGAATTTTTAAATTTTTTTTTAGAACATTAAAATTTGAGTTCTAAATTAACTATTAATGGTTTATTCTAATAATGTTTACTTTAACTAAATGGTACACATTGTACCTAAGTTTGATTAACTGTTCCTAGCTTATTAAGTCTTATTGCAAGTTCAATCCAACAGTTCTATACAGCTACCTAGTTTATATAGGGTCAAACTTTGGTTTCACAGTAGACACACTTAGATGCGCCTACGAGTATAATAGCATGACAATAATTGGAATTCAGCTTTATGATTAATAAGCTTTATTTGATGTTTTCTAGTCCCCGCGCTAAATCGTTAACAATCTTCATATTCTCCACATCGTTATATTACACTGCTCCTCCTATCACCATAACAATACTGACTGCATTTCCCGTTAAAATGACCTTGTTTTTGTGATTTATCGTTGCAAACGACTTATGTTTAAAACATAACTTGATCAAGTAGGTTTAATACGACCATAATCATATAACGTTTCAACTAATCGAATCGAAATTGCATTGCAAAGATAATATGTATTCCAGCGTATCCGAGCATCGTAACGATAATAAACATTATTATATACGACGGGTCAGACTCATTATGATAATGTTATTATATAAATTATAAATTAATAATAATCATTAAGAGACTGCACATGATTTGTGTTTTGTGTAAACCTATAGATATCACGGGGGTACATGTGTACACATATTATAATATTAAAAAACGTATATTGTATGGCGTTAAAGATGAAAATCAAAAATATTTATAATGTTATCATTGCATATTACATCATATTGTTTACTTTCGAACTGATCAAAACGTTTTTTGTATTCAAATATTTATGTGATGTCGACAAATAAATATTATTCTTTCTATCGAATTTTTATAATAAAATATTATACATTATAAAATATGTAAAATAATTTTACGAAATATACGTGGTATAGTATACCCATTACCCACATGCAGTCGAATATATTATCTGATTCTCGCGTCACGGTCTTCTATATAGTATAATATAAAATCTGTTGGTTTTTAACCGTATTCATTTTATAGTCATCAATATACAATGTATTCAGTTAAAACAAATGTTTTCAGCATCACATTAAAAATTAATACATTTCAAAAACTGTTGTGCTCTATGTATAATGTATATTGAATGTCTATGCAGTTTAAAATATTTAATTTTGTTTATAAAAATTGAAGCACGTGCGTATTTTGTTACCGAGTTATTGAGAAACTAAAATACGTTGTCAATTTAAACATGAATTATACATTATATTCTCTATTTCTTCGAAGGAATTCATTTTGGAAGGACATTTCATGACTAAAATTTAGTGTATATCTGTCTTTTGTAGTACATAATTCAAGAGTTCATTTCAAATATTATTATTATAGCTTTCGGTGTAAAACTTTTGCTGATACGAAAAAAAAAACAATTAATATCTGAGAGAAAAAATATGACGTTCTAACTACTAGAGATGAAAAAAACTATAAAAACTAAAGTTATAGTTTCTAACGTCTAAAAAGCCCATTATTTAAATTTAGTAAGCTTGTGTATACCATTTCGGCAAATCCATATAGAATATATCAGTTTGAAGATTACCTAGATAAACTTTTAAGCCTTTTTCCCGTTGATGGGTTTAAACGTCAAGGCAACTCCTTGCTAGTTTATTGTGTTTGTTTTTTTGACATTGAGGGGCTGTTTTAACTCAGTATACTGCAAGCTTGTCATCATTATTACTTCGAGGACGTCATATTCAAAAAAATGTACAATTCAACAACATATCTTAAATATTCCGAGTAATGATATACGGTAGCCTCAACATTCATATGGCGCTAAAATAACACATACCTACTTTCACTGACGTCGCATTTTCTCGCTACTTGAAACACTCCCAAAAAATATAATGTTTAAATCCGGAGTCAATGCATAAGACAAGTGTCGAGTAAACATAAAAGTTAAATAACAAAGCAGCTTATTAAATTTAACCGGGCTTATTGTTTTTTTAGTAATTACCTAATTTCATTATTTTACATGCTAAATCGGTAGTTAATATATTTTCAAAGAATATAACTGTTAAAGAGGCAAAACTAATAAATTGTTAAAGATGAAAATCTTACTTTTGTGGTTGAAATTATGAATAATATATAATTAAAGACATATAGATGAAAAATATGAAGCATCGATGTAAAATCGATTTGAATTTCATTGTAGTTAAAAATATTAATGTGTTGGTATTTATTTGGTACTAAAAGATTCCAGCAAAAATGTATTAAAATCAAATTTATTAACAAAATATTATAATATTAATGATTTAATTATTGAATTAGTATTTAGTACAATAAAATTGTGTTTTTAGCTTTAATATTAGAGTGAATTGACTAATGATGATACTACTGATACTTAAAGGTAAGAATAATATATGTTGTATCTCGTCAGTTATTAACGATATTTTTATTTTTAAACGAGTCGTGAGTATGTACAATACTAAAATATAAAAATACTCATAACTCTTTAAAAATTAAAACATCGTTAAAAACTGACGAGAGATAACAGATAATGTTTATACTTTTTAGTTTGATTCTAGGTCAATTTACTCTATAATATTGAAGCTAACAACACAAAAATGGTTTTACTAAACACAAATTTAGTACGTTGTACGTTTGTAAAGAGATAATAAATGTGGGTGTATAGCGTTCTGTCAATATCAAATTGTATTTATATAATTCTTTAATAACCATATAGGTACACTCAGGCGCGTATACAAAAAACTATTTATTTATTTATTTTTTTTTTTGGCGAGTGGTTTGGTTGTACATTTTCATATTTATATTATCTAACCTAACTTATAACCTAACAAAAAGTTTACACAATTTCAACTAGGGGGCTATTTAAAACATAAGTATTTTTAAACATTAATTTTTAGGTAATATAAAAGCATGTATTACTAAAATCTAAAATATAAATTTGGGAGGAGGGTTAAACACTTAAAACCTCCTCTTGTGTACACACCTGGCTACACTAAATCTACATTGTAGAATGCAGATAACTGATAAAGCAGTGGGCGTATAATAGAAAAATAATTAAATTTACAAGCATATATTATAATATGTGTAGGAATAAATTAACTTAATAGGTATTTATAATAATACATTTTGGGAAAATTATAAAAGTACATATCATTATCCAAGTAATATTTTTAGTTACTTATAAAATGTATAGGCATTTTTTTACATTTTATTAAGTTTTGAAGGAATATAAAACAATCAATATAAAGCTATTATGACTATAATATAATATGATTTTATGTTAAAATAATATTATCAAAAGATACATTACTGTGTGGTAAAATTATAGGGTTGTATTTTAAGATTACATATAATAAGAGGTCAAATTTGTGGACGGATTTAATAATCAAAACGCAAGAAAAAATTACAAATATTTTCAAAGATTATTACGGTATATGTTTAATGTATATCATATAATATGCTCAATCTCAAATTAAATTATTTTTTATACCAATTTGTTTGTTCTCCAACTCTTTTTTATTTTTGTTAAAGTAACGAATACTCGTGTTTTATACACTTATTACGAATTTCAAAACATTATTCACTGAGAAAAAATGTAGGTATACACTATACATACATATAATAAAAACTAAAAAATACCGTACAATTTACGTTTGATCCAGTACAAAGTACCCTCGTCAAAAACTTATTTTGCACCGAACGACGCGAACAATAAACGGTAACGTGTTAGCTATCGTGTTACCTCCAATTTAACAACTATTTTAATTTAAAAAAAATACTATTTAATAATAATAATAATAGGTAATACAGAAATATAATACAATTACATAACCATACATTTCGTACTTTTGATTACAATAATAATACACCTCGATATAGAATATTAAATCATAATGATTATAGTATATTAAAGCACGGGTTGACGATCCAATAACGTTAGCTCTTTAGAAGATATAGGTGAACATTGAATGACTGAAATAGTATGATATTATATCGTGATGCCTCGAATTCGTGACTAGTATTGTTTGATGTTACGAATATATCCAATATAATTATCAAACGCCAACCATTTTTCGTTTAATCAATTAAACGAACGATAAAAACATTGTGCAGCGCACGCATGGGGGAAACGTAATAACAATACTTGGGAAACGGTTCTTGTGAGCTGCAGTTATGTTGAATACACCTTGTTTAGACGCCAGTATGAAGGCGATCTGACGTCAGTTGACCTATCTATTTATAATTTTAAATCCGGTAGCCAACATTCCTGGTGAATATATTATACAAACACGAAAAAACATAATTTGCTTCATATTTTTTTAAACCCCTACCACAACTACGAATGCGACACTCAAGGTTGACGGAAATAATAAGTTGCAAAATTACAATTGTATGTATAATATAATATATATAGGTGAAAATATGTATCAAATAAACCGACTATCACTGGTCGAAAGAACTACGACGGAGATTATAGAGAGTTCGACAAAAGAATATAAAAATAAGAGCCTTGAAGTCTATACATAGCCAAGAGCGTGTTTGTACGGATTTACAAAGAAAATCACGATTAAGTCTGCGTGCAAATTATTTAGTTCAATGAAAAGGTTTCCTATTTAACAAGAGTAGTGTTGACCTTTCATAGAACGACAAACAAAATATCTGCAGGGTATATCATTTTTATTTTTTAAATGCGTTAAAGGTTTTCCAAACTTTTCTATCGATACATATATATATAAATTAAAAACATAGGTGAGCTAATTATATTTTTCGGTTTTCCTATAAGCCAAAACTGAAAAATGGAAAAAACATTATACAGACCAAAAACCAATTATCTATAAATTAAAAAAAACCCGAATCTCAACTGCCAGTGATCAATTCATGACATTCTGCAATTGAAACATAGGGGCAAGAGCAATATACATACACAGTACACACACATTTATTACCTATTATATTCAATACTTTAATACATTATATTTTATATAAAAAGAATGAAACAAATTTTAAATTATGAAATGGTATTCGAAAAAGAATATGTATAGTGTAGTCAAATCAAGAATTTTTTATATTATATTAATTTAATTATTATTAAATCCAAAAAACTAAATTAAATACCTTAATAATATATATATATATAATATTTCACGAAAAAAAAAATATTTTTAATTTTTCCTTTAATGACAGACGTCATGATATAAAACACAAATGTTGACATTGATGCCGAATAATATAATTTATTACCCTGTGTTATTAGTTTGTACCGTAGATTGGGCTATTACTTATTATAATTTATAACTATCAAATTACCTATTCGATTGATTAAAATATAATTATTGTGGTTATTGAAACACAGTTTGAATGTTCAGAATTTTTAATTTTATTTAGAATATTTAAAATGCGCTTGCTTTAAGGGTTATAACAAGTTTGATATTTAAGTAAACACTATACATAATATTAACAATTTAAGAAAATAAATATTCGAATTAGTAATTATAAATATTGGATTAAATAATATAATATATGATTAATATTGTGTGTAAAAATGTAAGTATTTCACGTCTCATTAAAAGTTATCAGTTTCATTCGAAAATACGTGATGAGTGTTGTGCGTATTACGGCGCACGGAGTTATATCTGCGATCTATTTTATGTTTTGGTCCTTAGTTTGTAGTACTGAAGGACTTTTTTAAATGTTTAAAATTGGGTATACTACAATGTCATGTTAATCGGATTGGACATATGGATATGAATGTAAACTAAATTTCTATAAAAGGGTCACACAATTCTGTATTTGAGTGAATTTTTTAAAAATTACTATTTAATTTAATCGTTAATAATAATACGTGAATAATTCATAATATAAACACGACAAAACGCGAGAAAATGTTTGGATCTTTTAATATAAGTAATGCGAGTATAATGAGTATATACTTATTGGTTTATAGTAAATTGAAATGTACGTAAATTGTAAATTTAATATAACATAAAATAAAAGTATAGAACATTTGTACCGATGCCAAATGGAGCTGCTAAATAGTACCTATTTTACTCAAATAATCATACATAATATTAAACATACGTTGGTGAGTTTTTTTTTATTAATTTAGGATAATCTAACGGCTGTAAACGCAAAGCGGCATTAAATGCACATAATATGATATCTAAATAATTTTTTTCATTTTTCATCGGATTATTAAATTAATCATTCCAAGGGTTATTTTGAAATATATAAGGTCACTACGTTAAAAAAATAAGAGTATGTATGGTTGAGTTTATGGTTTAAAATATTAGATACGTTATACATCCATTGCTGTTAAAAAATTACTCCGTCCAAAGGGTCAATTTTATTTTTAACCCTATAACCACGTAGCTATAGTGTATAAATATAATAGGTAGGTAGATTAGTAGAATTTCCCGCTCATAAAACGATTTTTTTTTCTCATTCTGTTTACTTTTGTCTAAACAATTTCCTAGGTAAGTACTTTTAAAACATTATTTTACAACAATATTTTTTAAATTTGATGAATACATATTGTACATATTTCAAACAAATTACATTAAGTATATATTTTGTACGAAAAAAAATGTATGTTTAACTTTAACATAATACCTAATGTGTGATGATGATATAATAGAAATTTTAACTGTTGTTAATTATATAATAAGTATAATATGTCTAAAACTAGTATATTAATTATATATTATATGTATTAAAAAAAAATGGGTTCTACAATATTTATTATTCTTTAATATTTTTAAAAAGAAGTGTTTAACAAATCAATTACTAAAATGGTTATTGCTAAATATATTAGTGGTGCAAAAAACCTATATTGAGTTCTAATAACGTTGATTTTATCTTAAGTAATATTTCGTTTTAATAATTTTGTCTATATAAAATATCATTGTAATTAATAAAACATTTTAATCTATCGTAATGCCCATTTGATTGACATGGAAATTCGATATAGAAATAAAAAACATTGTCCAGCAATGGTGGATGTTAAATTTTGTCTATGACCTAACTCCTAAGTGGACAGGCGCTAATGGAAAAGTGACGTATTTGGATCATGTTCTTGTCATCGTATGATGTTAATTTTTTTTTTAAATTGTTTTTATAGTATTACTTTGAAATATTGTCACTTATTTAACGAATCGGTGATACCTTATAATTAGTTAAATAAGTAAGTTAAATATATATAATTATACTATGAATGTTGTATACGTCATTTTTGGTGAGTGCGATTAAAAAAATACATGATTACACAAATGGTATGACCTGACCGGTGCGCGGGTGTAGAGCGGGAATTTCACGTGCAAACACAAGCAGCTAAATCTTTGATTTACGATACCTCATCGCCCACAATATTTACGACAAAACGCTGTTCAAAATGTCATTTAAATATAATATACAAATGTGTGCGTCATTTTTCTCGCCTACACAAGAATAGGATTTATGCGTTTTGTTGTGTACCGGGGAAAAAAATTTTCCAACTTATATAGATTTTCCGAATTTCTAAACACAAACAAAATTTTGACGACTCGGCAGCGGTGAGGATCTAACAACGGAATACTACTGTACCCCAGCTTGTTAACAACGCATGTTATATTTCGACAGTGGACACTAGTGTAAAAACATATATATTTATTTATTTTATTGAAAACGGTTTAGACCTAAAGTGCAGTAATAAGTATATACGTATATTATAATACATGCAGGTCACAAGTTTGTAAAATTAAAACAAAACTAGTTAAGATTAAGGTAAGAATAAGACGGGTGAACTTTGGCAAAACACATTATATGTGGTAATTTGGATTAAATGAACTAAAATTAGTGGCGCGTAATGTACATAGAGTAACAAAAATATCTGAAATATTTAATAATAAAAACTTACTATAATACAATATAATAACTTATATTCTTATTGTTTTTTTTTTTATGTGTGTATTTAATAAATATAATATGATTATTGTTAATTGTACACACAGAAAAAAATATTATATTGATAAGAACAAAAAATAATATATAATTAGTTAATTACAATTATTATCTAATTCTATTACACTCTACATATGTTTTCATCCCATTTTCAGGAAGTATTTTGTGTATGAAATCATCTTGTCCACATCATAAAAAAAAAATTATAAAAATTAGTTTTTGAATAAAATTATAAATTTGGCGGTTTTTATTACAGTGGCCAAGCACGTAAACATGGCTTTAATTTTCTATGTATTCGATGACCAATTTACCAGCTAAAATGCATTGTAATTAGTATTATAACGGCGAGTATTTTACAAAAAGGATCTCATGATAGCTATGCACCATATACAAGTAGACATGGATATTACACAGGCGAGGATGGGAACTTGGCTAGCCACTTTTCTAACGCGTTACTGAGTATATAATAGAGTAGGCTTTCGTGGGCGGCATTCCGGTAACTATTGGGATACTCAGTAAAACGCGATGAACAGTGTATTAAATAACGTCACCAAAAAAATGATGATATAAAAAGAAAGTCGTTGCGCAATATCACAACTATTACAGACCAATGTCATTCCGATGACGATGAGAAGAAAATATTTTCTAGCTATAGGGTCACTGTAATATTGACGTGAGCTCTACAAGATTGATAAACGACTTACAACACGGATATTCGATTCAAAGGCGTAGAAATAATTCGACAGCGGCAGCGGCTTTTTCATTCTTTGCAAAATATAATACGCAACTACCTAACCAAGTAGAATAAAACAGATTCTACATTAATCACTCTTAACTGTATTTTTTTCAGAATTTGAAACACATTTCTATAGTACTTTCAAAATGATAATTTCTACAATGCTGGATTTATTTTAAAACGTTTTGAACGTCGAGGTAGTAATTATTATAATAATTACAATACATAATAATAATTAAATTGTGATTTGTTTATTAGAACAACCTATTATTTGCTATTATTTGTTATTGGTCGTTACGTTGTGTCGTCTAACAGCGCAACTAATACTATTTAGTGTCATAGGCATATTTTACCAAATTAACGACACGGTTCGACATTGATGCCGCCAGGATATTTGTCAGGAAATCTTTATTTCTAAATAACGCTTAAATACTCGGGAATATTTTTTCAAATTATATGATAAATAACCTATTCGTTTACAGTTAATATTTAAGAAATAAGTAGTTGGTTGATTATTATGTAAAATAAAGTATTTTTTTTTATTGAAAAATCAAAGAGAGGCAAGTGCACTTTTTTCACGCTTCATTCTCGCAACGTCTGTACGGTAAGATTTTAAATAGTCTACGTAAATACATACATATTTATAAAATTGAAAAATTCGATATTGAAAATAAATGATTGAGGGACATTGTTTTTGATAGTTTGATGAATGGTTGTGATTCGAGGAAATATTTGAACGTGTACACAATCATCATTGCAAAAGTTGTTATTTATTTGACATATTATACGTTTGATATTATGTTGCAAATTACTTTAGTCATTTATTATGTTAATACATGTTCTTGTTAATTTTTACTCAAAATATTTATTTTATCAGATAAACAAAAAAAAACTATTAATTAACGAATATAATAGATTTAAAATACACTATATATTTAATATATTGTGTAGAAAACCTAAATAAAATAATTCATAATAATAATAAAAAAAAACCAAGACTATTTAATTTTCAACCGTATAATAACCTAATGCGGAGAATTATGTACAATTTAATATTGTGTATTCATCAGTTACTTAATGGTACAAATTCTTAAAATCGACGATATTTGAATAAATATTACATTTAAGACACAATAATAAAAAAAAAAAAAACAGAAAATATACAAGGTTAGAAAGTATTAAAATAATATACAGAGCTACTTTATACACATCTGCATAAGATTGTACATTTCATTAATATATAGACGGAATATATATTATGTTAAATTATATAAGAATTCTCGCAAATAAAAAAATATTATAATTTAGACAAAATAATAAAAAATACAATCAAAAGTTAACATTTATGTCAAAGAAAAGAAAATATTGATCAAAAAATTAGAGTACATTTTATAGAACAAATAATATAGAAACTAATAAAATCCTATTACAGTATGTAGAGACAATTACAGTATTTAATTTGAAACCAATCAAATTGTCTAGTTTTATTTGTTTCAGTCGATTAACACATTTAATGTAATAAGGCTAAAGCACACCTTTCAGAACCCGGGAATCAACCACAAAATAAATGTGTGTACCTATACTTACTGTCAAAAATCAATGATATTGAAATAAAACACAACAAACATTGTTACAGTAAATATCACAACATATATCCAACAATTGTATTAGTTATGACATAACACGATTTAAAGGTGTGATGTTAATGTTTCAGAGTTGATTTTGAATAAGTATAAAGTACAAAACCAATATAGAAAGTGTAATACAGTTTTTGAGTGACAGCTTTTAAATTGCAATAGCTTCTTTGACTAGGGTCATTTTAGAAAATGAAGTTTGATTTAAAAACACCTTTACCCGATGGTATATTATACATATTTAACCATTATGAAAATTTATATTAAGTAGGATTTTTGCATTAATTTAACTCAATGTTTCTTATAATATACAAAATATACGAATAAACGAATAACTAATACTTATCTTGTTTTTTTTTTTTTTTATCAATATTATTAAATATATGAAAACAATTAATAAAAAAATCTGTGTTTAAATATTTTTAACACACCAAAATATTATACATATGACATTAAATAAATATAAAACTCATTAATAGGTACTATTTAATAATATCTGAAAGAGGTATTTATAATTATTTATTTTACTGTTAAAAATTAAATGTGTGATAAAAAAGAAATACACGTATTAAGATCATTAACATGAGTAATTTCTACTCTGAAATTGTATAACAATACATAATTCTATTAATTATCAATATTGTTTCTGACTTTTCATTGTGCTATTTAATTTTAAAGCACTATTTGTATAACAATGCAATTTTTATACAGACGAATTCTACAACTATCTTCATTTAAATTCAAACTCATAATTTAATTTACCATTATCTTTATAATAAACTATTAAAACTTTTTTACAACTTTAAGTATCATTTTATAAGTTTAAAAAATGAATTAAATCAATTTTTGTTAAAACATATTTTAAGAATAATTTACACAATTTAAACATATAAATATAAAATATTATAGAAACGTCATTTACAAAAAATATTAAAATTGTTTTAATAAAATTAAATCTATTTGTATAAGAAAACATAATAAACGAGTAACAAAATGTCGTATTTACTACCCATAGAATTATCTAAGAAACCAAGTAAATAACTAGTTACTAAGTTACTAATAATTAATAAGGCTATTTAAGAAATTAATGATTAGAAATGTCAAAAGACGAATGAAATTATAATATTATCAGCAAACAGTATAGTAAAATAACATAATAAAACCAATAAAATCCAATTAAATATATCCAAAATACAAAAAATTAAATATATATGTATATAATGAATTGTGAGTATAAGCGATGACTATAACAACTAAAAGTACATATTTCAAAAAAAAAGAATGTAGGTACCTATTAATAAAATTGGCATCTGATGAGAAAATGTCCAACACATAAAAAAAATATATTATTTACATTTAAGTTTTTAAATTGTAGAAAAGATAATATTTAAGCTATGAATCGAGGAAAAAAAATGCCAATTTAACGAATTAAACGTACAAACATTTAACCATATACTATCCGACGTAAAAGACCTAGACAAACAAATCGGACATCAAAATTCTATTTTGTTCCCATCAAATCTTCCTTAGGATTGGAAATGAAAACCATTTGACCATACCTATAAAATTGGATTTATTTTATAATATATATATATATATATATTTAAATAATTTATGAAGTTCAGTGGTACAGACATTTCACAACGTTAAACATTTACTCACAAAATTTGCGTTACTATTTCGAACTTGTCGGCTCTATTGAAAAATTAAATTTTCAATTGGATCAATGAGTACATGCAATTAATTGCAACTTTGAATTGTATATTATGTATAAAATAAAATAAATGAATACCTTTGTCTAATTTATTACGAAAAATACATAAAATGTCTCACATTACATAAAGATATGAAATTTCATAAAGATTCATCTTTTACATTATAATATTAAACACAAAGTTCTTAATTTAGTGAAGAGTGAAAAATTATAAATTTATATAGGTAATACAATGTTTATTACATTAAACAAAGATATTATTTCATATGTATCTAGTTTAAAAAACTTAAATGTTTTAAAAAAGGTTTTTAAAATTAAAATTAGTCCGTATCTATAGAAATACTATATGAGTGTACACATTTATACATCTAATACTCTCACATCCAAATAACCTTTATCAAAAACTAATATACATACATTTTTTTTTCCTAAACTAAATATTCATTATTCATAGCTGTCTACGAACAGTTAAATTCAAAGGGTATTAATTTGACAAAGGTAATCTGTTCAAACAAAACCACATAATTTATTAGGTATTATGAATTGATCGTTTGAAATAATTGTTATTTTTTATTTTGTAATGTCATCGGTTTGCTTTCTATACCTACATAGAAATAGTACCTAGATATTATAGTAGCTAAGAATACTTTTATACCATATATACGTATAACCTGACGACCATAAAGCGCATATGAGTTTAAACCAGTTTTTTTCCCCACCAAGACATTATATTATATCTTTGGCACACACACACACACACACACATAAGCACGTATTTTTACGACACAAATTATATACTAAACACACACATACAAATATAGGTAATAAGAACTCGTATATAATATACAAAACCAAATTTTCCAGTAGCTTATATTTTATTTAAAACTAGGATAAACTTAATGGAAGTCCTAATTTAATTTATTTAATAAGTGGTATATAGGTTTTCATCTTTCCCCCTTTTTTTCAAAGCAATATCTACCCCTGTTTCTTGTAAATTTCACACGATTAACAAATTAGAAAAATTGTTTTTTTTCTCATCTTAAATCTGGTGTAATAATGAAATTACTATACTTATATAGCGTATCAATAATACATAGGTGTTTTATGAACTATTATCACGATGAAACGCATAAATTACTCACATTCAATAACACATTATATTTGGCATGTTTAGCAAATTTTAGACTATGTATATAATATTATACATATTTTATACTAGGATAAGCGGTATAATATATATTTACACTTTAGGTATTCGTGTAACCTTAAAAACTATAAAGTAGAAAAAAATCGTTCAAATAGTATACCTTGGTGGCCGACATGGTTTTATGTGGGAATTCGCAACGATGTCATAAAACGACGAATCAGACGGTATATTTTGATTTTTTTCCCTCTGAATATAATATAATATTATGGTTTGAAAAATCCAAAACTATATAGGATAAAACGATTTTTTATCGTTTCGTTTTCAAAACGACGACGATATCGCGTAATGTATCGTTGACCGTTGTGGTTGTTTGTATTTTATTTTTTTTTTTTAACGTTTTTTCTATTTATTAAAATTGGAATCGCGAGAAAAACATTTGAAATTAAAAAAGAAAAAGCCCCGTATAGTACTACAACCGTCGTAATTTATTTTAAATATTACTATCGTTACTATAATATAGCGGACAGCGGTATATTATAATAATATAACATACGATGAGACAGCGTGTAAACACGGCACACGACACGAGACACCGACGTCGGCGGCGACAGCGTATCTATACTATAGAGGCGACTGTGCGGGCGGCCAAACGGTACAAACGACAGTAACGCCGCCGTGAGGAGAGCGTAAAAGCAGTGGCGGCGGCGCGCGAGTCCTCGGATGCTCAACTAGGTATACAGGGTGATTCACTAAGCATGCTAATCCTCGTTTTTTTAATGTATTTACTCAAATTCTGACTTTTAAAATATTTGAATATAAATATTAAAAACCAAATTTTTAAATTCTTGAAACTGTACTTAGTATTACCTACTTAAGGAAAATCCTTTGATAACACAACTTCTTTTTTTTTTCAAACAAGACCGGAAGGGGGGTCTTTTTTAATCTAAATTATTTAATGGATACATTTTTTTTTTTTTAAATTTGATGTTCATGTACTTTTTATTGAAAATTCTAAAAAATATATTTTTAATTATTAAAATATTTATACAAGGAAAAGTTCTTAAAAATATTTAAAAAATATAATATAAAATAGGTATAATATTAGGTGCATTGTTTATTACACTAAATAATTTTTAAAATTAAAAAATTTTGATCGATTAATATTAATTACTAAAATGTTCAACCATTATAGTTCTCATGTCTTCCAAACCCGCCATCATGAACCTATTGTCCATAGAATACAAAATTATATGAATCAAAAATTACTATAATTTGAATTTTGATTTAAATACGCCAATATTTGTATAAAATTCTACTAAATAATTTACAAATACATACAGGAGTTTTTCATTTAAAGAACAGAAACTCGTAACTCCGTGAAATACTTATTAAACAAGTAGTACAAAAATTAAAAAAAATGATTTCAAAGTATATTTAAAAATTCCAAAAATCAGATTTTAAATAACTGTAATATTAAAGAAAAATAAGTGAGCATACTTAGTGAATTGAATCACTCTGTATGTGTACATATATATATATATATATATATATATGTATATAATAAATATATAAGTACATATACGCACGTAAAAGTAGTATTGGTAGGGGAGGCGCAACGGTAGTGGGGGAACTTTATATACGACGACGCCCCCTTTGGCGCTGTGAACGCGAAAGTTCTGCCACCGCTGCCGCGCTACCAGACGGACAACCGCTGTATCACGCGCGTCATAAACGCCCGCGGTAGAGCCAGCGATATTTTTATTAGCCGATCGTATAATATAATTCATCGCGAATCCATAGCTGCAAGTCTTTGCGGATGATTATGATATCTCGTCCAATTATACGTTATCGAAATTACCGAATTAAGTACTTATAGCAATAATAATTATATTTATATACATTATAAACTTATAACGTACAAAACGTTTACACACGTATGAATACGCAGGGGAGGGTTGCGCTATGCATTTAAACATGTACGCATGTATAATATACACAAATCACGGACACAAATTCAGTCTGAAAAGTCTTAAATTTGAATACAAAAAGCGGTATACATGGATATGTGCCGTTGCGTTTTACAGAGCATTATTTGAACATCTCAACGAAGTATGTTAGAAGATTCAAATTTCGTCGCTTATAATTTTAGGAGCGTTCTTATTGTGGCAATTAATAAAATAAAAGTAAAATATTATAAATTGTTCACTATGAACAAATAATGACAATTGTTCAGCTAAACGTTCTCATATTGTTATAAAATCCACTGTGTACTAACTAAAATAATAAATAGAAAGCAACAGCGACCGATCGATGACGAGAATGGGCAAAACTGGAGGAAACTGAAACGCACTAATAAATGCATACTCCGAACTGTAACGAGTAACGACATAAATTGCCTGTATATTTTGCAACATGAATATGAATGTTTTATCATTTTTACACCACCAAGATTAAGTTATATATAGTTGAAGATATAGGTAAATTGTATCATGACTGCATTTCAAGAATATTAGGAAGTTTTAAGTTAAAAGTAAGAAAAAAGATTCACTTACGATAACCAAGGTCGTCGCTAGGGTAGGGAGTTAGGGTTCAGACCTCCCCCCGCCAAAATTATAATATTTTATTATTATAATTTTATATTTTATTACATAATATATTAATATAACATATTTAAACTCTGACCCCCCCCCCCCCCCAAAAAAAAAAAAAATAAGTATAATAAAAATATTTTCCTGGCTCCAGCTTTGACAATAATATACGCCGAAGATGAAAATGTAAATAATAAATGATAAGATTTGATGGTATACAATATATGTATAATAAGTACCTATATAGTTAATCATTAAACGTTGTGTATTATCACTACACTTGATAACACCATATGTATAATTTAATCGGTGATATTGAATTGAGTCCAGCTTATTATCTTAATATCTTTGAATTGAGTCCTACCGGTGGCGACCTTGAACTTTGTACATCATATTATAGTGTAATATCGCTAATATACAATAACGTAATATATACACAACGATGCAATTATACATACAAGTCTGGACTGATGTTAGAATTAAAAGGTGTCGATTCCATTTGGGCCAAAGCTAGCAGAGTACAATTCAGAAGTTAGGTCTGTCTAAGAAATATAAGATTTGATGGCGATATAACCACGTGACCACGAAAAAATCGACAGTTTTATAGATTATATTTTAAATAATTACGTTGACAATGATGTTGCACAGTTCCCCTCCAATGTTTGGGGTGATTTTTCAGCAACCACTAATCGGACTACTATTAGTTGTGAAAGTTTTCACTCAAATTTAAATGTCTTTTTTCATTCGGTTCATCCAAATATTTTTATTCTTGTGGACACTCTTCAAGGAATATATTGGACTGATACACATTATATAAAATTAAGTAGCAAAACAAAAATACCATGTAAAGAAACAATAGAAAAATAAATTTTTTTACAAGAGCAGACAAACAAATATATAAATAAGCAAATTTGCAGGTTTGACTCTGTATCGTCATTTAAGTTTTTACCAGTCACTATATAATTATTAACATTATTTATTTTTATTTTTATATTTATACTTATATTATTTATTATATTATAGTATAATAGTAATATAATAATAATTATTGTTATTATTAAAAACAATGTAAGCAATCACAAACATTATTGGAGACTAACCTGCCAACCTCCACTAGGTGTCTCCTGGGTAACGGTAATAGGCTGAAGGGACGACCCAACTCTGATAACCCAAAAGTATTTGCAAGACTCAATTCAATGTCAGCCAATGTAATGTCCACAGTAAAGTTAAAGTTTAAGTGAATTTAGGTTTACTGAACTTTAACGAAACGCTGTATGTTTATATATACAATATTATAATAGTATACACACACCACGAGCATGGGGTAGATGTATGGAAGAACTGTTTGAGGCATATTTATGTATATATAAGTACATTATACAGTCACTGCTTGAGAGAAAAGAACTGAACTGAAAACTTGACAAGTACCTACTTATATAATAGTACCTATGTATAATATATGTATTATGTATATGGAGAAGAGCAGATCATATGGTAGAGTGGACACAACAACCTTCAAACAAAATATTGTTATATTTTTAGCGAAAAAATAGTCTGTTATTTCTTTTCAAAAATATGACAGATTAATATTCGAAGAATATTGAAAATTAAATTGTATACCAGGAAGTCTCCATGAAGTTAAAAAAAAACAGACAAAATTATTATATATTGATAAAGTATCGATGGAATCTTAAAATAAAACAATAATTTCCTTGTTCTAGTAGGTATATCGTATATGATAGTATATTTGTAGTGATGCCACTATAGTCTATATACGATGTTCTGGCATCTGACTATTACATATTAACTGATAAATAAAATTGTACAATTTATAATTGAACTCGAATACAACTATGGCCTGGTTTACTAGTAGAGCATTTGAGGATAGAACGTTACTTAATATATTCTGAATGTATTAATTACAGTAATTAGTAAATACAATTATATAAGCATGCCGTAGTGTTCCCCCGTTTTCTACCTTATAACTATAATTATTACATAAGTTCTTAAAGTTTGTAGTCATTGTATATTGTACTATTAAAATAATAATAATAATAATAATAACAAACATTAAATTAGAATGGACATCGTTAAACTAGGTAACATATAAAACACAACAAATGGCATAGCGTCGTAGCATTTTACTATTTATTAACCGAAATAAACAATATTTTCTAGTATTTTGTTTATTGTAGCACTGATAAACCAATGACCACAGAAAAGTACAAAGCATTTAACATTAGTAACTCAAGCTCCGATTAGAAATTTTTAAAATTTAACGATTTATCACTGCTAAACAATATAATATAATAATAAAAAATAATAGATACTATTTTTTTATCTTTGTAAATTAATTACGAATTAAAAGTATAATATTAATTAATTGAATCTCTTAGCTAGGGTAGGTTGTAGATTTTTGAGTTGTTTTATGGTATTATATAATTATACAATATTTTATTATCGTACACAATATAATGAACTTATTTCAATCATAATAATATAGATTAGATAATATATATTATACATAATACATATACGATATAATGTAGTATTTTGATAACTCTTACAAATACAATAGGTACAATAGGTATAGTAAAATATTATACTGATACAGTGACATAGTATAATATAATATTAGATTTATTTTTTTATTGAAGGTATTTGTAAATAAATATTTAAATACAAAGTTAGATATTAAATGCAGTATCTAGCTAAGTTATCAACCAAGTTCTTTTATAATTTAATTTACATTCAACAGTTATTAGATATATTTGATAGTCATTACGTGCATTACACACAACGTTATTTTAATTGTTTAAATTAAAATCATAATAAGAAAATAAATGATTAATTGATAACAAACAACTGATGAGCGATGACTATAATAACTTTAGGTATTATAAATATTATTGTTAAGCGAAATATTAATTTGTTGAAGTAAAGTAAAAAATGTATATATTTTTTTATATAAGTAATTATTTAGGTACAACTACTTTTTAATTTTGAACTATAAGACAGGCTCTCTTAAAGCCACACATTAACTAGATCCGAACCGATCGAATCGAGAAAAAACAAAATATTAATTGATTTTGTATAAGAGCATACACTATAATACCGAACCGATGACCCGATCCGAAATTCGATTTCAACCGTTCTAACATGTTTGAATTTATCGGCCGAAAATATTTTTCAGTTGGGTCAGTCTGGCCAATAAATCTGGTCAGATTGACTTTATACAATTTTTGAATTAAAGAGTGACAAGATCTTCTATGATACTATTGTTTATTGCTCATTCGATAATAAATTATATAATAGCAGAAATTTGCAGATTCTGGTGATATTGCAATCATTTTTTAAATAGTTAGTAGTATCTATAGAGTTTGGTTATTTCATTAACTGTGATAAAAAGTAAGAATTGCAGACAAGTCGTTGAGTATAAAAATAAAAATTGAGAACAAAAAGTCGAAGACATTTTTCACCATGATAGAAATAATAGGATTTAATATGAGGTCTATCATATATGATTAAAGTTATAAATAGAAAAGTTTACGCCTTGAAAATTATAAACATAATTTACACTTTCGTCAAACATTACACAAAATATTACTTCGCCGTATAATTTAAACAGAAGCAAAACTTTTAGATAGAAGTTTGTAATGATATAAGCTTTGAAAACGATATACTTTCAATAGGTGCAACATTTTACAGCCCAATAAAGTTTTAACGCGATAGACTAAACTTAAAAATTAAATTTTGTTAACTGTAGAGATTTAATTTTCGTGTTGAATGATCATTTAAAGTTAAACTTTAAATCAAATTAAAAAAGACTACTGATAATTTAAATATATATTTAAGTGTTTTAACGCGTTTTTTATTATGAATAATCAATATAATAAATAATTCATAATGACAAAATATTACTAAATAAAACCAGGTTTATGGAAAACATTGCTAGTACTATTAATATAAATCGGTACATGCATACGCACTTGAAAAAATGCTGATAGATACGACATGACAGTTAATAGTGTGTAAATTAAGTATTCGCGTCAATATTATTAATTGAACAGTATTGTAAATGGAAAAAGGGCAAGAACATTTTATGATAGCATTATTTAAAAAAAATATATACATTTTCTTAAAGTGGAATTTATTATATATTAGCAAGAATTAAAATTAAATTGATCGTAAATTATATTATGCAAGTTATCACTTTTTTTCTAATAAGTAATACAATTTAAAATCTTATCTATAGGATGTATTGAATAATTTTATAATGTAGTATGTTATACATAATATAATTTAATATATATAATATATATAATGACTAGTAGTTGTTGATTAGGTCATAAGAATATTAAAAAAATTAAAATAACAATTATTTTCTAAAATGTATACCGATCTGTTTTATGTTAATTATTAAGTAAATTTAAATAAGCAAACTATAATATACAGCTTTTTTTAAGTATATGTTACTCTTACGGTGTCTAAATCAGGCAATGGTCGCCATTCTAAAATTTGTCTCACAAAATTTCAAAAATGAAGATTTTTAATGTTTTTTCCCAGTTAACTATATACAGTAAAACCTTTCTATAGCGGAATCGCTTGGGACCAACATTTTTTCTGCTATAAAGTATTTTCTGTTATGGGGAGGTAGAATCACATATTATATTATTTAAACAGGAACTATTGACATTTTTCGTTAGGTATAAAAAGGATTCCGTTTAATAAAGGCTTCGTTATAGAGAGGTTTTACAGAAATATTATTACTATAAATGAGTAAAAAGAAAAAAACCTGTTTATACACTAAACAAAATATACAGGACAATATTTTTTCAGTTTTAAATTGGATAATAATTAATCACTTATCGAAACCAATATAGAAAGACACAAGGGTGTTGCAGGGTGTGCTATAGCAACACCTACGGGCTGCAAACAATTAGTTTTCACTTACAATTTTTATTTTTTCTTACTTACTATAGTTAGTACTGTTAATACTTAGTAGTTACAATTGACAAGACGTGTATAGTATTATAATTGAAATTGATTTTAAGTCCTATGACTACATTTTTTTCTATGAATTGCTATCATACAATTACTTTTAATATCGTTAAATGTATTAATTTTTTTTTTTGTCATAACTTTTAGAAACATTTTTCCGACTATATATTTTTTTTAATCAAAGCATGATATGTATTGACGTATTGTATAAAATAAATTAAATTTTTGTATCAATCAAAAAAATTTTCAAGACTGAAAAAAAGTGCTCTTATTAAAATAATATATATGAATGATTTTTTTTTTAGCACTTATTAATGAATCATATTCAGTAACATCTACAATTAAGTCATGCGCACGCCTATGGAAACCAAAGTCCAACAATAAGTATATTGTGACACTTCAATATTGGCGTATTTAAATTTATTCATAGTGAAATAATATTGTAAAAACATTCTTTCGTCAGGGCCTGATTAAAGAGTTAGTCGGATAGGGTTGATTTGGCGCTCCTATACGTTCTACATTCGTAAAAAAAAATATTTTTTGGCGCCCTAGGCTGTAGCCTATACTTAACCTATTGGTTAATCAGGCCCTGTCTTTCGTCATAATTTCACAATAACACTCCTTATCTAACAAACTAACATTATCTTTAAAAATATTTTTATAAACATAATAACTATCAAACAATATTTTTTTTAGAGTTCAGCCAATATTTTTTGAGCATTTATTTAATATAATATGGACGTAACTATTAATATGGACATGGTGGGTATCAACACAGGCGCAGAACGAAAGCTTTTGTTCTGTTTCCATTACGTTTAATATACACAGGAATAAAAACATAAATTTAGAGACTTTTTAGTAAATCATAAGTTTTTTTAAACTTATTCTCTAATTTCCATTATTATTGATAATCAAAATAACATACAATTTATTAAGCTATTCGGTCATATATCATCTAATTTATAAGTACCTACCTATTACCTACATGGCATTACATTTTATAATACTTATTTTAACCAGTTTGCATTAAAACAATTTTATTTTTTAGTTAATTGACTGGGCGTATTTATTTAGATAAGGTTATGACAGGGCTAGTATAATGAGTGGTGAATTTCACGGAGTATATTATACCAGAGAAAAATATAATTTAGCTCTCTACTTAAATTGTGCTTCTTATAGTTTCAACCTAGCAGTTAGTGCCGCATAATTTAGTATCCCCCAAGTGAGAAACTGCCTTGGTACAGTCTAATCTATTTACAACTTTTGTAATACACCAAAAAGACAAAATGCACTTCAGGATGCAATAAAAAAATAACAACACTATATTAAAAATTAAAACATAAAAATATAATACTATTTGCTAATTATTGATGTATCCATTTTATACATTTTTTCCAAACCTCCCGTTCCGTAATTATAACATTCCGAGTACTTGTCTGAACATATTATCTATCTATTAATTATTCTAAAGCTATACTTGTAATAATTTATTTGAATTTAATATGTTTGGCTAATATTATTATGTTATAATAATATGGTATCTTATACAGTTATACATAGTTGTAGGTGGGTACACAATACAGTAAAATGACAGAAATAATTTTAATTTAAATACGTATTGATAACTATTATTTATAATTTATTAAAATATATAGGTACTATTTAAAGTATTTATAATAAGAGTTCAGAATAACAAAATATTGTAGAATACAACCATATTATATTAAATTTAGTAGCTCTAAACGGAAGTTACCTGTAATATTTTTGCATCAACATATTGAGTTACCAATTTTGATACTTCTTGTTTTTCGACAGTCCATAATTATTTAAGAGTAGCATTGTTTGATATTTAAATAATTTACTGTACACTTCATGATATAATATTATTTATTACTAAAGGTAATACGATTTTTATTTTATATACTATAATTTATATTTATTGAGCAGTTGCCATTTATTCACATTTAATTAATTTAAATTATTAATTACCCATTACAAAACAATTATGGGTTCAAATTATTTTCATGGAGGCGAAATTCATTTTATCGAATTAGATTCTCTTTGACATCGATATTTACTCCCGATTCTAATTAAATGTAAAATCGATAATCAAAATATCATCGATTTCCATTTGAATTAACTTGATGTTGAATACTATGATAAAAATGGGAATCGATCCAACCCCTCCCTAATTATTACATAATATTATAAAATAAACGTCCATTAACAGTTCACCGTAAATCTTAAAAAAGTTTCACTAAACACAGAGAACTCTAAAGCGATTAGATATAACACGCTGCGACAGGCTTAGTCACACGCGTACAATAATAACTTATCCTCAGACACCCGTCGATTTAATAATGTGTACGAGGAATGCTATTGATAATGTGATGAGTACCATTGTACTAACTATCGACATGCTTACCATCTTGACATTCGGTAATATTTGAATATTTTTACTAAAATAATTGAGAAGTACCTAATCGAGTGGTTTAATGTTATTGAAGCTTAAAATTTGAAATTGTAAATAATTTAGGTAGGTACTATCTAAACGAATAGGTAGTCATTGAGATCGAAAAATTAGTTATTTGATTAAAATAACTAAATATTATTATTATAATATACCTATTGGTAGTTCAGAGACTATCGAATGGCGAGGCCTATCAAAAGATCGAAATCGGATTAGAAGTTTAACCATTTAATATAGTATGTATCCGAGGCTGAATGTAGTTGAAAGTAACTGATTTAATGGCTTCAATTAAAACAATAATACCAATTACCAAATAAATGAATTACATAACATGTGACTGGTCAAATTCGTGTAGTATTAAAATAATTGATTATTATAACGAACATTGAATAGTTTAATTACTTCAAAGTTCAAATTTTATACACATAATATGTATGTAGATATAAAAAAAAAACGACGAGCATGCGCGTCGAGTAAGCATGCGTCAATTTAACTTCGATATTGAACATTCGGGCATTTATACCCATTAACCCATTATTATTTATATAAACAGTAAAATCCTAGTTATCCGATAGATATTATAAAACCAGAGAACTACCAGAATAACGAGTTATACTGTAATACGATATGAATATTATGAGATAACCTAAAAATTATGATTATTCTAATTCCAACGCTATATTACTACGACCGCATTCTATCGGAGGGAGAAAACCGAAACAACGAGACCCCTGTCCCCTATTTAATATTATACACTATAGGCACGTTAAGTGCTATAACCTACAACATTAGGGGTAGTTTTTTTTTTATGATCGGATATAGTCGTTTATTTATCAGGACGAACGCATAAGGTCGTAAATGATCGAAATACACGACCGTAAAGCGCACGGCACAGATGGTTTATTTGGACGTATACTTTATAATTGGTGCAGGTCTTCGTGAACGGAATGTTATGATGACCACGACGAAAAATATTCTGATTTAACATTGAAATGGTGTTACTGAACCGTAAAAACTCGTAGTCCCGGGTCGTTGTGTGTTATATGTGGGTAGGGGTGGGGGGGAAAGAAATAACAACAAAACGAATGGAGTGAATGTCAATATTGTTTTTATAGTTGTTGAGTTCATCTCATGATAAAAAACGCGGGGGGTTAGTCATCACGGACGTTATACATAACAAGAATGATAGTATAATTTTGTCGTCTTAACGTTGCAACATTGTTGCTAGGGTAGCGGCGGCGGGGCGCGTCTCACTGGGTCACTGTGAAACGGTTGATCGGCGGGGAGGTTGGGGTAAAATACGCGCGTGGTTGGCAGCAATGTATCTCGGTGAGGCATGTGTTTCTTCCCACCTTTCCACGGTCGAAAACAATAACACTGATTTGGCGAACGTTCACGTTTGGAGTCTTTCCGTTTTTTCTCTCCTCGCACCGTCCGCAAAGATTTCGTATGGTTTCCACAGCCGTTGCTGCCGCTATCGACAATTCCCAGACATTTGGGATTACCATCGAACGCACACATACAGACACGGCGTGACTAACCCCTTACGACCGGGCGTCGATCTTATGGAATTGAAACATTTCTACTGACTTCGCGCAAACGGACATATAGTATCTAGTAATTGATTGAATAATATTAATACAAGTAATAGTTATTAGGTGTTTATTAAACCTATATACAATATACGAGAGCACTATGGCAGATCCGGTAGAATCAAAAAGCATTGCAGACGACGTGATCGGGACACCTGGTGATAAGAGAAAGATGTCATCAGACATGAGCCCAGAACAGACCAACGTCATAAAAAAACTAAAAGAGATCAAAACTCAACCGGGTAAGTAATTGATGAACATATTCTAATAATCAACGGAATGTTCACTTTCAAACTTATATTAATTGGTTCATTTATATTTTCAGACACACTGTGCCAGTGCCCCCAGAAATGTTCAGAACGTGTACCACAGCGATCCAAGGATGAGCTGTTTAAAATTTTTATAGAAATGGATAGCGAAGATGTTCAAAATAAATTTTTACAGAAGTTTATTGAAGCTCGACCTGTTGCCAATCGGTTGTTCAGTAAAGAGACCACAGCTAATGGTAAACTATTAAGAAGGATTCATTGCAAGTACAGAATACCTTCTTTCGTATCGGAGGATTTTATGTCAAGTAAGTTATAGACAATAATTTTGTAAAAACAGTATACTTTACAAATAAGCCTAGTAGGTATATTTGAATAAAGAAGAATAAATAACATATATGTATTAAGTAATTTGGTAGTTCAACCTAGATAATACTTAGATCTAACAAATTAATTTATATCAACTAAACCTATTTTTTTTATGAAATTAACAAAAATTATGAGTATTATTTATTTTATAAATGTATTTAAATGTACCTATTTTTCACATATTATAAACTTATCAGTAATTTTATAGTTGCTGTGTCACAATATAATTTTATAAAATCTTCAATAATTTTTTTTTATTTATCAAATATTAATTACTAAATAAGTCATTATTATTAATTTACATATATATTGTAATAAAGTTTGAAAAACTAACGTAATGTATTTAAACATATTTTACAGACATAAATTGTGATTCTGACAAAGATGAAGAATCAGACTTTGATGAAACATCTTCAGTGGCGTCTTTGGATTCCAAAGAAGAGAATGACAAGTCATTAGAAAGTGATTCAACCGAGACATCCAGAAAGTCATTAAGTCGTTATAACTGTGTTGATGTTTGTCAAAAAGCATTTCTTAATCTGTTTGGTTTATCAGATAAACGTTTAAAAACTGTTAGAGAGTTATTGATAATTAAAGCACGTCAAAAGCACATGAAACGTATGATGGAAAAGGAGGAAAATCAAATAGAAGTATCCTTAGCTAAGGATCTTGCACAGGGTTGTTTGCCATTGATGGCACTTTTTAACAAAGAAGATAGTAAGAAAGTATCTGATCAGTTGATGACTGCTATTAGCAATGACATAAATTTAGTAAATAACTTTTTTTGCAATCAGCTATGGAAACCAGAGTACATTAACCAAAAGCCATCTGAATGAGTATAAATTACTTTTAATAAAATATATCTTGATGATTTTTAAATGTAATTGATTGGATTAGTATCTTGTTAAAATCAATAGTCTGGTACTACTTTATTACAAATCCAATTCAATATTGTTCTGAATTCAGGGGATTATACTTAATGTAAATTTTTATAATATTGTACTAGTTTAATAAATGTCAGTTGACTAGGGTTGTTAATATATCTATATTTTCTAACTATTCTATGTTTTTAAATACTTATTTTGATGTTATACCTAATAAAATAAGTAATGTTGTATTGTCTGACAATATATTTTTTTAAAGTTAAACAATTATATATTATTAAAATCTATGTACAAGAACAAATAAACAAAAATACAAAATTTTAAGTTTTAAGTTTATTATTATTATTATACATATTTTTATAGTATAAAAAACATAAAATTAGGATTGGCTCTTGGTTTATATTATTATTATTATTATAATGTTTAATGTTAACAAAAAATAAACCTTATTAAATAGTACAAAGCTAAGTAAATAGGCGACACAACTATAGAGCATTACATTAAGTTTTTGTTTAACTTAATATTTTATTAAGGTGTCTAAATTATGTTATACATTGAATTGCAGATAATATGTTATAAATTTAAATGAATAAAGAATGGTAAATTTATTCTGTACCTACATCTAGAAATTAAGAATTTAGTATTCCTTTTTATTAGATTTTAAGATTAGAAGCCTCCATTACTAATGTACGAATTCATTTTGTCCGAATAACATTATATTATTGTCAGTATTTATTTTTTTTTTTTTTATTATTATTTTTTTTTTTTTGTATACATCTAATTATGCATTGTATGGATCCATTTTTGTTGTTGTTTTTTTATATTGGTACTTTAATTATTCTAAGGAAGATGATACCAAATCCACATTAATTATGGTGGTCTTAATTATACCAAACACCCAACAACTATTCATTGTAAAATGGGTTACATCGTTTTATATATTATATACATTTTTACTTTTTAACTATATTTTTACAAAAACTACTATTATTTTTACATGTAAACTATAATTCAAGATCCAAATTAGATTATAAGATGTATTAATTACTTGTGACGAATTTATAATAGTAACTAGTAATATATTGAAACTATATTTTATAAAATATTTTCAAAACCAATGCTACTTTAAATGTATAGTTTTATAAATTTAAATTTGTTTAAAACATATTTTTCAAAGATATATTTTTTCACAAGTATTAATATAATTAAATGGAATACCTACCAATATTTTATAAGACCCCAAACCAAATAAATGAACAATATTAATTTGATCTTTGTTTTTTTTTTTATTCCTATTATTATAAATACATATAGACAAATATCTCTGGTAGAATAAATTTATTGATGAAATTAATAGATTCTGAAGGTAAGTAATGATTTTATAGAATTGTAATATCCAAACAAAGCTGTTTAATTTTGATAATAAAATAATTATAAAAAATAAAATAAAATAGCATTTATAATTCAAATAATATACATGTTATATTGTTATCTGTTTAATACAATTAGGTATGACAATTTTAAATTAAATATTATAAATGACAAAAAATGTACAAATAAATCATTTGATTATTTGAACTCATTAGTTTAGCATATCGAATAAATTTAAAATAATTTAATAACCAAATAGAACAGTGGTTGGTATGTAACTTCATAAATTTAATTTTATTGCAATCATTTGTAAGTATATGGTTTTCAAATTGTATATTAGTTTTTAAGAAAATGTATTCGACAACCTATATTGTATTGATCTTTAAAACTAGACAATTTATGTATCTATATAAAACTATTACAAACAATGTAATTAAATAAAAATAATTTGTGTTTGTTAATTTCAAAATATTACTATATTCATTAGAAGTAGGTACACTTTAACATATTTATATAATTAGATGAAAAGATTTTTTATATATTTTTTCCACAAACTAGTATTTTTTGATCAAATATAAAAAAAAACAATTTATTTTAAAAATTTACAATAAAAAACCAAATCCCTTCTCAAGATTTGAGCATCAAACAGAATAATTTATAACGAAAATAAACCTTTAAATAATACACATCATACCTAGGTGTAACAGAAGATTAAACACATTTAAACCCATGATAAGTCTACATACAGTGGTGTTAAATCATTTTTGTTTATGTGTTATTCTTATTTATTTTTATAAACATTTTATTACGTAACATCATCATTTTTTATTTTTCATAATACACAAAAATATGTCCATAATTCATTAATTTTATATTTTGATATGTTACAGTTCAAATTGGTTTGTACCTACTCTTAGACATAATTAATAAAGTAAAAATATAATAATTTAATATGTGTACTCACCATTTCCAATTTTTGAAAGTATTGTCTAAAAAATGTTAAAGGCCTTTCTGGTTTTACAATACATAGCTGAACAATACAGTCTTTTAAAATTTGTTGAATGTTATGTCGTTGAACGTACAATTCACAGTCATCGACATTTAAATCATCATAAACGTTGGATGTCATCTTGAGGTTGTTTATTTATTATGAACACAGTTTAAACAAACATTAAATAACAGTTTAATTGATGGAATTTGTGCACAATTTTTAAGTTTATGGTAGCATTTAAATAATATATTGCTTGAGAAATTACATCCAATAGAAACTTTCAAATGATAAAAACAAATAAACCAGTATATAAGTTCCTTCGCTTAATAATATTAATTTTAGTATGAGCTAATTTTTAATTTTTGTATTTTACTATTGCTTAAAAAAATATAATAAATCAGTATGAAAATTAGTTTAAATGACACAATGTTAGAATATTAAATATTTGTAACTGATTGACATTTATCTATTTAGTTTAGGAAAGGGTTATCAAATAATTTATATAACCCCGTACTATGATAACGAGCGCGTTGTGCTTACAACGTACTGATAATGCACACAGATATTTCTGTGATAATGCATGAGTACGGTTTAAGATAACATTATCTCCAACCACGGTTACGACGTAATTTCATCATTTTTACATTAAAGTTACGCCATAACACGGTGAGGTTATGCCATTGGTTTTTGTCCTCCTTGGCTAAAACAGTACCGTGTGATATATAAACATTAAACATGTGATGGTTTTGTCAGTTGTCGAGCTTTGGTGTATTGGTGTTTGCCGTCCGGTGCTTGGTAGGCATTTGTTATTTTGTTGTTTTTGCCTGACCGTGTAAACTTTTGAAGATTATTGTCAGTTGCCACTTACCAGCCAGTCGCCGGTCGTGTACCCAGTCAATAATAACAAATTGGAGTGACGGAGTGCAACACTATTGAGTAATAACTTTCATACTTTACGGTTTTTTTTTTTTTATAATTATTATTCAATGGTTTTTCATTGATATTTGTTTTTGGTATTTACATAGGTTAGGTGTACATACGTTGTAGGAGACCCGGTATTAACTGTCGAGCTGTTGGTTCAAGTGGGGTACGTTATTATTATTTTGTTGCATCAGCATCATTAATGAAATACAATTAATATCTTAATGTAGCCAATGTTGACCGAACGGGAGTATAGTTTAATCAAATCATGTCAGTAACGTGAAACAATGTGGTTTGTCGACAGTGATAACTGTTGGGCATTGGTGACATTGAACTGTTGCTGTTGATGTTGGATGTGAAGAACAAGCAGATTATACCATGACGAGCTTCACTGAAGGAGGTCTGAACAAGCGACTGAAAGAACTGAACTCGTCTCAGCAGAGTATACAGACTCTATCTCTTTGGTTGATCCACCATAGAAAGTATGCTCATACTGTTGTCAAGATTTGGTCTAAAGAAATATTGACAGGTAAAAAACATCAGTAGAATTAAGTATGTTTAGGTAAAGACGTTAGCATTGTTCAGTCAGGTTAAATTACATTATAACAATTTCAAATACATATTATATTAATTGTACTTGATATGCCTACTGAACAATACCTTGATTACAATAATAAATAAAACACATTAAATGTTTTATTTTTGCTGTTGATTGACGTATTATAAAAAAGTAAATAAACCCAATTGAAAGTACTTATTTTCTAAAAAAAAAAAAACATATATAATATATTATATATACACATAAAATAGTTATAAGGCAATACGTCTACTTATTTTTAATAGCTTCCTAAGAAATATTATATTTTAAGTACTTAAAAGAATAAAATATAGGTAAAATAAATACCTTTTAGTTGGGTTATACTTTACTGTAAAGGATATTTGCTACCTATGGTCATAGTAGTTATTGTTCATTTTTATATAAAAGTATTACTAAATGAGTTAATTACGTTTCATTGAAACTAAGAATACCTATATCAATGTTAAGAAATAAATTGATAATATTGTTTTTAGTTTAACAAAAATTATAATATTAGGTACTACCTACGTATAGTACTAATAGTTATTTAAGTTTTAGCTCAAACAATTATTTATATATATATTTTCAATTTATATGTAGATAATCAGATAATTTATATAAATTGTATGAGTTTGTTGGATGTAAGAATGATTTTGAATATATATAATTCCCATTAAAGGGATTGGAAGCAGCGGTTTTCTGTCTTTGTCTAGTACACGTGTAACATAGGATTTTAGATGTATTCTATTTTCAACATACCAATTGATATAATTAAGCGATAAGAATTATGAAAACAAGTATAAATTTGTTGTCGAGTCGTCAAAATTGAAGTATGTCAATTTAATTATTAGTCTTTTTTAATGTATTGTTTTTAGAATTTTGGGGGGAATATCAAACATGTGAGAAAATTGATCTAAAGTAGGCTTGACAACAAATGCATATCTGTTTTCGTAATTCTTATCACTTCCTTATATCAATCCGTACGTTGGAAATAGAATACGTCTATAATCCTGTGTACACGTTTGATAGACAAAGACAGAAAATCGCCGCTTACGATTCACTTAACCATATTTATTCATAGATACATTTATTATATTGTAAATATACAAATTTAAGTAAAATTGATTTAAGCGTTTTTCCATTACTGAATGAGGAATTTAATATTACTCTGATAATAGGTACATATTATAATCTATTTAAAAAATATGTATTGAAGTGAGTAGTTTTCTAATCCATAAATATACGTCAATTCTGTTTTTTTTTATTATATAAATGTATTGGTGAAATTCTAATTTACAATTATGGTTGATGACTTGCAATGTCTATTCAAGATTGTAAGATATAATATTTATTTTTCTGAAAATAAATTTTATTTACAGCATGTAGCAATGTAGCATGTGTGGTATTCTGCACTAATGAGTATAGAAAATATCTAAATATTTTTGTAGTAAAATTATTGTAACATAATTTGTATATTTTAAATGATACAAAAAAAAAAACATCTATAAATTATAATATTATACATACAATAATGTAAAATAATACCTCGTATAAGTTTGGTCATTTAAGAACAATTCACAATAGTTACTAATGTGAATAATGAATGTGTTCACTCTCAAAATACTATGTATGATGTATGATTTATGTGTTATTTTTTATATTTCTAATAAAAGAAAAATATTGTCCCAAGCATTTTATCTTGATAAAAAAATTATTTGTTCCAGGCTCAGAATCCAAACAATTGACTTTAATGTACTTGGCTAATGATGTTATTCAGAATAGTAAAAAGAAAGGTCCTGAGTATGGACTAGAATTTGGCAAAGAACTAGCCAAAGCATTTAAGCAAATATCTTTAAATAACTGTTCTTCCAAGACCAGGCAGAATTTGACACGGCTGTTGAATATATGGGAAGAAAGAGGTGTTTACAGTAAAACTCAAATAGACGAATTTAAGGACGCTTTTGGTATAATATTTTGATAATGTTTAGCAGTCAATTCTAATTAACTTAATTGTTCATATTATTTCTAGGTAATGAAACAGTAAAAAATTCTACTGAGGAACCACCAATTAAAAAAGTAAAACATTCACATAATCATAAACCAAAGAAGACAAAATCTCAAAATAATGGCATAAAGAAAGATAAAGAAATTGTTATTGAAGTGGATGGTACCAAAGAATTGCATGTGACTTTATCTCCTAAAACTCCTGTCAATGATCCTCCTGAACCAGAAGAATTAATTAAAGCTTTAAATGTACATAGATGAGTTATTTATTGAAATATTTATAGAAAAAAAAAAAACAAAATATTTGAAATCAAATTATTGAAATATTGATTTACATATTTTCTCTATGTTGTAATCTTATTTTATGAAGTTTATACTATATTTGTCCATACTGTAAAACTGATTTGATTTATGAAAAGCATCAATTGAATACATATATACTATTTATATTTTATAAATACTGAATAATCTTAAATTAAATGAAAAAAAATATTTTTAAAAAATCTCAAAAGATCATCATTCATAATCTTAACTTCCTATTAAAAACTATAACTTATTTGTTATGAAAATTAATATTTTATTTAGATAGTGGAAATTAAATATCATAACATAAAAATGTTAATATGTAAACCAAAAATGCATATTTGAAAGTTGGTTTTTAATGTTACAATATGCCCCCTTATTTTTTATTTGCTTAAAAAAATATATTTTAATTTAATGTAAATGATTTAATATTTTTATTTAATCCAAAGTTAAAATTAATTTTGGAATATAGTAATGTTATTAAATTTATGATGTAGGTACTTATAAATATTGTATACAGCTAACTAATTTATAAGCTTTTAAATTGTATGACAAAAAATGTGAATTAGTAGTTGATACCAAATAACATTTTGGTTTTCAACACTCATCTCATTTTAAATTTTATTTTCATTAAATACCTTCATTAATTCATTACTCAAAATTTGATTTAAAAAAATTAGTTTTGTATGCATAAATATAGTAAAAAAATTTACTTCAATTTTTTTTTCATCAAACATGCAATTAGTAATTTATATATGTTACATAACAATTTATTTCACTATACTTGAAAATTTAAATTTTTTAAAATAATTATGTACTTTGACTTATAGGATTTAGAAAATGCCCCTTCGTGTGATGCGGTTGTACGAGAACGAATTTCTAAACTTCCTCCAGAAATTGCTGATGTCAGTTTACTCTCTCAGTTAAAAGGTTATTATTGCTTTGTATTAACTTGTTCAGTTCTAAAAAAAGTGTATAGTTAAACATATGTGTAAATTGTTTATTTTCTGTAATATATTATTGGAATTCATTATGTTTTTAAGATTTGAATTTATAAGAAAAATTGTATTTTATTTCTAAATTCTATATTTTGTGTTAACATTTCCTTCATTATTCCAACCATTTCAATTATAATATTGTGTACATATTGAAATTAAAATATATTATTAATTGTATTGTTACATAGTAAGTAGATATCCCATAACATGTATTTATTGCAAACAGTGGAATTCGTGTTATCTTACAGTTTTAATAACTTGAAATCCCTTATGTAATTGTGCTTATTTATTTATGGCAGGTATGACTAGTAGTTTATATTCTCCTTTATTATAATAATAGTGCAATTTTACTCTAAAATACTGTTTTTAACAATTCATACTTGTCTAAACTAATGAGCATAAATTATAATAATTTAATTAACACTTATTATATATTTAGTAATTGGTCTATATTATTAAGAATGTTTGATTTTTGTTTTATTATATTTAGGTAAAGATGAAGGTGAAGAACTTTTACGTAAAGTAAATGATGCTGTTGCATTGTTGACCGATTATAACACTAGACTGGTGTGTGAAATGGAAGACCGCAAGAAGGTCTCTTCTATGTTGCACGATTTCATTCAATCTCAAAGAGACCTTATTGACCAAGCAGAACAAAGATTACAGGCAAGTTATAGTCATATATATATATATTTTTATTTTATAAGCTTTTATAGCTGATGATAAAGCATTTGCTAATTATAATTCGTTAAAGATGATTTTTAATATTCAAGTAGGTATCTTCATGACCTCTTAATCAATAAATGTTATATTATGGTTAAAAATATGATTGACCATTATTTATTTCACCATCATATATTGTTATATAAGCATAAATCTACATAATTTACTTAACTTTGATAAAACGAAATTTAATCAATAAACTATTTTTTACAAAAAAAAAAAATACATAATTCTTTATTATGAAGATGTCATACCTAGTACTAGCTACTAGCCACTAGGATATTCGCCTTATGCTGTCCATCTTATAAACGTACAACATACCAAATTTACGTTCAGTAAAACCAATTTTGTGATGTTAATTTTAATATTTGAGTTAAGTCAAACTTAAATATAAGAATATAAATTTAAGGTATCTTTTAGATCTCCTACGTATCGTAGTTTTTTATTGAAATTTTATTTTTTCGGTGACTTATAAGGATTTATGACTAGTATTTTACGTTGTTAAAACTTACTTTAAAATTAAAAAAGTAAAATGTAAAATCAATAATACTAACAACACAAAATGGGTTTTATATGTTGTACGTTTACATGACAGAGACAACACGTGCGTTTATGATGTCTTCTTAAAATCTACATTAGAATAATATAAATCGTAAATGTTTCTGTTACTACCTGCTTATTCTCGATGTTCAGTATTTCGCGATCAAAAAATATATTAAAGCACTCATATGAGTGTTGAGTACTAAAATATTATAAATATTGTCCTAATACATTCAATATTTGTTAAAAATACGAAACACGTGAATTAAAGCTTCATTACTAAATTGTTACCTACAGAATTATATTTTAAACACACTGTGTGAACACACATTTATTACCGAAGCCATGCAGGTTGTAGTTTCTAAGGAGACTGTTTTAGTTGATATTTTTGTTGGTTCTCTAGAAAACAATTTATTCGTAAGGAACGTGCTCTTTCGAGTACAAATATATTTATTTTTATGGTAAGCACTTCCTAGGGTCTATATTATGTGAGATGGGATTTCTTTATGTAATTCGTCATGGTAGTTTTGATGGTCTTAAACGTGCTATTGTGTAAGCATATTTTTTTTTTATACTTTTCATTGAAACGACCTCAAGGTCTTTATCAATGCTCATCACAAGTAGGTAGTAGGGAGATCATGTGATTTATTTATCTATGTGTGTATCTCTATACACATGATATTACTCCCCTTCTACAAGAGGTGACGTGTGCGGTCTTCACTCCCTGTGGAGTGGTACCTAGTTGGAAACCGGATGGCGCAATCGGACGACAGCACGGGAAATTGGTGGTTGCATGAACCACACATTTTTTGCACATTTTTTTGAATCGAACCGACAACCGTGTGAGTCACAGTCAACTGCGTGACCATTGCGCCACTCCGGTCCAAAAGCATAACTACCAACATTATATTATGTAGTGATAATACAAACGTTGCTGACTGTAAGACGGGCAAACATTTGTTTGGCTCTTTATAATGAGGGCATGATTTCAATCTTACATACGGTAGTTGCTTTCTGTTTGTAAACGTGTGTCGAACCCGGGGTAGAAATCCGTCGTAAAGCTAGTATGATATGTATTTTTATTCACTATAAGAATGAAATATTCAGTATGTGTTTGAAAAATAAATAATATTTGTAAATATTATAATGATACTGAGCTAAGCTTACCATAATTACTATATACATATAGTAAAATGAAACGAGATTAGTTATTCTGCATGTATAACGTTTCTGAATGAAAATTAATTAAGAGAACATTGTACTCGCATGTGTTGTCTCCGTCTTACACACGAATGACATGGCAAATTTTCGTTCGCCAGTTTCAAAAGTATGCTGTTAGTTTTGATATTAGAGTGAATTCACTTATTATATAATTTAAAGGTAAGATTATCATCTAGGGCCCCACGTAGCCTTTTATTGATATTGTTATTTTTAAGTAACTTATGATCATTTTAAAATGTAGTTTCAAAAAGGTCATAACTTACTTAAAAATAACAATATCAATAAAAGGCTACGTAGGGCCCTAGATGATAATCTTACCTTTAAATTATATAATAAGTGAATTCACTCTAATATCAAAACTAACAGCATACTTTTGAAACTGGCGAATGAAAATTTGCTATGTCATACGTGTGTAAGACGGAGACAACACATTCGGGTACAACGTACTCTTAATAAAAACTTCAACAACTATAGGCAAAATAAATTAAAAATGTTTATTGTTTTGAGATATAAATATTATGCAAATAAATATATTATTTTAAATTTGTATTGAGCAGGTGAACTTGAAAGTTAAAATTACAAAATAAGTATAAACTGCAAATTAATATAAAACGTATTTTTTTTTTTTTTTTTAATTAACGTTTTCGATATCAAATTTCACATAAAATTGTTTAAACTATAGTTTTACTGATTTTGAAAACTATATTACATTATACTATATACCTATTTAAAAGTCATATTATATTTTTTAACTATTTTTTAATTTAATTAATTTAAATAATCGTAATATTATTCTTTACACAAATTTATCGGTCATTATTATGTGAATTGTAATTGTATTGAAGACTGAAGTATTAAGGTAAATTCAATCGTGGTAATTATTTATTTTTAAATTTAAAATCTCTGTAATCACATGAATATAGTCAATGAAATTATGACTATTTTCGTTAAATTAATAGTATTTCATTATAATAGAAAAATATGATGAATAATAATTTTACAACAATTTCTTTTTTTGCATTAGTAGCAGGATAATCTTTTTATTATAATTTGGATCATTTAGTTTAATTTTAATCTAATTATATAGGTTTGATAGGTTTAATATTAAAATTATTCCGATCATTGATTAACAATAATATATTGTGGGGTACCTATAAGTTATAAGTTATAACTTATAACTATCAATATTATACTTATCGTACATTGGCTTTTAAGATAAATGTAAGAAATTGCATAAAATATCGATTATTTTCGTTAGAACTATTTAAGTTTTCGAAAACTATCAAGTCACCAATATCTATGGTCAGATAAATCATCGATAAGACCAAACTTTTGTGGAGTAATATTACATCGAAAACATGTATTTTAAGGTTGTGTATATAGGCTTTCAATATGGGTATATTCTATTTTATAGTTTATAAAACCCTTCGGTGTGAACCAAAATTCTGGGTTCATTCTTGTTTCTATAGTGTAGTTCAATTTTTTTTTCTAGTACTATTTTCAAAATATTTCGTCAACAGCGTATTTAATATGGCGCAAAAATATAATATATAATTACGGCGGAATTCATTTGGATGCATAATCAATATTAATTGGTATTATTTACGTTTCAGGAATACCAAGGTAAACTTCAAAAAGTTTGCCAAGTCCGACAAGAGGTTAACACGCACTTACAAAATCTACCGGATTTAGCACAATTGCCCAGTGTTAAAGGCGGCCTCGCTCCTCTTCCGTCAGCGGGCGATTTGTTCACAGTGGGTTGATGACTATTTTGGCTGTACCTTATCACTTACCCTGGTCAAATATGTGTCTAGGATTACGCACGCTCATCCCAAGTGTTATGAGTTACATAAAAACGTGTTTGAATCTAAAAACATGACTCCCTGGTTATAATGTGTATTAGTTAAATTGTATTATGTAAAATAATATGGCATTTGATAATAATTTTCTTATTATTAATCATTACACGATTTCAATATTTTTATTAAGTCTATATCATATATTTTAATGTAATGTATTTTACAGTTCTCAAAGTGTATAATTATATGTTATAATTAATATTAAATTTGTCATTAAAAAAAAAAAAAGTTTTTATGGTAACAACTATTGCGTTATTTTTGATCGAATGTATAACTACTATTTGGTAACGATGATCACGGGTATGAGGGTTGAAGTTATTATGAAGTATAAAATATAAACATGGCTGGTAAAACTCGTTTGTCATGGACAGTTTTTCGGAACTGAATTGATTGTTATTTAGAAACTATTTCATGGACAGTAATTGAATCTTAACATATCCCCTTAAAAAAAAAAAAATTGTGGACACGTTTAGGATTGCGGCAGGCGCTGGAGTTCAATGGAACGAGTACTGTTGCACTGGCGGACCGCACCATTTAGCGATAAACTCCAATGTCTGTTTTACGGCCGACGATTGAACTGTTTTCGATACGGTCATCACTTTGGTCCAGTCGTCCTTGATGGCCATCCTTCCGTTCTCGAAGGTCACCGCGTTACTCTTTTTTGTATCGATCACTGGCCATCCAGACACGACGCACACGGGATACGTGCCCCCATCCGGTGTCGTCAGGTTCGACGGGTAAAGCTTTCTCTGATCAAACGGCAAACTCTGCAAACCGACAATAGTAACACGCGACATCAGTACATTACGTATTTTATAATAGGTGTAGTAGGTGTTCTTGTTTGTGCAATGTGAATATTATATAATAGTTTTTGGGGTTGACATTGATTTGGACTTGATCTGAAAACAGTTGTGTGCTGTCTATTTTATATAGGTAATCATTACCTAGCTTGCAGGATACAATTTTCCTCCAGGGAAAATTTCAAAATTTAATAATTGCTTAATCAGTTAGTATATGTGGTTGAGTTATCGTTGTGTTATAGCGAACATGCTATAAAGTATTATTATCTACAATAGCATTTTGCATCATAATAAAACATTTTAATTTAAAAAACATAATATTACTATAACTATATTTTGTAATTTTAAATGATATGAAATACGCGCGATATTAAATTATATACAGTTAAATAAATCCCAGGGGTGTAATGGTCCCTTTCTACTTTCTCCTACAGCTGGTAGCCTGCCTATATATGTCACGTGGCAACCATATCCACTAATGCTAATACATATTATAGTTAAAAATAACCTATGAATGTTATTTAAAAAGAAAAAACACAAGAAGTTAATAAATAAATTTAGTATACCTCGCAGTGGCGTTATTTTAGATTTTTAACGAAGAGGTCGAACAATTTAAATTAAAATATTAAGCACATTACGATGATACTGAAAAACGAAAAATATAAAATAAAATAAATCAACCATCAGAGGTTTCTTATAAATAGAGTTGTTGTTAAAATTTTAGAATAAAAATTATTGTGTCAGCTGATAAATACTAGCGTTAAAATGAAAAGAGTATCTAGGTAAGTAAACGAATAAAATTATATGCAATTATAATATTATTTATATTGTACATATGCTCGTTTGTATATCTTCGTAAATACCTACTTACTAAATATGTAGTGTGTATAATATGTATGTCTTCATTCGACAGTAAAAGGAGAATAATCAGCAGGTTATATTTCTTCACACAACAAATACAGACACCACTTTCATTAAATCATATAGGTATACGAACACACGCTAGATATTCGAACTAAACTTTACTATAGTAAAGTTTGACTGTCCACCGTCGTATGACCTGTACTATTTTTGTATGTACAATCTAATAGGTAATCGATTAAAATAACACGTATTTAGTTAAATATATTATTATACTAACGCTTATTAAACACTAAATGTGTTGTTTATTATTGAGGTATAATTTAAAAAAATTACGGACTCGATATTAAAAAAAAAATTATTAGAATTTAATTTATGACAGGTAACGACTATACTATATTACTATAAAATACAAATATTTAAAGTGTCTAAAAAACATAATGGACGATTTAAAATAAAATTTGTTTTGATATTCTGCCCAATAACGCGCTTGCTCTTTTGAAAGGTCTTACTCGTCTGTCAACTACCCTAAGTGGCCCATGTGAGCAATCCGTCAGAAGCCTTTGAAATTTGATGATCTAGCCCTTTCAGTCACGTAGGATATCGTTTGAACCAGATTATTATTATTTTATTTATTATGTGTGTATGACATACAATGTAATAATGATACATAGGTAAGTAAGGTATACATTATACAATATACCTACATATTAAATATAATAATATTAATTTTTCTCAAAATTATAAAAATAGCTAAGTATATTTTTTCATCAAAAAATATAGCTTATACTGAGGACTGGTTTTAAAATTGGTCAAGGGAAAATTTCCATCTTTTCACTTCACCCTAAAATTACGTCGCTGGTTTTTGCATAATATAACATTTTGAGGATTTTTATAGCACATTTCATCATTTTATACGTTGATGCACCGTTAATAAATTGTTTTAACAAGCTAAAACTATTTATACAGTTAATATATTGTGATATGCCTACTTAACGTAGCATTGACTACACCGAAAGTGGAATTAATGTCCATAGACGTGATTGTAAATAACAAAAAAATAGATTCTATTGAAACGTTTAATGTAAGTGTCATTTTTATTTTATTATATCTTATTTATCTGTTTCTGGATAATGTTATAATCCCAGCTGCAGTTATGAATCAAAATTCCTACTGCTTCCTACTAGTTGAAATTATTTTTTAGCATAATTGATTGTAAATATGTCCCATAAAAAATTAACTGCGTATAAGCTAAGTATATACTAATTTAAAACATAATTAGAATTAAATTGATAGGTGGTAGTTATCAGTCGTGTACCTACATATACAGTGAAGTTAGCTTAAGGAAATACCTATATAATAGCATAATAATTAATAATACAATATAAATTATAGTATTATGTACATTTTTTTTTTTTATATAAATTAATATTCACCAATAATTAACTTCAATTAATTATAATCATGTTAGCTATATGCCACCATTTATCAACTGGGTATAGGTACCTAATTATTTACTATTTATAGTATCTACTGTTTAATATTATGAGCACATTTAATCGATCATTTACATTTTATACTGCTGACGGATTATTATATGATTTTAAATAATAATTATTTTAAAAGTAAAAATTAATTTTTTCGTTATGTTTTGACGTATATTAAATAGTATTATTACATGCCTGTAATTTAAAGCCTTAAGTCATTAAAAATAATATTTTTTTAAAAAAAGTTATATTTTACTATTTTTAATCGAACGTTTTTAAGTTTATATAATTTTGAATCATAGCGCATACAATTTTAAATTTCTTACTCTGAAGAAAATAACCTAACCCAAATTGACTTTATAATGAAACTACTACACTGAAACCGAAATAGCTGAATCCAATCTGCCACACGCAGATGGTAGATTCTTCATTCCAGTCAAATTTGTCCACAAAACAATAAGTATACCGACACTGATGATTTGCCCGTGAACTGATATTGGACCGAGGTCGTACGACCTATGTCAAATTGATACAGAGCGCCGTATTTTATATTTTTCGAGCGAAGACTGGTAATACAGCCAATTTAGTACATATTTTAAATTACATATTACAACAATATAGTTCATACTGCTGTAAAAAAAAAAAAAAAAAAGAAATATACAAATATTTAAAATATTAAATACAAAAGACCTTTATCAACCCTTCAAGTAGGAAACAAAAGTATACACCTATTATATACTATGTAATTATTACGATAACATTAAATACCATTAAAAACATTTTAATTAATTTTTATGACTATATCGCGATTAACAATGACATTTTGTAAGAGTTTCGGGTAATTTACTCTGGATTCTTACATTTTACTTATACAGGTAATAGCTATAACTACCTACTCAGTTTTCGGAAAGTTCAATTGACAATTGAATTCGTCCGTGTTCACTTTATTTTATTAAGGTACACGTCCATCATGTTTACGTGCTCAGAAGATGTCAGTGCAATATTTGTTTTCTTTCTCAGACCCACGTGCATCATAGATAAAACGCATTCAAGCTAAATCGTTTGTATGCTCTTTGAATAACCATAGAGAAAAACTATCTTTGACAAAAATTATAATGAATATTATTTTATAAAGCTTAAGATTTTGGTTTTATATTGAATTATTATGTTATGTAAAAAATAAAAATAAATAAATAAATAATGAAAATTAAATGTATGATTCAGTATTTAGACAAATCAATATGTCATACCATCGATAATGTATTATTGTCTTTATATTTTCTATAATAGGCGATATTAAATTATAATCAGTAATATATAAGAATACATGTTATGTATTTTTCTTGTATTTATATATTATTCAATCTATACTACTTTGCGCAGTTTTTGATAACAGGTAATAATAAACATGATTGATTTTGAAAAATGAGTCACCCACTAATGACACTTAAGAGTATGGATATACCTAATTTATTTATATTTAATAAATTTAATAAATTATTTAATATTATTATTATTATATAATTATTTAAATTAAAAAAAATTAATCAAATTAGTATATTTATAAGGACGCCATGGGATCTATATGCCTATAAATATGGCTGTAAATTTATATACCGACTATATGTTGTGACTTGGATTTAACTGATTTAAGTGTTCGTAAACCATATTTAGATAGGTAGGTAGATTATAATATTATGTTATGTACCTATGTTAATATGTATTTCAATTGTTTATTTTTTTTTTTAGAACGTATATTACTATTTATTGTTTACGAATTACGTTTATTTATTATTTGTATAAATGTTTAAATTTATTATTTTATTTTATCGGTATATTATGTATTATTATTCTATGAAATTGTACATATATTATACATGTATGATACAAGCTTCAGTTGAGTATAAAATTATTCGAACCTTTATATCTGGTATTCCCTTAGCTGAGCAATAAAATATTATCATGAACATAAATATACATACAAAATCAAGCATAGGGGTGGATAATTAAATATTTTACGTGAGCGTAAAGTACGTTTCATGTAATTATTTCAAAGGATAATAATTATTGTCATCGTCAGCAGATCAATGAATAATATTATAATACTTGTAAACTTAAGTAGGCATCTCTACAATAAAGTTATTTTAATTTCTAACTTTTTTAACTTTACCTAATTATTAAAGTTTAATTAATTAATATTTCTTGGCGTAAGAAAAAATATAAATTAACATTTTTATAATAATTCACTATTGACGATATAGCATATATATATATATAAATTAAATATTGTTAATTTTACACTGTAAAGTTAAACACTTCTTCTCATCAAATTATTAATGATTGAGAGAGTATAATTTATTACGTAACATTACAATATTATAATGGAGGTAGGTATATAATAAACAAGCATTAACAAGCATTTTTCATATATAATTGTATACGTATAAAATATAATTAAATACAAGTATAAAAATTAAAAATTAAAAAAATATAATATTGAATATAATAATCGTATAACCTGATTTATAGGTACTATTGTATTAAATATTAATTACATTTTAATTATTCGTATGAAAAGGAACTTACATTACACAAATGATCTACGCTACAATCGCGTGTTTAGGTATTTTTTTATATTGTCATAGAGTGGTTCCAAATTGTTAAGAAAATTTATCAAAGACACAGTTTTGTGGGGAGTCTTCAATTCAACCATAGATGCAAATAGAAGGATTGAAGCCTTGAGGGGATTAAGTGTTCAAATATATACTGGAAAATAAAATTAGTCACAAAGTACGTATAGTATATTCAATGACGCCAACAATTGGCTAACAACGAATATTAATAGATAGGTATGCTGCAAGATTATTTCTCAAATTTTGGTACTCCGAAAATTGAAAAACATGTTAAAAATATATTAAAGAGTATTATTTTGTATTACAAATATTATTATTTGTATATTTAAAACAAGCAATTGAATAAAAAAAAATATATATGTGTATACCTAGTAATTATATAAATGAATGTAAATTTAAATATCTATTATGATTCAATCACAAATATACCGACTTATACCTACGTTTCTCTACTATAATATTTAAAGATGTTCGAGAGGAGTAAAGAAAAATATGGTTTTACAACATTTGACATTTGATTTACAGATAACACGATAATGACGTATACGCAGTAAGTGTCAAATAGTGTTTAAAATACTCATCAGTCATCGTAGTATAATAAATAATGATAATTATGTCATCATTACTTTATTTTTATTTAGGTTCACAAAGTCACATATACTGCATTTGTTGCGGTAAAATGTTGCTGGACACAGTTTATCTCTAACACGGCAGCATCAGTGCACCGCGCCGTAAAGGAAACATATAAATTTAACAACCCAACAGCACCTTTTTTACTTCTTTATAATCAATAACTCGTGCAACTATCGTGTTAGTATGTATAATTAATTGTAACAAGTGACAAATGTATCATGATATTATATATTGGATATCAATGTTGGGGGGGGGGGGATCCGGACTTACCGTAAATACACTGCTATAATATTGTTACGTTCCTCGTGTGATTTTTTGTTGTAATATTATATAATTATGTATTGATTGTTTTAAACATGTATTTAACGGGACATTCTTTTAAATAAGGATGTAATTTGAAATTTATACAAAAAATGTAAAAATACCAACAAAATTGTGTAAAATAGTTTTAGTGTTTTTTTCCGAATACCCAATGTATTATGTATCTAAATACGTTTCTTACGCGCTTCTAAATACACATATAATTTATATTATTATATTATTACTATAACTATTACATATTATATTTTATTACCTTTACAATCTAATAATATTAAGTACATAGTGTACACTTTTTCTATGCTATACGTACTATCACGAAAATGGAATTTATGAAAATTGTACTTATAATCAATAATCATGTATACATATTATAGTGTACACGTATATATTATTATATATAGGTATGCACAACAATGGCAACTACAATTTAAAACTTACGAACAGAACGGGTTGGCGTTTGAATTTCAGTAGGCGAATCGTTGCATCTGTAGTGCGAATGGCAAATTCCCAAGAGCAAAAAAAGGAAATTGATGTACATTCCTATCTTTGTTTTTTGTTTTTCAGAAAAGTTCAAAAGTACTATCTACTTTTCGCCATTTCAATTTTGATGAGAATTTAATCGTATTTTGTTCCGGTTATTATTTTCACCAACAGTATAGTACTTAGTATAATACTAGTTAGTATAAATACTTAACGATGACTTTTCGATTGGTTTTTTATTAGGTAGCTAGTTAGGTAAGTACGTACTTTACATACCTATGTGTACAAGTATATAACTACAGTATCTATTTGCTATTCTTTTACCAATTAATAATACTTAAGTAAAAGTTTTATTTTTTGATTATAATTCATATTTTACCATTATTTTGGTCGTTAAATAACATTACAACAATAATTCTGTTGTTTTACATCAGTTTAAAAGTATAAAAAACTCTGTTTGAGCCTATTTTTATTAAAAAAAAAAAAATAGTGGCTTAGTGGAAGTACTCATATAGTATACATAATATAGATATATTTTAGATATTTTACGAGGTAAAATTTTATAACTCTCAACTAAATACACAGGACGATAAAAACCTTTTACAACTATTTATACAAGGTGAATTATGGAGTTTTTCTTTAACCTTTAAGCCTTAAAGCGAAACAGAATAGTTTACTAGTCCATCCTGTAAAAGTAGTATTTTTATAGTATTTTTTTAAAACTTAATAGTTAATTTAATGTTGTTAAGGAAAAATTACCTTTAAAAGAAACATTTACAACCACCTAGGGGTACTACAATAATTAAACTTTTATATTTAATATTTAATTTATTTGGTTTTATTTATATGAAGGGAAATTTAGTGAGACGTTTTTAATATTGTTGTGCACTTCAATAATATTTCAGATTGAATAAAAGTAAATTTAAAAAAAAAAACGTATATTTTTGTATGAAATCTAGTACCTATCGCTTAGCAACGTCCATAACAACATTTGTATATTTTTGTATTATAATAACGATTTACATATTGATTAAACAATCTCTCTTTAAAGACTAAAATATATTTTTAATGATTTTTGTTTAGCTGTATAAATGTATAGATATTAGATACAATATAGAATTTTAGATACATTCAGAGTACAATAAATAGCTTGTTTTGTGAAATTTGAAATTCAATTTAGTTTAAATAATTTTTCTGACTTTAGATAATAATATATTGTATAATAATTTAAATATTTTATTAATTAGTTTAATCCATTTTTTAAAAGAAAATTTAATTCAAATATTAATTGTACATATTATTCCTAACTAATATGAACAAGTGAAACAAAACACGGAAATTAAAATTCATATATATGTATAATGTTACTGGAATGGATAATAATTTAGGAATTGTCATGATTTTCTAATCATTGTTGACAATGACTGGAAAGGATAGGCAATGCTGCATATTTCGCAGTTTTATCAACATTTCGCTATTATTTAGGTAATTTTATAAACCCGTATCAAAATAAATATATTAAACAGCTTTATCGGTATTCGATGATCGGTCTGATTATGGAAATAGATACCTATATATAATATATATATATATATTATATAGTAAAGGGTCAACCCTGTTTTATATTATCGTTTTTATTGCATAAACTTAGAATAAAATTGAAAAGTGTTAAATATGTAAATGTTACAGTACTATTTGTGTATCGAATTAGTAAATAGAGAAGTGTTAATAGTTATGCTTAATAATTTCTGTTCAAAATGGATTTAAATGATATGCAATTACAATTTGATTATAAATGTGTTTTCTGTAAATTTATTATAGATTATGTAATTTTAACTTTTATAGATCATATAGGTAGTAGTTTACAATGCAACAATACGGATAATAAAATATAAAATAATATTCATGTTACATATAAACAAAACAAAACAAAAAAATCAATGAAATAAAGAATATAAAAGAATAAGATTATAATTTATTCTAAATAAAAGGTACCTATTCGTATTATATAGGTATTATTCGATTTTTAATTTTATTATCAATGCCTTCTTTTATAAATAATTATTATCAATAACTAGTTATTGACATTAATTCTTTCAATTTATAATCACAGTATGCAAATAAATCTTTTAAGTGAAATTGTAATATTCGTGTAAAAATTCAAAATAATTTGTGATGAAATTAAAATAAATTTATCACAAATTAACAATTTAACTATTTTTTTTTTTTTTTTTTTTGATAATATCAATTAAAATGTTTTAATCTCTCATACATGCGATATACTTTAATATGTATGTTTCAATATATTGTAAATTGTAATTGTATACTAACATTTATTCAGGTGGTGAAAAACTGTAATTCATATCAACCCATAAATTTTAATCATTAATTTTTCCTCAAGACATTCTTCTGCGCATATATTTTTTAATTTTTTTTTTTATTTATTCGATTACAATTGAATTTTAAGGTTTACGGCTCATGAGATCGATACCCATCCGAATGCGTGACATTAGACCTTATTAAAAAAAAAGAAGTAAAACGATTTTTGAATGGCGGAGACAATACGACGATTGTCGTACTTTGGACACTGACAGCCAGCCGACTTACATACCGAGTTTTTATAGACCACTTTAATATTATTGCCTTTATTTCGTTTTTCCTATTTATTTTTTCTCTTAACAAATTATTATTAAACAGAGCATGATGTTATTTCGTATGGGAAAAACTTCGCGTGACACGACAAATTGTTTTATAAATTAATATAGTATTAAAAATGCATAAGTATCACTCAAAACTGATCCAATATACAGTATAGGCAACTATGTTTTATATGCCCAATAACCTTATATTGTAATACAGTTTGCTGTGATAGCTATGGTTATTAAAATACACATTTTGACAAAATTAATTTCAATCCATAAAGAAACTGACTCAATATGGATGTATTAAAATCAAATATTTTAAAATTTTAATTATATTATTGTTATTTTATTTATTTAATATAAACAGGTGAGACCCTTTGTTAAAAAAATTAAAATACACATATAATTAAACTTTAAATTAAGTACAAAGTAGACCAACTCAGTCAATTGTAAGTTTAGGACCACGATAACAGATAAATGTAATTTAAAAAAAACAAACTACCTCTAGGTAGTTAATGCATAATAATAATCATTGCTATTTTGGCCAAATGTTGTTGCAAAAGCCGAAGGTATCATAACAACTCTTAATTCAATCTAAAATCATTGGGTTGAGTTCTACATATAAGACTTCACATATTGTTATAATATTATATATAAAATAATTAAAATATTACGATATGATTATTCTGTAAATTTAAAATAAAAAATAAATTTAAAAATGATTAAACATTGATTCGCAGAGATTCATTTTGAAAAGACAAAGTTTTTATTTAGAATACCATTAGTATATGTATACAGTTTAAAAAATCTAAATATCATACAATATGATACGTAAAGTATTAAATGTACTGAATTGAAAATCTCAACCTCATAGATAATAATTAATACACTAAGTGATAGTATACGAACACAAATTTAATATTATACGAGTTTTGTTTTTTCACCTGACTGACGTCTCGGTCCATGGCATTTGTTAGAATCCATTCCCTGACTTGTTCATGTTGTTCGTTTTCAACGTGCATGGTTTGCGGTAGTGGTACGTTGGTTGGGAAGTCTGTGCCTTGCAAGTCTGTGTCGTCGATAAGCTCGTTTTGTCCGTCTGCTATGGCATCCGTTATGTCCAAATAATGGTTTAGGAAAACGAATGCCTCCGCATTACGGTTACCGTCCTGAAATGGAACGAATACATTTAAAGCGCATTGAGACGGGGAACATGTTTCGTATATTAAATAATTTTAATAATATAGTCATTGCGAGTTAACAAGTCGAATGAAGATGGTACGTCACAATTATGATAATTATAATGATAGTGATAATAATAATTATAATATGTGGCGTGTACAGTGCTAATAAGTATACCTGTATACAATATTTTTTAATTTAATGTATTTTTTGTTATAACTACAGCATTATGGCCGTAAAAAAGAAATGTTTTCAGTATAAAAAGGTATAGTTTAAACTTGAGTTACTGAAACTTACAGCTTAAAATTAACGTGATTTTTATTAGCGGAATCTATTTCCTATATTAAAAATGTATGACGGAATCTATGAAATCCTAAGAGTTTAACACTGAAGATATTAATTGGTTTAGAAATAAAGAAACTTAAAAAACAATATTCAAACATTTTTACACTTTATTGTAGGTATTACAATTTTGATTATTGGAATGTATTTTTTTTTCCATTTTGGGACCCAAAAACTTTTTGGATCTTTGGTGGTGTAGGTGTTTTCTAACTTAACCTATATGCAGCTCATTAATAAATTAAAAATGAAAGGTAGGAATAATAAATGTTGAGAATTAATATCGATAATATTATGAAATTAAATCAATCATTTATTTTTTGAAATCTTGATTATTTTAGTCTTAACTAATTGGCTACCTATTTAAAATTGTTTAGTTGAAACTCAAAATAATAATTTTTTACCATCGTTTTCAGGCTTACATAATATTTTATTGGCACAAATTGTGCATTTTTAATAAAATAATATAAAATTACCTTTTGTAGTTTGACTATAATATATTAATATAGAATATATATATAGGGTATATATTATTTCAATCGAATACCTTTTTTGCTCTTGATTTTTGTTATTTAGTTTATTGTATGCTTTCTTTTTTTGAGACAGCTTCATTAAAATATTTTGTAAATTAAAAAAAAATCTATTTTTAATGTATTACGTGTACTGCGTTTATTAATATAATATTTATGAAGATTACCTATTTAATAATAAATAAATGAATGTTGGTGTGCAAAGAGTATTGAAGATGAGTGCTTAAATTGCATTTTAAAACAGCGTGCCGATTAATTAGTGGACCTTTAAGGGAAATTAGATGAACATCATCGGTTAAAATCGGCCGTTGTTATTTTAGACACGAAACGGATAACGATCGCATACAGAATACTGTACCGTGAACTATATACATACACCTATATAATACATATTTATATATTATATAATATACTCCGCTTATTATTATTATTACCAACCAACTCATCTACATTGTTTTCAAACGTACACGAATATTATATTATACAATACGTACACAGTACCTATTATTATACGCCACGTAGCCAATTTGTTGGTGCTAAATGCGCGGGGATTAATACTATTATTTATTCAAGAAAATTACGTTTTCAGAGAGGGGACAACGTCTTTTGACTCGTAAAGTCGGGAGTTTTATGCAAAGAGATGATGTATCATAGAAAATAACATTCCATTGTGTTACGCATAAAGTAGGTAGGTAAATAAGTGAGCGTTACCGATCGTATCTCTTGCGCAGTCGTTTTTATTTTAGTAACCTTTCAACCTATGTAGAGCGACACACCCTTCGCTGTGTTGTCCATGAGCTAATTTATATTTTTACCCACCTAAATACGTACGTAAGTTACAAGTTTGTTTTTTTAATTTTTACTGATGGGAGTGAATAATAAGTGTTATAATAAACATATCTAATTTAGAACCATACATGGTTATTTGGAGGTAAAACATTTGAACTCATTTGATACTAATAAATTATGAATGATTTTTTTAAAACAGTTTTTAGAACTTTCTTTTAGAATATTTAAATATAATACGCTATTTTAATTTTAGGATAGTTGTTTTATATAAGGTTCAATATTATGATTTGTATGAAAGACGAGCTATAAATTAATAAATATTTATCTCATATCTGAATTTTTATCCGTTGAAATTAATATATAATTTTATAACAAACACGTATTTTTACTAACAAAAACTGAAAGATAATATTCAATATTCATGTCTATTTTTCGTTATGATAGTTATACGATACAATATGTGAAATGTGAAATAGCTGTCAAATATAGATACTTGATAGTGAAATGGATAAATAAATTAAGATATGAAATTTATTTAGTCACGGTACCTAACCACCTAGTCAAATAATATTGTATTGGTCGTCTTTAAAATGGTTTAAATATTTCTTAAATTTTTGTTTAATATTTTTTATGATGATAAATTTTTATAAGATATTATATTTCTAAACATTATTTACATATTTTATTACATATTGTTTACAAATAATATTATGCAAATAAGACGAAATATATTATAAGCATTGTATTTTTATTTGTCAACATCTTTGAATCGATTACGAGTTTTCGAGTTTCGTTAAAAATTATCACCCAATGGCTTATTATTATTTTTTATTATATAGCCAAAATTCAACAAATCTGGATTAGCTCCGTTATTTGCAATCAAAAATGATCATATTTAAAATTTTTTACGGTTATATGTTTTTTTATAGTAAAATGCTTCAATTTTCAAATTGTGGTTAATTTCTAGTGAAAAATCGAATCTATTAGATTAATTTTAAGATATTGTTTATGAATCTATTTATTCCATTTAAAAAAAATGTGGTATTGACTCAAAAGTAATAATAATTATAAAATACGGTTCAAATATATATTATTTTAATAATTAAATACCGATAGTACAATGAATTACATTAATAGTAATATGCCAATATCAATAAACAATTCATGAAAATGTAGTGAGGCTGAGAGACCGTCTTTGCTCAGAATCGTTTTTCGTATACAATGATAATATATCATTGAATTATAATTTAACACATCCATTACAGTGACCAACTCCTAATATATAGCATAGTGATAAATTCTCACATCTCAGAGTATCACGAGAGGATCCATACGTTAACAAGCTCCATTTCCAAAACTATACACATTTATTATTACAACGAGAGATTTATATTTTAATATTATTTTATGATAATCATAAGATCAATAAATAAAAATAAAAATGTATTTTAAAGTAATAATATAAAAATAAGTAAATCGATCTAAGATTGATTGAAAATCCGCTTTAATACCTCTATTCATTATTGGTACGCATTAAATACAACCAAATCAGTTGGTTTGCATACAAATGGTTAAATATTTTTTTAATTTAAGTTTAGTTATGGAAATCCTTATAATAATAATAAATTATCAATAAAAAAAAAAATGGTCGAGTTAATCCATAGATTTTTAAAACGTTTTTCTAAAAATCTCTTAAAAATTTCAATTTAATGTTTTGCTTTTTGTGTAATAAGGTATTGAAAGAATATTAGTATAGGTATATTTAGCATTATAAATTAAAAAATTTTATAGTTCTAAATATATTATTTGTATGAAAATTTTACAACTGTAAAATATTAAAAAAATATTATTAATTTAAATATTATGTAGTATACTAATACAAAGTTGTTATTCTTATGTGAAATAAATCTGAAAATTGCTACTAGTAAAAAGTTATATAATATAAAACATAATATGCTTGTGTTGAATTCATTATTATGATGATGTAACTTAGCATATATTTTAAGAAAAATATACTTGTTATGTCGCTATGACATTCAATGGTACAAAAAATAAATAAAACTTTTCCGTACTGATAAATATTATAATGATACATATTTTCATCTAGCCAGCATAATAATAATTGGGTATTTTGAGTGTTAACTTTCACACAATTTATTCACTGATATGTAATATACGTATACAGTTTGTATAATTGAGGGTTGTAGGCACGTGGGGCCACAGTGTAAAAAAAGTCCTAGACATCCATTTCAAAATAAGTGTAATATATAATCGTACATATAAATAGTAAAGAGTTGTCTACCCCGTTGACTATTGTCATCAATTTCAAGTTCAGTATTTTTTAAATTTTCTACTTATTTAAATTTTGTATAATATATACATATGTATGTATATATATATATATATTATATTTATTTTTACCACTAAAGTTATTAGTTACTATATTAGCTGTTAATACTTTTAGGTTTTTGTTTATGATTAAGTTTTTATCGGAGTGATTTAAAGTTTAAATAAACTCTAAGTCATTAAGTAGATAAAAGTAATTTTTTAATACTTGGTATAATATACGTGTTTGTGCTTAAGCCTTTTAATCACCTTAATGTTTAAAAAAAGTTTTTTAATGTATTTATGAATTTATGATATTTTATTATTCATTAAGGTACCTAGCAATTAATTTAATATAAAAGTACAATAATATTGTAGAGGTGACTTTTTTCAATAATGGAAAAAATAATATTAAATAGGTGCACATTTTATAAAGTAAAAATTATATAATTATACATGTTGCATATTTTTTTCTTTTATCATACATACAAGATTGATTAGTATTTTAAACAAATAAATAAAATGATTAACTTTAACTTAATTTAAATATATATGTTTTAATTTTAATTGATTTACCAATAATTATGGATAATTAATAAGCTTAAATATAATTACCGTAAAAATGGTTCGATAATTTATTTTACAGGCAAATAAATAACTCTTGTGTAGTTAAATGTGATTAATTAAAATTTTGTTGACATTCAAACAAAATATAATTTATAATTATATAGTAGTATTCAATACTATAAACAAAATATTATCTGTTAAATATTAGAATAAAATTATTTGGTATAGTAAATCCCTGTGTTGTTTACTTTTGATATACAGCATAAGACCTCTCAAAAAGGAATTTTTAATGTTCTCATTCAGAGATCTGTCTGTATATTATATTATACATATATATACGTATAATTACACACATAGATAAATAATTTTCGTTCATTATGTTGTATTCCCTTTATGATCATAAACGCGACCTTTGATTTTGAATATTATATTAATTACTTTGAGTATCACGTTACACCTCCTTTTCTTATTAATATAACATCTAATATATACGAAGTACACAGTGAAAGCTGTAATTAACTATTGAGCTATAAACCACTGTTTAAAGTTATTTTGAATAAAAATCATATGATGTAAATAATATTCAAAAATGTTTTTATTTTAATGCAGCGTGACGGTTGAAAATATGAAATACATTATTTAGAATCTTAGATTTTAAGCAAAAATATAATAATCACAAAAACAATATTATTTGATTTTAAGTATATATTTTTTTTTCAGCAATAGCTCTCCTTATAATCAAAAATAATATCAACAATTTTTATAATAATATTATAATGTTACTAGTTTAAATTACAATTTAATAGAATTAACCACGAGTGATATAATTGGGGAGTTGTAAGTTCCTCCACGAGAGTAGCAGGTAAACAAATTACTTACGTTAGTTCTTATAAATGTGAGGTGTTAATTCTGATACGAATATAAAAATAGATGTGTAAGTTTCTATGTACGGTAAAAATGTACGTGTATTAGTTCTTACATGGCAGAAAAAAAAAGTAAAAGTAAGTTCAAATGTATATTAAATGTAAATTTGATAAATAGAATAGGTAATGATAATACAAAATAATAAAAATATATACGTTATAGAAATGTATTACGGATTTTTTTTTTTTTTAATATATGAATTATAGTTTAGTAATAATTAATAAATATGAAATTTGAACTTTTTTTTGTAAGAACTTATATATATATTTTTCTGCCACATACACACATTTTTTACTGTGTAGGAGCTTACATTATATGTACCTGTTTCTATCATTTAAGAACTGACATATTATGTACTTTTTTTTACCTACTAGACCCATAGTTTCCTCAGCCTTCAGGATTTGAACAAATACATAGGTACTTTATATTGTATTGTAATTATTATTATCATTAGTTAATTGTTAAATTGGTCACAACTTACTCGAACTGCAATTCCTGCTTCATAGTATCCTTTATCTGCTGGAATAATGTCCGTGTATCTTAAAAGAGCAACCAACAATTTCACAACCAATGCGTTGAGTGATGATATTTCACCAAAAGCACATCGCATAGCGTATAAATGAGATATGAACATGTACTTGTCGAACTCTTTCCAAATTTCTGAATTTGGTTGATTGATATTCTCTATCTGGAAAATTACTAACTTATAATATATTATTGCTATTGTTTAACGCTATTGTTTTCAAACATTTGAATGAACATTGTGTAACAAGTTAGACAATCTCCAACCATGTCCCATTCATTTTTATAAATGACAATATTATTTTATGTAACACATACATACTAAAATGGCTAGGTATAGGTATAGAGTAAAGCAAATGATGTACATAAAACAAAATATTGGCTATTTTTTGCAAGGGAAGTTAGTCTTGGGTTATGTATTATTTCGAATTTATCCGATGTATGATCAATATTTGTAATTGAAAAATTATAAATTCAATTTTAATTTATTATTTTGAAAACTTAAAACAAAGTTCATAAAAAAATTTACAAAATCAATTGTTTTTAAGTCATTCGTATAAGCAGAATAATAAATTATTAAATACGCCAAGTGAACCACTATATGACACTGTAATTTCAGATTTTAGTTTTATCAATTTAAAAATAATATAGCTCTCAAAGTATTATCATATATTTTGTCATTTAGAAAATAATAATATTTTACTACCCTTACTAACCTACCCTATATGCGTGTTGTTTTTACAAAAATATTAAAGTACTATCAGGCTATTAATTATTATACTGCAAAGTAAATATTAAACTATTTTAAATACACGTGTATTATGTATATATGCCAATTAAACTGGCTAAATAATTATGTAAAAGGTATTACAAAACAGTAAAGTTATAAATTTATTACTGAAACTGTAAATTATTGTATGTTTTGTGTTACATACGAATAATAACAAATAAACTATATGTATTCGAATTCATATTATAACCATACCTATTCAAACATTTTTTAGAAATACTTTTGTCTGAAAAAAATATAGAGATCTAATAAAACGAAAATATGTATTACTGGTATTACCACATAAAGAGTGTAAATTCATAGAATACAAGTCCATACATTTGATGTTGATATTATTATATTATAATCTTTGTATTTTTTGGTTTTTTTTTTTTATTATTCAAATTCAGTTGGATCTGTATTGCGATCGAGATCAATTTGAAAATACATATTGTGAAACAAAGGCATTGAATTATTTATGAACTTTGGGAGATCGAAATTCCCATGGGAATGTGGTCTGTTTTGTAAAGATGGAACCTTTTTACAACGTGCAGCATGATATGTATAGGTATTGTGAACTGCTATCGTTTTAAGACTATATGCAAAACTATTTACATAAACACATTATAATATGTGTTGTAAATTGTAATGATATAATAGACGAAAACATATATTTGAATAAATATTTTGTGTATAGAAAATATTTTAACACGAAGATTTAATTAAATCAACAAGAAAAAACTATACTTACTTAAAACAATTATATTTAAATTCTATATTAAAAAAAATAGGCTCTTAATCTTACAACTTTGATTTGGGGTTTTTCTTTTATTCTATGATATATTTTAACTGAATTCACTTAGATAAAAATTCAGTATTATGTGATACAATGTTTTAAGATATTATCGAATAAGTCTATTGATATTAGTATATATTTTTTAAATGTATTTTGTTTCCTCAAGTTACATTAAAAATAAAAAGATATAAACTAATATCCAAATGTCATAATGTTTTTGATATGGCGTATTATAAGGATATCTAAAAGTATGCCATTAAAAATAAAAACTATTTTATAACAGTATGTTTCAATTTACGATTAATAATAATAAACTAATAGTGATTAAAAATAGATCTTACGAAACAAAATTATGACTTTTAGTATCTTGTTTATACCTTTGATTAAGATTCTAAAATACCTAGGTATTGGTATAGGTAGTTAATTTCTAGAAAAAGTATAATATTAAATTAAAGTAAGAATATAAAGAAATATAAAGTTTTATAAATTAATTTTTTTTTCATAACAATGTACGATTATAAATGAGTTTTAGTAAAAAGTTTCAATTAATGTGAGTTATTCGTGCTTGGACGTTTGTATTGGTTACCTAACTCACTAAAATAAAAAAAAAAATACACTGAAATAAATCAATAGTAATAATTTTTTGTAATGTTGATTTTATACCAATTTGAAAAACATATCTCTCAGTTTGGCCCAGATATCGTAGCTTTCTACTTTGTCCATCTCTCGTTTACTGAATACATCTAATGCTATACGTCTGTATATATTGAAATTCTGAGGAAAGGCTGGTACGTCATACTGTGTATATAAGTTCAATGCTTCAAAAGCATTACCTTCCTGAAAAGGAAATACACATTTTGTTCATTGGTATATAATATATAATGTTAAGTTAGATACATTTTATATTCTTCTCTCACAGCTACATAAAATTTAATATTATTCCAATTATTTAATCAAAATTATCACTAAATAAAATTATAACTAATAGCCATTGCTACCAGTTTTTTTCGAGATTGATACAAAAAATAATAATAACTTATAAATTATAATAAGTTAACCAATATATTATTATGCGTTTTAATTATAAATAATCATAAATCCATCAATATAATATAAAGATACAAAAAATGATTTTATTAGTAATATCATTGATTATAGAATATTCTATAATTAATGGTAATATTTTAAAAACGTATAGTATCATAATATTTTAAATTTAGTTTTCCTTATTTTAGTATTTTACTATTTAATACATAATATATATTTTTATTATTTTTGAAATATTGTAATGTTTTATTTTATTTATATATTTTTCAAAATAATATACTTATATGATATTATTTTGTTATTTTATAAACAGTAAAGCAAAAATTAACTGGATTGGGTATTACTTCGGTAGACATGTATGACTATAGCACTATAGAATAAGTTTAATTTCAACCTAATTTACCCTAAGCAAGTCTGTGGCATATAGCGCAATATATTTGTGAAGAACGACTTGTCCGTGTGGTCGAGCGACGTCTAAGCATTTAGACCATTTGCCCTGGGCTGATAACATGTCCAGCGCCTCTTCCACGTCCATGTCAGCCAACAATTGTTCTGGTTTTCCTTCCCTTTTAAGACTGTCTTTATAACACTCCGAAACATATCTCTCAAATCTGAAAATCAAATTATGCGTTTCGTTTAATTTATTTTTATGATAAAATTAATTTAACAGTTGTTTTTTTTGATTGTAATTCAATTTATTTTAAATTGAAAAATAAAATAAAATTAGAAATTAATTACATTTGTGTTTGATGCTATAATAATAGCTATAGTCTCGACTCTTGAAACATGCTAAACATTTGTCTGAAATGTATACATCATACTTATATTTCCAAACATTTAAGTCTTGTAAGATTTACATTATTGCTAATTATTGTGAATGTTAAAATTAAAAATGTACCAAAATATGTTTTATTTAAAGAATGATATACTTCTGTAATAACATTTATCAATATAACATTTTAGAACGTAATTTTATGTCATTATAATAATGCTCGTAATATCAAAATATGTTATTTTTACCCTACATTTTTTTTTATAGCTATTTATATTAATAAACTGATTTAATAAAGATAGGTATGTATTATATTTTATAATTTTATTAAATTGTGTGGTATATAGTTTGCATCGATAGTTGAAGTTCATTGAAAACACATTGACATTTTGACGGATTAAAGGTAATTAACGTATCAATAAAATTGATTCAACTTACGAAGAATCTAATTCAGAAGATAGTTTTCTGGCTTTAGACCAATAATCACCAGCAATGAAAGCATCTATTGCCTCTTTCATCATATCTGCACTTACAAATACTTTAGCTGCCAATAAGTATTCTTCGTATTCTATTAAACGCGGTCCTGTAAAAAATCGTTTAGTAGTGATTCCAATAATTCTTACACAAATAACTAAAAAAAATACCTGCATTTTATTAATAAATTTGTTATAAAATAACCTTACATATTTAATAATAAAATAGGATAAAAATATATTGTAATAGTTTAATATAGAGTATTTACTTGTTATATTAATTTTCTGCTTATATTTTTAAAGTATTGATTTAAAAAATGGTTTTTTTTTTTTTTATTATAAAAATGTAAAGTAAATAATATACAATTGAAATATAAAAAATAAATAATTATACTTTTTATTGTGTATTGCTATTAGATTAACTGAATACAATTTTAGTTTTGTTACCAAATAATAGCAATTCAATCCAAATTACTTCACTAAATATCGGTGTATTATTATTCTACACTTCAGCACATAATATCGTGTATATTATTATACTCTGGTAAATAATAATACAAACACTGAAATATGGCATTACAATATCGATTATTAACTATAGAGACGACTTTTTTTTTTTATTATTATCTGAAATATTTATTTATCGGACTTTTCTCCTTCAGATATTATCGTTGACACATCTTTTTGTCTTTAGTTATTAAACAACCAACCCAACAATATTAGTATAATAAATCCCTTTTATGTATTCAATATTAGTCCATCGAATTTGAATACCAATACAATTTACTGAAAACATTACTATGTAAAATTATATTATATTTAATTTAATTATGGTATAAAACATAACGAATAAACAAGCATTGTTCCAGAAAACTGTATCAAATCATGTATACATTTTATACATTAACAACTCTTTATTATTAAAGAGTGGAATTATCGTTATTATATTATTGTTTGAACTAACCATAAAACAATTTTACAGTTGTTTTATACAGATTTCAGGCAAAAATACAAGTATTATTTGTATATCTATAATAATATTACTTTGAATGTTTAACACTGACTGACACTTCCAAACGAATTGCCATCCTTCCGCCACTTTGTACACGGTCGCTATCAGCTGGCAGCTCGTCGAAAATTAAATTATTATAGCTGACCCGTACAAAGCTTTCACACATTATAACTAGTACGTTTAACTGAATTATAAAAAGTGGTAATCTGTCATTTTGCTGATGTAATCCAATAAGATTAACGTTATTAAATCTTCAATTTATTTCCATTAATATGTATCGAAAAAGCTTTATTTCAAGCTAGAAAATCTCCAGAAGAGGCAGTGAAGGTACCATGTAATAAATTGCGTGTCAAAATCGATATAGAAAATATTCATCATTCTCTTTTGTAATTTCTAGCATTGGAAAAGGATAATGGGATTAATGATAACACTCAATTTATTTTACGAAGAGAAGACGGTGTTTCAATGAAGTTTATATTAAAATATTAAATTACTCGTTAGCTGAATATAAATTGTATGATATTGTGTTCGTTTGAACGAGTGAAAATAATAATAATATATTTACCTAATTGTTGTATTTATATTTATATTGAAATACATTTAAATTAGCGACGTTTTAACATTTAAGTACATATTTTACTATGTGTAATTTAAACGATGATAAACTTCACAATTTAAACCATAAAATTCTATAATCGAAAATTTCATAGTTCATACAGTATGTGATAGAGAAAATAAAATTAAAAAAAACTCATAATACAACCTTTCGGAACTTACCTAACTTTTTAGCAGCGTCCACACACTCTTCACCGTCCAAGTATTTTAATGTCATTCGCGTCGCTTCGTTGAGCGTTTTTGATATAATACGGTCGTCCTTACAGTTGGTTGAAGTGACCTTTTCACACATATAAATATCTATTAATACAGTCAATGGATAAAATTCAAAGAGATAACTCAATTGGAAAAATTCTCAAATTTTTGCTTTTGTTGAATATTCTCATACAACAATATATTTTTATCAAATATTTTCAGAAACTAAAAATGTTTTTTATATGTATGATAGTGTTTTATTATATATATATACACACACACACACACACATATTTATATAATATAATGCATAGTATTATGTAGGTATACTTGAATTAATTCTACGTGTTTAAAAAGTTCATAGTTGGTAATTAATTTAAGAATACATTTTTTTGTTTGTTTTATACTCCATTGGGTCAATGAAAAAAAAAAAACAAAAAACAAATAAAATGGACTATGAACTCGTTATGTTGCTTAACATAATAATGGCGTTGGTATGAAAGTATGATGCATTCAAAAACATTTTAGAAAAAGTTTTTACCAAAATATTTACTATAGGAAATTAAAGAAAATAAAATCAATATTTACATATTATTCTAACTAACTAAATTATATTTTATAATACCTGTACTACAATAGAGTGACACAATTAATGTAAAACGGTTTTTTTTGAGTATAGTCACCTTAAGCAAACAATCCACAGCCGTTTTGAACTCGCCATTTTGCTCCCACTGGCTGGCTTGCACGAATAGACTGTTAATGTCTCTGGTCACTCTAGCTCCGCATTCCCTGTCGTATTCTGCTTGCACCTGGTCTACTTTGGCCGGCAAGTATTCTCGACACGATTTCAATGCTTCTACCCACATCCCTTTTTCCTGTAACACCATTAAAAATTTCACACACATTTTTGTTTTGTTTGTATAGTGTAGTATAGAATCTATACTATTAATATCTTTTGAAACATAGTTTATCTAAATACCTATATTATTGTTTGGTAGATATTAGTTATTACGCTAATTACAATTGTATTTGCAGTTATGTACACAATCAGTGTTACTAAGACACTAAAATTATAAGATAAAAATAAATTAAAAGAGAGAAAATAATCTAACCAAATTTAAAACATTTATACCTACTATGTAGGTATAGACTATAGACATAGGAACGTTAACGATCAACGGGCCCCAAGAGATAGGCATTAAATGAAATATTCTAATGAACAAGTTAATTTAATGACTAAAATAATTTTTATTTACATTTTATTCATAAATTCATCTAATAAAGTTAAAAGATACCTTACTTCTCATGTCACGTAAAATATATTAACCTTTAATCGAGGTTTCATATTTTACCTTGTAATGATAATTATATTTAAAGTTATATCTGCTTGATCAGAGTTAAATTTAAAAGATAAAAATACTAAGCAATATTAAATTTGTGAAGATTAAAATATAGCATTTTTTTTTTTTTTAATATTTTTTTATTCAAATTTAATTCTGTATATTTATTTAGATTTATAATTAATATATATATTTATATATATTTAAGTGAAAAACTAAGATCCATAATAATTGTTATGAAAACAATTACCTATGTTAAATATATGCTATTATTATATAAATACATTAAAAAATAATTATAATTATATATATTTGTTATACTTCATTATTTATTAATCCAAAATTTATTATGAAAGTGCTACTATAAGAAAAATAGGTTTTACATTTTTTGCTAAAGAAATAAAATAAATTTAGTTTAAAGTTACATCAAAATTGGTAATTCCTACAACTGTATCTGTTAAACTGATAAATATACGTTACAACAAATATATCTAAATAAAACTTTCAACGCCATTTCAGTTTCACATAACTTATATTTTATAGATTATACAGGTATATGTAATATATATAAATTGTTTTATAATATACACACTTGTATTTTCAGTTAAAAAATTGTTTTAGTAATGAGTTTGTCAGGTCATTAAGCATTAATTTTTGCTTTATGTTTCAGTGAAAATTCATTAATAATAATTATTTTTAAACGCTTCAATGATTATATATGATGTTTTTTAGTCGAAGATTTAATAGATCAGTATTTAAAATATTTTATTATATTCTGAATTGTTTTAAATGTTCGTATTAAAATAATAAAGAAAGTAGGTATAAAATTGTTAGTGTTACATATAAATTATGAGAGTTATATAATTTAAATTTTAAATTTTCAACTAAATCCGACTAATGGTTTATAATAAGTAATTAGTTATAATAGTTATGTTTGGATATATTTATGTTTGGATATATAGATATGCCAAATTTTCAAATAAATATACGATTAGGTACATTATTGTCACTGGTGCAAAATTAGAACTGTTATTTACCCATTTATGGTAGATATAATATACATAGCTCTATATATTATAAATAAAATCACCTAGTATATTATAAAATATGTATATATATTTTTTGATAACGTAATTTATTATGTAAAATAATGTTTAAAATGTTCATTTTATTTTAGATGGCGTTTTCAGTCGTTAATTAAAGCTTTCGATTCACTTTTAAAAAAAAGTACACTTCAAAATATTATAATTAATTAGCATTAAGTTAACAAAACATTTTTAACGTACTATTTTTATTAAATAAATTAAAAATCTATGTATACAGGAAGATTCAAAATGTATGTTACTTTTTTATCATAAAATTTGTTGATTTTATATATTTTGCAATATTTTAAGACGACTATCACGAATTAGCTTTTAAAATCAAACGTGAATGTGTACTTTTTTGCAGAATTAATGTAAAAAAAATTGATAAATATTAATTAATATTATTGAATAACATGGGTTAATGCAAAAATCTACGCTTAAGGTGATTTAAAAATTTTAGAAATATTGAAATTATTGCGTGTTAACCACACGTGTGATAGGCAATAATATAATTATTCATTACTCGACTAATGCTTTTTTATAATTCATTTTTTGTTTAATTTGTTAATCTTAATTAACTGGGTATTATAAATTATAACGTAATTTGTCTATCAAAACAATTAATCTTAAACGTCTGCACAGAGTAACTGCTATAAGAAAATAATATTATGACAATTGATAATCGATCCAACGGATTTATTTGTTGACCACACTAAATGCATTAAAGCGTCTTTCAGGTGAAATATCTGCTAAATGTGGCACTGAAAAATACGTTTTTTATTTTACGAATTACACTAGGACTATTTTTTTACTGTGTACCCAATCATATGTATAGCTCATTCGTTTCTGTTGATTTATTAACGGATGCTTACATAAACATTATATTTATGTGTCGCTTGGTTTAAAAAAATAAACAATGCAATACGTTTTTAGGACAAAATATAAAATATCGATTGTAAAACTAGCAAATTATATTGCTTTAGACAAAAAGATTATTTAATATTTTGTTTATGTTCCTAGTGTAAAATATAGTGCTGCAATAGTTTGCTGTTATATTAATTTACACTTAAATATTAGTAGTCAGATTTGAATTTATAACCACTACCACTTAAAATATATGTAAAATACTAAAACGAATGTGTTTAGATTGTTGTTTTATGAATAAAAAACAAAGCGTTGAATTAATTTAAAAAAATACTTAGTTGGTAAAGAATTATTAAACTAACCATAAATTATTTTTTTTATAATGTAAATCTCTATAAATATATTAAGGGGGAATTCGTTCTAAAAGAAAAAAAATACTTATGTCTTCAACAGTGCTTAATGGCTTTGTTTTATAAAAAAAATGCATAAGAAAATATATATAATTTACTAAAATAACTACTATCGTGTCATTCATCACTACAAATATATGTAAAATAATATATGTCTTCTGTTCATGACGGCTTAATTTTTAAAGTTATTTTTTCATGCATTTATTTATGTAAGTTATTCTTATTGTTAAACATATAATATATATACATACCTTAGGGTTTATAAAAATATGTTTGTGGACAAAATAGTATTAATAATATACTATTGTAAAATATAAATTAATATTGTTCTATTATATGAAATGTATCAATTGGGTTTAAATACAAGCAGGTATGAAATAAGTATTTTATATTCTGATTTTATTTGTTTTGCAATGTTTAGTTATAGTAATATATATTATATTTCAATATCTTACTAACAAATTCATATTCTTTAAAAATATTTAGCATAGTTGAACAAAATTTGTTTTTAGTATTGGACAATCTCATAAATTAAATTGATAGGTATAATATTTATTGCTAGAGCTTATATCATACAAAATATTATATTGATTTTAATTTTAGTTATCACTTATAACGTAGTGTTTTATTAGTTATCTATTTAATATAACTGTTGGACAAAAATATTGAAATTTTATAATTTATTATATTTAATACCATTTGACGTGTTTTTGTCCACGCAGTGAAGAAAATATACTATACCTGGTAATATTTGACGATGAGTTCAGGTTTATGACAACGTAACATCAACGCCTCAAACCGGGGATAATTTGCCGCTTCAAACTCTACCTTGGCTCTGGACAGTAGGACATCGGACAAGGCGTTCTTGTCGTGTTGTTCGGCAACACGTTCCGCATTATCCCAATCCTGGTTATGTATGTACCTGTGTGTGACCCAAAATAGCGTGCCATTATATTTCGGAACAATACAAATACTAAGATTTTCATTTTATGCATATTTTCTGAGAGGAAGTGAATCTAGTTGGTGGGTACATTATAATTAAAGTTTAGGTTTTAAATTCTAAGGGGAGAAAAAAATGCTTTGGTTTTCAACAATGGGAACTGTTTTGGATATAAAATTGGATCTAGTTTTTACTTTAGACAGGTTAAATTGAAAAATTTCCAGTAGTGATTTCTATAATCAGAAAAAATAAAAAATAAAACAAGAATTAAGGAAAATCGGTAATTTTACGCAAATTCAGTTTTCTTCAAATTTGATAGTTTTTTTTTTTTTGTAAAATATCAAATGATGTATTATATTGAATATATATATTATAATATATTATATTATATTATATTATATTATATATATTATATTATATTATATTATATTATATTATATTATATTATATTATATTATATTCAAATTTAACAAAATATCTATAATGTGATTTATAGATATCGTATATAATAAGCCACTCAACCCTTAATGTACAGCAAATAACTACATACCTATATTTTTCTCTACAAATGCCAACAAAAATTTGCAATTCCTCAAAAGCTTGGAAATCCAATAGCTCTTTATGATCAAGGAAATTTAAAAAGCATGAAAATGTTTTAACAAAAATTCAAAATATATCTAATGTTTAGTATAGTGATTTTATATTCAGACAATTTTTTATAGTTTTATAATTATTATAAAATGTTAATTTATAAGCAGATAGAAATAAATGTAGTAATAATTACTAATAACTATAATAATTTTAAATATCTTCTGAATTTATTATCATAGTATCTAGTATACAAAATTAAATAATTCATAACAATTCGTTTAAAGTTAGATACATAAAAAATAACATCTTCTTAACAGATTTCATTAAAAAAAGAATGATTTTATATTAAAAATAAGTTGGTATTGTCACAAGATTCTCTTTAAATACAAAATCTAAATATTTGGCAATATGGTTTCACACTACAAATTTAAAAAAAAAAACAGAATTTGAATAAATATATAATTCAAGGAAAGATTTTGTGTTAATGGGGTAAATCAACCTGTATAATATTATGATATTACACTAATCAGCATTTCCGACCGTAGTTACGTTGAGTTATGACAGAATACGCCTTCCCGCATCGTTATAGTGTTACAAATATTATACAATATTATGATATTAAGCATTAATCGGAATTTCCGACGTCGTAAAGTTGAGTTCTGTCAGTGGAATATTGGTGGAATACTATCAGCGATGGCGTAGTATCATGATTTTATAATAGAATAGATAGACACCAGCTGTTCATTTAATCAAACATTTGTAAAACTCTGTTTAAACTGTTCATCTTGTGATGCGCCGTTATTAAATTCCATATATTTATTATTTAGATGGTGTACTTGGTTTGGCTTAGTTTCAAAAGCATGCCAGAAAAGGCTTAATAATTTACTATTTGAAATTTTCTATGTGATAAATTTACATTAGAAATCATGCATAAGGAATCGATTACAGCCGGACTACTTTTCTTTAAAAATGTTTGAAATTTTCAGTTTATGAAATTTATTGGTAAAAATGGAATTAATATAAGCTTTATTCCAAATTTCATTCAACTTTACAGCAAAACAAACAAAATCATAGTTTTATAATATTATATTGTTTCATAAAACGTTGAAGATTCATCAGTTCAATATGGGTATGATGTACGTTTATACAATAATTTAGCAAAGTTTTTATAAATAAACTTGCCGATACAATAATTATACTTACATTAATACCGCTTCTTTGGGTTTCATTCCAGCCACAAAATTTTTTTCTGCTTCCTGGAATTTACCATCATCTTCAAGCACGAGAGCGTATTTATAGTGCACTTCAGTCAAACGCTCAGCACCTCCGGCACGAGCCAATTCGAATGCAAAATCAAACTATTTAGAAACATTTGTTATTAATATTTTAGTATTATTATAAACCAGTTAAATTAGATCAAAAGTTAACAGCAGTTTGAAAACATTATCCAAAGTTGAATTTTGATACACAATTATAATAATATATTATCATATTTGACTTCTAATTTTTAACTTCTATGCATAGTTTTGATTCCTTAAGAAGAAGTGAAATCTATTCTACTACTATTTTTCGTAAAACTCTATACTTTTTTTGCTGCCAGTTAAAGAGTTAATGAGTAGATTTCATCTCTTTTTGGTGGTAGAGATCACAAAGATTAGGTATGATTAGTATGTTCGATAAGATAATAAATGGTAGGTATACATATAACAAAATTAAGCTTTGGGTCAAATTTTTCTTAATATTTGACTATAGACTAATATTTAAAATTATCAACATATTTCTTATTAATAAAATCATAAGATAAACAGTATATAATATTAAAATATAAATACTTTTTGTTAATTCAAATTGCTTGAATACTAATATACAGTATTGAATCGTTTTATAATATTAATTTAAAATTATTTCTATTTCAAAAATTGAATAATTTACCATAATATTTTATCAACTTTCAAGGAATCATTGATTTTTAAACTTAAAATTTCTAAGAAATAATATATGTACAAATAAGAGTATTTAATTTTTCAGATAATATATTTAACGTCAGAGTTAAGGTCCCCACACACTGCAGCGATGGCGGTAAAATTATTTTGCCTTGGTAGTGGTTGTAAAATTGTGTCTGGACTTATTTTAACTATACTGCTACCGCCACCTCTACAGCTGCAGTCGTGTCGGGCCATTTATATAATTATTAAGTATTAAATACATAATGCATAGATGTATTTTTTGATATTGTTAAAAAATCAGGTATAATTTAACAATAACATAGAACCTATTGGATTGGTAACCGTATATTAACGATATTATATTAATATGACGTAATTACTTGATAACTATCACTGGCATGATCAATACACTCATTTAGAAGACCAAGACGGTTCAGTAACTTGATAGCCGAATCTCCACCTAACGATTTAGCCCACAAAAATGCTACTTGTTCAGCAGCATATTCTCCGCCATTGTTTTTTGCTATCTAAAAATATAACACAATTATTTATTTTTAATTTACGAGTTAGTTGGACAAATATTTTTTCAGAAACAAACAGCCAACAGAGAATTTATATTGTACTATATTTTATAATATTAAAGTAATTTTAAATAAAATTGTATTTATTTATTTTTTTTATTTATTTATTATATCATAGAACATTTAAATAATTTACGAAATAATTTTCGAAAATAATGATTGTTTTTTTCTCTCATCGAATGATTAATAAATCATTTGAATCACAATACATTTTTATGATATATTTCACTGTCACAGTTGTATAAAATCGAATCAATATTTTTTGTAATATAAATCGTTTTTACAACAATGTATGATATTACAGGGTTTTATATTTTATTTAAATATATATTATTTTAATCAGCATTAAAGATCAATAATTTAAAGAAACGATATAATACAAAAATGTCTAAGTCTCTGAAGTCATACATCCATTAATTGTGATATTAATGCTTGATGCGGAGGTTTCAAAAGGAATGATTGAAATTCGAGAATATATTGTGCCTTGATTTATTATTATAAGAGTGGTGTTCTTGGAGATTGAAATTTCGTACCTATGTAAAAGGATACCTCAGTTCTGTGATACATGTCATTTACCCTGTCACCATGTATACCAGATTAGCTAGAATAGTATTCGATAGTGCGATGATATTATACATTCATAACTTAACTTACTATACATATATTTATAATAGTTATCTATTAACCTATAACTTTATAATTATCGAAGCCAGAAGGCATAAATATAAATAATTTATAATTATTTTTAAAATATTTGATGATATTAAATAAATTTTATTTTTTTATTTTATTTTTTATTTTTAATTTATCTTAATCAGATATTTGTGGTTCAGTCTAAATAGTATACTATTCAAGATTAACAAACCACTTATCCATTCTTATCAATGTGTGTGTCATAAAAGACATTGCTAACTAAAATGAAAGACATTTATCAATTATTATTATTGAGCGTTGTTTAAACTTGCTCTAGACATTTCGCTGGAATAAAATTAGTCATATAATTTTATGAATATCAAATGTGGTTAGGTTAAAACATTCAGACGCGAATTGTCCAATTATTGTAAACTTTGTTTACTTGCATTCCACAATAACAGTGTACAAACAAAATATTAAGTATACGCACGTACATACTCGTATTATGTATACATAATACACATTTTGATGGAATCATAATATAATGGTTTGGGTACCTTGTACGCTTCCTCCCACATATCCAACGATCGATACATTTTTACCGCGAGTTTCCATTCTCCGGCTTGGACGAAATGATGTTCTGCCGCCCTGTAATTGCCCCGAGTCTCACACTCGTGAGCTAAATGGACATGGGTGGTGCTCACTAAATCACTGTGGTACTTGCTTACGAGAGACATCATCTATTGGAAACATAAGGCTTGCGTTTTACGCCCGCCGCAGAGAAATAGTTGAAAACTACGTACCTCGTCGTATCGTTGACAGTTCTTGTACATGTTGATGGCCAGATCTATTTTTTCTAAAGCTATATAAAGCTTTTCCGCTTCCTTAATCCTACCCATGTTTTCTAACTTTTTGCCATAAGTTTCTAATTCTTCACTCAAGTCTGTCAGTTTTGGGTTGTTCTTTAGAAGCTTATGTGCTTTCTCCCAATTTCCTGCGTGTATGCGGTAAAGTTTGAATATCAATATATATATATATATTTATATATACATATTTTAATTTTTACAAAATATGATAAATTAATTAAATTAACCTATTTCTAAATAGAGCTGAATAGCTTCTCTGTGCATTCCACATTCCATATAAAGCTTCTCAGCAGTCTTAAAGTCGTTAACTGTCTTAAAATGTTCAGCCAAATGAGATCCGTATTTAGTTATCAATGATTTGTCTTCAATGACCTGTGGTTTAAAAAATTTATATAAAGTTACGTATTTGAATTTATATATTATACTATGTTAACAAGCATGTTAAAAATTTTCGATTTTTTCTTGGATAGCAGATCAGAAACAACTAACTCTCCTCGTAAAATAGTGATGTGCTGTATAAAATATAATATATTTAACAATAACAGTAATCTTAATTTCCTTAAAATAAATGATCAATAAACTTATGATAATATTTTCGTTAAATTTATATGAAAAAACTCATCAAATTAATTTATAATTTCTGTTACACTTGAATTATAAGTATGTTTTGTTTTGTTTTTTTATACAAACAAATTGTACTAGTAAATTATTTTGGTATACAGAACAGTAATGGTTTTGATAAAAATGATATATTATTAAATTTATTTGTTTCAAATTATACAAAATATTTTTGTTTGTTTTTATAAATAATAATTCAGTTACACTTATACTCTTTATTATTTTCTATTTAAATAAAATCCATTATTCCTTGTTTTTTTATAATTATAATAATTTACAAATTGAAAACAAACTGTTAAACTAGTATACTAATATATTACTATTATATTTATAAAATATAGTTACATATTTGTGTGTATGTAAGTAACATAGCCAAGTCTATCACACTTGGCATTCTAAAGTTTGGTGCATAGGTAATCTTATACCTAAGTTGCACTTCAAAGCCAATATTTTTGTTTTTTGTTTAAGCTAATGATTTACCTTAATACATTATCAGTCTTATCAGTCTCAATACAACACACAGCGTAAAGCCATTTTCACTTTTAAATAACAGTATTGTTAGTGTTAAATAAATATATTTTATGTAATCATTGTATCTACAATAACTATATCACTAAATATTTGTATAGGGTTACTATAATATACTAAAATGATATACAATTATTTTAGTTCTACATTTTCTAAAGTCAAAACTACCCAAATTATAGTGCTAAATAAATTTGTATTTTATTATTAGTTTATTTAACGACGCTATATTTTAACGTTAAACGTAGATATATAATAATATGTATAAAATATTTTTATAAATATTGAATTCTCAACTCCAATATTTTAATATATCATGCCTATTTGTATCTAATTTTTACGATGAAAATATTAGAAGGCTTTGATATTTAATGTAATAAGTTATAACTTATATTAAATAATTTATTTCACATATAATTGTTATTAGCAAATATTAGCAATATTGTGTAAATATCTGAAACATTATATATATAATAACTTTGTAGTACACTGAATTTAATTAAGTTTATATGTATTTAAATCTGAAATTATATGTTTAATTAATTTATTAACGTTACTTATCTTTGATCAGAATAATACTATTACTATAATACAGATGCATTCGTTTGATCATTTAACATCATATGTTTTTGTCGTTATAATTAAACAATGGATGTGTTGTTAAAGCTAAATATATAAAGTTATGATATTCACCTGCATAATTTGCATTGATTTCTTCCACTGTCTAGCACCAATGGCAGCTTCTAAGGCCTTTACTGTATTTCCGGATTCAATATAATGAGAAATAGCAGCATCTTGTTGTTTCTGGCAAACTAAGAAATCTCCCCATTTTTCTTCTAAAGAAACTACCTCTGAAAATTATTTAACAAAATAAAGCTTATGGAATATATACTTCAATGTTTTAATATTTTAAATGTTTTGATAAATTGGTTGTGTAAAAGGTGTCCCATAGCACGATAGTACACCCTTATTGCATATACATTGCATCACATTCTAACGTTATTATGTGTTATAATATTATTACGACACATTAATATACGTCTTAAATAATAATTATATATTAGAGCGTATGTCGGTGTCACATTATACCTATAGGTAAAGTAGGTATTCGAACATGATAGAAGTTAATCATTTTATATTAGGTACCAAATTTGAGGAATACAAACGCTAAATTAACAAAAAAAATTGTATCAATAAACGTTTTAAATAATAAAAAAAAAAAACCAATATTAATTGTAATAATTATGTTAGATTATGACATTCAATTATCTTTTATTAGTTTGTAGTATAAGTAAAAGTATGAGTAGAATAGAATAATAAGCAGTCGTTTCGCAGCTCCATGTAATTTGAAACAAAATTTAGTGTATGTAAACTTTAAGAAAATTACATTCGTAAAATATCAATAAAATAGCTATACATTTTATTGAGATATTATATTTAACATTAACGATATTATAAATGAATTAAAAAACAACATATTGAGTAATTTTAGACATTTTATGAATTAAGTTTAATATAGTATTAAAATTCCAAGTTTAATATAACTCAAATCATTATTAGTATTATAATATAAAATACTAATGTTATAATAACGATATTTTTCATACAATTTTTGAATAATTGTTAGAAAATATAATAATTATTATCTATGAGGAGTATACAATAGTTTTTTCTATGTAAATAGTTGATTAAAACCATTTATTTTAAACGATTTATGATTTATATTTTTATAATATCAGGATAAAAAATATTGTTTTAAGTAAATTGTATTATAAATAAACTTATTTAACTTAATGGCATTTTGAATTAATCAACAAGATATTTACATAATATGATCTATATTATATAAAACAGCTGTAAAATTCACACACCTGATGGAGATATGAATCTTGCCAACTCCACGGCCTTTGCGTATATGTTTCCTCTACAGTAAAATTCCATAGCTTTACTAGGATTCCCCTGTGATTGACAAAGTTCTCCTGCAACTTGATAGTTTTCTAGTCTTAGCAATCCTGACAGTACTTTTTCCACAACTGAATCAGCTAAAAGTTCGCTGTCATCTTGAACGAGCCTATACGATTTGAATTTGAATTTTTTTTTATGTTACACTTAAACAATAAATACAGCTATGTACGCAAAAACCGATTTCAGTTTTTGTTATCATATACCATTGTATCATATAAATTAGATTATCTATTATTGTGTTGTATTATACAAAAGAACTACTCAATTTCTCAAACTATACTATTTTTTTAAAACGATATGGTTTAAATATAATGGAAAATAGAACACATTTTATAAATATAAAAAATAATTTTAATTATGAGTGTGATATTTAAAAAAAAAAACATAAAAACTAGTATAATGTACGAGTATTCTTATTGGAATTCGATTTTATTAGAAATTAATGGTTTGTACGTAAAATTGATTAACTTGTTTTTTTTTCGATAGAAACTTTTTCACCATATTGTTATAAAGAATAATAATAATATATTATATATATATATATATATATTATGGATATAAAATATATTGGAGTGGTTCAAATAGTATATATTTATATGTAAGCTAATACAATGAAATGTAACGTAGATCATAAGTTAGGTTTTATTATTATTACGTTTTATAAAGAATGTCAGTTTTTATAAAATGAATAAAATTTAAATTACAAAATGTATAATACAATGTTTTATTTTTGTAAACATATTATTTAAAATTGTTAATGTACAATAGCTGAATTGTTATGCATCTATATATTTCATGTTATGGTTAAAATATGAGTTGATCTGAACATGCATTATATATTTGGATTATTTACATTTTTTTGACACAATGTTTACTTAATATTTAATTAAAACATCATTAATATAAGGAATAATAAAGTGAGTTTTTTTCAACTGAAATTAAAATATATCTGTATTTTTATATATAGTTTTTTGAGAAGTAACCGTTTAAAATAAAAATGTTGATATTGCTCATAATAAGATATAAATATTGCAAAAGAACAGATACCGAATATGATTAAAATTATGAGGTTGATGGTTGAATTGTTTTCTATTAAATATACATTTAAAATCATGGCATATTTTAATCGGTTACTTAAAAAGTAATAGTGATTAATTTTGCTTAATTTATTTTTGAATCTATGTTTTTTTTTTTTTTACTTTAAACAAATTTATGTGAAAAAAAAATAATTTAAATGTAATAATATGATGCATGATTTATATAGTTTTCATTGATATATTTGTTTCCAAAATTATCATTAAGTTTTTATCTTAAAAACATTTTCAAAAATACTTTTTATTTCAAAAAATATTTTGATTTACCTTTATATGTCTGTTTTTAACTTTATTTTTTGATTTGAAATAAATGAAAAAAAAAGTATTTTATAATTAAAATTCTTAAAGGATTTCGTTAAAACAATATATATCTATTTCCACAACATTTAAACAGACAACTTCCTTATCTGTCAGACAATCTTATCGTAAGTCCTTGTTCATTATTTTATTGATTATAGCTACAAACTACAACCCTAATCATTATTCTAATCTTAATGTGACAATTTAATCCACGGACTACATAATATTTTAAAAGGACTTAAAGTACAAGAATTTAATCATTTATCAATATTTTGCATTTACAAAATTATAATACTAGGATAAAAATATTTATATATTAGTTTTACATTAATATAAAGATTATTATAATTAACCAAAAAATAAAATCTTACATTTAAAAAAAATTATATTATTTTTAAACAAATTACATAATATAATATAATATTAAATGTAAATTTTCATCTTGTATTATTGTATACTTGTACAATGTACATGATTCATTATGATGAAATTAAAGAGATAAGCTAATTGTGAAATAATTAAATGAAATTTAGTTGTGTTTATATATAAAATATTTTTATTTAATAAAAAAAAATTTTAATTATTCACTAAAAATTAATTTAATAAAATATATTCATAACTCAAAATTAAGAATTGTAATAGGTGATATCAAATCATGACCTATCGAAATTATAAATAAATTATATCAGATGAACTTAATATATATAGACTTCAAATTTGAAGAATATAACTATGTTTGTCATATGACACTCGCGCTGAACGCAGGTATACGGAATGAAATCAAATAAAATACATAAAACAATTACGAAATTATCTAAAGGACTGAAGAACACAGTAAAATTAAGAATTACAATAATTAGCTTGCTTGTACTAGTCATACAATTTAAGTGCACTAAAAAAAGAAAAATGAACAAAAAAAACTCATTTATAAAATTAACTTTTATAAAAATAAAAATAAATATAAAATATATGTAAAAATATACATCAACATCCAAATGTAAGAGTTAAAATTCAGTGACTACAAAGACCACAGCGTTAATAAAAAAAATATAAATAAATAAATAAAAATTTGAACGACCACTGTTCAATCTACACTTCCATTGCTATCTTAAAGGAAGTTCAATATATCTCAAACCAAGACGCACAACAATGGCTAATCCTCAACGACTCACTAAGCACACTAACAAGCCTCTAAAATCCATTCAACCCCAGTAAAATATCAGTCAAAATAGACAATTCAATAAATGGACTTGAAAAAAAAATCGCTCTAATATATGGATCCCCTGCCACATCAACATTTTAAGTAACAAAACAGGAGATAAATCTTCCAAATAAATTGTTAAAACAAACCAGAAAAAAAATATAAACACACACCATCACCAAAAAAACATATAAAAAAAAAATATCTACTCATTAGAATAGTTAAAAAAAAACATTATCAACAACTAAATAAAATAAAGAGAACAACAGATAAGTGACCCAAAATTAACTAAAATAGAAAGACAAGTTAGATAGATTCTTAATATTAGATTATTATTTTGAAATACAAAGTTAACTCAAGGTTTCTCAATAGTTAAAGCACATGGTGGACATTCGTTTACGTACATAATTATAATTAATTTATATTATTGTAATTTACAGCAACTCGTTTGCATACAATATTAAAACCATCTTATAAATACAATTTTGAGTATACAGGGTTTGCGGTATATTCTTAAAGCATAACGTTTATTTTCAGTAGTGGTTTCTTATGAATTTTCATCTATCAGTAAAAAAATTGGAAGGCGGTTTAAATAATGTTTTGCATTTACTGAAATATTTTCAATAGCTCCGTGTTATATAAGTATGAACTTTTATATTAAATAAATTTTATTGGTTTTGTTGATAATTATGGGCCATAATTATAGACTAGTGAATCAGACAATATCCCAAGAACAACGAACGGAGATGATATCTTTCACATGCAATTCAATAGTCAATTTTATATTTCTCACCCTCACATTCACCGAGTTATTCAGCAATTAAAATTTAAGTCGATGATGATTTAAAAATTAATTTAAAAAAAAAAAATTAAAAATACCCATTGGAAAGAAATATTAAAAAACAAGATAATAAGAAAAAAAATATTCTGATAACAAATCTACAAAATTAACATTTTAACATTTTTAACGCAAACGAGTATAACTGTATAAGTGAATAATAAAAATATAGGTACTTAAATTTTTTTATAGACATCATTATTTTAGATTCTGAACGGAGTGAAGAATGTATTGATTTTACAATGATGTATGTTTTTTTTTTTGTTTTTTTTTTTTTTTTGTTTTTTTTTTTTTTTTTGTGTCTGTGTACAGCATAACTAGTCGAAATAATGCTCCAATTTCAAACAATGGGGGTGGTTTCCGATGTAAAAGTGAATATCCTTGGTGCATTATAGAGGTAAAAAGTTAACATTTTCCAACAGTTTTCAAAAAAATCGAGAAAAACAAAAAAAAAAAATGACGGAAAAACGGCAATTTTTACGCAAAACCAGTTTTCGACCAAATCGATTTTTTTTTATGGTTGTAATTCAAAAACTAATCACTGAAAATACTTGAAATTTTCACCAAATGTTAATGTCAGTGGTATCTGTATATAGTTAAATTTTCAAAAAATTTTGACTTTTTTTGAGTTATTTATAGACCACTGAAATTTTCGATTTTTTTGAGAAATTTTTTTTAAAGTGTCGATAAAAAATTTTTGGATGACCAAAAAGTTTTGAAAATTTAATACAAGGTTCCTTATGAGTTGTTTTTATTGTAGCTAAAAAAAATTAAAAATCGTTAGTCACAATTTTTTTTTATAAGAGTTTATAGTTCAAATTTTTACGAAATCTGTCGAAAACGCGAAAATTTGCAAGTAATTTTGAAGTTGAAAAATCATAAAATTTTTTTCTTTTATAACTAAGTTTTGAAAATTTGGTACAAGGTTCTCCATACATTTTTCTTCAAATATCTGTAAAAAAAACTCTACCGGATTCAGACAAAAAATTTTTATGAGTGTTTGAAATTTAAATTTTTACAAAACCGCGTTAAATAACGGTTTAGCCTCAAACGATTTTTGATATTTGTTATAATTCAAAAAGTATAAGTCGTAGATACTTGAAAATTTTACCAGTTATTTAGATTGGCATTTTATTTACTTGATTTAATTTTCAAAATATTTTGAGTTTTTTTGAGCTATTTATAGACAACTGAAATTTTCAATTTTTCTGAAAAATTTTTTTTGAAGGGTCGATAAAATTTTTTTGGCCCTATCAAAATACTTGAAAATTTTATACAAAGTTCCTCATATATTATTCTTATAGTGATTAAAAAATTATAAGAATACATAGGCACAATTTTTTTTTATTAGCATTTGAAGTTCAAATTTTGACGAAAATTCGTCAAAATTATGAATATTTGCAAATTATTTGAAGTTGAAAAATCATAAAATTTTTTGTGTTTATAACTAAGGATTAAAAATACAACACTAAGTTTTCCATAAGTTTACCTTCAAGTATCTATAGAGAAAACTCGAAGCATCATTATAGGAAAAATTTTAAGTGCGTTTGAATTTTAAATTTTAACGAAATAGCGTAACGATAACGATTTATCCTCAAACGATTTTAAATATTTGTTATTATTCAAAAAGTATAAGTCGTAGATACTTGAAAATTTTACCAGTTATTAAGATTCGCGTTTTCTTTACGTGATTTAATTTTCAAAATATTTTGACTTTTTTTGAGCTACTTATAGACAACTGAAATTTTCAATTTTTCTGAAAATTGTTTTTTTATGTGTCGATAAAATCTTTTTGGCCCTATCAAAATACTTGAAAATTTAATACAAAAATCCTCATAAGTTATTATTATAGTGATTAAAAAATTATAAGAATACATAGGCACAATTTTTTTTTATTAGCATTTGAAGTTCAAATTTTGACGAAAATTCGTCAAAATCATGAATATTTGCAAATTATTTTGTAGTTCAAAATTCATAAAATTGTTTGTATAGGTAGCTAAGAGTAGAAAATTTAATACAAGATTTTCCATAAGTTTTGCTTCAAAAAGCTATAGAGAAAATTTTAAGAGTCATTATAGGAAAAATGTTTTGAGCGTTTGAGTTTTAAATTTTTATGAAATCGGAATATTTGTTTCAAAATAGAATATATGACAATATTTAATTATAATATATTATAGACTGACAAATCATCTCCGTTCAGAATCGTTTTTCGTATACAATGATACTTATCATTGCATTCAAATTTAATCTACCCTAGTCCGAGGTCTACCCCACCCCCTAATGTACAGCAGAGCGGTACCCACTTGCCGACTTTTTTATATTAATTATTAATGACGTATATTTGTCTTATATTATTTATTTAATTATGTTAATATCTTGATTCTAAAAATTATTGCAATTTGTTAAAAAATTATTTTTTTAATCGAAAAAATTGTAAATAATGACGTATTTAGGAAGTTATACTAAATTAAATAGCTCTAACATCATTTTTAAATCACCAGAATATGATTGGACAGAAAGTGATAAGCCTTATATATATATATGTTATATGAGTATAATAATTTTCCACCATCGCGATCAGTGATAAATTCAAACATTTGGAGAGATAAGCAGGTTATATATATCCTACACGTGGTTAAATTTTTTTGAAAAGAGGTTTTTATTGTTCGTAAATTGTGTGAAAATGAGTTGTAAAAAAGGTAAATGTACGCAAGTTGTAGCTGTTTTTTTTATATATATTATACACATTTGTAGACGTACGATACAATATTTAAAGCTAATAGTTATCTGTGAAAAAGCAATAATGTAAAATAATAACTCTGGAAAAATAGTTTATATTTTATTCATTGCATTATTTATCTTCGTTTATTTTTGAGGCGTATATATACTTCATAAATTCAATATTATAGACCAGAGACCGTATAAAATATGCTTTGATAAAATTAGTACATAAGTTTGGCGCTCATAACATTGTGATCTACACAATTAGATATGACATATATAATGCATAAATGATTATAAAAGATGCGCAATAATATATCTTATGTGCTATTTTGAAATGAATATTTATTTACACTTACTTTGCAGCTTTACTAAAAAGACCAGCTTTCATGTACAACTGAAGAGCCGACCTTTTATCCCCTTCCATTTCTTTAATTTCAGCTGCTTTTTCTTCTTGACACGTATCTAATAGCCAACAATGGTATTGTGATTTCAAATCATCGACGTCTGAACGGTTTTTGGATTCAGCCAAATGAATAGCTAAAATTATAGTAAGCAAAATAAATTTTATAACAGTTTCAAAATTAAATTTTTTTTGTTTTACCGTTTTCCCATTTATGTAATGACAAATACATCTGGATTGCTTTTTCCACCTGATTCTGTTCCAGGTATAACACTTCAGCTGCTTGCGATTGACCATTAAGTACCGCTATCCGAGCCCACACTTCTGGACAATCCATTCCGTCACTATCTAGAAATAAACAATGGTACTAAAAATTATGCAAATAATGATATTTTATAGTTATTACTTAATAATTTTATCATATTATACTAAAGTAATATAGATATTCTTTTGTTATCATTTTTACATTAGAACAATCAAAATGTATCAAACTGATAAGTTATCAGTGATAACGTAATGTTGAATAGATATAGCTGCATATATGTATATCAATTTTTCTGATGTTCATAGATTAATTTTTAATACATTTTTAGTGCTGTAATTTTGGCAGAGTAATATTTTAAGTTTTCAATTATCATTATTTTAAATCAGTGAATTAAAAATATAATAAATTTTGTTTTTAATAGAAATTGTAGTTTTTTCTATCTCGTTTATTGTTATCTTAAAAACCTAATTTATGAGCATTTGTAATAAAATAATATCTGACTTTTATTATATTGAATTGAATGTGTGTTCATATGTAAAAACTGCACTTAATGTTAAAGATTATAATCAATCGTTTGGTCGAATATATTATTATTTTTCGAGCGACAAGTTTATTAACTGTTATTTTTATAAAATATGTTTTAATTAGATGTTTTGAAATAGTTTTGTGAGTATTAATAATAAGTTTAAGTTTAACTACTGTAGACAGTTTTAAGTTATCAGCAACTTATCTTCAGTAGTTGAGTGTATTATAATAACACATTGCTTAAGCACCAAAGTGATTTGGAAATTTCAAAAAACAATTTTATTTTTTTATCAAACATTGCATTATTTTTATATTATAATTTTTATAATATTATACTATATTTTATACTTGAGTTAATAAATTAAATTCCACGTAAAGTTATTGTTTGTATTTTATTTTATTTCCAAAATGTTTAGTTTAGGACATTTTTCATACTTAATTTTTTAAAAAATCTCTGCTTGTATCAACTTTATATCTCGTGTTACTAATGTTTTCACTTAATTTATGAAATATAAAGCAACTTACTCATAAACCATTAAACATTTTACATATATTTTAGAAGATATTAGATACATAAATACAAAAAATAGCGAATGGTGTAAGTTGTTGTTTATTAATTACAATTGTGCTATATACAATATACATAATAGAGTTTTTACTGTTTCTAGTATTTTATATCTTGTCAAACAATTAAAATATGTTTTTTTCAAGATTAGTTATTTTGTCCAAGTATGAATTGATTACAAATGTGTATAAATGAAATACCTCATAACATTTTCAATTTAATCAATGATCAAACATAATTAATGTATTGAACAATAAAACATCGCGTAAATAAATAATTCAAATTTTAAAGTACTACTATTTTATTCTTTATTTAATAATCTAAAAATATTTATTGTTTTCTTAAATTTCATTATAGTTGCTGTATCGTAAAAGAAATAAAAATAATTTCATGATTTATTTTTACTTACGAAAATAGAGAAGCTGAATATCTATATTTAAATTTAAATCAAAATCAAATCACTTTTTTATACCAAGCAATTTTAATTAGTTATTTGGTTTAAAATATTAAATTTGTGATTGAATCGTCTTTTATTAGGGTAAATATAAGATAACATTTTGTTTTTATTACTTAGTTCTCTAATATTGATTGACACAAATCATTAGGTTGGCTCTACACAATTTCATGATATTAATTTGTATTATCTATCCATAATAACTATTATCCAAAAATCTATACTGATTTACAGCCAGCTTCTTTGAAACATCCTAAGTAGCTATGTACTTAATATTAAAAATTAATAATTCTATAATTATATTATGTATAATCATTTATTGTTATTTGTATAAATTATTTTAATGGATTTCCTCATTTTTTTAGTATACATATGTGCATAATATCTTAGCGATACTTAAATTTCAAATATATTTTATAAATGTATAACCATAGACTGATAAATTATGATGGATTCAGAAAAAAACTTATAAATGTGAACATATTACATAGTAGTCATGAATGATGAATGCTGTTTAATATTTTTACAAAAGCACCTTTAAACAGTTCTTAAATATACATTTCATATCGCTAAGGTCAAGAGACATTAAACCCTTCAAGTAATAATTTAAACTTCACAGTGGTTCTAAACTAAATGAGTATTCCATGTAAACTCGTTATTTTATAAATATTCAGAAAAAACACAACGTAGATGGGTACAGTAATCTGTTTCCTGGAATAATTATTATCAATGTAATACAAATAAAGGACAATATTATTACGCAGTGACAGATAAATGTATAGAAGTTACGACATTGTGATAATTATTTCTTACACCACATTAAGTTTTGATAAACAAACACGGTAATAATAAACATTTTGAATATTTAACATAATAAATAATGCGTATAACAATTGGTATTTCCATTAAGGTCATTCTGGATAACTTATATAATTTCCACATTACACAAAATTTTGCATAATTCGACCATTTTGATTATTGTAAATTCTAAAATTTATTCTAATCATAATAAACTTTTGAAATTCTAAGTAAGTTTACTTTTTATGTTCTATTGGTTGACCATTAGTTTTAATTTGAATATCTAATTAATATAATTATAAATTAAGTATTTCCTTTATGCTAATATTAATATTGTTCAGATCTAGATTAGACAAACAAATATTATTTCAAATTATGTTAATTTTGAATTAACAATTATAAATTTAAACAGAAACTTAAATTTAAATTTATAATATGGCATTTAGCCTTTTAGACATACAATTAAAATCAAAATATTTTTGTTTATAATTTAAACGTAAGTATAAATGCTATTGATAACAATGATTTTTACATCTAAATAGTTGCAACACAAAAATAGTTATACCTTGTAAAATTTTAACATAAAAAAATAATATTATTATGCATCTTTATTGCCTATTATATTATAATAATTTAAAAAACATTCAACATTTTTATTTACATTTTCTATAAGGATAAAATTTGGATATTTATGAATTTAAATCAGATTCAAACTTTGTTTTTAAATAATTTTATTAAAAGTGAAGAGGGTTTTTTTAAATAGTGTGGTTGCATAAAAATTAACGTAGGGACTTATATTTTGTCACAGGACCAATATATTTACAACTTGTAAACATTGAAAAAAAAATGTATTTAAAGTTTTAACATAATTTTTCTTTTTACTTCAATTATTATTGTTAAAACAGATTGATACATGAATTAAAATATGTAAAATCGTTCAAATTTTAATACTTCATAATTTGTTTTAGTTATCAATTTTAAATTATTTTGTTTGGCCATTTACAATTAATATAATCAATATATTTATTTAAGATAAATAAAAGAATTCTTTGAATTTCAAATTTTATTTTCCGTACACTACAATTATTTAAGCATGAATTCAAAAACTTATATATAACATGTATTTTTTAAATTTATAACAAAGTTTAATCTAAACTTATGTTATAGAGAAGCTGTTGTTTATGACATCTATAAAATCTCACCTGTAACTGATTTATTATGTAAATTTTATGAGATAATTTTAGCAATCCATTCAGTTCGTTAAATAAGTTCATAATGGGTTAATAGTCATAATATTTAATAATATTTAATAGGAGTTACGTGCATTTTTAAAGGGCTGCAGATTTCAATAAAAAAAAAAAAAAAGAAAAAAAAAGATAATATTAAGAATTATTGAATACATTTGTATACATAAAAGTGAACTATTAAAATAAAAATAATTAAAATGTACTTTGATTAAATAGTGTTCTTCTTTAATAAATGTTAATTTTTGAATTTACCTTTACATTCTTTATTATACTACCTATTATTATTTACTATTAATGTATATTATTTTATTTTTAAGTATTATATGAATAAATAGTTTAAAATTATACAATACTATAAATAAAAAAATTATGTACATATAAAATATACATGCACTGTACTTATAAAAATTAAATAAATTTATTAAAATTTTGAAAATTTATTATACATATTTTTTATTTAAATTTAGTACACACAAATTAATGACATCTAACTGGTTTATATTTTATTTTTATAGTGAAAAATAAATAAAATTAAAGTTGAATCATAAATATATAAATAAATATTGTTTTAAGTACAATTTATATAATCTGTTTGATTAAAAAATAATAAGTTTAAATAGTCTGTATAAAGGTTAAATAATAAATTGTTTGCATATTATTTTAAATTTTATAAACTACATCAATGATCTAAATTTATTGAATGACATTTTTACAAAATGTGTTTAGCAAACATAATAGAATTGTAAATTTTAAAATGATTGTAATTAGAAGTACATAAAACATATGATGTGCTGTAATATAATTTGAAACAAATTAAATAATTATTTAATTTGCAAAAAAAAAGTGTATCTATGGTATAGAAATATTGAAAGAAAAGTGAAATGGTAAAACTAAATAGACAATATCAAGGGAGTTGACAATATTATTAATGATTCTAACTGTTAATAAAATATCGACTGGTTTCCTTCGGATAGATTAGAATAGTATCTTCGGCGTCAATGAACATTTTAAAAGAAACTTTTGTTGTGCTATCAAATATAATAAATTATGTGCATCCACATATAGCTAGTGGAATGTCCGTATTACATTATTTTAGAAAAAGTTTTTTTTTTTATGTGGTTTTATTTATATCCATTGTGATCGTCTTGTCGAACGATATGAATGTAATATAGGAAGTGCTGTGAGCTTCCATATGTTCTGAATATCTTACAATACAGACGAATGCAACATAGTATTAAAAATAAACTTATGAGTTATACCTATTATATTTAATATTATAATGTATATAAAAGTATTTTTTTTTTTTTTTTAAAAAAAACTCTAAATATGACGTTACAAGTTACAACTAAGGTACAAGTATAAGGCTACAACTTGTGTGTGTAAAAGCACACAACTCAATTGCGCACATATATTTTAGCTACCTGTGTTAAAAATACCTAGTATTATAACTCATTTGTCTCATATGTCTAATATACTTGTTACTATAGTTACCACTTTATTGAATTATACTAAAAGTAGGGAGGTACGGAAAATTCAAAATTATATAATCTATACAAACAATCATAAGATTATATTACTATTGAATATTTGAAAATTTGCACTGCAGTATGTGACGATACATACATATGTGTCTTGTATTCAAATAAGTCATCGAGATTCAGATAAAAATTTTTGAAAATACGCAAACGAGTTGCAGCAAAGTATAAAACATATTTGCCAGAATGACAAAAAAAACGTTAATCGTCAAAAACAACAGCGAACGAAAAGCTTATAACCCTAAATTCTTTTCATCAGAATTCCATGAAGGTTTCATTGATCGGGTTTCCAGTATTTATCACTATGGGTAATTTGAAACTTAGTGTGTGTAAATCCACCATGGCACTGAGTCCATTGATGGTAGACATATTTTCCCCAGCACCCATCCTTCAGTCATTTATCCTTTACGATACATTTGTCTCTTTATCAACCCGATAAATTATGATAATTGCAAATGTCGCGACCGGGCGATTCTCCACAACGGCTTGGGTGATTATAAATGAGGAAATATTCTCTCCGGAATTCTCTTTTGCCTCAAAAGATAAATTGTCTTGGTGTGCTAAAATGATACGACTTGAACTACCACCGACGATGCGTTTCTTTATAGTTTGCTTTCATTTATTATTCCTAAATAATAATAATGAATATTGACCGTCAAAAGTACTGTGAATCTGTTGGTCAAAAGAATAAGAAAACAATATCGCTTTTAATTACTCATTTCTTATATCTGTATAATATGTATGACATAGAAATATAAAAATGCATTAGTAAAATATATTTCATTTAGATGTTTAAAATGTTAATTTTGATTATTTTCATTGTTACAGTATTAATATAACGCGAAACAAATTAAATACTTACATAAATATAATTACTATTGGCAAGTGTTAAATATTATAAATTTAATATTAGAATATTATTAATTCTTAATAGGGATTTTTATACACTAGGCCTTTAAGAAATGTAAATCTTTTTCTATAGCAGTAATTGAATGGATAAATCCAATGGGAGATCACCTAAATTAAACAATTCATTAACATAAACACAATGAATAGTTTTCCAATCATATCATACTACATTATTAATACAAAGTTAATGTAGATTACTTAATACGATTATGATAAAATAGCATTCTATACAAGCAATTTAGGCTTTACCTACCATATCACAAGTTCAAAATTGCGAGATGGTATTTATTATTAATTTAATCATCAAAATATTAAGAACATACTCAAAAAATATAAAACTAATACAAAAATCAATGTCTTATATAAATTATAAATATTATAATTAATTAAAAATTTTTTCAATATACAATTATTAAAATATCCATATAATTTTAATATTGATTAGATATCATATAAGTAACTTTGTTCATGTAAGTATTTTAATACATGATTGAACAATTTCATCTTTTCAAATATAAATAAAAGAAAATCAAAAATGTTATACCTGTTTGAAATAATATTGTTATATAAAATATTAGCCAAAATAAATCTTGAAATTATAAATCAACACCGTGATTTATAAATTGTTATTAAGTATAAAATATAGAATAGAAAAGAAACGATGGAAAATTATAAAGATTGACAGAAGTTTGAGTTAGTTTAATTATATTAAATCTTAAATGTTTATCTATGATTATAATTGTAATAGGTGGCTAGTATTTAAATATATTAAATCTGATCAAAAATATTTTGTATTTTTTGAGTCGCAATTCTACTGTTTTTAAATATGAGTGAATCTATAGTGTAATTTATTAATTAATGTGCTTTAAACATTAATTATTAAAAGTTAGGGGTTTTTAAAGGTATGTCTACAACATACCTTATACTTATGACATAGGTACTAATGGACATGCAACGTTTTATTACTTAAATAATAAATGTATAATGCATTTTATATTTTAACTCAAATTATAAGACAAGGTTATTGGTAAAGCTAAAATAACAAAGGTCAAGTGGTAATACAATTAAAAGTAATTAAACTGATATTTATCATTTATAAACAGTTTTAAATTCTGAGCGAAGTGATAAAAGTATTAATTTTATAATAATGATGTGTTTTTCCTCGTCTTTGTATGACGAGTACTTAATTGATAAAATACTTCGATTTTTAACTTTTAGGGTGGTTTCGGATAGTGAATTAGATCTAGTTTGAACTTTAAATTCACAGTACTTTTTAATCATGAAACAACAAACAAAAATTTAGAAAATTTTTACACGAATACAATTTTTAATAAAATTGATTTTGTTTTTATGGTGTGTCACTCAAAAACCAAAACTCTAGATGCATGACATTTTTACCAAATTTTCATATCATTGCCTTTGGAAACAGTGTATATACCATTGAAATTTTAATGTTTTTTAAAACAGTTGATAAAAAATTTTCAAATTTTGTTTTATAATTAAATAATTAGAACATTTAAATTTGCTAATGACTCAGTGATTATCACAAGCTTGAAAATCATGTATAATAATTTACTAAAATATATTAATACTAATATTTTTCAATTTGTAAGACTAATAATGCAATTGTAGTAAGACTTATTGATATCAATAAGTCTAGCATATATACATAACAAATTATTACACTATTACGTATGGATGTTAAATGATTATTTTTTTTTTGTCATTAAATGGTTTTTTCATTCCTATTCTATTTAAAAAAATTGTCCTTTCTTTTTTTTTTTTTTTTTGTTATTTAATTGTATCTGTCGGGTAATATCGAGATAGAAATAGAAAATTCATTGAGTTGGTAGATTCTTAATAAATTGACGTTCAATGAGTGCGAAGTAGTTGAAACATTTAGCTTGGAAAAAGTTTCTTTTTTCCTTAACTTAATATGTTGAAATTGCAATTTTAGAACCGTTTATTAATGCATTCAACTATTCCAAATAAGTAATTAATTTCACTTAAAAAAAAAAAACAGACAACGTTTTTCAAAGTATTTCTTAATTGTTAATTGACCACACTAAATTTCTGAATGTTTAAAACAAGATTAATTTATAAATAAATTAGGTGTAACCATTAAACAATATTAGAAAACCACATTTTAATTTTAAAAACTACAGTTAATTCTTAAAAAAATATATAATTAAATCACCTATTTGGTATTTTTTTTATTCTCACTAATGTTAAAAAATACTTTTATAATCAAAGAATGTAAGTATGGACATTTATTATATTTAACAGTATAATTTGTATTAATTCTTATCAAATTAAGATCATTTTGAAAAAACTTACTATACTTTTTTAATTAAAGAATGTTTTGTGTTAAAAACTACAAATATGTATTATACTATTGTTTATCATTATATATATATTATATAAAATCTAAATTTAGTGCAAAAATATTTTTAAGGAATTATATAGGTATAATATTTTAATAAATAAAATATAATAGTTTTAATGATATTCAAAATTACAGTTTATTGGTGTTTCTTCATAAATTAAACGTGTGCATGATGAACCATACATAAAAAATATATTTATTAATTTATACTCAACTATAGAAACTTTAAAGTAAGTTAGTTATTTTTAATTATTATAATTCGTGATCGATTAGGTATATAAAAAATCCAATACCAAACGATAATTTTCAGAAACTAAGGTAATATATTTAATTATACATTACTGTTTTCCTTTGCGAAATTTTCAGCTAACTTATAAGTTTCTTGCAGATACCATGCTTTGCAGTAGTCACCAACACCTGCCAAACATCTTGCAGCTACTGGCAAGTTCATTAGCTGTAGGCCAATATCTGACAGGTTTTGCCACATGCCATCAACCTCATACTGATGATCATCACTGTCCTCCAAACTTTCCAGGTATAATATAGCCCGTCCAAAATCGCTGTCGTGTACAGCTGTGCCAAATTCTACTAGACGTTCGTCCAAGTCATAAGTGTAACTTCTTTCACCTTCTTGGCAATGTATCTAATATAAATATAAAATAAAATAAAACGAATACTATTCAACTTAATATTATTATTCTATGTTAAACATACTCATAATGGAGTACAAAAATTATCAAAAATAAATTAAATAAATAAATTATTATTTTAAAATGTACCTACATGAATGGCATATAAAAAAAAGTGGAAAATGTTATTATTGTTTCTTAAAAATAAAACTAATTAAAATATTTGGAATTTAGTTAGATAATTTATAGATGAAAATATATAGATAAATAGTAAAACAAGTTATTTATAGCATGTAGAATTATTTTTGAACATAATTATGTTTTAATGAGTACAATAAAAATAAAATATGTAAATTAGTTACAGAATTGTCTTATATTATTCTTTGTTACATTGTTTTTATCTTTAACCGTGTCATTATTATTACGTTTAAGTTATGATTTATTACCCTTAATAAATATCTAAAAAAAAAAAAATTTAACAATATAATTAACATGATAAAATTATATTTGGAATGATTTATTGTAAATAATTCTTTATAATTATGTACCATTTATTTATGTATAGGTACAATTTATGTAAATAATTAAATGTAAATTTGTGATAATAATGACCATTTGGAAATTATTAGTTTTATTTATGACAATATTACATAAAAACTAAAATAAAATATTACATTTTTAAAAACTATAAAAATTTTAAAAAGTGTAGGATGACAAATTTCTAAGAATACTACATTTTTGATTTTTCATAAAATTAAAAAAAATATATTTACCTACCTCTAAGCTTATATTTTTATTGACGTATTTATAATATAATTGATGAAAAAAATACTAGTAGTAGAACTTCTAATTTTAAAATATTATATCTTTATAGGTACTATGAATCTATTTTTACTATTTTACGATATTTAAAAAAAATATGTTGTTAAATTTTGGCTTATATAAGTTGATATAAACTTATAGTATATATGTATACGAATATTATTATAATATTTAAATACTAATAATATAATAAATGAAATATTATTAGAAATCATGTTAACCTACAAGAATACAAAAAGTAAAATAAATGACATTTACAAATACATAGATAAGTATATCAAAAATATAAATTGTTTTTGTGGTATAGAGTCTATACTATAGGCTATCTCGCTCAAAATTGTTTTTTGTATACAATTGTCAATGGAGTATTATTAAAATTGAACATAATAATAATATGGACCCACTAAACACCTAATATACAACATACCGGTACCTAATCACCTACCTACCTTTTTAATAATTAGAAGTTAAGTATGGATATATTATTACAGTAATTATCTCAATAGAAGGCCTACTGTCATTTTTATGTTTTAAATATTATTTAAAAGAATATTTCTAGGGTAAAAATGTTTTCTATTTTTTGAAAAATTGCTATAATTGAATATCTACCGAATAATGCATTTAACTTTGGCTTTATTTTATAATATATTAATAAAGTGATAGAAAATAAAATTACTTAGCTTAATTTTTTGAACTTAAAACAGTCATTTTATTAATATAATACATGAAAATTAAATTATGCAAAATTAAATTTATGAAAATTAATCAAATTCAAAGTATTAATTTGAATCATTATTCACACAACATATTTCTATAAAATGCATATACGTATATTATTAAATTTTAAATTTATTACCTAACCAATAATATAAATTGCACAATCAAAAAATGTTGATAGGTTGCAAATGTTGCAATACTATATTAGTAAATAATACCTTAATTACTTTACAAAATTATAATAATTTAGTAATCTAATATTTATAACTATAATTTATTTAAAATCATTTTATTAAAAAAAAAACATGTACCTATCCTATCTATCTTTGTAAAAAGTATAAAACTATTTAAATATCCTAACACTGTCATTACAAAAAATCAATACGAATACTATAATTTATTTTTATATTATATAATATTATTATATAATACAAGAAAAAATATTTTCATAATTAGTTAGTCCAAAATAGTTGATCTATGTTAATTAATGTTTTGTTACAATATACTGTGTTATGTTCCCAAAGCTAATTATCGAATTCAGAAGACACTTTTGAACTGAACTCTGTTTACTAAAGGGTGTAGTAGTGGGGGTACTGGGGTTTCACTAATTTAACACGATGAGGTAATGGAATTTACATTACCTTCCCACTTTAAATTGCTATATCCCCATAGGATACTGTGTAATATTCTTTATGAAATTTTTGAAACTTACGTGATTAAAACACAATTAAGAACCAAGATTTGAAGAATTCACTAAATATTTTCAGATAATTCGATTTAATTTAATTAATGTTAAATGTTTTAGTAAAAAATAATAATTTTACAAATACTTAATATGAAACAAAATTATAAAAAACAGCCGATAAAGAAGTTGAAAAGTTCGTTGAATGTTGTGTGTGTGTGAAATTTTGTGATAATACATTTTATAGTGATATTAAATGATCAAAAAACTAATTAATAGTTTAAATTATTGTAGCTAAAAAAAAGTTTAAGCAATATTCTTCTCTGTACAATTTTTCATTATTTTAAGCTTCTGAAGAAATAAAAAAAAAATATAGTTTTTCTTTATCACATATAATATTATTATATAAAATTTCGGTTTATCGTGTAATTATTGTTATTTTATTGCCATTGATATTAAATCGCAAACTTTAGTATAGTATTTTATAAACACATTTATTAAAGTTACGACTTGAAGGATTCTAAGAACTTTAATTTCAATTTCAACTGCTTAATTTTAACGCTTGGTGGAAACGTCAAACAGTATAATTTTTTGTAATTGTATGATATTCCAATCAAGAATGTTTTACAATTTATACAATTATTGTCATGTTATATTTTATCAATCGTTTAAAATATTCCAACTGTTTATTTTGTTGTATAATAATTAGTAAATAATTAGTAATAGCAAGTGCTTACTACGACTAACACTTACTAACTACATCATCATAACACACATTTAGTGGTTAAATAATAATATCTATTAAATTGAGTACACTCCATACTAATACTTAGATTGGCATAAACAATTTTATGAGAGAATCTGGTGAATCAAAAAGTCTAACATTAATGTATGTTGATTGTTGATCAGACATATGCTTATATAAAAACCTACTAATATTAACTGCAAGATTTTTGCCATTCAATCAAATAATTTTTGACTCACTGAATTTGTTTTCTTACGTGAATGGAATTTTGATGAAAATAACAAACAATACTTATATATAGTTTCTCAAGTATGTAATACGTATCGAGTTAGCAAAGTGCACGGTTTGTGTACCTGCCTGTGTGCGTGTATTTGAGTAGGTATTGATACGTCTTGCCCATGTGTACCTCCCATTAGCTGTTAAATTGTGTCCTTATCATGAAACTGCTTACAGTAGAACACTGTTGTTGGGTAACAATAATCAATATTATTCTCTCTTTTAGTCGGTTTTTTCCCGGTATCATAATAAACCGTTAAGTATATGTCCATCTTCAGTTCGTGCAAATAATGACGTTTTTTGAACGTGCTCGTGCATTCGTAGACATCAAGATGGGTGTCAAGTAAATTAGCATAGGTAGTATTTGACATATACCTACATATTTTGGACTATAGTTTGGGTTCTAGTTAATATTAATAGCTCTTAGTTTGTAAATGTTAACAAAACTGACTCGCACATCGACAGGTCTTGTTCGAATTGATTGACAACGATTAAAATGCAATCAAAGTACATTTTTAAAAACCAGACGCTAATTATTATTATAGTATTAATAGTAGGTACAGCAATAAACAAGTGTGTTTTAAAGGCTTTTAATATGTTTCTATATTCTATGTCCTGTTTTTATTTTTTTCATTGTATCCATCAGGAAAATTGAATGGTACCTTTTTAATTATTTAAAACTAATATGAATAGTTATAAATTTTCTTTAAAATTATTTTTTTTTAACATTTTAATAATGGACTGTGTTTATGAATTAAATATGTATTTTTTTTAAAGTAATATGTTACACTTTTTACTGTATGAATATGGATCAATAAAGTATGTAGACGTATCTATTATTACGATATATGAATAATTATGATTAATATGTAGGTAGTTTAATTTCATAATTATAAGTTTATAAAAAACAGTTTAACTTTATTTGATGTTATTTATGAATTGACAAAAATATAATTAATCGTTTTAATTTTGAACGTTCAAAACTTTTTCATTTATATTAATTATTTATCTGGATATCAAGAATGTTCATTATCACAAAAGTTTACACAACGAGCTTTTACTTATTTTACTATTTTAGTCAAATATTATAGAGTAATAAATAATACAAATTAATAAGTATGAATAATGTGTATTAATTTTAGTGATTATTTATTTATTCTTATTTATCGAACACATTCATTCTATGTTTAATTTATAAAAGAATACAATTTAACTATAATCAGATTTGTATTTAGAACATCATAACAGTAATTTTAAAATCATACATTACGTTAAAATATATTGAATTTATATGTACAACAAATTTACTTTTGATACATTTAATTTTCAATGACAAGGTTAAAAGGTTAAAAAATATTTCATACAGAAGTTAGTGAGAAAATATTTAAATGCTCCAGATATCAAAATATTTTCTTAGGAAACTTTATGATTTAAAATTGTATTATAATAGCTAAAAAGTTTTATCGAATATTTATACATAAATTGCATATTTATTTATTTATATGTAGGTAGGTACCAAATAGTTAGCACATTTCGTAGAAATATATTATTAACTATACATTTATAAAAATATTAATGTGTTTAATGTCTTATAACAAATATAACGACAGCAAAATTGTTATAATACAATCTTACTGATATTTTGATGAAGAACGAATTGCTGATTTTGAATATTTATTTATTTTTTTTTTTTGTATTAATTTTAATAAGTTCGTCTGTTGCTTTATTTATGTTTTTTGTACGGATTTGAAAAATGCAATATGATAGATTATGAATACTACGTTTCTACAACAGAAGAACCTATAATGTGTTTTTGTATTACAACTTACCGTTGTTTTTCCCGAAATTCGGTCGACGGACATTATGTCGCCAGTCACTGTTAACACAGTTACTCGGTCGGGCGTGTCAATATTGTACCAAACACAAGCGCCTTGTCGTCCCTGCGCCACGACGACATCACTGCCAATCACCCACTGTGCACCGAAAATACAATACAATGTTATACATAGGTTCAGCTGTGTCTACAATAATCTGATATTATTTAGTAAAACGATTATTGTGTTCGATGCGAATCCGTTCATTATTATAACTAAAACTGTTCACTGTTTCGCACGACCCAGAACAACGTTTTCAACAATGTTAAACACTAAACACACTAAAAGCCATTTAATAATACTACGGTTCGAGTAATATTATAATATTGTTAATACCATTAATTTTATTCACTAATAATTATTAAATATTGTGTTTCGTATTAAAATCATTTCATGTTTAAAGAAATAGACATAAGTTCTTTTGATAAAATAGTATGTTGACGAAAAATAATATCGTTAATAACGATTAATTAATTATGATGGATTTTGACGCAAGAAAATGTTATGGTTATTTTAAGCATTTAAAAATGATTTTAATGAATTTAAAATATTTTAAAATTTAATTATAATTTTTTATTAATGAATTAAGTATATTCATAAAAAAGTGTATTGCTATTGGAACGATATTCAATATTAGTATGTAGGTATATATGAGTATTTGATAAATAAAATATAGTTTATTATTTAACATGTATGTTATAATCGTCTAATTAATGATCTTTAATAAGATACAATTATTAAAAATATTTAATATTAAATAAAAAATAAGAGCCTGGAATTATTTTTTCAACATACTACAGTACTTAAAAGTTAAAATATAAATCTATTGTTAAAATTTGTTATAATATATATTATTGTTTCCTATATTTTGTTAAGTTTATCATATAATCTTTTTTTGCACTGTATTTTTAACAACCATTTGAAGTAAATATTCAAAAGAAATTAAATTTAATAAATATTATTTTTTGTAACTATAAGATTTATCTATCTTGAATTCATGTATGGTTCAACGTTTTAGTTTTCAAGAATTGAGAGGACTTCGAATAAAAACCAATTTAATTAGTCTTTAGATGTAGAATGAAATTAATAATTATATTGATTATATTGATTTTATGTAAACAGTTCAAATATCTTCAATCAAAATTAATTTTATTGCTACTGTTATTAGTTATCACAGTAATAACCTTTCTGACTTCATAAGTGAATTAAAATGTAATTTTCATTTATGAATTCTCTAAAGGAAAATTTTTTTTTACAAAAATTATAAAAAACAAAATTGATTTATATTAACTACTTAGTAAAATATATTAACCAATTAAAGTTTTTTTTTTCAAATTCCATGTTTAAAATATATTTCAACTTTTGTATTTTCAGTTAAATAAAAATTATCGTAGAATTATATCTTACTATTTTATTTTTATTTTATACAATTATTATAAATATATATTGTATTAGAATAGTAATAATATTAATAATAAAATTAATTATAAATTAAAGAATTTCGCAGATAATACGTCGAGTAAAAAAATAAATGTTTATCATTCATATTTTCTTTTTGAAATATATAAACATACAAATAAAGATTCTATAGTTTTTATGACTGTTTTTCATAAGCTATTAATTGTCATTAAATTATATTTATATAAAACTCATTTGAATTAGTTGTTATTTTAGAAACATAATTGATTTAACTTACTTGTACAAAAGAACACCCATTCAATAGAATTTCTTTATGACCAGTTCTTGCGTCTAACAGTGTAAGTGTTGTGCTTTTATCTCGATATAATAACTTATGACCAGTTTCATTCAATTCAAGCCAATCAATTTTTGTTGCATGGCCAATCTGTAGATCAACAACTCCTACAACTAAATCCACTGAAAGATAAAAATACTCTTTAAAATTTAGGTAGCAAAAATCTACATTAGTTAAAATACCTTATATTGGTACCATAACTGCAAAAGACAAGAATAATGAAAAAGATAAACTAACTTTAATTGCCATGCTAGAACATTATAGAAAAAATCGAAATTTCTTATATACAAAACTATAAACAACTAATAATTGATCTAAAAAATAAATTATCCAAGTCAGATCTGATAAATTCAGTATATATCTAAGTACTTTTATTTCTAACTCAATTTATTATCCACATTTGAAAAGATCGTCGAAAAACTAATTTTACATTAAATAACACCCTTAAATATTGATTGGCTAACATAATATATTACTAAAATCTCAGTTTGGGTTTTATCCCAAACACAATACATTTAAATTACATAAAATCGTAGTTACAATTTTAGTTTCCTTTGAGACAAAGAAATAGCCACCATTAAAATCTAATAAAAAACAAATTCCACTTCATTAGTTTACTAAATACCTTGCTATCTTTCTAGATACAAATTTGACATAGTGAAATCACACTAAAAAAATTAAAAAACAACTTAACTCACATCTGCGTTTAAATCAACTCATACTAAAATTTAAATATACAAGTCTTAATATTTAATTACTCCTATACAAATACAAATCAATCATTAAACCGTATAATCTTATAGTATTAACATTTTGGGCCTCATAAAACCTTTAAAAATTTGCCTTATTCAAATATTTCAAATCAATCACCTTAAGACTCAATAACACAGGTAGATAACAAATATAGTCCTTCATAATGATATAAAATTAAAAAAAAATAGTTAACGAACTTGCAAAAAGCAACTACACAAAATTCCATTCAAAATTAATCAACTATACGAACCCTTTTATTAGAAATATATCCTCTTTTATATCACCACTAAATATTTTCCACAGACTTAAAAAAAGAGCTAGAAGCATTTTAAAGTAAATTAAGAAAAAAAAAATAAAGTTTAATTTCTGAGGTTCTGTCAATAGATTGTCTTCTCTTCGTGTCATTAATGTCATTGTGCTTAATTTTTTTTTATCTCTGTTGCTTAATGTTTATGTAAAACAGCTTTTAAATAAAAAATACTTTACTATACAACATATTATATTATTCGGTATCTAAAAGAGATAAATATTTTTAAATTAAACTTTCAGTTATATTTTATTAAATGAATAAAACCTAACCCAAGTAAATTTTAAATTTAAATTTATTATTAAATAATATTATATTAATTGTTTTATGAAAGGTGCCCAAACATTTTAAAAATAGAGAATAAAGAGTACATTTATAAAATAAATACTTTTTTCTTCCAGCTTAAGAAAAAATATCATAACTTCTTGGTTACTTATATGATATATAATATAAGCTGGATAAAGTTAGATTATAATAATGTTAACATTTTGACTTAGAAAAATCATAAATAGGTAAATACTTTTAATCTTATTATCATTTTACAAGACTTCTTATACATTTTATAGATTCGATAAGTAAATATGGGAATCAAATTTAGTAATTTATTCGACATTTTTAGCTTTTAACTAACACAATATACATATTTTAATCATATTATTGTATAACTCATATAATTACTATTTAATATATTATTCACATACTTGAAGTTTTAATTACACTTTTTAGAATAACATGAAAAAAAAAATGTCCACAACGATCCAAAGAATACTATTTACAAGGAAAATTGTTCTGTGAAGCATAAGGTGAAAGATTTAAGTTAAATTTGGTTATAACTTAAAGAAGAATTTTATAATATTGTATATAAAATGTAAAATGTTAAACTATAGAGATAGCTAAAAAAAGTGTAAAAAGTATCTATATTATGTATTAAATATTAAAATATTACTCTATAAGTATAATCAACTATCATGACACGTTGAATAACGATAATTGTATGTATTAGATAATTCAATTTTAGTTTTAGATATATAGATTTTATTAATGTTTATATACATATAACGATTATGTTTTTAAAAATAGATTTATTTGATTTAACTTTCCTATCTAAACGTGTTATATAAATTTAATTTAATTAATATTCTTTTTTTATATAGTCAATAACTCGTATTAAAAGCCACATAAAAAAAAAAATATCGGATCTGAAGCGTTAATACTACTTATCTGATAATTGAATAGATTTAATTTATGAATCATTACTTCAATCATATATTTTTATTTGATTGTAAAAATTCAAAGATATTTGGTAAGTTTGTATAACTTTTGACCGTATTATATTATCTAAGACTAGATTTTTTTTGGTATTCCATTTAGGTAGTAATAAAAAACTGTGTAAATTGTGGAATAAACAATTCAGTGAGGTATAATAATTCGATGATGAGTATGGGGCAGTGTTGAGAAATAAAAATATATATATAAAAAAAAAAATAGGACGTTGATAATAAAATACTATTTTCTATTACCGATACAAATTGTCTTTAAGTCCAGTAAATAGGCGAGTTTTTTGTTTTCTTCGTTGGAGTTGAATTGTTTGCGTTCATTCAGCCGTACACTGATCAAATGAGGATTTACAAACTCAGTTCTAAAAAAAAAAAACAAAAATACAATACATCTAATATCTATATATTATATTGATACATTATATAAGCACAGGTATAAAATTGAAGATGAAACATATTATAGGTATGTGATTTTTACAGCTTAAATGAAAAATCGAGTTTTTGAGTATATTTCACAAAATACGAGACCGATTCCATACCAATAATCTTTTATTAGACTTCAGAAACAATAGGTAGAAATTTTCGTTCACTGAATTTTAATAGATATTTTATGAAACTTCAATAATTAATTAAATTAAATTAAATTAAATACAATTTTTATTTTATTAATTGAAAATAAAATTATTATATTAATATAAAATTATATAATTATATTATATTACATTTTATATTCGATTTAATTGTATTTTTAACGATTATATTTTGTTTGTAAATTTTACATAATATAATATTTTAATATTTTATTGACAAATAAATAATATGTGAACTAAATATTTTACATTTAATTAACAAAGTGATTTTTTTGTGAAGAATATCATCTATATTGTCAAAAAAAATAAATAATAATAATAATAAATTAAAATTATAATTAAAAAAAAAAAATTAAAAAAAAAAATTACAATTTTCTTGTTTTTAAAATTTGTAGAATACACATAAATGTGGTTTGATAAGTAAATTTTATTATCAAATAAAATATGAATATTTTTAACAAAATTCGTTTTAAATTACCTACCTAGAAGATTTAAACATCATTAAGATTATTACGAACACAATTAAATTACTTATTCAACTTTTCTTCATAGGAATCATATTTTATTGAAGCTTATTATATCATTATATCATTTTTAATGATTCTTAGAGACTTTTTAATTATTTATACATAGTTTCTTATGATAATATCAACATATCAGCCGAGTTATAATAAAAAATATATAAAATTATGAGTAATATACTATTGCGAACGTTTTTAAATATAATTACAATCACAAACGTTGACAATAATAAATTCAATTATTAATTATTATTTAATAAAGTACATAATCCTATGGCCAAAAAAGATAAATCTAAAATTGAAACAATATTAAAAAATTATAATGATTATAAAATCTACAAGGACCTAGTTTTATATTTAAGAAAATATGGAAATTTCTACCAAGGAAAAAAGAAAAGAAAAAATGTAGAAAAATTATTTAAAAACTATTACTATTATTTTTTTTTTTTAGTTTCTAACATAACTTAAATATGTACATTTTGTTACATTATTATTAATATTTATACCCCAAAAATTGTTTTAATTAATCAACATTTTAAACACTTTATATTATTTCATATAATTTTTGTCTAGTTTGTAACGTAGTTATAATGTAACATTGTATTATTACTATTGAATAGTTTTAATTTAAAAAAAAAATATTTTAATCTAATTCCTGAAGAAAATAAAATATATTCAGAAATTATAAACTTGGCAACGTAGTCTACTAAAACGTTCGCAATCGTTCGTTTTCAGCTAAAAGAAAACAAATTTTCTGATAAGCGACATTCTTTCGAAATCGTGTTGTAAAAAAGGTAAAACATTTGCAATCGTGTTGTACCTAAAATTATAAATAATTTTATGAGCATACATGCGTGCAGGTAATTTTAAACTAAGCAAATGTGTTTCGATTCAAATTGTCATTAAATAAAACTAAATCCATACAATTCCCACATCAAAACTTTACAATTTATTATAGTATTAAAAAATCAAAAAAAAAAATATGATTTTTAATAAAATTCTGTTGAAACCACAACTTTCGTATTTTATTGTATCTATATAGATAGTACCTACCATATTAAATCGTCGTTTAACGATTGAAATCGATAAGATGAAAATATGAATTGGAGTAAAACTTCATTGCATACATATTTGGAAGTAATTTATGTACATTTAATTATGTAAAACGAGACCGTATTATTTTGAATTAAGGTTATCTTACGCAAAACCGATTCCATAACAATTGTTCATTGTTCTTTAACGGAATTTACAGACCCGAATTTCTGTATCACATCACGCATTTCGCGTATGACCATTCCATATAATTAATGATCTACCGCTGTGTTCACCGTATTTCACTGTATCCACCATACCAAATATATATTGTAATTGTTAAAAACACTTTCAAACTATAATTAAACAAAATACGACGAGTATCTAAGGTGTTAAGATCTTAAAATATTTATGTTCACCATTCATATTTTATATACAATTATTATAGGGGAATTCACATAACGATTTTTATGAATTGGAGAAAATATAATACATTATTATTGTTTGACAAAGTTATATAATAGATATTGTACCTATCTATGTATTATCTATAATTGTTTATTGCTCCTTCACTTTGCAGTTTGTATCATATGAACCATAAGTTGTAATCTGACGGTAAATCAATTTTTATATTAACTACCTACTACGTAAGTCTCTGATTATTAATATAATAACTAATAAGTAACAACACAATCAAGATTATTTTAACCATGTTTGTTTTTATTTTTATTATGATTCTACTTTATATTTATAGGTATTATGTATAATTTTAATTGTAATTAATGGTCCTCTATTTCGGACAGTCTTGTTATTTTATAAGATTTTTATAGAATGATGTGACAGCTTTCTCGTTACACTTAATTATAATTAATGCTTCCCCATGCTCCAGTCACATCTATTTCAGATAATGGTTTTGTAATAAAAAACCGGTAGAAAAAAGTGCATAAACTATATTAAACCTCCCCCCCCTCCCAACCCCTAACCAAACAGTTGATGTTTTATTTTATATACATTGAATGCACATTCGATTACCTGACGGTTGCTAATATCTGGTCATTTCCATACTCCACGAGAGTCAATTCGCCACAGTTGAAAATCAAACATACACTTGGATTTTCGAAGTAGAATTTCTCATTTCTTTCAGAATAAGGCCACACAACTTCGCTAAGCAAATTCCTTTCCATATCACCTATTACGATGGTTTACATTAAGATTATATTATTAAATACCGGAGGAGTTGCAAAATGTATTACACTGGCAATGTTTTAATTAATGTGTGTTATGTTTATTTAATTTTCATTAATTGTGCTTTAGGAATGTTAAGTCTCGTTTTTAGGAACATTTAAGACTGAACAATTTATTTACACTACCTAGGTATACAATTTCATGATTAAATAAATAATGATTTTAAGAATTACAATTTTTTTTTGTTATTATTTTTTTAAGTTCACTGTTATAACATATCTACTTGTAAACTTATTAGTTTACTACTATTAGTTACCTAATAACAAAGTATCTCTTGTACGGCCAATTAAATATCGATCTTCTCCCATTACTCGAACATCCTCAATTTCATGGCCATATTGAGATTTAAGTATAACACCATATGATGATTGGTTGTTAGATTCGTTATTGAGCGGTTTCACTAAAACCTGACTTGGACCTACATAGGTCATTTCAAATTTATTTTTCCAAACGGTTCGTCTAAAAAAATGGAGCTGAGTTATTATGTATAACTTAACATTATAAAACAATATAATTTATTATTAATGACAGTTTACATAGTGACCAAGTGTACTGTTGTTATAACTATAAAGGTAATGTAAGTTTAATTTATTATAATCAATTTTTAAAGTTTTCTGGGGAGAGGGGGGTAATAAAACATTTGATATTACCTATACTCAAATAAACTTTAATGAAGTTATTTAATTCGAATTTCAAAAAACTTGTTTATTTTCATAGATTTACATAAAGAAATTAAATAAATAAGAAAATTTTATCCATTCTTTGTTCAACGATATCAGTAAAAAATAATTATTTATTAAATCACATATTTTTTGTGTTTTAATAAACTATTGTACGTATTAATAATATTTTTTCTAAACATTTACTTTAAATTAATAAAATATATCTAGTACAAATAACGTAATTTTCTTACTTTATAACCGACTCAAAGAGTTCTATGCCTCCACATAAAGTACCACAGATAATACGTGATCCATCTCTTTTCCACGCCAATGCTGAAACTGTATACAAATTTTGAATATACATGGCAGTTTCTTCTTCCCATGTTAGTTTAGATGGGCTCCACGAGTACAATCGTAATCTAAGTTAGACATTAACCAAATAAAAAAACATTTAAACGTCGATGGATACAATATAACTTTAATTGATGTTTATTTATTAATTATTATAAGTAATTACATTTAAAATATAATATTAATACCTACATACCTACATATTGTATAGAATATTTTTGATAATCAATAGATACCTACTTATATAAAAAAAAAACCTAACCCATATATATTATATATATATGTATGTATATTATATGCATTATGCTTGGTAGCAATTATAATTTTTTGTACGAACGATATACATGGCAATTTTCTGTATTCATTTATTGGTAATGCTGTAGATACTTTTTAGGTTTTTAGAAGTTAACTGTTGGATTAAATTAAAGACAACAAAACTATAAGAGACAGTGAGGTTACACACACACACACACACACACTTACACACGCACATATTGATATATGTGTAGTATATAAGTATATAAATAATGTGAGTATAAGTAGTTCATAAGATATACATACGTTATATAAATAATTAAGTGTTTTTACTCTGTTTTTTAACAAATTATATTGTTTTACTTGTTAAACTTATTATTGTTTTTGATAAATATAATACAATTAAACCTATACATATAACTGTAAATACATAATTCTGTACAACGTATATGTGTTGAAAAGTATAATGATTTATGTAAAAAGGATTTGCCGAAAACCATTAAATTAGCTGAAGTTGAACATTAGAGATAATTTGAAACACTATGGTTACAGAAGATATTTGAGTCCCGCATTCCAAACTCATTTATCACATCCATGTTAAAAGCATGTGCACATAATACTTACACGTGCTGTTCAATTATTGTACACTTTCACTAATAAGGAATGTATCCCTTTTTACTTTGATGCACCTATGTTAAGCTGAAAATATTTTCAAAAGATTCACAAAGAGTATAAAATAACGAAAAACATAAATTTAATTCAGTCTCAAATACAGGATTTAAATAATTATTACAAGGGAAAGTGAAAAACTTAATGTGTGTTGAGTATATAGGTCATAATACTATTTTACAAAATTTATTGGTCAGCAAAGAAAAATAAAAAAATATGAAAAATAATGAAAAAAAAAAATACAATAAATTATGATGTGTTACGGGGGGAGGCCCTCTATGTAATATATTACTTTCGACAGATATAATAATTAATAAATAATTTAAATCTATTAGTGAGTAACGTTTTTTTTTAGTATGAACTATGGATGCTTTACTAAAAAAAAAATATAACAGTGTTATTCTAATACTGAATATAAAGCTTATCATGAAGAACCTATGTGCGTTTAATTATAATTATTTAAATGTATGTTTTTTAATTTTTCAAATTATTTTATCAAAACCATTGGTAATATTTATAAATCGAACCTATTGAAACTGCCAATGACAACTGCTTGTCCGCTTGGACTACTGCAGGCCACGGTGAACTCCTTTTGATCTGGGCAACTGCTGGCTGGTGAATAGTCAAATTGTTTGCAGGATCGTCCGTTTTGGTCGTAAAAATGCACTGAAAAATCACATCCTGCTGCGATGATACATCCGGAAGCCCATGACAATGCATATGGAGGGACCGGATGAACAACAATGCGTCCCTGAAATAATAACTAATAAGTAATCCTATTATACAGCTCACTGATTATCTACTTGAAAAACTTTTTAAGATTAGATATGGTAAAGGATAGAGGTTTGCACTAGACCAAGAGGTCATTAGATACATATCTGTCTTTATTTGAGAAACTTTTATAAATAAACTTAAATGTTTTACTAATAAAAATATTTTAAATGTGTCAGATTTCATTGTTAGTTTGTTTATTATACAATGTATAAGTAATCACTTTTAACCTTTATAAAAAATACATTTGAAACATATTAAAAAAACATTTCATTAAACAAGTCATAGGTTTTTTATATTTTTTATTGCATTGTTTTATTTGTATTTATAAGTTTTCACTCAAATAAAAATTTTATCGATGAACGTATATATTTTTTAAAAATAATACTGGTAATAAATATATAAAATGTGTAAAAAACATTATGTAAAAGTTATCGAAAATAAAATGAAATATTCACTACCTAATTCTTCTACTTCAAAAAAAAAGTTTTAATTTAATAAAACGCAGTAAGTTATCAGGATCGGTCATCATTAAACTTTTAAATGTGTAATATAATTTGCTTTGTATTTAAAATCAGATATTGAAATTCTAAAATAAATTTTATCTGATTTAAATGTATCTTAAATATTCGTCTGTAGTTAATTTCAGAATGAAACATTCAAAAATAGTTCCTTGACTAAAATGTTGCATCATTATTGAACTTAAAATACTTTGTGCGTAGTCTAACAATACAAATATTTGAAAACAGGAAGTGGAAAAATATATTTTATGTATGCATATTGTATAATTAGTAAGACATAAAATTTAAAATTTGTAATTTTTAAATTATAACTTTTAGTTTATTTGAGACAAATGTATTAATTATAATTAAAATTGTATATTCTTATTACTACAGTTATTTATGCATATTAAAACACGAAATAAAATATTAAACTAATTATAATTTTATGTTTTACAAAGTTTAATCTATGCTTAAATTTAAAATGTTATTATAGTTCAGTATAACTGTTTGTGCATTTTAATTAACTTTAGAAAAAATTAATACATCAAAGTAAGACTCAGAAGTTCCTCTACATACGAAAAGAAACTTTTTAATATCAATTTGAATGGTGACAAAAATATATATATCTAAATTTAATGTTATATATATATATGAAAAAAAAATTCTCTTTACTAGAACTATCACCATTATTTAAAATTGTACTTGGTGTATTACATAATAATATGATTTACATTGTAGACTTTTACATTAAATACTCAATATTGTTTATACGTCTGATTGGAGACAGTTTTTGCAAATCCGCAATCAAGTTTGCTGACTCGTATGACGAAGCAATTTTCAAGAGTCCGTAATAATAATATTATATAGTATTTACTAAAGTTACAGTGCAACCGACGTCACATTTGGACTTTTGAAGTTACCGTGGAGTACGGATAATGTACGACACATACTGATACACACACACATTCACGCTCATATTTATAATATATTTAAATTTTAAACACATATATTTAGGATATAGGTACAGAATTCGGAACGTCTTTATTTTTTATTCTCGTTGCATTATGTCTTCCATAAATATGTGCGTATTATTATTTGTACTTTACGTAATATACGATACACCCCATTCGTTTGTTCATTCTCGTTCTCCGTCTCCTATGATCTATTTTTTTTTTCATCGTGTGAGTATCACTCTTTCAATCACATTTAAAACAGTACAATCAAATATTTTTTATATAATAATAAATATTATAGAAAGATATATAAGTATATTAGTACAATAAGTACATACACATTTCAATCAGAAACTTTAATTAGTGTTTAATAGCTTGAAAATTTAGATATGGAATCCTTAGAATTACTCTATGGCACTTTTAATACATTTATGCACTATAAATACAGATACTATAGAATACAGTGAGCATATCTATATACAATTTTATTTTGTCAGAACTAAAAATGCTTAAAACATTATGGCCTTTAGGTGTAACATTTACAATTCTATAATTAAATAAAACAATTGGATGCTTACATAGTTACATGGATCAAGCACGTGTAAATAATTCATATTAATTTACAAATCATTTTAAAATTAAATCCAAATTATGTGAATGAGGTTTTAGATCACGTATTTATTTTATTCGGTAATAAATTGTTTTTTTTTTTCAAAATCCAACAAATAATGAAATATGTTGAAATTGTCACTGCACCAGGTCGAAAAATGCAATATTTTAAGGAACTTTTTTCAAGTTTTTTTTCGAATGGTTTTAAAGATCATTTTTATCAGTTGAGTGCACATTTTTCATAATGGTGGTGGGGAGGTTGTTACAGCCAGATTTTGGTTGTTCAAGATTTAAGATAAGCTAAAGATTTCCGCAGACCACGATCGAACAAACACCAGTTATCCCAAAACCAATGTCGTTATTTGCGTGTGCAAACGAACGCGGAGGGTTATCTCAAAAATTTAAAGATACAGTAGTTAGTGGTGAGAAAAGAGTATAGTAGAATAAAAAGAAAATAATAATAGAATGTATTAATTTAAATATGAAAAAGAATGGCTGAGAGTGTATGCATACAAGCCTTTGATGTGTACGCTGCGCAGACTGATGAGTACACCTACACACGACATGAACAATTTATCGCATCACGCGTTAACTGACATATTATTATATTCATAATAGTATTGAAAAGGCAACACACTCGGGAAAATATCACTTTTCGATACGTTAGTTGTTTCTCAGGACAGGTGCTGGTGATTTAAGCCTCTTGCAAAATAATGACTAAACCTGTGTCACATTGGCATGCACGTTGTCGTTGGATCATGGACCGTCGCGTACATTATGTTTTTCAGGTACTCTAAAATCGCTACCATACATGTAAAAACGAACGTTGAGAGTAACTAAATAATGATTTCGATTTCATTAATACCATCACGATAACTACAATATGTACGTACACACAAACTATATAGATTTGTTGTATCGTGGTTAAATATTATCATTAGCAATAGAATAATAGTATTTTATATTAAATATTATAATATATTAATATATATATAAAATATATTATTATATTTGACATCTCGGAAAATTAACAAAAAAGTTCCGGTGGCACTGTTGATTTTTAAATGAAGAAAAGAAAAGGTATGTTATATTTATGGTTATAGAATAATCTCCGTTCGAGAACATTTTTCTCACTCCATAATCAACCAGAATCAGTTAATAAAGTTAAAAGTTAATCAGTTTCGTGGATTTTGTTTTTCATACGATTTTTTCAAAATTGTTTTCACGTTCAATTATGTATTATATTATTAGGTTGCACGACAACGTATTAAAATCCTTTAACGGTTTTTTTTATTTATTTATAAGACAGTGTTTTTTTTTGAGTTAGTCTTTGTCGGAGAATATCTCTTACCCCCACGTAATCGTTCATTCCCGTCGTTAAAAGTGTTTCGACGATTTTGTTTTTCATACTTTTTTAAAATTTTTTTTTCACATTCAATGTTATATTATTATGTTTAACGACAACGAATTAAAATCCCTTAACGTTTATTTATTTATTTATTTATTAGAGAGCATTTTATTTGAGTTACACGATTTTAAACACTCATTTGAAATTTCACATTTTGCACACGTATACTTTTAAAAGGATATTTGTTTCAAGATTAAAAATACAATATTACCTACACCCCATAATCCTAAAAAAGTCAAAATAGCCGTTTCATAAATACAATCACATTATACAGTGTATTTTTTTAACCCTGCAAACGGATAAAACTGTAGTTACAAAATACAAATACAATAATACTGTGTAGCTATAAGCATAGCACAAAAACGTGATTGGTTTACATCAGTAAAATGCTTTTTAAATATAATTTTTTTATTTGGGTATTTAGTGCAAAATGATTAATCAATATATTATATTTATATTAATGTAGGAATTCTATTTCATTTATATTGAACATGCTATTTCCATATAATTGTAGATCCTTCTACTCATTTTTAAATTCGAATTTGAATCACTGAATATGAAATTTAAAAAAGAAAATCCGTTAGTATAATTTTTAATGATTTTTATGATTTTTAATTCACTTTTAATTATAATATAATGTATACATAACTATAATATATATATATATATTAATATGCTAAGGTACCTAGTCGTATTGTATTAGTATTTGTGTAATATCTTCATTATAATACAAACTATATAGTATATACTAGATATTTAGATTGTGCAGATATAATACGGTTAACCACTGACCAATACAATATAGAATTTACATGCATATTTACATGTTGCAAATATGCACATACGATATATGACAAATAAACGCGATACGTATGACTCTGCGAACACCAAAACTAGATGTTATACCTACTAAGAAACTCTGAACGACTACAAGCCAGAACCCTTCACCTAATAGTGTAAAATAATATTAATAACTAATAACTAAACTAACCTAACTAAATCTAACCTACTTTGTAAGTAGTTAGTAGGCAATACAACCTAATAATATCTGTAATTGAGTCATAATTCCTCGTTATTGAAACTACTGTAAGATCCTCTATTATCTACCAAACCCTAGTTACGGTAAATATATTTATAAGGTATTACAATATTCCCTAGATATCTTATATTTAATATAGGTCACTGCATTGGCCACGGCCCATGTTAAAATATAATTCTCAAAATCGTCACAGAATAGTAAATTACACAACTACTGAGACAGGGTTTAACTTTGATTTAAGAAATGTATATTATAATTTATAACATTAATATTTTAAGTTAAATCAATACAATGGTTGTAGAAATATATTTATTTATTTTGATTTTTTTTTAAACGGGTTTCATCAAAAAAATTCCTTTTTAAATATTTTTGATTATTAAATACATCTAAATAGTCATAAATGAATCACATATAATTTCATATTGATAAATAAAATAATGAATGTATGTATTAAATAAATTAATGACTGGTTTTAAATAAATAAAAAGTAATAATACATAAATAAAAACAAATTAGTACTTATGTTTTGTAATTTATAATAAATATAAAAATCTTAAAGAATCAAATTATTTATGAAGGTTTCTTTATATTTTAAAATAATTTTTGTTATTGAAAACATTGGTAAATTAATTTTTATTACAATATATAATTTATTATTTGCTAATTGTTTTTATGTTTTTAAGTGTTAATATACAAACCATTGTGCTCGTTCATAATATATAATATTTATATATAAATTAATTTATTAAAAATAAGAGTTTTAGAATGAAGTTTATCAATTCAACTTTTTGAAATACATATTTCTAAATAATTTTTGTAGGGATTACTAAATATATCTCTACAAAGAACTATGAATCATAATATAATTAATGATATGATACAATGTACGAAATTACTTATTGACGTATAGCAAATGACTCGTAATAATTCTTCGAAAATAGGTGACGCGTTTAATTAGATAGGAGTTTTATGAATAGTAAATCATATTATATTTTTTAATTATTTAAGTATGTATTAATATTACTAAACTTATATATCATAATATTTATTATACATTTTGAATATTTATATAAATTATAATGACTCGTTGTGTTAGAATTCCATCACAACGCGAATGCATACTACACAGTAGTTTAGTACACACATTTTTTAATGAATAATAATGTTCATTGGAAAAAACGGACTCAACAATCTAGTATGTATAATGTATATATAGTTGTAAAAAACTGATATTTTTATAATGTCGAATAATAAGAAATATACCCCTGTACACATAAAACGTAAAAATAGAATCCTACTTTCAACTTAAACCATGATCTTAACTAGTTAATATACATTTTTCTGTTCTTTCATATTCATAAATTGAACTCAGGTAATTCTGAAAATTTCCGGTAGATCTTAATTAGGTAAAATAATTTTATGATTATAACGGCTAACCGGAAAACATTATGAATGACATACAATATGACTAAGTACGACGTAACTACTAAACGATGAACCTGGCTTGACAATATGGACGTCAGTTTTGGAATAAAGTATGCAACATCGACCATGGTATAAAATCTGCCTAAACATGAATAGTTTTTTGGTACCTAGATCTTATTGTACCTACCTATTTTTAATCTCAATCACGATTCATATCGTGTATTTATGGCATACGTTAAGGTAACCGCGATGGCTTCCGATCATTTTTCCTTCACCCACTGAGCCAAACCATGCTCAACCATTTTTACGTTATCGTTTATGAGTGCATAAAATATTGTGTAATACAATAATATTCCAGTGAAACCTAGTTTTTTAAAATATAAAGGTAGGATACATTATAATATGTATACATATTTTATACGTAAATATTTTGGAGCGTCATCATATCTTTCAGTACAACGATATACGTTGCCTGTTTCCTGAGGGTTGCGAGCATAGGACGCCACGATAGGGTAAGACGTGCATCATGTTACCTATATTATTCACAAGTTTCTCGTACTTTGAAAGTTATTTAGAATTAATATTGTAGTTTTCCATTATGTACCTAGTAAATATATTATACAAAAAAAAAAATCCTTGATAAAGTAGTGGTTGAGTAATAAAAAAAAATATTTTAAAAAGGTTCGTGGATATAATGAGTATATCTAGTTTTTACGTACCTACTTTTAAATTTAAATTATAAATACAACGAATTTTATGAATTTAAAATTTAAACATTTATTTGACTAAAAAAAATCAGTCGGTACACTCGATAGGCATACATGTTATATTATACACAATTGTCAATTACTACATAATTATAAAGGAGATTCTAAGATCGAACAATCGCTCTTGGAGTACAAGTAAAGTTTTACAGATATTCTTATAAGTTAGAGAACTTTAAAAATGGTAATGTAAATAGTAAATATCCTGATTACAACTTTAGTAAGATATTTAAATTTTCATTATTCTTGTCTTTGTGTTTTACAATATTAATAATAGGATTATAAAAGTACAATAATATGTTTGCTTGTAATGTAGACATTGGTTTTAATGTTATTTAACTGTAAAAAGTATTAAATGAACATAATTTCATTTAAAAATAAAAATAAATGTATGTCTTTTGTTTTAAAATAAACTCAATATTGATGTACAAAATACATATATCGTTTTAATACCTTGGAAAGAGTTTTTTTTTTATTATATTTAAACATAAAAGTGTTTTTCAAATCTTAACTTCAAAAAAAAAAAAAAAATACTCTTATACGAATTAAAAAAAAACAATATATTTATTGCAGTTAGTTTATAGTTATCATAGTTAAAGTTAAAAAACTTTACACATACTTTTCTGAAATTATTTTCACGGAGAATCTAAAAGATATAAATATATAATAATCGAATTATACAAAGAATAATCTGTATAATGGCATTGCATATACATTTAAAATACATCATTAGTATTACGAAACGTTGCATATTTACCAGAGCATAATATCGAGGAATCTCATAATGGATGCGATGAAGAATAAAATATGACATCTGCACAGAAATTCGTGGGAAAAAACCGTCAATATAAAATATGATCAACGCCTCGTCGGCTTTTATTGTCAATTAATTCCAAGGTATAATCGAATAATAACCATGGTTGGCTATAAACGGATTCTTTCTGTCGTTTTTTCGAAAAAATAAATTTCTGTACAAACGATTATGTTGTTTTTTTCGCATTTACGTATAAATTAATTTCATGATGTGTAACAAACTAAATATTTAAGGATTTTATAGTGAACAATATTTACATTATAATATCACCATAAGCCACTGCAATATCAGTCATTACTTCAGTTTTCTCAATAATCTTAGTTATTGCGATTTAACTTATTGTAACTTTAAGATAACTTTAAAATTTGGTTTGAAAATTATTTTATAAAGGACAACCGATTAATGGTTATGGAATAGGTACTTAATTAGAAACCATCCCTTGAGGGTTGGAAACGGTCCTAATTTTAGGGACTAAGCATTGGCAATCTGCATACCCATATTTATTACATTCATACCCAAGTTTACCTACCGTCCTAATGAGTGAACTACAACTGCAATTCTCTATAAAAACATAATTTAATCTCCTTATTTCATAGAAAATCAGTATTTATGTATTATTTCACTATTTTTAACTGAATTAAAAAAAGTTTTATATTTTAAAATAATTGAAAATATTAATACAATCCTCAAGGATTTAAAGAAATATACTTAGTATAATTAATAAAAATAATATGGTGAGCTATTTTTCTGTATTGCATTTTTAAAATATATATCATAAAATAAATGCATTATTCCACTCTATTTTATATACTTATATAATGATTGTTTTTTTTTTAATAATAATTTGAATTGTCTAGTGTTGCAAATTTAAATATTTTATTTTAAAAATTATCAAAACAAATTAACCTGTTGTTCAGTTGATGATCCTTCTGTAATTATATATCTCACGATCGATCCGTCGGCATGTCCAGATATAAACGCTGTTCCACGTGTACTAAAAATAACAGTAATTACAATATTATATTGCATGAGATTATCGGTAGGTTTTGTATTTATTAATAGATTTAATTGAAATATTAAACGCTGCTACATAACATTATTATAATACTTGTACCGATAGATAATTGAATATTATTGTTAACATAATTTATTTGCGTTTGAAGATACTAAATATCCACTAGTAGAGACAGAGGTTGGCGATCTCATTGTATTTCTTCCGTTATTGAATCGTTTTAGCTACTGAATATATTATCATATACTCTGTAATAATTTACATACATTGTCGAATTTTTTAAATAAATATACCTAACATAATTTTTTAATATTATTAAAATTTTATTATAAAATTCTTACGGTCAAGAAATATTGAATTTTTAAAATAATGTAATTTTCTGTATAATTCAAACATTTTATTTAGACACCTTATTTTTAAAACATAAATATTTATACTAATAATGTGTGTTTTATTATTAGGTAGGTATCTAATTAAATTTTATTTTGTATAACTTATAATTTTAAAACTATATTTATCAATTAGTAACTGTAACTTATATCTTACTAATATTATAAAATAGCTATACACCCTAAATTCAACTGAAAAATTTAACAAATACAAAATATAAGTCTTTTAGGTTTTATTGTATCTCATTAGTCATTACATAGTCAAATCGAGATCAATGTACCTCACTTTGTGAACTAATTCATAATTTTTTTATTAATTGGTATATTTTTTAACATGGAGAAAACTACATTCGACAGTCACTTCATATTAAAAAAAAAGTTCTTTTTAATACTCATCAATTTCTGGCGAGTAGTGTCTTAAGTACAAACATACATTAGTTTATATATTTATAAAATTATACAAAAGTTTCTTTTATATCTGTAATCAATGGAAACTATACAATATATAAAACGAAAAATATAAGATTTTTATAATCCAAATCGAAATTGTTGCATGAGTTACTTTACAGAGATTTATATGTATTAAAATATGAATCTATATTAACCTTCCCTAATTTTTAAAGAATATGTATGCAAAATTGTATAGAAATTGATTCCCAAGATTATCAGATACTTACTAACTAAATAAACAATAACATTTATGTATAAAATATTACCTATAATAATATACGATTAATGATTATATTTTAGTATTATCACATATGTGTATCAATTTAATAATTTAATTATAATACATGGAATGGTATATAGCCATTGTAAAATACAAAATGTGTAGGTATTATGATATTAAATTTTAATCAGTAATACATCGTTGAATATTCAAAAGAAATGTTAAGCTGAGCTCGTATAGTTAATTTAATTTCAAACACTAATATACTATAATTCAAAATCATATATTAATACAATATTTTTAATAAACAAATTGTATATTTCATTTTTATTACTAAACAATAATGATATAATTCAAATAAAGAATGAATAATATCTTGAAAATAGAGCTAATATATATTTATATGTATTAATAATATATTCTTTATGAAATCAAACATCCCTACATTATTTGAATATGTGTAAATTTACCCGAATATGAAGTTACATTTTTCTATAAAATATTATCTAAACAATCACAATCTTTACATTTTAAAGAGAATAAATGACTGTCTCAATTAAGTATTTTTAATGGCCAGAGAACAATTTAAAAGATGAATACAATCCCATTCCATGTTATAGAGAAATAAACCACCTATATTTTATACGATGAGTATATTGAGTATATTTGTATAAAAAATTTAGTTTTTCAATTAAATTTATCTACTTTCTCCATATTTATTGAAAAAAAAAAAATTTATTATAATACATAGTTTTAATTTAATTTTAACGTTTTGAAAGAATACAAATTTAGATCATTGCCCAAAATGATTCAACATTAGCTGTTATGTACAATCATTTTTTTTTCATTGCAATTTTTAATCTTATTATTATGAAAAACTATATTGATAAAAGAATGTATTATTGATTTAGTGATACTAAATATATTTTCTATTTTTATTTTTAACTTTATTCCATTTTTACATATAATATAATATTAAAGAAAAGTGATAAATATGTATTTATATTTATCATGAAATTAATTATAAATAAATAAAAATGCGTTTGGTAATTCCAGAATATTGAAAAGCAAATAAAATAGTAATTACAGAATAATATTAATATTGTAAGAACAATTATTATGAATTTTTTTTTTTTTGTTGTTTTTACTAAATCGTTTTGTTAGCTATTTTTTTAATACGAAATTGTTTATAATTGAATACAAATAACTATTTAAGGTTACATTATAATTTCCTATTTAAATTAAATATGTTAAAATGTTATTACTAAATAAGTTAACATATTTCAGCAACGCATGATTTATACTAACCATTACATGAAATACATAAAATGTATGTATTATATAAAATAATATGAGATAATATTGTACATCATTATCAGATATGATATATATATTTTTAAACTATCCCTTATTTATTTCTAGTATTAGGTGTATTATAAATATTTATGATATTAAGTTAATATATTCTAGTAATATCACTAACTTCTTAGTTTTATCTAGGTATATGAATAAAAATTCAAAATGCTTATTGAATGGGCATGAAAAAGGTTTTTATTTGTATACTTATTAGTTACAGTAACGATAACCAATTTCCAAAAGTTTCATGTAGGTTATTTCGAGTGAGCTCCCATTATATTTTTTAAATATCTTGAATAGGTAAATTTTATTTTTTTTCGGTAGTTAATCTAAACATAAAATTACAATACATATTGAAGACCTTTTTATTTAATAATGTTTATAATAATATTATTCTTATAGCTTTACTAAGAATTCATGTTATGGTGTTGTTAAGTCTATCTTTTCAAATTCAATATTGCACTGAAAAAACAACATGTATTATGTTGACTTAATTAATTAAATAAATAATAATAATAATAATAATAATAATATCAATATCATTATATAAATACCTAATAATATGTACGTACATACAATCCACTGATTTCCTCAACTGTGCATTTCACTGATTATAATTTTTGAAATTGGCATTGATATTTTTCCAAGTTATAATATGAGTGGGAGTAATATGATATAAAACAGTATGTACTAAAGGGATATTCAATCACTAATCTATCATATCTTAAGTCATATACCAAACATTAAAAAGAAAATATGTTATTGAGAGCCTTATAATTCCATCTTGTAATTCTTTATTGGGTTTCACAGTTTCCTATCTATTTTTTCCATGCCCAATCCACTATATTAAATATAACATAAAATTGAACTTTAAATAGAAAAATGTATAATATACATATTAAATAATACATATTGCATTCAAGCATGCAATTACATATTTTTTTTTAAATATTCTTCAATCTCGTTGTAATAAACATACTTAAAATATACCGATTCAAAACAATATAATATAGTATATAAATATTATACTACTATTTTTTGTTTTTTTTTTTTTTTTTTGGACTAGTTATGTTGTTGTAATGTATGATTGTAGTTTTTTCTAATGGTTTTATTCCCTTGCCTCATTTTTGACCAATGGCTTTTAGTCTAAAAAAAAAAACAACCATTGTGCCAAAATACTATTAAGGTGGGAAATTTCCCTTGGGGTATTTAAAAAAATAATAATTCTGTAAAATTTAATTTCATGATATAGGTATATTATATAAGTGTGAAACAAATTTTGGTATTTAAGAAAACATTTTTCATATTTGTATACATTTCTAGTTATAGTATACCTAAAATATTATTATTTTTTTTCAAAAAATGTAAAAAAAAATGATACCTAGTCATAATATTAATAAGGACAATATTAAACCATCGTTGTATTAAACTAAAAATAAATTGTATGTGCAATTAACACAACAATACAAAATTTATTATTTAAAACCATTTTATTTACTACCTAATTATTGCAATAATTAAAATTGAAAAAACTATTTAAAAAGTGCATTGGAAGATTTGCGTATGCGATTCAACTAATCACACTGAGAGTGTGGTGCATTAGCGGTAGAAAAGGCTTACTTGGAGGCTAGCGACACGACGTACGAACCAGTGGCGTAAAGGGTCTGAGATTTATTGGATTTGTAGTGGGCAGCTCGTATCTTGCCGTCTAATTGCCCGTAAATTATCGGCCCCTCAGACATCCACAGCATGCAGGTCACCGGAGACTGTGTGCCGAATTTATTGCATATCACCTTTTTGGCTCCCCTGTAATTCGAATTTTATATACAAATGTGTATATAAAAATATATATTTATACATTATACACATGGAGTTAGCAGAGTTAATTTTAGAGGCAAGGAAACACTTTGCACATTTAAACAACAATTTTACATTAATTACATATAACTGACTTTTTTCGTAACTTACCAAGTATCGCCAATTTTGTATACAAACACCATGTTGTCGGTCTGTCCTACAGCTATTCTCGTAGAATCAGGAGAAAATGCCAAACCTTTGACCGTATAACTTTTACGACCAGCCTATTGCATTAAAAAAAAAAAAATAAATAAATAAATGTTAGATAAGTAATTGCTTTTTGGGAGATATGATAATATTGCAACATAGAGCATCATAATAATAACTAGGAAATCAAAGAGTGGACATAAACACGAAATAGTGGGTTATTAAGTTTTAATTAGTAATATATACCAATATAGATTACAATATAGAATCACAATATAGATTGGAATACATTAATGGGATTAAATTTTTTCTAAAGGAAATGTCAAATAATAGATATTTAAGGAAGATTTAAAAAAAATTATCATTTAGTACATCTTAAGTGTACATTTTAAGGACACAATAATAATATGTTGTTTTAAATAAACAAAAATGTATTTACAAATATCATGACTTAATATAATATAAAAATATGGTTTAATTAAGTATTATAGAAACCAACTTAATAGGTATATTTGCTATGTGCCATATAAGTACTGAAAACAAATAATATGGGAACTTTTGATCAGAATGAAATACATTTTGTGCAAAACCGAACATTTCATTTTAAAAATTCATACTTGAAGAGAATAGTCGAAGTAATATGTAATTGTATTATGAAGAATGTTATTTATTGTTTATGTGGATTGCTAGAGTTTCGTGTTATATTAGTTCAATACAATGTAATTAAATTACATAATTTCCAGAACCAATAATACCGTTACAATCATAATTTCATCATACAATTTTCTCCGAGGGCTTTAGAATTGAGGTCCTTCGTCTAGACAGTACACCAAAATGAAAACCACAAACCCTTTTCGAAGAATTTCAGCAAAATTAATAATCTGATAGTATTATTTTTTATTTTGGTCAGTTTAATTACATAACTTAATCAAATGTATAGACCGTAATAATGATTTTATAAACTATACATTTTATGTGTGATACTAAATTCATGTACTATTTTTAAACTTACTTAATACTTTTACTTATATTTCAATGGCTTGATCATATTTTCGGCCTACCAATATCGAGAATATCCATTAAAAGTTTGAAAATTGTTTGACGAATATTCATGAATGGCTTAACGAAAGTTCGGTTTTCACACATTGTAAGATTTAAAGTAACTTACTCTTCTTATTTTTATAATCTGGATTTATGCTTCTCAGAGATTTAAGCCATATAATGTTTTTATTTAATCATATAAATGTATATTATCATAAAATAAATTAAATTGCGTGAGTGATAAATTATGTATTATACAAGTATTCTTATGAACAACTAAGTAATAATTTAATAAAATTTAATAAACCACTGTTATAAATAAATAAAATTATGTATTTGATGTCTTTCAAATAAAAATATATAAATTCATATTATACTAAACCTGAAAAGTGGTTAATATAAATTATTGACATAAATGTATTTCTTTTATTTAAAAAAAAACATCATGTAGATATTAAATTCATACGTAATTATACTCTACAAAAACTATCTACAGCCAAATCATGCAATTTATCCAATATTACGATTATCTTGATAGTTAAATTATAATTTTTTATAATTTATCATATTAAAAATAAAAGTTAACTTTGATATGATTAAAACTAAACTCAATTGAATACAATTATTTTGAAAAACTAATTTCTCATTTCTAATATGTATTCAAGTACAATCTAATAAATAATGAATAATCAAACTATTATTATTTTATCGAATTTTAAGGTTAATAATAAATTCAGATACCATGGGCATTGGGCGTAGATAGGAAATATTTTCGGAAGGGATTTTAGTTTAAATATCCATTAAATTTCATTCACAATATATATTTTGAATTTGTTTTATCTTTAATTTCGGGGGGGGGGGTGTTTGAACACCCAAAACACCCCTCTTACCAACGCCCATGTCAGATACAACATTAAAATCATTTAAGTACCTGCAGTGAAGTTTCATTGTTAATAAATTGATATAGGTATAACAATGCTTAGAAAATTCGAATACAATATTTGATAACGCTTGCCAAATAATGAATTATTAAAAATGTTTGGTTAAGTGTTTGCTTGTTAAAATAAAAATAAAAAATATAGTTAACGATATATATTATTATTGGTTATTAACTAAATAACTTGGGATAAATTCGTTCATTTAATGTTTAAAATAATAGCTTAACAATAGGACGTACTTCTACGTGAGTGACCTGAATGTACCTCGAAACTTTGATGACCATATATTTTCCTCTCTCAATCACTTTCGATCACTCACTCACTATCTCTCCCTAGGGATTTTCTATACACGTGTACAGTTTCATTTCCCACTTATACCTAAAATTCTGCCCGAGGTGTGGTAGCGGCAGTGGAATGCAGGTATACCTCAATAAAAATAAAATAGACTAGTTAAAATGAAGGTGTGGTGAACGGTTGGTAGGTCAAAGGCTAGTCCGGGGGGTATGGTTTTACAGTCTCTTTCGGTCGAGACTCTCTTCCCCACTGTATCTTCTACCCTTTATATCTTTACCCAATCATGTAGTATTGTACTCCTCTAACCCGTGCAAGCCCATGAAAGTGTTTGTGTGTCCGAGTCGTAACGTATATAAATGTATAAATACAGCGATTAGTAGTCTGCTCGAGCGTAATGTATATGTATAGAAGGGCTGATTGTGTTCCGCGTACAGTTTGTATTTACCCCATGCTCAGCGGGCTTAGTGGGAAACTTGTCCCTTTTCACGCCTTCCTCATCGAACAGCAACACCACTCTGTCGTTGTTGCACACCGCTAGTTTTTGGTTGTTAGGCGACCACGTGGCTGCCAACACTTGGAATGGTCCATCCTGTCGAAAACATAGAAAATAAACATAACTTCTATATCGCCACTATATATTGTCATTGCTGTTAAATAATAACGATTAAAATAACTATTATTATTATTATGGTGAAGACAACAGCTATAACGCTACCACTTACAATGATTAATCACATTAATAATAATATTATTTGGATACTATCGTGACAGCTGTCGATGACCCGTGTCCCATGGTAATTCTGTTTGTGAAGTGGTCAAAAACTCATTAATATTGAAGCGTGTTAAAAATACAATATTGTGTTATATAAGGTTGTACTATATCGGCTCAACCACAACCACCGCTCAATAACAGTCCTCGAATTGTCGATCTTACTGAAATGGCAGTTGTCAAAACTTAGCCGACCAAGGGACACAAAATAGGTATCAACAAAAAATTCATAATAAGTGTGTACGAAATTTAAACGCATTTTTGAGTAAAATTGTGTATAACATAATGTGTATAATAATATATGCTTACGATTTTAATAGGTATTTTCTTTTAATTTTCTTTACAAATTTTTTTTTCAGTTATTTTGTATGAGTGTGTCATGTTTTATTATAATATTATGCCATTCAAGACATTTATTTCAAACTATTTCTTTCTTTTATTAGGGCACTTTTTATTATAAAAACTATTATCGGACAAATAAAATAACAAGAATAGCATCATCAACAGTGTTATTCAACAATTTAATAGTTACTATATGGTTAGATAACGATATAACTACACAATAATGTGTATGATATTTTGAAACTAAATAATGAGGAGAATGCCAGTTATGGGTATAACTTTACTGCATATAATTATTAAATATTGATCCATATTATAATGTATTTTTATACGAGTATTATTATTTTATATTACCAACAAAATCATTAAGAGTTATTTAGAAATAAATTGAAATCATTTGTCTTCAATGACTAACTTATAAGTTATAAGTTATTATTATTTTAAAACTTAAAAGTAACGGAGAATGGCGAGAAAACTTTTTAACTCACAATTATAAATTATTTGTTTTAAACATAGTTAAGATTTTAATTCAAATCGTATAGTTTCATTTTACGCTAATTAACCAATAGATACTTCAATAATTTTTAAATTACACGAACTTTAAAATTATCAATAACTTCTTATTAAAACTTTATAAACACTTGGGATATTGGTTGGCATACTCGTAAATGGAAAATAAAAATACTGTACCCATCGGTTAAAAACCATATACCAAACTAGTTTAATAAGTAATAATTTCTTAATAGCATTACACAATAACATTAATACAATAAAATTACACATGCAACAAATGTTCAACTAAATCATTTTCAACGCATGTGTATATTAATTATTCACACTTTTTGAACTCTTTTATTTATTTTTATATCGTTCTTTATGCACATCCAGACAAAACAATAAAATAAAAACGTATGTACGAAAATGGATATATAGTATCAACACTTCTTATCTAATATCATAATAATTATAGAAGATCTGAAAAATTACACCAGTTATTATAACTACCACCAGGAGTCAGGACCACTGTTTACACGGAGAACTCAGGTTAACTATACATATTATCTTACATTTAAAATTTTTAATTTTTTATAGTGTTTAATTCAAAAAGAATAATAATGTACTTTTAGTTTATTAATATTAAGTTTTCCTTACATGGTCGTCTAAACTTAATTTTATGAAATTACAACTTTTTCACCTAAAACTCATTTTTTTAAATAGTAAAATTTTTAAGTTACATTTAATATAATATTTGTATATCTATATAAAATAATATTAGTTTATTTTGTTAGCAATAAGCTCATTAAATCATCATTTTACATAAAATTATTGTGTGATAACCTAACTCGAGGATACATAATTTTTATACCATGATGACAAACTCACAAAATTTAGTTAAAAATAATGGTCAGTTAAAATATAAAATAGTGTGTATATTATAGTTCCTATGAGCTTATTGTCTTTACAAAAAAAAAAAAAAAAATGAACGTATATTACTTATAAGTTATAAGTAATATATGTTCGTTTTTGATGTTTATTATGAGTTATAACAGTTATAACTCATATATTATTTGTTGTTATTTTTTTATGAGAATAATTCCTTACTCCTAGCCTCTAAAATCCATAACTTTACATTTATTTCTTATATTAATTTATTGATCTATATTTTTTTTTTAGAAACTATAGGTGTCATTTTTTTAAAATCGATAATCTTTAGTATCGAAAATCTATGATTTCAAACTAGATAAAATAGAATTAATTTAGTTAAATATAAACTATAAAAATCGATATGTTATTTAAAAAATACCTAGTGCTATTGATTAAATTAAGAAATAGTACTATTATGGCTACTGATAATGATAATTTTATTCATTAATTTTATTGTTGAATATTATAACGAATAACATTAAAACTGAATACAAAATTTCTCACATAGACAACACTACTTAAACGTCTTAAACAGTTAAACATTAAGTTGTAATTATATACGAATAAAACAAATTTTAAATATATATATGAAATAAAGTTTAACACATAAACCATATTATTATTATATTAAATATATTTTATACTTGATAAAAAATGTACTCGTTTTATAGAAACTATCAAAATACGAAATAAACGAACTTCAAACTCATTTTATAATATTACCATAGAAAAGTTGTATAACGATTTTACTTTGGTCTTTATTACTAAAATTATCACACTGTTCAAAGAAATATGTATAACTCTTTAATATGCAAAATAAAAAAGTGTTCTCCGTTTTGCATAATCAAATATTCTCTTAAAAACATTTTATTCGTCAAGAGAAATTATTTGCAGCCAGTATTATTAGCCTTAAAATTTCTACTCGGACGTGCTCTTTTCTTATATATCCTTTATCCATGCCAACGAAAAATGTACCAAATACGTCACTTGTGTCTTGAAATAAGTATTCACATTGTGTTGTTGACAGCAATGAAATTTTCAAAAAGTTTCGTTCACAGTTTGCTTACGTATTATTTTATATTGTCCAGAGACCACTTACCTCCGTCTGTTGTGTCAACGACTGCAGATGTTTTAACTTCATAACGTTAATGAAATATTATAAGTAAATTTTTGTGATTTAATCTTCCAACGAAATAAATACAAGTGAAAATAATATAGCAAAACATATCAAAATACACGTAGAGTCCGCACACGCTCCATTTGTTGTGACATCAAAGTTAGTCGCTATGACTACGACTATAATATTATGTTTCGCATGACCGACGTCTGCAGCTGGTGGTGGAGTGTCGTGAACGAACAAAATAAACGTTCTAAAATTATGGACCAAATGACGAAATGTAAGTAATAATAGTCTTAATGCGTAATTTTTTTTTGTTTGTACTTAAATAAAATAGAAAAATATCTCTAATCTCTATCCCCGGCGGTAGTAAATAATATCATGGTGTGGAATGACATTTTCATTTAAAACCTAGCCCTAGACGCATTCCAGAACGTGCTTCTTCCGTTCTTTTAATACCATTAGTTTATGTGTATATCTCTATAAACATAACCCTATGGAATATGCTTACAATATATTATTTATAATACATATCGGTATATTGTATTTAAAATGTTATTCGTTTATACTCAAACACATTCATCAAGGGTTTTTGTACGTCAAGATAAGCACCTTTTGATTAAAAAAAAAAGTTAAAAATTATAAAATAAACAGTCATTTTTGAATATTGAAAGCTGGGTAGGTTTAGTGCGTATATATATAATGCGTGAATGTTATTTTTTAGTTTAGCTTAATACTCAAATGAAATGGAAATCCTATCGATTAATATTGTATTTTCATAATTAAAAATATGTTGGAAGTACATGGATTTCAAGTATTCAAAAAATCTATAATAAATTATTTCAGTTTTATAAGCTAATACAATACTAAAATTCAGAAAAATTATAAATAAGTCTTTTTCAAAATAAAAGCAATGCTTTATATCTCCGTGCAACTATTATTTTATTTAACAATACGTTTTATCTTCTTTAGTAAAAAATAACTAAAAACGAGTTATACAAATATTTTATTCAAAAATATATTTCAAATTTAATATGTTATCCTCTTATAAAATACATTTCAAATATGAAGTATGGTCCTAATAACTATACTAATTAATATTATGGATATAACTTAAACCTTAATGTTTATGACTAGTAATAGTGTATGCTAAGCAAATGAGACATTGAAACATCTAGATTGTGTTGTGCTGGAGAAAAAGTTACCTATATAGGACAAAATAGTTGAGCTGCTAGAACTAATTAAAAAATGTATTCAGTGGCACTCATCATTATTCTCAAGTTTTTCCTTAGTAATATATGTAAGTAGGTTTAATTCTGTTTTTTAAATGACGTTATTTTGTGCAACTGAAATAACACACCTCCACTTGTATGTCTAAACTAAAAATTCAAGTTTATCTATATTATTATATAACTGGTTTACTAATAACAATCAAAAATTGACTACAGATATCTTTATAAATATATTTTAAAAAAATAATCAAATTTCAACATCTAATACTCGTGATTATAATTACAATTACTTTTATTGTTTGAAACTTATATACGTATTTTTTTATGTGAACACATAAAGGCGATAACTAATCTAAACATTATAGAATTTGCATATAGAACGTTAAAAAGAAAGATTAATTTTAACCCGGATGCAATTAGGTAATACAAACAGTAGCCAGTATAATATAAAAATATCGTATAATTATATCATACATCGATAACTTAGGGAATGGACCAATTGCCCCTAAACAAAAACTTTGGTTAGAGACAGCGTACAAATTGCGTTTGTATTCAAATATGTCTACCTTTAGATATATAAATATTATTGTTTGATCTAATTCCATCAAAATCAACTTGAAGAATCTATACACTAAAATGCTTAAAAATTAGAAAATTTATTTATTAATCAATTGATTACTGGCTTAAGTGACTGGTTAGAATGTAATATAATATTAAAAAAAATCGGTCAGTGTATTCATTTATTATATAATTATAACTAAATAATAAGTGTTCCTTAGATATTGTAAAATATATAGAGTGCAATAAATTGGTACATAAAAAAGTAATTTTAAGCACAGTTGATAAATGATTTAAATTCCTTCTCTCTTTAGTACGAAAGATATATTTTTTTTTAATTTTGCTTTAGTTGCCATAGTACATTTTTATTATTTCCAAAATAAGTTTAGACATTTAGAAAACTCTATCCCTAAAGCAGTTATATTTATGTTTTTTTAATTACAATTTTCAAATTATTGCTTCTACTTGCATTAAATCAACGCTATTTGTGCCAAACTTCACGTTTCTAGGTAAACAAAAAGTGCCTTATAATTTTATTAATGAGTGACTGACTAAATTACACAGTAATAAAAATTTAAACTTTGGAAGTTTTCCATATTTGAATAGATTTATATTATATACTCAACGTAAAAGATTATACTGCTAGATGAGTATATAGGTATGAGTATAATACAGGTACACTTTGGCCGTAGAATCACCTGATCTTCAACCTTCAAACCATTAATTTACATCAAATATAAACTGCAGACACTGAAATTTTCGATTAAGAGAAATTGACGTCAAGAACCATAAAACCGTCCTTTTCAGGGCAACATCTGATCCTGACCAGCCGGCCGATTCACTCTGTCTGGAATACATACCCGTTACGTTTAACGAGAAAGGCGGATAAGGTGTTGGTGGTGTTACATAAATTAACCTGTGGCGTCGGATATAAACGATGGGAAAAATGGAAAATTAGTAGATAAATAATACGTGTATGACATCACTGATTCAAAAAATCAGTAGTAATCAATACTTGATTTATATTTTTTTATTATTTGATTTTGACGTACATTTTTCTTGGGGTTTGAGCCAATCTCTAACAACGCCTCACGCAAAGGGTGTCTGCAATACAACTTAAAAATAACTTTAGTGCCTTATTCAATAATACTTCATCTATCTTAATACAATAATGGTTTTATTTATCTAGGTGTTTGTTTTATATATATGTATTATATATTGATGATATTATTAATTATACGTTGAGTTTTATTATACTTAATACCTACATTTTGTTTGACTGGTGACTTAACGTTTTAACAAAGTGCGTTAATTATTTTTCTTTATTGGAAAATCATGCTGATAGATATAATATAAATAGTACTATTTTAATGTTGGAATAAATTGAAATGTTATAATTCGGAAATTGTGTACTTAATTACACGTTGTATCGTTTCTGCACATCTATAAAGTAATTTTATTATATTGCACAACACCACATCACATCTGTAAGCTTAAACATTTTAAACATTAATTTTATTTAAATTTCTGTCGTTTTATAGTAATGAACTAATATGCTAGATTTTTTTTTCACATTTTATTTATTTGGGTATATACATAATTCTACTCTATACTTATTAAAAAAACCATCATAAATTGACACCATGTTTGACCCATTAAAAATATCAAAAGAAAATGTTATAAACCAATAAGTTCCATTGCACATTGTAATGTCTAAAATTGTTTGTGTCGTTTCGTATATCATAATATTATATTATATTTGTTGCAGTTAATAAATTCAAAACTACCTATTGAAATAAAACTATAAGAATAAATTTCCAAATTAAACAAATTAAATACTTTAATGTATCTCACAGATTTGTTCAGAATTTCTGGTACAAAATGTGTGTTATTCAAAATTTTGGAAATAGGCCATTACGTCCGAATTTCGATAATTCAGATCATTTTAAACGGTTTCTTGGTATTGATAGGCTTTCCATGATACGGCCAATAACGTGCACAACAGACCGCGTCGTGGAGTTAAAATAGAATTGGACGGTGGTCAACGAAAATCGTTTACGCCGTAACGTACATAACTCGTTCGTGGCCATTTAAGCTGTCCAAAATCATGTTTAATATTGTAACCAGCATCCCACCCTTCACCATCGTCAGTCAGTTTATCTTATTTACTATTTGTAAATACACAAGTAGATGGTATAATTTTGTCACAGCGTATTAAGACTTATTTTACATAATTCATTTTGAACAACGTCCAAACAAGTGTTTTTTAATTACATATTATAAATGGTCATAATCGTAAAATATGGTCACAATTAAAACTAATAAACGCCACATTATGTTGATATCAGACTTATCGTGTATATGTGTTTAAATGACTACATTGTGTTCATAATATTTAGGTCCTTACCAAATAATCATATTAGGATAAAAAAAACATGCATGGTAAAAGTAATAAATAAGTAATATAAGTAGTTATATACGTAATATTTAATTAAACAATAATATACACTATTATAAAGAACATTTTAAATTTAAAATAATAAAAAAAATGCATACTAAATACATTAAGATAATTAATAAATATTTTAATTTAAATAATTTAAAGCTTAAAACAATACAATAAATATAGTACTGGGTTATTTAACTTATTTAATGATAACTACTTCATCCCAATAGAATACAAACTTTATTTACTTTTACGCAGTATATTAATTATTAATTTATAATGTTCTTAAATACACAATAGTTATAATAATAGTGATGATTTAGTAAAAAATACTCTTTCAATGTGGTATGTAAAAATATGGAAAAATTAATTTGAGATTCTGAGAAAATCGATGAATATTTTGATTTTGCATTGAAGTGTTCTTTTTTATGGATGAGTATGTCATAATTAATTGACAATTAACTGTTTTGAATTTCAAAGATGGATGTGATTTTTTATATCAAATTGGATTTTGTTTTTACTAAAAAGCTGAAACTTAAAAATTCTTAGTATTTATTTTATAAGATTGGAGGAAAAAACAAAAAATTAAAGAAAAACTGAAATTTTTATGCAAATTCTATTTTCGATAAAATCAATTTTGTTATTTTGATTTCGATCAAAAACAAATAACCACAGATACATGCAATTTTTACTAAATATTTATACTATAATTTTATACTTACAACGATAAATTTTTCAAAAATATTGACTATTTTTAAACTATTTATAAGTATAAGAAATTTTCAATTTTTTTTCTTATATACCCAACGCATCGATTAAAACTTATCGAAAATCTAAAACCTATAGTCTCAATATTTTTTATAAGCATTTAAAAATTAGAATTTTGACAAAATTCATCAAAATCGCAAAAAAAAAATTAAATTATTTTGAATTTATTATACTATAAGCATTAACTTTTTTTGATTTATTTTAAAATATTATCTATTAATAGGTACTATAACTCTATTTTCATCACTTTACAGTATTTACAAAAAAATTTTATATAATTTTAAGTTATGTAAGTATTTATAATATGGTAATAATATGTCCTTATTATGCAGGTGTCCCAAATAAGCGGATCCTACTATATATGATAATTATATATACTATTAATATAATAAAACTGAATATTTTCGGAAAAAATATATCATCCTACTAAAATAATACTAAAAGTAAAATAAATTAATTTAATAGCTCTATCAAATAAACATGTCATTTGGTGATATAGGCTGATATATTGTTTCCGCTCAGAATTGTTTTTCGAATACAGTGATATATAATTGAATTCAAATTTAACAGACTTATACTACTCGTATTGACCCACTCAATACCTAATGTATATGAGAATGGTGGCCACTTATCTAACTTTTTTAATAATTTGAAAATAAACAACAATAATTGTGTTTGATGTTCTTACAATTGATAAATGTATAGTATGTTCATATATTACACATAATATAATAAATGTCATGAATAGTCTCATCATTTATTATATAATTATATCAACATTTCAAACCCAATTTAATTGTTTCTAAAATAAAATAATTATAGCAAGTAAAAATGTATTTTATGATTTGTTAAAAATCACTTTAGGATTAAGATATTTATTTATAAAACTGTAAGGAGCTTAAAACTGATGTTAAGAATTAGTATAACAATTAAGTGTGAATTGAAATACAAACAATGTTATTTACAGTTAGAAGTGCCCATTTAGATCGTAGTTTCCTTAGGGAATCCATTAACGTCCCTACAGGAGGGTTTCTTTGAACAAATAGTAACATTAGCTATACTACACCGATACATTGGTCAAAAAAGCACTTAAAAGGCCCATCAGGATTTTGTAGAAAACTGAGCCCAATTGATCCTCGAAAATTTTAAGTTTTGGGTTCAATATAAAATATATTTTAATATGTAATATTAAATATTAAATAGTAGTTATGAGTTTATTATACATAGTTAATTATTTATGTTTTTGTAAATTAATTGATTGTGTGTTACTACAATGTCGAAATTGAATAGTCAATGGAACACAAATAAGATAAAAATGATTATAATAATAAACGAATTTGAAAATTCAGATCACCGCTTTGATTTATGTTAGAATAATTTTATATTTTTACACAATACTATCGTATAATAGCTATAGTTTGTTTTTTTCTATAATTGTTGTGTGACAAAGCTTTTTTGGACCCTCAAGCTGTTTTTCTAACACCAGTATGTTTGACCATCTTGGAAGCGACATAAAAGCGTATAAATAAACTTCTAACAACACTATTAGAAGAATATATATATATAGTATTACTATAACTATTTAGTGTGTGTTCATAGTACTCAGTGGGTACAATAAATCCACAATCGTCTCTTCAATATGATTGTAAACAAAATTTGTACTACACTTACTACGATACTTGTGTGATTACTTTTGTTGAAATTACGAGACTTACATTTTCTATGAAATAAACCAAACTACTGCTATTGGTATTGTTGTATTGTTATAAATACATATATTTATTTACCCGTAAAATAAACCTCACATTACGCTTTTACATAATGAATTTCACTCTTGAAAAAAAAAGATAATACTATACAATACTACACATTTATAAAAGTTTAATCTTCTAGCCCGTGGTCATTATACTTTGCTACTATTATTATCATTATTATTATTATTATTAACAGTTAGCTGCGCTGCAGCAGCGTGCTGAAACTTAATGATCGGCTTGAACGAGATACCATATGTGTGTAACGGTCATTTTTTGTAGGTCCTTTATATACCACCAATGGGGTTAAGAACGTGTTATAATAATATGACGTATTAACTTTTCTAAACTTGGTGAACACAGTAACATGACACGTGAATGTGTATTAGCGGAAAGGCAAATAAAAGTTAACCATTAAGTTCTTGCTACGTGACAGACGTATCTAACAAGTTAAATTAGTAGGATATACTTCAAAGGAGGATGAGGAAATATACAAGAATCCATCATGAATAATGTTTTTCTTCACTATAGTCTATGACATATTCAAGCGTGTGCTTTTGATTTTTCCTATAGATTGTTTAGTATCACTGTTCAAACGTAAAAACACCCAGTAAGTTTAATTTTTTAAATTCTGAACAGAGTGATGAATGTATTGATTTTACAGTGATAATGATGTGTGTTTTTTTTTTTTTTGCACAATAACTTGTGGAGATAATGCTTCAATTTAAAATTTCGGCGATGGTTTCTATTGGCAAATTGAATATCCTTGGTGCATTGTAGAGATCAAAAGTAAGAAATTTCCATTTTATATAATTTAAATAATTGGTAAAACCCATAAAAAAAAGTAATGGAATAACGGGAATTATCACACAAAACCAGTTTATGACAAAATCAATTTTTTATATTGTTTTGATTCAAAAACAAAATCACTGTAAGTACTTGACATTTTCACCAAATGTTTATATTAGCGTTATTTATACATACACTGTTAATTTTTTTTAAATTTATTTATGGTTTTTTTTTTAGCTATTAATAGACAACTGACATTTTTGATTTTTCTATATATATTTTTTTGAACATTTCTAACCTTTCTAGTGTGGATTTTTCAAATTTTTATTTTAATCATCGATTAGTAGGAAAATATTTTATTAAATCAATAGTTATCAATTACCTAAAAATCTATGGAAATACTTTTATTTATTAATAACGATTTTCTAATTATTATTATAATTTATTATATTTATAATTATAAACTTATTAATATTATATTCAAATTAACATACTCCGCAGCAATTGTTTCGTATAATATTTTAATGTCATTTAAAGTTTCATATTCAAAACATACTCAAACTTAATTCAAAACTAAGTTTTCAAATATTTTTTTTTTATAAACTGAGCAATGATTATTGTTATGAAATATCTAGTATTGATGACATTTTTTTCTAAAAAAAAAAACAAATTATATTTATATATTATATATTATATATATTTAAACTAATTAATAATAATATAAAAATACAATAATTATAATTTATAACATGATATTAAATTATTAATGTTTATTACCATTAAGTATATCTTTATATTATATTATTCACTTTAAAATTATTATTTTTTTTTTTTAACTTTATTTTAGAACAAACAATCAGTAATTTAAATTTACAATGAGTATATATGCTGATAATATATTATACATATAATTTGCTTGCGACACGTGAAAAAATAAGCCACCCAATAGCGACGATTTATATGAACTAATACTAATTATAATGTACTCGTATTATGGAGTACAATTTTATTATAATCATAATTTTTGACATTATTTCAATATTATCAACAATAAATGTTCTGTTTTACAAACAGTGGTCATTTATATATACATACTATATATATTGATATACATATGCATGTATGCATGTATTAAATAAGTATGTAGGTATGTATGATTATTGGTTATATAACTTGATTACTTCCATATAACATGGAATACTACTTATATACTTTATTACGTGCATTTTTACCCTATGAACTTGTGTTTGAATACGATTATATTAATAAAAATTGAAATATTCTTTATAACATTAAAGCGACAACGTATATATTTATATTTATTTTTAATTTTTATTATTATAATGATATAATTTATTCATAAATTGAATCATATAATATTTATTTAACGTATTTTTATTAATGTATTATAAGACAAAAATATGAATAATAATATAGTGTGTATCTGAATAAAAGTTCGGTGCTATATTACATATTAATAATATAATCAATTATTTTTAATGACCTCAATATACAATAGTTTTTAATGAATTCAATTTTGTCATTCATTGAACTACATTTTAACAATATTAAATTCTTGTGACAAGAATTGTTAATTAAGTATTTATATAAAGTATAATTATTATATTTTTGTTTATATAATAAATATCACATTATAATTTTTTTTTACTTTAGTAATATTGGTAATATACTAATATCCTTTATTAGAAGTATAATTTTGTATAATTTAGATTGCCATTTGTAATGCATTCGATTACATAAACAAAACTTTTCGTGTGTACAATATTCTGTACAATTAAAAAAAAATGCTTAAGACATTTTTTTTCATTATGAACAATAGATGAACATATAGATAATTAAAATATATGTAATATAATAATTATAATATTATAACTTATTATGCATTTTTTTTTTTTTTTTTTTTTTTTTTTTTTTAATGAATTTTATTATATTATAGTTTTAGATTTTATATTTCGATCAGAATAATCTTATAAATTGGTGTAATACGTGAGGCGTATACATTATAGTTTAAAATAAAAAAGAAAACATTTTGAATATTAATAACAGTAAAAAAGTTTATAAGTCATATTTTCTGTTGTAGTGCATTAATAGTTCATACAACTTAAATATTTATTTAATTTTAAGAAGGTACGTAAAAAAATGCAAATAAACTATGATTCTTGATTTTAGAAAAAATATTTTTTTCAATGGTCGTTTTAACCCAAATTACCTAATATATTTTTATCATTCAGAACTGGTATTTACTCGAAAACCATATTTCATCTTTTTCTCACGTTTACTTATATAGTCGTGATTTCCCAGATATTGGATCATGCAGGACCCGTTCGTATTAACAATACGTTCAGCTTGGCTTTTCGAACAATGTTACATCAATTTTTCCCAACATCTCATACATCACATTGGGGGACAATTCTCTTGTTAGACAACAAGGGTTTGAAAAAATATCTTCAAAAAGACGCCAAATGTCGAGTGAAAAAAATAAAACATGTCTAAGATGGACGATATATTTTTTCCAACGAATCAGAATGTCACATTTTCTCTAGTTTGTTGTACCCCTTTTTAGTATTGGCCATTGACTACAATTGTTCACAAAGTGATTGTTATTGTGTCTGTCTACCACTTCACTTATCATTCTATAAATCGATTTTGAATTTCTAAAAATGTTAAGTTTTAAATGGTATACTCGTATACAATATTTTCTGTACAATTAAATTCACTGATTCAAAATAGACTTTATTTTCGACATTATAATGATAAATAATATGTTGAAGGTATTAACTTATAATATTAAACAATTATTAATTTTAGTTCACTAAAAGTAATATTCCATTTAATGTTAGAATAAAATTTTAATATCAAAATTCTAAGAAAATAATGTAACATATATTGGTATGAAATGTAAATGTGAATAAAAAATTATATTATCATTATATTAGTTATACGTTTATAAAATTAATTTATAGTTATTAGCTGCTAAAATTGATTATTATTAAGATGCATATTATACAAAATGATGAAATAACTAGTTAATAAATGTTAATTGCACAATAAATAGTCACGGAGACAAATTATATATTAACACTTTTAAATGAATTACATAACTATATCTAGTAAATTAAAAAGCGTTAATTCATATCTGAAGATTTAAGTAAACTAAGAAAAAAAAATAGTAGAGCATATTGTAAGTATTCCTATAATAATTTTTTCTAAATAAATTAAAAATATAATTTTATAATCCTATTACAATAGGTACATGTTGCGTATGGTTTTTATACATGAATAGATCTAAATTAACTATTATTTTAAATTGGAAGTTAACAAGTAAAACAGAATATTATTTTTAAATTTTTCAATAATAAAACAAATAGAACAGACCGTTTTTGCGCACCATTTATTTTCCTAATCACTTTTCAATTACTATGAATGAAATATATAAGCGATTTGTAACTGAATAATTGAATAGTGAGGGTGTTTCAAAAACGCTGATTCACAGTTTCCGAATAAGTTTATATTCATTTTTGTCTCGTTCTTCGCCTTTGGAGGTTGTCGTTTAAATTATTGGAAATAAATCACAAGAAACAACGAAAAAAAACTAAGTTTGACATAGACAGCAGACAGATGAGTTCGTGTAATTTGCGATGCATTGGATATAAGATAGTGTCGTGTACAAATGGTAATTGATTTAAAAATACAAAAGCGTTCAGTGAGGATTCATAATGTTGTTTACCTACCTATCTGCTATGTTTTTTTTACCCACTAGTTACCTACAGAAACGCTCAATAATGAGCTTCAATTTATACTAGCTAAATTTAAATATTCAACTTTTTAAATATACTTTATTGATTCATTGATATGAAATTATTTTATTGCTCTCTCGTGAATATAGATACAATTAAAATTTATCGATTTATCACTATTTTATAATAAAAAATAATTTTTACAACACACATAATTTGTTCTAGAAATCCGTTTCATTAAACTATTCACAAGTAACCGTGTAGGAAAGCTTCCAATCATGTTTAGTTTAAATAAATTATTTTTGGAGAAAAATTTAGTTTTACTATAATTACTATAATTAAAAAAATTCAATTATTTTCTCATTGATTCAGAATCACGCTGCTATTAAAAAATATAGTCCTAGATGCAAGAAACTATGGTAAAATATAAATAATATAGACATTTTTAGACTCCAATATAAAAAATAAACCTAGAATAAAATATTATGTTTATTACATATAAACTGAAATATATTTTTTGATACATCTTATATTTGTATAAAATATTTTTTTACCGCACAATTTTTACGGTACCGTTCTGTAAAATTTGTTTTGATTGTATGCTTTTTAAATTATAAAATTATGTGCAGGAGTAAAGATATAGTCTCACAATAATATGCTTATTTTTTTTTTAATTTTAATTACTATGTTTTGTAAATCGAATACAGATTGTTATTTGTGCTATTTAGAATCTATTTTTTACGAAAAAAAAAATTAAATAACAAATATAATTATTTAGGATCACTCATTCAGATCAAAATATAAAATACTAAATACAGGGTGGGGCAGTGAATCGGGAGATTTTAAAATAAATACGGAAAGCCCTGTAATTGATATCTGCGTATTACAACTAGGTATAAAATTATGTTCACCATAAAAAATCGTTTAGTGATCATGAATCGTTGGACCGCACAACAAAGTTCCTCAAAAACAGCGGTTCTCAACCTGTGGTACGTGAAATGATCTCAAGGGGTATGCGAAAAAATTATTTTTCGTTTATTCATACTCTAAATTGATGTTAGGGGTACGAAAAATAGTGGTGAGAGAGGTCAAGGGGTACGTGAATGAAAAAAGGTTGAGAATCGCTGCTCTAAAGTCACGGTTTAGTGCGCATTATCTTTTCAGGAATCATAGGGCCGTATTTTTTCGATAACAAACGTGGAGCATCTTGCAGGTATCATTTATAAAAATTAAATAGCTAATTAACACTTCTTTAATTCTATTTTATATACTTTAAGGTTATATAAATATATTTGTTAAAAATATACTTGTTTAGTTTCTAAAGTCATTATAAAATCGCCCGATTTACTGCCCCACCTTGTATAATTGTATATAGGTTGATACCAACGGAAAAAATATTTATTCATTGTGTACTTCAGAAATATAAGTGTATATTGTAAATATTGAGAGTCTAATGATGTAAAATTTTATGAACAGATTTAAAATCCAAAGTGAAATTAACTAATTTAACGACATAATGAAATAAATGTCACTGAATTTAAATAACTAGGTACCTACACATTTATTTTACTATTAATCACTTTCTCACTAGAAAAGTCTCTGATTTTATTTTATGTATTTTGTTGGTTTTTTTTTATTTTATCATCAAAATTGAAATTATCTGTTTGTGTCAGTGTTTCAACTTGTATATATAATATTGGTAGGCAATGTCTCGTCGGTATTTCTATACTACAACTACAAATGGCCAGCCCTGATACAAAGAACATACGTAACATCTGAGGAATTGTTTCTTTATAGCAAACCATTTTACCTACATAATATTAGTCGTTTAGGAGGCTATTTGGACACGATTTCCGTGACGGGAACGAATTGGGTCATCATATTATAATATGCAAGAATTCGGATGTTCTACCTATCTATATTTTTTTCCTGTGAAAGTGACGCCAAAGAATACCATCGCATTATCGCTGTATCGTAAACCGTTTCAACTTTTATCACCACACGCCACCGGTATAATATACATCGGAATAATATTATATACACGACGTGCACAACCCGCAACAATATTAATATTTCACTGGGTCGGAACGGTGGATGCAGAATCATGTCTGCGACGACGGACCGAAGGGTAGTCGTTGTCACTAACGTCGCCGTCGTCGGTGGTTGGTCGGTTAAGGCCACCGTGTCGATGACAGTTTCAAACTACTGTCGCTTTTCATTGTGTTACCGCGTTGGCGACTGGCCAAACGCCCGCCTAGGTGTGTAAACATATCAAATTCACCGTAACCGCAATTTAACGGCTCATAAAATAATTATTATTGTATTAGCAAACAGTGACGCGAATGCAAGGATAAAAATATCGCATTGTCTCGGAGAATATTTTTCCGCTAGCTTGTAAGACACGAACGACGTGGATAATGCACAGGACAGTGTTGTATTCGCGTATGTATGTATTTATGCATGTGCGTGTCTGTTTGTGCGGTTGTGTGAATAAATCATTCCGTTCAATTTCAGGCGATTCCGTTTGATCAACCGTCCAACACGCGAAAATATAAATAAATCAGACGCCGATGAGAGTGAGTTCTCGTGGCCCAAGTTGGGATATACATACCATCGAGTATAATATGCAAGTACGGAAGGGATAACTCACCCTAACGCGATGTAGTGTGGAGACTGCATCGCCGATATCGATCTAACGTGTATTAAATTGCTACGAACCACCAAATAATACGGTTTGTACGTTTTCGTTTTTCGTATACACGGTGCGAGAAAAACAAGGTAGTTAGAATCACATGTCAAAGAAAGTGGTACCTACCTAGTGCTCACCTTAAGTAGACATCAAAGGCAATGTACAGACGAATAACATAGAAAAAAATAACGACACTCGCGATGCGAGAAAGAAACATCCATATGTATTTATATATATATATATATATATATATAAATTATTGAATTTTACATTATTTTAGAGAAGAGAATTATAGCATACGATGATTGGTTTGTTTTGCTCAATGTGAGGAAATAGTAAAAAATAAAAATCAATGTTATTTGTTGTCGTTTAGAGATTGCTATACTCGAAAACTCTATGATTATACGAAAGTTGTTAGTAAATAAATGCAATAAGTAACGAATATAATTTAATCTCCTTAATCACAATGAAGTCTAAAAGTAAGCATCATGAGGCGTAGAGGTAAGTAATATCACTGAAAGAACAAAATATGTAATTAAAAACTATAGGTAGGATACAAAAAGTACCTTCAAATAAAATTAAAGCAACATAAAAACGCAAATCGTAAAACTTTAATTGTATTGAGCACAATCAGCTTTAATTCGATAACTAGAATGCATAAATTAATAAAAATGTCAACAATAAAATATTAATAACCAACGAATTAAGTGTATAATTAAATACAAATACAACATTACAGTGAACTTTATACGACATATTAGCATACTATCATATACATGTTACATATATAAAAATATATATTAATAAAATCAACCAAACTGCATTGGAACACAATTATTATTAATTGCATTATGCTACTTCATATTATATTATTATTAAAATGTCTGCCAACGGTTTAATTGACCTACTTTATGATAAATTAAGTTATACTAAGTACACTAAAACAATTTAGTAGACTATTAAATGATTAGGTCATCTCCTATGATTATAGATTATAAGGAAGCCGCCTTCTGCTACATAGTAAGTTTACAATAAATATGTTCAATTTAAGTTCATTAAAAAGCAATGCATACCTATAAAAAGTGATTCCTAGTAGAGAAAATGTGTCCACCTATATTTCTAAGGATATTCTATTATTTATTTGAGTTAATATTAAATAATAATTTATTTTTCAATAGTATGTTGAACTTTTTTTTGTATTAAGTATGGCGTATATTATACAATTGTTATTATTAAAATATATTATTATTTACCTGTTTTTGTTATTAGCTTATAACTTATAACTTTATAAATCAATACCGATGACGTATCTTAAAACGATGTGAGTAATATCGTAGTTTACATAGTTTAAAATTAAATATTTTTTAAAGTTTCAATCTGTATTTAAATTTTTACTTAAAAGTTGTAAGTCTATACTAATTTTATATTTCACTTAAATATTCAATTCCTTCAAAATTTTAATTTTAAATTTCTATCTCTAAATTATGTATTTTTGATATATTTTATTGTTTAAGATAAATATCTATGAGTAATATTGTATTACATTTTTGACCTTAGCTATTACAGTTTAAAGTTTATGCATTTTTAGCATGTATCAATTATTCATTTTTTAAATTACAATGAACACGAAAATAAATTTAAATAAATAAAAAACATTATTGCAATATTTCTCCATTCATCAGAATCTAAATTTAAAAAAAATGATTAATAGAAGAAATATTTTGGTTGTTTTCAGCTTAATTATTTCAATATTGATTTATTTATGAATAATTTAAAAACACTTGAAAGTCGATTTGTAGTAACACACATCATTCACATACTGAATATTAGAATATATCAAATGGATACCAGGGGAGTAGACAATACAATATATTTCATTGATTAAGTTTTACTCAATTTCCAAAGTATAAGTTTTTTTTTATGAAAATAGATAAACAATCAAAATCTTGAATAATTATTTAAAAATATATGTGTGTTTATTAATTTATATAAATAAACTAAAATCTATAATGTTAGATTTTTAACATATAATAATAATATAGTGTTATTAGTTTGATTTTCTTTCCATTACCATTTTTTTTTTTTTATATTAAAAAGTGAGACAATAGTATTTTTGTATTTTTTTTAGTTTATTTATATTTCATTTTGTGAAATTGGCCATTAGCACTATACGACTGTGTATTATTTTATTATATACTTATTTATATTGTTTGAAAAGTTGCCTTCGAAAATTCTAATAGCTATAATATTGATAAATAGTTATAATAATATTTAAAATATATAATATATTTGTTACTCAACTTTTACGTCTCCATTATAATGTATATAAGTTAAACGTAATATGAAAACTACTCATAACTCAAAAAAAAAAATATTCTTAGAAATTAATCACAAAATATTTAAAGTGTTATTTAATTTTTGTTTGATAATAATTTAAATATTTTAATGTTAGCTTAATGAAGAACTAGAGAGCTCTTTTTGCAAAATTATAACAGTGTAATATAATATAATTCATAATTAAATCTGTATTACGTAGGTATGAAATACGTTTTATATATTATGTCCAGTCATTTATTTTACTAAAAACTTTCTAATTTATAAAAAAAAAAATATATAAATATTTTAAATAAACACTATTCATTTACATATAAACATTATAAACACATTGACTTAAACTTTAATCTATACTTGAATAAAATCTTTTCTGATACTAACTTGGACCTATGGCTTTCATAAATTTGAAAATAATAAAACCTTTAATATGCTTTAATCCAATCTTGAATCAAATAGCTGATCAGGAAGAAGCAAAACATGTCCATAAAATTGTTCAAAGTCATCTTGGCTCTTACTTTAATTCATTGATTCAAAAATTATACAATTCTGAGTATTAATCTGAGACACGTGTTTGCAAGCAGTAAAAGTGTTAAAATAAAATAAAAAAAAACAAAACAAATAAGTGTCATCACGGTTACTTCTGTCAAACTTTTAATTTACTACACAATTTCACTCTGCACATACTCTTATTGTAGCTAAATATGTATTATATTGGATACATACAATAAAGAAAAAACATTTATTTATGATATATATATAAAATGATTATTTGTTTAATATATTTTGGATAAAATATCATTAAATTTGTATTTTTATATAGTGCTAATATTTATAATTTGATGTTTGGATAAAAACAAAATGTATATAACACTTTCACATAGGCATCTACACTATTTTATCTGATATCTATTTTAAAGATATTATATAAATTATAAATCGTATTCATAATTTGTATAGAATATATTATACCTATTTTGTTATAGATTGTAACTGTAAATTAACAATTTAATCAAACGACACATTTATTTAGCCTATTGGTAATACCTACTCATAATACTTGGTAATAATATGACAAAAATAATAACTGACTTAATTATGAAACTTTGTGAAAGCACTATACTTTCGTTTCAGTAATATATACTATTCTGAATAAATTATTTTCCATTTTCTCTGTATTATAATATCACAATGATTCGATGTTAAATTTCAGTTATTAAAGTTAAATTAATAACCTAAATTTAATTATTTAGTATATTTTTTGGGTGATAAGTCAGTCAACAGTGGTGCCAGATTTTGGTATTTATGGTTTTGTAACTTATAACCTAAAAATCATGTATATATATACTCTAAGTTAAAAACATGTGGAAGGTATTGTAAAATATATTATAAATATATTAATGTAAAAATAAGAGTAATGTAATAAAAGTAAGTATAAACAATAAACAAACCATTTTATTAAAAAGTTCTTAACTTTAATAATTTTTTAATATTATTCATAGATACTTCTATCTTGACAAAAAATTTTTTTTAGAAATTTATAATTGTTATCATAAACTTAAACAAACGTAGGTAAATAATATTTTACGAGAAATATATATTTATTGTTTTATTTTATTCTATAAAATAAAATATAAGCATACAGAAACAAGGTAATTATATATTATTTTATTATTAACATTTTTAAATAAATTAAACTTCGATGACTTGGACATTTGTTGAATTTGTTGACCACTTGCCCACATATAATATAATGTAATACCGTCAATTCTAATTTAAATATTTGATGTTATTACAATAAATTATTTATACTAGTTTATTTAATTAATTTTGGTATTTTTTGTCTTGCCCTAGTGATCTATGGAAATATTTGGGATTATTTCTGTTTGGTGGAATTCAACACAAGGAGACACTGGATAGTTAATTATTTTAGGTACTCCACAGGCTGCATATTTTGGTTTGATCTTGATTATACATAAGATAGTCTATTAAGAATCAGATAATATCTTTGATATCTACACTTTATACATAGATGTGTTAGAATTATGTATTTTTTCTATTTGAATTTTTTCCGGACGTTCAATTGAATATTTCACTTCATTGAGTTTGGATTTTTGCACTTAATTCACATAACCTTTTTATATTATTAGTCTTACCTAGTGGCATCTTTACACATGAAAAATATTCAATTTATACCTCTTTAGTCGTTATTTTTCGATTATATTGCCAGTTTATCTCAGTATATCCAGTTTTAACTTTATAATATTTCTAAATATAGCTATACCCTTGTATCTGAGTATTTTTTTCATTGTTATTTTTACTGGTGTTATTTTTAAATTCAGGTCACTTTTGTTTTCGTTGTTCATTAACTTGACACGGGGAGTTATATATTTTCTAGTAAATATAAAAATTAATGTTTGCTTTATATATTTTTTAATTTCAAATAATATTCAAATTGTATTATTATAAATTAAATAATCAATTTGGTTAGTGATGTAGTAGTTATAAAATGTAATTTTTGAAATTGAAAAATATTTTAAATTATATAACAATATTATCATTTAGATATATTATTACAGTAGGTTCCTACATAATATTAAAATATTAATTGGCAATAGTTGTAGATTTTTGTACTTTTTTTTTGCATATAAATAACATAACATATTATTTAATGTACAGTATGCAAATTCATGGTTAATTGATATTATATTCTATTGTTTATATTATAAGTATCTTCTTCGGTATGATTAAATACAGTTCCGCATAACTACTTCATAACTTCTTAGAGTTATTCCCAATTGTTAAAAAATCTAATTTCTTATATAGTATTAACATACATAATATACATTAATCATATCATATTATCAACATAAGGTTGAAGAAAGTCGTCGGTCATATTTTCAAGAAAGACATATTTTGATTTCAACATAATTCGTTTTTAGATTATTATAATTTCTGCTTACATATCTGTAAATAAAAAATATACTTGAGTTTATATGATAATCTATCATAGTCTACTATGATATACTATGATTAAATGCATTGAAAAACTATTAATAAAATAATATCATTGAAGTTTTAAGTATTATTATTCAAAAAGTTGAAACTGTCTCAATAATATTTTTATAAATAAATTCTGATATGTGTCCGACTATAAATTGCGTCATTAAACGATTATTTTCAGGAAGTTTTTTTTCACATGTTATACCTCAATAAATATAAAAAAATTGTATTTTGTAAACTTCAAGTGCTTTTTTCATATGATATTAGTCGACGGATAATCGATAATTCTGTACAGAAATTGTACCATAGCTCGTAGAGCTAATCGACGAGCATAATATAATTTTTCAAAATAATGAATGATGAATGGTAAAAAAAAAAATAACCCATAAAAAGTATAAGGTAGGTAAGTTCATTTATCATTTTTTTATGAAACTAAACACGAAAAAAATAAACATCATTAATATTTTAAAAGTGAGGATATATTTTGGCGTCTGCTATATAATTATAAAATAATAGGCTATGTGAACTATCATTATGTTTTGTAATTAGGGAAATACAAATAAATAACTTAATCAATTTATTATTGATTGGATACCTACGTATGTATGTATTATGTATTATGTATTATATTTCCGTCATTGATAATTTTTAATTGTACATAAAATGTATTAAAATGATACATTTGTTAAACTCTACAGATTAAATCAATATTTCTAGAGAAATTCAAAATTCAAAACTCATAGTCTTTAGTTTTATGTTTCTCTAAACTCCAAAATATGTAGCAGTAATATAATTGATGAACACAATATTGGTTAGAAATTGATTAAAATTAAAACTTTACTGGTTATAGTTAACATTTTTGATGCTTAGTAATAATTGTTTATTATTAAAGACATTTAATTAATTTAAATAGTGTAAACTTTTATTATATAAATATAAAATCAATAGGCAAACTCTTTTTTTTCTATATAAATACGTCATGGGTAATAAATCAGTTTAAAAATAGTTCATAGACATAAATTCTGGAAAGTTAATTATACTTATATTAATTTTGGTAACGTTGATATTTAATAATAATTTGTAACTTATGTTTATAAAATAAATGCACTTAAAGTATGTAAAATGTTTAATAATTAAAATTAGATGAAATGATTTTAATACGCAGTGAGAAAATAACTCGACTTGTATTTTATTCTATTAATATCATCAACTGAAATAAATTGTATGTTCTGCATCTATTTCTGTGTTTTCAAAATAATAATTTATCTGTGAATTTGTGAATAATTTTTTGTGCAAATTCTTAGTAATAGATCAACTAAATATTATTTATGGTAATATTATAGTATAATGTTAATTTTTCATATAGAAGAAAAAACTTGTTCCAAAATATTTTAATTGGTTACAATCATAAGTTTACAAAATTGTCTATAATATGGAATCAATAATAATATAATACTTCAAAATTTCAAACAACAGTTACTTGAAAATATTTTATCACATTTAAAAACGAAAAATAAAATATACAATATTTTACCTTTAAGCAGCTTTTGTTTTATCAGACCATATAGTTGTATTGACCTACCGAAAGCTGTAGACCTGGTATTACAACGAACACAATGATGCCCGCCATTTATTTAACGCTCAAGTTAAGTATACAATACTAACACAAATACACATTTATACTTATTTTGAACAAAAAAAAAAAAACAAATATACGATACAAAACCAATTATAAAGGTAGAGGCTAAAACTTTGAATGTAATATTATTTTTATTATATTATTTTGTATGCATTTAAATTAACGTAATATTGTATCTTAATGTTTATATATATATATATATTTATATGTGTAACAACCTAAGTGTTTTTTATTTGTGTGCACTAATAATTTAAATAAAATCAAAATTATCGTTTGATTTTAATGTCTGCACAAAATAAAATAAAAGAATAATTTATAATAATTTATAATACTTAAAAAATGAGGATACATTGAAATGGCTACCTATATTAGATACAATGTATTATTTAACTGAATTTTATCATTCAATTCGATGTAACGTTTTAACTGTTTTAATAATATTTATTATTTTTAACGACTTATAAAGTTCCTGTAAATTAACTATAAACAATGTTTTGAAAAATAATGGAAATCTGTAAATATAAAAAAAATAAAAATAATGGTAATACACGTTTTATTTAAATCTTGAAATACTTTTACAAAATTGAACAAAGTTTTTTTTATTAAATAAAAATTATAAATAGTTATCTTGTACCGTCCGAAATCGTTAAATGGTATATTATATATAAATAATATAATTCTAACTATGTGAGTTAATTAATAAGTTAATAACTTAATAAGTACACAAAAATAATGATGAGATTGTACATATTATAATATAGTTCATATTTAAACTCCGATTGACTGTGATTAAAACTTAAAAAATACATATATTTTTTTTAATTCAAATCAACAAAAGAAAATTCATTCTAACAATATTTATTTAAACATTAATTTTAAAATTCTTTAATTTGAATGTTTGTACATTTTTCTCAGCCATAAAAAATATTATAGTAACTATGTTTGTTTAGTACTAGTGACACGAGAATTTTAAAATAGGTACCTACATTTTGAAATTTCTTCATGTAAAACGTATTACCACGATATTAATATTTTAGTGATTGTTGCTAAATTTATTGCAGTAAATATTTTCCAAACAATGTTATATAACAAATATTATCACAACAATTTTAGATGATCGATAGTGAAAACGTATTCAACAATACAAGTCAACATTTTTAATCAATTTTTAGTTCGTATTTTATTAATATAATAATATTGTCAACGTTAATCTATTCAATATGAATGTATATAATATAGTAATTGATTTGTTTGTTTCAGCATATAAAGTGATCAAATAAATCTAAACTACAGTTAGTTTTAGTTACTATTTAATCGATATAAAATGCATATGTAATCCAAGATAGGAAAATCAAGTTTACAAGTTTAATTAGTGAATAGATATGTACATAATAATTGCACAATGGATACTATCATCCTCAGTGTAAATGTTCATATCAAAGACCAAATTCATAAATTCATAATACATAATTTAATAAGAAAACCGTAATAATTAATTACCTACCACAACTTGATTAATGTTATTGTATTGATAGTTTCATTAAAAATATACAGTTTTCCCTCAAATATCAATCAGCATTCTAGACATATTGTGTTTATTTATATATTTATTTGTTTATTTGAATAAATTTAACTTTTAATTATTAGAAGATTTATTTATTTGTTCAATTTAGTCAATAATAATTACCTATAGGTACCTAACAATAGATGAAACTTTATTATACTATTAGAGTCGAAGGTGATAGAAATCACATATTTATTATTAGTTTAATTGGATCGTGATAAATATTTGAAAGAATAACTATATTTTAGTATGCAAACATAAAAAAATACATATATATAATTTATATATACATATAAATATGTTATTATATGCATAATACATATTTATTTTACTTGTTCGATGTTCATGTATCGCATTGAATTTCTCAACGAAGACTCATTAATTTCGAAAGTAAAACAAATAACTCGTATGATTTACTATTTCAAATAATAATAACATAAATAATAAATAAATAAATAAAAAAAAAATCGAATTTTATCAGTGAAATACCATTTAAAAACCACACTATTGGATTGGAGATTGATTATTGTCGTGACTGTTTGAAAGTAATAGTCTTTTTATGCGACAATAAATAACAACATAGCACTGTAGAACATGGCACGGTTGAAAACAACAATAACCACGATTCAACGCTTAACTAGATTTATATCTATGATATTAAATGCATCTTAAATGTTTGCGTTTGGAATCATTCTATTAATCAGTTTGTTCAAAAATGTTTAAAAATATAAAACAACTAAAATAACAATAATAACGTTGATCCCGATTAATTTTATGAACAGATACGTTTTCATCTTAACCTTTTATTTGTGACTTAATGAGTGTGTAGTTTTGAATTTTCTTACCACATACAGCCAATATATCAATATTGACACAGACAAAAGCTGCTAGGTATATTTAATATTTTATTATAAATACTCATTTACCACAAATTTGAATGAATTATATTTATTAAGCGTACGCAATCATACCAGTTGGATGTTTATATTATAATTCAAATTAAATGTTCGTCATTTTAGTCTTATATGTATGCATATTGTATTGACGTAATGATAATATATTTGAAATTTGGCAAAAAGTGCATCTATATCGTACTGATATATGTATACAAATGAAATGAACACAAATACACATGTTAACTACATGGTACAGATAATTCATTTTAAACGATTATAATTTATAGGTATTAAATATTATTAAACCCACTAACATAGTAATTATTTTTCGTGCCATATATCAGCCCTATTCCATTTACTAACTCTAAATGTATAAATTGCAAATGTTTTAAAAACACATATATATATATATATTATATATGCATGTGTATGTTTGAAAAAAAATAACATTTATTATAAATCATAATGCAACACTCTGTAAAATTAAAAACAAAAATAAATATTTTTATTTAATTAATTGTATTTATATAATATTATATACGTTATAACTTATAAGTATATCAGCTATTTTTTTTCGATTTCATTTAAATTAAGAATATATTAAATACAATTATGATCCTTTAGAACTATAGATTGTTACATTTTAACTATTTATTATTGTATTGAAAAAATGTTATTTTTAATTATATTTATTTTTTAGTATCATTAAATATTTAGTCTGATGGATTTAATAATTTAAAATTCTATAAGAAAAGAATGAATTTTTAGTATGTTTTTTTTATAATATGATATTATGTTAATATAAAGAAATAAATTATTACAAAGTATAAGAGTGTATTGCAGGTATCTGTACAATATATTTGCTTATTAGTTATTAATCATAATTGTTTTTTAATGCTAAGCAGCATAGTATTTAATTATTACATCAGTAAATAACAAAGTTGAAATTTTTAGAGATTATTTTTTTTAATCTAAAAAATAAAACTTTGTCCACTCAAAATAAATCAAATAGATTTTAGTCAAAAAAATCATCGCAAGAATTAATTTTAAAATGTTTGAATCCTTGTACTGTATGTTTTACTTTAATTATTGCTATGATTACATCAGAATAAACATTTAAATTTACGAACGATGCAATTTAATTTGATTGTAGTTGAATTTCAATTAAAATCCAAAAAATATATTCTTATATTGTATGGATTAAATATTTGGTATGCTTAATTATGTAGTCAAAAAACGTTCGTACCTATAGGCTATAAGTACTATAGGTAGGTATGCAATATGCATAATATATTGTATAATGTATATTATATTTATAATCTACTTTTAAATCTTTTCACAAATCATTATTGTTACAAGAAAATCTCAATACGATTAAGGAGTTTAATTTACTATAATTGTTTGTTTAATTTCAATACTCGGAGAATAACTTTGTTTGCGATCAGCGTGCAGTTGCGTCACTAAAATATCATGCATAATACTGGAATCGTGAATATTAATTTCTGACATTTTGTGCATAATTTAAAAGAGAGATATAACAACGAATTTTCACAATCAGAATTAACTATTGATAATATATTTTCTCGCTGTATTTAGTCTTGACGCATATTTCTTATCCATATTGTTATTTTTTAGTTTATTTTAATAGATTTAGCAAACTGAAAATTATAATAAATGAATCGTAATAATTTACTTTAAAAAAAAAATTAACATCCTGGTTGACTTTATTAAATATATAACCTAACCTTTTGTTAGTAAACAATATATTATACTGACGGTATTGGTTCAGTGTCTGGAAGTAGAACAATAATTATTTGGCTCCATTCACCTAAATGAGAAAATAGTATTTAGTGTAATATTGATTCAAAAAAATATCGACTTTAACTTTAAACTGAGCGAATCATATTCAATTGATTTGTTATTTAATTTGTTCATATTTTGATATATAACTCAGTAAATCAAATAAAATAGAGAAAGTTGAAAATAATGAATATATTTTAATTTTTTGAGTGATATTTTATATTATAGTTTAAAGTGTTATCAGTGGGTGGCTTGTTTTTCAAAATTTTTCATGTTAATTTCATTCTTTTATTTATTTGTTATCGTATTATGTGTATTATTCCTAGAAAAACAAATTGTATGATTTCCAGATATTATACTCGTATATATATATATTCTAAACTTTATTCTAAAATGACATTTCAATTATTATTATAGTTTCTTTTCGACCATTTGTTCTGTTTATGATGCGTACAAGAAAATGATAAAAATATGCCATATGAGTAATACGGTTATTAATCATTTTGTTGTAGCATCGTTATGATAAATTGCAATAGTATCAAAAGTTTCAAAAATAAATATTGAACGAACTGGATGTCCTAGAAACGAATGTAAGCCTAAGCATGAAATACGTGTCTCCTAATGAGGTTTCTTACTTGTTGGGTAGTAAAAAAATATAAATGCCATACTGATTTTTAATTTGGTCGGTAACTTGTGTACAGCACATCATTGATCAAGCCACTATTATAATAAAATGATTACCGATTTTATTGCGAACAGCAGTGGTTATCAAAACTATTACAACTTGGTATCGTTGAACATCGGTAAATCGGATGAGCATAACGATAAACAAAACTGAATACCTACAGCATAACATGGGCGCCATAATTTTTTTATAATTATACTATCCTATGAATCAAAGGCCATTGAAATCGTATAAATATCCGTTGGTAATAACTATTGACATTGACTATGGTCACACTATGGTATATATAACCTAACTAGAACTAAATATACTCGCATTCACTGTACGGCTGCTGTTATAACAATGGTCAAACTAAAATTAAGTTAGACCTCCGGGCTTCATCGCGATCATAGCAAATCAATCGATAATCTAACTCAGGGGTGGCCAATCCGCGTCTTGCGGGCCACATACGGCTCGCCATATAGACTTTTGCGACTCACTTCGTATAGTATAGCAATAAAATTTTTTTTTTATATCTATGGATTTATGTATATAATAATATGACTTTTTTTTTTCATTTTGGCTCTTCCATATTTATTAATACACTTGGTGGCTCGGGAGTCTTTTCTTGCTGGCCACCCCTGAATTCTTACTCCTAGTGATCAATCAACTGTTGCTGCCTGATAAACCTGAGGTTCATGCGTTGACAAAATAGGCAAACAGTTCAATTAAAACCAGACAATTAGATGTACGAAGTTTATATCGAAAACTTTCACAAGAGAAATATTTGCGAAATAACTGAGAAATCAAGTTGTTTCAAGAGCCGTTGATGGATTCTGTGGCTTATTATAATGATCACTCTCAGCCAGAGATCTTAACTATGTACTGATGATAATTTTACAACCCTTGACCTTGAACGATAAGTTTGATTAGACTACACATTAGAGTAAAGTATATATTATACGATTGAGGAGTAGGTATAATAGATACCGCTCCACTATAAACTTGTATTAGTTGAAAATCAATTATTAATTTTTACTTATTACATTATGGTATTAGAGGCACATTTACAACTGAAAAACTAGTAGTGCATTAGTCTTACAATGAACGTGTACTGGTACATAATAATAGTTGTGTATTGTACAATTTTACGTCTATCAATTTTATTAATTTATTAACATAAAATAAGAAATAATTAAATTAATCATTAGTGACATACATTATTAAGGTGTTGATTTCAAAAATGGTGGTGCTAACGCAAACTCAACTGCTGCTAATTGCGAATACGAATTTATGTTATGTAATAAATGTTATAAATGTTATAGGTAATGACGTAATAAACCAACCGGTGGTGGTGGGAATTAAAGACAGACTCGTTATCCAGTCATCGAAATATTATCATACCTCGAGGAGTACAAATAACGTGGAGAAGTTATCTCGGCAATAGAGACGACACCTGTGTCGTAGATGAATAGGATGTGTCAAGGATCGCGGTTGCGTGGTATCGCATGACTGTATACAGCTTAAGAGGCCGATCCCAGATATGACGCTTATTAGTTGTATTATAGATTATAATTATACACAATACAGGGTGCTTTTACGACGAATTTCATCATTATGATAAACATAATAATTGATGACATGGGTTAGAATTTTCAAACTAAAAAAACTATAACTTATTATTTAAATTAAGTACTTCCATATGAAATTGAAATAATATATGACACGCGATTTTTAACCCATTAGAATCGGACCGATTTTGATATTATAATAATAAAAAATAAATAAAAGTTTGATATTTTATGTAATACAATTAGTTTATCGTCTGATTTATATCAAAACGAGTTCATCGGTTATTGACGGGTAAATGCAGAAAACATTTTGATAAGATGTAGAAGCTGATATCGACCTGTATAAAGTACAAATAATGATAATACGACTTTGGAACATGGTATAAGTGCAAGATTTTGAAAATTTCGTTTTTAGAAAACTACAAGATTATCAACGTAAAAGTGACAATGGTAGTACAAACCCTGTATATTTGTACAGCGTGTTTGTACTCATAATATGACGACAGAGAGATTGTTCTTATTGTGCTTGTCTTACGCATTATACCTACCACCGAACAGCGTCAGAGGCAGCAGCCGACAATATGATAATGTATTATATATGATTATGAACCATTAGCGGTAGGTACCCCACGTTATAATGTACGAACTACGGTAAGTCATCCCTCCCCTTAAAATCCCGCTTTATGTCATGCCATCGCATCGTGGTTAACGGATTTCATACGATGAGTTTGTCCTGTGTACCATCATATAATATTATCATATTATCGTCGTCGCGATTGTCTTCGAGGCCAAGTCTTATTATATAGCTAATAATTCGCATATGGTGACAACGACAAGGGCCGTAACACGGATATTTCATTAACGTTTTCAATTTAAAAATATATTAATACTATACCGCTCAAGTATATAATCGACTTATGACGGTGTATAAAGGTATAGGTATGATTGTTATTGTTATTTTTGATTTATCTTGCAATGGCATAGTCACACGACATATTCGTGAAAATGACGTTCCAACGGCCATTGCCAGTTTTTCACTATCTTTATGTTTAATACTATGACGACATAAATAAACCGGATTTATACAATGCGGAAATAAGTTGGGGTTCTCTTCCATGACAAAGTTCAAAGTTGGCGAACGCGTTCGGCACTCAGCAGACATAGAAGAATAATGTCGACATACAGCACAGACGTAATCGGAAATCGTCAAATGTATTCAAATTTCTCTGATCAATATTATTAGTAAAACAATTCACTACTGTATTATATTAAACTAACGGTTAAGACTTAATTAGAGTTATTTGAGACTTTTAGTTAATTAATTTTATTAAAAATTAATGCCATGCGTGTCACTAATTTTCACAATGATAATATAATAGATAGATAGAAATAATTCATTATAATTGTATGTCTAAATTGGTTTTTAATTTTATCAACACCAACACTCATAAATTTATATGGATTGACCACTGGTGACTTTCGAAATTCTTCATACTATATTATGTATCGTGTAGGTACGTATGAAGTAGTGTATACTTCACAGACCACTAGATCAGTAAACTCGAGTTATCTGAGTCAAACAGACGCTTTTGATATATCCACACGTCGTCACCATCAAAACCGTTTGACCTACTAACGTGGGTATTATTATTTGTTATTAGTAATATAATTGTTGTTATTTGGTATTGCTAACCATCAGCACAATATGATTTAGACCAGACGTGCCTAACCTTTTTCAACTTGCAGGCCACATTTGAAATTTATATTTATACTGTGGGTAGTGGGCCTATATATATATATATATATATATAATAATATACAATATATATTTCCATTAATATTTTAAAATTCAATACTAAATTTTAATGATTAAAATAAATTAAAAATTGTACGATACTTTGTAGTTCTTAAAAAATAATTAAAATAAACATTTTTTAAATTATAATTTTATTTATTTATTTTTTTATACGAATACAAATTGCTAAATTTTTATAAAGCGTTCGCGGGTCAAATAGAATAATCCTGTGGGCCAAAAATGGCCAACGAGTAGCGGGTTGAGCACACCTGATATAGACACTATGTCGAATATGCAACATTCGTACTTTATTTAGGGTCGTATCCACATAGGATTGTTCATCTTTGATGCTGAACTTTTCCACCGACAGCAGCTGGTGTACTGTAATTATTATTGTTAACAGCGATTTACGCCCGCCGCCGGCCAGTGTAGTAATTATTATACTTGAACACTAATTGATAACTGTGACCTTGTTGTTATTAATATTATTAGAATATTATTATCTGTTTGCATTATCTTATTGTTCAAAGTGCGCGAGACACCTCAGCACAAGAAAAGTTTCCACCCGCTGATATTCCTGGCGATTACCTTCAACGAGTATGAGTATTATTATTATTATTATTATTATAACAACGCATGACGGCAATACTGAAAATCAGAATTAAAAAAACTATAACTTTGACACATTACTCTGGTGTTTTTACTCAATACTCGGAATTCGATTTTGCAAAAACATCACTCAGTGTTTGAAATCAAATATTGTTGAATTTTAATTTAATTTTTATAATATGATCGTAAAACTTTAACATAAATTTTGTATATTATTATAAATATAAAAAATGATTTTTATAAGAATCTACTTTATTGTTCAGCTTGATTATTTTAACTTAATCGTTTGTATTGTTATTATTATTACAAAATTTACTTTTTCAAAATTATTATTTACAACTTAGTTAAAAAAAAAAATCAAATAAATTAACTACAAACTCTCAAAATTAATAACAATATACAATATTTACACTTAGTTGTTTTAAGTCTAAAAAGACAAAAGAATTATATTTTTATTTCTTTTTTAATTAAAAGTTTATGACTTTATGAGTATTGAAATAAGTTATAAATCGTAATAGCATTTAATTTTAAAATGTTTGATCAAATGTCAATATTGTTAAATGTATTCAATATAGTTATTCGTGTATTGCGCGGTTGGTACTTCTGTTTGTACAATACAAAATATATATAATATATTATTATTATTATTTATCATGCTGACAAATATATTTTAGTATTTAGTTTTATCTTTTTTTTATTGTGCCCTTAGGAAACACATAATAAAATAAAAAAAACAATCTTGTCTTTTATTTTTAAAATACTTATTTTTTAATAACTTATACAGTTATACATAATTCAGAAAAATAAATTATCAGCTGTTAAATTTGTAATCAATTTGTTTGTCTAAAAACAATGCAAAAGCAATGTTAGTTATTTTAGACACCTAAAATAGTTTATTTTTGAATACACGAGATACAACTGTTTGAAAAAAAATACATTAGCTTTTTTTAAGCCTTTTAAATTTTAGTTTATTTACTTATTTCTATCTCTTTACACTTATGGTCTATAGACAAACTAATATTGGTTTTATGGTATGTGTAGGTTGTATTTTATGCAATATAGTAATAGTGATTACCTTTAAGAAAATATAATGTGTTTTGTTCAAACATGAAAATATTCGTGTAATGTCTCAGGTTTAACTGATTAAGAATAAAAATGTATTTTAGGGAATAAACATTTTAAAATATTTAAAATGCATTTACTTTATTGTTTTCAAATGTTAAAATTAAATGTAATCAATCGCATAATAACTAAAATTATTTGACTAGAAAATAAAATTAAATATTTATTAATTTTATTTATTTCGTATTATTATGCATATATTTACTAAAAAAACATAATATTTTTAAAAAAATAATTCAAAATGTAATATCCTAAAAATATTAATACATCAAAAGAATAATTAGCAGCGACAAATGAAATAAGTGAAGACAAATGTCTGTTTAATAAGATACTGAAACTATTATCTTAACAAATTATAACAGTACAAATAATCGTTTGTACCTAAATATATAACGTTAACAGTTAATTCTCACAGTTCAAACATCAGACATCAATGTAAAATAAAATATATATCCTGAGAATTTTTTTAATAGTAAATAGTTTTAAACTCGTAATATATTTATCTATTGTACCTATGGCTACATTGGTATGCTGATCTCTATGGTCTATAAATAAAACACAAAAATGTATGAGTTAACGATGTTGTAAACAATAATATATTTTAAAGTAATTTCGCATTAAGAAACTAATATTCTAAGTAAGATTAACGTATTTGTTGAATATTGAAAATTTTCAAACACATAAATAACTGAAATAATTAAAACTATAGAATTTTAATTTCTAAAAAAATGTTTACTTTCTTTTATTTTAAAATCTCCATTTTTTTTTAAATATCCATATCTAATATTATTAAAGTTTCACCAAAATTTACTCGTTTTTTAATCTTTTTATTGTTCATTTTTGCTATTAGATATTTTAATCTATTGTCAAACTCTTGTATTTTAAAATGATGCAAAAATTGCTGCTGTAAATCTACCTCTATTAGGAATTTAGTAAATTGTTAGAAATTAATCTCAACTGCTTCTTGGGCATACAACTCAATAACAGGTAATAAGATGTTCATTAAATGGCAAATACGATTTCCTTCTCGTAGGTAGTCTAATTTATTAAAGAAATATGCGCTTTAGATGCATTAAAACTTGTAAGGTACAACAATTAATTATTGCTATTGTTCATAATGTATGCTTTGAGTCTAATTTAAAGCATAATATAATACACCATATTACACTGCGTATTATTATATATCCTTAAATCTAGAGATAAGTTATTCTGAGACATTCACATGCCCTAAGATTGTTTTCCATTAAAAATTGTTGGTAAAAAATGTGTAACTTTTTATTTATAAATTTAAAATCTTCCGCATGACAGACTACTTTTCTGATTTATGTCATGGCCACCCGTTATCTTGTTTTATATACTCAACCATATGGAAGATATTATTAATTCATAATTTTTTTGAGATAAATACATTTTCCTGAATATTTCTAAAAATTGAAGGTTTTTTAGTATTTAATAATTTTATGTATACTGTCTAAACATAACCATTAATAACGTATTTCAGATATTAATTTTATTATATCATAATATAATATAAATTATACATTGTTACACATTTCACGACGACATTCTTAAAATGGAATATTAGAATTAAAAATACTGGTATACACATTTTTAGTTTACAATTATAAATAAACAAAAATTAAATTCAAAATTTTTATATAAGTTATTATTTAAGCTAATAATCATTATTCATAATATAATGGTAAGTTATAGAGCTAAAAATATGAATGCCTGAACATATACAATATAAATTTACTGAATTGCCTTTTGTTCCTAATATTCAGCTTATTCTTCGAGGTATCTACTGTTATTTTGTAATAAATTAAGACTATATAACTTATAAACTTTTTTTTTAGTAATCTTTGGAGATTTGCGATTTTTTTTGGTATTCACAATTTTTCTTTGCACAAACTTAAAACATAACTTATTAAAGAAAATAAATGTAATGCATTTGTTTATAACAATATAAATACTTAATTAAAAATATTTTCAATTATTTAAATCAAAGAAGTATTTTATTTGAATTTTAATTAAAGGTTATATAACAAGTAACAACTCCAAAAAAATGTACCATTTGTCTATATTTAATATACTATAGAAAAGTGTACATATATGGTTTGCATATTTTACTTTATTAATTGTTTAAATTTTTTCGTTATTCATACATTTACATTTTATTTATACAACACACAATATATTAGGTGTTCATAATAACTATGTTATAATAATTATGTTTATTATTATAGATAAATATATGTCAGTTGTTGATATTTCTTTAACAATATGAATTTTTTATCGTGATTAAGAAAGAATTGCACTTCTATTAAAATTAAATTCTTATGAAAACTTAATGCAACATAAAAATCTATAATTCTATCAGGATTTTGTACAACAGGCAATAGAAATATAATTGTAAAAGTTTAACAGAATTCAACTGAGTTTTAATGTAATTTGTCTTGCTATAAGGGTTTATGCAAATGCTTAACCGTTTCTCGGTATCATAATGAAACTTACTGAATTATAAACACGAAAATAGCGTCCTGTTTAGAGTCAAATTGTAGATGAACGATATGCATATTTCCCGTTTTGTCTTACAAACTCATTTTTCAATGCTAAAAATCTCTTGTCGCGTCGTAAGCGCGTAAATAGCAAATAACTGATAGAGGGCGGGTAAATTTGGCATATGATTTGCAACCAGTGCATTTCACTGATGGGCATTAGAGTTGTATACATTAAACACATTAAATCCGCGTCAGTCCAATTAAGTGTATCCTGATGAATTTAGAAGAACTATATCGTTTAAAAAACAGATTTGGGTGAGAGAATAAACGTTTTGATCTTGTGTTTTCTGTCTGCTATAACAAATGACCATGTCGCTCACAACCATTTAACGACAAGAGGGGAGGTGAATATCATAGTGATGTTAAATGATTTCCATTTCATCAACACTGATCTTAAAGTTGTACTTAATAAGTAAGTGTTTTTAATGTTACTTTTTTATCGTATTTAAAATATCAAAATAATAGCATACGCTATTCATAAAGTATATACTTAACTCATACATGGTACAAATACTGGATAGTTAACATGTTTTTCATTTTGATAATTTCAGCACTGTGCAATAAATTGACCTATCACTATTTAAATTCAAAAAGTAATAATTATTATAAATTACAATTGATTTTTATATACTGTAAATTAGTCTCAGAGAACTATTAAAATAATGATATATTTATAAGTCACAAATGTAGTATATATTAAAAGTTAATAATTTTAAAATTCAAATTACATTTTAAAAATGTATTACTTCTTTAAATTAATAAGAATATGATAATATTCGAAATTCAAAATATTTATATGATATTTGTTTAGGATTTCATAAAAAATTATTAAAGTTATTGTAAGATTGTATAATGTAGCAACATAAACACTGAAAATTTTATTAAAACATAATTTCTTTGATATCATAAGCATATAATTATATAGTTAATAATAAAAAAAAAATAATTCAATTAATAATAATAATAATCAAGTTATGTACCAAAATCATTTAATAAATATTTCAAAAGACGCAAATATATGATTTTAACTTTAAACTCAAATTTTCAGAAATTATATTCTATCAGACTATTATAATACTTAACTTTTAAAATACTATTCAAAGTTATAATATACAAAAAAACGTTATAAAATTAGTAGAAATGTCTTACTTAATGTTTTGATCATAATTGAACATTTTTAGATTATTTCAAACATAGTTTAAAAATGAAAAATGAAATGTATAAAATTAGATTTATTTAATTTATTCATAAAAAGTAGTATTTAATTTAAATGTGTTACAATAGAAGAGATTATATTATAGAATTACATTATTCATTTTAAACGAAGAAATTTCTAAAAAAAAAGAATGTTTTTTTTTACGTATTTTGTTAATGTTAAAAAATATGAGTCTCAAATGCATAATAACAATCAACAGGTAAAACATTATCATAAAAAATTTCGTAGTAAAATATATTTAAATAATATATGAATAAACGAATATAACATATTAAATATATAAATATATAAATATATTTATTTATATTATAAACTATACAAAACTTAAAAAAGATATTAGCATTTATAAAAATACATTTACATTTTAAATAGGTAACTTATTAACTCCTAATTTCTTAATTATTTGTTTCTTTCATAAATGTAATTATTTTATTATTTATGATTTATTTCATTTTTGTTATTTAATTATAGAAAGAACTAAATTTTTACCAAATTAAAAACCCTTTACAAAGTTGTAATATATACTCCAAAAAATATTTGGAAATTCACACATAATATTACTTATTGTAATTTTTTTCAAATATTGCTCGTAGTATAATATTTTTAAGTTTTGTCCAGTAAAAAAAAAAAAAAATCCTTGAAAAGTTAATTAGGTTTATAATTCTTAAAAAAAATGAAATGAAATTCATATTATTATTAATAGTACCTATTTGCTCGTAATTCATTTTTAGTTACAAAGATAAATAAATAAAATGTATTACATACGAATAAAGGATTAACTAAGTGTATTTATTGGTACCACTATCCACACATTTTAATTAAATTAAGAAAACAATATCTACCTATATTTGAGTTACTAAATACTTCGACAATCAGTTAACGTGTTATTACAATATGGTTCATAATATAATGAAAACCTTGAATTATTTTTACTAACAGACAAATGAAACATTTTTTTTCAAGTATTACGTGTATTATTGAGTTATATTAGTATAATATATGATAATACATTAAACACTCATTAAGGCTGATGGTTCTTAATCTTCATTCTTCACTCTTCTACTTCAAGTGAATATATTTTTGTTCTTTCAAAGTTGAGAAATCAAGTCACCCAGGTTCATAATATTAATCATGTTTTTAGTCGGATTCAATATTCATTGTTTTGTATAAAAAAGGCTTTGAACGACAGATATGATCCACCACTTTTTATCCGTGATGAAAACTTTGTCAGCCCCTGTTTTTCCGGAACGCCGGGGCAATTAAAACGCAAATCACTAATTTTCTATTGGTTTTAAACAGGATCGGGCTTAAACAACGGAAACGCCTCGTATTTATAATAATTTCATAAATTTAATATACAATAATTGAATTTATTTTGTATTAAAAATTCAAATTTATATTTTTTCACTATAATTAGTATAACATTAAAGAAAAAACAGTTTTTTTTTTTTTTTGAGAGGGAATAAAACTAGTATTATAATTTGTAATTAGTAAATAATTTGTTCAACATACTTGTTATTGTATTGGAAATTAAATAATTTAGAAGTTACTTTTCAAAAATAATATCCCTTATTATAGCTATTTTGTTGAGTTATTCTATAAATAAAATAATAGTAGAAAGTAGATACTTGAAATAAAATTTCCATTATATATATTATGTAACGGTTATACAGGACACAGCGATTGGTTACCATAATAATTATTTAAAAGCAAAGCACGTTCAATAAGAGCTTGTTATGTTTTTTTAAGAAAAGTAGGTAAAAACAAAACACATTTACTTTCAAATAATGATAATTAAATAGTTTATTGCTAAATGTTATATTATTATTGTTATATGACTGTGATACTATAACAATTAAATTATAAACTTAAACTCAATTAGAACTGGAAATAACTATGTAAACACGAAGATGTAGCTGTGAGATTAAGTCCACAACAAGCAATAGTCTTACAATATGGGATAATAGCCAGTCTATTATAATTATACTATATTCTGAAGTAAACTAAGAACTCTACTCCTATTTACATGGATCATTGTAATGACATATGGAAATGTGTTTTTTTTTTATTAAAATATGATCCATTAGCCTATTATTTTGATATTAAGTTATTCAAACGGTGAGTTTTCTCTGACTGATACACCTTTCACCCTATAGTGGAAATAACTTGTTTATAAAACTTTACTACTGGTTATAATATGTACATATTATGCATATACTAACACTCGTATATTGGGTTTACTACACATACAATATAATTTTCTTTGAAAAATTGGGATTTTTCAAAATATTTAGAATATTTTGTATGTACGTCGGTAAATTTAAAAGTTTAAAAGCTTTATGTATTTTTAGTTTTGATACTATTAGTATTTAGTTATTATAATAGGCAAAATAAATGTATACAATAATATATTATCATTATTAATTTTTGAGTCCTTATTATTAACCGTAAACTAGTAAGAATAAGCTCAAAATATAAATATTTAATAAATTAAAATTAATCTTCATATTTTGAAATTTCATCGTGTATAATATATTAAATTGCATGGTATTTTTACATAAAAGTTTTAAGTCTCCACAAATAATTTCATTAATTACAACAACATAACTAACATCGTTATTGTTCGTTTGAGTATGTAATTTCGTAAAATTAGAATTTCAACTATCCTTATAAAGTACATTTTATTTTTACAAACTTCATACAATAAAATAATTTGTAATATTCATAATCTAGATCAAATTCATCAACATTTGAACATCAAACACCCATAAAAATATTGTCACTGTGTATTTTACGAATACCTTTAAATATCTCTTATCTGCTTGGAGATATTTTATAATATTGCTTTAATATTTTTAAGAAAACTTATAACGAGCATAGGTTTTAACTTATTATTAGGTACTTACTTAGAATTATCTTGTTAATTATTTGAATTGGTATTATTGTATCTCATTTAATGTTAAGCTTTTTTTTCCAAGTCATTTAAATAATATTTTATATTTTATAATTTTTATCAATACCTATACATACTAAAATAACTAAAAATGTATATAGATTTTTCGTTATTCTTTAAACACCAAAAATTAGTTATCATTTTTACATTTTATCTTTGTTATTATATGTATACACAGAATACATCATACTATCATATTTGCAGAAACTGATTAATTTTCGTCTGTTTCAATGATGGCAGCAATACATTTGACATATTGTAACTTGTGTAGTTGTGTCAACTTCCAACAATTCTACGTAAATAAGTTGTGCCTACGTCAAAGAATTTGTCAAATGTAAATTTATATTGGTAACAATTTGCTTAACTATTACAAATTACTATTGTCTACTTGTAAAATGTCATGCGCTTGATCCTGTTTATGTTGAGATGAAAAAAAAAAAATGAAAACTGTTGCACGTAATTCCAATCGAGATGATGCTAAAATTTACCAAATATACATTTTTGGTACTTTAAAAACCGTATCTAGTTCGATGAACAAAGAGTCAGTTAAACAAATCATTAAACGACAAAAGAAAAACTTATTTTAAAATAAAAAAACCACCACTCTAAGAGTTCTAACTTTTTCGTATTTGTAATTTTTTTCGACCAAGATGTTTTAATCATGGTACCTATTGATTAGTGGGAATGAATGGTGGTTTTCTTATTATAAATTGGTAAATAAATTATGGTGTATAATAGTCATGTTGTGGAATTCTGATACAACCGTGGTGCTATAATCACGTGAATGTTAAAATATATCATTTAATAATTAACATTGCATTTTTATTACGATTAAAAGTACCTATTACACATAGATTATTATATGACGAAGTTTAGTTTTATGGCTAAATATTTTTTAAACAATATTAAATAAAAGCTCAATAAAATTTAATTTAATTGTAAATATTATAAAATAATTGCATACCTACCCACAAAAATATACCACTAAAATCAGCTTGTAAATATTTAACAAAAGTGCATATTTTTATAAAATACCAAAATATCTGAAGATTTTGATTTTAAAACTTCATAATCAAGTTATTTTCACAATTTTACCTACACAATTAAGTAGATATTTTAAATAATTACATAACTACCTACTCGTATTTTATTTAGACATTTGAAGTGCATTTACATATCCAAAATATCATACATGAAGTTGATTCAACATTATTCAATTTTAATATTGGTAGTTCTTTTATCTTAAATTACTGTACCAACATATAATAATGTAATAATAATTTATAACATTCCAATGAGAATATTATGTGTATGAACGTACAATGCACATATTTTGTGTTTTAAATATTTATATTATATATAAATTATGTATTTTGAAATATTATTCTGTTTATTATTAAATATTGATATCTATACAATTTTAAATATCATAATATGTTAATAATTTTTTAACAACAATGTGGTAAAAAGAAATAATTTGAACATTTTTAACGTGTTTTCAAATTAAATTATTTTGAAATTAATAACACTTGAAGATATAGTTTAATTTATAAAATGTACATATTTAGTTATTCGCTCGTTTTGCTTAATTTATAATATACTCGTGTAATCGTGATCAAATAATAAAAATTAAATAGTATCTATTGATTGAAGCTATTCTAAAAAATATTTAAAAATCTTTTGAGTATTTATGTATTTATTAATGATAGATAAATAAATATGTTTAAATATAAATGCAGCTTGAGTGTTTTGTTTTAATTTTTATATTCTAAGGTATCTACGTAGGAGCTCGCATGAACATACCGTAGTAGTTCATATACGGTAGTTGACAATGCCACTGTAAAACTAAATTTAATTCGGAGTATGTGTATAATAGCAAAAAAAAAAAATATAGAAGACAAAAAGCAACGCTGAGTACTTAATTTCCGGAATTCACGGCCGGGATGATATATGCTACTCGTTGAGGAAGATCAATTTTTACACATTCTCAGAAACAGACTACCTCGGTGCTCCTTGGTGTCGGATTAAAATGTTAAAAACTCGTTTGAGGGACGTTTGATACTTTATAATATATCTTATATTGTTAAAATAATATGGTTGAAATAATAATAATATACTGGCCTGTACGGACCAATATGGCGGCAGAGTGGTACCAAAATCCTGTGGCTTAGCTAGGCCACAGTCGCAACGTTGTACACGTCAGTAAATCAGTTTGTCACGTGCGACGCGTGTAAGGACAATGAGAATTATTTTTAAATATTTTACGCAGGTATTATCCGAAGTTTAATTGGAACTTTCGAGCAACCTTCTAGTGTATAAAGCTGACTCTGACTGAAGTACTCTTGGAGCTGCGAATCCCAAAACACTAGTAGATGAAAATTTTGACACGATTTGCCGTTACAAGATAATTAACAAATGGTATAACTTCACACAAGTTAGAGAAAAGACACGTGAAACGGTTGTGGGCAGGTAGGTACTTAATTCAGTTTCCATTTGAAATAAATCAAGGACATCACACATAAACCCTGTCATTTAAATAGCACGCGACAAAATAATGTTATCTCTCGAAAAATGCCACACGCACATTAACATTTCTTTCGTTTGAGAATAAAAATAATTCATATGTACTGTTTTTTAATAGTTTGTATGATAGTATACATCATTAAAAAATAAATTAAAACCCATACCAGTTTTATTTGAAAAAATACGTGTCTTACCATAATATTTAAAGTGAAGCCAACCACTTTAGTGGAAATGTTTATAAAACTATAAACACAGTTTCCTTTACAACCGATTTTTAATACAAAATTAATACTACGATAATATAAAAATATTGTTTGGGTAGACAGTATAAAATTTTTATGTAAAAAATATCTTGTGTTTTTTCAGTATCATAAATCGTGTAATATAAAAATGAAATTAAAATAAAATTCTTAAATCAGTCAGTTTCTCATAATATTTACATTTTATACAGTTTTAAGAATTTAATAGCAATATTAATTCGTATATATTATACTTCTATAGTCTATAAAACAAAATACAATTAACAAATAACAAAAACTGCCTATTGGTATTTTTAAATATATTAATTGTAAATTCAATCTAAAAGATGTAAAGCATAATTAATATATAATATATTATTATATTCTATAGAGTATAGGCTATAATAATATATTACATTGCAGATTTATTTAAATTAAATTAAGTAGAGTTTATATTATTGATCGTACTTTGTTCTGTAAATATATATTTGTGTTGATTTGTTTAATATTACACATTTATTAAGTGACATAATCTAAAGCTTAAAATAACGCAAAAGCTGTTTTTTTTTAAAAAATGTAATATAATTATAAATTTTAACATATAATATTTTATAAAAATAAATTTATATTATGGTGTTATGAATAACTTACTAACCATAATATTTATGATATTTAAGTACTTTCAAAAAGATAAAACCTAATTTTTATTTAACTATTTTTAATTTTTGTCATCTTGTAAGACGAAGATAAGATAAAATATTTTTGATAAAAGCATTTTCAATTTCTATCAGAAATCTTATCAGTGGTATACATGGCCGATAAGGTACCTCAAAATATTCTGATATTTTGAAAATACTTAATTGTTTTGTGGACGAATTGTGTAAGACAATACGAAATGCGATTAACCACTTTTATACATTTAAATTCAAAATGCTTAATTATTATTCGTTTGTATTTAGACAAATTAGAAAATAAAACGAGTGAAAAAATTATATAATTATTTTAAGTTTTAATGATTGTAGAATATAAAAATGATATGCATAGTAAATATAAATTGAATTGCACCTCTATATTATGCAATACCTATTTATATTATATATTATACACGTAATACTATATATCAGTGGTAGCAGTGGTACTGAGTCTTATTCATTTAAGCGAAGCGAGATCAAATTATTTACCCACTCATTCACCATAATAATTTAAGTTGGTTATTTTAATTTCTGAGCAAATTATTTAATTTTAAAAACACTTTTATCCGGTACTAGTAGCCGGTAAGTAATGAAATTTATAAGTAAACGCATCTTATAAACTTAAATACAATCACATAGTTTTTATTGATGCACTTTAAATCTATTTCCAATAGATACTTAGCAATAGTCTTATCGTGAAGACTGAAGTGGATCAATTTCTTTCTTTTTTTTTTAATTTATTAAATTTTATTGTTTCAACATAATTTTTGTTTTTACAATTTATTTTTTATCAATTTCTAAGTTGTGGAAATTGTTATAAAAATTGCAAGCGCTATATTCAACTAACCATTTTAAATCTAATATTATAGTAAAGTTGTTAATAATTTATAATGCAAAATAGAATGAAACATAATATTGAATCTATTATCTTATTACCATTTGGGATTTACCCATTTATGAATTATTAAATATAACGATTTTAGTGTATAACCTCTTTGATCTTAATATATATGTATCATATTATACACACATTAACTTATTCATGGATTTTGTCCATTGTCTTCTACAATATTATTAAAATAAATAACAGTAGATATGATGTAGGTACTAGGTTTACGATTGGAATTTATTCCCAGAATACTAATTAATAGCGATTAGTTTTAATTTATTAACTACTGAGAATAAAATATATGTATATTTTATGATAAACATAAATAATATAATATACAACCTTATTTGTAGCTTACGAACATCGTCTAATACAAATTACAATATTATTAAAATAAATAATAATGCATAATAATATGATTTAGGTAGGTAAATTACAATTTTGAACTTTCTAGAATATTAATTAACATAGATTATTTATAACGTATTATCTAATTACATTAGGTTTACTAGTACATTGATCGGTCTTCTTAATTTGTAATAATTAGTAAAACATTAAAGTAGATTATCAAATTTAAATTGGATTGACAATTTCAAAATGTGTTATTTAATATATATTATTGATACTGATAACTTATACTATTAATAATAAAATAAATTACTTAAATAACAATATTAAAAAAAAGTAAAAAATATATAACTTGAAATGTACTTAATGATAAAGGGATATAGGCTGATACATGTTATCTGCTCAGAATCATTTTTCCATAAGCAATAATACAATATTATTGAATTCAAATTAAAAATATATATTACGGAGATACTGACTTGTCTAACTTTATTTTTTTTTATCATGCAACCTATAAATTATTTAGCTCAGTGTGTTAACTCAGATATTTGTGTTTGACCACTGTCGATTGAGATTTATCGAATGATTTTCAGTTAGTGATAGGATAGATTTGAATGGTTGTGTGTGCATAAAATAATATAATTTAATATAATATGAGTATATGATTCAACAACGCGAATTTATTTTTATTCAATAAATTGTAGATTGTAGATGGATGGAGTTATAAGTTCATTTATAAAAATAATTAAGTTTCAAAGAAACTATCCAAATGTTCTAAGCTTCTATACGTATGCTTAATGATTAGACATTTTTTTAGATCTAATACTATAGAGAGTATTATTTCTATAATAAATAATTTTTATGAAAAAAAAAAAACATACTGTACGAATGTATACTCTATATATTCAAGAATAAAAAATGTTGGCTTGAAAATATTTTTTATCTTATTTTTTTAATTTTTTAATTTTTCGTTGAGTATATTAAATAGTTTATAATTAAATAGGTATAATTAACTATTACTATTATGCTGTTTTATAATAATATAAAATGTTTAATTATATATTATATAATTTAATTTTAATTACAATAATTACAATTTTTATTTTCATCCATAATAATATGTTGTGTATACTATAATATAACGTGCAAAATATTTATAAACCATTGTATAGGTAGGTATATCATGTTTTAAATCTTTAAACCAAGTTTATATTATATTACTATACATTATTATTGGACATGATAGAAAGAAACTAATAAATTTAATAACATCGATCAAGAATGAATTTTTCATTGTGAATTATTTTTCGTGATAGCACTATAAATACCATTAGTAGCTACATTCAGACAAATAATTTGTGTCCTTACATGTCTATAAATTAACTATTTCTATATTTATTATTTTTTTGTTTTAAATAAATATTTATTATTTAATCATTAACTAGTTTACCATTTCATTAATATATCTTCTTCGACTTCAGGACGCATTATATTTTGTTGTATATAATATAATACCTTTTACATAATATTATTAAATTATCACGATTTACTTAAAAACAATTAATAATTTATTACTATAATTAATAAGTCATCAATACCAAATTTAGTATTAAATTATTAGTGTTAACATATTATTATGTATATATTCAAATTATAATGCTGTCACAGACATACATGTACAACAAATAATATTTTGATTATCAAATTATATTAATTGTAAGCTCTGGTTATTTTAATTGTTTATTGTTCTAACAAGCAAACGTAATTATATTTTATAATTGTCATAATATTGTTTTATTAATTAAAAAAAATTATTTATGTAAATAAATGGTGTTTTGATTGTAAAAATTATAAAAAATGATGTGAGACAAAGGTGTGTCACTTTTGAAAATATCATCAAATTCTAAATCAATTATCTTTTATATAATATTCAGAAAACTAGAGAAAATTAGATGAAAGTTGAACTAAAATCTTTTTTAATATACCTGTCCCAGTTGGAAGTACTTTAAATTTAAGTATTAATTATTTATCATGAAAATATAAAAAAATACTTATTTTAGTTAAATAAAATTAAACAGGTGTTAGGTAAATTGTAATACATAATATTAATCAAAAGTAATATTGTTTATAACTTTATATATACTGTTTAATTATTATAATTGTATGTAGGTTAACTTTTGTATAATTACACATATGTGTAAATTCACATAAATATACTCAAATGCAAAGACTTTTGTAAAAGTAAATAGACTTTTGGATTCTAAGCGGAACGATGAATGTATTGATAATATAATGATATTATGTGTATGTGTTTACGATAAGTAGTAGATAAAATATTTCCATTTCAACTTTAAGGGTGTATTTTGATAATAATTGAATCTAGTTTGTAAATGAGAAAGGTCAATATTAAAATTTTCCAGTTTTTTTTTTTCAAAATAATCATGTAAAACAAACAAAATATTAAGGATAATGGGAATTTTAGTACAAAGCAGGTCTTTGACAAAATCTATTTTGTTGTTTTGTTACTTAAAAACAAATATAACCTTAGATAAATAAAATTGTCATCATATTTTCATATTAAATTAACATAATTTATCAAAATCATAAAAATGGATAAATTACAAGTATTTTGTATTAACAATTATAAAATATTTTTCCTACAGTATTTTTTATAAATAGTTCACTATGAAACTAAAAAATTTAAAAAATGTAAGTATAATAAGAATTATTTTTTATGTATATTTTAAATTAAAATTTGGATGAAATTAACTATTTTAATAATGAATAACTATGTTAGTTATTTGGTCATAATATAAAAGCATTATTTCGCTAATAAAACTCAAGACATGGTCGGAGCTACAGTAAGATGTAACAACACAGAATTCATGTTCAAACTCCTTAGCTCAAACTCAATATTTACATCAAAATGTATGACCATAATAATAGTTCCCAGTTCTTAAGTCAAAAATCATATCTTAAACAAAATTTCTCCAAAGATTCTTTGAGCGCAATCGGTAACATTAAAACTACATATAATCCATCAAATATTAGTCTACATATTCTTATAAAAATCCATATTTAAAAAAATAACTATTGTTAAAATTATGGTTTTTTAAATACCTAGGTACTTTAACATAAAATAAAATGAGTTAGGTTATTTACAAACAAAACTACTATTAAATCTTCTGTATTATCATTGTTCACACAAATCATTTCATGTATGGACGTACAAATGCTAATAATAAACAAAAACCAACTCAGTTAGCATCAGAAATATATATCTTGCTCTAATAAATAAAATTGAAATAAATAAAATAAAACATTGGCTATAAGACCTTTCCTATCAAAACACCTAATAAATTTAAAAAGATTATGTAAATACTCATAATTAGTCACATGATAGCTTCCTGATGTCTTAGTTTATATTATAACCTTCACTGACCAAGTCATCATCATAATATATAATATATATAATTTATATATTATCACTATCGAGTGTCGAATATACTTAAACACTAGAACAAAATCTAATATCTCCAATTTAATGTTTGAAATACTTAAAAATCATCTCCAATTTTATTAATCTCCATCATCATTAATTGTATCATCGCTGCGCATCGATCAACCCCGAAATAAAATTTAAAACCTTTAATAATATATTATATAAAATACATATAATGTAATGTATTGGCGTATTGCACATTTATATATGTAGCCAAAAGTCTATATAAAACAAATATTATAAATTTTACTATGTACAATAATATTTTTAAAATAAATAACGTCTCAAAATCTACATCCTTTTCATGTATTTATACTATTAGTTTATTTACAATATTTTACTTTATAAGTATTATTAACCCCAAAAATAATAAAAAATAAAAATAAAATAATATAGTATATGTTTAGAGAGAGAGAGAGAGAGACTACAGAAAAAGTAATATACATTCATTTATATATTTATGTATTTATTATTAATTTGTAATATTATATTACAGTCATATTATAGCATTACTCGATACCTACTATACCAAATAACGGCACCACTAGCACATCTTTTGAATATATTGTTTGAAATTATAGCTATATTAGTTGATTATTATTATTATTATTGTTTTTTATTTTTTATTAGAAATGTATTAATTTAATAAATTATAGGTATGCACACTTTCAACTGAACTCAATGAATTTCTAAATCAAATTGGAATTCTTATGGTTATGTAAACCAATGCGACACTCTGTTGTTTCCCGAATTTGATAGTAATCCGTTTTTCTATTAAAAGGTCGGCTTAAAGGTGCCGGCCGTGGTTAAGCTACAGCTTGAAAGATAAAACAGACCCTTTTTACAGCTCAAGGTTTAACTTGGTTGCATGCATTCGTTTAAAATGAGATGTTTGTGTGTGTGTTAGTAAATAACACACATAAAGGATTAAAACAAAATCAATTAAACATTTTAAGTTTATCATATTTTTTATTAATAATTTCTTATCTTTATTAGATATATATATATATATATATAAAGGTATACATTTAAAGCTATAAAATAGTTGAATTTAGCTATACTTATTTTTTCCATACTGATTATAGTTCATAGTTGCATCTAATGAAAATAGCAGTTGTATTACTGTTTATTTGTTTATAGTTGAGTGATATGTTATATTCATACAATTTATTTTATCATATTATCACATTATAATATTATGACTTTGATAAATTTAGATAAAGTAAACAGTTATGCATAAAATTTATTTCTAGGTATTTATTATTAATACCTAAAATACCTAATATCATACTAACTGATAATAACTAAATTTGATAATTTAATAGATAATTTAATACACGGCATGCACAACGTGATGGGAAATGACCCATCGGTATTAAATTAATAGGTTTCAACACCATTTACGTTAGGTCAGTTATTTTATATTGTTTTATGATTTTGTACTTATAATATTAAATTAAAATATATTAGAAAACTCAAAATAATGTTAACTAGTTTATAATAATATCCAAGATTAAATATATAATTATTTAAACTAAGGACTTTAAAAAAAAAATATTATTTGAAATACGGTTCACAACAAGGAAATAATATTTATACTATTATTATTATTATCATACATAATAAATACGTAATATATAAAAAAAAATTACAATAAGTGTAAAGTGTAAGTATTAAATTAGGTTAGGTAGTCAGTAGTTTTGATTGAAAAAAAATTGTCCATAGCAAAGAAACTTTATAAAATAAGAAATTAGATTAATTATTTCGAATTTTTCACACTGTAATAAGCATTGTAGTACACTTTACTTGCCCTATTATATTTATCGATATATTACTCACTTAATTTAATTCTTATCCTGTCCACTGAAATACTAAATTATACTAAGCTAAAAATAATAATTATCTATAGGTATGTTAAACGTAGTTGATATGTAAATCAATCTCTATGGTAATAATTAACTTTTTTCTTTTTCATAATACATATTATATAATACGTGTAAGCCATTGTAAACACCGAGAATTATTCAAAATTCAGTTTATTTTCAATGTTTATTAACTATTATAGTTTAAGTTATTTAAAAACTTCTACAATTCACATTTTTTAAAGATATTTTTTCAGTTTAAAAAAATTAACAATCTATCTGTATATTATAGCATATTAAAAAAAATAATTTATATGTTGATGATAAAATAATACATACTACATCCTTAAAAATTTAATAGTATAAAGAGAGATGACATCCAGCAATGTAACCTAAAACATTTTTAAGATTTATAAACAAATAAAAAAAATTGTGTTGTTGCTATGTAACTATCGAATTTAAAAAAAAATAAATACTTTGAATTTGATTTAAATAATGTGCTTATACAATATGTTGTTTACTTAATCAAAACTAAACGAATTTGGACAAAAAGTTACAATAAGTAATTGGTTTAATCGATATGTATATAAAATAGCTTGAAATGAAACAATCCTATGGTATTTATGTTACTATATTTGTTTCAATCGATGTATTATGTGTACACACTATTTTTTTACTATCTTTAATGAACAAACATAGCCTGCTTTAATTTTGATATCAAGCAAAATAACCCAAATAGTATTGAAAGTGTGTATTCTTCAAATCGTCTTTTTAAGCACGAAATTTTCATTTGAAACCAGGATATAGAATTTTACAATTCATCATTCTTTGTTTATCATTTAACTAATAAACGTAAACTGTTATTTAATTACATAATGTATAGAACATTTAAAAGTTATTGTCGAAATCAATTGAAAAAATTTTTACTCATTGTATAGGTACCCATATACGTATTATTATAATTATATAATCATTCTTTCAGTCAACACATCATTGTAGTTTTCGAATGGTGTATGCTAAAAATTTAAATACAAACGCTCTAAGCTTATTAAACTCTTTTCGAACCCAAACAATCTGCATAGGGTTGTGGCACTATAATTTTTTTTATTATACGAGATTTGTATACAATTATTTTCGTTGAGATGAATATATTGATTTTACAACGATGTGTATTTTTCATTTATATATTTATTTTTGTTTTTGTGTATACAATCACCCTTGTTTGGAACAATAAATATGTTCTTTGTATTTTAATATTTTGCTTCAATATCAACCATTCTAATGGAAAAGTGAATCTTGTTAGTACCTTTTTTAGTCAAAATTCATAATAAATGTACAGAACTTTTCTTAATAATTGGGAATAAAATAAAATATTAATTTATATATTGTAATGTTTAATCAATGAATTTAAATTTAACACTTGCATTACTACAATCTATTCAATAATAAAGTATACTTGATGCACAATGGACTTAAAAGTGGTTTTTAAACTTTTCACCTGTTTGATACCTAAAAAAATGTATTTTTTTTTTATTTTTATTTTTTTAAATACAAAATTAATTTTGCATTATCAAAAACAAAAATACTATACGTTTTTTATCATGCATTTTATTTATTTAATGCTTAATCTAAGTATTACATAATTATAAGTTTTTATTTATTTATTTTTTTTTTTTTTTTGAGTATTAGAAACTCGTGTTATTGTTGACATTGCATATTTGCTCAAAAAAATTATACCGAATAAAACAATTTTTTTTTTTATATTTTATTGACTTCTTCTGTGTTCAATAATTTTACCTTGAATGATTATTATAGTTTATGTTTTATTGTTATTATTTTAAGACTATAAATTATTATTACTTTTATTATTATTACTCTACACAAATATTAATATATGTTTATATGGACATTCACATAAAATGATTTAAACGCGTATATCCTTATCTTATTCTTCTTATACTCGTAGTACCTATTTAAATTTAATGTGTACTCAACTAACTCTATTTTACCGTAACTTTCATGATACTCAATTTATTACTTTAATGTTTGTTTGTAAATATTCTTTATGGAATGAAATTATGTCATAACCTCACACATTATTATCATAATCTCAGACAGGATTATTATTCCTTTACGTTACTATGTACAATTTATTTTATAGTTCCTACATTTTAAATATTGTAGCTTTTGATAATTCAAAAAAAAAATATTCATATTATATAAATATAAATTAATTATATTCTTAAATAAAAGTAATACATTATAATACAATTGGTATATTATTCTATTTATACTTACATTTTTACAATATTCTTGCTTTCTTACAATTTTTGAAAATAATATTAGTTTTTATTATTTTTTAAACAATTATATAATAATTTTCAATAGATAATGAAAGTTCATTAAAAAAAAAAACTCATTATGGTATTAATATATTCATATGGATAATAAATTGTATCATCATAATAAATTAAGATCAAAAGTGAAAATATATTATTATTATTAATATATATAAATAATTAATAATTAAATATATACCTATTATTAATTATTATTAAAATATATTATAATATGGTTAAATAAAAAATTATAGTTATTAAGTCCAGTGATAAGAAACAAGTAAAATTTAAAAATTGATAAAAAAAATAAATTATTCTATTAATATCTAAATAAAATATGTTGTTATGCACTTAGTAATCAAAAAATATTAAATATATCATTCTGATAGATATAAATAATATAGTACTATGATATTATAATATAAAGTCAATTTCACAAAAATAAATGTTAGGCGTAATCATGTGTGAAATAAATTGTGTCGTAAAGAGTTTCCATTGGTACATTTTAATATTTTATACACTTTTCATGGTAATAGCGTATTGTGCAGTTTTAGGGGGAAATATTGCGATATCAAAAAATAAATAAATAAAATAAGTATGCACGTAATATGAGCAGTCTTACAATAAGAAAAATATATCCTTATACTTTTCCACTGGTGAAATCTGTTTGATTCATTGCTGAAATGTTTCTAAAACCTTCTTAATTGGTAGAGTTCGTGAAATTCTAATGCTACATTTTGTATAAAGCAATAAGTTATTCACATCCGAATGAATTCACATAATATAATAAATGATTAAATTATAAATTAGATTTTTTTATTACATAATATGTCATGTAAAGTATTTTAGAACAGTCTATATCAATTAATTTTGTTAATACTGTTATTTCAATTATATTTTAATTTATCAAAGTGGTTAATGGTGAAAAAAAATTAGTGGGCTAAGTATTATTTAAATTTATTACATCTTATTTTTGGTGTACATATTTACGTACTTTTTTTTAAAGTAAAATAAAATACGGTACATTACAAATAATTTCTTGACTACGTAAAGTAAACTTGTTGACCTAATTTGAAATTATTCCACTTAAAACAATGTTTGCTGTAAAAGCCGCATTTCAAGCATATTATATTTTCCACTTGCGTTGGATCGTTGATCCTGGAGGAAGAGGGGTTATTGTTTTTTCATTTGGATTTGTCGTTCATGACATGACTGTTCACTTTAGAAGCTGTTATCGTGTGTACTTATTCTGTTTTGTTGTGTTTCTGGCAACACTATTTGATAACAAACCCAAACTCCATATTTAGCCATTTTATACGGTTGGGTGAATACTTTTATTTGAAACTTTGCTATCATAAAATTATATTTCTTCAGTCAAAATTTAATAATAGTCTTTCTAAATTTGTACTTTTAACATTTGAAAATTAGTTTAATAATGTTTTCTTTGACACTGACAATACATTTCGTAGAAATAAATTAAAAACATCGCATGGGTTCTAAGAACTTGGATTTATAAACTTTTTCCAACTTATCAGAAATAGATAAATCATCATTCATTTCGTTATCAAATTATGAATGTTATATCATAGTAAGTTAATACCTATTTTATAGAATAGGTAGTCAAAATTTAAACTCAAATATTATTTGAATATAATAATAATTTTGTTATGAGTTGTGTAGTAATTATGTGATTTTTATGAAATCGTAAATTAATAAGTAATTGCATAGTGTATTACCGTAAAAGTACTGTTTTTCTATTTTAAATAATTGCACATACACATTCAATGTTTGATGTTTCCGGCTATCATTGGGTCACATTTGTGGTTTTTGTTGGTTATGTATAGGATATAGTTCACGTTAAAAGGAAGTGAATATCCTTTCCAACACATAATACACGAACGGCGTCATTCAGTTAATGATCGTCGGTGTTCCTACCCCTTGTATTCTTTTCTTTTTCTTCCTTATAGTCTGTAACGGGTGGTGAATGAAGGGTCGTCTAGAGGAGAAACTCGCTTTAGCCAGACAAAACGAACTAACGCTATACATGCACATCCCATAACTTATACAGTTTTTTTTTTTTTTTTTGATTCCTGTCTCTGCGTAATGATAAGTTTTCACTGTTATTATTGTTATTTTTACTATGGTTAGCAACAAGTGCGTTCCACTATCAAAATAATTTGCCCTTATATTATTATTAGTATGACGGTTGCGAGTGAGAATAAATTACTTTCTTTTTACATCGGTTCGACACGAAAACGCGACGAGAGATGGTCGACAACACATCGTTACTATGTTATTTGAACACACTTCCGGAAATTACGAGAAACCTCTAGAGTTGAGATATTACTATAAACGCATAGATATTATTATTGTTAAAACGACGACGCGGTACCACGAAATCATTGTGTCGTACAAGACACGGTTCGTTTTTGCCATTGTCGCGGACGAACTGGTCGAAAAAAAACACATCGTACCTATCCGATGTCCACCGCGTTTGGGACGAGACGGGCGTCGATTCCGACTGCGATCTCCGTCGCCTTTTCGTAACGATTTAACGGTGAAAAAAAAAATAAAAAACAAATAAATAAATAAAACCCGTCACGACAATGACGGTGAACGATGAGGTGAAGATACGGCGAGTTGACATTAAGACGGTGACTACAACTACGACGACGACGACGATTGCGAGGCTATGTGTACCGCCGGGACTGTAAATTTTTTATTTGTTTATTATTATCATCTGTTTGTTTTGTTTTTCGCGGAGCGAGTCATATAGGTCGGGTTTAGGGCGGCGGCGGCGGCGGCGTCGGACGGCGTTTAAAAATATTTGTGCGGGCCGCGGGTACGGCGCGCGGTCGCGTCGGGGGTGACGGCGGCGATCGCTTCTGAGCACGAGGAGTGAACCCCCTCGCCCTCCCTCGACCGCCCCTCCGGTGCTACCGGTGGTGAAGGCGGCGTTCACGGAGTTTGCGCGGCCGTCGGACGATTGCGCTTGCGCCAGCGTGTGTGTGCGGGCGCGTGCGCGAGTCCATGTGTGCGCGCGCGTGTGTGTGTGTGTTTGGTGTCGCGGTCACGTCCACACAGGAACTCCACACACTCACACAAACTTACACGCATAAAAACTTACTCGCACACATGCAAAGATACGCACGCACACACACGGTCACGTACTTACACGGACTCTGTGCTTCCCGAGCGGCGCGTATAACGCGTATAGTTATGGTATTAGTTCGCGTTCAGCCGAACAGCCGTGCGGTAGTGTGCGCCTCGTTTTCGCCGTTGCCGCCGCCGCCGCCGCGGTCGTCCAAGTCGAATCGGAAGCCGACTTCCGCACAGGACCACGATCGCGACCGTATTAATTACCGCGTGCGACCGAAATTCCAGACGGTCTATCGTAGTACGGGACATCTGCAGCTTTTGTACAATATCACAAATAACTTAGCTGCGGTTTCGTAGTGCCTATTGTTGTGCGCACAGCATGTCCGTTCGTTGGACCGCGGCACTCCGGTAATTTCTATTCTATTTTTTTTTTTTTTCCCCCCCCAGTAAACCCGATAACGTGACAAACCCCGACACGTTATAAACTGTATGCGTACGACACGGTAATATGCGTGCGATTTGTTTCACGTTGTACATCGATAAAGTTCAATAATAGCGAAAACAGTCATTATATTGATAATCGTACGATGCCGGCCGTTCGCTGCCACGGTCGTGGTGTCCACTGCTATCCCGTGGTAGCTGTAGACCTAACTACGGTAACAAGATCAGTATCTATAAGCGGAAGAGTTATAGTTATAGTAGGTGGAGGAGAAGGAGGAGGAGGAGCAGTATGTGACGGCGTGCTTTGCTCTGCGACCGATTTCAGCCCGATCGCCGGGTGATTTACGTATACACTTACGGTTTGACTGATTACAGACACACGCTAAAATCGTCATTGGTATCCAAAATCGAGTGTTGACTGCTCATCATCACAAAGGTTAGTATATGAAAATAATTGTATTATTATTAATTTTTTTTCGGACGGAAAGTGGGTGGACTCGGGGATCCAAAAGACGTACGACAACTACATCTAATTGTCAACTAAGTGCTATCGACTTATTTAGTACAAAAAATATTATAGAAATATACGTCATATTGAGTAAATTTTAGCAGTAAAATAATATCGATAACGTTATATTTTAATTTATACATGATATGTACAGATAAGTGAAATCGGTTTTACTAAGAACTTTTATAGGCAGTTAAGTTGTTCATAAATATTATAAAACTTATTTATATTGTATTTATTGAGTAAACAGAACTATAAAATAGACAGTTATCTTACAATAAGATTAAAGATAATTTAATTGACTGATTTACGATTTCGTCGGAGTGTAGTTGTCATGACACACTGTGCACCCCTTCCCTTCACACACATTATTTATACCATTGAGTCGAACGCGAAGATTAGTAACATGGTTACGCACTAACTTGTTTCCAAAAATAGAGTAACAACAATCACTTCTGCAATGATAATAATAACATAATAAAAATATTGTCTAGTGACCATAACACCTCTTTGGTATTCCAATTAGGCCAAGAATCATAAATTATGACCGGTGCGCTTTTCTGACAATGTCATCTGATATGGTAACCTAGCTAGGGGTGGCCGGTAGAGGGGTTGACGTTAATTTATTGTCGTCGTAATGAGTCAGACATCAAAATTAGCTAAACATTCCCCCTCCTCCCCTAGAGTTTATGTCTGCTAAATGACCCACATGAGGCGCCAAACGATTTGTCACAGTGAATTTCACGCAATTTTACACTCAACCTTCACCTAAAAAGCACATGCCAAATGAGGTGTTGGACCAATTTTGAAAAAAAACCGTTACTTAATGTCCAAATGTTACTAAGGTTATTCACAGGGCCATTCAAATATTTTTTTATTTTAGTATTTTATTCAATATCTCCCTTTTTGTGTCTGATCTCTGTGTGTAAATAAACCATATAAATATATAGTAAATAATTTTGTGAATATAATATTTTATTATGTGTACTCGATTTCCGTTTTTATTTATAAAAAAAAAAATAATAAAATAATAAAAACATAAACATAACGACTCGATATTTAGATATTTAATGTTTCGTTGGACCTTTGCCAGATTCTTAATATACAAAATTAAACCAGTACGCAAAATTCAATTTCTTACCGTTTTATATTGTTTGTTGTCGTCTTAGCCAAATAATCAAAGTAAATAAAATGTCAGAATCGTTTGCGCAAACACATTATCAGTGCAGTATCCATCTGTATTTCTAATAAAAATATTATAACCATCAACAGAGATTTACTTTATCTGGATTTTGTTTGTAACATGTGTACTTACTTTGATTTTCCAAATCAATGTTTATGTAATATTAATCTATTATTAAACTTATGAAGAACTATTTAACGTAAGACAGATTGCATAATGGTAATTATATAATATATAAAAACTTAACTTGATGGATAATATTATTGAAAGGAAAACAAATTAGTACAGTAAATTTATATATTATTTATGTATAATATTTTAGTTGAGTAACATTTGTCCATGAATATAATATAATATTATTTATATTATTATATTATATAAAATATATAAATTCAAAAGGAAATTTTTTTAATTTTAAAAGATAACTCATACGATATTTTTATTTTTAAAAATTTCTTTTAGTTATATATATATATTATATAAATATATTTTATTACACATTTTTATAAGAATAATTTAATTGATATCGTTTTCAGATAAGTAAGTTTAAACAATCATAATTATTAAACATTGAGGGCCAATTTACACGGAAGGTCACCTCGTGTTTATTAATGATTTTTGTTGTTATTATAAAATTTTGTGTAACGTACTTTATTATATAAAATAGTATTTTATTGAAATAAAAATGTATCTTATTCTATAAAAAAATATTACATGTTTTAATATTCCATAGTTTTTAAATAAAAAAAATTAACAAGAAAAATATTTAATCTGCATAATATGAATATCTAAATCGAATTTTAAATGTTATTATGAAGAATATTTAAGTATTGGCCATCTGGCATGCATTGCATTCGTTAACAAATAAACTAACGAATAAATTAACGTACAAATGAATTTGGAGCCGTTGTCATGTTACAGAATCTAGTGGAAGTTTTTGGGTGCTTTGTAAATTATTCGATATCAGTATAACCTGAATGTTTAAAGTCATCCAAGTATTTCCATTGTTTTGTTAAAACAACATTTTCAAAAGACGAATATTTTCTCTAGAATGGACCTGGTTTGTTCAGCTAATACCATAGAGTAGTAATGCTTGGTATTGTTTTATCGTATCTAGTACTACGTGTAAAGTTTGTAAGGAAGAAGTTTAATAATATCAAAAGAATTGGGTAACTACACATGAAAATAAGTACCTATATCATCTACGTCCGACATGTTCAATGCCAAATAAATTTTACTAAGCAAATTAAATACGTTAAAAATGCAACGTGTAAAAAATACATATAGTTAATATTATAATGTAATTAATTTTATCATTTTAAAGAAGAAAACAATGCATACTAGTACAATTGATTAGTTTATAATATTGTTGTACAAATAATTCAAAATTATATCTTTGAAATATTCATTGATAGGTATATAAAATTAGATGAATGCTTCATTATACAAAAAAAATATATATATCATAGCTTTGTAATTCTTTGTAATACGATATTCATAAATCTATCGATTATATATAGAGATAAAGTTTTCCTAGTTATATAAGGTTAAATCTAACGATATGAGTTTTGTATTGCTTTTTATTATATCGTCATATCGAACTTTGAAGACCATTTGTGAGCTTTTTATTCAACCAATCGTAAAAATAGTAATACAAAACTTAGTAAAAACGAAGACTATTAGAAATGTGCGTATGAAAATTTAACTTGGATATTATTTGAAAGTATTTTCAAAATGTTGTTCTTTTAATTCGACAAAATAAATTTTTAATTTTATATTTAACATAACTTATTAAAAGAATAAACTATAATTTTTATTATGTACTGTAGATTCAGGTAAATATAATTTAATTAATTAATTTTGGATAATTTTTAAGTTTTATTTAAAAGCTCATGTCTTTCAAAATATATTCAGAAAATGAATAATCTAATTTATTAAAATACATAATTTCTAATGAAATGAATATTGCTAAATATTTTTCATTGAAGATTATTTTGTACGTTTAAAAATTAAAATTATGATATATTTATAAAATTATCTTGAATTCGTGAAACAATAAGTTCGAGTAAAATAAGCTAAAACTATATGTTTTAAATATTAACATTTAAAGTAAACTAATATTATTTAACTAATAATAATTTTTGCTTAGTAGACAAAAACAATAATTAAATGTTGATTTTTAAATTGTTTGAATGAATAACATTTCGTGAATTCATTCATTATTATGTATACTATTATATTACTATTTACCTATTCAAAATATAATACAGGAAAACAACTGTATACATTCGTTATTCAATCATCTTGTTTTATAATTGGATTATAATGTATAGAAATAACAGTGAAATAATGCAAGATAATGCTTATCCAATATCTTCGCAAATAATTCATTATCAATTTGATGTTATTATGAATGGTAATAATTAAAATTGCGTTGTATTTTTGCAATTTCAGAAAGATTGATAAACTTCAATCAAAATCTGTTTTAGTATTCCAGGCGGTCCCATAAAATGAGAGACATGGTTATAATTTAATATTATTTATGATGGGAACACGAATTCGTGAAGTAGTGGTATATAATAATACATAAAAGTAACAAAACTATATGTATACAATGTAATATATTATGTATTTACGTAATATAATATATACATTGACAATATAATCACAGAGATACCGTCTGGCATGATTCGATGGTATAGCAAGAAAAATAAAGTATGTATACACTAAGAAATAACATATTTTTGTAATTTCCGTTGCATCTCTTGAAGTTACCATTTCCGGAAATGTTAGTAAAAATGAAGATATAGGCGTATGTATACGGGTGTATTATAATAATATGTCTGAAATTCAATTAAAACATTCAAAACTCACGAGGTTATAAAAACAATAATGTTATTAACTGTTCGTTTTTTCAGTAATGATCAATAATTATAATTGTAATTAAGTTGGACTCTTCGTTCAGTGACTGTGAGTTCTCTGGTTGAACGAGTAGGTATTGAACATCATTGTATTTTTTTTTTTTCAGTCATTCAAAAAGCCGTGACTGCTGGCGTTTTGTCGTTTGCCTGGTGTAAGTCATTTTTTTTACAAGAGGTCCCTTTCAGAAGACATTGTAGTAGACGGTTCATCATTGTCTGTATTTCACCGTAAGTTTGTATTTTCTTCTTTTCCAAAAATGTTCCATATTTCGAGTGTGGTTTCGCATCGTCTGTCACCTGTCCTTCTGTGGTTTCATACCCTCCACTCACCCCCTTCCGTTTGCAGTCCTTTCCGTTGTATAGTTTTTTTTTTTTATTATTATTATTCCGTTCAGAGTTTTGTATTTTCATCAGTTGGTCCTCTCTTCTTTTTTTTTTCAGGGGAGTTTCATATTGGGTGGATTACACCAAAAGAGGTTATTTTGAATTTAACTCGTTCTTGCTCGTGACGGGTTGTTTCTAACCGTTAATAACCGTTAACATATTTAAATTTATCAACTACGTATATCAATATTACCGAACAGTACATTATTTGGGATATAAAACACTATTGGAAATCGATGTGACAAACAATAATACATAGTAAACAATATAGGTCACAGTACCTAAGTTGTTTTCATGAACATTCTCGGACACATTAACCTAGTGCACGCGTCAGCAGTGCGCAACGGAGTGTCACGAGGAGCACGTTTTATTGCCACGACCGGCCAACAACTGTAACAGTCGCCCGGCTCATATTTTCCAGGGTAATCGAACGACGGTTTTACGGTACAGCTATGATATCGGAACCGACGGCTGTGCATATTTGATTATAACACGGCGTCACGTGTATGCAATATTAATGTCGCCGCGTCGTCAGTACAGTTGAGTGTATCGTTATTGCACACGGTCGCTATACCTTGCGCACCGTACTGCTTATTATTATTATAATAATAATATCGTTTTCGTCGTCTCGTTTCGCGTCCTCAATAATAATAATAATAATAATAATAATAGTAGTATAATACAATATAACGGTATACTAACCTCTTTCTCGTTGACGGTTTATATTTTGTATACGCTCGCACGTGTGTCGCGCGCTCGTGTTATAATGATCTACTGAGAGCTGTATTATATTATTATTATTATTATTACTATTATTATTATCATCATCATCGTAATAATATTACGGCGAGTGCTTCGACAACGACGACGATGACTTCAGAGGATCGGGTTGACCGGACGTCTAGAGCGGGGTAGGAGAGTAGACCGGAATCGAAAGAGCCGGTGACGGGGTGGTATATACACTGCCGTGAGTGGAGAGGTTGCCGGCCGTATGTGTCGGGAGGGGCCAAAAGTCATTTATACACTGATCCCCTTCGCCTATATGCGTCCGCATTAGTCATGCGCCACTGGCTTTTCGAGTTTTCCTCATACAGACACACACACGCACACACTCACTCACACACACACATCGACATACAAGCACGAACTTGCTTACACCACACACCAACACGCACGTTCCGCCGCTGTGCCGATGCGAGAAAACTTTTTCGACGACGACGTGCCATTGCGTCGCGACGACCCGACCCAACCGCACTTTTACCGACCACTGGGCGTCGACGATGATATAATACTATGTGTTAAAATATAAAATGATATACTGCGGCCGTTTCTTATAGAGTCGTACGCGGCTTGGTCGATGGGCAACTATATTATGGACGCCTAGACCCTCGTCCCTCTTAACCGTATTATTGTAATTGCCATTACAATAAATGGTAATAATAACGTTCAAGTAACTATAAATTATTAAAGGTACAAAACAAAAGTATATTACATTCTATAGACTCCTCGTTCTGCACCTCTGGATATTACTAATTGCTCTATCAAGGAACACATTTTGTTTTCCGGCGTTTTCAACGTCTAAACTCCAAACTTAGACCATTCCCAAACGTAAAGTTTTAGTCACTTGGATGGATGAATATATATATATAGACGTATAGATGTATAAACATAAAGAAAAAATACAAAATAACGCTCATCTCGTTAAACTGTGAGGTCTTTGGCCGTTGACACCCACTCGCACGCACGCACGAATAAGCTCACATGTATAGTATTGTTATTATCAAACTTTCTACAACTTTATTATTGACGAATGGTCTGCTCTGTACGTTATCGAACTTATCGCTTGAGATTTCTACTAGAAATATGATGCTACGCCCGCTCAGTTCGTAATCGAAATAATATAACTTTGTTATGATATTATTATAGCGTTATTATTCTCACAGTTCTCTGTTCTCCTTCATCGCCACTCCAAACTCTGAACCACAGTATATAATACATTATTATAAAACACAGTGCATTATGTATATACATATTTTAAACATCGTGTTATGTCAACAAAATGTTTAGTCGTTAAGACTATAACTGACGACAAACAATATTATATAAACGAAACTATAGTGTAGTACCATCGATGTAGATAGTAACTACATACAACATTGTCCGCGTGACAACGTGGAATTTCTCTTGTTCACTATTCTTGATTTAGATTTAATTTGAATTTTGAATTTGTTACAATTCAACTAAACATAATATTATGTTGATGATTTTCATGAAATCATTTTAATCTGTGTGTAAGTACATTTCTGTTATTCACTTGTATAAAGCGTTTGCAATTTCATGAATCTTAAATTTTGTATGAAATATAAATTATTGTGATTCAAAAATAAAAAATTAAATTCTTACGGATTGTTTAAGTTTATTTTTTATTATTATTCATTTTTTTTTTTTTTAATAAAATATGTTTACTTGAGAATATTTAAATGCAATTTACCTACATTATTAAATAATATACAATATACATAGGTACAATAGTTTTCTCAAAATTGTAATCACGACAATGTTTTAAAAATAATAAGAAATAAAATCGTAATTATAGTTTATTATTATAATGGTGTACTTTGAGTTTTGAAGTTTAAATTATTTCTCAAAATGTTTAATAACTTGTTATTCATATATTATGGGAATTAACGTTTTAAATTTATAATATTATGTTTGATCAGTGAAGTGGGTATTAAATATTAGTATACCTATTATATAAAATACCATTAAACATTTTCTTGTTTTTTGAAACTGTTCAAAGGCAAAATAACTTAACTGAAATGTTTTTGGCAGCCACTAAGAAAATGTACTCTTTACGAGACAAAAATATTTGCTACATTCAAGAATTTACGAAAACAACATATTTTAAAAATAACAATATTATGGAAATTTTGTTTGTTACAAAAATATAAAAAATATTTCAAACCATTATTTTGTATTATGTAGGTAATAAATGAATATTATAAAAAATACAGTAAATAGATAATTTTAAAATTAATAGTGTTCATGTGTAATATAACAATAATATGTATTTAACTACAACATACATATAATATTAAAATTGTTTCAAAGTTAAAATATAAACTGTTGCATGATTATTGATTAATCATAGTCTATAATAAAAATCAAATAGTCAACTATGTTCTTTGTATGTTTGATAAAAAATTATTTTTTCATTACATGTATTATAAATGCACATATAGAAATAATAATTTATATTATTAATTAAATATATATTTTGACTAATCTTGTACTACCGTATTTCTAGCATTTATTTCAGAAACTATGATGTGTAAAATAAATAAATCTAAAATAGGTGTATAGATATTAATCAATAATTTAAAATGATCGATTAATATGATTTATTTATGCTATTTCAGTCCACAGTTAAACTACAAATATTAATTAGAAACATAAATTCGATCATTTAAGTTGATGCAAAAGTAATATAAAAGTAATATAAATACTTCTGTTTATATTTTACTGAAATTTAAGGTAAACCAAGGTATTGGACACATACTTTTACGATATTTTTTAAAAAATATTATGAGAATATTGAGATAAATGGAGTTGAATGGTAACAATGCACTAAGACAATTAAACCATATTTTAATGGTTTAATTATTATAAACATAAAGCATTTTTATAGTCGGGAAATAAATAATGTATATTAAATTATACGACGTATTCTTAATGGATATTGCTAAATGATAAACAAAAATAAATACTGTATGTGAGTAAAAGTTTTATATTTTACAAGTCACTAAAATCAATGTTTGGCACACACAATATCACTAAAGTGTCGAGAGGTCGTACAATGTCGTAGGTTTGTTACCCGTTTAAAAAAAAAAAAAAAAAAATATCTGAGTATAATAAATATATCATCTGTATAGTGACCTTTTTAAATAAAGCATTATTGTAGGTGTTCTCATCTGTTACCCACAACAGATTGTTAATTAAGTTTTTATAATCTTTAATAATCTTTAAAATTAAAGCCTATTATATGATCTTCTATTACAAGGTAGTTATTTAATATTGAATTGGTCCCTGCAATAAATATTAAGGAGGAGAAAAGATATATTTTTCAAAATAATTTTTATTATCTACGATTTTTTACTCTAAATTATTTATTATACTATATTATCTTATACAGATAAATATATTAAGAAATATTGACAGTGTCTTTAATATAAAATGTAGACAAGTAGTCAAAACAATATAATATGTTGATAAAGTATATAAACACATATAATTTCATAATAAAAGTCAAACCATATATTATATTTATTTTTTTTAGGGCACGCAACTAACATCATCAATCACAGTATTATAACAGATATTATTACCTTTACACATAATATTTAATTTAAAAATATACAACCGTGCAAGTGAAAATGAAAGGTGAACATTCGATAACGCTATGACTTATAATAATAGTATGAAAACTTGACAATTATAATCTTATGTTCTTATTATAGTTAGTTATAAACTATTTTTACGAGAACAATTTTGAAAATATATTATTTTATGTTACAATTTGTATAGTTGTTACAAATAAAAATATAACTATTTTTAAATAAAAAATATTTACTTTGTTTTCAATGACATTGTTTGTTGAATAATGCACAGTAATAAATTCAAAGCATTTGGTGTTACCCTTCTGTATGTCTATTCGATAAATAAAAAAAAATAAAAAACATTCTTTAATCATTCACATTAAACATTACTTTACATGATTTGCAAAACAAAAAATAACTAAAACCACAAAATATTGTTATACTGAATAAATTCAAAATAACTTAATTTTTTCATGATTTATTATATTGCATATGTGATTTTTATCAGTATTTTTTTTTTATGGACGTAACTAATTATTTTAATTTATTTGAAAAAAATGTATCTCTTTTATAATATTAAATATTCTTTCTGATGGATGTTTTATTAGTAAACACCATGATAATAAATATTTTTCACAAAGAACCGTAGAAATTTGTAAATACTTTACTATCGGATGCGTCTGAACATAAAAAAGTAAGGTTAAAACTCTTTCAAATCCCGTGATCCACCTCAATGTTCAAACTGTCAGTCCTCAGAACACGTGGGATTCAATTGCATACATGTCTTGACTATGTAGAAGGTATAATACGGTCATTTTGACAGTTTATTTAAAAAAAGTCTTCGTATACCCTTTTAAGTATTTAATGTACTGATGTTACTATTAAACTTCTTAAATGTAGCACATTTTTTTTTTTTTAATTTAGGAAATTTATTTAATTTTTTTATTTTAACATTTAATTAAATTAGTTAATTTTATAATTTATCATGTAATGTTAACATTTGAATTGTATGAACAATTAATTATATATATATAGATTTATATATACGAGTATTAAAAAATATACAATACTTAATACGTTTATTATTATACCGATTAACACATAATATTCTTTATCTAGTTAGATTTTATTTCGAAAATAATATTTGTATAATTCAAGTATCTAAAATATTATATTTCAATATTTATTTTACTAAGTATGAATATTATAACATATAAAATATACAGTAAAGTGATTAATTGGTTAACATAAATAAATTAATATAATAATTTAAACCGTAATTAAAGTTTTATATATAACGTTTTAAAAAATCAAATACTTTTAATACTTTAATATTTTTACCTACATATAATAATAACTTACTTATTACGATCAAAAAATAAATAAGTATACTTATTTATTATTTATTAATACTTCCATTTAAAAATAATACCATGATCCCAACAACCTCGCATAAAATAAAGTGCTACAAAGAATAAAGTTATATATTTTCATATTTAAAACAATTGCATAATATAGTAAACCATTCCATTTTTCCCTTTATTTAAAACTTAAAAAAAATTAAAACTATGATTATTTCAAAAAATTTTATTTCTAAATTACACAATCTATATATTTTTTTTTTTTTTACAATAAGTATAAGCAAAAGTGAATATATTTAACATTAATAATAATAAATATTATTTAATAATATTCGGAAGGTAAGCCTGTGTGATGGAACCCATCAATGCTGGGACTTCTGGTGTATTTCAAGTATATAATTTTATATTGACTTATTCATTTTTTTAACAAAATAACTCTATATTTCCTTGGGAGAAATATTTCCGTTGTACTACAATAAGTAATTTTAAAACAATATCGATGTATATAATATAGTGCTTAAAATAAAGTATAATAATCAGTATTAATAAGATAAATATAATGATAATTATTAGAATATTATACATTCAATTGTGAGTACAAATTATGTTTATTTAAATAAAAAGTTATTACAATTTTAAATTCAATAAACCAATATATTGTGTTACAGCTAAAATGCCTATTTTTATAATATGCGTACCTACTTCACAAAGCTGTGGCTAGTACGAATAATTAATGTTGAAAGTTTTATATGTAGGAACAAAATATCCTAAATATTCCTAATTATAGGAATAATTTAGTGACAATCGGAATGATTTGAACAACATCTTAATAATAAAATACCAAATATTTGGCGATTAAGTAGCTCCATCATCATATGCTAATTGTATGACTTATCCTTTGGCTATATCATTTGCCTATTTATACCTGCTTTCATTTTATGCAAATGTAAAAAAAAATAAAAAAAATAAATGTAATAATATATAATATTTGTAGTTATTTTTTTATGTAGAATATTTTGGGAAGTATTTGGTTTATGGTATCAAATATTTTTTTTATTAAAATAAAACAGTGTGTGTTTAAACCTAACAAAAATTCGGAAATGTTGTAAAACACGGTGAAATGTACATTATTTTGTTATTTGATAATAGTACAATATCGTATTCCAGATAATCGTTTGTATACACACGAACAAATAGATAACAATAAATTATAATTAAATCTACCATACTCGCATTGTGGTGTTAACAGTGTATGGCGTTGGCAGCGACGAAATTCGATAGTTGAAAAAAATGCTTTGTCGATTACGGGCGATATTGATGCAATATTTTTGCACGCGTTTTGATTCGTGTAAAAGAGAGTTGACGTGTTATTATAATAATTATTTTAGTGTACGTATAACTAGGTTAGAGTGAAAAAAAAAAAACATTGCAAGGCATTTATAATAGTGTATATTATATAATTTGTGCGTTTCTACCGACACCCCTAACATAATACCAGCACGACTTAGTCTAATTCTAAATATTATATTACTCCAACAGTATTATAATGTAATAATATAATCACACACACACACACACGCATGTAATGTACCTTACTCAGTGTCGATCGTAAGATATTATTAATAATAATAATAATAATAACGATAGCGATAATAATAATAAAACGGCACGCGGTATTATACACTATATAGGAAGGAATCAACACCCATAATACTTTACGACGACGGTTGGGCGTTAAAGATTTCCTATGCCACCGCCACCAATAATAATTATCGGCATTTAGTTGCGGAGTTTGCCGCCACCGTAATTATAATCATTCAATAAACCACCGAGCAAATATTTCCCGACCCGAACGCCTCGTCGACCCCGTGCGCGCCGCGTCATTCAGCATCCATCCAGAACGATTGAAATTCTTGTGGTCCGGCCGGTTCAAAGTAATTCCCGTCGCATAGACTGCCGTTAACCGAGTTCCCAGAACCGACGGTGGTAATACCCCGTAGTATTATTTCCAGAGTTTACGTTCAATTCCGCACGACACTACGACACTCGTCGCAGAAATCGCAATCACGCTCATTCCCGAGGCCGGTCAAAAGAGTCAATGTGACTGCGATACACGGATAGCGGGAGGGGGGGGGGGGCAAAATATTATCGTCCTTTTTTTTATTATCGTCCTTAAGTGATTAACATCTCAAAAATGTTAGATAAACCTTTTATTGACGATTTCGCGGTCTTCAATATTTCAACTACGATTGAACCGTTGTCGAAGTATAAGATGGCGTAGGTAACTGGTTACGCACTACAGGACTATGATCCTCTTAGTACGAAAATTAACTGGACTACCAGGACATGACATAATATATATTATTATTATTTTATAATTGACATTATGTTACACACATAATGCACATAAATTATTGTAGAATTATGTATAAAAAAAAAAAAAAAAATACTTTAATACTGCTTCTCGGAAAGGAATAAAATACTGTGTTTTTAAAAATCAATTCAAATAGAACAACAGATTTTTCAACAATGAGTAAAACGTTTATAAGCTAAAATTATTGAGAAAGAACCACTTAATAAGTGTTAAATATAAATATAAGATAGAACATTTCCCCCGAGTATATATTATTATAATATTATACATAAGTAGATACTTCAGATACAAAATACATTGTACAATTACCGACTTATTTGAAAATAAGTATTATCTGCACTTGGGTATTTATTGCATAATATTTATATCAATAAAAACTGGTAGTCAAAGGAATAATATGGGTATATGTGGCTTGATCCGCTTGTCTAGTTGCGATTTTCATACAGAGCGAGTAGTCCCCCATTTAATACCTACCTTTAAATTCTCGTAATACGTTTTAGCTATTTAGTTTGCCCGTGCAAATAACAATTATAAATTAACAATATGCAAATGTTATAGAAGTATTAAAATAGTTTGGATAGGCATACCGTTTATTAGTAGAGCTATTTAAAAAAAACAATTTCTGGAAAACTGAAATAACCGTAACCGTTAGCTGTAACTAAACTATAACGATCGCTCGTCAGACGTTGATTTAAATTCTACCGGGATACACGTGTGCCAAAAATGAAAAAAATCACACATTCTCACTTGATAAAATCATTCGATCACCGTTAGAAGTGCTTTTACAGCATGCCAATTTGTTTCAAATTCGTCGGCATCGACGATACTGAGACCGACACCGGCACAGTGGTTTGCAAAGCACGTGCTGCAATGGTCGTCGCAATAATTTCGTAACCGTTTGATTCATTTCATTTTTTTTGCATCTGGCATTATACCATGTCGTCTGAATTCAAAAATTATGATTCTTGATGTTTCTATCCCGCTGAATCGTAAGGTGTTCCGATACAACAGTCACAGATCGTGGACGATTTCTAAAGTCAGTGTTATATTAGTATACCAATAATATCGTACCGCTAAATGGGTCAGTGGCCATCGTTAGGAACGAAAGCGATCGAATGCTACTTTTATTTCCAGAGGGGCGGTATCGCTTTAAAATGAGCTCTCTCACACACGCACACACATACACCCGCATAACAATATACTATCTGATACTGTGTATACGCATACGTAACTCTTGTTGTACGCCTATACCTGCGTGTTATATTCAAAACGAAATCAACAAAACCATTTGAAAACAAATGCGTATTTCGTTAGACCAAATTATCCCAAAACACCGATTAAAATTTAGTACCTCAGGCCACGGGCCGGGTGGTAGTAATAGGTTTATAATTTATTATTATAGTAGTCAATTACCGTGGAAATCACCTTACGCTAAAATCAATACCGTACATTTACGGTTTGTTGTTGAACTAAAAAAAAAAAAACTAAATAAAAATGATTTTGATTAAATTTGTTTATAGCTTTGCAACATACTCGTATACCAACCGTATAGTATACGTTATTATGTTTCTTTGGTGGAATGTAGGTATATAATATGCTGTTGTCGTATTTTGTCGTAACGGAGTAAAAAAAAAAAAGAAACCTACCCCGACAATATCCAGAGAATGTTATATTCGGTTGTTACAATAATAATAATAATAATATATACATCGACATAACATAAAACCAATACGATAACGTTTATTGCATACACTATGTTTTGTTTTATTTTCAATTTATGTGGTGAAATTTCTTTAGTTTCGTTTCCACTAAATGTGTCTATCATTTCTATTTTTTTTTTTTTTTAGACACTGTCATTATAATATTTATAATATTAGGTCGGAATTTTTTTTTTTTTATTATTCTAGAGTAACATAAGCTGCCGAATAAAAATTAATATTTATTCTATTCCTGAACTCTAACGAGAAATGGTATAAATTACAGCAAGTGGACACCATAACATTTTTTTCTAATATAACGTAGGATATAAAATATTAATTCAAATAAAAAATTTAAATTAGTGAATTAAAAAATCTATTTTTAGTGTTTTTGTATTTAAAAATTATAATTTTTTTTTATAGACTAATTTAATAATACAATATTAAAACATTTAAATATTATTTTCACCGATAAGTAAATTATTATTAGGGTAACTACGTGCATCTTATAGAAATGACAAACAGCAAACATAATTAGCTTGTGGTTTAATAAATTAAATCACTAAGCCAAAAATGATTCTGTATTTATTTATTTTTTTTTAATTCTAAATATTTCTAAGTTCAAGTAATATAATTCTTATATAGATTAGCGTAATATTACTTTCTCTCTAACTCTGGTAAATCACGTTATCAAAATGCCTATATTGAGCTCTCCCATATAGGTCCTCCTCATTATTCTTGTTCATATATCTTCTAGTTAAGAGATTCACACTGTTGTGTCCCCAAGTTGACGTATCCCCTGGTTCATATGTACATGCGATGGTTCTACTTTATTATAAGTCATTACATACATACATACAAGTGTTTTTGATGACTTGAATTCCATACATAAATTGTTTAAATTATACTATATACATTTATCTGTTTAAAAGTATTGCGTAGTGTTTTGTATTTAACTCGTTGTGTTATTCTTGTATAAATGTACTTTATAATATTAAAATATTCTGTCAAAGAAGAAGAAGAAGAAAAATAAGTTAATATTAAAATTATAAGTTACGACTTATATGATTCTGTGATGTGTATTTATGAGTACATAACATACCAGGCTTACTCATAATTGTATATACTATTAGAGTGTATATTTCACCCCCTTTTTATATATCAAGTTTAGGTCACAGTACCTGTGTTATATTGTATATGATATCAAAATATGTAGCATTATTATTCGTTAGAGGAATCAAAGTTTTCAAACACTTCAAAAGGCTTATTGTCACGATGATCATATAATAAAGTAAATACGCAAAAATAAATATACACTTGATTTAAAAAAAAAAAATGTATTCACGATTTCTGATTCGTATGATTACCTTATACACGATGATGGTTTTATAAACGTTACTTTTTGGAATAGTTTTGTTTATAAACAAGTTGTGTTCAAATTGAATCGATTAAATTATAATTATTTTAATTTTAATAATTTTTAGTTAGTGCGTATATCTTAACAAAAATAAATAACAAAACATAATATACAATTATTATATAAAATATATCAATGAAAGTATTTAGTGAATTAGCAAAAGGAAATAGTTTGTATTTTTAAGATTATAGTAACCTTACACTAACATGTGCAAAATATAAAATCATTTTTTGATCACAAAAGTATATGTTTAAAACATATTAGTACTCTATTATCACTTTGTTTTGATTAATAAAAATAAACAATAATTATTAACACTGGCATTTAAAATTTCTGTTTGATACGAGATACACAAACAATGCCGGTATACATTTGACAGTCTTAAATATTTATATCAATTAATAATATGTATGAATTATTTTGAACCTATATTTTTATAAGCACATACTCAATCAAAAACATGAGTAAAATAAATTATTCATGTAATCCTGTATAATATTCTATTATATTATTACTTATATACATTATAAAAATAACAAGTTTACACAACTCGATCTCAGGTGTCTCATTAGACGTTCAAGTTAGTCGTTCTCAGAGTCACTATACTGCGTAAAATAATCGCGTATAACTTTTTAAAGGGTGGAGGCTACTAAAGAAAAGTCTTAAAAATTCCAACTATAGTATCTTTCGGGTAGAAAGAGTAGTTTCTTGACAAAAAGTTGTGAGAGTATGCATTATAATGTTTAATGTATAGGATTCTCCAACAACAATTACGGAGTAAACATACCAAGTATGCTTATACAATGTTTCTAAAATAGTTGCATTTATTTGAGTACAAAAGCTTTTGATACCTATATGTTTTCTGATATTAAAATTTGGTAACCAAATGAATCTAAACAAACATTTTCGCACCAACATAAAAAATACCAAAACAACTTGATTTATTTACGTAAACATAATTAAATAAACACTAAAAACTAAAATAACTGTAGTTTCTTAAAACTATTATAATAATTGAGGATGGATGACTAACTTTAAATACAATTAACATGGATGTAATTTTTACATCTAACAGTTAAAATGAAAATTGTATTAAAAGTCATGCAAGTTCAATCTTTTTAAAATCATGGAAATATTCATAAAAATAATAAGTGAGTACTCGTCATTCCTGTAAAATAAACATCTTAGAAAATAATATGTAAATGACAGGTTATTTTTTTTTAGCGAATACAATTTAAAGTATATCATGTATATAATTATATACTATATAATTTAAATTATGTTTGGTTTTTAAAATTTATTTTGGAATGTGTACGATTAAATATTATTTAGGTTCGTAGAAGGTATTGTATACCCGTGTATAAAGTATAATAAGTTTTTGAATACTTTTTGGTTCCAGTACTGTGAAATGTATAATATACGTTAGGTTTCTTTACCTACATCTAACGATGTTAGATCTGAGGTTTAATTCGCTTTTTGAGAATAAAGAAAGGGGCTTTATAATAAACCAAAATGAATAAAAATATTTGTAAAATAAAAATTTATAAAAAAAAAAAACTTAGATTGAAAACTAACAGTATTCATAGTATAGTAAACACTCTAATACACTGAGAAAAAAATCTAGTGCCAACAATTAACCTTTTTTTTTTCTTGATAGTTTTCAAGTTAAATAAAGTTACTAAAAAATAACAATACTTACCGATGTGTTGCGTGTCTGACGTCATTCAAGCGTGAAAACGACAGTGACCGCTTGTCTTCATGTTTACGGTTGAACATTTTCAGTTGAGATATTGGCAAAGATTGGTCATCGACGACACATTTTTGATAGTTTACGAATTTAACTACAACTTTTCTTATTTATGATTATTATACAAATCAATTTATATTATATTATTGTGATTATTGTCTATTTCACTTATAACACTTTTTATATTATTGAATCATTTCAAATTTAATAAATTATGGTCAAGATTAGATAATATCAGAGATCATATTAAATTTAAATATTTTTTGTTTTCTTATTATATATATTGATGTAAATATTCTTAATCATTGTTTTTATATTTTTATTGATAATTTGAATATAAAGTTATATCATAGATAGTTATATGTTCTGTGGTCACATTCGTTTGATTCACCAAATTCTCTTAAAAAAATAATAAAACTATTATCAAAAAAAAAAAAAAAATAGTCAGTGGGCTGAAAACAATTTATACAATATTACGGTATAAGGTATTCTAGAACGCGCAGATGGTTATGAATCCAATTTTTATAAAATGTATCGAATCTGGGATAAGTGTCACCTGCGTAGAAAAAAAAATGGTCGATATCCAATAGCAAATGGCAGTATTTGACGTATTACGTTTTTAATATTCGTAACAAAAATGTTCACGTTTTAATATCACAGCGATGTTTATTCATTTTTTAAATGTTCATTGTACTTAAGTAAAAGTGAATATATTTTTTTTAACATAATATATACTTTAATTGTTAGTTTTTTTACCTAACTTAAATGAAGAGTAATAAACTGATTGTAAATTATAAATTTCTCAAATAATATTATAGCATTAAAATGTTCAATGCAAATAAAACAAATATAATAATATACGTCATAAATATTAAATAAACTAGACTAATAATATCCCGAGATGAAATATTTTACTTTTCAAGTTGATTAGCCGTTAATATTAATTAATATTTACCACATCTATATTTTAACTACAAGTCCCATTATTATAAATCGTTCGCTACACTGCTCGACCGAAAAGCCCGTCCATTATAGAGCTGACAAGTATATTTTATTTAAAATTCTCTTATTTTGACCTGACGCCCTTCATCCCCATATTTAATTTCATTGTTTATCCGACAGTCGTTTCCTCCGTAACTGTAACTGTAATCTCGTCTATCGTCTTCTTAGAATAGGATAACATGATTTTGATTTGGTTGGATCAAGAAAAATTAATGCTGTATGATATTACGTAAAAAATATGATATACAACAAAAATTAATGTTAATAAAAATAAATAGTAAACAATTAAGAATAAGTGATTAAAGTGAAAACAAAATATTATTTTTAAGGTATATATACGATGGAATAAGAATAAACAAAAGTGTTTTAAGACTTTTAAAAGTAATTTAACTATATTTATATTGAGATGAGTGTTTTTACGTATAATTTAATGGGTTAAAATTTTTGGTATTATACGTTTATGAAATAATAAAATCCATTTATTATATTTAAATATTACACTTATCATAATTATTTTTTTCTTAATTTAGCGTATATTGACTTATAACTATTAAAACATATTTTACATGATTAAATTCAAAGATAATTATTTGTAAATGTACTTTAATTTAATAAACTCAATTAGATGATATAATTATTTTTATAATTACAGGTTTTTAACTAGCAATTCATTATATTATTTTTATCGTTTTTTAAATAAAAAAATTAAAAATGTATGAAAGTAATTAGTGTAAATTTTTTGATAAGGCGCTCATGTATGCAAAATTTTAAAACATTGAAAATATAATTACGACAAAAAGAATAAAAATTCTCTATTTACTTATTATTTATTTTATTCATTATAATGTTTTTGGTCTTGGCTAAAGCCTAAAAGGCACATTATATATAGGTATTTAGTACATTATGAATCAATAATATTTTATTAATTCCATCTAATTAAAAATATGGGTATTTTATTTCATATATTATTCATTAATTTGATTGTATAATCAATAGTGTACCTTTACATATTAGTAAAATATTCATGCATTTCATAGTGAAAAAAATCAAATCGTGATATTATCAATTGTGATAAACATATATCTATACAACCCTGAAGTAGTTTCATTTTAGATAGAGATTATATGGTCTTAAGTTTAATTTTTACAGTTTGTAATTTTTTTATAAATTACAAAACGAATGGAATTTAACCAATGTGATCGATATTTTACAACCTAGTCAGATAAGTAGATAATATTTAAAGTATAAGTTATTATCTAACGTTAGTTTAAAGTTGATACATAATAACTACATGAATAACATCAAAGATAAAGTTTTTTTCGTTAAGTCAATTTTGATTATTAGGAAAATTTGGCAAGTAGAAAATTAAAATAAGTTATATTAGATTTAAAATCTGACAATATATTTTTATTTTTAAATTAAAACAGTATGATGGGTATATAACAATATAACATACTTTATTCATACAGCTAAAAACAAAAGTATTTATTTTCCATAAATGTGAAAATATTATTTTGAATTTAGTATTCAATAACCTAATATTCTAATACTTCAATGTTTTTGAAAGTCATTGCATTTTTCTCATTATTGCTTTGTTTAAGTATCTAAAAGAAATGTCTTTAGATTCGTGACCTTTCTTTTTTTTAATTTTTCTAGTATTTCCCTGGAATTTATTTTGCAGCAGTTACTTTATATTTTAGACGTAAAAAAATGTGTTATTTGCAGCATAGTTAAAGTTATGATAATGTGAGTTGAGTAATGGATACATAAGAATACTATAAAATATTACTGTAGTATTGTCAATTCTGACATGGGCAATTAGACGCAGTCTATAATATTTTTATACTTTTATCTTTATGTGTGGAATACTAGTTGTGAACAACATACATGTATTTAATATTTTCACATTTAATAAGGTTATAAAAAAAAATAAATAAAAAAGACTAAATCTTCTTACTAGATAAGCCAGTATTACATTCATACCAACTGACTTAATCCTAAATTTTCCTAATTATAAAATATGGACAATAATTGTGTTTTGATATCAATAGCGTAACGTACTTTAGACATAATATATTAAATATTTAAAGAAATTCAGATTGCATGATACAAACAGAAAATAATATAAAATTATATAGATTTTCAGGTACAAACGTATGCACATATTCTGAGAAACCTTTATCTGTTTTCATAAACATTATTTTATTGCGTTTATGGTTTGTTAATTTTGTAGAGATAGAATATTTTCTTTGATAGACTCATATACATTATGTACGCTATATTCCCAATGGGATTTTTGTACGAAATTACGGTTTATTTCTGTATCTACTTGTATGTTTACAGAAATAAAACTCTGTGGTTATGTTTAGAAAAATTTAATAATTGTAAAGTATAGGTATATGTTAGTATAGTCGTATATTTGTATTAAAAATAAAATTAACAAAATACAATTGGTTAGCTGATTCCTGGGTAAAGAAAAAATTTAACATAAATATTACAAACAATAATCTGTATGATGTATTCAAATACCAAAATCTTATTTAGCTCTGATTAATAATTTATATTTTAAGGTTAAATTGAAATTTCAATTAGTAAAATGCCTTGTGCTCCATATGTTACACAATTTTAATAATTAAAATATTTATAGAAAATTCTTGAGCCTAAAATGTTATTTAAAGTTATAAATCTATAGAAGCGGGACAGCAGTGACACCCGCGCATTTCGTTTTCTTGGTCGTATTATATATACAACGTCCGCTCGTCCTCCAATACTCCATTTCTGTCCATACTGTGATCATTGTTCTATATAAGTTTGGGCAACAAGAAACAAGTTTATGCGCTCAAGTTATGTGGCTCAAATTTCTAGGGCGTTAATCAAATTTCCATGGTTTTCCACCGAATGCCGCTTGCTTCGAATAGTGTATATTACGCAGTCCTTCCTATCGCTGTGGTTCTCATGGTTTTTAATTGGGTTAATTGTTTCGAACAAATGTTCAACGTTGACCGTGAATATTTTTAGTTGTATTTATTCGATCAAACTTCAAGTAGTACTAAAAACACCTTTTTTGAATTTTCGATATTTTAGGTTCTGATCAAAGCAGAGAAATGTATTGATTTTACAATGATTTGCATTTTTTTCTGTATGCCATTATCTTTTAGAACAGTAAGAATGTTTTAGTTATTGAAAATAGGGGTGGTATCTGTTAAAAAATTGGATCTAATTAGTACTCAGAAGAAATAAAAAGTAAAAATGCCCAGTATTTTTTTTATAATTGGGAGAGAAATGATAAGAAAAGAACTAAAATTTTTACACAAATCATATTTTTGACAAAATTGTTTTTGTTTATTCAGTGTTACACGAAAACAAATATAAATATCTATAGGTAGTTGAAATGTTCGTTAAATGTTTATTATTTTTTATTTACGATAAAATTTTCAATATATTTTGACCATTTTTAATGTATTTATAGCTATGAGTTATTTTCAATTTTTTCAATTTTTTTTTTTCAATAAATGTTAATTAAAATTATCTATTAAGTAAAAATGCTTGAAAATGTAATACAAAGCTTCTTATAAGTGATATAGGCAGACAGACTTTTTTCTCTCAGTATAATTTTTCATTTACAATGATAATATTATATAGGTACATTATTGAATTCAAATTTAACACACTCATAATAGTGACTCACTCAACACCTAATGTACAGTAGAATGATTCCCACTTGCCTACTTTTTTTGTTTTGACATGAATATCTCTTATGGCTGGAATTTGCAAGACACTTATTTGTTCCACTTGACGATTTTTATCAGTATAGTGGTAGTAATGTAAATAATAAATATGCAAAATGTCTATCAATACATTGTATTTTGTTACTCTAAATATAATACATTTTTGATTTCCTTGCTATTCAAAAGATATGTTCATGATCCAATGTCTTTCACAACAAAGGAAATATTCATAATTTTTTTTAAACATGAACGTATATTTTGGCTATTGGTCTCTATGGAATTTGCATGGAGTTTTTATTTTGTTATACTACTAGCTGTTAGTTGCTATGGTGATATCATTCGATATTACAACGAATGCGTAAATAATATTTAACGTTAAACAAAAATACCTTTGTTCGAACACCTTGTAATTCAATAGCAATATTCATTATACATTGTTTTTTTTTTTTACACCAACGAGGAATAGGTTTATAATTTTCACTGATTATGTTTATTGTATTTATATGGATTATAGCTATGCCAGTAGACATTATATAGAACACTAAACTATTTTTTCATACAATTTCATACTTCATTATGTTTGAATTACAGCCATGATGATGTTATTAAAATGATTTCCTGTCTTCATTTGGTTAATTTTGGTATTTATCGCGCAAACAATATCTAATTTAGTCTTGACGCATTTCCCGCCGCGCTGCTCAACCCGTTAGAATATAATCGCAGTCTATTATGTAGTAGCGCAAGTCCATGGGGGAATTCGTGAAAATGAACGATACTCAAATCATAAACCTTGGACAATGGAAAACTTGTTTAAGTATTGTATCACGTAATTTAATCAAATTAACGATGAAAGGCGGGACACAGATTACAGGATCTCCCTTGCATGCGTAATAAAATTTCATAACGCGTACAAAATAAATAAAACAATAAAAGTAGAGCATTGATCAAAATTTGTAAGTATTGTATTATATACTGTATATGACCTATAGTACGTGTTATGATGCTGTTTATGTTTTCTAGTAAAAGACTCAGTTCCATTATTGGTTATAATTAATGTATTTACAATGCAGATATATAATAATAAATTGGCAATATTTATTATGCTATTTGTACTATTACTATTTTATAAATACTGTTATTGGTTTTATTGCGTTGAATTATAATTATGAATCATTCACGACTTCTAGTAATACTAATTAATTCAAATTTTAGACAATCATTCAGACAATTTAATAAATATTTATTATTTATCGTTGTAATTATTAAATAATTATAAATCCTAAAATATAAAAAGTGGTACTATCATAAGAAATTTTGCGTTATTTAAGTAAATAAATAGTTTAAAGTTTTTTAATTTAAAAACTTTTAATTACATAATGCAAAATATATTAATCTAAAACCGCTGATGTACGTATATTGTAATTGATTATTTATAATATGGTATAACTATAAGTCTTTAATTTTTGCCTAATAAAAATAAAAAAGATAACATGGTCAGTGGAAAGAAAACTTTTAGCACTAGTGGTAGATTAAAGAAGCAATTCATTTTTTACGCATAAAATATCATTGCGAAACAATCAATATTATATTACAACACAAAATATTTTTTAATGAACCTTTTTAAATAATATGTCATTAAAGTTGTTTAAAAGTTATTTCAATAATTTATTATGATTTCAAGGCTCATGTTAGAACTATAACTTTATTTATAGAATATAAACAATCATTTTAATCAAATTTACATTAAAAAACATATACTTAATTGGTTATGTTGATATAATATTTTATACCATTACATTTTTCAAATGATACAATATATATCATATTATAGATAATATGTATTACCTTCTATAATAATACTGAATAGCTATGTATTATTTTAAACAATATTTTTTTTTACAAAACTTCATTATAATTTAATATTCATGAGTATTGAGTATTTATATATAAGTTTTTAATATTTTTTGGTAAACTCAAAATAAAAATAAGAGATTTTTAAATAGTTGATTTGTAAGATTAATTAACTATAAGAGATACAATACTTTCAACTTGATTATTCATTTTTGTTAAGTATTTAAATAGATAGGAATATATGCGATATTCATACATTATAATATTGCATACATAGGATCGGAATGAAGAATAAATATAAAATGTATACATGTCTGTATTTTATCGTAGATGGATTTTTAAAAGAATAAATAAGATTATACTATTAGTAAGGTTACTATGTACTTAAAAACTTTAAGGCTCTAATAATTAATATACAAATAACCATTAGGATAATATATTGTTTTTGATATAGAATATAGTTAATTCAAAATTAAATAAATAATTTAGTCATCCACAAGCTAGCCATTTATTCAAATGAATACCTACTACAAATAATTTTAATAACAATTATTGTTCGCTACTTTATAGGTTCACTTATTAATTTAAGTAACTGCATACTGTACTGAAATATTATTATTATATATATATATATATATAATATACCAAGGGATAACATTTTTTTTTATTAAGTAGATACTTTTTAAAACAAAGTAAAAGGGTGTATAACTCATATAGCATATTATTTTTATTTTAGATAAAACCAGATATTTTAACCTACACTTTTTTACACAACACACTTTTTCTAAATGGGAAATCTTTTTTTCTCAAGTTTAGCAGTGTTTTATATTTTCTGTATCGTATACTTTATTTATTATAAATTTTTTTATTATTATTATTTTATTTGTATATTCAGATTTATTCATAGGTTTTATTTTTTTCGTCACAAAAGCAAAGAAAGATGAGGACACAATAAATCCAATTTAAATTTTTTTTGTTTCGTAAACGGATTAATAATTCTGAAAATCATAATTCAGACGTGATAGTCTAATTTTAGTTATGTTTAAATATGCAAACTATTTTTACTGCTTTCCTCTTCGTTCATAGCGTATCATAAATTATCGTTGATGATAAACGACATCATGACGTTCATAATTCATAAATTAATTATTCTTTTAAAAGTCGGACCCAGCGTGATTATTGTAGGATATCCGAATGAAAAAGCGTTCCGGCCGGAGGTTTACATAACAATAGAACGAAAAAAAAATGTTATTGGAATAGGTAAGTGGAGTGGTGAAAAAAACAAGGATGATGATGACAACATAAAAAGGGTGGAAAAGTTTAACAAATATTTGGATTACGAAAAATTATTTGTGAGGAAAAAAATAGTTAAAGTCCTATAATCTCGGAGGGTTAATTAAAATCTCTTCGTAAGTTACATGGATTGTTTTCACTAACATAATATACATTTTCAATCCCTGAAATATGTTACACCTGATTGCTTGAATTAATGGAGCTTTGCGGGGAATATTTTTTAATTAATTAAAAATAAACATATTGACTACCTAAAAATATTAAATATCTGATGGTTCAAAATAACATAGATAATAGTAATAATAATTAAACTGTTTTTTACATAATTTAATAAAAAAATACATATCATAGATAAACTCGAGTATAGGTACTTTGAATTAATATTCATAAATAGGTAGTATGTTAAAAATATTTGCTACAATATCTTAATAATTATTAAAACAATAAGAATACTTACACAGCATTCGTATCAATTTCACCCCAATAATACCAATTTTCATAACATAGTCCTGAAATCTTTAAGTTCCCGGGTGATTGGTAAAATAGTACATGTTTCTGAGAATTAGATTTCAATTATGATTAAAATCTAATTATTTAGAATTATTTAGATTATTTAGAATTAAACCTGTTATCACGTGTGTTTAGCTAAAAATAAACAGTTTTCAGAAAATGTTTTACTATTTTAGACACAATAATATAGCTGAAGGTCAATTGTAGTCGTTATTGTTGATTATATTTGTTATATTTTCTATATTATTAATAATTGTAGAATTTCAATTTGCATTGCTGATTTTAAAATGCTTAATTTAAAAGAATATTTTGATGAAAAAATAGTTATTTGACATGAAATAATTTATGCATCAATACTTTAAAATCTATATTAGTAATTAAAATAATTTAAAAATTATACCCTGCCAAGAATTTTATCGAAAAATATCAAATAAATAAAGACCTACTCATTTGAATTGGTACCTACATAAAATTAAAAATATAAATTCTCAAAACAAATATCAGAAATGGAAGCTCATGAATCTTAATTATCAAATGATTCTGATGATAAATACAAATATTAGTAAGATAGTTCTGTCCTAAATTAAAATGATAAATGGTTTAAACAATTTTATTTATATTTCAGTAATCTCTACGAATTTGATCAAGATCAATTAAATATTAAAATTTAAAATATCACTAGTTATTAATAATTTTGCAATAATCAATTATTCATTTGTCAATATTTGTCTTTTTTCTAATTTCTAATCACTATAAACATTTAGAATTATAATTATTTACTAAAAAAAATACTTTACATTTACCTACGTATACTATATCGGTCTGTTAAAATAATATTTTTTTATTGAATCGTACCTATTTAGTTTAGGTAACGATTACTTAATTTTGAGTTTTACGATTATAAAATGGTTTTCTTAGATGTTATAATTTTGCAATATTATTAATCAATAGTCATGTATGAGAAAATTAATATTGTTAAGTAAATAACAATATATTGTGTACAATAAACCAGACTATTGTGTGAACAATAAAATGACCACGATATAATATTATGCCCGTATCTGCCATAAACAGTGAACTCTGCAGATACCTGGCTGTGGTTCAATGGTTTTAATGCGCAATAAAGAAATGGTCGACCGATACACCCGCATAGCTACATGTGAATACAAAATTGTAGCATCTGTCCATCAAAATAATGTAGGCGTGTTTAAATTAAGTGTTATTGATCGAAAACTTCTATTACAAAAATTAAACGAAATGATTTGTAAATTTAATAGCGTTATTGTACTCTAGATGATTATTTAGACAAATAAATATAATTTCGAAAATATTTAGTGCACATATTAATTCTTTAGGGACATTTCCTTATTTCTCATTTAATTTCCTAATTTTCAAGTATTTAATTGAAAAGTAATGATAAAAAACATGTTGATCCCGTTGTAAAATTTTTATGATATCAAACTAGAAAAACACGTAAATACCATTGGAGTTTTCAAATTTGACATTTATGTATTTTTAATTTACTATACAAAATGGATGTTTGAATATATATGTATAAATACTTTATTTATACGTTTATATTACACATATATATAGTCTTAATATTTTTAAGTTATAACATATCACAACCAATACTATATTATGATTCCTAGATAATAATATTAATTGTTACGATACTATTTTTAGATAGTGAAAAAATGTATACAATTTAGTAATTTATTGTATTACCTATTATTTGCAATAAAGGCTTAAAAGTAATTCAAATTCAGAAATTTACATTTGAAAAATATTGAATAATTAATAGTATAGAAAATAGCCATAATTAAAAAAATAAATTAATTAATGAAACAATTTTCTGATCTTACCACAGGTAACCAATAATTGTTTTAAAAAAAATGTCTACCTTTCAAGCAATAAATTATAAAAATGTTTTCTTATTAAAACATGTAATTACAATCTGTTTTTTTTTTAATCCAATCCTGAGAGTTGATACTACTATGTTTATAATTATGTAGGTATATAATTTATAAACAAGTAATAATATATCAAAATAGGTGTAGGTTGTAATAATTTTGTTTTATTCTTTATTAATATCAACAGTTATTTGATAGTAGTTAAGTCAAGTATGTTTTAACGCGTGTCGTAAAAACTAAACATATAATTTATATTTACGATTGAAATTTTATAATATGCATTTTATATTTTTATGCTTAATAAACCAGTACATTTATTATGTATACTTTATTGATTGCTCATCATTTTAAAATAAACATATTTAAAAATAATCCATATCATAAAATTTAAAAAAGTCTCGCATTTTATAAAAATAGAATTTTTTAATGTTTAAATGTAATGGGTTTAAAATAATTATTAGTATTTTTATTATAAAAATAGACAAATATGTTAAAATGCATAAATACATTAATTTGTTACCGATTAATTTTTTTCACGCTTCTAGTTCGTTTTTATTCGAATTTCTTGAGATCATGAAAAATCATTCAAACGGTATTAGAACCAAGATAACTTTCAATAATATTTCCATATCCATATTAATTACTATACATTTTAACATCGGATTTCTAACTTTTTTATCATTAGTTATTATATATACTTAAAACATATTTACATTTTTTTTACTATTAAATTATATTTCAATTAATTTATATGATTCAGGTTGTTCCAAATCAAAACACAAATACAAATCAAGTATTACAATTAAAATATTTATGATATCGGATTCAAATATAATAATAACGATTGTAAAAGTATTTTCAAATTTAAAACATTTACAAATTTATGAAATAAGTTCATAACTGTTTATGTGAAAACTTAATATCCAATCATATCATTTGTTATTATGAATTTTTATGCAAAATGAAAATTATTATAATTTTTTATCATTGTGTGAATGTAATTTATCATTTAAATACAATTGAGTTTCCAAGTTAACATAATTGTAATCATTGAAAGTCTTAATTTAAAATACATAAATAAGTACCTACATAACGTATCTTAGATTTTTCTCTTTCTATTCAACGGACAATGATATACTGTTTCAAATTGCAGTTGAATTAAATCATTTTTTGATAATCAATTTTGATTTTCTTACGTTGTATGCACCTTTTTCCAAATAATAATATACCTAGAACAAATATTTGTTAAGTATTTATGAATAAAATATCAGTACAACCTACCTATAAAGAGTATAATCAGTATGTTTGTAGCATAACCTACCTGTGCAAACCATTATACATTATGACGAACCTCAGACTTGACTAATTTATTAATGAAATCAGTTGGATTTAATTTTGTTTTTATTGTGTCCAAGTATAAATAACTATTAAAAATATTTGCGCACCATACTCAGTTACTTTCCTTTGTTAAAGAGTTGAAATGTAATTTAATATTCACGTGTTTGGCTTGGTTGAATATCAAATTCCAGTTTATGATTTCATCGTCTAATGACGCACTTAGTCATATACAGAAATGTTGTTGAGTGCCCTATTAAAATAATTATATGGCAGGACCGTTGTTTCATTCAACATATTATAAGCCTGTGGAAAAGTACTCAAAATGTGATGTAATTTATATATTTATATGCAGTAGGTAGGTATATTTAATATAATTAATATCTCACGCGAGATTATAGAATTGTTTCTTATTGTTATCAATCCTTGTGTTATAGGTTGTAATGAAGACAAAATATGTCGGTAAATAGGATGTAAAATATGTAACGATGAATGATTAACAATAATTAATAAATAATAAAAAAATATTGATTGTTGTATTTTTCTATACCAGACATTCTTGAGAAACTATATCTGAATTTTTAAACCAGTCTAACTTAGTCACCTATCAGTTAATAGTTGCTCTTTAAATTATTTTAATGCGATAATTGAAAATTTAATAAAATAGTATTGAACTATATGAAATAAAATAACACATATAAAATGCAATAGAAAAAAATAATTTAATTTACACGAACTAATTTTTTTTAAAAATAATATAATTATACTCAATATAATTTAAATAACATTCCTTTATGATTTATTAAGGTTGTGAAAATCAATTTAAATATTATTTTCTTGACTTTTAATTGTATTATGATACTTAATAATTAGAAAAAATCTTTATTTTTGCTGTAGCTACAATATAGATATATATGGGTAATGGATATAAAAGTGTAGATACAAAATGTCTATGAAATACTATGTATAAAACTATTTTAACGACGCACATTTTATTAGTTTGGTTAGAATAATATATTTTATATTTGTTAAAATACATTAATTTATTTAATATTAATTTGTACTTCAATATATTTTTTAGAAAATCAATATTAATAATTATGAACACTTATAATTTTTAAAGTAACTCAAAAGTTTAAATGGTTAGTTATTTTGCAAATATTTTTATATATTCTTGAAGAATAATATACATTGTTAAATTTTAATTACAATAACATAAGATAAAATTAGTATAGACTAAAGTTTATTGATAATTGAAGGTATGTAGATACAAAATAATAACCGTAAAGATTTCGTATTAATAGAGATAAAATTTCAATTACAAAGTATCAAATTATAATTGATTATAAGTTTATCCAACAAGCCATAGAATTTAGTTTATTCGCTTAGTCGAATAACATACTGCGCCTGTACACCAGAATTGTCTCCAAGGATCGGTAATCTATTTAAATATTCTCGTTAGCCATTAGGCGTTAGGAGAGAAACGTGACGTGGACTTAATGCCATGGTTTAAGCCACGTTTTCCTGTCGCGAAAGCCGAGAGGGTTAGCAAAAGGCTTTACTCGTATCACCTAGTTATAATACAATATGTTTCATGTGAACTTATTTTGTTCGTTTTTCTGTTTTCCAGAGACCATCCAGATTTGAAAACGCAAACGGGTCATGAGTTTTATTTGGTGGAAGGACTTTCGGAGAAAGAGACCTCCGACGGGCCAGCAAACGTGGAGGAAATTTGACTATTGGCGACAGACTACCGTCGACAACATAGTCTACCAACGGGTGAGGTCCTCAGTGACCACCTAGACAGTATCACCATCCTCTCCCTTTTCCTACGCTATCGACAGCCATAGCATTTATATACCTACTTTTTTTGTTTGGTTGGATTAATCCACTGCCACTGGTGCCAAAATGGAATCACTAGACGTGGCTGAAAACTTATCCAGCCTGTCGGGCATGGTATTCAAAATCGACCAGAACGAGTATGGGCTCCTGATGGACCAGAATGGCACAGGTTACCTAAACGATACCAATGTCACGATGGACCCAAATCGAACGTATTACATTTTCGAATCTGTTTACCCGTCAACGTACTCAATACCGGAAATAGTTATCGCTTCAGTCGTTGTTATCATGCTCATGATCGTTGTTGTTGTGGGTAATATGTTGGTCATCATTGCCATCGTGACAGAAAAAGCACTGAAAAACGTGCAAAACTGGTTCATCGCCAGCCTGGCCGTGGCTGACTTCTTCCTGGGCATAATCGTCATGCCATTCTCATTGGCTAACGAATTAATGGGCTATTGGATATTTGGCGACTGGTGGTGTGACATACACGCCGCACTCGACGTGCTTCTATGCACCGCGTCTATCATGAACTTGTGTTTGATAGCCCTAGATAGGTACTGGTCCATAACGCAGGCCGTCGACTATTTGAAGAAACGGACACCAGCCCGAGCAATGGTCATGATCGGTTTTGTATGGATATTTAGTGGCGTCATTTGCATACCACCTTTGCTTGGTTGGAAAGTCAAGAGGGTGCCTGAACGATATCCAAAATGTGAGGTAAGTGTCATTTTAAAAGTTTAAGCTTTTACATTTTAGTCAATTGATATTACATGTAAGAAAAGTATATTAGGGCAAATATTATATAGGGGCGAGGTTCATTATACTATTAACATGTTGAAAAATGTTTTAATATATAATATATAATAAAATCACTATTGTAGTATTTGATTGAATTTTATTTAAAATACAATTATTAATTCACTTTTTATGATATCATTAAATTGAAACAAGTTAACTGCTTAACAAAATCTTGCAAAAAAAAATGTATATATAAGAATTTTTAACGAAACAACTGATTTATCATTTCGATATAATAAAGTTCAGTAACGTAAAAATATTTTAACGTGTACTATTGTTTTAATTCAATTATTATCTAAAAATATCTTATAGAAAAAATTAAGTAAAATATATATTATATTAAGAATATCTGTAATAATAATATTATTGAAAATAAATTATTAAACATTGAAAATAATGACAGATGTTGAATACAATTTTAAAATTAAAATATAAAAATCAGACACCAAATTAGAATCATGGTAAAGATTGTTTGGAAATAGTACTATGTACAACTATTTACATTAAATTAATTTGCTTTCTAAAATTTGTAATTTATTTAAATCATTATGAATTACATGAATTCCAAATACATAATATAGTATATTGAATATGTATGTTTTTTTTCATACTCTAACAATACAAAATACACAAATACACATTTGTACTCTTTTGTTTGTTCAATATTTCTCTGTTGGTGAGCATTTTTCCTTGGATATTCGATCTAACAAAATTAAAAACAAACAACGCAGATTAGATTCAGATGGATGTCAGAAGAGTAGAAAAATATACTTCAGCTTACACTCTTGCATATACGATATTGTATAAATAACAAATATCTTAAAATCTCGAAATGAACGTTAATATTAAACTATATTATTATCAATCAAAATTTAACAGTTAGACTACTTGTAAATATATTATCTTTATATTAGATTATTATGTATTTTTCAGCACGTATAATCATCATTTAATATTATATAAACAAATAAACAATAAAACAATTGAATTGAAAATTCCAAAACATTTACAACATCTTGCATATTTACGTTTCAATAAATAAATAAAATGAAAAATTTAATGTAAAACAGGATTAATTGATTTTCGTTTTTTAATTAGTTTGGTTTAAGTGTTAGTTGCTAATTTTAAAATAATGTACTAGCACAATCTTTTTTAATGTTATAAAATACTACATTAGCAGGCGTGTTATATAATTATTAATTTACGAGTATAAAATAATCGAAGCAATGTTGTATAATATTTTATGCAAAGATGTCAACATAAGTGTAATGGCGTAGTGCTAAAAACATTTTTGACCTCATTAAATATTACCAAGGTGGTAAAAGTACAGAAAATATTTTCATTAAAATATTTCTTGAAAAATTCAACTCCGTTATAATTTTATTGCAGTTGATTTGACTGGCAATTTGGTCCTTTAATCAAATAAACTATTAATTATTTATACCAATCGTTTTAAATATTTTTCTTCCATAAAAATAATACACTTATTTTTCACTAGAATTTTTTAATACTAACATTACAACTTAAGTATTAATTGTATAAAACAATTTAACAAATTGTTTGTAAATTATCGATTTCTAAAAAAAATTGTTTTTATTAGAGCGAATATAAACATCTTATTATTAAATATGTTTACTATAATATAATAATATTAAGTACATCGGTAATTGTAAAATTAAAATCTATATTGTTAAGAATATAAAAGATTTTTTTTTCAATTATAAGAATAAATTAAATTAATACGTCTATAGGGTTGGATTAAGTTAAGTGCAACATACTATAGTTCAAAACATTTTTATTTTTTGAATTTAATATACATTTATCCAAGAAGTTATTGATAAAAATAATGGAAATACACAATATCTTCTAAGCCCTGAACTAATTTTAAAGCATTTTATTATATTATTATAGTATGTGGATAATACGAAATTTTAAGTATATTTTATATTTTTTATAAGACATTATATTTTTTACTGAAACAGATATGTACAAAAGTTATTGATTGCAAACGTATAATACTTTGAAATACTCTTTTAAACTCATAATAAAAGTTTAAATGTCACAAAGTTATTGCTTTTTGAACATGTTTAATATTTGTTTATTTTAGCTTGCAACAGAATTACACGAATGTACCGTTTTCAGTTTATTTAGTCATGTTTCTGACATTAAAATTTACATTTGATGGCCTAACAAATAATTTATATAGATTTCGTTTTTAACACTTATTACTAAAATATATTTATCGTCATATACGTATATAATGATGGCAAATATATAAATTTCAATTGATATTTTAAATGTATACTAATTTTAGTATAATGAGTAAATTAAAAAATAATGCAATATAAATTATTAAAAAGTTTTGATGCAATTTGTTGCAGATCACTTTAAATTATGTCAAAACTATAAATTTGATTATTAGTTTTGGTTTTCCAAGGAGAAACTCGAAAATAGGGTATTCTTAGAACTATGATTAAGTTACTGGTATATTATAGATAATTTAAATATAATAAAGTATAAATATAAAAAATACAGCTGCTGTCGATTTGTAATTTAACGCATCGTTTTCATAAAAAAGCACATATTTTAAGTATATTACATGGATATAATAAAAAAAGTCTAAACCATTCTGGTTGAGTATTTATAGGTAAAATTAATGAGGTGTCAGCTTGAAAATATGTCAATTTGTTCTATCGTATACATTTTTGGTAAAGAATCCTGTTTTTTTTTTTTTTTTTTTTTTTATTATGGTCATTATGATATATTTTAGATCTGACTTGGAAATATTCCATTTTACACAAATGTTTACCTTTAACTACAGTACGACTATGAAAAATATGCTCACTGAAAGGGTGTTTTGGACTATTTTAACTTTTTTCAACTTTCCCAAAAACACACAGATTTTCGGGTGTAGAGCCAAACTGGTTGTAGATATTATTATATAATAAGATAAATATCTCATTAGCAAAAAAACTAAACAGATTATTTCTGTTGTATTTATTATTTAGTATAATATTAGGTATAGGTAGTATTTTAATTGGTTGTTGGAACATTATTTTAAGACGATTATTATTTTACTTTTTGTCTTATATTTAGAATATACTAATTAGTAAATTATTTTATATTCAAAATGTTTCACATAAAACATTGAAAGCAAATTCCTGAAGTGGTGCGTCCAGTGTGGAGATATTGTTTTTGTAGATTCATACAATGCCGTTTAATAAATTAATCAAATACTAAATATGTTTATTTATACTGAAGAATTATTATGGATATATAAATAGTATGGACATTTTATTGAGTTCGAATAATAATTCCCTATTATAATAATTTTCTGTAGTCTGTTGGATGACACAAATCATCCAATTGACAGTCGGTTTAGTTCAGTATATGTATTTTAACGTCTTCTTTATGTGTTACCGTGGTGTACTAAGTCAGTATTAGCTGCCGATAATTGATGGACCAGTAATTATAGAAAAAATATAGATATCGATGGGTGTTAGATTTTTGATTCTATAACACTCCAATACATTATCATATCAGTTTAAAAATATATATAAAAAAAAAAATGTATATAATTTCTACACAGTTTTAGAAATAATAATTATTAAAATTGTATGAATATAGTAAAAACTATAAACGCTACTTATTATTTTTATTATCAATTTGATATTATATAATACGATTATATATTTTAATTATATAAACAGTTTTTTCACTGCCAAGTATGTTATTGATTATTACAATATAAGTATAGTAATTTTATTTTGTTTCGCTTAATATAATTACCTATTTAATTAATTAAGTATATGAATATCATAATTGAACTATATCATAATATTATGTTTTTAATTTATACTGTTCATAAAAGGAATTATACATTAAAAAAAATGTCTTAAACAAAACAGTTGCTAAAAGTATTTCTTTAAATAGTCATTTAATTACTAATACAATTGAAAATGTCGTAACAACGTGTGTATTTACACAGTAATATTATACTATATCGTTGTACGGATAATATCACTGTAATACTCGTGTACACATATTGATTATATCGTTATATTTATTACGTTATCTATGCATATTATAATATTATAGTAATAATCCATCAACATGAACAACTTTAACGTATACCTATATTAACAACAATGTTTCGGGAAAGTTTTCGTGATCCAACGTCTGTGGATAGTCACGTCATCCCGTATGAGTTTATTATAAATTAACTCTCTCACAGCGGGAAAAATGTCTCAACGTAGATCATATATATATATATAAAGTAGTAATAACCGTTGTGGGCCTTTGTACTGTTGGATGGGACGGTTTATTGCCGTTTATTTGCGACAGTTGTTTTACATGACCCGCCGTTAATATCCACCCCGAAGAAGATTGAGTCGTCGAAATAACGTGCGACGGGTGCACAGGAAAACGACGAGGTCGGTACATCATCGGAAAACACACAGCGATCGTCACAGTTTTGTCGGCCGTGCACGTGTGTTATGCGTGACCAATGTGTACACACAACTGTCTAGACTAATCCATATTCAATAAGAAACCCTTTACTTATACGATATACACACACAAACACGGGCTCCCACGCATACACTCGATAGTATGAATGATAACATTTGCTGACTTCTTGACACGGTTAATGTCATGCATCGTTTCGTGTCGATATTCTGGAATAATACATAGTATCGTTGTAGTAATTTATTTTGAGAGGAAAAAAGGGTTTGAAATTAAGCAACGTTCGTAAACTACCCAAACTAAACTAAACTAAAAAAAAAAAAAAAAAATGGTAATTTTTTTAATCTAATTTTAATTGCGTGGTATTAATTCGTTACCGATATAACTTTAATAACTTATCGACTAATTACTACATTTATAGAATAAATAGAATAAAAAAAGATGTTTAAGTTTCATCGTAAAAAAAAAAAAAATAATAGGTAAGTTGATATAGTCATGTAAATTCTAATCGATTTAGATTTACTTTAAATTTATGTGATTAATTTTAAGAAGATAGACTCCCCTGGGGAGTTGTATAGAAATACATGGGTATGATATAATTTATTCAATAATACGTAACTGTACAGCATGTACGACATCTCTGAAAGTCTATACAATAATATGTAGGTGTATATTTTTTTCACTAAAATACATCCATTTATTATAATAATAAATACTAATTGTCATCCGATCCGAAAAATAATCTTTAGTATTAGATATTGTGTTGTAAAAAATAAATATATTTATAATAAAACGGGCTTTATATACATTTTACTTTGCATTAAGAAAAGTTAATTTTAAGTATAAAAATGCGTACGATATAGTGTCCAACTGGTGTTTTATTGGCTAGAATTTGTATTTCACAATTATTCGCAGATAAGTCGTCAATAAAAGTTATAAACAACTTTCAGAATGAGTTACCGATTGAAAATGTTTTATAAACTTGTTATAATATGTTTGGTGAATGAAATTAAATAATATCACTAATCTATTGAGCATATATATTATTTCAATAAATATAGATTTATAAAAAAAAAAGTATATAATAACTGTTATTATTGTTTTTATTAGACGATAGATTATATTATATTCTTAAATTTTGAAGAATTATATGTTATGAATGACTTTGTTAGCTCCAAATTATGTTATTTATAACGCAAAATTATAGTTATGAATATTTTAAAATCAACCGAGTTTTCAAAATACAATGATAAAAAATTGGTTCAGACAGTGAATTAAAAAAATATTACATAATTTTATCATTTTTGCAAAGCATTCTTCGTTTTTTGTTCTTAAAATTGTGATCAATGCCATATCTACAAATATTATTCATTTCGATATATACATTTGGATACAAACTGTAATCATAATTGACATCATATTAAAATGAACAAACATCCAAATCAACATGACCAGATTGTCGAGATTGAGCAACTTGTAAACAAACTATTGAACTCTTTCTACGTGTTGTACTCGTTATTCTGGTTCTTGTGATTGAACAAATCGTAGACAATCTTCTTCATTGCTTATTTGAGAAGTTCTCAATCGGTTTATTGTCCTTGCTCTTTTAGTTGATTTTGCAAACAATGATCGTTTTAGAATCATAATTTTTGTTTTTGACTCAATTTCAACTGCATCAAAGTTATTGTTAAATGCAACTATTGGTTATTGAGGGCATACTATCTTGATGATTTTTATACTTGGTAATTGTTATGTAAAAGTGTGTAAAATTGTGAGTATATTAAATAAATAAATTCTAATGACTCACTAATTTACAATTATATATATTTACCTATGACTTATGAGTAAATAAATAAGAATAAAACTAAATTCAGCCACATATAGAACAAAATAAACATGCATAAACATTAAACACATAAGCATTATTTAGTCTTTTTTACTCGCATTTTCATAACATTTATTAATTTATAAATATAAATATCATCAATATTTATTCAGTGTTTGATAAATCCATAAAACAGAGAAATTATCATTTGTATAAGTATATAAAATAAAAAAATGAGCAAGATAAATTATTTTGATTATCTATTTAATTCAGAATTGTATAAAATAGTATATTTTATATATATAAAAAAAAAAAACTAAATCAGAATTTGTTTAGGAATAAGGCAAATTAATTATTGTTGTTCAATAAGTAGTATTTAATTAAATATTTTATTAATTTACTAACTTGGGACTTGATAAAATAGTGTACTGCATGAGATTATTAACTAGATTAGTCTTTAAATTTTAAATAATACCATTGTGAAATATATAGATAATAGTTATTTATTATCTTATATTAGATTTTTTAGAAAATTGGCATAAAAATAAGTATTGTTTTGTCTACAGAAAATTTCATAAAATATACTCACACTTTTTATATTTATTCAATAGATATTACAGTCCTCAGAATTATGATTTTTGGAATTTTTAATATACTTAAACATGATATTTTAAAATTCTTGAGATTTTTTGGACTAGTAAAGAGTATCTTGTGGAGACATAATTTTTATTTTTAAATGAAAACCAACTTTTTATATTGTAAACTATTCAGTGGTAAATGTACTATAATTTTCAAAATCAAAATTTGAATGATTAGTTTTTTAGTTATTTAATTTTGTATTATAAGAATAATAAATAATAATTATTACAAAAAATTCAATAATATTATGTATGAAAAATATAATGCCTACCTATGGTAATCTGATAACATTACTGATTTATATTAATCTATGAAAAATAATAGTTTGTAAAAAGTACAGTAAGCACTATGTTTAATATTACATCTATTTTAAATTGTTATAAAAAAAAGGATTATTTTCTCTATTATTAACATTATGATAACTGAAAAAAATGGTTTGAATTATAATTTAAGTATACAAAGATTTTCAAAAAAAAAAAAAAAAAAATGATTCACTAATTAATTTACAAAAAAAAAAAAAAAAACAGAAGTTTGCATTTCCACGGGACAATATTTCAATATTTATGTTTTTTATATCTTTGTATACACTATGTTATGAGTACAATGTTCCAGTGAGAAAAGTAGAGTTTATACTGGACCTGAATACAATGTAACAGTTGTAATATTTATTTTGTACACTTTACCTTTGAAAAGAGTAGAGCATACATTCTCAAGATTTAAAAAAAATATAGTCTTTATGTCTATTTAAAAATTTAAAAATCAGAATTTGGATGAATTCATTATATTTTTATGAAACAATTTGACTTGTGCATGCTTGATAAATTATTTTGTACCTAATTTACTTTGATACCAACAATATAAATCAATAAAATGCATTTTTATATGTTCTGATTATAAACATAAATATTTGTTATGATGTCTAAAACGCGTCTGTAATGATAATAATATTAATTTATGATCAGCATAAATCGATTTGTTTTAAAAAAAATTAAACTGCAGTTTACTTTAATAGGATGAATAAAGAATAATAATAAAAAAAAAGTTTTTTAAATTATTTAAGTTATTATATGTATGTAAATATTGTAAATGTTGTATAACGTTTAAATCAGGTTTATTCAAAACAAAATCGGTACCTACCGAAAATAATAAAGTAATAAAATATAACATTCAGTATCTGTCAAATAAAGTCCGATCAATTATTAAATTTTAATAAGTTAATACGTCTATTGTTTCGATTTAATTTGATTTCTATAGTAAACCAACAGTTTCATTGATAAATACTCAAATATTTTTGTTTCTGGATCAATAATGAATTATATAAATTGTAGAAAATCATAACTTTGATATAAAAATATCAAGTGGTATCCATTAATATTACCTACATAATAAGTTAAGGTTGTATCGATTATTATTATTTCGTTAAAAAATATTTTTCATAATTATATTTCGAGAATTTTTTTAATTGTTTTTATCATCATATTAAAATGCAAAATATATTATATTCACGAATTGTCGATTATATTTAATAACATTGAGGTCATTTATCTTATTTTTCATATTAATTTGAATAAATTATATTTTTATTTTAATAACTACAACGGTATTTAAAACTAAAGTTTAAATTTATTTGAATAATTAATAATTAAATAATTATCATAAATACATTTTATATCGTTATAAAATTTTTATTTTTTAAATTAAAAAAAAACATGTTAGTAAGAATAATCAATCCAAATCAATCTAATAATCAATCTTAATAATCTAATTTTAATCTAGCTTAAACATATATATGTTTATATAATAACCTTGAATACCTATATTTGTATATCATTCAACATTTTAAAAACCTTTTGAAATTAGTTCAAATAGAATAACAAAATTAAGGTTAAGTTAATATGTTTACGTACTTATAACGAATACAACTAAAGCGCTGATTATTTAAATAGATAAAATAATAGGGTTATTTGATTTACGAGTTATATATTTTAGTAAAATAAAAATAAATTACTTGGTAATTTCAATTCAGTATATTTAATCTGAAATGATCTTGAGGTATAATAATAATCATCAAATACCATTAATTTGAGTAAGAGTACCATCTTAAACTCCTTCCAACTAAATTCAGTAATCCGTGAACCCATTCATAATACACCCATAAATATTAAATTAGGAGAGTAATAGACAGAGATATTGAGTGTATTGAAAGAGATACAGCGATGGAATAAGGGTTCAAGGAAAAGAGTTAGAGATAATATATCGAAAAACCCATTTACCTTGACTCTAACTAATTCTTATAGTATACTATATAAATACAATTATGACAGATTTTTTTCTCAGAAATTTATTTCTTCGTTTATAATATTCTCTTATACTACTCTAACTCGCATACATTAATTATTCCTTCAATTTATACTACGGCACCTGTATTATATTTGTTTGTTACAACTATTAATACATGTCAAGTGTACGTATCCGTCAAAATTAACAGTGTTATTTGTCTGATGTGTGCGCATTCCACATTTATCTCAGTTATTATCTCTGTGCATAAGCTACAAATAAAATGAAAATGAAAAATAATAATTTTTCTTTTTTTTTTTTTTTTTTACTTGCTTTATTTAATGGAAATAATACAAAAACATAATATTAATTCAGTGTTGCAGAATAATTATTTTAAATTATGATTTTTGCAAATAGTTTTCAGTGAATTCTGAGTGTTTATTAATTATGTAAATCTATAGAACTCTAAAGAGTCAAATAAACATAGTTTATTGATAATTTAATGACTTTAAAACAAACAAATAATTTAAAAATTATTAGGTATTACGCTTGTGTAGGCTAATTTTTGGATTAATATTAATTATTTAATTATTTTAGTATAAAATATTTGCAAGTAAGAAAAAGGTTTTCTTACTTAGGTATATATTTACTTTAATATGTATGTATACATAACTGTATAGTAGTTTACTATTATTTGTGTAATTCGTCATAATAATTTGCCATTTAACTATAGTCAAATTTGTAATATACATCATTGAATTTTAATCTATTGAACATTATTCATCTTTAAATTAGAATGTAGTTGTTTAAAATTTTGGTTATTTGTTTTAATTAAAAAATTAAGATAGACATTTGAAATTTGAACATCTATGCAAAATATCAAATTAACGGAGAAAGCGTAATGAAATTAACGAACTATTTTTCAGATAATTATCAATTGTATAATAATAAACAAAAGTTTTATCTTAGTATTCAACTTTAAAAATATTTTCTTCACAACGAAAACTATTATTAGATTAATCGATTTTAATATTAAATTATCCAATCTGTCGTTCACATTTTGTCTGTTCTATTAAAATGTATAAAGTTTAAATTTGGTTTGAATTAATTAAATTCAATCGCCATAATAACGGTATTATATGGATTAATAACGCTTATTTTTTTGATAAAATAATTTTATTCTCTCTTAATACTGAACAAATTTATACAATGAACTTAAATTGTATAATAATACTAAAAATTGTACTAATTGCTTTATAATTAAATTAATACAAGTACGTTATGTGGAATTAAGATGAATCTATGATAAATATTAGATAAGTGTATATTATGCACCTATTTGCACTCTAATAAAGATAATTGAAATATATTCAATCAACGCAACAAAAATTATCGTTATGGTATATAGTAGGCTTAGATTCTACTGAATCAATTGGATAAAAAGACTACAAAATTTAATTAATTCAAAAACAGCCGAAATATCTTGAAAGTTTTATCGTAAATAAAAAACTATAACTATTTTAATATAAATATTTGGTGTAAATTTTAAGTCTTAACAGTTATTTATTTTTGATTAACATTAAAAAACTAAAATCGATTTTGTTTAAAATTTTAATTTTAATTATCTAAAGTACAATTTAATTACAATTTTTATTCGAAAATAAATTGTGTTAACTTCTTATTGTTTACTCATACACAAAAAAGATCATTCTATTCTAAATCTAAAATTGAAAATAAATATTTATATATTAGTATTAAAAGTATATGTATAGTTATAAAGTAATAATCAATTTTCTCTGTAAATAAATATCGATAAATAATTGTATACAATTAATTTAAATTAGTATAAAGTAAAATAATAATGTGTGAAATTTGCGAATTTATTTAATTGTATTATGTTTATTAGGCTGTCCATCGTAACTTTCTATGGAAATACGGTGAATTCGGTGTTTCGTCCTTTAAATAATTTTAAAATCTAACTGATAGATCGAGTGAACATCAACGTTAATCAGTGGGTGGGTCGGTGGACAGGTACCCGTAGCTGAGTGTCCCCTTTTTGGAATTTTGCCTAATTTCAGCTCGCCATCGTCCGGGCCAATAGTAGTATGTACCTATTATTGCCACCGCGTGGTCCATTGTGAAACGCAAAATCTGTAGAAGTTAAATGCTGATTAATGTATATGACGAACTAACTACCACACGTTTAGTTGGGTGTTAAAGTTTTACCGTTTGCCATTGAATGAACGATTGGTAAATTGGATTCGCACATTTTATTGTTTTGGTTTTTTTTCTTTTATGGTTTGAGAGAAAAAGCAGTCGTTTTACAAAATAAATAACAAATGTAATCAAAAACTACAATATACATTCAAGGTTCAAGTGAAAATTAAAAAAAAAAAAAAACATTTAATACTATATTGTCTTAAAATGTATATATACATACAAGAATGTAATATAATTTTTATGGTGATTACCGACAATAATGAAAACTAAGAACAACGCGTTACTATTTTAATGATTGAGAACGTTTCAAATTACTATAAATTAGTTTCAAAGATAAAAAAAAGAAATAAGTCTTTTTTTAAACAAGCATTGATGTATTTCAAAATTATAACTATTCAACAAAATGTAGAATAGTAAGAGAAACTGTAATAGTAATAGTATATTTCATAATTCATAACTTTCAGTTGTACTTTAAATTGAAGATATTAAAGAATGAGTTACTTTTCATTTTATAAATTTTGAAAAAATGTCAGAAAATACTGATAATACTGGCCATTTCTTTTATCGTTAAATTCTCCTCAAAAATCACCAGATTCTGATAAACTATGTAGGTTACAAGTAGAATATAAATTAAGAAATTATCAAATTCTATGCTAAATCTTGATAGATTTTAATAAAAAAAACGTGAACATTATACCGGTCAAAAAAAATATAATAACTAAATGTGACAACACAAATTAGATAGAATAGATGGGATATTGAAAAACTATCAGAAGAGGTGAAGAAATCAGTTAGATACAACAAAAAAAAAAAAACAAACCTAGCTTAATTATTTTTAAAATACTTGAAACACGCCTGTTAATGGACATGTTTTAGTGCTAGACAATTTGAAATCAGCATTTAAATATGCGCTGTAAAAATTTAAAAATATACAAATGTTATATATATATATATATATATATATTCGCAATTTTAAGACCACTTCGATATTTTAAAATACTGATGATATATACAAGACGAGTCACTGTTACTGTAAGCAATTTAGCTCACATAAAAATAACGTACGACTTTTGGTTATGAATTTGTGATAGTATATTATTTTATTATTGTTATTATTATTTTAAAACAAATATTTATAATCTGAATGGAAAAATATAATACATATTATATATAGTATATTACGCTTATATTATTTTTAATACATATTCACAAATCATAACTTATAATAACTTTTGTTTATTAAATATTCTGTATTTATTATTTAATCATAAAATATATTTTAATTTGAAAAAAAAAATGAAATGTTGAATAATTCATTGAAATTACAGTCAAACGTTCGACAAACAGATTAATTATTGACAAAACATTATTTTTAAATTATACTATACAACATTTTGACAATATAAATATTTTGAATATACTTTTGTGACATTGATTAACCAATAATTGATGGATATATAAATAATTTAATATTTACTGTTTAGTATTAAAAAATGAAGTTTATTCAAAAGATACATATATTTCTTTTAGTGAATACAAATACATGTATAACGTACTAGTATAAAACAAAACTATTGATATAATATAACTTCATATACAAAATTCTTTGCTATCATTTATTAAAATATTGAATTTATTTAATATGAATCGTATAAAAATAATTTAATGAAATGTATGAAATAATTACCAAAATTGGGTTATGATTATTTCTGCAGTCAATAATATGATAAAGATTAATATTATTTATAGTATATTAAAAAAATGTACCTATTTATTACTTTATAAATATTATATAATAACCAATATAAATTTAAAAACTCACTTTTATATTATATATTTTGTAATAATAAAATGTTATCTGAGTAAAATAAATATATCAAGGAATTGTTATCGATTAATGTGCGGATCATAAATTTCCAATGGCCGGTTAAGTTTCAACTTGTAATACGGCCAGAAATATGCTCAATGAAATGGAAATTTTAACCTCTAAAAATGTTGAATCTAAAATTAAAAGTTGTGATCGGATCGCTCCGATAGTTTTTAGTTATTAATATTATTTGTATTTGATTCCCAAAGTCTACCAAACGTGATTAAAAAAAGGTAATAATTCAAAAAAATCATTAAACATTTGAAAAGTCTAATGATTTCATAAACATTGTGTGTTAAGTGAATATTGTTTTATGTCTTATTAAGCACGATGATAATATAATAATAGCCAATAACCTTAAATATAATACTATTTAATAATTATACATAATTTATAATACTAAACAATAGTTAAATAATATGTTTTAGCTTTGCCAATAAAATTTCAATTTTAAATTAAAAAACAAAATAAAAATCTAAAAAAATCAAAAAAACCAGAACAGAATTTGAAACAGCTTGTAGAGTTTCAATTACTATTTATATAATACACACACACACACACACACACACACACACACACACACACACACACACACACACACACACACACACATATAAATATATATGTATTACGTACTAAATTGTATGTTTGTATGTTTATGTGCGTGTGTGATTGTGTGTTTTTATTGGTATAGACGTCAGTGTTTCATTCGGAATAAATGGCTTAGCGCAATAAATATATATCCTTCTGAAAATGGAAACCATTTCATTGGGTAAAGAAACATAGACTTTGACAGCCAGGGTATATTCTAAGACTCAGAGAGAGGAAGGTAGCAAAAAAAAAAAAAACAAAAACAAATCCGTGTAAAATAGTTAAAACCATTGACATCAAAATATGACATGGGAGCGTAATCGAGAAATTCAGTGAAGAGATGGAAGAACTTCTGGTATTGGAAACTTTCAAAATAGAATGAGCTTAATTTTATTTCGACCCGTTTAGCTCGCTTTATAAAGAGGGTATAAACATTTATTTTCACTTTACTTTAGTCCGCGTGTCCGCGAGACACAAGTTCTGCTTGGGATAAAAACTCGGACAAAGAAGTTTTTCGGCTTCTATTCAGCTTCCTTAATATGGAACAGTGAATTTTATTTTGTTGCGTAAAAATGGCGTAGGTACCGAATAAATAACTTTTTGATCAATATTAATAAACACTGCATTTATAGTATTCCAATATACGCTCTAGTTAATTTTATTAATATCTTATTCAAGTATGTGCGTGTGATTACTCGTTTATTATAATATTATAACAAATGAGTCATAACGATTAACTTATAATTTAATGAATATCAAAATAACAATATAATATATCAATATTTATAATAATATCATAAATATATTATTCACATATTTGGATATACTTTATTCGTATATTTTGATTTTGAATACACATTTTAATATATTTAACATTTAAACACATATTACAATTATCATTGTTATAAATTATATACTTATAACGTAATACAAACTTAATTGTTCATATAAAATGAATTAATTTTTCCACCATAATTTTTTGATTGTTTATTTTAAATTTCTAAAGTATAAATTAGGTGTATAATATATTCTATCAAAACCTCTCTTAAGGTTGAAAATCAAATCATTTTCTCAATAACATATTGTGAATTCATACACAAGAAATAAAAAAAATAAAAAACGCATCATTGTAAATAAATAGCTCCTTTAAAAGTTTAAAATATACAGTTTCGTAAAATTTTAATATAAATATAAATATACTTTTATTATAGATGTAAAATTATAATATTAAATCAAAGAAATTACTATTTTATGTCTATATAATAATATTAATTTTTAAAGCATTGCCAACGTAAAACATAGCAAAATGTTGATATGTACATTTTTTAACATTTAGGTTGAAAAGTATATTTTAATTTTAATTTTTAAAATTGTTACTATTCCTCATATATTTTATATCACTAAATTATGTCAACCATTCAACCAATGTTATGAAAAAAAGTTGAACGTTTTTTTTTTCTTATGAATATAAAATATGGACGACGAATAGTTTTTTTTTTATTTATAATCACGCAAAGTTTGTAGATAACTATTATTTCATTCTTTTATTGCAGATGGTTGGAGTTCATTTAAACTTTGAGTATTTAAATATGATTATAAATGAATAGATAACAAATTTTATTAGATATAAATAATTGTTTAATATTTTAATTCAAGATATAAAATTAAAATACAAAGTTACAATTCTTAATAACAAAATGTAAATTCCATGCTATTTTTCTAAGAACTTTCTATTGTAAATATTTGTTTTTCATAAAAAGCCTTAAAATTTAAAATAGCAATTCATTGTCACAAAAAAAAATTGATGTGGTATAATATCTTAAAAATTTCATAACATTAATTATATTGTAACCCGTTAATTTAAACATATAAAGTTTGTTAATGTGTGTGTGTGTGTATTTAAGGATTTCCAGTATAGTTTGTGAAAGTGGAACTAGACCTAGTAATTTTACAATAATGTTAGAAATATTAGACATTATTCTGTTTTCCTGATTGCATATTCTGAATTTCTGAGTATGAATTTTGATATGAAAAAGTATATTTAAATATTTTCTATCTTTAAGATCAAAAATATATTAGTATTTGAATATGAGCAATAAAAATTATTATAAACACTATTCTTTTTTATTTTTAATTTTTAATTAACTTTTATATATATATATGTGTGTGGTATAGCATGATTGTTTACTTTTTTTTTTTTTTGACTTGATTAATTACCATACTTTAACGGGCCAATCCCTTTTTTCTGATAAAATCACAACACCATTGCTCACCGAATGATTATGTTTATGTACTAAAAATAATTTATATGCGACTTAATATACATACAATACGACATATTTTATTTTATTTTCACACACTCACTCTAGAACAAATTATTAATTCACAATTGTACTACTCCAATACAAGATTATAGACATGACGATAAGCGATCATTGTCAATTTGGTTAAACATGTTTAATTTGTTTTATGTTGATCTACTTGGGAATACTTGGTTATACCTTAAAACTTTTACGGATTTCACTACGTCTTGACATTTTTTAGTACTGTTTTCTATCACTATGAAGTACTTATATTATTATCTCTTATGTCAATAGATTAATAAAATTATTTTCCAAAATACATACATTTATCAATTGGAAGTAAGACAGATTTGGCAATAATCAATAATATCTCTGCATTATCTATTATTTATTTTGGAAGTTTGAGTATTCAATATTTCACTTAACTATATATCTATATAATTTATTTTTAATCTTCTATACTAAAAATATTTAAATGTCTATACTTTTATTCTCAGCAATTTTTTTTAAAAAAAAAACAACAAAAGCAATTCAAATGAACGATCAGTTACATGAATGTTTTCGTATTTCGTTACCTATAAAAAAATAATGTATACTATATATTGTAAATGTTACAACATTTATATTACATGAACATATAATATTACAAAGTACAAATAAAACACTATTATGACACTCCCTTTAAAATATTTTAAATTCTTTGCTAAGCGAGTGCTTTTACGATTTTTGTATTATAGTCTTTATAAACTATTCACTTGTAAAACAACTGAATAAGCTAACATAAAAATCGTATTTTTTACTCATGTAAAACATGTTACTCAATATTTTTTTTTTCGTTTTTAAGAAATGTTTCGTTTGAACACTTTCATGAAATATCGTGTCCACTTTAACCATGGTTTTAGGTTAACATTGTAATTACTGAAAAACATGGACGCACTTAAAGGCTGTAAATAAATAAAACAGAGCTTCGATTGAGGGAAAAAGATACTGTAGATATTCTATTTTATGTACGTACTGTGCATATGTAGTGGAAATATATTAGCAGATTAATATAGAAAACAACATATGTTTGTAATTCCCACAGACTTGAATAAAAATAAATAGGTGTACCCACGTCCTACATGTTACATATGGGTATTTTCAAACTCTTGTTTGCTATTTAATTCAATTGATCATATTATTGGCATGTTATATCGAGAAAATAAACATCGTATTGTTTTTGTTTCATTGACTCGATATAAAAATAGAAAAAAAAAACAAAATGTATATAACCATTAAATTTATCTTAGTAAATTTGTATTAGTTTTCTTACGTAGGTAAAATATTATTATATTATATAAAGGTACTTACAAGTATAAGTAATGTTTTAGTATATGAACAAATAACTATTACTAAAGTGTGTGCTTATAATAATAAGAAAAAATGGATTATATAATTTATTTTAAATTATAATTGATTAAATATTGTTTTAAAACATTGTTATATTATGTAGTACGTTAACATAAATTACAATATTTTACCTTAATCTGAAATTTTTCGTATTTATAAACAGTAATTTTATAGTTATATTCAGATTATACATGTTTATTGTTATTCTAAATTAAAACATAATAAATTTTTTTTTATTATAAATCATACAATTTATATTTTTTGATATACCCACTTGTATTGTATGAATTCGTAACTTTTTTTTTTGAATCATTAATTAGTTTTCATCTCGTGTTATTTAGTAGAGATATGTCTATTGTTGAAGATTGTACATGATAAAGGTGTACTAACGCATGTAAGCCCATTCAAAAAGGGAGACCAGTAACATGTGTATTATTCATTATACCAACAATAAAAATAATGAACATCCATTAATTATGTACAGGGATTGCCAAAAATGGTAAACAATAAAAACGTGTCATTCAACAAAAAATAATAACCCCAAACAAATCATTTTTTTCTCCTTTCTACTATATCATAAAATATCTGTGAATTTATTCACATTTATATTCTAATAAAACTGTGTTTTTTGAACAACTTATAACTAACATATACAATTTAATGTTTGTGCTTAATATACAATATTTATGAAATTGTCATTAAATTATTTATATTCTTGAGTACTTAAATGCATGGTATTTATGATATAAAACTGACGGTTAACGTTAACAAAAGATAAATAACACTATAATATATTTAGGTACTAAAAACAGACAAACTTAATTTGCATTTTAGTACAACAGTAAAACATATTTATTGAGAAAAACATGGTTATAGGTATCCTGTATAGTATAATCGATATGTTTTCCTAGGCGAACTTAATGATATAACTTAACAATGATTGCTTTCTCAGTACTCCATTATTGTCTATTAGTATTATAATATATCGATGAAGACAACGACAATAAAAATTCAAACGAAACTATAATGTCAAATTAAAATAATAATAATAATAATACAATGTATAGAACATTTTATTATTTGAATTTTTTTGATTGGCATACAAGATTTGAATAACGTGTACATTGATAAGTAAAATTTATTTCTTAAGTATCAATATTTATTACATCTTGTTATACGTATTTTATTTTATAATATATCCATGTAGGTAATTATGTGCTAACCAAATGTAATTTAATGTGTATTATAAACAGAATGTTATCAAAAATCAATTTTCATAAATATACATTTTCTAGAATCTATATTGTTTGTATTTTAATTTTATAATACCTATTGTGAGTGTTCAACATTAGGAAATCCAAATCATTACACTACTTTACAATCGACAAGTCAAATAAACTAGAAGGTCATTGGATATTGCTCGCACGTTACTAACCCTTTTCAATTTACTACCAAACTACATTATACACCAGAGTTATTATTGTGGCAATGCTATTTTACACCCCTAGCCATTATGAGTAGAAATAGGTTTACGACTCTTAAAATATTTACGTTTCATGGTATTTTAGATCATTTGCAATTCAGAACACACGCATAGGAAACGATTTAAAAACCGTCGCCATAGATTAATTGTTCGGCACAAATGGTAATGGGTGTGAGAGCCATTTAGATTTATACCGGATGATAAACTGACAGGAGTTTAAAGAATCGATCAATTTTATAATGAATACTGTCGTTTTATTAGCTAAAATACATTCATGTTATAATTTTGAAAAATATCCAATAATGTATAACCATATTTCACTATTAAATATAAATTATACAAATTATATATATATATATATTTAGAATAGCTTTTTATAAATTAACAACACTGTAAAGGATTTCATGACAAATTTTCAATTAAACAAAAATGAAACACACAGATTATGATGACGTCGTAAACATAGTAGTATGATTATAAATAAGTTTAATAAATTATAAAACATATAAATGTTAAAGTTTTTTAAAAACCAGAATTTTAGTTTTATTCTAATAACTTTATACCGATATTTTAAAAATTCTTAAAAATTTTATTACAATTCTTCACAATATAATATAGTTTTTAAAGTATATACAATAATTTATATTTTTCACTACGTTCTAATTATTTGTAACAAGTAAGTTAATTTTTTTATGAGTATAATATTATTATATCAAAATTTACAAATAAAAAATCTATGAAAAAAAAAAAATAACATTTAAATATAATTATTAATTAATATTTAGTAGTAATAAAATGTATTATGCAATGTGATGATTAAAAGTATGTACTTAAATAATTACGAATAAAAAATTAATCGTTAAATTATTTTAACAAATTCAAGATAGTTATATATCGTAATATTGTTCATAGGTTCAAAAAAAAATTAATTTATACGAGTAGTCTTTTATTTATTTTATCTTTTAATTTAACTATTACAGTATTGAAAGTTACAATTTGTAATGAATTATATTATTTATGGTAAATTCGAATGATACATAATATACTTTCCTTAGTCGACATTGAGAATTAAATCATGTCATTAAATACAATATAATAATATGTTGTAATACTATTATTTTATTATAATATTTAAAAAGAAAAAAGTGACAAATTTGGCACTTTGCTGTACCTATAGTTGGTGTGAAGTAGTGTGTGTAATGAATAATGAGTGTATTGAATTAAAATTTAATTCAATAATAATATATTATTGTATCCAAAAAAACAATTCTAAACAGACGGTTTATCAACCTAGTTAAATGAATTTTGTGGTGATGTTTATTGACATTTTATTATTGATTTAAAATTTTCAAAAACATTGCATTTATGATATCATATTCAGTATTGAATTATTATACAATATTATATTAGAGACTAGAGTCAATACCACTTTACTATAAAATAGTGTTAATACATAAATTCATGGTATAAATAGGTAGTAATAGTTTGTAATTAATCTGCATAATATCTTATAAATTAAATTGCATGTACCTTATAATAATATTATTCATAAAAGCTCTCGAATAATGTTTTTGAATTAAAATATATATTTTTTTTTATGTAACTTCAACTTGTAACCTAATAATTAAACTTAAACGATTCGTAAGTGACTATAGCATTGAGTAATGAATTGTATATTATAAATTTATACATTTAATTGATAATTCTTTTATTATAGGCTATAATAAAATATTATATATTAATAGGCTATCATTAACTAATCATCATAATATTGTAACATGCTATTGTTTATTTAATTAAATCAGTGATACACGTCTTATATTTAGTTAAGTTTTATTTAGTAACTTCACTTTAATTTTATATTAATTATTAAAACCTTAAAGTATATATGACGAACTGGAGATTCAATAGTCTTCAATTTTTGTTTACCCTTGTAGAACAAGTCAGATACATCTTAAATAGATATTATACTATTTAATCATTTAATAACCAAATATATTGTGTAAAATGCATTTTTGGTTAAGATTGAATTTTATTGAATAAAATAATAAAGTTTGAAATATTCAATCAATAATTATTTTATTTTATTGCGACTCAACTTGGACTTTATTAAAGTTTACTAGATTTTAATTTAAATAGGGATTAATTTTCAGTAATTTTTGCATTGGTCTTATTGTATAGTTTATAATTTGACGACCTAAATTTGTTATATTTAGATAACCTATAAATTAATGAGATTTCACATTTATATGGAGTTGTATCTTGTAATCGTTTAATAATTATAATAAAGGTAATATTTTTTTTGATGTTAAATTATAATAACCCAAGTACTTAAGATGGGTAAAAATTAATGACAATCTTTTATCGTATCATAATAATATTACATATTATTATACAGAAATGTAATAATATAATTCCATTGTAGGAAATTTGCCCTTAAACATAAAATAAAAAAAATATACATATATATATATCTACATAAAGCCGCAGTCTCGGAACTCTGCAGGCGAACTGTTTAAAAACGAAAATATAATAGAAAGTACAATAAAAAGGCAATCCACTGATATATATTATATCTATGTATAATATTTTATATTACATCGTGTGACCTACTTCGTACTGATAAAAAAACCTTATGTCCTCTTTAGTGTATGTTAAAAAAATACAACTCTTAAAAACTTAGGGATCACACACACACACACACACACACACACACACACACACACACACATACACACATGCACACACACACACTCTAGAATAAGGTTCGGTGTCGTCTGGGTTGGATAAAAGGGATCCGATGCTATTGCTTCGATGCTCCGATGCTCCTGCTGCCGCTACCATTTCCGCCGACTACACTGCCAGAAATCGTGTGCGTTTGCACATGCCATTTGTTCGTTTTGTATTACCATAATGAACGACCGTCCCGCGATCTGAATGCATACAGCGAATAGGCTACCGCGGTAGTGTACGGTTTGGTTGGCGATGACTCGTATCGTCGTCGTCGCTGTGCGGTCGTAGTTATGTCGTCGTTCCCTTCATAATTGCAAGACACTCTGCCTGCAACGAATAATGTATATAAACCCACCTCGGTCTATACTTCATCTCTTTCTGTCCTCCCGGCGCGCCGCGGGAATAACAAGCTGCCAAACTGCACCGACAGGAGACTGTACAACGGACAAAACGCCATAACCCAAGTCCTCTCCCCGACTCCGTCACACTCCATCCTCCTCCGTCGTTAACACACTATCCCTTGTCTAAGATTCCGGCGGGCAGCCCTCTTAGAGCGGTGCACGACGCACCTTTGGGGTGTACCGCGAACACGGTATTCGTGGCTCAAAATGTCGTTAATCATTGTGCCCGATGGCGTCAGTATAGCAATGGTGGTTTAAAAGTTGACACGGACACGGTTTTGTCGCACTGTATATATATATATATATATATATATATATATTGTAAGGTTACCTATCATCGCTATAGGTAGTCCGACGACGGATTATACGTTTAAACTACAATATTACGATTATGATATAATCGTGTATCGCTTCCACGGGGTCGAGACTCGGGGATTATTTATCTCAGATGAGTCAAGTACATCGTATTGTAATTACCTAGCTAATGTCATTTTATAACATATGTTCAGATTACATCACTTACCGGTAGGCGTACGAGGTTGACAACAAAATAAGCTGAGCAAATCCGTACTCGACATGATAACTACGCGATTAGATACTTGTGCAAAAAGCATCGTTTAATCATTATTATAGTTTACTCTTATTGTACTACGTTGTTATAATATGTATTTTCTTTTAACTTATTCTCTACTGGTGAGTCTCTCACCTTATTATACGTCTGACAAGTTGACATTTTAAGAATTCAAGATTCTCAATTTTGTTCACTCTATTCATAATTTAAATAATAATTGATGGTGGCTACAGTTATTTTTCTGTTTACAATATATAAAACTAACTGACATTGTCATTGTCATTATTATTTATTTATTTTTTAAGTAAGTAAAGCATTTAATATATTACTAAAAGTATTAAAGATCGATTGGAATAGTGTCTTACCAAATAGAGCTATTATACTTTTACTTTAAGATTTAGTCATAACATTATTATGTTTGTGTTTTTACAAAAAAAAATATATTAATACTATTTGTTAGAAATACTAACAATTAGTTAAATTTTGAATATAAATATTGTTTTAGTGTAAGATTGATTGACAGAATATTTGTAATATATAATATATTTGTGATATTTTATTAAATGAAAATGAAAATAAAATTGTAAAATCAAAAATGAACAAAATATAAATATTTATATGATATTGATAATAATATTTATTCAATTAGATAAAATCAATTACATTAACTACAACATTTAAGAAAGATTATAGATTATAAAAACATTTAGAATTTTTACAAAAGATGTATTATATGTGAATAAAAATAAATAAATATATGAATTACTTAGAAAAATCGTATTTATAAAGATAACAGATAATAAAGTATGTTCATCCATTTCGATTTGAATTCAAATGGTAATATATAATAATTTACACATATAACAAAAAAAAAAAAAAATTGAAAAACTAAATTGCATTCCATCTAAATAAGACATAATATTGAATTATAAAATAACAATATACCACACAAAATAACTCTTTTAACTTTTTGTCTCCTATTAACATTAAACAAGTTTGTTTTTTTTTTGTAGAACAAAATTCTACATCAGCTATATTTCAACTATTGCATATTATTGAGAATAATATTATAAAATGAAAACAATATGAAAATGAAGACCAATACGTATTTATACATGAAATTATAACTTGATTAATTCGTTGATGTCATATGTAAATTATTTTAATTAATAATACATTTTATAGTTCAAAAATACTGAAATAATTTGATTTTTTAATTTAAACTACTATAACAATACTACGGTTGTCGTGAACTGTGATTTATTCTATATGACATCTTTTTTTGACGCTAAATTACGTGTTATGTTCAAAGAACAGTGACGAAGTCTCTCAAATGTCTACAATCAATTTATAAAATATTAATTCAAAATTAAAAAGTATTTTATACTCTATAGTATATCATTCTAATTATTATGAACATACTAATTACTAATGGTTTGTTTATTTATTCCTAATAAGCACAGATTTGCATAAAAAGAATACAAATGATGGCGTTTTGAAGAATGTCTGAATATAATAGATAATAACGATATATAATTGTTTTCAAATGTTTTGCTCTATTAGTTAGATTACCGAAAAGTACACATTTTTTTTTTTTTCAAGAACACAACATATAACAGCTGTCGTTGTTAACTCGTATGGGCTAGTGAGAGAGGAAGAGCATAGCACACATGTGAAACGTGAAATACACAAACACTAATGATCATTTTTATTAAAGGCATACTCAAATGGTACGAAACGAACGCACGCCCTTATATCGATAGAATTGAACTCCTTAAAGAAGGTCGGTATCAAATCCTCTTAAAATGAAAACAAAATTAAATTAATTTGTTTCGATGTTTACACTCCTTTTCAAGTATACACTTTAAGTAACATACTATACAAATCATGTAATGACAATACTTACATGTAAAATCATCATCATATTGCTGATTATTATTCATATTCATACATAATAAATATTAAATTATTTATAGATTATGATTAAATATAATTTATTTTTATTTATTTTATACTATTTAATGTCTATTAAAAAATATGATGCATATGCATTATGCAATTATACCAGCAGATACGTATCATTACAATTTAATTAAGTAAAACAACTATCCATTTGTTTTAATATTTTTAGTGATAAAATTATATTGTTATTGTATTTATATAAAAAATAAGAATTATTAAAAACACAAATATTATGAGCATGTTACTAATTTAAACGAATAGTATAAGTACGTATATAATGTATCAATGCAGTGGCGAAGCCAGAGGAGGGGCTGAGGGGGCTGCAGTCCTCCCAGAAATTTTAAGAAAATTGAAAATTTATTTTAATGGTCAATTAAACACGCTGCAAAAGTCTTAAATTGTATTTTACGGATTTTATATTGTCATAGCTTTTTTTATTTGTTATAATATATATATTAAAAATACTTTGACATCTGCATTTTACACTTATGGAAAAAACTAGGTAAACCACAGCTGAGAAAAAATTTAGCCTCCTCCGAAAAAAAAATCCTGGCTACGCCACTCTACCAATGTATAATTATATTGTAATAATTGTAATAATATTGGGTGAATTGAATATATTTGTCTATGATTTTTATTTAAAATCATTTATATTTAAATACTTTTTTTTTAAATATTCGTGTCTTAACTTAAATATGGCAAACCACTCGTTTGATTACATAAATAAAAAATATCTATAAAACAATAAAATATAATATTTGATTATACGTGTGAACACTATTTGAAAAATGGTGATAAAATTAATTATTCCGAATGATTGTGATTTTTGACTTTAAATAAAATATTGATCTAACATGTTATCAATAATAATATTTAAAAAAAAAAAAACAAATACTATTATAGTGCTTAAAATTGAATTAATATTTAAAATTTGGAAGTAATGGAACTTTTGTTTGTACTGTTAGTTTTAAATTCAGAGCAGAACTAAAAGCAATTTGTTCTTCCAATTATGTACTATGAAGTATGAATCCTTATATTTATTTAAACACGTGTCATCAATAATTTCGTGCTCCAATTCTCTTTTAACACTGATAAAATATCATATATTTGTGCAAACAATAGTTTGGTTACATTCTAATTTTTTTTTCAAGAGTAAACTGTGAAAGAAATAATTGGATTGTCATTGAAATTTTACAATATTAAAAATAGTGTTGTATTAGAGTATTACATCAGATCTCATGAAATATTCGCTGTTATTCATATTTGACTTTCTAAAATTTAATTATCGATACAACTATGTGTTAATTATTCATTTTTTATTTTATTATAATATATCCAGTAGATACCAGAAATATATCAAGAACTTTTGTGCGTTGGTAATAATTTTATTTGCAATCCACTTATATTTTAATCGAATTAAGTTTTTAGGTGGTTATTAGTGGTTATAGTGGTATTAAAGCTAACCATATCTATGTTTGAAAACACATAAAGAATATATTTATATGTACGTATAAATATATAACGGTATTTATACTTAAGCTACTAATACAAAGGTTATTAGGTGTGCGATTAAACATTTTATTAAAAGCATCAGTTAAAAAATAAACACAATTAAAACCAATTTAAAACCTCTCTAATAATGTTATTTATTTTTATATACATACATATAATATATTATATTAAGCGTTATTTTAAAAAGTATTTTAGCTTCAATCAAATTGGAGTATAATATTGACGTTTTTTAGTTGTTTTACAACACAACAGTTAAATGCAATCGTCTAGGTTGTAAATTGTAGTTTAGGGCACAAGTTTTAATGCGATTTTCAGTTTTAAAGAATCTCCAGTGTGCCATTTTTTTTAACTTTTGTTTTTTATTTTTTAAATTAAAATTGTTATTACACTTTTTTATACTTTAAAATGTAGTAAAATCAAAATAATTTAATGATACTTACTTATTATTGGCTATATATAAATACATTTTATTTGTAAATTTAATAACTTTATTTTTTTATTTTTCTTAAACTCACTGCCTAGTTGAATTTCATTATTAAACTGTAAAATCAAGGTTCAAAAAAACTATTTTAATTAAAATGTTTCTTTATTCATTTAATTATGCTGTACAACCATGGTTGTTAAAAATGTACGTTATTAAAATATGTTATAATCTACAATAAACACCTAATTCTAAATACTTAATTTAATTAAATAACATGAATTTGGTTTGAAGTCGACAAATTGTAATTATCTATGCAAACAATGCAATGTCTTTGTTTGAATTTGATATAACGGTATGTAAAATGAAAACTTTTGATGAGATTGATGATTAAAAGCGTATAGAATGATAAGAACAACTACGTAACAGTAGCAATATACACACGTACAATACCAGAGTGTAATATGCATTAGGTATATATTATATCTCAGTGAAATTCGAATGTTACTGGTTGGTAGTTAAATGATGAGTGGGATGGAAACAGTCGTCGTCACTTCTAAAGTTGATAACCGAATTAGCAAAACGTTTCTAAGACGTTTAGCCGCAGACATAAAATTGGCCCACTGTTTGGAATTAACATTCTGAAACACCCTCCAGGGGGTTGCTAGAGTAGGCAGCAAAAGCTTAAACGGATTGGCAAATAAAACAATGGGAGCGAAAAGAGACAGGAATAAAGCAATCCAGCAAGGTTAATTCTGTCGTTGAGTTTTGAAAAAAAAAAATCTAGTTTATGAACAAACCGCTTAATGTATTTAGTATTTAATAGCCCAGTAGGAAAACTTTGATACCATAGAAGTTAATCATCGCATTACAGTTTAAAAGGCGTACTCACTGAGCCATACCAATATTAATACCATCGCTGGAAAATATGTCTTTAAATGCTATGGAATGGGTGCTTAAACATTTTAAGGCTACGTTAAAAGAAGAGCGGAACGTAGTAAATCGTTTTATAGACCAACATAATATTATACAGTATTTTTTGTGGTAGTAGGCTTTTACTTTTTTCTTTTAACAACCGCAATATTTTCTATAAGTTCAAGGTTGTTGAATGTATATATATATATATGTATAAAACATTCTTGTTGTATCACAAATTATATTTATTTCAAAAAAAGTATGTCATATGAGATACAAAACTTTTAAATCAAATTCATATTATTGTAATACTGAATATTATAAAAATAATCCCCCTATAAAATATACATTTTTTATTATCCAATAATTTTTATAAGATTATATTATATAAGTTGATGTTTATTTAATATTTGAATAATAATTAAAATAATTTGAATACAAAATATGTTTAAAGTTAAAATTAAAAATAATAAATACAAATAATTTTCAAGTTCAGTTCTTATGAACTCGAATCTACTAACTATTTTTAATTTTTAATAACTAATGATAATCAATTCATTTAAATTATACTATAATAGTTATATCATTGTGAGTTTAAAATGTATAAATTATGTACCACAGCGATTTGATGCTGTCTATAATAGCGGACGAAATGAAAAGGTTTGCTTGCAAACACAAAACTAGCCTAGATCACCACGTCAATCCATTGGCTATCCAATCATTAGAAAACCCTAAGGACACCGGAAGACTTAATCCGTTTCAAGCTATATAACTTTTAAGAATTTATATTAAGGGTAGGAAACACTTCATTGCAAATGTGCCTCGCGCTTTCATTAATGTGTATTTTATATACCATTTATATTAAGACCTTTAGGTCGTTTAAATAATTAAGTCTTATGGAATTAAGAAAAAAAATATTCACTAATATTACTAATATTATATTATATTTACTGATTCAAATTAATATTATCAAGTGTTTCATATGCAACATCGATTTTATATTAAAAATTGTATTTCATGTGATCACATTATCATGAATGATTTACAGATCGTAGTTAAAGACAATATATTACATTTAAAAAAAAAAAATAATAAAAGTATTTGTATTTGTACAGTTTAAACGGATGGTTTTCATGATGAATTTAAAAAGAAAATGCGCATTTCGGTTATTGAAAAAAACTTTTTTTTAAGTGAATAACGATTTTAGTTTTAATGACCTCATTTTTCTTGTAAAATCGACGCAATTTAGGTTTCAGAAAACTGACGTTAAGGAATGTAGTAGTATATTTGACACAATATCTGACACGAAGTATTGAACCATTTAATCATGACCGACGGAAGACAATAAGGGGTGTTAGTGTGTAACGTGGAAACACATTGAAATGGAACAAGGGTAGTCCCCCATTAGTTTATCGAAACAAAAATCATTCTGTAGAGATACGTGTGAAGGTAATCAACAATAATTATTTGATATTCCACTGTGCATTTGACCGCAATAAATATTAAGAATTGAAGTTTGTGGTGCCTATTTCATGTAAAAACTATACGCGTAGAAACGGAGAAAAACTGATATAATTTATATTCTTGTCCATTAACAACAGAAGTTTGGACTGGCAGAAAGGGGGGAATTAAATTTCTTTTCTTTTATTACCGAAAATCTGTGCCAGGCACCAACTCATTTATCTGCGTGTGGTCTCTTTTTCTGGAAGAATAATTTCTGGTCGTTTTAGGGCACACCGTGGTTTAACGAAAACCACCACCGGATTTTCATGTCATTTACTCGGGTACACACTGCCGGGAGAGAGTGAAAGACGACATGATATAGATAGAGAGTAAAAAATAAGATAGAGTGGGACTGGGCTATAAGAGGGGAAAAAGAAAGGCAACACTGACTTTTAAACCCTCTAGTTGCATTTGTTCAAGACGTTGAACAGCATTAAATATTATATTAGAGTACAACACGTAAAAAAGAAACAATATGCACCATGAGTTATTTTTTCATACAAATATTGTTTTGATTCTAGAAACTAAGTACAGAGTATAAACTAACTTTGTATTCATAAAGTAACTTCAATGACGTGTATTGTGTGACATTTAAAAATGAGTTCATTTTAAATTATTATGTAAGCACATTCAGTTATTGACTCAAACACAATGTAATTAAACAATAATATTTCATAATATACAAAAAAAAATAGGATTCGTTATGTTTCCATGGTGTAATGGTTTTATGTGTTTTCAGATAGTAAGCGTATACCTAAATATAAATAGTTGATTGAATACTTAAGTACAGTGCAATGTGGAATCGTTTATGGAAATTAAAATGTATACTAAAATATCAACATTTAATAATCAATTCATTGGTTAATCTACCAGTCATATTTATAATATTGTTTAGCCAGTTGTAATTCATGTAATGTAATAATATATATAATCATCTTAATAATGTATTGAACAAAATATGTATTAATTATAATTTTATAAATTAATTTACTAAAAATAAAGTTTTAAAAAATGCACAAAAAATTCCAAATTTTTTTATTTTTGAATGATTAAATAATATAATTTATTAATATTCAATAGTTAATACTATTTGAAAAGGTTGGATAGTTTTTTTTTTTTTTCTATAATATTATACAAATCATGTTTTATTCTTATTTTATAGCTTATATGCTATGAATTTTATGTTGTAGTATGATATCATCGTGTTGTCAGATGTTAAAGTGTATAAATATAATTTAAGAGATAGCGAACACCTGACACTTAATTGACCTCCACTGCAATTTGTTTTCTTTACGATGATGTTATACACTTGTTGCCAGTAAACATATTTGATTATCTAATTTATTGAATATTATTCAATGATTTTATTGTAGGTTATTTTTTATTTTTTATATTATCTTTTAATAAATTAAGCTTTCGTGTACCTTTTTTGTGTTTATAATATGCTATTTTATGGTAGAATAAATTTACTTTATTTCTTTATCACATTCAAATTTTTATTGGATTTCCCTTGTTGTCAATGATAAGGTTATACGCTTTAATGCAATACCTACTCATATAACAATAATTGTGAATTACTTGAATCTGGGGTTATAATTATTATTTAAAAACTTTTCTACTGTCAACCTAGATGTCAACCTTTCTATAATAAATATATATTCACATTCTTTAAGTATATATAATATATATATTATACAATTTAACCCACATTAATTTAAAATATATCATAGAAACTTACATATTTTGTATTTATATTTTAACTATAATAAATAAATAATTTAAAAAATCAGTTTAATCTAAATTAATTTAATTATAAATATTCTATCAAAAACCTACTTATATTATTATTGATCATTTACTTAATTTAGTCATTTTATTTTATTTTTTATTTTTTGCCATTTATATTATTATATTGTTGATATCCAAATAACCCTAACCTTAATTATATAATAATTATATAGCATAATCTATACAATATCATATTATCCATCATCATTAGTTTTATGTATTTTTTTTTTTATGTATATTTTCAGTGATTATTATTAATAATCTTATAATAAAAAATGTAAAGTATATACTTTTTTGCTTAATTTTTACTTGTATTCGAAATAATGAATTATAGAGAAATATTTAGAATTATTTATTATAGTTTTGATAAAAGTAAAATAGAAAAGTCGTATTAAAAATTTTAAGTATTATAACAGTCACATAAATCTCCATAATCCTAAATATTAATGTATGTGCTTTATAATGTATAAACTTTTGAAAATCAGTAGAGTAAAATAATGAGATTGCATGTAAGAAAGAAATAGTTTTTTTTTTTTTTACTGTGTATTGTATGTTAAATATTTAAATAAATAAATAATTAATTAATTATCATTTTAATTTATTTATTATAAATTAATTTTAATTATTGCGTAGTATTTATAATAATAATAAGATAAAATACAACATTTTGATATTATTTAAGTATTATAAATATTTTTCAATATCTCATTGCTGTTTGTAGATAGATTCCTATACATTATATATGTGCGTGTGTGTGTGTGTGTGTGTGTATGTGTCTATTAGCTTACTTATTTCTGATAAAATATATGAGATTTTATTTAAAATAAAGATCCTTAAGAAGATATGTGGGTACATTCATTTTTATACTATATGCTTATGAATTATTTGTTATTATCCACCAAAGATTTTAAGAACATATTCAATTTATTTTTTGTTAAACTATTTATTTAAAAATAAAGAACTATTGAAATTAAGTGCATTTAAAAATCTTTTGTCTCTGGCCTCAAGCATATCTTAGCAAAATTTTAAAAGCTCTTTTCTGTCTTTCAGCTAACTTTTTGTTTGTGATTCCAAAAAAAAAAAAAGAAAAATTAATCAATCTTACTGAATGTTTATAAAAAAGTCAAACTAAAATAATATTTTTTTTTCAAGAAAATCAGATATAAATAAGATATATTTACAATATATTAATATATTTTATAATATAATAAGTTTTCATTAAGGTTTTAAATAGTAAAATTGTTGATAGGTAATGGCGTTTAGTAAACATGTTAGTAAATAAGAGATATTTTAATGTTTTTAGGTTTCATTAATATGAAATATGTACAAAATGGTATTATTTTGGAAAAAAAAGTAAACAGAATTAACTGAGCAAAATAATATGAAAAGAGATAAGTCTACACAATATTTATTATCTAGCTCGCTGATAAAAGTTTTTGATTACCGAGTTAACATTTTACGGCGTTCGTACGTGAACTACGTAAAATACTAAAGAGACCAAAAGGTTTTGTTGGTAGAAAATTCGTTAATCGGATTAACCTTTGCAGTCTATTCATGACATGACGACAAGATTGAGCTTATCACAGTGAAAAATTACTTAACATTGTTCTGTAACACAGGAAATGATGTGAAAATAAATAGTGAGAATTGTCTCCTTAAACATGAAAAAAATAGAATGATGATAAATAATATTATGACTTAAGTTAAACAAACGAATATGTTGAGAAAAATCATTTTTTGGTTCAGTTTATTCAAAAATAAATTATTATTTTAAAAACTACATTGTATTTATTATACCAAGATAAAAATACATTTTTCATTGATTTATAACTGACCTGGCTGATATAAATTAAGCTTAGTTTATCAAACAATAACAAATTATTTAATTAATTACAGAAAAAATGTCTGAGTAAATAAATTAGATTAAACGTGTTTAAGATAAACATATGTTTTTCATAATTAAAAATATTTTATGAGCTATTAAAATGTTAAAAAATAAATAAAATAAAATATATAATCATTCTTATTTGTATATTATATAAATATACCTACTGGTATTGTTATAATAGAACCTTAAACTAAATATTTCTGAGCATAATACAAATAATAACACATAATACTTACCTACAATATATAATAATGAAGTTATAATAATACATATTAATATACCTTTATATTATAAAAGATTATTACTAATAACACTTATACATTATAACACTACTACCATCGATGATTATAATATAAATATTACGTATTGTTTAATGAATGCACATATCATAATATACAGTATGCAAGGTTATGCATCAAACACGCTCTGCACACCCATTTTTACTTTAATAATGAATTCATTCAAACTATATAGTTTCTGGAATTTGTATGTATACATTTAAGAACCATTTTCAAATAATATTAGATTTGTATGCAACCATTGTTCTTAAAAACTGTTTAACGAAAATATAAAATATATGCAATATTTAATCTAGTATTTCTTGTACTCGGACAATTATTACAAAATATTTGTATTAATATATTTTATATAATTCTCAACGCGTCGTAGCCACCATATCTTCCAAACGAACAAAAAATCTAGTACCTATAATAATATTATTGTAATATCGTGGACAGCTAGGTCCATCTCTGTCTTGTGAGGATTCTTGTGTTACAGTTACATTATCTTTATATTACGTAAAACCATTCGCCTAATACTTTCTCTGCTACTAAAAGTCTGATATCATAAAAGATTTAAGTGTAAATATTTTGATAATAATAATAAATATACGTATGTATAATATATAAAATTGTAATATATTTCAAGAAAAATGCCGTATCTGGCTTATATGGCCCACATAGAGTCTAATGGTGACAAAATGTAATAGTAGACACACTGTAGCGAATTTTATTGTATAACTTTCTCGGTTGTTATTATTTTTATTGAACGTTCAATAAGACGTAAACGTCAGTCATTTGCCCGTTCTCGCCGTTCTTGATAATTAGATTATATCGAAATGGTGTAGACATTTTATATAATAATAATATGATTGGTCGTCACTCATCATTACAGTATCAATAATCGTTTTCGAATCGTCATGGCGACCATGTCCAGTAAATTATAACAAAATAATATAATAATATTATAGGTTAGCAATACTGTTGTTTTTACTGTGACAAATTACATACTTATAACCGACCGCCCATTTCCGCCATTACTATTCGCCACGACCAAATAGACCAAATAATACGATTGTAATATAGTTTGCAAGCTATAGAAAATCTGCGTTAGAAATAATGGCGGTGACCAGAGCAACCACGGTCTTAGTATAATATTATTATCGTGCACGTAAAGATTTACTCTACTGTGGCGTGGTATGAGTGGGAGGAGGAACTATAATATTAGATAATGGATTTGACATGATGTTATACGTTTTTTGTTACGACGACTTTATTACAAGATATTTTTATTGGCCCATCCTCGTCATTAAGACGATTAGATAACGATATTCTATAAACAGTCTAGATCTTCATCTAGTTTTAATAATAGTGATAGTATGGCTGGTCATCGTTTGTTGTTATTGATTCACGAGATTATTATTATATTGTGATTTCGACTATTAATGGATAAAATAATTAAACATAATTAAACTATTGCTTATGTAAGTTTGAATTGGTAAAAAAGCACACACATTATAATAACCAGTTTTCTTTTCTTTTTTTTTTACGATTTTTAATAATTGTTATGATTAATTTATACTTGATACTCATTATTGTTTTTTTGAGAAAATACCTCCAATGTTGCTTTTACTTATTAATATTGATTTATTATAAAATTATTATTTTTGTTGTTAGTTATTAACTTAAATTACTATAATACTTATAATTTGTAAGTTTTTGTCAATTATAAATTATTCTACTATCCGTTTAGGTACCTAGTAACTTACTATGCTTATGTTATTTATTATACTAAAGTAAGTTCAGCTTAATGTGATCACTGGTTTAGAGAATCAACCGCTTATTGGAATTAAAAATGAATATTCCTAACCAAATCATATGTTAGGAATGTTAAATTAACCTTTTAATAAAATTACAAAGTACCAGATTATCGAACCACTTTTATAAATATTCTTAACTTTTTTATATTTAAAACTGATTATAGTTGTTATAGTACTATATACAATGTACATGCATTATTATGTATTTAATTTTAAATAATTTAAAATTATATAATCATGTACATCAATTGAATAATATGGATTTTAATTTTAGGTTAATATAAAAATGAAACTAGAAGTATAATTTTAAAAGCTAGTTTCTTTACTAAGTAAAACATAAAAATATAAATTTATTTCAATGTATTAAGCGTACACTAGAAGGTTATAATATAATATAGAATAACTTTTTAACCTATTATCTATAACTGAAAGGTGTCATTTAACCCAAATTAAATAAATATTATACAGATGATTCAGTTATGTAGTCTATAATCGAATTTTTCAACAAAATGTTGTGGACTTAAAGTTTTATTTTATAATATCTACCTCTTTCATATTATTTAGTATCAAAAGTATTTTGGTCACTCAGTTATCGTTATTGTATATTTAAATAAAAATATAAAAACATTTTCAGCTAAGTTAAACCAATGTAATTTATTCATAAATCAAAAAACAAAATGTTATAATTATTCAATTTCTGTAAAGTTACATTATAAATTAGATTTGTTTATTTTTACTGTGTACTTTTTTCTGTTTTCTTCAAATTCAAACTAAATTTTAATATAGAATAACATAACTAATTCAGTTAGATTTTGAAGTGCAGTGTATTCAAATTAACTGAAATTAAATAAAAAAATCGCATAAAATATTCAAAACGCGTAACTAAAATTCATTATTTATTATATTTAACATACATCGTTGAATAATTTCTGAAAATTTAAAAAGAAACTGTAAATGTTATATAAATTATTTAAATTTGAATAAACTATGAAAATGTCATTAACTTAACACGTTGAGCTTCTTAGTACCTAACATAAGTTGTATAATTAAAAACTATTTTGCTCTGATCGTTAATCATGCCAATTATTATGATAATTAATTAGTATAATATTTATATATATATATATATATATATCTGGTAAAAAAGTTTTTGTTAACTGCATAAAATATAAATCGACAAACTTAATAAGTAATGGTCTTATACAATGTGTTACTAACAACAGTTAGTAACGAATAATTTTTTTTTTATCCACTAATAGTGACGGAGTTAATTTCGATTTGCATTTAAATTTATGGAAAGTAAAGCAATAATAATAATAAATACAACAAGCACGTATTATAGACGTATGCGTGACAAAGGTTTTGACTTCCCGCCGGCAGTCCATTGTTCCACAAATTTCTTATCCGGAAGCTGTAGAGAAAATAACTGCGTTTACAGGAAACTAATAGGGAACACACATCCGATAACACGGGAAAAAATATTTTCGGATTTTCGGTGTTGACAGTGGAGGAAACGTACGCTGTGGGTGGTGACATATAATACAATAATACGTTGGATGGAACCTGCATCAATTTATCAATCCTATGGCATCATTTATGGTTTACTTTATATATATACTAGTAGGTATACTAGTATACTTTATATATATATAGATATATATATAAGGAGGTATGTATTATACATATAGGTTATATGGTAGTATAGCACATAGGCGCAATATGTATGACGTACGTGCTGTTAGTTGCGTTGAGTTTTGAAAATTAGGGGCCGAAAACGCGAAGGAACGCTAGCTAATAGTCAGCGCGGTAAGTGTAGGGAGAGGCAGGAAAAACTGGGTTATGCGTAACTACGTTCCCCCTCCGTGACCGATAAATTATGCTTTTTTTAGTATAATGCTGCCCAAAATAACGGCCATCTTTGTGCATGCCTCAAAACCCTCCCCACATATTATATATACATATTATTATCCCAGTGAACTCACCATCACAATGTGTGAATACGGGGTGAGCAGCAGTAGTAGCTGCAGCAGCAGCAGTAGCAGCAACAGCAGCAGCAGCAGCAACAATAAACCGACACAGCCATAAATATGTACTTTAACGGGTGGAGGCCCTTTGTAGAGAAGAGAAACCCGGACTCGGTTCGGGAGTTTATATATTATTTTTATGCCCTTTTTACGGAGCCATCGCCGCCGCCACCGCGCTACTGCACCAGTCTACCACTTCCACTACCACCACTACCCCCTTGCAAAATAGCATTTTTGCGATTACCACTCCACGCCACATCATCCGACACGCATCGTCCGCACATCGGTTCCAACACGGGGGTGGTGGTGCGGCGTACGTCGTAAAGGTGGCTTAGAACGACTTATTTTATAAAAGAGTAGTCACGAGCAAAAATACACAAGTATATATCTTTCTCTTTTGCCTTGTACCAATAATATATATTTTTTTCTCCCCATTTATTAATATAATATACGCGTATACGTTTTATTGCTCTTTTTTTTTGTTTTTCCCCACCGTGCGCCTGTATATACAATAATATTATCATGTTATGTTTACAATGCGTTATTTATCGAGACAGTTATAAAAATAAAGGAACATTAAAAACAAAAAAATAATAAAAGCAATTTATTCGTCAGCGCGCGTAAGTGAGCAGGGTATAATATAACATAATATATATATAGTAGAGGATCAACTCTTTGAATCCAATTCCATCGGTTCTTGCGGCTAAAAATAAGGAATCGAAACCGTTATCGGTTATTAATATATCCGTTTGAGAAACAATCGATTAATAGAAACTGTCCAATCAAAAAATATCAAATTTAATATAATAAACAATGCCAATTCGAATTATGTGGAAGATACCCATAATTCTTTTGAACTACGTTAGAATAATGATCGGTAAAAAATTGGGATTGACCCATATCTAAGGTATGCGGGTAGTAGAAGGTATTGACGGATGCTACAGCCGAACAATATACCGCGTGAACACATTTGATAAAGTGGGTGAACCAGAAATTCGACAGCAATGTTATGCAGTCGTCGATTTTTACACCGACCATTGTCGGTAAGACGACTGTGCATAGCCTTTGGTTTTTGGACGACTTTCCATCATTTTGCCGTCATCATTTGACCCGTTAATAGATAACCACTTATTATTGATCAAAATTTCCTGTATCAGCCAAATAAACAACAAGGGTACTGCTACCTACTGACTCGTAGGTCCAGATTTAACACTGGGGAATAAGCAACAATTACAGTTATCTCAGAAGGTGCTTCGAGAACGGATTCCTGGAAATGCATTACATATTATTATCCTCACCGCATTGCCAATGCCAATTATATCAATTATATGTCTTCCATGTGTGGGTTCAAAGATAAACGAGCTAATCTATGTGGTCCATTATTTTCCAAGACGTTAATTTGTTAAATTATTGTGAGAATTCAAAAAATCGATTTTAACCCGTTATGCTGTTTACTTAGTTTTGATTAAATATAAATAAAATCGTAATAATTGTTCAGTTGAATATCATAAAAATAATTGCCATTTTTGAATTAACGATCATTCACAATACTATTATATAGATGATTTTATATCTTCGCTTCATAACACGCACTACGCCGAATAAGAGAATATATTATAATTGAAAACATCGAATAAACAATTGAATTAATTAATTTTAAATTGAATGATATCATATTTTTATTTAAATTTTACGAACTATCTATACTATTTTTTTTTCTTAGTCAAAAAAATAATAGTGTTTTTAATTGAATAAATATTGCTTTATCCATGATATATATTTTTAAATACATCTTTTAACTTGAACAGTCATTTTAACATTGAACACATCTAGTCAAACTAGATATTTTTTCTCAAAAAGATAGTTATTCCCTAAATTCTCCTTAAAATCATTCTACCCATAACTAACGTCGACGACATTCCTATCACTTTCCTTTGTCGGTGAAATTCCTGTGGATTTACGTACAAAGCTCTTTCAACCGTTCCCACAACTCGTCGTCACATATCCAAGTAATTTATAGCACTCTAACACGTGAAACATATTTTGCTCATTTATCTTAACTTTGTCTTATGTGATTCAATTCTCCAAGCTATTTCTAAACCAGCTCCATTTTATTTATCAAATTAATGGTTTATTAACTACATTATGAGAAATTGCAATAGCAACTTGACCTAAATAAGTTAAACCAAATAAACAATAATTATTAACACCAATATTATTTTAAATACCGTACTACCTCATACCTCACACAGTGTTTATTTTATAAAGAGAAATATAGTCTATAACGTGGAACAATTATTATTATATATTTATATGTGTAGTAGTCGATTTGCATATATAAATTAATTGTGTTTCTATTTATATTTGAAAAATAAATTAAAATTATTAATCAAATTATTAAAACTCTATTAATTGAAATTATTTGGAATTGAATAATTAAAATATAATATCATATGCGTACTATAATTATGAAAATATTTAAATATGGAACATTTAAAAGCTTTTGAAATCAACTGATAACCATGCTGCAGTTTTTTTTATTTTTTTTATTATTACTCGCTTACCATTTTTTAAAAATATGTTTAAAAAAACATGGTATATTCTTTTTGGTTTCATCTTAAATTCTACAAGCATCTTTCATTCTCATACTCCCATGTTTCCAATCTGTGTACTCATTATTCTTTCTAGACTGAAAAATTCATACAAGTACGTTTTTCTATAACGTATGTCATAGACAATGGTCATTAATCCTTTATTTCATTATATTTTATTTTATTTTATTTATTTATTATATATTAACTAAATATTAGTAATATAAATTATACATTTTATACTATTTTTATTTATCAAAATATTAACTGTTAAATTTAATTTAAATTATGAAGCTTATTAAAAATATATAGGTAAAGTAAGTAGTATTAGATATAATTTTTGAACAAAAGTCTACAACTTTTATAATATAACAATATACATAAAATAACGATTAAAAATAAATAAAATTAAAATATAAAATTATATAGAGCTTAACGTAAAAATGTATCAGTATTATTATTATAATATACAAAAAAAAAATGCTTATATCTTAAGGTAAGGGCATTGTTAAATATTATTCCTATGTTAAAACCTGTTCCATTTGAATAATATATCTAATAATATTTTTACATAGTAAAAATAAACTGTTAATTGTATCTTAAAATAGAGTATTTCAAATTTAAATAAATGGAATTTGTGTTTATTTTTAAGTATAAACTTTTTATACCATTATATTGTGACATCTCAACTTAAAATATTACTATTTGGTAACACTTTAAAACATTACTTTTATAGTTATATGAAACTTAAATATTCCCATACGTATTATTTGTTCAATGTTTATCTACAATAACATAATTTTAAACTTTATGGAATAATTTAAAATGTTTTTAATAATATAAGGTTGGTATTATTATACCTATTTCTTTTATATTCAGAAAAAAAATATGTTTAATATGATATTTTGTGTAAAATTGCTACCATTGAGGATTGTAGATATATTTTTTCACGTGTTTTGCTAGTTAAAATGGAGTTTATATAAAATTAATTATTTTAATCCTATATACATTATGTTTGTAAGATTTACTTTTATTTTTTTTTTTACAAATGGTTTTTAAGTTTATACATTTTTCTATGGTCAATAAAAATAATCTCAAGTATAGTTTAGTATTTTACATTTTTAGGGTTTTTTTTTTAATTTACAGTCTACCAGAGTTAAAATGCTATAATTAATATATATATTTTATATTAATTCTACATGATTTCTGAATATCTTAAATTATCATTAATTTCAGTTAAAATAATAAATTCTATATAATTCTCAAATGCTCAAATAAAATGCTTGGTTTTCAGTGTATCGACTTTTTTTTCGTTTTTTTTTTTTTTTTACAACTATGATAGCTCAACGTTTTCTAATAGAACTGACTTATATTCCTAGATTAAGACATAAAACATCTAATGGACCAAGGAGCAAAACTTATTTTTGAGCCGTATTCAATGAAAAAAAAAAAATACAACACTGTTCTTACCTCAGTACAAACATTATAATATTGGTTGCATTAATGTACAAATAATTAATTACTCATAATTATTGCGTGTGCAATGTTAAGAAATAATATTAGTAATATCACCATGACTACAAATTTTATTGAATTCAATATAAAACTCTAAAATATACTAGGTCTTAACGTATAAAATATAAAAAATATGCATAATATAGTGTAGTAGTTAAAACACCAATGCTATATTTTAAATTAAAATGTCTTTATATTATAATTGAATACTTCAATGTATTAATCAAAAAACATATTATATTTCAGACTATTTAAAATATAAGATAATTGATATTTTTCTACCAATAAATATATATTTGGATGATTTTGTTAAACTGAATATACACGTGTTATTAAAGCGACATAAATTATACTTCTCAAGTAGGTATATTATTTTTAATAAGATACTTTTTAGCAAGTCAAAAATTTTAGAAAAAAACTCGATTTACTTATTTGAATTAGCTATCATGAATAACCATCATTATAAGTGAGCTTTTGGAGGGTTGGTTCTACATTGTTCTACTTAAATTCGAGTGAATGTTTTCGTATTTGGCAACTAAAACTAAACCGTTACTTCAGATAAAGATACTCATATAATCGTTAATCCATTCTCTAAGTATCGCCAAATTTTTAAATAATAATAAAAAAAAAAACTATATAAAAACAATATTTATATAACGATACAATTGATTTAAATTATTTATAATAATTTTTTCCATTTATGTATGTGTTCTTAACTCATTTTCCATCACCATTAAAATGCGAATTAAATAGTTTAAAAATATAGAAATATATTAACAACAAATAAATTAAGATACATGTATATTTTAATTAATCAATATATGTATCTATTTAATAATTGTCTTTCAAATATAATATTATATTAAAAAAATAAATAAATATAAAATTATTATTATGAACATTTAAAAAAAAATATACCTATTATTCCTATTTGAATGTATTAAACAATATATTATTCAAATATATACATAAAATAAAATAATAATAATACAATTTAGTATTACTCATAATAGTTTGTAGTCCTATTTAATTTATGTATTAAGAGTTTTCATTTATATATTGCATTATTATTCAATAACTTCAAGTTTGATAAATATAAAAAAAAATGACGATAATAAATGTAACTCTTATCTTAAATAATATATTACATTGCTCTAATTGGAACTTGAGTTTAAAATTTGATGTACACAGTAATTAGTTTAGTAAATTAGATATTATTAAATATTTTTTGATGTCTTATTAGTGATGATTGATGATAAAATAATTTATTCACCTAGGTATGGAATTAAATAAATTTAAAAATTAATATCTCTTTCCTAAATTATAAATTAATTAGTTTTTTTTAAAAAAAAATTATTATAAACGTATATAAAAATTATGACCGAGTACTGAATGCATCTTATCAATTTATCTAATTTAATTAACTTTTAAATGGTATAGTGTTAGTTGTAATATGATGTAGACTATGAAAGTATAAATCGATAAATAACCAAGCACAAATGTAACTTAATGCTAGTTGTTCCTTTTACGCTTGGGGAAATTTAACTAATTTAATATACATCTGCTATAAACACTATTTATAATCGATTTCAAAGTTTAAAGATGTTATTATTTGAAATGAAACTTTTTATGTTCTAATTATTTAGCAAGAAATACTATTACAATAATAATTTGGACTTTTATCACGGCACCCAATACAAGTAAATACTACTAAAATGTAGTCTTATTTCACAGCTATTCTATCGGATATCGGATAGTAAATAAACACAGACATAATGAATTCATTCGGTATTTAAGCATTTTATACAAATAATTTGCATCTTAATAAATACATGGTCATTTTTGTAACCTAAAACATAAGAACAAACTTAAATTCTTATTTTATATCCATTTTATTCAAAAAGAAAAATCAAAAAAATCTGAAATGTTTGTAATCAACCCTAGAAAATGTACAATAAATTGAATACCTACCAATTATTTTAACTTTATAGATGTAATAATAAAAAAAAAAAAATAATAAAAAACTGTAAAATCAATTATTTTTAAATTACAAGTAAATGATTAATTTTTTTAGGTGTAATTAAGTTAAAATAACTTATACCGTACATTTTTTTCCTAGTAAGTACCTATATAGTATTATATAAGTATATTCTAGTTTTTGTTTCAATAGAAGATATTTGAGTTTACTTGTTACATAATACCTATTCGTTCATTTATTTATAATTTTTGTTTTTTTTTTTATAAAAACTGAACAAAATGATAATTTATTTAATCAAAATCAGTATTATAAATTATAATACTTTATGCTATTTAAATATTATATTATCATATAATTATATTTACGATCAGAGATTTATTTTATATGGCTTAATCAAACAGTTTTAAAATGTGCTATGTGCTGGAAATATACATATTTTATAATGCATTTTGTTTGTAATTCTTAATTTTTGTTTATATATATAAACCATAGGTTATGAGATTTAATTTTTTTTTTAACTTGATAATTTGTGGAAAAGATTACTTGAATTATGTAACACTTTATTATTGGATTTTTAAATTTAATATTTTAGGTAAAATACTTAATTTTTACACCGAAGAAAGTAAAAACATTCACGATAACATAAAACACCAAACCATAAAAAGTTGTATAATACAACAAGTTTCTTCAAAAAACAAGACAAATGTTCAAATAATTCTTAATATTGTAGAAGTCATTACATTAATAACTTTAGTTTTGTACTTGACATAGAATAAACATCCAAATTTATTACACTAGTTGCCTCAAACTTTTTACAAGAATATTACTATAATTGTAATTTATTTTGCAAAAATAAACATTTTCCACCAAAATGCACTTGGATATCCAATGGAAAATGTAACATTAAATCATTTTAAAATGTTAAATAAAAAATATTAAATAATGAAAATATTTAACCATCAACCAAATAATTTCCAATTAATACTTAACTAGCTTTTTAAAATTTAATGTTATGATAAATATATGTAAATACATTTTTATCGAATGTGGCTGTATAATTTACAACCCATATTCAACTTATTATCATATGATAGAAAATTTAAAAAATATTTTTTTTATAAATAATATTACAATATTATAGTTTTATGAAATTAATCTTTGCTCAGTCATAGTGGCATATAATAGTAGTTCTCATGCATTTATTTTGTATTATTTAACTTTAAACTCAACAATTTATAACAATGAATTAATTTTTACATACTATTTGTGTTAAATTTTGATTCACAAAAATATATGTACTCTACAGTTTGGATTTAGTATACTATAATTGAAATTATATTTTACATATACATCACATTACTTACTCAAGAACGAGGGTATATTTGACACCCGCTGTATAAAAATTGTTTAATTTATTAGTATGTTGGTAACTCAATATATATGATGATAAAATATACAGTATTTAGGTTATTCTGGAGTATAAGATAATTCTGATACGGTTTAAAACTATTTGAATATGAAACCATTTGTCTCGATTTAAATATGATTTTACGCCGTAAATTCTCATACATTTCCTTAACACCTATGCAATATGTATATCGTATATCGTAGCCCATATGTTAATAATAAATCGTTTACATATTCTCTCATGTTTCACGATCAGATCCTAGCCATCAATCTTTATATATATCTATGTACATGCATATAATACGCACGCAGACATTTTATGCTTTCCCCTAAATTAGGGGTTATATCAGCATTCAGCAGTGTTGTATAAGATTTCCAGTCCGACCATTATGAAGTGTTCTTACCTGCTTGCCGATTATATTAAGTGGCTTATGAAATATGGAACAACAAAATATGACCATCCAGTAAATTAACATTTTTAACAAACCGCTTTGGTTTTAAATAACAATAAAATATAGCGTTTTTTGACAGGCTTATAGTACATTTTATTTATTATTTATTTATGTTTAATGCTATTTTAAAATAATGAACTATGCGTAATGCGTGGTCACTAGTTAAATGTATAGCCAGTATGTGGATTTAAGTAATTTACAATTGTGCCATACGATATAATATAAAATAATTTACAATAATATTATATTAGTACATAAGATAAATTGATTAAACAATGTTAATAAATTAAGTTTAATGAAAAAATTAGTTATTTTTCATGATTTTAAAAATCATATCATATCCGATATCCTTTAAATTAATGTAGAAATGAACGTAAATGTATATATATATATATATATATACAGGTGAAAAATTCTATATATAGGTGTTGTAGAATATTATTTTAATTTGTATATCTGTTAACCAACTGACCACTTAAATTCAATGAAAATACAACATTTAATCAAGTACCTAGATAATATGTATAATATAATAAAACTAAGACTATTTAAAACGAATTGCGAGAAGCTTCATTTTCTTAGTATTTTTCAACTTTTTTTTTCTTACATCTTAATCAATAAAATATTATAAGAATACAAAAAAAAAAACCACAGAACATTTACTAAACTAAGAGATAATGTCTATTATTGGACTATATTGGACTATAAATATTTTAAATTGCAATTAAATAATTATAATTATCTACATTTTATTTATTTATTTATATTATGATTTACTATTTTATCGTAGTAACCAGTAATGTAAGTAATCGTATCAACGACAATGTATCAACAATGTGTCTTCAAATTTGTAGACAGCCCGCTTAAATAAATGTATTAATTAAAAAAAAAAAAAAATCGTCGATTGATATATGAAAAAAGTTTTAACACTCATAATTTTAATACCATTGATTATTTTTTATGAACAATTTCGATTAATTAATTAATTTAGTTACTTAATTACTATAAGATAAAACGTAATGTCCTATAGTAGATAGTAAAAAAAATATGCTTTTTGTATGTAGTTATAAAGTAAAATGTATAATATTATATATATATAATATTCATCATTTATAGTAAATAGTAAATGTTAGTAAGAATAAAACTATATTATAACATTTTCAATTTTCGTCAAAGAATAAATTATAAAGTTCCTGATTACATATACAAGCTTTATTTTTAACAAAAAGTATCGAGAAAATAATGCCGAATCAAAATTCATATATTTTAATAATTAATCTGATGTTTAAGTTTTCTTTTAAGTTTATGGAAATACTCATTTTGCTGTTAAACGACCCACGACCGGTATTTCTTACATTTTAAGCGTATTATGTTTTACTGAAGAAAATCTCTCAATAAACTCCCGGAGGTAATTAAAAAGCCAATATTTAGGTATATCATTAATTATTTAAATATAAGTAGGTACACAGTATAGTACATATTCATTCTGTGTAATATAATACAACTCTTCCGACTAAAATTGTATACACACAATATACTTATGAATTATTTAATAACATAATTATATACATAATAATGTTTTATGTTTATGAATTTTGTTTATACATACAGTACATTTTATACCATATTATGAAGTTTCGTAATCCACCGGTAGCTCATTTTTGGTCCATTAACATCAAACAAAAGTAATCGAGTTTCTACAAAATATTATTAACTTTAAATGTTTAGATTTTTAATAAATATTAAAGTATATATATAAATATATTTAATATTATTATATTCAATTGTTTGATTGCCAAATTCTCCATCGATTGTGTCATATACGTTCTATTATCTTAAAAAAAACGTGGTTAAAATCACATATATATACAATAAAAAGATCAAATATACTAATATAATCAATAGTAGTCTCTCTATTCATATATTTTGTAAATATATAGCACTCAATTTTCAAAGATTTCAACTCAATTTGTAAGAGACCTCTTCGTTAGTCCCAATAGTACCTATCGTATCACACAATCGAATTTAATGCTCAGACCCAAGTCAAATAATTTGATTTAACTCGAGAGCCAAGAAACTCAATATCATTCATTTAAATTGATACTTTTAAGTTGTTCAATAATTATACATATGGATATTTAACTAAAAGTAACTTACTTTGAAATGAATTACAATCACAACTTTATTAATAAATAATTATTCAAGTTTGTATTAATTATTTGTATAATACTATTATACACTAATTGTTTATTTTAAAATATTCTACTATGACATTTATAATTTTTATAATACCTAACAAACTCTTTAATTATTAGATAAATGCAATAATTATTAAAATGTATATTACTATTTAAAATAACATTTAATGACTAACATATTAAATAGTTATACCAAGAAAAGTGCACTTAATGTTTGTATCTATTATTACATATTGTTGTGAGAAGGAAATTGTATACAAACAACAACTATGCTTTATATAAAAGCTCACGTCAACGTTCCACCACTGGATGATTTTCCACCAACGTTATAAATTATTTTTAATATATTAAATAAATATGTTATTACTGGTGTTTATCATAGCAAATATTATTTAATGATTGTAAATAATATTGTTCAAAATAAAAAAAAAATAATAATATAAACTAATGTATAATACATTTTTTTTTTTACAGGTAAGATCATAATAACCACCTAGTTCAATACATTTTTTGAAGTAAGGTAAATAATTTATCATATTACATTGTAAAGAAAGCAGTGGTGTACTGATTAGATATTCACCCCCCCCCCCTTGAGTAAAGCATATATAATTATTTATTTTATGGAGTATTACATTATTAACAATTATTAACAATTTTTATAGATGTGTTTTTAAATCCTGTTTATACAATATATAGTATGATACACTATAAGGAATGCATTTTTAATACAATTAATATTAACATTGTAATGTTGTATTTTACAAATAGGGATCAATTATATCACAATTGTACTGCCATCTAAAATATCAATCAATACAAATTAAAATACTTAAATGTTATTTTATCAAAGTATATTTTGTTCTATTTTATATTTAAAAAAAAAAATCTATAGTTATAAAAAGTTATAAAACATTTTATAATAGCTATTAAAGGCATTATTATAATCTGATTGAAAAGATTGACAATTTTAAGGTTAGGTCTTAGGGTTTTAATAAAAATGAATGATAATGATAATGATGTTAAAAAAATGTTTGAAATGATAAAAAAAAAATCACGAAGCCCCACCATTTTTTTCACTTTGCTTTAAACCTATTATTTATCATTATTTATTTGTACGAAGTTATTTAAACTACCTACACAATAAGTGATGTAAGAACACAAAAGAATGAATAAATGTTTTTGTATAGACAATTTTGATGTGCCCACTTGGGCTCGATAATTCAAAAGTCAAAAGGGCTGCTCGGATAATCGATAAGTACTTGCTTAACAATATTTTACCACTTGTGTGTAGTACATAAAAAAAACATCCTTTCTCCTCGAATTTGGTCTAAAGGCGGAGAAGAGAACCGATTGAACCGATGTAGAATGGCAGAGTGAATGCAAAAATAGAGAAAGGAAATAGTTATGGTGAGGAACAGAGAAGAGAAACAACGAAAGAATTTTCAATAACGTGAAATCTTGCGACAGCAAAGAGACACATGACACACATTTAACCACTTTCCTACCCTTTCGATATTTGAAAGGCAAAAAACAACACTCTTAGGAATACTATAAATTCTCAGTTTCAAATCGGCTACCGTGGTCGTTATGTCTATACGGCTATTGGCGAACATAAAGGAAAATTCAATTTTAATTTTACCTTTTTTTATTTGTTCGCCAAATATTTTTAAAGATACTTTTTCTTATTATAATAATGTCTTTATTATTAGTGGTATTTATGATACTTATATTTTAGTTTTATAATAACATAAAAAAAAACGCTAATTAGTTCATTTAAATTATATCACACTGTGTTTATCAAAAATAAAACATATTTTAAAATTATTAGTTATAACTATAACTCTACCTAAATAATAGCTTGATATACTTATAATATAATATAATGTTTATAGAGTACATCAGTACATCAAAGAGATGTAGAAAATAAATTTGTTATACTACATGCAAGTGTTGTAAAATAAGGTTTATAATTGCACGACAGTAGTATTTTAATTTTTCATTTTATTAACACGACATAATTAGTAGTCATAACGAAACAAAATGGATACACAGATTTATCTTAAAATCAAGTAGTTAGTGTTAAATAAACGTCTAAATATCACTGTTGGTATAACAACTAATATAGTTAGACATTGGTTGTTTAAAAGTATAATACATTTAAAACACAACTTATTAAAATAAAATAAAATATAGAAAATCAAAAAAATTATTTTAAATTATATTATTATAATATATGCATATAATATTATATATTATGAGTATTTGTTTATGTCCAATAACTTAATGCTGTATAATTTAAGAAAATACTTAAATGTTACAATATGTTTAATAGTATTAATAGTAAATAACTAAATATTAAATTAATACATAAATATATAAATCAAATAAATTGCTTTATGTTAAAACTTGAAAATATAAAACCATGAAACGTAGTTAACTTTGTTGCTGTTAAACAAATTCTATAAACAAAATATATGTAAAAATATAGTATTAAAATAATAGAGAAAAAAATATTAAAATGAAATTAATTAATTGTCTATTAGAAATGTACGCATTAAACAATTATAATAATAATATAATAATAATTGACAAATACAATATAACATTTTTTTTTTTTTATTAAGTACACTATATACATTTAATAATCGGTATTGTTATTCTTGTCATTATAAAAAAATTGCTGATTTACTTAAGCAAGATAGTGTGTAAACAATAAATTGATAAGAATAGAAAACAATTTAATTTTTTGATTGTATCACTTAGAAAATATTTTAATTAAATAACAATTATACTATTACACTAAATAAATAAAATAAAATATGATAATCTAAAGTCTTTAAAATCGAAATAATATCAAAAATTATGATTGCATTTTATTATTTTTTTTATTTTTATGTATATATATAATTTGTCATAGTATAAAATACATTTTCACTCTTCAATTCTAAAATTATTCAAAACAACTATAAATTGTTCTACGATAACTCATGATATCTAAATCTGGAAATCAGTCGAAGTCTCAAATCTAAAATTGTTTTAATCTTTTCAGTCTATAAACTTACATTTATAAACCAAAACGCAATAGTACGTTAGCAACAAAAAACTCATAGCAACATAAACTCTTTATAAAATCTCAAAATTCCTACTCTCTTTGTACTTGGTTTCACTAACTATAAAAAAAATCCACTTCAATACTTTGCCCACCCAAATACTCTAATATCAAATCTCTCTTTTCCCACTCTACCGGGTAATCCTCCCCGTCGCTTAAAGCGAAATTGGCCACGCGATTTCCTAAACATATAACTGAGAAAAAAAATAAAATATAATAAAAATCCTTTTAAGTTGAAGTAGCGTTACTGGACGCTCCCTTCACTCAAGCCGTCGAGCCTTGTAAATTGTATCATATATATTATGTATTGTATTTTTTCATACAGATTGTAAATATTCGTTTTGAAATAAAAAAAACAAAAGATATACACACATATAAGTAGTTGTATTTTATGTAATGCGTGTATAGGTTTTACATAAAATATTTTTAAACGAATCATTAATACATTTTTTTTTTATAATTATTCACGAAGTAGAATAAATCAATAACAAAAACATTTTGCAAAATACACTAATATGAAAAAAATTAAGTTTGTAATAAAGTCGTGTCAGTTAAGCATTCATTTACAGTACATTATACATTAATGGTAAATATATAAATACCTACAACTTGAAATGAGTACAGATTTATCATTAATAATGATTGGAACTTATAAATATATCATACCTATTAATGAATCAATTGCACTTTTCATATAAGTATTATAAATGTTTTGTTGTTTTTTTTTTTATATAAATAAATAAATATAGGTAAAAACTATTTTCTGCGTACTAGTGTTACTGATAAAAAAAAATTATGTAGATAATAAACAATTAATTTTAATTATTTTTTAATTTAGTTCCTTAAGTAGGTATATGTGTATATTGGTTTAAAACCCAAAAGGCCAAACTATACTTTTACTATAAAATATGATATAAATGTTTTTTAATGTGTTATTCCAGTGCTTTTCAAAATGTTTTGTTCAAGCGTCCCTTGAAATAATAAAAAAAAAATCGCGCCTTATTTGAAAGAATGAAACAACATTTTTTATTAATATATAGTACTATATTAGTATCTATACGTTATATGTACACCATACATTTTTTCCATGGGATTCACGCCTCACAGTTTAGGAATCACTACACTATACTATGAAGAATATAATAATATTCTTCATACTGTAAGCTTCAAAATTCACTAAAAAAAAAAAATAGAAAAATGTCAATGGCGTAGAAGAAATTATTACATCCAATTTGATGTACCTACCTAATAAAATAAACACATTATTAAAAAAAAAAAAAAAAGAAAGAAAGTATAATATTTTAACAAGAATATATAAACTATATGAATCATTACGTTTCAATTTAAAATAGAAACATAGCATGTTTTAGTCACGAGTACTTAAAATTACGCAGTATACAGTATACAGTCGTATATCTCCATTGTCCAAATTTACTCAAAACACGATATTTACGCACACGTGTTAACTTCAAATATAATTCTCATGTTAACATGCAAAATCAAAATATAACGCATACAAACACTTGTTTAATGCCAAAATCGTGTTCTCACCGTCTTGGCCACAATATAGAAAATTGAACGCGTATAGTATTATTTACGAATACACTAAACTCGAAACACATAACATGTTTGTAAATTATACTTTACTCGTGCAAAATAATTTAAATTTCTTCACGTATTACACTAACCAAATAAAATAAACAGAAAATAATTTGTGCTAGGGTTTAAAGTTTCCGAAATAAAACAATTCAATTTAAAAAAAAATGTGTAAACATACACACTTACCCGCACATTAGGTTCAGATATCAAAACACATGCAAAAAAATATAGTTTTGAAGGTTGAAGTTTCTGGAAAAACACATTTTTCTACTCGAAAATATGAACACACACACATACAATAAAAATTATTAAGGTAACTGAACTGGGTGCTACTTTGTCATATACGCCAAGCATTTTGACACACGCAAATAAAAATGAAACACGCACAATTTAAAATATAAACACTTGATTAAACCGCGGTTGAGCAACCACATATAGAGTCATATATATCACCACTCAAGAACCCCTTTTCATTTTCTCTTATTTCTAATAATATTTAATGACTAAAACTTATTGTTGAATTCTGTTACTTATTATATTATAATTGTTTTTTTAGTTTATACATAAATATACATATTAACAAGTATCTAATACACGCATCAAATATAAAACAGTATCCATGCAGGATTTTTTGACATCAATCAGTTTTCCTTTAGTAATGAATTTTTGATATTTGTTTATGTTACTGAAATAATATATTGTTGTGGAAATAAAAATTTTCTATTTAACAAATAAAGACTGACTCCTTTTTCTATTGTTAATTATTTAGCAGATGGCTGTTTTGAAAATTTTCAGATCAAAATTCAAACGAGTAGATTTTGAGTTATTTGACTTTGTTTATAAGTTATACTATAGGGTACTTCTAACACGCGCTGCTGGTTTGGTTTTTATGTGCCATACGCAAAAGCGTCAACCATCCAAAACGATATATAGACAGCCCAAAACAGTTATAGGTTAGAGTAAATTCAATTATTTTCTTCAAATCTCAAAAACTATGACAAGAAGAAATAAAAATCCACTCAAAAGAAAAAAACACTAAAAGTACAAAAAACACTATTGAATTCTGCTGAAACCCGAAATAAAAATATACGACCAACGTCGTGACCGGCTAACGAATTCAGCGCTCAAAAGCAAACATGTTGAAACTAGACCACTTGAGACCATAGAAAACGTTCTCCGATATAACATCGAACGCCACCGAGACCTACATCTCGCTGAACCAGTGTACGAGTTGACGCCAATGAGCTTGTGACTTTTTCGATACGATTCATTTCCGACTCCATCGTCCTTCTGAGACTCTGAGTATCGTGAATAACTTATTCTAAACTATCAATTTTTACTCCAATGTCCGACAAAAAAATCACATCGTGACATCGAAACCACCCGACGAAATTACTGATACTTTTTGGGTTATCTAAACACCTGTCGTAGTCAAGCTCCAAGCACGAAGAGATTGATTTTTGGCGTATCATGAATAATACAAACACATACACTAGCTCACCGTCAATGATATGTATTTGAGTTGCCTACCTCAAGAAGATACGAAGGTTTGAAATCGCTACTACACTGTAGAGTAATTATGGGCTTCGAATGCGGATAAAAAATTAGTTGCTTCGCTGTCCCTCATATATCGTATATACTTACATAAACATAAACGTTATAGAAATAATAAGAGCAGCTGATGACTTGTGGTGTTTATTATAATAGGACACAGCTTTAATTGTACAAAAACTATTATAAGATTTTGAAAATATAACCTTTGAGTATAATTAAAAATTACAATCAGAATTTGAATAAATGAGTATGAGAGTGCTTAATAAATCACCTTATATAATATCTACAAAGACTTGATTGAATAGTTGATGATTATTTAAATTGATTTGTACATAACTAGTATAATATGTCTTCCTAAGTATTTTTTGATGTATTAATACACTCAATAATAAGTAATTAATGTAAATATATAATATACATAAATATATTTATACATGATTAGTTTGTAAATTATTCTTAAATATATTATTAAACATTATGGCCGCGTCAGTTTCAAATATTGAATAGATATGTAATATATGCGTGAATATGGATGCTTGTGATATTATTGCTTACTGCACACAAATTTATTTATAAAAACTGTATTGTTTTAAGCCATGTGTAATCATCCATAAATTTATAGAATGCCCGTGTAGTTTGAACGTGGTTCTACTTAAAGTCAAGGCGTCAAACATTAACCGCGTCCTTAATTTTGACGGTTGAAAACTTCTGACCAAACAGATTTCGAAATGCTCACACACACTAAACACAAGGACACGTGCATTTTGTGTTACACGTTCTTTGTTAGGTGGATACACACCATAGCAGCAACGGGTGTGTCGATGAAATATATAAATTGACCGGGTAGCAAATGGACCGAAAAACTAACCGTTTTCAGAAATTACACCCATCAAAAGTTTCGAATAAAAGCATTTATACACTCGGTCGCGTCACAATAGCCCTTCTGTGCTGAGTTGCGGCCGTCTCTGCAAAAGTGTACCACCTCCGCAGCAAAAAGCTGCGACAACCGAACGTTTGGGAAGCCAAATATCGTTGCGACGATTTCTCGCGATGCACACTACTTCCACTAGCTGTAACTAGCGCAATTTCATTTCCCTCTTACCCTCTCTCTCTCTATCTCTCTAATTTTTCTTTTCATTTTCAATATTTCCTTTTTTCACTTTACCTCTAATTTTAAATACGATTATTTAGTGTTATTATTTTTTTTCTGTTTTTAAACCAATGGATTTAACATGTATCATTTCAAAAGCAAAACTCTCATAATAAAGACTCACACCAGGACCCGTAAAGGCAATCGACAATGACGTGATAGATAACGTTGGCGTGTGAGGTGTCGCACGTAGTGAAGAGGAATATCATTTGGTATTCGATTTGACTTATCGCCAACGACGGTACAGGCTACTGCGCCTCGTCCGTGATGATCGGAAGGTCGCAAGACTTTTGTTTTGTGCTACCGTCGTTACGTGGCTACGGGGTGGGTGAATTTTGATGGAAAAACGCATATACGGTACGGTGTACACACACGGGTCGTAAGATATATCTACCCTGTGTATATTGATCCGTATTATGTCGGCCATTGGACCTCTTCCGCCATATGCACCCAGCCACAACTGTACCTTCCAGCGGACTATTCGTTCTCCTCTTCTTTCGACGCTGCGCGAAACTTATTTTTCTTCTATTTCTCATTTCCCTCATCGGTAATAGGAATAGGTTAGCAAAATGTGGAAGTATAGTAAAATTGTCTACCGTGCAATGAAACTCCAGGTTATGACCTGCAACCAACTCATTATTAAATCGGCTTTACAGTTTTTAACGTACAGTGTAAGTCGCTTACCATAGTCCGAGTTCATAATACTGTTCATTCGCAAAAACAGCAGCTGACTGTTATCGGTTATAGTAACCAACAACAGCTGAAGACCTGTTTCAGTTGCCAAAACGTTTTAGTTTCATCTCAATCCCTTTTAAACACAAATATAGATTTAATATATATATGTATAACATATTTGTATTATATGTGCTACGCAAACAAGTCACGACATCGTGGTATAAACAATCTGTACATATTGAGTATTGACCTACAAAAAAAACCGTATAGTAATATATAACTATCATAATCTGGGTCAGATGAAATATTACGGTAGGAGGTGGTTTACTGTGACATCCAAAAATTCGAATTACTATTATGGTTATTGATAGCTTCTAGTTTCAAATAATAGCTCGGTGGTTTTGAGTAATGTAACAGAAATAACCTTGTTTTACGTGTTTCAATTGTGAATCTATTGAAAACAATGTTTATTTAATATTATTGTTTTTATACATATGTATAGAAACCATCAATCAACCATTCAATGTTATTGATTGTATTGACTGTTTAAATTTTTTTTTTTTAAATTTCCCACAAAAACCAGTCACAGTGGTATCTTACAATGTAGATAATTAGAAAAATAGTAAAACGGTAGACACAAAATAAAGATAAATGAACGAAAATATTATCGTAAATATATAGGATTTTTTTTTATTTATTATAACGAATATTATATGATACAATTGAAAAATATACACGCATTATACAATTATTGTTATTTCTATTCGTGAATTTATTTAAAACAATTGAATATTTAGATTATATGTTATGATTACAAGCAACTCTGTGACTTATTATAATTTAAAAAATAAATCTGAGATTGTATTCGTATTTTGACACAGCTTGTCAAACTCAAAAAAAGATCATGAATATAATGCATGGCATGATAGGTATTGAAATCTGTTGTCTGAAATTTGTCATGATTGATTTTATGAATTTAACTATTACCTATAATAATATTAAAACAAACTATTCATAAATAAAATAGCTAGAACACTATTGTTTATTTTATAATAATAAACGTGTATTTATAGCATATTGATTTAGATTATCAAATATCTATCCATATTTAAATACAAATAGTTTAAATTGCTTTTTTCTGTAAAAAATCTATTGATTTATTAATTATTAGAACTTGGAATTCTGTAGAAGCCATTTATAAAGTTGTATCAATTGCAAAAATAAAAGTTATTATTATAACTTAACTTTATTAATAAATAAAAATTAAAGAAATGTTAGTTATTCGTGCACCTATTTAATTATAGTTATAGAGGAGTTACTTAATATGGTACTGTAAAAAAGAATAATGTTATCAATACTAATGTACTTATGTTCAACATTCGTGAACTTCATCATTAATCTAATTTTGTAAACTTTATTTTAATACAAACATTTATGTGTAATAATAACAGTTTGAACTAAATAATAATCTATTTTATTTTGTATAAATATTAACTTCTAATTTTATTAAATAAAATATATAAATGATTCAATATCAATTTATTTTGTATTCGAATTATACAACTAGTTCATATTATAATATTACAGCATATATTAAAATTACTGGGATTAAAGTTCATGTTTACACAAAAGTTTAATATGAAAATCATTGGTATTAAATAATTAATTGTATTAACTTAAAAACAAGTAAATATGAGACACGAAATCACATTTTAACAAAAGTTCTATTTATTTATTGTCTGTATTTTAAATCTTAAATGATTCTAAATAGTTATTTTGATTTAAATATATGAATATAAAAATTTGTTGATTATATCTGTTTATTCTTCTTTAAAATACGTATACGTTTAAATATTATGAATATAGAATTACAATTTTTTTTATATATATCACTAAATAATTTAACATTTATTTAATATTGTTTTTAATGTAAAATTGTGTGCGATAATGGCTTATAACTTTTCAATGATAAACATTTGCTAATCTAAAAACAAAAATGAATTATACAGTATAGAAATGTAATTATGAGCTTTCTGTGAGGGCAATTTTATACAATAAAGGACTAAGATAATAAACCAAAAATTAATTAATATTGGGACAGACTGCAAAGGTCAGATAATAACTACCAATTACCAAAACTTAATTTATGAAAATAATATGAGAAAATAGGTTATAATTATAGTTTGAAATAATTTATTGATGATTTTTCTACATATGTTTATGAATTTTAAACAGCATACTAATACAAAATATATATTATTTATCATCAAAGCACATGTTTATGTTAAAATTGTTAAAATTAAAAAAATTTACTGACCGAACATATTTATTTGTTACTTATGATAAAATTAAAATACAATGTATTGTAAAAAATAGTAATGATATTTAGAATCTATTTAAGTTTAATTTTATAACATAAACATATAATATTATATTTGGTTGATTAAAAGTAAAACAGATGGTTTAAAATCTCTAGAAAAAAATATAATAAGTACCTAGAAAAAACTTACAATATTCCCATATTCATTTCTTAGACACCAAACATAATGAAAAAAGAAATATACTGCACTGATATAGCAATTTTGATAACTTTATATATTATTATTAAAATAAAATTACCCCGAAGCTAGTTGATACTCTTTCATTAAACTTAATAGAATACTAGTAAATATAAATCCATGATTAAAAAAATTACTGAATTTCAGATTTATACATAATATACCTTTATACCTATCAAAATTCATTAATATCATCATTGTTGTTATTTTACAAAACTGCTTTTAATATTTTAGCGAATGATTTTCAACCATATTAATGACTTTTTAGTTTATTGTAATTCAAAAATTTAAGTTTATAAAGTAAAAATAATTAAGAATAGATTTTATTTTGAGTTTAATTAAAAGTATTTTGATATTTATATTATAGTTACATTCAATATATTAAAAATACGAGTATAAAGCAATTATAAAGACTCGTCAAATAAAAAAAAAAAAAAACTGAACACTTTTATCTTGCATTTTGTATTTTATTTTTTACTGTGGAAATTGTAGAAGAGTTTTTATAACGAAACTTATATATATATATATATATACAGTATACATTTCATTCCAGTTATAATAATAATAATAAATTATGACCCATTTTTTAAACATTATATTATTTTAAAACACTGTTTTATTTATCACAACAAATGATATATTTTATATTCTATTAACTAATATCAATATTCTTTATTATAGTATAATGAACTTCACTGTTCAGAGAACTATATCTATTATCCATGATCAATAATTAAATTAAATGCTTATAGGGACAACTGAGTTTTTCCAACATTGTTTTAAAATGTGTTATTTATTTATTTTGTATCTTAAAATAATTGTTTATTGTGCATACAAATTATAATTAAAGTTTTTTATTAACATTTTAGATACGTAAATCAAATCTACCTTTTATAGTAATTTCTTTAATTTCTTTAATTTGTATCATATTATTAATGAAGTATATTCGTATGTAAAAAAACGTAGTATAATGAAATTACTAATAAGTATTTTTTAATGTTTTAAATAAACTGATCGATTTTTTACCAAACAAGACTTATTTTTTCGAAATATATTGATATTTTTAAAATATTCTTTTTTTTTACATAACTATTATTTTAAATTTTATTTTAAATACTATTTAATGATTTTTATTTTTATCATTATAATTTTTTTACTTTTTAATTTTTTTAACATTTTTAACAACATACAATTTTTTGATTTTATATTCTGCAGCAAAATATTTGTTGGGTTACTTTATTACATAAAAATTGAAATTCAGACGAGTAGTTTATGACTTTATTAGTTATAAGTTTTAGAAGTTTAAATGAACAGAGTGGTGAGGTACAGAGATACTCCCCAAAATGTTAGTCTACTACTTGGCTTACCTAAACTTTAAATACTTATAACTCATAAACTTTATTAAGAATTTAGATTTTTATGTATCAAAATACTACTAAATATATTTTACTTCAAAATATAAAATGAAAAATGTGTGTTCTCATTAAAAACAGTAAATAACTTAAAAATTAGTTAAATTGAATAAAGATATAAAAAACATAATTTATTGAAAAAAAATATGTTTACAACACATTAATATAATATTTTGAAATAATAATTATTTAATAATAAAAATTAAATTAAGAAGGTACATACCAATTATTAAAATTGATATTTATATATAAATTGAAATGTTATTTTATTTTGCTAATATAATATTGATAATATTGGCATACCAAAATATTTGTATACAAGTATTTTTGATAAGTGATATTGAAAATACTTTTCCATGATAAAACATCCCTTAACAAGTCTTTGATTTAAAACCTAATACTAAATCAAAAGCATGCAAATTACAAAAGTTTGTATGCAAATATATATTATAGTACGCTTAATATTTTCCAATTTTTTATTTTTTTTTTTGTGGAGACTTATTCCACGTACTTCAATTAATCACTAACGAATTTTATTACACGTACAAATATTCTATTCTTTCGGTGTACTTTACAAATATTTTAATCTTTTCATGTAAATCGAAATACCCTTGCCAATACATGAATGTAACATGTTACGCTTGTATAATGTATTAGATACTATTTTCCTCGATAATAATTTTCACTAAAAAGCATACAATATGATTTTTGAAAATATTCAAACATCAAAGAATGATAATATTGTAAAATCTAATTTTGAAAATAATATAAGCCAGTTCTTTCAATATTTAATTTATTTGGTTTTAACGAAGAAATAGATACTCTGAAATAAGATATAATATTTATATATCAAATTTTCATTATACCAATTTAAAAATGTATTAATATTCAAAAACATTCCTAAATCTAAAATAATTACTTGATATAATCCAAACTTACATAATTTCTTACTTAAACAAAATATGGTTAGTTTATTTTTATGTACTATAATAGTACATTTTAATATTACTAAAATTATTTAGTTTGATTAATATAATACGGTGTTCCCCAAAGCGTAATCTTAGTATAAATGTAATAATATACTTTCGATTAAAAAAAAAAAATTATAAACAAATAAATGCTTAAAAATTTGTGCTTTTATAATGTTTGATTATATTTATAGTATAAATATATATGTTTTTATTCATCAACAAAGAATCAAGTTTATTTTTCAGAAAAATAGATTTAATTTTGATAAAAATAAATATTATAATCTATCAAACAATAAAAAAAAATAATACGAAAATAAAATAAAAACAAAATTTCTAATTAAAATACCAATCTTTAAACACAAAAGATAGCTTTTTGAAATATTCCAAAAAGTTTGCTCAGGTTTAAAGAACCACCGCCTTCCTTTTAGTGCTAATGGAAATCCGTTGAAGAAATAGCTTAGCTTTTCATGAACATCTAGCTAAAATGTTTTTTTCATTCGCTGATATTACAATTCTTATAGTACCAGAAAATCCTAAATTATAGTCACGTTTCTTAATAAATTGACATCTGTCTAATGCTAAATTTCCCACAACAAATAAAAGCTAAATCCATTGAGTATGGTTTTAGTACATTTACTATTCCAAGACGATACTGAAACAACAAATGAAAGTTTCTATTCATTATTTTTTTGATTTATAAAAATAATTTAAAAAAATGTAATACACTTTGGTATGTGGTTCACTAATAACTTTCCATTAATGTTATATAACAAAAAAAAAAAAAAAAAAAAAAAGAAAAAACGAACTTTTTGTTATACATTCAAATTTGAGCTGATATTAAATACTATAACTGAAAATTAGCTAGTAGGTTGTGATGTCGGTCTAGTAACCTTGAAAAACTAAATTATTTTTTATTGGTCTTTTACTGGCAGAAAGTGTATTTGCCTCCAATAATCGTTTTGTGGAGTAGGATGAGAAACCGCATTCAATTCATACACATAATCAGGTAACAAATTTATTTCCATGACGTGCTGGAAACGTCATACGCTTAAAGATTTCTTCGACGTCATAGTTTTTCGTTCGTCCGTGACGTAACTGTAGCCGTTGCCACGGTGATGGCCGTGACACATAGATGGATAACTATTTGAAACATTAAGAAGGGCGCCGAAACAGAGTTATTTAAATGTCTGAAATCTCTTTCATTTATTGCACGTATATAATAATATTATATATTGCGCACATAAATTCCGCGTTTTTAAGTGTTATATTTCAATAACCCAATAATATTTGATTGATTAATGATTTTACATTGCAAAACATTTTTGTCAGTTTACAAATCGCTGTAGTTTATTAGAAAATAGAAAAATAGGCATATTTAATATTTTCAATACTGAAAATTGTTCCTTATCACTTCTCAGATATAGGTTATAATATGTACGAATATTAACTAATATAATTCATAGATACATAAGTTCCTATAATACCATTATAAGAAACACAATAATTAAATAAATGCACCAATAGCACTGTATCACTATACTGGATTTGAAACAAATATAAAGTAAAATGTCTACATTCCTCATTTATTACAGTTCGCTTACTCCGATGCAGAAAAATAGTATATAATTATTCATTACTTATTACTCGTAAAATAATGAGTGTCGTCGTTAAATGGACCCCCACAGTATAGTTAGGTACTTAAAAATTGATTTCTTAAATGTAGAATTTATGTTGCATTTTGAATTTGTTGAAATGTTTGAAAAAAATGTTAAGTACCTATTTTAAGCTTACAAATATATATATTTTTAAAATAAAACTATATAAGTATATTATATTATCATTGTATGTCTTAGATGTATACTATCTACAGTTGAATAATAGGTAGAAAAAGTAAATTAGTTAAATTAAAACATTATTTTCATTATTAAAAACAATAATATTATGGTATAAATTATAATATAGACTAGTTACTAAGATTGAAATAAATATACTTATAATAAGTATAACGACTTGAACTAAATTTAAAAAAAAAATCTACAATTTTATAATCTTAAGATTTAAAAAAATAAAGGATGAAATACATTAATATTTAAATTTAATTTTCAATTTAGTTATATTTGGTATAGGATATCATACAACATAATATTTGATATTTTAGTATAATTGTATTATTAATATTTTATCTGATCGTATGAATTCAATGTGAAATATTTACTTATAAATATTCAAGAAACTTATATTTAAGCAACAAAGTTACACAATTTCAAATATATCAAAATATTAATGATTTAAAATAAATATTATTTGTATTTTATTTCAATTATACGAGATAAATGTATTATACATTATTTTATATAGTTGATGATAAAACTATGCTTAAGTATGACAGTTTTTTTTTTATTTATGAATTCTTAAAGGTTAGTAAAAAGTATAAACATGATGGAATTAATCTATATTTCTAAATATATTCATTATTAACTATGAGTACGTGTCAAAAATATCCAAGTGTGGAACTTCAGTTATATAGATCGTTCCAATTGCATCGATATGACCCAATTTTACGCGTTCTTTTTGATAAAATTCTTATGAGTTACTAGTAAATATGAGAATCATAACCCAACGGCGAAACAAAAGTTATATTACATGTCCTCTTCACTTCTTATCCAAACTATGTGACCACTGTGATAAATGGAATAACTACATTTCGAGGGGTAGCGCCTGAAGAAAATATAATGCAGTTAACGTAATCTATCGTATAAATCATGATTTGTTATGTGACCCCGAAAGCGCGCGCAAATTTCACTGAAAACCCCGTTCTTAAAAACCCTATAAACACAACAATGAGGAGTCTATTTGTTTTTTTCCCTTTTTCCACTTTACTTTTTCCAGCCATAATGTTTCATGTATTTATTTATATACATATATACATTTCATAATATGCACATACAGACGCGTTTATATGATTGTGTATGTTTATACATAAATGCGTTTCAAGGCAAAACCATTTCGAACAAAATGGAAAAGACGATTTTGTGCTCATTCTTTTTTCTCCTTATGAACAATACAAATAGCATGTGGATTTAGCCTTTTGCTCTATTCTCTATGTCTGCAACACAGTATTTTTTTTTAAATAATAATCTGCATTAAGTACTAAGTAGGATAAAAAATATTCTATAGTCTACAATGGTTGAATTGTATGTATTAGTTTCGTAAAATAATTTATTACATTTATATTTATCACAATGAGGTCGTTTAAAATATATTTTAATGAATACTTAATATTAAATTATACATATATGTGTTTATGTAATTATTGGTTTTAACTAAAAAATACAGTAATTATAAAATATTGTATTGTAAATAAAAAAATAAAATATTTGTTACTGGAACTATAAAAAACTATAGATTATTAAAAAAAAATAAATAAATAAAAAAAAATTAATTTGATTCTGTTTAAAAATAATTTACTATAATATGCGAAATTAAATTATAAAACTATAAGACGAAGCAAAAGGTAAAAAATAATATCTAGATAGGTATAAAAATTATTAAATATTAAAAATATAATATATATTATTTTAGTATAAACTGTACCACAGTACAGACAGTATTTTATATAAATACAATAAATAATAATTATCAGCGTATTTAAAACGTTTATAATTGAATAACGGGTACCTCGATTTTACAAACTCGTGTATTTATAATAATTGTCAAAATTGTCTATTATACTTGGTACTATAATACTATTGTGTAATTTATTAATTATACTCGTTTTATTAATTTTAGGAAAGAAAGTTGGATAATTATTTATTGGAATCATTTTAATTGGTTTTTTGTTTTTTTTAAACGAATTTTAAATTTATAGTTAGATGGTATCTATATTGTGATGGAATTGGAGATAACCATCAATAACATAGATTTCATTTATCATTTATAATACCATTTTATAGTAAATAAAATAATTTTTACAGATATTTTAAATTAACTCAAAACATGGTTTAAAAAGTTTATTTAACTATCACTATCACTAATTAAAATTAAAATTATATATATTTTTAACCAGTTCGTTTGGTTTGTAAACTAAGATACTATAATATAATGAAAGATTTAATTATTTATAAAAAAAATAATGCAAAATTTCCTATGTATATTGTATTTATTATTTGTGTATATGTGTTTTATTGTTCAATAAATCACATACATATATTATAGATGAATGTGAAACTATCAAATTATTAAACTCATCGTTTTCTTAATTTTTTAACATTCATATTATTATTTATACTGACTATTTATGTTACATAAAAAAAAATTGTATTTTCAATGTTTTAGTTATAATTGTAAGACATTTTAAAATTACAAAAACAATTTCGTTTTATTGACAAATACTTATTTACATTTTAAACAAATTGTATCAGTGTAATTTTCTTTATAATCATAAATACAGTGGGTTTATAATTGCATAATATATGATTATACGGATAAGTGGTCACGTTATACTGACAATATCGATGAAAATCTTACGATTCGATCCCGCAGGAAAAGGAATAGAAGAAAATGTTAACCCGACAAAATTGTCTAGTTCCAAGAAATTTATGGTCATGAAAAACTTTTGTCTGTGAAACTTCGGTCTATCTCATCAAAGTTGTATCCATTCGATAGTAAAAGTTGTCCAGACACAGGACCAAAACGGATTTCCATGATTCCCTCGACTATACTGCAGTAATAGCATTTTGAGTCTTTATGATTGTTGGACCCGGAGTAAAGCTCGGGCTGCATGAAGCTGCTGAAAACGAATCATAGTGGTTGACCTTAATTAGTAAATTTATTTTTTAAATAACATAAGTTATTCGAATTTATAACGTTTTTATTCAATAATTAATTGTACTATTTAATGTGTATAGTTATTGCTTTAAATACAAAACTGTTTAGTCACATTTTAACTATGTATCTACTATTTAAAATGATTTTTAAAAAAAATCAAAAATAATATTACTAGATTTTTAGTTTTTATAAATATATAAACGATATATTCATATAAGCTGGTCAACTTACGTGAATACGATTAATATGGTTTAATTTCCTTTAAAATAATATACTTCTATTAAAGAACATCTAATGATTTCCGTATTACATGTAATATATATTTATATAATATTTCAATTTGAAATTGGAACATTTTTAATTAAATGTTTTCTAAATAATTTTAATTTTAATAAAAAATATGTTGGATCAATTCAATTATATTTTATATAAGTATATTAAAATGTTTTGCGTAATTTAAATAAGTTTTATAATAACACATGCATACAATAATTTGTTAAATTAAATCAAACTTATTGTTAATTTATTGTAATTAATATATTTAACTATAAATTACAAAGCAAAGATAAATTTAGAAATATTATAAGACAATGTAGATAAAATTATGTAATAAACACTGATTGAAAATTTGCTCCTTAGAAAATGATTTTAACAACTGAAAGGCACGTCTCAGAAACCCAGTCACGTGTACATTATTATTTTGAAGATAGACGGCAAAACTCGAATCAGTTTATATAATATTACACCTTGTGTCGTCCAGGGATATTATTTGGGCATGTCAGAACAGAAAAGCAACATGCGAAAACTATCGTTATATAGCACCGACGTTATAAAGAGCACTGAAAATTTGACCCTTGAGGCGCTGTTTATTGCATGATTTCATTTCTAACACTTTTTGACCATAATAGTCACCATTTCTAGTTTAAATAGTATTTGATTTACATGTACGTGCACTATGCGTAAGAGTCATCATGAAACAAATATACTATTTTACGAGATAATAAAAAAATATTATTACTTATTTATATGATGTAAAATATGTTATTTATTAATCTAATGATAAATTTTTAATGTTAATGATCAAAATTAAACTATTAATTTAAAACTAGTGACAAGAATAAATAATATTTAATTTTAGATATATTATTTATTATTGTAATTTCTACGAAAATTGAAATTTTCTAAAACCGCTTTATCTTGTAACATAACAACATTTTTCTATTTTTACCATAAACCATCAGAAACCTATTGAAATATAATTAACTCGTATCTATATTTTTATTATTTGAAAAAATAATTTCCAATAATTTAAATAACATAATTTTGTCATAAAAATAAATTGTAATTGATATTTCTAGTTTATATGTATTTTGGATTGTAGTAATTAACTATATTCAGGTTTAAGATGAAATCATTTAAGTTAGATATTACATCCATATGGATATATTAAGTAATAATTGTATACTTAATATTTTAATGAAATATAAAAATAATCCAATTATCATCTATTTAACCTTCTCACAATATGTATATATAGGTTTGATTGTACAAAATATGTTTGTTTATTAAATTAAATATGTTTTACTTCATTGATTGCATCAGAAACTTATATGGAATATGCCATTTATTAAATAATATATGGTTAATTAATAATAAAATAATATGCTTTAAGTAGATTATTATTTATTTTAATTTGAAGTTTTATTTACCATAATTATTTATTACAAAAAACATCGCTACAGATAATATTGTAAAACAACTGTATATAAATTTATTTATTACAATAACTACTGAATTAATTAACTAAATTTCCTCAATTTTAATAAAAGTACTATTAACATAAACAAAAAATTAATTGTAATTTTAAGTTGTAAGTTATTGCAAAAGATAGTCTACTAGTCTACCCTAATTTCTTAATTTAATAAAGATTTTTTTCAAATTTTGATTATTTAAATTATTTATTATAATTAAAGACTATATTTTTCTACTGTTGAGATTTATTGTACTACTTTAAGCTTGTCTCGAGGCGATAAACAAACTTTTGTTGTATAAATTAGAACTTTATTTTTACTATTAATTATATTATAGAAAATTTTTTAAAAAATTCTAAAACTCATATTTTGATTAAACTCACCATTGTAAGAAAAGCGGGGAATGAGCATTAGTAAACTAAATTATTTATGTAAAAAGATTAAAGATTATGTTTATTTAATATATAATAATAATAATTATTCGCTTTTATACGTTTTTTTTTTTTTTTATACTAATAAAACGATAGATACAGATAGGTAATATTATATATATTATATTTATCTATTATTATTATATTCATCTGTATGATTATAATTAAGTTAGGACGTGACGTGTACAGGCCAGGATTGAGCAGGCGGTCTACCGGGCAAAACCCGGTGGTCCGTTAAATTTCGAAAGATTTGGGACGGTTATGCAAAAATTATTATTAATTTAATGCTCTTTTATTATTATACTATGCGCAATATACCTATTAATTACAATAAAAAAAATTATCCCTTATTATTTATTATTTTACCCCATATAAGCCTTTGCCTTTCATTAGTCAATGCGTGTATTAAAGTCTGCAAGTTCCACCAACTTGGCCTATGGGCATACATGCGATGCAGCTTGCAGGTCACCATCTAAGTATTCCCTTTCGATGGTGGATAGTTTTTGTATGCTTAAAACTCTCAAATCCTTACAAGTTAATAGCTAATAAAAGTAGTTTATTAAAAAAAATTACTAATTTGAAAATTATGTAACATAATATTTGTTTTTTGTTTTTTGACATCTTATAATAATATAGTTTGATAATAATAAACTATTAAAATTTTACTTACGTTTTTTGTATAATACTATTATACTTAGTGTTTAAATGTTTAATTTAAAATTAGAGAAAAAAAAAGTGTTTTTATTTACATTAAGGGTCTGTAAATTATATCTTGTTATATACTAATACAATTTGTATATGTTAAGAAAAAAATTGTTTAGAAACTTGGGCTGGTCTAGGTGGACAGCCCGGTAAGTAGTTTCTTCCCAATCTGGCGCTGGACGTGTGTGTTACTAAAATTCCCAGATGGTCACCCATCCAGCAACTAGCAACGGTCCAAGCAACTCGCTTAATATCAGCTCTGTCAGGCAATGGTGTTTTCTCTGTAACACGCTATGCCCCAATTTAATTAGCTAAGAAACAGAATATTTTTAAAAACAATTAACCTATAATTGAATCAAATAATCACTGTTCAGCTTTCTAAGTAACCAGATGAAAATACTAATACAATATTGACGATTGCTGTAAACTTAATTTTCAACTTTATTCGTCAAACTGTAATATGAGTTAACTTACTTTACTTAGTAAAATTGATTATTTTAATGTGATTATTTATTAATTGTTTTCTTTTATTAAAAAAAAAAAAATATTTTATTTTTTGTAAATTATTTTAGTTAGGTAGACGACTTAAAAAAAAAAATTGAATTATAGCTCTGATTGTTATATTTTATTATTATTATGTTAATGTATAATTAATACATGTTTCAATGTGATCGACTTCAAATTCTATGCTGATTAAAGATTTAAATGTTTATTAAAGTTCATTTATGAAGATATTTTTTTTTATACGTATTATTATAGGTATATTATGATTTATATTGCTTGAGAAAAATTGAAATAATACAAAAATAGCTTTATTGATTTTATAAAGAAAATCATCCAATTTTTTTTCCAAATAATTGACACATTTTGAAAATAAATTTAATATAATATTTTTGATGTGTTAACATCTTTACGTTATGCAGTTATATCAATAGTTTAAATAACGTTAGAATTAGGTATATATTACTTGGAATGAAACTAAGATTCCGACATAAAAATCTCAGTGAAGTCCTTAAATTGTGAACATAAAACAAATGAAGATGTACATTAATTTTATTGTGATCGTCGCCCGATACTACTATCAACAATGAAATTTTATTGTTGATGTATGATTTAGTAAATTGAAAAAAAAAACAAAAACAAAATTATATTACCCATAGATATTATATTATGCTTTCAATATATCGAGTTTCAAATTATGTTAGTGATAAATGCAATGTAATAATGGTAATTTTATGTTATTACGGATGCATTAGCTGTATATCTTATCCGTTTCGTGCATAATTATCCTATCGGAAGAATATTATAATATACGAGTGTATGTTTATTTGTTTCTCGCACGCGTTGTTATTAGACAATGCGAAAATGTCGTTTTATGCTAAATAATGTTGGGGTTCACGATGTTGGATTTAATCCACCGGATTCCTATTGAATTTAACGAACCCATGCCTAAATATGAATGAACCCCACAATATACAACGGAATACTGATCAGGGCTCATGTTTTTCGCCGTATACCATATGCACATATCAATATCAGCGTACGTATGTGCACCACCAAACATTGAATACGTATATATTATTAAGTCTCTCGGCTCGTTCCGTTACAAAACGTTTTACCGTGTTTGCTTGATTACCATTAGTAAACAGAGTAGAAATGAGAACTATAGCGCCATCCCTGGGGGCAATATTTATATTAATGACTCGTTTGTCCGAGTTAGGGATTTAAACGAATCCGACGGGGCCCGGCGTGTTTATTAATTTTCACCGGTCCCCGTGTGTGTATTAATCATGTAAGTATTATGATTGTTCGCTGCCTGTACGTCGTACAAGTGTGTGTGTGTGTGTGCAGCCGTGTAGGTATATGTAATTTAGTACACACGAACCATACCGTAACCAGTTACGGTACGAAATGTGCGATGCATTACGACACAATACCTGCTAGTATACGTTTTGCTGCCGTCTAATGCATTTTAACAATGATCAATTCGAATTGATTGTTATACCTGTTATACCACTGTGGCGTACCGCTTGAATTGATATTAACCACTAAAGTTTTAGTAGGTTGATTCTGATATCAAAAGCGTACAAGAAAATAAAAACCAAAGCATTTCAAGAACGCGGCCAAGATAATATCAACTAACTTTTTTCACATAAAAACTCAAATACACTGTTTAATCAAAGATAAAAATAATTCTAATTAAATAAATATGCAATGTAATTATTTCACATCGATAAAAATGTATTGAACTCGGTGAATGCTGATAAAAGTCAAATTATTAAAACAAATAAAATACAAATATTTAACCGGTTACGAATAAGCATTATTGTGACTCAAATACACAATATTATTTTAACACCACAAAGATACTTGATCTGACTATAAATTTTATCTCAGGACTAAACTCAAAAAACAATATGTTTCAATATACTATAAAACACGAATTATGAACGTGCTATCAAAACTTAATTATTAAGAAGAAATCGAAGTCAGGTTTCTAATAAATCCTTAATCCGGTAAATATAAATTTACTTTTTACTTCAATTGAGTATTATTAATAAATATTAAACAATTTTAATATAATTCAACTTATTTCGAACTTTGTATTTCAATTTTAAACGAATATCCATTATGCTATATATTATCATAATATATATTTTAATATCATCATCTTACATAATACTCAACTATTAGAATATTAGAGAATAAAAATAAAAATTTAATTTAATGTATTGTATGTAATATAATATTTATGAGCTACTAAATAAATTGCAATTTTTTTTTTATCTACGTTTTTTTTCTAGTTTTTAAGTATGAATTGAATTGGTTATTATTTAAAGCTGCATTATTATTATTATTATTATCAACAAAAAATAATTAAATTATGTTTAATTTGTTAAAACTAACTAATTGATGATATAACAATCTGAACAATATAAGCACAATAGTTCAACTGATAAAATTTAGAAAAGAAAGATTACATTGTTTAAAATATTCGAGAAAGAAATTTCCTTTTAAAGTCATAACATTTGAATTATCTTATTGTTGTTGTTGTTGTTGTTGTTTTTTTTTTAACCAATATTTAAAGATAACGACGATACTGAATCAATTCATCTATAAGTAGATTATTTTAGCTCAATGTATTTTTTTCCTGTAAAGAAGATATCTCATATGAACTTTTATTTTATTTTTATTTTTATAGAATGACAAAAAAAAAAAAACAAAAATACTTAACTAAAATAATTTTCAAGTGTTTTAAATATAACAGTTATATAGTGTTTTTAAATAAAATAGTTGTTTTCTAATATTATCATAATCAAATTAAAAACAAATATATACCATTTTATTTTATATAATAATTCCACATCAGAATTTTTTTTCATAAATAAGGAAAGAAATGAAACTTTATTAGCTTAAAATATTAATACCTATATATATTATTTATCATTTCTATCTTACAATTTTATCTTTAAAATTAAACATATTGTAAGCAAAAGCATTAAAGATCATTAATATTCAAGTATCAATCAATATAACATTACTTTTGAATTTCTCTTTAAACTTTTAAAATATAAATAAAGTTTGATTAATATATTAAGTTATTTTAATATATTTATAAAAAAAATGTTTTTTAACAAAACTAACAGTATTTGAATAGGATGTTACACTTTTTAAACTTGAATTTTTTGTATTTTCAAATGTTAAATGGTATCATTTAGAGTTGACTACTAATGTTAATGATACATCCAAAGTTCTATGCTATAACGCCATATTAGATAGGTTATTTGAACAGATTTACATTTATCATATCACTGTGGTAACTTCCCAGTTTGCGTATGAATTCGGTTGAATTTTCGACGACAAATCAATGCTATTATCTGTGAATCAAGAACGTACACAAACGTGTGCTTCGAACAATACAAAATATGATATTATTCTTCTATATTGTACGCTAACATTTTTGGTCAACCAAACAATAGTCGCACAAAATGTACAACCGTATCTATACCAATGGAAATAATGACGTTTGGACATCCACAGTGTCGATAAAATTGGTGGTATGGGTGGCTTACCAATAACGTTCACATGTCGACCTGGGCCGACACACTAGTCACATCAATCACATAATGCGAATTTATATTACACCAAACCATGTGATCAATTGTGGTACTTAAATATTTTTTTCTTCTAAAAACAATTCTATAATAATATGTATTGTTCTCGTAAAAAAAAAAATGGATCAGTAGACGTGTATCAAATACAATATTATATTCTAGATGAAAATAATAAATATTACCTATATAAAAATTATAAACATTATTATTATTAGGTATATAATGTTTAAAAATATTTTATTTTCTACGTAATATTTTAAGTTTTTAAATTTAAACATATATTAAATGAAATTTCTGAAAAGTAATTAATACTTCATAAGTTTAAAATAAAAAGTTTGAATGAGTGGAGAAGTATGCTAATATTTTTCGGGGTATCTTAATAAATACCACACCATTCTACTCATCATAACTTTATTTACTTATACTTCTTAAACTGCTAGTTGAAATATCTATTTTTGTTTATTGAAAAAAATATTCTGCTTTGGATTATGAAATTATAAACATATGTTGTCATTCGAAAAAATAAAAACTTAAAACATAATCACGATAAAAAATATTTAAAAACAAAAGTTTATTTTTATTATTTTTTTTTTTTTTTCAATGTTTTAATTGGATTAGAAATTATGAAAAAGAATATATCAAACGCGTTAATATATTTTGAAATAATGAGTATGATAAAAAAAAAATATGGTAACATACATCATAACCACAAACATACTAACAACTTATAACAAAGTAGTTAGAAATTCGATAAGCCTGTAGTTAAATACTTTAAAAAAATGTTGTTTCTTGAAATATGAAATAAAGATTTAAGCTTTCCTTCGAATTATAAAAAATAAGAAAAATAAAATAAATTATTTATCAAAAATATGATTTTGTAATTACATAAAAATAAAGTAAAAACAAATTTTCTTTCAAATTTATAGCTTTTCAAAAAAATGAGTGTGACTTAAATGAAGCTTTGTATATATCTCAATTAAATTTGACGATTTGTCATTGTATACAAAGTATTTTAAAAATAAACGTTCTAAAATATCATTAATGTAGGAATATAATATATCTGTGTGTATTATTTCATTAATTGTAAGTCTTTTTAATCGAATATATATATAATATTACTTCATAATCAAATAGCTTATTACAAAATGTATCCGATGAAATAACTCAAAATGAAGTATAATATAAATTGTTATACCATTTTACATCATTTATTGATTATTTTCTTTTAAAATTACCATGAAATGTACTAAAAGATTACTCTTTGTTAAATTACTCTACGAAAATGGTAAAATACCTTTATTTAGCCAATTTATTGTGTCACAAAATAACGAGATTCTTGAATATATTGAGGTTATTTCATCATGTACCCTAAACCAATTATAATACAACCAATAAGCTCTAAAAGTTTTATCGATAACCAAGCTTAGAAATTTGATTTGATCATTTTATTTAATGCAATATCATACATTATATATATTTATAAACCTTAGACCACTGATATAGGTACTATTAATGATATTGATTATTTATATAATTATATTTAGTTGTATAATATTAATCAAATAAAACTGTTTAGTGGTCATAAGTTTTTTTTTCAAAATAAAATTAAATATTTGTGAATTTTTATTTATATTATTAGCATTATTATATACAAATAATATAATATTATAATATTGTAACATACCATATGTAAAGCTTTTCATGAGCCAATAATCCTTATCATCGAGGTTTCAATAACAAAGAACAACTATAATATTATAATAGTTTGTGAATTAGAAATATCTTCTTTTATGTATTAAAACTGGGATAATAATTTAATATTTATTTAAAAATTATGAATAAAACTAAATAATATACTTTCAAATATTTAAATGTTTAAATTACGTTAATAATTAAATTTATTTATGATTAATACATCAATTTTATATTGTTAGCCCATTGCCGGCGCTTTGGTTATGCAATTTCACTACACTTGTGTGTAGTTGCACAAAGCCAAACACACTGGAGACTTGGATATTATAATAGTAACAACAAAATAATATGCAAAATGTTACAAAACTATAACCAAATCTAACAAATAAAATATTCATATTATGATATCTGGGTCAATAATATTATATTAAATAGAATAAAAGCAAGATAAACAATAGTAATATAAATTGTGTAATATACTGTTTTTTAAACTCTTACCAAATTTATTTATTTTACGAAATTCTTGATTAGATATATTTTATTCATAAAAAAATAGATTTTTTATTATTCCATCTTTAAAAAAAAAGACATTTATCTAATTTAATACAATATTACTTTTTATCATTTTTTTTTTTTTTGTATGTATTGTACATAAAAATTAACTAAAAACACAAATTAATTACTCATTTATAAAAATTGTATCAATAACTTACTTGGTCCACTTGTATAATTCTATACGGTTCAGTTTAAGTTTTTATACATTATGAACAATTTAATATAATATCGTTCAACTTATAATAATATGTCAAACGTATTATATTTAATTTATTTAATTGTATACTATACGACCTTCTACAAGCTATATACTGAATAGAAATAGATTGCATACGCAGTTCACCAGTCATTTGGGTATACAGTCATTATATTATAACATGATATACCTTTTTACCACATATTGTTTTATTTTACTTTATATATTTATAATAACCTATGTTTATCATGAATCATTATTTTTATGTACATATATAATAATAGAAATAGGCTATGTAATTAACTAGAAATACATGATAATTTTTTCTCTTATCAATATTAAACACTTTATCATGCAATTTATCTTAATATTATAACTAAACATGAATTTTATTTAATAGGATGAAGGTAAATACGTAGTTTAGCAATTTGCAATTGGATAATTTCTTTCTGTTACATCCTATACATTCTATTTAAATATATTATTTAGTATTAATTTTAACTGTTTTTTTTTGTATAAAATTATGACTTAAATGTCCATTTTGTTTATTCTTCCAAAATACAAGGTTTAATAATTATTCATAGTATTTATTAAAATAAGTCTTAAAAAAAAATTCAACTAAAATTTAATTTAATGTCAACGTGAATTTATAAGTAGAATATATAGCCATAAACGCTATGAAACATATTAAGTAAATTGCAATTTTATTTTCATTGTATTTAAGTCATTGACCTTGATAAAATTTGATCAAAAATTCTCCAAGTGTTTATCTTTATTATTATGGCGATGTCAATGGTAACCATCAAAAATCTAACTTTTATTTTATAGTATATTTTACATATTATCTTAGCCCGAGCATGTAAAATGATATTACCGGACAAAAAACCGCATGAAGGCTAAACATTTATGTGCTTATTTGTATACAGTACGTAGATACGCCGTGCACGGAAGAATATTTGAAATGCCTGAATCAACCAATTTATTTTCCTCTCTTACGACCCCTACACCAACACGACTGCGATAAGCTTATTAAAATTATGTTTTCTCTATCTTCAAAATGTTGCAACAATATGCAATAGCATTACTACTTTGACTCGTGATTTTATTTTTACCTCAGTGTATAATATAATATTGGTAAGAATAAACTATACATTTTCGTATGTGTGTAATACGCAAACGAGTCGATTTACGGTTATAAAAAAAAAAAACGTGCGATTTGGGACTACCACTTTCGTCGAAACCGTTACCGCCGTGATCGTAAAAAAGAAAAAAAACTGAAAAAAAAAACAAGATAGAAAAAAGTGAAGAAAATTTAAAATAGCAACACGAACGAGTAGACGTGTTACTCGCGCAACACGTTCACGCTACGCGATATTTAGTCGCGCACATCGCATTATTTTTTTATTTTTTTATTTTTTTTCTTATATTTACACATATATATCATAATAATATTCATGGAACCATGACAATTCGCCCGGAGGCGGCAACCGTCGTTGACGCACTACTATTTCACTGATTTGCATATAGTGCACCCGGAGCGCCTATAAAATTGTTCGTGTGATGATGGACGATAAACATATATATATATATATATCATATATAAGATACGGTTGGTTTAGTTAATCAAGTATGCGGGTATATGTGTGCGTATGTGTCTGGGTCAATGTGCGTGCACATTTTACAGCAATATTAAACTGCACTTAGACTAAGAAAAATAAATAATAAATTCACGAATAGGAGTAAAACATTTTTTTCACACGTATAATATTTATTATTATAATCATATTGGGCGTTGCTACTCAACCAGCTTTAATATGGAATGAGATCGGTTTATTAATCAAACCGATAAACGAAAAAAAATCTCTCTACTTATGTACTTAACTATAGTATAATAAGCAAATAAATTTTTATGAAACGGATAAATTCCAACGACAAATTCGTGAAACGCATTAATATTATAGCTAATAATATGATTATAAACTACATATTTAAATGATTATAATATCACATCTCAAAACTATTTTGTTCTATGTAAACAAATTATTCATAAAGATTTTAACTATTGAATTTATCATGATATAAGTAATGATAATGTGTTAATATCTCTTAAGTATTTTTTGGTTAGGTTAACAGCTACGTTAATAGTTATTATATTATACAATTTAATGTATTTTACCTATGTGTAATTAATACATTTTTTTTTTCATTTTTCAGGTAAGTTCAATACACAAATGGTTAAAATAAGAAATTCATTATATTAATACAATGTGTAAGTACTTAAATAATTTATTAAAAACTATTGAGCTGATAATTTTGCTATATTTATGAAAATTGCGTATTTATTGTTGTTCAATAGAATAATTTAATGTATATATATATATAAATTCACAAAGACATAATATTATATAAGCTCCATTAAAAATTGTTTATCTAACATTACCATAATGTTATATTTTTCGATGATTCGTTCGTCGTCATTAAATTAATTTAACAACTATACTTTCAATATATTCTATATTGTTCAAAGAATTTGTTTATATTGAATAAAAATTGCCTAACCAAACATTAGTATAAATTAAAGTAATGTTTTTTTCTGTGCATTTTGTAAATAATCGTTAGTATTAGGTTCAAAACTAAGAGAGCTATCGAGTGTTTTCACAAAATGTTTTTTTTTTTCTTGTGGACACTTTCATTCAAACAGAAAGAATGCTCGATGAGTTTCATATAATGTAATTGTACATCGAAAATTGAGAATGGTCTTAACTTCAAACATATTGTATTTCGATTTTGATTTTATTTGTTGTTGTTTCTCATAAGTACATCTCAACATTCACGATTATAAACAAGACATTTCAGATACGTTTTTTTTTATGTGATAGTTGATGATTGATTAAAAATTAAAAATCACAGCACATTTTGTATTATGAATCCATGATGAAACAAATTTAACGATCGAAATATTCTGTATAGATTATATTTTGTTTGGTTATAAATAATACATTTTAAATAGATTTGTTTAATTAATAATAAGAGAAAATATATTTAAATATTTTTTTATTATTTATTTTTTTTTTTTATTATAATTTGAATAAACAAAAACAACGAAAGTATATGTCATACATTTATAGAAAAAATAATATTTTAGTAACATAAAAATAAAACAAATTGAGTAAGAAGGATAAGAACACTGCATAGTGGTGTGTTATGATATAAAATTTGAAAAAAATGATAAATCGCCACATTCGAATAACTATTCTCGGTGGAACAGGATTAAAACCACTCAGCAATAATATTTCTTCAAAAATTATCGACGATTGTCGGAAGTTTTTCCTTACGCTTAGAAAAAAGTTTTGAGAAAATCGAAAAATGTCTCTGCAAATTACCATCTAGACTCGATTTCCAGTCTATAAAAGACAAAGGTGCTGCATAAAACTTTTTGAACACTTCTCTCAACAGGAAAAAGTATTTATAATAAAATATAACAGATAAAAAAAAATCATCAATTTTCAACCAATTGTAACACCGCTTTACTCGGAATCTACAATACATCATTGTAATACTAACACATTAATCACTTCACTGAAAATTTAAAGCAATATTTTACTTTATTATAAGTACCGAATTAAATATTGCATACAATTATAAATAATACATCTCTGTTTGTAATTTATTTATGAAAAATGGAGCAATTCGTCCCAGGTACCAGACATATTTTCCAGTTAATTCAGCAAGGTTACTATTAAATACAATACATTAAATTGAAGTAATTTAATTTTATAAAACAATAATGATATCATTGAATTTTTATGTATTGCTTAATGTCAGTCAAAAGTTGAATATACGTTATTCGTGTTTTTAGGCAAGGTCACGAAAACACCAACAGTTTTCATTAGGAAAAAAGTCCCCGAATGACATCGAATTGTAATAACTTTATTTTATTTTTTTTAGTACACATAGAAAAAAACAGTATTTAATCTGGTTAGAACACGCAAACATTACCAACAGAAAATAATAGTGTTTTATGGTATTATTTCACTTAAAAAAATTGATTGCATTAATGACATCCGTATCACGTAATATACTATCCTTTTCGTCAAAACTTTTATAATTAACAATCAGTGTCATTGTCGTTGTTTTCACCATATCATTGTTTAGTTTTTCTCTCATTCTCTTTATGCATATCTTTCTTTCTCTCTCACACTTTTTTTATTTTCTTTACTCGTCTCTTCTTTTATTTTCTCTCATTCATTCTCTCTTTGTCTCTTCTTAGTTTTCCCGATCCACCAACGTAAATAAGACCTACCCACTTGAACTATTTACTCTCAAGTCAACAGAAACCTGTACAAAAACAAATTATCTCTGCCTTACACTCTCCGTCTCACTTTATTGAAGTATTTCTCTTTTGTGGCTGTCTCCGTGCGATGTAGAGTACTAAAACAACAAAAAGCGATGATTAAACTCTATGTCTATCCGCTCAAGCACGAAATGCGAACATTTTTTGACATAAGAACAAAAAGGAAGTGTATAAAATTCCCCATGTGGGTTTTTTCACATCTTCGAATTTTTCCCATCTCCAGACAAATTTCTAAACAAAATCGGTTTCTTATTTTGATACCGTGCATTTTTGCGTGAAAACCCTAATTCCGATTACATTGTTGTATCACTACCATCACCAACGATTCTCTACTCGTTTGTATGTTATTATTTTTTATTTTTTTGAAACCCCTTTTAACACGTATAATAATATATCAAATATAACTAGAATTTTTCGGCGTCAGAGCGTATTAGTTTGAAAGCTCTAGGGACCAACGAAGATACAATATGGTTTGGTTTGTTTTGTATACATTTTTTTTTCATATTTTATACTTATTCTTCCTCCACAGTGGAAAAAGATAGACGTTTTAGTTTTCAGATTTCTCGTATATTTATTTCGGACCGATCCAATTTAACGCCGGCGACTTGCACGTTTACACGCTTAAGACTGAATAAGGTTTTATTTTTTAAAGTCGCAAAGGGTATGTGAAAAGGTGGCATATAAATCAAACGGTCGGAGAGCTACCAAATTCTTCTCCACCTAGACAAGCAAAGAAGCTTCCCCTCTATTTATCAACGTTTCATAAACTGACTTTTCAGACAATATATATAAAAACAAAACCTCTCTGGAACGTGCTGGGCTCGATATCCTATTGGTTTTCACTGCATAAATAACCACCCAAATATTTATTTAGTTTTTTTTACTATTTGTTTATTATTCATTCTTATAAAAACACACAGAAACACATAAGCTGACTCATTTCTTCAATACAATATTACAAAAAGTGTTGGTATCCAAATAAACGACAATTTTTTTTTAGTAAATATAATTCTAAAGGATTGAACATTATACTAAATTTAAAAGAATTATAAAGTATATGAAAATAAAATAAGCAGAACGAAGTATATGAAAATATTATATTGATAATATTAAGTTATTTAATTATAACATATATCATAATTCAACTTTAAATTATTATATAATTGAAAACGTAATTTATGAATTCATAGTTTGTGTAAGTGATATACTTTTTAAATTATAAGTTGTTTTTCGAGATACATGCCCTAGATGTTTATATTTTTAACTTTATTCTAAATATAACAACACATTTTTTTATATTTAATTATTATTTGAACATCAAAAACTAAAAAATGGGGTATAATGTAGAGTAAAAATAATAGTGCTGTTAACATAGGTCGCATAAAATGTACATAATACAACAAAAAATCATGGTTCAGTTTAATAAACGTATTGACAATAAAATTACAATGAAGGCTATAAAAAATTTAAATTAAATAGGTTCATTTTGCAGTATCAGTTAGAAATTGTGTATATTATATTGTTTCCTTTTATTATCTTAGGTTTTGCTTAATTTTAAATTATTATTCAAATAAAATTTATAAAAATAAAAAAACTATAAATAATATTTGAAAAATTCAAAATTTAAACGTATTACACTACGTTGTAGTGCATTGATACACAAACGTTGGTATTTACTATTTAGCTATGTTGGTTACAAGTCATCGTGATTTATTATGCACTTGCGTGCTATTATCTTGTTTGTACGAACCCGTATGCATTGAATAAAAATGATCAAAACTATTGACTCATGTTATTTATAGAATGATACATAGTAGGTATATATATTGTATGGCATCCGATAAAAAATACTGAACAAGATAACGATTGACATTGGTTTTGGTGTAGATATCTTATAAATGGCAGTTCTCTGTTTAGCTTTGCACAATAGGAAGACACGTTTAGGAAGTAAAAAAAGAATATCCTTCAACGCATATACCTAGTTTATCAATTGGGAAAGTTCAATAAAACTATAATACTGATAAATAAAATGTATAATAATACTAAATTTATATTACTAAGCATAGAAATAACTTGGCAATCGTATTTCTTTATGTTAAATCCAAAAGTTTTTATTTGTGCAATATTCCAAAACAGTTTTAAATACTTTTATTGAAATAATTCAAAAGAGAGATCAGAACTAAATATATCCTCATGAAACTATTGAACTAACTAAATTAATTGCTAATCGTAATTTTAAAATTAAGTTAAATTACAGATTACTTTCACCATAGTTTGTTATTGTTACGTATTTTGGTTTCTTTAAAATAGTTAAGTTGAGTAGTGGACATTTTCTAATCGGACGCCTATTGAATATTACTGATATTTTAAATAACTACAATTCTTCTCTCGGATAAATTGTATATTTAAATTTGGTTTGAGAATGAGCATTTGCGAGAAAAAATCATAAAATATGTATTCAATAATGTTACATTTCTTTATTAATAAAGTTATATAATTAAATGGTAAATACATTTATTATTGTTAATTTACTACCACAAAAATCAAAGTTTTATCCACTTATTGTTTAATAAATAATTTCTAGTATCCGTTGTTATATGTATTTACAAAAATTGTATTATATTATAAAAATAATTTATGAAAAAATAAGAATTACCGTGATTATTTATTGTAATTTTACAAAATTTAAAATAACTATATTATTTGAAATACAATTTTTGTTTTATATAACAAAATTTTTCTAATTCATTTTTTTATAAATAAAAAAATTATAAAAAAATGTATTGGTTTTATTACTTAAATAATAATATGTGTTATTTCAGTTATATAGATTCATGATTTGTGACCTTTAAGGTATTATACTGTTACCTACTTCAAAATGTATTGACTATTCTTATTTTATTTTTACTGAAATAGTGAAATCTAACAAGTTTGTTCTCCTAATCAAGTTACTATACTGCAAAAATGAACTAAAATAATGTTATAGGGAGTCAGAAAAAATTATCTTATTAAAAACATTTTTTTTATGTGTTAGTCTATTATACAATCGTGCTCAAATTAGATAAACTATGAACTCCATAACTTACTTCTTTGAAATATTTAAAAAAAATTTATAATACCCTCAAAATCACACATAATCTCAACATATTCTCAAGATTAAGAATATAATATTTATGTCGTCTTAAATTGTATTCAGAATATGCTCAGTATGAAAAAGTATATATTAATTCACATAATTTAAATATATATATTTTTATGAAACATTACAATTTTATAATATTAGTTTTCAAATATCGTTTCATAATATATTATTTTAATTTTAAATGTGTTATAGAAAGTTAAACGCATTTATAGTTAACAGTTAACGTCATTATATTAAATAATTCAATTTTGATGTACAATTTTCTTTTTAAATATGATCTAATAAGTTTATAATAATTATTCAAAGATTTATTGAAGTATTATGCTGACTGACTTAATGTTTTCTTATTAAATTATACTAAGACAAATATATTTCTTATTATTAGTACAGATAAAACAAATATAAATATTTTATTTTCAGATTAACGTAACAAAATATAATATTATTAAGACTTTATTTGTTTGATGCATATTTCACAGAAATAAATTCTTATCATTTACACAATAAAATTAAAGATGATTAAAAAAGCTAATAACATATATAAGGAAAGAATAGTTTGGCAGCGTGAAAAAAAATTATACGAATCAACAGAAACCATTTAATAGGCATATTCTCATAATGCTAATTAAGTTTATACCTAATACTAAAAAAATACTCAATATTTATGTATGTTACAATATTAAATCATTTTTAACTGTGTGGCATTTTATTAATTAATATCATGTTTAATTTTTCAAAAATGTAAAAAAGCGAGATACAATATAACACATAACTAATATTAGTATGAACTTTGAATCAGTAAATAATAATGATAAATGTTGAACTAATTAGTGTTAACATTGTTAAAGGTTAGCTATGTCATTTATAGTATAATGTTTCAACAAAGTTGATTGTATTATGAACAAGTAGTGAAGAAGTAGCAGTAGATATATCATCAATGCTTTGCAGTATAAGACTAATAAACTTTATGTAGTTAACACAAAAATTATTGAGCTTTGTTTAAAACATTGTAATTTAGGTATTTTTTTTTTTTAGTAATATATAATTACATATTCATAATGCAATTTTGAATGTAATATAAGATATAACACACAATTAATTTTACGTATATCTAGACATATTGGCACAGCTAGCAATGATAATGTAGTTAAACGAGCCAAACAAGTTATACGATTCATTGACGTTTCCTTAAACTCTAACGTAAAAAACAACAAAAAATCTGAATACAACTGGAAAACATATTAAATAGCCAAATAAATATATTAAATTAAATAAAACAATTAGTTAAATTATAGAACAGAAATTCAAGTATAATGATCTAAAAAAAAATGTGGACATAACAGACTGAACCGTGCATTTTTTATAATTTGAAGCAACCTCTCTCCTCACAGTAAACCAGTCGTGCGGTACTACGCTAACAATAAAACATATTTTCGAAGAATGCAGACAATACAATGAACTCAGAGAGAGAATTCAAAAAATAAGCCATTGCAGACAGGTTGAGATCACATAAAAAAAAAAAAAATATTGAAAAAATTTGATTTACTATAGCCAAGATATACTTAATAACTAAAACTCTTAATATTATATTATTATTATAACTATTACAATTATATTATACTAAAAACTGTTCGTGTCATTATAAATAGGTATATCTACGTGTTAATCTTAAAGTTGTCAAACATAGATTATAAGTGGTAACTTTATAGGTCTTGTATGGAAATAATTCTAATAATTAAAAATGTATTTGTGCCGTGTACCGATGCATGGCTAAATAATCTAGTTTTCAAAGTTAAAACTTCGTTTTAAAAAAAAAATAAAACAAAAATTAATTAATAATTGAGAAATTGAGTTTATTCTGTTTATCATTTTAGAGTTTATAAATTGACATTCAGCATTTAATTATATTGATTTATTATATGCATATTATAATATTCGAAGTAAATACGAAAATAAACTAATTGTCTTTTTTCCCTTTTAGTTTTATCCATAACGGTTTTAGTTTTAAAGACAAAAAACGTTTTTCGACCAATAAAATGTAAATAGCATGCCTTATTTTCATGGTTATAAACGGTTTACAATAATGTAGGAAGCACAAAATCTCATTTATAAAACAGCATAGTTAATTCTGTGAATAAAGAAAAGTCGATCTATAATAATGATTCAGTTACTATTAAACAGTGTAATACTATAATATCATTAATCTATTTAATAAAATATAATATATTTATGATAATAAAATATTTGTAATTTTAACTAATTTTAATCATATTAACTAATACACTTATATAAATAATTCAGTAAAATTAGTTTATCAATTTTCATATGACTTGCAATATAGTATTATTATAATATATTTTTGTAATATTTTAAATAATTTAAATGCGTACATCACATATATTTAATAATAATTATTTATAAATGTATTTTTTTGTTTTAATTCAACTATTTGTATCGTTCATTAAAAGTTACAGCTTTTAATGTTATGAAATTTACTTAACCTTAAATGTCTATGATTTATGGAAAATAATAATTATATACTATTATGTTCAAATTCTCAAGTTAAAATGAATATTTTTTTTGTTTCTTAAATTTAATAAATTTAACAGGAGACTAATGTAACACTTTTAAGATACATTGTTAAACTATACAAAAATCATGATAAAATATTATTATAATATATATATATATATATAATAAAATAAACGTCTACTATTTGAAACACATATTATTGTGCATACAACTAAATTATACAATAACACACAGAATTAAAATTTATATATATATTTTAATGGATATGACTGTGACCTATTTTTATTATTATTATTATACACGCATAGATACTGTATACTAGAAAACCGCAGTATCGAAGCAAATAACTTTCGGCTTGACATTTACCATAATTCGTATATGAAAAATGTCAGCCGTTTCGAAATTTGTTTGTCAGGTGATACAAATATCTTGAGAAGATTTATACCCTAATATCACTACATACAATGAAACATGCATTATTTGGATATAAAAAATATATAAAACGTTCAAAATGGGCCGTATGTAAAATCATATATTATATATATTTATGTTTGCAAAAAAAAGTTTAGAGCTAACTTTGTGCAAAATAGTGGTATTCGCGGTATTCTAAATCCAAATTCAAAACTATCACCGGTAAAATTTGCTAGTTTAAATTAATTTTGTGAAGTTTTTGTCAAAACTTTTATTGTTTGTATATATTTAAGCAAGGATTTTAACTTCCAAAAATTATTTAAAAATGAATTATTTTAAAATATTGTTGTTCAATCATTAATAAGAGTATTACTCTTAGCAAGTGTATAAAAATATAATATTTTTATATATCAAGATATAACATAAGTGTATATCAATAATAAATTATCTGTTACTTAATAATATAAAATCTAAAATATTACATTAATTATATTCTTGAACGTATTGTTGAAAGATATAATTTATTTTTTTATTTTGTTTATATGCATTTATAATGTATTAATAAATTATATATTATTTTTCGAGTATTTTTCATGCGAACGTTAATAAATTTAACAAATTACGCAATGTAGCGAATGTAGTGTTTTAGTTTAAAAACAACGATTATAATCTATTTATTTAGGTAACACATGTATGTAAATATCATATGTTAATTAAAATATAAATTACATATTTATAATTTAGGTTCCTCATATTTTAAATATGAAGTTCAAAATATTCTACTATATCAATTTAATATAATAAGGATAGTTGTTTATTTAAAAAAAAAAATATTTTTTAATTTAAATTTTATTAGAATTATTTCCGTTAAGTAATACCTCTATATTTTATATTTTATTTTAGTTTATATTTACTATATAATAATAATTAAACATAGGAAATATATTATTTGTTTATTAACTAATTTAATAAGTTAAAAATAACTTAAACAAATATCATATCTGTTAAAGATTTTAAAGGTTGAATAAAAAATATTTTGTAGAAAATAATACATCGACTACGTCGAGTAGTTCAACTTTGTATACTTATTACAACTTATATAGTCAGTTTAATGAGAATAATGCATATAACATTTACAACCAATGAGTTACTTAGTGAAATATTAATTTCTTTATTATAGTTCCTCGTAAAATGAACTAAAGTTAAATAACACGTTATAAAACATTAAGAAAAGGAAAAATAAATGTAATATTTGGTGTAGTTTTCATCGTAATGATATGATACATATTTTAATTAATTTGTAATCGTTTATGATCTCGATACACGTCTTTATTATTGCCAGGTGAATAAGTATTACACAATATTTCAACTGAGTTTCTTATTATATAATTTCTATTAATTTTACTTTAAAGTAAATAATAAAGTATTGCTTTTAAAAAACTTACTTTACTTAAAATATTCATACGTTTCAAAAATTCTGGAGGCTGACCAATAGTCGAGATATATTTTGATTAGACAATGGTATAAGCGACGACGGGCAACAGACACTGCTGACATCACCAGAGTTTGCTACAGGTCTAATCAATTTTCGAAATTGAAGAAGCAACGGCATAAAGGATAGAGTAGTAATGAATTTTAGTTTTCCCCAGAGTTACGAGTGCCACTGCCGCCACCGGTTGGCGTATTATATCTTGTATACGAATGTAGTCGTTAGTGGTCTCCGAAACATAGTATCAATATATCATCTTATCCTATGTGGAAGGGTCAAATTTAATCAGTTTTAGTTATTGTATAATTAACTATTTGCATTTGGTTTTGTGCGGTTGCTTCAATCGTCATAATTCATTGAAGGGTAGGTCAAGAAGCCAATAGAAAGAGATAGAACATAAGGCTCGTTAATTTAATACGTAAGATATGATATAATTTGTAATTAGATACTCTATTACATGAGTATTACACAAGCTTATTAATAAATTATAATACTTGAATATTTCACATTATTTTTCTTTCGGTTATAAAAGGTGAAATATATTTTAAAAAGAAGTTTGAGAACTATTTAATATCATTATGATAATTATTAAAACTTAATAACAACATTGAATTGAATAATAATAGTCTAGCTTATGATAACAATAATTTGAAAGTTCAAACGACTGGAGGCGAAGATTTTAAGGCTGCGAAAGTTGTGAATATTTGAATTATTGACTTTCCGTGGGTTAGGTTGAAACTTTACTAATATAGGAAAAGAATAACAAAATATGATATTTCCTTTTAACTTTCATCAAACTTGACAATTTAATGTTTAAATTAAATTATTACATAATCTCCATATAATTTAAAATCTTTTTTAAGCTTCATAAGATAACGTGAAAATATAATTTTAGCAAAGTTTATGGAGTATATTTAGAAATAATAAACCTTTATAACATAAAAAATATAAACTTATCAAATTAATAAAAAACAAATAAATCATGCATTAAATGACTTCCATTTATTTGGCTTTATAATATGTGAAGTAAAGTATCGGTCATTATTTGTATTTCGTATTTAACTTAGTATTATTTATATTATTATCTTTAATGAAACCATTTAAATTGACTACAGGGTGCCTCAACTTTAACTAAAACGCCAGCATAGCCTTGGACGCAATCAGTTTTTCCGTTAAGGGTTAAGGGGAGGGCACAGCTATACGATGACTAGTAGTGGACTCATAAATATTTAAATTTGAATTTCCTGACCGGCAATCCCATAATCCTTACCCTCCCATCATGCACCTTCTCTTCACCACATCTTTATTTCTTTATCTCTTTTCCTCTTTTGCCTCATCTGCATCACTAAATCGTTCTTTCTCTTTCACACTTTCCCTTCACGACTCATTCTGCTTTTACTCCGCCATTTTTCAATGTTCTCTATCCCGTTTGCAGAGTGACTCATAAATAAAATTCTCAAACGATTCAAATCAAATTAAAATGTTCATAGTTTCGTAATTTATTGTCTCTCATAATAATAGTGGTAGCAAGGAAAACGACGGAAACAATACCAGACTATACGTCATATTCTGAAGTAGTGGCAAACAATTATTTTCTATACAGACGTGGAAGACATAAAAAATAATAATAATAATACAATTATTATGTTGTCAAGCCGGTGTCACAGTGAACATTATTCTACATATTATTAAAATAAATAAAGTCAAAAGTTAGAAGTACAACGTAGGTTCACTGTATATTATGTACACAAATATAAAAATATGTGTATAATAATATTATAAAAAAAAAAAATAAAAACGTATTACAATCTTATTTACTGTGTAGTACCAAAATTGTATTAAGGATATTATAGTAATGAAGTATTCTAAACTTATAATAGGGCCACATCAGTCAATACATATATAATTTAAAATGTAAATTAATATAATAAAGAGTATAAAATATCATATTATATAATATTGTTATATTTAATATTAATAATAGAGAATAATACAATATAATATATAAAATGTTATTTCAAATTCTGAATGGATAGTGATGAATTTTATGGTTTAACAATGGTTATTCTCTTTTTTATAATAATTATTGTTTGTGTATACCAACACTGTTTTAAACAATAAATATTTATTTTATCTTCAACTTTTAGGATGATTCCTAGTAGAAAATTTATTGTATCTAGTTGGTACTTTAAGAAGTCAACAATTCTAAGTATCTAGTTTTCAAATTAACAGGTAAAACCAAAACAAAATAAGTAGGCAAGTAGATATCTACAACTGTACAGTAGGTTAGATCACTAGATAATTATGTTAAATCTGAACTATAAATAACTAAATATATTTTATTATTAGTAAATGTTAATAATTTAGGCAATGGCTTAAATTAAATTTAAATACTTTGAAAATGTCATTGGGTATAATAAAATGTAGTAATATATTATGTAAAAGTTTCGAATTCTTTATAAATAAACGTAAAAGTCATTTAGTAACAAAATTCCAAACATCTAATGATAAAATAAAAAATATGAATTTTAAATAATAAAATAATTTGTAATTTTTCAGATGTATAAAACTATCTTCAAATTTAGTTTTTTTTTTTTTTTGTTCTATTTATATACATTTCAAATTGTTTTTATTATTACAGAAAATGTACAGATGATATGTTATTATGTAGGTAATTAAAACTTATGTTTGACTATATTATGTATTCATAATTTTCTTAAGTTTTAAAGGTTTAAGTTTAAAATAAAACCAAATGTATTATCTAAACATTTTAATAGTAATGTCTTACGTTGTAAAAGTTATATAGTAGTGTAGTTCAAAATATTCTTTGTTATACGTTTATAAAACAAATGTTAATATCATTATAAACTGTTTTATATATTATCTTGATTTTTCCGTTATGGTTTCCGTATCAACGAAGATATTTTGTAAGTGATAATAATTATCTAATAATTTAGTGTTCTTAGTAACGGAAATATAATAATAATTGAATTACAAAATTTAATAAATATGAAAGTTAGCCCATTATATCCTTAAAATGAAAAAGGTACCTTAAGTATTTAAATTTTTATCTGTATATGTAATTTCTTGATACAATTTGTATGATTTCAAGAATATACTCTCTTCTAGTTTATATATTATATTGTGTGATTAATCAGTTCACATATTAATTCAACCCAAAACCACTTGTTTATTGTTTGAGTGGGATGAACAAAGCTCTTAATAGTACTCTACAAACTATAGAATAATATTATAATTTATATTATAGACTCCAATTGCATGGGGTGATTATCACAAGCATTGAACAACGTTAAAATTAACTGTGCACATTTTAATGGCTAACAATATTCGGTCTGATACAAAACCAGAATATCATTATTTTAAACAGAAGCTTAGAATTGCTCACAGACTTGAATGGCGTGGAAAATGACTTTTAATCAGGAAGGTGTAAAATAATTTTATGACTTGCAAACTTTGGACAAAATATTAAAGAAGTATATTTTGTAAAGAACAAAATACTGGAAAACTTTTAGAATATTTTCTCAGTAATACTTTTTACGCTTTCAAGTTACCTAAATAAAGAACAATTGCATAATAAAATTCAACGATAAAATAAATAATCAATTTAAGTACTTAAATAATTTTAAACAAAAACATAGTAATAAAAGATGAGTTTATGTTTTGCTAAACTGATAAGTTCTAAAAATAAAATTTTGATACATAATTTAAAATTTTAAACTTCGTCATCATTATTTGAAACAGACAAATAATATTTAATGAATCACTGGCCGTGGTGTTTAAGAAGAAATTATTTGATATAATTATCCCGTAAATTCTTTGTGATAATGTTTTAATAATGAGTAAACTGTTCAAAATTATAATATAAGTTATATTAAATTAAAAAAATCTGGATTAAATAACATAATATTTAATTAGAATCATATGATACCTGTGTACAAAATGAATATTATCAAAATGTTATTCTTATTCAAAATTTACCTTCTAAAGAAGGTATTTCTAAAGAAACTTAATAAATAAGTTATTTTATTAACAAAAATTTTTATCTATCTAACATATTTTTATATATGTGTTTATAAGGTACAGAGATAAAATAAAAGATTCATTATAGTCACTGCTCATTGAGGCTGAATAACTAAAACTAGTTTAATAACAATATAAACAGTTTTTAAACCAATATGATGATAAATGTGGGTGCATTACTTTATTGTATATATATATATATATATATATATATATATATAAGAATAAGAGGATAATGTAATGATTAAAAAACATCTTCAAATGCTCAAGAAAGTACATTATATATATACAAAATTATAACAGTACAGATTGAAAAAAAAAATTAAGTAAAAGTAAATTGTTGTAATATTTTTATACATCAAGATCTACATAGGAATATTTTATATACATTTTTATGATTTATGCTGTCACTTTAAAAATAATAAATAACAGTTTATCAAATATATAAAACAAACCTCACTCTTTAGAATAATGTGATATAAGAGAAAAATTATAAGAATTAATCATTATATTTCAATTGTGACAATTATAACACTAAAAAAAAAAAAAAAAAAACAAAGCAAAACTATGGAAAAATAAATATTTTATTTCCTTATAACTACAATCTTAATGATATATCACAATTTATAATATTTATTATTAAAAAAAGTAAATTGAAAATAAATTAAAATATGTATGTCATAAGTACCTAATAAGTTATAACCTACATCATTACTATGGAATATATTATAACACAATATAATATGATTAATATGTGTTATTAATGGTTTTTACAACAAATAAAAAAAATATATTAACAATACCATAAGATGTCGACTTTTAAACAATAATTAATAACAAAAATAATTTATTACCATACCACGAAAGATTAATTTGAAATAAATATAATTCCAAATAAAAATATTATGTACATATTTCTTTAGTTCGTGCAAATATTATTTTTAAATGAAATAAATCTAATTTTAATTGTTTACTGCTCCAAGGTATTTTGTATTAGTATAAAATAAAAATAAAAAAAACAATTACAGCAATTTAATAAAAGAAATAATGACTGTTTATTATGGAAATAGATTAAGGTACCTAACAATTTGTTTATTAATTATTCTTTGAGCAATGACCGCTAATGTTCATCCTTTGCAGTTAGGTAGAAGGACAGCAATCGCTATTCTCATTAATTTTATATAAAATGAAATTCAAATATTTATATTATATTTGCGAATACATGATAATTGTTACCATCATGTGCGTTCTAAGGTGAGGGGCAACAAGGGGCACTTGCCAGCCCCTTAGAATTTTAAATTTGTTTTGAATGTATAATTATTATACCTAATTGTAATAATGTTCTATAATTAAAATATATAAAAAAATTTCATTTATTTTTAAAATTAATTTTGAAAAATGTCTGAGAACGCCCATGGTTACAATACAATTGAGATTATGTATTCGCGCAGGTGTGTAATAATATTATTGTTGTTATAAGAGAGCATAGATGGATAATAAATAATAATACAACTTGTTATTTATATATGGATTAAAATAAATATAGAGATTCAATCAAAGTACTCTATTTATTAGTTTTAGCATGATTCGATTTTACCCAAATTCGATTTCATTCAAATACTTGAGAATTGTATACAATAAAAACGAATTCAATTACATTACAGACGAATTTTTTTCGAAAGTCGTCTGTTTAAACTCTGTCATCCCAGTAACATCACTACGCAGTACTTGGAATAATTTATTTATTTTTTTTATTTTTTTTTGTCTTAAACTTGTAAATAATTTCTTTGTTGTTTATTATTTTACAAAAACACTTCTCGTTTATTTCGCATTAATTAATAAGTTTATCGAGTTTCAAGAAAACTGGGCAGCGGGCTCGTTGAGTTAGCTCGGGCGGGAAGTAGTGTAAAAAAAGAAATACCACATCGTATTTTAAGTAAACAAAAATACAGAAAGAATTTTCATGAAGTTTTTATTTCTATTAGGGATATAAATATTTGTGAGTGATTCAGTCTTTAGAAATCTGTGTATAAATAAATAACTGAATCCTTATTTTTACCAGTACAGACTTATTTTATCACCATAGGACACTTTTTAGAAAAAAAAATGTAAAAAGTATTATACGTGACTGTATCATTATATTATGTAAGTCAAACAATCAATTACAACATAGCTATACAATTATTATAGAGTAAATATAACAAAAAGTATTTTGTGAAATTCCAGATAAATATAATAAAATTGTATTACTTTGATAAAACATAAATTCAAAACCTTTATCCACAATATCATCTCTTATAAATACTCAAGATATAGAAATATGCTATATAGAATTAAGAGTGTATGATTAATATTGCCTCACTATTCACTTTAAAATAATTTGTATCTTTGGATTTTTTTTTAATTTAATGACTGAATTTTAAGAGAACTTAATAAATTACACTAAAATATTAATTATATCATTTTTGAATGTATAAAATTGGAAACTTAAGCTTTGTAAGATAACCTATAAATTATGTTTTGTTTTTTTGAAAACTACTTCATTTTATAAACAATACTATAATTGTCTATGAAAATAATATAACAGTAAAGTTTTAGTTATTTTAACACGCCATACGCCATATCATTTCGTAATTATATATTGGAAACAAAAAATCAGATGATTAATTACTATCGTTAGGTACCTGCCATTGAATTGACTGTTAAATTTAACACTAATTACTTTTTTCTTTAATGTACTTTAAATTAATCGCTTTCAAAATGTGAATATTTTTTATTTTTATTTTTACTTTCATTATTTTTATGCCAACAAATTTGTATACAAGTAATACCTACAATAATACAGTAATACAATTTCACAGTATAAATCGGGACGACATTCGGTTATGTAGTTTCTGTGATTAAGTAAGCGAAACTGGATGCAATTAAATGAAAAGAAACCTCATAAGTGTAAATTAAGTGAAAATGTTAAAATTTAGGCTTCATATTCAGTTGAAAAATCTAATTACAAAATAATATACATATTAATGTCCAAAAACCAAAAAAGAATATAATTTTCTACTTGACGAGATCAATCAATTATAAACTAATTTCATTTGAATTAACATCGCCAATATTCTTGTCAGAAAGGATGATCAAAAAACATCAAAATAAAGTTTATTCGCATACTTAGGGAAATTATGATCTATAACTATTTAAAATGTTTATAAAACTTATTTATTGCTTACTCTTTTTAGAAAAAATTGGTATACATAATATTATATTATATATTGGTTTAATTGTTTTAATATTAGGTTCTTATTTATGGCTCACATCATATTCATAAAAGTAAGAAATGTACAGTATTAATTATCATTAATAACCGAAATTATCTTTCTTTTTGGTGTAATTGATGAAGGTGACACAACAATAAAATATCTAGATAAGATTAAAACTCTATTTTTAAATTATCATTCCGATATGAACATACTTTTTAATATGAGCTAGGGATATAAATACAAGGAGCATTTCAGACAACTGTTTGGAATTCGAGTGCCTTAAAATTGCACTTAATAATAAAAATAATATAGGTAAGTGTAATTACAGCAAAGTCATTACCTACTCAGGAAAAGTATCGATAAAATACTATTAAATCAAATAATTCCAAAGATGCTATTTTCAATATTAATATAATATGCAAATCCATAAGTTTAGTTATATTATTTGAAATAATATTATACTTCATACCATGAGAGATTTAAAAATACTAGATACTAATTACTAAATTACCTGTTTACAACAATTAAATTTAATGAAAAAAAATATGGATTTGTATCAGTTTATAGATCCCAAAGTAGTAACATAATCATATTTATTACAAATATAAGCACAATAATAACCAATATAATTGATTGCTATAAACAAATTCCATAATTATTATAGGAAGGAGATATAAACATTAATCTACTTGATACTTTTAATTCAACAACAATTTATTTAGATTTAATAAATTTCTTTAGCTTCAATCAATATAAGTAATATTAATTTCCCAACTCAACCCACGGCCAATAGTTGTATTGATCATAATATATTCGTTAAGGACACTGAGACTTTGAAACAGTTGTTAGACTCTCTAATTACTTAAAATGATCCGTTATTTCTACAATTACATCATTCTATGACAAATTAAAATAACAATATTAATAATAAGTTATATAAAAATTTACATTTTTTGAATTTAAGGTAAATAACTTAAAATAATTGGAATGATTTCAAAAAATTAAACTTTCAATGATAAGCTAGCAATACTTACAAAAACTATACATAATCTATTAAATAATTATAAATTTTATGGGAAAACAAAATATAACTAACAAAGTCAATGTATTATCAGATTAATTAAAAAATAAAATTAAGATAATTAACTACATACTATAACTATCTGACAACTGTCTAATTCTTTATTGATAAAAATAAATACAAAACGTATAGAAATAATATATTATAATTAAATGAAAACAACATTTTTGTATAAAAATAAAATATAATATATAACAACCCACAAATGATAAAGTCAACAATAAAAGGCATAACAACGTCAACCCAGTTATATTTTCAAAACTATAGATTAAATATAAAAACATAATTCCAAGAATCCAATTATAAAAAACTATTAATAACTGATAATGTATTCAGATTCAGCCACTTTTCTTAGATAACTGGCTTCCTTAAAAATAATATTAAAAACAGGGTATAAAAATCAGTTTCCTGCCAAATGCACATTAAACTATATTTATTTAAGAAACATAACTTAAACAGAAATAAGTAATATTATTTCTTTCGGGAAAGGTGAATCGGCTCCTTTAAAAAAGATGGTATTATCAATGAAAATAGTAAAACATATAAAGAAACAATAAATAATAATTTAAAATACATTTTGAACATAATTTAGGATAAAGTATTTATTTAGTTTAAATTTGCCATAGTAGGTATCACCAATACACAAAGGGGGGGACAAAACAGAAAAACAGAAATTAATAAATACAGACCTACCACCTACTTTTAGAATATTAAATACTTTTTAAAAAATATTCATAAAAGCCATTTAAATGAAAACGAGATCCTACCAAAATCCCACAATGAATTTCAAGAAAGAATTAGAACCGAATAATGCCCTTGTACATCTATCAATGAATATTAACACAAACCTCAACAAGATAAATAAATCTCTAAGATTTTTTTTGGATCTCATAAAAGCGTTTAGTAGTATCTCTCATAAAACACTAATACATTTTGTTAAATTTATTGAAATTGATAAGTAATAAAAACCATTAATTTTTTTTTAAATCATACTCAACTAATAGAAAACTACATCAAGTTAGAATATCTATCATTTTAAGCGACAAAACTACAATAACTATTGGGGACAATTTTATATTTAATTTATAACATAAGTGTGAAATTACGAAAAACTAAGAAAAAAAAATGAAAAAAATATATAAGAATTAATTACTCGAGAGCAATTTTGCTATGACTCAGATGGTTCTGCGATATGGCATAACTGCTTTTGATGGTCTAGGTTTTTTAACAAGTAATGAAATACAAAGGGCTCGGAAAAACATAATTAAAATAATATTAAATAAATCCAAAACGTGTTCTTCAATATAAATATTCAAAGACTTAAACGTCTTATCAGTACAACAACTGCTATTTTATAGAAATGCTCTTTATTATACATACAAATTGAATCTTATTAGCTTTAAACCAAAACGTACATAATACACGACAGAAAAATAATATAGAGATGCCTACTATTAAAACATTAAAAACAAGTCCGTATTTTTCTCGAGTAGGTCTAAACTTATAAAGCTCTAATACATATCATAAACTTCAAATCTTACATACAACAGGAAAAATCCGTCATAGTATAGTTAAGTCATAGCACAAACAATATATGAACTAAGTGTACGTGACACGAATTTATTTAATCAACTTAATATTATAATAGCAAAATTGTTAATAATAAATATGTACTTCCAAGTTCCTTCACTGTAAGTATTATTAGCATTAGGCTTATTTTATTATAACCCTTTATTTTTACTCGCATTACTAATCTTATATCACCAATAAGAGGTTATCCTTAGTGGTGAATTAGAATACGCATTTTATTAATTTATTATAATTACATACTTTTTATGTACCGTTAGGTGTCTAAGGAAATCATCATTATTATTATTGTTTATTTATGAAACTTTATAATAAATGTAGTGTATATTAAATGATGTGGCGTGAGTCAGTTGGTATCTAGTAATGAAACATAAAAAAAAATTAATAATATAATAATTAAATAGCATTACTTGAATTAGGATATTTAAAATATGTTTAATACAATATCAAAGTTCCATATTTGCCTACATGTACAACACAATGCAATAAAAAAAATTCCCCTTATTCCCTACATAATATTCTGTCAACATATTACTATATTGACTTACTATTATAACTTTTACCTACGAAAATGTATTAACCATCACTGTTTGAGACTAACACATTATTTTCATCGACCATAATCATATTCGGTATACTTTTAAAATATTACAATTATTATTAGTCTTATTAGAACAATCTCAAAATAAATGTAATATTATAAAGATTGTTACATATTATAATACACTTTTTGGAGTATTTCAATTGTCAGTATCAGACGAGAAATTTTAGTTCGTATACTCTACTCATTAAAATCTTGTAGACTGGTTAGTTTACAGCATATTTTTTTTGCAGAAAACATCGCGTTCACTTCATGAAAACTTATTCAGATAACTGTGATATTCAAACAGTACTCATGTGCGTCAGTATCATAGAAAACTTGTATAACACACGCGCTATATGTTTCTCAAGCCAAAAGTTTTCTGGCAGTGCGATATTTTCGGTTGACTAAGGACGGACCTATAATATTTTGTATTATCATGTATATAAACTACGAACTTTGTAGTTGATGAATATATGTATTATGAAATATTATTTTTTACTTAATTTAACATAACTTAACGTGTTATATTGATTTATTAAAACACATTCAAAGTCACAGTTAGCAAGAAGACAACATTTTTTTTAACTTCTAGCCCTGTCGATAATTATTGCAATAATCGATTACCACTTACTTAACCATTCATCATATTATATTAAAATACAATAACAATTTTTCAAGTAGGTATCAACTTAATAAAAACTATTATAAACTAATGATAACTTAAACCAATAATGAATAATCCAATTATATACTTATCTTTATTTATTGGTAAAAAAAAAGTTTTATATTTTTATTTTACAATATGATTTCTTACAATTTAAAACACAAAACCACATTACCAAATGTTATATGAGTATGAAATAAATTAAGAAATCTTTTTTTCACAACTTAAGAGCAATACAGACTTCTATTATATTAACGTACTTCTCTACTCTAAAGTCTTAATATAGTAGTCTATTGTAAAAAGCAATGTTACCATGACTCTTCGATCAATGTCAAGGAGCTTAGAAACAACTTATTATACGAATTACGATTACAATGAACTCATGTAAATAATTAAAAACATAGATGGATGCACTGCTGAGTCGTGCAGATACACTATATGCTCAAACGAGACAACGCTATCGGTCAAATTGTTGTGGAAAAGAGAGGTCCAATCACTATTATTTTGTGCAGCAGACTCATATAGTATACTAATATGTAGATAATATTATTATGTGCATAATATAGTTATCAGATACGTTAAAATAAGTATCTAAGTACAAACACCCGGTTCAAGTGTCTTAAAATGTATTTAACACCACAAAATGTTTTAATAAAACCAAAAATTAGAAATATACAGTCACCGCGTTAAAGTAAAATAAATAATGCATAATTTAAAATAGGTGAAATGATTTTTATGTCAGTCTTCAAATGTAATTGTACACTTACAAATTACAATGGAGTCATTGTCAATGAAAAATAACGAACAAAATACGATTTGTAAATTTATTATAGTACTGTTATAAACCTATGATACATCATCATAGACCGTTTAAGTTCGATAAAATAGAACAAAAATTTAGGTAATTATGACGTAATAGAGGGTAGTATCCACTCGACCACCAAGGGAATTTTCTGGTACCTATATGTATTTCGGTTAAACTAATATTGTAATAATATGTTGTGTCCTAAACACTTTTGTTACGCGTACCCAATGACGCTGATAGTCTAAGATAATAATATTATGTGAACGCAACGAGAATAATGGACACGTCCACGTTTTTTGTGTGTTTCAGCTGAGCGAGGACTTGGGATACCGGATATACTCGGCACTCGGTTCGTTCTACATACCGTCGTGCATCATGGTGTTCGTTTACATCCGGATATACTTCGCGGCCAAAGCGCGGGCGCGGCGGGGCATCCGGAAACCGCCGTCGAAACCGAAAAAGGGGGCGGCCAAGGCGGCGAAGGCGGCCGCCGCCGCGGCCGCGGCCGCGCAGAGCCCGTCCACCGTGTCGCAGACGACCAGCTTCATCACGCGGCCGTCGCCGGCCAGCGTGCCGCTGACCGCGTTCCGGTCGCCGCCCGCCACGCCGGTCAACACCACGCTGCCGGTGATCGCATGCGACTACGCCAGCGACGCGAGCACCAGCGACGTGAGCAAGGACGGCGACAAGGACACGCTGAAGGTGTTCACCACGCAGGGCAGCCGCCGGCTGACGGTCAACGGCGACCTGGCCGGCGGCGGCGGCCGGTGCCGGGCGTCCAGCGTGGCCGTGGACACGGACATGGTCAGCGAACTGGAACCGTCGTCGTCGGACTCGGGCAACGTGCAAAAGTGCGGGGCCGTCAAGCCGGTCAAGTCGCGGCTGTGCAAGCCCATATTCGGCGTCGGCCGCAAGTCGGCCAAGGCGGCGTCGGCCAAGGCCAAACGGGACATACTGGACACGGGCAAGGTGTCCATGGCGTGCCGCGGCGGCGTCGATCACCATCAGTACGGGTCCGGTGCCGCGAACGCGGGCGGCCCGGCCGTAGACCCGGCGGCGCCGTGCCAGCCGCGGCCCAAACCGCGTGACCCGGAGCGCGAGAAGCGGCGCATCGCCCGGAAGAAGGAGAAGCGCGCCACGCTCATACTCGGCCTCATCATGGGCTCGTTCATCGCGTGCTGGCTTCCGTTCTTCTTCATGTACATACTGAAGCCGCTGTGTCCGGTGTGCTACATACCGCCGCAGGCTTTCGCCATCGCGTTCTGGCTGGGCTACATGAACTCGGCCATCAATCCGGTCATATACACGATATTCAACAAGGACTTCCGGCGCAGCTTCCGGCGCGTGCTGTTCAAATGATGAAACCGTCGTCGTCGCGCACCACTCGTCGTACGACTGGCGGCCCGCCCGGTGGTCATCCTATTCGACACGACGTCTCGACGTGTCGTCTCTTCTTCTTATATCTACTCGTTCTTTGTATCCTTCGTATTCTCGTTCTCGTTTCTCTCGTAATCGACATCATCATTAATTATTATTATTATTATTATTATTATTATTATTACCTACGCGTACTATTATAATATTGTTGTTATTACTGTTATCATCGTTATTATTATTTATCATTGTATTATACTATTATATAGGTACGTGAAATACGGTCGAATATCTGCAGAAAACTGATTTTTTCACACACCATCCCCCCCCCCTAAGCGCCCATAGACACGTACGGGGTGTGAACGAACACTGTTCAAATACAAAAAGTGAATTGTGCATCCGTCATGATAAAACCATGACTTGCGATCAAACATATGAATAATGAATCAGTAAACTTTTCTCAATTCCGCAGCGGAATTCAACAAATTATTACATTAAAAAAATATTTATGTATATTTTTTTTTTTTTTTTTTAATACCTTTACAACTACTACACTCGACATTTCAACACCAACCGCAGGCAGGCAGATTGCGCAACTAATTCTAAATGAACACTGCACATACTCACTAATGTACACACACGTGTTATAGTTATGCGTGTAAAACGTAGTCGGTATTCGACGTTGGTATTATAAAGTAATATGTGGAGTAATCGAAAAAGCCATTCCATGTAAAAATTGGGTTCTTGGATTACGAGTTACGACGAAAAATCTACAAAATAAAATCGTCAATAAAATGCACGTGTATTTAAACTTTTTTTTAATTTTCCATTTTAACAAAACAATATTAATATAAACCGCTTAACTAAAAACCAAATATAATTTTATAATGTTTATAACATTAACATATATTTTGAATTTTATCTAGTATTACAAAAAAACTACAATTTAACTAATAACAAAAATCTATAACATCGTGCACTAACATAGATGAAGATTAAATGCATGTATAAAAAAGTATTATTTTGAATAAAACATTATGAATTGAGTTCAAATAGTATAAGCTTATTAAAAATTAACAAATAGGTAATAATAATTTTAATACAAGTTATAAATTTGAGCTAAAAAAGTTTTGTTCTAAATCTAATAATATAACAATTTAACTAATAGTTCAAAATTCAATTTTTTACTCCTGAATTTATTAAAATATAATTAATTGTATATCCGATAAAAATATATTTAGCAAATATTTATTTATGTTCAATGTTTGCCTACTTAAATTCCACATTACAACATTGAGTGTATTATTTAGCACAAATTCCATTTATAGAAATTTAAAAATGTTTGTTATAGTTTATTTAAATAGGTACCGTAATACAAAATTCTAATAAATATTATCAAATAACAGTAACCTATTCTATTATATAAAATGATATTTCCGCATAGTCCAACAAAATAGCAAGTAGCGACATAATATTTCAAAACTAAATATAATACAAAATAAGTATTTCAAAATATTGTTAAATTATATTCATATTTTTTTTTTTCAAAGTTCTAAATATTGAAATTATAAAGATAGTTTCAGTATGAACACATATTAAGAATTTATTTTAATACAGGATATTAATGAAAAACCCCCAGTGCACTTAGATAAATTGCATGTTTTTATAGGCTATAATAAACACGGTTTTATTTTTGAAAATTCTCAGAATTCCGTTTTCTAATAATACATTACACAAAAATAATAACATATACAATCGCAGTGTACAAATAAAATGAACATATTATAATTAAATAATGTTTATAATAAACGTTGAAATTGTTTTAAGGCATATAATGTGAGATTTAAATAAATTATTTATTAATATTCACCAAGTACCTAAATATTTGATTGATACGTGTAAAACATATTATAAATACTTCAATTTATTAAATACTAAATTTAAAATTTAAATTAATCCCGAATACTTTATTACAAATTATTGAATTATCGAATTATATAGTTTAACCATAAATAAATTCATTTTTCTAATTAGGTAACTTAAACATAATATATTATATTTAAATTAAAATCAAATTGACTAGTCCATTTTTAGTTCAAAACTACTTACTTCGAAGTGTTTAATATTGCATTTTTAAATTTATATTTTATAATTTTATTATAAGTCTATTGTTTTTAGCTTATAACAATCCATATTTTTTTATTTTAATAATTTAATTTTGTTCATATAAAACACGGACAATCAAAAAAGAATTTCAAACTCATCCTGACTGATGTTGATCAATTATAAACGTGTTACGATTAACAGAAATATGATAAATTATTAACATCGTTAAATAACATTTTTATTAAAAGATTACTTGTATACACATATACCAAGTAACAATGTGGAACATGACGTGTAGAAAAATATGTTTATTTGACAATTTAAATGTGTACATATTATACGTGCATTATGCATGTTATCCGACCAGTTATACCTCAGTTGTTTATTTGCTTCAGTTTTATAATATCCTAGTGAAATAAAAATGGTTGAATAATATGGTTAACACTTATTCATGCGAAACACGTCACTATATATCTCTCGTGTTGGTTTATTTGTATAAAGAAAAAGCAATAATAATAACAACTCAAATAGAAATCATATTATGTTTCTTTATTTTGTTTTGAATTTTGCACACAATTTCTATATGAAATAATACACCAATAATAACGATAGTAAATTCATTTTAAAAATATTTTGCATTTTTCTGGTATTGAAAATTAATTTTCCAAAAACCATGGGATAGGTAGCCGATTTGTTTACCTTCATTTCACACTGTACAGGTACATCCTTAGAGACACAAAAATAACGGGTTATTCTGGTTATGTGAAATATCCATGTTCCCGATCACGTATCCCATCACAATGTTTACATCCATTGAATGTTAGTTTTTCAGTGTAACCTTTATTTACTTACGCAAATGCCAAAAATAACAGAAATATATTTCATACATCCCACTAAGTGAATAATTTTAAATGTCAATATTATTTTTAAACGTGTTATTGTGATTGAATTTATTATAATTTATAATTATTATTGTTATGAAATAAAGTATACAGAAAAAAAAGAGAAGTCAAGAGAATTGACTAAAAGAATGATTAAAAATTAATATTGGAAATTCACATAAATATTATATTATATTTGGTAAATTTTATTAAAATAAATAACAAAACCTTAATATGGAGTGGTCAAATACAGGTGATTATTTTAGGACTAGATTAAGTATTTTTGTTTATAGTGTGTCTAGAATATCTTCATTATCAATACCTAGGCATGGAATAAATTTCATTTTTGAAATTATTACATGTATGATAATTATAAAATAATTCATTTTCTTAATATTTTCACGCATAGGTATGAATAAAATAACTACAATATTAACCTATTAACTAATAATTCAAATTATTAAAAAAATATTTATGAGAGTTAAGAATATATAATAATACGATTCTTACATATTTTTATTTTATAATTCTATTTTCTATACCTAAGTTATTAATTGTTAAAAATAAATATTTTTTTTTTTATTATTATCTAAATATTCGAAATATAAATGAAAATATCTATCGGTTAAAATTCGAAATATGAACAGCTATAAAGTCTTTTAATATTTTATGAGACTAACCGAATCCATTTAATGTATTATATTTGCCAAAATAATCACTTGTTATTTTATTTATAAACATTTTTATAAGGAAACAAAAATCATATTAATGTTATGTTCAAAGTAAATAGTGCCAATTCACAAAAAGTAAAATAAATGAATATGGGCAGGTACCTAAAACGTTTTACACGCATAGTAGCAGAGTATAATCTATTATTACTCAAAGAAGTGTATGGTTTGGTGTGAAAATTTCTTCTGTGGTTTTTGTTTGTTTTTGTTTTCCAGTATAATATTATTACATGCATGTAGATAAAGTTAAGCGCAAGTTTGATTGCATCCCATTAATTAAAATATTCATAATAATGTTTAATTTTATGTATAAAATACGTGCTTCAAATTTGAGAACAAAATATAATTGTATGTATAATTTTTGTGTTAAAATAAATTTAAAAAACGATTCGAACTCTATATTATTCCGTTCGCTTTATTGTGGGTCCAAAAACACAAAGAGGACATTAACGCTTGAGCCTCAAATGATTGTTATATATACATATATATATATGTATATATATATTTAAACAAAGTTATTATATATATATATATATATATGTATACATACTGGATTAAATACTAATATATTGTCCTAATATTATAAAAAAAAAATTGTTAACAAAATAGCTACAAAATATTCTAAGCATACAAAATATTAGGTAGTTGATATTTTATTTTTCAATTTTACTCAATTAACATTAAGTCCATTGTATATAATTTATTAAGGCTTATGACATTAAGAAAAAACAAAATAATATTGAGAAAATACATTTCTATATTTTATCGCTAGTATTTTGTACGAATTATATTCTAAATTAGACTTTTTTAATTTATTATATCTTTACGAATACTACTGATGGATATAGTAGAAACAATAATACCTGCCCTAATAGCAGTTAGTGTAAGTACTTATAGTAAAATTCTATGTACATATACAAACATATTTGATAACTAAACAGTTTTCAATACTTAAAACAAATATGTTTATTATGATATTTGATTATAGAACTCAAGATTAAGAATAATTACATTTATATTTAGTTCATTCCAAAATTCTAAATTACCGAAATCATGATGTACACACCTATTAGTCTTTAAGTTCACGTTATTTTGTTTTTAAAATGACTCAATCACATTGATACTGTTACAAGTTGTATAATTCATATTTTTAGTATATTATTATTATATTGTCTTCCATTTATTCCTATTTAAAAAAATAAAAAATATATTAATAGGATAATATGTTTTTACAAATTTTATTTAAACATAAGTGAAATGTGTTTGAATTTCCGACAAAAACAATGCATTTTAATCTAGGCAATTTAATAAAAATAATTGTTATATTGACAAAAATGTATTTATCTTAATATTAGAATTATAAATAAAAGTTATATTTACAGCTATGGTTAATATAAACTTATTATTCTCGCTATAGAGTTTATAATTGTTTAAATAGCATTGAAAATTATTATTATTATTATTATTATTTGTATTATTATTTTTCTTATTCTAATTATCATTGTTATTATTATATTATTATTGTGTATTATTATTATTATTATTATTATTATTATTATTATTACTATTATTATTATTATTACTATTATTATTATCATTATTATCAAATATAATAAAACAGTTAAAACTATTGAATTTAATAGTTACGTTACATTTTTATTTTGAACAGACAAGAAACTTCCACAAGATCAATTAGCTAGTTAACAGCTGAACGATATCATTGAACTTTTGAGTAATAAAATATGGATAGACAATTGAAAATTAAAAATAACAACAAGAAGAACAAAATAATTAAACAATAGTTCTGAAACAAAATTTGATACAGACATAGTGGTTTCTTTTAATTATAATATCCAAGCAAAAAAAAAAATTAATATTTTATCAGAAACTTACTTACATCCTAAATGAAAAAAAAAACAATTATAGAAATAGTTCAACTGAATTATTTATTTTTACAAACATGACAGTAAAATTCTATAATGGTATAATACGAGTATAATATATTTTTTTTATTTTAAACTAGATTGATATTTTAAATATTTGGTTAAAAGCTTGAAACATGTACGGTTGTATATGGTGCTGTTTAAATAATTATCTTATGATAATACCTATACGTTTTCAGTAACAGACGTTTAATTTTTAAAATTAGTCAACAAATACATTAATATGACAAAATTGTATTCAAATTTAAAATGAATAGTATAATGAAATATTGTGTTTGTATATCTATTAAAAATACAAAAAATAACATTTTATTTGGAACAATGAAATTCAATATATAATATTACATAGAAAATATTAGAAGTATATTTGGGATATATGAATATATTTGTTTAATTTATCAAGAAAGCGTATTGACTTTTTATCATTGATATTTTTAGGTATTTGTACTCATATTAATGATCCTGTATAAACAATGTATATTATTTTTTATAATCCGAAATTAAATTTTGAATTTCCTTTCAAGTACTTAATTCAATAATATTAGTTTATACTTTGCGAATATAATAGATATTATACTTCGTATTTTCAATTATTTAGTTACTTTAAATTTAAACAACTAATAAATATCAAGTGACTTAGAAACATGACGTATAAAATAAATTACATTTTATTGAAAAATTACAATAATAATAACTGTTTAAATATTTTTATAATTAAATTTTTTTCTCAATGGACAGCTTAATAACAAAAAATTAGGTGAAAATAATCATAACTCATTACTGTAGATCAATTAGATAAAGAGAACAATTAATTAATATTTGGCCCTTCATATAAAATTTGATAAACAATACACTTTTAGAAACACCGACATAATGCATATTATACATAGTGTATAATAATTAGCCTTTTAAAGATAAGTCTTTGAAATACAATAGTATATTTTTTATTCAATTTTTTTCAATTAAAACTTAAATATTAATATTTATTGTTTATGCAAGGACTATAATATATATATATAATATATATGAAATAAAAATAATAAAATAGGTACTCTAAAAATGTAAGCTATTCCTTTGGTTACCAATTCAATTTTTTCTCAAAAACCATAATTTTTTTGTCTATCTATGAAGAAAATTAATTTTATTGTTACTTTAAAAATCAAACGAAGTTTTCACAAAAGTTCTCATTAAATCTTTAAAATGATTTTACATATTATGGTATAGTTTAAGGTACATCTACAATCTATATAAACCGAGAACGAACTATAATATATTAACTAGGTAAATATTTTTAAAGTACCCTAAATTCAATAACTAAACTTCAAATATAAAATTAAATTTGAAAAAAATATGATCCATATTTAACTAAAATAAACATTTTAAATTGGCTAGGTATCTATGATTATTTATTTACAAATCGGGATACTATACAAATACAACATAAAGGGTACTTTATCGCTTCGCTTACCTTATATTTTGTGCTAGATAGTGGCATGTTGAGTTATTAAATTGAAAAAAAAAGATATAACGTCCAGAAAAACAACGATTGCTGAAATATCTTATATAGATTTCAATGGTTGAAGGTAGGTCTTAGTTACAAACTAAAAAACTTTATTATTTCTATTTTTCCTTAAAGAAATATGTTTTGATAATATTATATAAATGTGCAAATTATAAAAATCGTTTGATACATTGGTTCCAGTCTCATCAAATATGAACAATTTATTATTTTACTATTTTTATCTATCAACAATTAAAATTAAACAAATTTTAATATAAAGAAACATAATTATCACAGCCTCATAGGACAGTGCTTTTAAGTTTTATTTTGTATGATCAGTGGAATCATAATAAGATTAATAGATAAAATAAATCTTTTCTATAAGATTGTGATATGCATTATAAAAATTATAAGCACAAACATTTTCACAACAATCTCACAATAGAATAGCTATAAATAGATACATTTTTGATCTCGGTAATTTTTATAATTGTACAGTATGTAATCTACGTTATTTTAACTATAAATTGTATACCTAACTTATGTGTTTGTATAAATTCAAATCCCAATTTTTTATATGTTATATATTTTCAGTCTAATGTCTATTTTTTAAGACATACATTTTTTATTACATTAAGATCATTTATTTTAATATTATATGCGCTCTTCTAAAATGTATTCATACCAGAACTCACAAATTATAAGTTTCTCAAAATATATATTTATTTGAAAGACTCGTTTCATTGGGGTGTTAAAGTCCACTGTAAAACATCTCTTCATACACTGATGAAAGATGAATGTGACGTGAAAATGGTTTGAACCCCTTCTGCTCCCTTCATCAATTAAGAACGGCTGACGGCAGAAAGTATCGTGATTACCCGTTTGTGAGTAACGTAAATAATGTGGACAGAAGTTGTGGTATAAATTCTGTCACCACAATTGTAGTATAAAGTCACCACCAAAACCACAGTTAAAATTTGGCAATCACGGTCTCGACTGTGTAAAATGTAATGCCAAACAGTTTTCCACGATATTTTTAGTCTTCATTCAATCATAAAGATATCAAATCCAGCTATTTATTTGACCTCAAATTTAAGTAATTTATGGAAAATTGATATTAATCTAATGTTCAATAATTATACTGAAATTAATTAGAGAAATTTATACTTCAAGAATTTTGTTATTAAAAAATAATAATTGCGTAAAAATTTGTGACATTAAAAATACAAACGACATAAATATAAAATGTCATTCCTAATAAATTATTTTATCTAATAATATTTATAATAATATTTTAGTTAATTCTGTATTTACCAAATAATTGATTATGATATAAATATTTATGTAATTACTTGTTAAATAACTTTAATGTATATATTTATATTAAGTATAATATGTACAGTTATGTTCAGTGGCGTCCCTAATTCGCTGTATAGGAGGAGGGGTAGAACTCCATACATTTGTTATATATAAACACACTAATTACAAAATAGTTGACATAGTAATTTATTTAACAGAGTCATTATATTAAAATATTAGTGTATATTATATTTAATTATTAAAATATAAATTAATAAACATTAAAACACTGAATAAATGTTATATTTATTGATTATATAATAATAAAGCAAAAAGAAAATTAAATTACAAATTATATGTTTACTTAATATGTTATAGAATAAAATCGATTTTGTGTTTAGATTTGGCAAAGCGATCAATTATATTATAAGTATATAATAGAATTTCTCTATGAATATTCAAAAATCCCAAAACAGTTAAACATGATTGTCCCATTTGATATCTAAACTTAGTTTTTAAATCTAATAAGCACAGACATGTAAGGAAATCATTATAAATCAAAAAAGAAAATTGTGTACAAAAGCTTAAAAATTAAAACCATACAGGATTAAAATATTCATATAACACACTGCATTTATCATTTAGAAAAGCATTAACTTAATTTGGAACTTTCTTTTAGAAAATGAGTTCAAATATCCTTATCATACCAATAAAAAATTCAAAATTTTAATATTTAAGCTAATTCTCAAAAGAAAATCCCAAAAAAGTTAATAATATTCAAAATTATGCATATAATGTTTTAATTTATCTTACAATTATATTTTGTAGTTTATAATGAATATGTTTCTGTTTTTTTAATTTATCCTAGTATGATATAAAATAAAAATTACGAAATTAAAAAAAATAATAATAAAGTTCATGAAGATGGTGACTGTTCCATTCTTTCCCCCCTTGAAGACACCCCTGGTTCTTATTCTACAGAAATATTACTTGAAAATATAGCGTGATGTGAAACCCGTTAGTTAAGTTGTATAAATTGAATATTCTAGATTTTCTCCTTCTTTTATAAATTACGAATCAGTTAAAATTTAAATCTTCGCACCACTTTCTATAAATTCTTCTAAGAGGATCATCTAGAATAATTCCATATCAAAAAACGAATATTAACAGGGATTTAAATATTTTGATATTTTGATTATTAAGATAAAAAATATTTGTACGAAACTTTAACCATTTTTTCTATAGTTTTTATTTTTAGATAAAAATGTATCTAAAAGGCTATTATTTGAGACTTAAACGAAGTACTCGTATATAATGTGGTTGTATCCAGTCATTTATGAGAATGATTGAATTTTGTAAGATTAGTTTGTTTATTAGACACTTGATTTTTTGGCTACATTTCATAAGTCCAGATGTACAATAGGACAGTTACATAACACATTAACATAACATTTTTATATTTAGTTTAGAAAAGTTATTTACCAGTATAGATATTTACACATAGAGTTTATTTTGAGTCATTTGTTTTTTTACATAATACTCCTACTACACCGAAACGTCTTAATCAAGCATTAAGCCCACGTAAGTATTTAAAAATGCAATTATTTGATGTTCTTGATGTTTAATTATTCAAAAAGTGTATCTTTTTGAATTTTTATATTCGAATGAAAATAGTATTTTAAAGAATACCAATGAAATTGGAGGACCCATTTACTTAACTCTAATTTATATACAAACATTTTTTTTTATCTATTAAAAAAATAATAAAACCACCTTTAGTATTCCATGATAATTCATTTTAGTAGGTATATTTTTGTATAGTGTAGCATAGTATTGTTTTTATAAATTAAAAACAAAATATAAAAAATGAATTTTTGTATCTTTTATTATCGAAGAAAGTCTTGATTACGATTAGAGTACTGTGGTCTTAAAAATAATGTAAAATTAACTGTTACAAATGTTATTGTTTATGGAAGACTAATTAAATTAATTTTAATAAACAGACTCTGTGTATATATAATATATTATTATCAAATTGCATTTAATTTTGTTGAGCGATCACCAACCTATATAATTTCCGGTAAGGCGATGTCGACACCTTCAGGTCTACCGGATTTTATCCACCATCCGTTTATTCCGTCAAACAAATACAATACCACTTTTACACTCTATCTTTAGGCATGTCAAGAGTGATTATGACCATACACGGTGGAATGGATGTTAGCGATCTCTTAGCATAAATGAAGCGTCATCAGCCAAAAGGATCATCTCCTGTACCTACATACAAACACTCATACACAACTGGCGAAATAATTGATGATAACAAACGGCTATACGGCAGACCCCCTCGGGAACACATACCTGACATCGTCGCTGTCATTTCAACACTAAAAGGAATTTACTGTCTATTTTGCTCAATAATACTATCATTATAGGATTCAATATTTTACAAGATGGTCATGGTTTTTTTTTTCTAACAGAAATATATAAATTGGTACCTATGCCTATCTGACGAAAAATAAATTATAATCACGTCCATTTAATTGTTCCTAAAATGTATAAATATAATAATAATAATATACTTCACACATGCATTCGTAGTTTGAAAAAAAAGTAAGTAGGCAATAGCAATTGTACGATTAAGGACTATCAAGTATAAATTATATTTAAATTATGTTAAAATTTTCAACTATATAATGTGATAACGAATAAATTACATTTGAATATAATATGCATACATATAGGTATACATATTGTTGCTTTAAACTATTATGGATTATAATTTTCTTTCTGATTAGTAAATAATAATTATAATATTTTTACAAGCAAATCACTATTAATAATAATAATAATAATGATAATATCGTTGTTTATTCATAAAAACAAAATTTTTAATTTACTTATCAAATATACAAGACAACATATATATGAGTAGACGATTCAAAACAATATACATTTATAATTTGCATGTACATATTTTAAAAGTCAAGTTAATATATTCATATTTTTATAACTTAAAATGTATCATAGCATCCATTAACAACCTTTCTATTGTAGTCTTATTAAGTCACTAGAATATAAATATAATGTCCTTATATTAATAAATATACCAATCTATTAATAAATGTTTTGGTCTTGTATACATTTTTTGTAGTAGATTTTAAGTAGTGATGGCCGACTAATATCATGTGTGGAATAAATAAACAAAAATACGGAATATTATTATAAACATAAACCAAAGACCGGTGTATACCCAGATTTTATCTTGTAGAAAAATAGTGTTTGGTTCAATATGGTCAAAAATAAATCATACGTAGACTACTTGATTACAGTTTAGGTACCCCTTTTCATAACCTATTTGCTTCCGGAAAATTGATGAAAAGAAATTGATTATTTGAATGCATTTCGTTAATATACGAATATATGATATATTCATTTTTTCATATAGTACTATGTACTAACTGCAAATATATAAATAAACTAGCTTGCCCGGCTTACGTTGTATTGACTATTAAGATTTTTTTTTTGGTCGACGTCTAACCAAAAATAAATCTATGGGAACATCGACTGACCCTAATAATATGAGAATATCTCTTTGATAGCTTTTAGAGTCACTAACAAGCACAATCGTTTATATATACAGATGTAGGAAATTCTGATTTTATGCTTAAAAGCTAAATACAAATATATATATATGTATTACACACCATTTAATTTTGATTCACATTCAAGTATGTTCTTATATATATATTTAACACATATTAAGAAATATAAATACTTTAAAGATTATAATTATAATATTACTGATGTTAGGAAGAGTGACAGCTAGAATATCGTTCCTGTTTAATGACAGAAATATCATGTTGTAAGTAAAGTAAATTAACCAAAAAAAAAAAACATTTATACCTATTATTAATTACGATATTCAAGTATAATAGAACTAGTTCAAGTTAATATTTTACGCTCTAGCTATACCTACTAGCTCTTGCCTGTTTCATTAATATTAAAAAAAAACCAAATTGATCATTTTATAGAATAACGCTATCAACATATTATTAACTGTTGCATGCGTATGTAAGTATACATACAATCCACGAATGTTTTTTCTTCTTAGGTTATCCGGTTATATCCTTTTCATTAATGCTACAATTAATAAACAAATACCTAAATATTATGAAGTCAAGTATAAATTTTAAAGTATTAATAAAAAAAAAAGTAGGGCAGTGAAAACTACCACTTTGATGTATAGCACATAAGTGTCGAATTGGTCACTATAATGATGTTGTTAAATTTGAATTCATTGTTTTATCATGGTACACGAAAAACAGTTCTATGCGCAGACGGTCTGTCAACATAATACATCATTGAATACATTTCATAATGTATTTTTAGATATTTCTATTAAAATGATTTATTTTACTAGTAGAATTAAAGGTTTTTTTTAAATAAAATCTTTACATATTACATGGATAACATAAATAACAATATAAAATTATTGATATTTGTATATAATAAGAATAATACATTTTATACCAATATCATATATTATTGTGTTCACTCTACAAATTTATCAAGGTTAAATGTTTTGAAAATTTGAATGCACCAAGTAAAAATTATAATAAAACTTAAAACGTCAATGTATATTTTTTTAAATTAAAACAAAATAAAGAACATTATTATTTATTCTTCAGATGTATGATTTCATCAAAAATTTAATTTAAAATATTTATAACAAATTATTATACTTACTAGTTCTAGTATCAATCCATTGTAGTTCTAATAGTAAAATATATTAAGAAATATAAGTAACTACTTATAACCTGAATAAGGATCGTCTCCACTCAGGATCGTTTTTCGTAATATATTATTGAATACAAATTTAATAAAGCCATTATCCAATACACAGTTATTTTTGACAACTAATGTACAGCATTTTGCTTAAACACCATTTTTTAACTATTAATTTTTGAAATTTTGAAATAATGTATTAAAATTCATCATATATTTATTTGATGGATATTATATAATATTATATTTATTTTTCTATTATTTCCATAAATAAAATTTTATGAGAAACCTTGTATTCAATTTTCAAAGTCGTTGTCCATGGGAACATTTTATATTGTCAAATAATAATGATAAAATTAAAACTAAACATAAATAGTTGGTAAAAAATTTAAAGTTTCTATGGTGTTTGATTTTTAAATTTTAACAAAACAAAAAAATATTGTCAAAACTGGCTTAGCGTAAAATGTTCAGTTTTTTCATTTTTTTTTTTTTTAACCACTCTTATAGTGTAAAATCTAAACATTTATACTATCCAAAAAGTTAATGTTATAAAACAACACACATTATCGTAAAATCAATAAATGCATTGCTATACTCATAAATTAAAATTCATTGGTGATTGTCATAATATAATACATATCGATTTTATAGTGACAGAACTACATCAATAATTATGAAATAAAATGTATCTAAGTTATTGATGAAATGAACTACCTATGAAACATATAATTATTTTTACAAGTGTAGTAAGAAGTGTTAAATACTATAACAGGTCATATATATAATAAGTATATATTTAAAATATTCAAGATAAATAGAAATAAATGTATAGGTATTAAATTTAGATTGAATTATTGCATTAAATACTTTTTTGTAACACTGAACTATTTTATGCGTTTTAATAATATTTCCTTAAAATATATTTACATAATAATTATTAACATACTTTCAACTTATTAAAATTAAAATCATAGTAAGCAGCTATGTGTGTTAAGAAAACTTTAAGGTATCGTATAAGCAAACATATAATAGTCTCCTTTTGTTAAAATTTTGATTTATTGTAATCCTTGAGAATCGGTATACCATTATATATATTTAAGTTTCTAATTTTAAGTACTTTGTTTTAAAACCAAATTCTTAGGAAATCATTTTTTACACTTTTAAGAGTATAACACTATAGATTTTAATAATATTGTTATAAAATTAAATAATAACGTACGTAATTTAAAATATAGGTACATATCTATTTATAATAGGAATAAGAACTAACATTTTAAAATGGGAATTCAAATTTTTCCATAAATAATATGTATCCAATAGTTATCAAAATAAAAATAATTTTAAATTTTAAATTCATAGTAATGTGTAAAAACATTTATAAACACGTTTTTCGTTATCTAATTATAATTTTAGGTTCAGAATTTGATAAAGAAAATAATTTATTAAATTAAAAAACTGATCAGTTAGATTTAAAACTACAGTAAAAAGATGTATGCAATGTTATTATTCTAGGTATAAATAAAAAATTCATTAACAATGATTTGCAAAAAAAGTAATTTTTGCAAGTGGTTAGTAGTTAATTCAGTTATTAATAAACTATACAGTTACTATTCACGATAAACATAAAAAATAATTTATTTAATACACCTTTGATTAGTTTATGATAGATAATAAAATTAATATTATTAATAAAGAAATGAATAATAATTAATAAAAATGAATACAAACTGAATTTAATGGAATTAGTATAGGTAGTAGGTACCGTAATAAAACGAACATTATTATGAATGGTAATAAATGGTTGCGGCTTGGTTGTTTTCATATTGCTATCTGAGAATTAATTTAAGTTATTTATATTCAAATTTACTTTATACCCATGGTAATCTTATTTTAATTTCTTAAATTATTTACTTTTTAAATAATTGAATCACCTGTTTGCTAACTATTTAAGGATAAGTGGTTGATTAAAGATGATGTTGAAGATTCGAAGTACATATTATATTTATGAAAGACTATTAAAATTATGTTATGTTTTTATACAATCCGTTTCAAAAAATGTATAATATGTAAAATATCTTTATTGAATTTACAAAGATTATAAATAAAATATTTAAAAATAAAATTTGATTTTTAATAATTATTATAGTTGTATATTTTGTATGTAATTGTATAGTTTTTTTTTTTTTTTTAATTGACTTAGAATAGCAATATTGCAACAATACATATTATATAATTCAATGTAAATGAGTGTTTACTGTTAAGATATTTAGATATAACATTGATTTTGGAAAAAAAATAACAAATGTTTATCTACATAATTCATCAAATTATATAATCAAATAAAAAATAAACTTCAATTAAAATGATAATAAATATATATTACAGTAAGTGTATGCTTTTATGTTAGGTGTTTTTTTTTTTTTATTTATATTATTTATATTTGTCTATATTCAATTTAATTTAAGTCACCTATCTCAAAAACAATAATAATTTACAAGAGAACAAAATAAAATTCCTAAAATAGTGAAATGAATCATTTTGGGCATGGTACAGTAGTCAGTGGACATACGTTTCGTATTGCTATTTACAAATAATTTGTATCCACTAAAAGTGGCTAATCATGTCATATTCTATTAAGTATCTAAAAAAAACAAAAGTAATTAACTGTTAAAAAGTAAATGTTAAGTAAACTTCATCACTGTAGAGTAAGTCACTATATTGTAATGTGTGTTAAATTTGAATACAATAATACGAAAAAATATTCTGATCGAATTCCGTCAGAGCCTACATTTTATTATATATTGTTATTGAAGTAATTTATTTTACAATTAGTAATGTAGTAGGTAGAATTAATTATTTTCCAAAACATTGAATTTTAAAATGGCATTGTGTGTTTAAAATATAATAAAGTATGCTAACATTTTCAAACACCACGAATAATATTTTTCAAATTAAATAAAATAGTTATTCTTCATTTAAATATCTGATTCCGATCAAATTTGAACATAAAATATCTTTGAAAAATTCATGTATTAGGTACATTTTAAATTCTTAACTAAAAAAATTGAACGTTTAATACATTTTTAACAACAAAATTACTTGTACTAACTATAATAATCACTAACGAAGAACCTTGAATTATTTTTTTGTGAACTTAAATAAAATTAAAATTCCAAACATCTATAAATAGCTCAAAATAATCAGTTTATTTTGAAAATGTTAACATCAATAAAAAAAATCATGATTTTATTTGGTGAAAATGTTAATTAAGTATCTACGATTATTCGTTTTTGAATTATATCAAAAAAACAAAATAGATTTTGTCAAATACAGACTATGTAAAAATGCCCATTTTTCCTTAATTTTTTTTTTTTGTTTTTTTGTTTTTCCTGGGTATTTGACCAGTTCTGAGATTTTTTACTTTTTATCCCTTAAAATTACCAACCAGGTTTAATTCTCTATCAGATATCACCCTCAAAGCTTAAATTCGAAGCATTTTTACTGACCCAAAAGGTGATGACAGGCACAAAATAAAAATATATATAAAAAAAATACACTTCATTGTAAAATCAATACATTTATAACTCCTTCAAAATATCTATTTAAATATATAATATATTCTTATATTTATTTGATTAAGCTTTTTGATGAACAATTCAAAAATTCTATTGAATTATACGATTATACAATATTGTTTTATCAACATGTATTTATTTTTTATGTTTTTCAAGAAATTTTGAATACAGTGGTTGGATATAAATGGTTTTAACTACGTAAGTCCTATCAATTATACTTAATAAATGAGGTATTTATTTCACAAATATTTTAATTTCATAATGGCTTGTTATAACGATTATCTTTTAAAGTTTTTCTCATTTAAACAGAAAATGCCTCTCTAGAAGCATTTAATTTTGTACATCAAACATTTAAGTATGGTGATAATTTGATTAAAAATTCTGATAAAAATTCATACAAGATTCAATTTAAAAAAGAAAAATTCTGATACAATTTACCCATATTACGTACTACGAAAAAATATAAAAATTGTTCAATGATTAACCAATATAATATTATATTAACATATTCAGTATTCACACAATGTGGAGAAACAGTCAACCATAAAGATATAAATTCGTTTTGTAGTTTGAGAATAAAGTACATATCATTATCAAGTGCAAATAGAATACGACATAATAAAAATGTATTAAACTTTTTTGTAGAAATTTTTGAATTTCAATATTAATTACAAATATAGAATATATGCACCGATTGCAATGGTTGGTATAGCCGTTTGATAATACATTGATGTGTGAATTACTGTAATTTATATATGTATTAAATGAATAAATATACAACTTATAACTAGGTAATTAATAGTTATATTATCTTTTTCTTGATATAAGACTCTAATAAAGTCACTATATACGAAAATATACAAATTATACACTGAGATTACGACTTGGTAGTAATAAATAATGAAAAAGTAGTCCTGTAGGTTAATGCCCATGGGTAAAAATTTCTCATTTCTAGTAAATAAAAATAATTTCTCATTTAGGTATTACAATATACATAATTTTAATAACTTGTTATTTTTGTAAAGTATTTTATTTATATTACTGAAACACTATATGATATTATGCATATAAAATTGTAATACTTATAATAATCATAACTTCAGACTTCTTAACTATAAATTCCCTTATACTCATTACACCATTAGCATTATAACAACTTATATAAAGACAACTTATTACTTAACCAAAAAAGTTCACTGTTGATTGACTGTTCAGCGTTATCTTAATTACCCTTTTCATTTAATAGTTTTAATAAAATATCGATTTTTTTTTTTTTTTTAATAAAAGTTAAACAATTTTATTTTATTTATTATATTATATAATATTGTTTTTAAAGTCAAAAAAATATTTTTTTTTATAAATATTTTTCTTACAAGACTATACCAACACCAACTAAAATAATTATTGAGTAACAATAACTCCCCCTAACCCATGTGTATACCATTTCCGTGTGTATATAAATATTATACATATGTGTGTGTATATATAAATATCATATTATATTATTTTTATAATTTTTAAATCTAAAATAAAAATAAATTAACACAATGTAAGTAAGCAAGAAATAATGTTATATGTTACCTATTCTGTTCACTAAAATTCATCATATTATCTTATTTTTTTAATGTTTGAATGATATTAAATATTTATATGATGTGTGGGTAATGAAAACGGTTCTACAAAAATGAGGTTGTGTATAAAAAAAAAAATTGTAGCACTTTTTTTTAAATTCTGTTTAAATTTTATTCAGGGATACATTTTAGTTACATTACTTTAACTTATTTTATTTGACATTTTAAGTGTTTTTGCTAATTTTGTTTTATTTTTTGATTTTTATTTGGATCAAACTATTAAATAACAGTATAAAATAAACTAAACATTAAAATATGATTCTTAAGTTTACCAACATAAAAAACCTTTATAATATATTACAGCGCAAATAAGATAAATGGAAGTAATATAAAATGTTTAATATTTTAATATTTATTTTCTCATTTCGTTAATATTATATAATAAATAACTAGTAGTTTGATAATATTTTCCATTTTCGTCAACCTTATGTTTTAACTATATTTGTTATTACTTTTCATGCTCATTATATAATTCTTTTAGTTATATTGGTTGTATTTTTAAGCTATAACATATTGAAAAAAGTATTTTTATTAATTTAAACTCCTTAATAACAAAATATGAATTATACTTAATTTCAAATACTTTACTGTTACGTTACTATATATAAAAAAAAATTAAGAAAATAATTATTTTTTCAGAAATATTAGGTAAAATAAAATAAAAACAAGATATAGAATATTTAAAGTATACATAAATATTTAAATTAAAAGAACAATGGAAATTATTTTAGTGTACCTTCATAGTCAGTTATAAGATAATGTATAATCCATATATTATTACATATAACTTCTTAAACAATGAAAATTATTTTTAAATTTATTTCGTACATTTAAATGATATAAAATCTATTTAAAAATAAATTTAAAATGTATGAAATGAATTTATTAGTTAGAAAAATAGTAAGTAAATATAATTTTGGTTATACGAATCGTAGAATAATTGTGATTTATTTAAATAAAAACTAAAAATGTATAAAGATAAAACAGTATACATTATTATTATTATGAATTACGACAAACAATTCGTTTAATATTGTTTGTTTTAGTGTAAAATGTACATTTGGTGATTCGTTTCTTTGTGGTTGACAAAACTTAAAACTTAACTGTAATTGACGTAAAAAAAAAGTAATAACACAACAGTTCCTACATTATATCTTCATAATAAATTGATATAAAAAATAATTTATAAATCAATCATTTATTACTCAGAAAAAAGTATATTATCTAATTCTTAAATTAGTATATTTAACTAGTTTGGTGCAATTTAATTGTAATATATACTGTAACAGTATAAAAACAACGTCTGAAAATATTATCTACCACGATTGCTAAAATTTTCTTTGCTCGATAGTATTGAACTATATTTTTTTTCACTTAAATCAAATTTACAGTAACAACTTATCTTAATAGCTCGTTCAAATTGAAATTTAATTAAATCGTATTTGAAATAATAACTCCAGCGCTATGTTATGTAATTTTATTTTATTTACATTTACAATTAAAAATGTTTTATGCAATTCTAAACTTCACATTAAAGTGTGGAATTACGCTGTATCTGTTATTTGTAGAATGTATGTGACTAATTACACCAACAATTTTACTCTGTAATTAAAATGTCTGATTAGAATTTTTATTTTAGTTTTTTTTTTTATTATTGATTACTTTATAATTGTATATTTTTCATATATAATTGAGTTTTGTAAACTTAACAAAATTTTAATTAGAAAACTTTATTAGCAAACATTATTTAAGTTATGCTTATATCAAATTTGTGAGTAGTTTTTGTTCTAAAATTGAATCTAGTTGGTACTTTAGTGATTAAAATTATTATAAATACCAAGCACTTTTCAAAATAATTGGAAGAAATGGAAATTGCCACTTAAAACTTATGCAATGATATTTTCAAAATATTTAGACTAATTTTAAAGCTATTCATAAGCTGAAATATATACAGCTGGAATTTCTTAGTATTTTTTATCCAATTCATAAACGAAGAACGTTTAAAATCGATAATAAAATCTATGAGGCGGTAAATATTAGATGCGATAGGTCGATCTCAATATTAAAAAAAAAAAAAAATCCTTGCCCATAATAATTCGTGGTTTACCTAAATACCTAATTTTCGACATTCTACCGAATTTGTAAACAACGGATATTTTTTATCGACGAATTATTTAGTTTTGATAAACGATTGACACGTGCTAGTGAATAATTTACCCTTACTGCCGTGATGATATTATAATGCTCACTCAACACACCACCCGTGTAATACGTCTTAACGGACGTCATGACGAATCGGTTAGGTTACCGCCGTTCGTCCATAATGTCCGCGCCGAAGTGGTCGTCATAACCGTTTCGTCGCGGTGGCAGAGTTTTGATCGATTTATAAGCTCCTCGCATATACGGGTTTGACGAACGTGGCCGCCACCACAGCCGTGTGACGGATGTGCTTGATATGTTCTCCCATCCCCCCCCCCCTTCACCCTGGACTCCCTGAGCTCGCCACTGTGCAGGTCCTCCGGCCCGGCGCGCCTTCTGTCAGCTACTCGAGGCAAATGGCGTGTTTGCGTGTATGTGATTTGTTTGAAATCGCGAGTGTGTGTGTGTGTGTTTGTGTGTGTGTGTGTGTGTGTGTGTGTGTGTGTGTGTGTATGTGTGTGTGTGTGTGTGTGTGCGTGTGTTCCTTCGAAGCCAGTTTTTCTTCGTTTCGCTCACACGACTCCCCGGTGTCCACCATCCCCTACACCGCCGCCATTACAACCGTGAGTTTCTTACTGCGAATACGCTTTTGCTCCCGAGGAGGGTAGATGGCTCGGGTGTTTCGCTTGACATTGATTGATCGGCGACAATATCTACAGCATGGTTGTCGGCAGTGTCGGTACGGTCGTTTTTAAGGGACGGTTCTCCACCCCAACACCATTTGCTTTTCTCACCCTTTCTCTCGCTCTCTCTCTCTCGCTTGCACATAGGTACATACGCGCACATACACATTATCTCTCTCTCTCACCCTCTCTCTCTCTCTCTCTCTCTCTCTCTCTCTCTCTCTCTCTCTCTCTCTCTCTCTCTCTCTCTCTCTCTGCCCCTCTCTCTCTCTCATCCAGTGGTTGTATTCCCGAGGCAAAACGACTACGGCCAATGTCGGCAGAGAAGGAGAGAGAGAAGTATAAAGTAAAATACGTAAATTATTTTTATTTTTTACGCACTCGCGATATAATATTGTTATTATGACGAAGACAACAACTGAAAAATAAATTACACAGTTATAATATATTATGAGCATTTCGGAACCAAAACAACAATTTTCACGGCACTTTCACGCGTTACCCGCCTAAAATTTAATAATAACAAAGTTATCAATCATCAAATGTGTATATGTAAATAGTAAGTACACTTACAGACTTATATAATAAATATGAATTGGCATGTGTAAGTGTGTGACTACGGTGTTGTGGATTATAAATGTTGACATTTAGAGTATATAGGTAGCATAAAATAATTAGACGCAAATAATAATTTATGCAATTGACAGTTAAACCGTGATCGAAATGCAATATATACACGAGCAGAATTAAACAAGTAATTTCATAATTCGAATTTAAATATTTATCTATTTTTCTATTTTTAATCTTACTGTTTAAGTACAAATTTAAATATTCTATTTTTAACAAAATAGACTATTACAGGTATTTAGAAATAAGAGTGTTGGTGTTAATATTAACAACTTCGACAACCTATTTTATTTACTGCTTATAATGAATAGTTATTATTGATAAACAATCAAAACTTAAAATTAATTTGAATAACATAAGCATTTTATATACTGAAATAACAGATATTTTAGATAGTAAAAATATTTGCACTGCTTAATATGATAACTTTCGTTGTCTATATAAGCTATAATATAGCTATCACAGTTTACTTGGAATACATTTACACATCATAATATTATAATATGATTATATTATTATAATCATTAACTGAATTACTCAGTACCCTCATAAAATCTTTATAGTTTGGTTTTTTAAATTGTATAAATTACTTGCAAACTAACGAAATACCTGTTTGTTTATTAAAACAATATAATTATGATCGTAAACGAAAATTTAAATGTACTTGAATCTAAATTCGAATAGAATATATTGTAATCACAAAAATATTATAATTACTTTGAACTTTTTAAAGCAAGTTCCCTTTTATATTTACTTTAAAAAAATAAAAATAAAAATGAATAGATTTAGTAAGTAGTAAGTACCTACATTGTTTTCATAAAACATTTTTAAATGGTTCTTTTTTTTTTTAGTATTTTATGTTTTACAGAGTTTAATTATTTGTTTACTTCCTTGTTCGATGTCATATAGAAATGTATCAACTCAACTGGATGACTTCAACCACGCGGGTTAAATTTCGAGAAGTTTAACTATCACTTAAGAGGGTATTTCACGGATGAAAAAGCGGCTCAAAACTTATGGTCGAATTTTCAAGACATTATGTTTCTTTTTCATTTATTTTTGTAGAATACTAATATAATACTAAATATTACAAATTTATAACTAAACATTCCGATAAATATTCACAGAGCATAGGTACTGATAAAATTATGGTGGTTCAATATTTTAAATTAAATAATTATACCTTAAAACAATATTAATTAAATTATTTTATTACAAGATTCTATTATAATATAGTCATATAGATTTTATTTTTAAATTGTATAGATTTATATTTATTGCAATACTTATATGATATTATTATCAACCAGATTAGTTTGTGCTGATATGATTAATCTTCGATATCCGTGTATAACTGTATAGCTTAATTTAATAGTAAATCGATATTGGTCAAAATAAAAATAAAAATAAAAACATTTAGTTTTATATTTAAATGTTTTCTATATCATGTGTATGTATTATTTCGTATAAAATATATTTTCAAATTTATATTAAAAACATAATAAATACTTTTTAGATGGCATTATCTCTATTTCTATTTAAATGCAAATATAAAATAAATGATATGTTTACAATATTAATATTACCGATCTAATAATAATTGGGGAATTTTGTATTTCAAACAATAAAATGACAGTGGTTTCACAATAATCATTCTCAGTGTCCGATATGTGTCAAAGTACCTACAATTGTCACTCAAACAGATTCATCTTGTTTTCTATTATTATTTATTGATTATTTTTCCTAAAATTATTGTTTACTCCAATTTCTGAAAATATGTAAGGAAATAATAAATTAATAACATTCCATTGATTTAATTTTTCTATAGCAATATAAAACAGATTTATCAAACTTTTTCTAACCCGGAATATGCCAAATTATTCATTTTAGGAAAACGATCAACATCATTTTGACATAAATTGAATCAATCAATTGCCTTTACCGAAAGATAACTCTTGTCGATTTAATAATAATTATAATGTTGTACATTATTTTTTCAATTATTTTCTTCGATAAAATATTTAATTAATACAAGATTTACCACGTTATGATAAGTAAAATATTTTTTGTCATACGCAAAGCGATTGATATGTTCTAAACATTCCTACTTTTTTGCTAGACTAAAAGAAATACTGTTTCCAATTATTCATTTTAATTATATTTTAGGTATTAATTTAGTTATTATTCAAAAAAAGTTTATTACAGTCATCTTGATTTTTAAACATTTAATGATAAGTATTTAATAATAGTTTTCAAATAACTTATTTTATTTTAAATGACCACTTAGAGAAATGTTTAAAGGAAATTTTCAAATTTTTAAACTTAGATAAACATGATACATTTATTGGAATTGCGGTTTTTATGAAAACAATTTTAATACCTATTTAATATTTATTAAGATTATAATACATACATGCTCAGAAGTTCAAGTAGGAAGACATTAAACTATACGGCACGACTAGGTTATAATAGTTTTAGTAAACGGAAATAAATGTCTCTTTCATAAATTTTAGTGTAACTTATAAACATACATATAGGTGCATACTTTAGTAACACATAAGTACATAACTAATAAGTGGCTAGCCTCTAATCTTCTTTTCTTCATTGATTATATTTCGTGTGATGTAATAAAGCGTATAAGTTTGTTTATGTTAACAGTAAGTATACAAAGACTCAGACATTTGTGTGTAGAGTGGACCAAGCCATACATTTTAAAATGATTTTTTTTTAAATATTATGTACCTACCTTGTTCCTATATTATTGAATTTATTTTGTTAAAATAATATAATACAAAATGATTTTACCTTTAACGTATTTTTTACCCTAGTGATAATATACAGCTCTTAAAATGAATGTGACCCCCAAAAAGTCCAGTAGTAATAAATAATAATGCAAGTTATTACTGGTATAATCGGATTTATCTGTGCTTCGTATCATATGATTTATTAACTTTCTCAAGCTAATGTTTCTTATTTAGCAAAGGACTTATCGTTTTGTTTAATGTCTAGTTGTAAGCTATGTGTCATGATGTTTCCTCATTTAGTTATAATGCGTAATGTATTTTCATAATCACATTATATTTCCCTATTAAAAAAAATATATAATACTACAATTTATTTTAAAATATAAAATAGACAAAATTCTAATATGTATAAATTGTATTTAATAACAACTAATATTTAAAGAAATTCCGTAAGTGAATCAATATATTTTATAATTAGTTTAGAAAAAAAATTGACATAGGGTTTATTGGACATCAAAGATTTCAATATATCAAAGTAAACTCGAAAATTAATTCTTCTTTCAATACATATCATTTATTTATTGAAATAACTTATGATTCTTAGTAAAAAATAAGTATGTATATTTGATCAACAGTTTAATATTTTATTCCTGATAGTCAGTGCTTTTGAACTTAAAAAATAAACATATAAATAAGTGTAAAATAAATAATACTTAGTATTACAGAGATTGAAATTATTTATAAATATTTCAAAATTATAAGTCATTGGTGTTAAACAAAAATTGACTAAAAGCAATTTGGGTTAGTCACCTAAGACTTGCCGGGCCAACTATGATTTTCCGTAGTAAATTGCAATTTTGACGTAAGTCAATAAGAAACCTGACGCACTCGAGCGGAAAACACTATCACTCCTTCGAGATTATTCATGTGTCATCGTACTTTCCATCAATAAAGTAACTGAAGGGTGGGCAAAAAACTGAGACAGCCTAAACTCTGTGCCATCAAAACAGACGGTGCTATTTTCCAGTGATGATGAGACAGACAATCTTTCCAGACTGACGGAGTGAACAACGTTGGTCTGGAGTGAAGAGGAGAACTAGACGTTTTGACGTTATCTCGTTAACCAAAATGAATTGAATCCGGTATTAATTTGGTAGACTGAGAAATCGGAATGTACTAGATTTTTGACAAAAACTTGAGATTATTAATTGTTAGTGGGACGGACGTAATACAAAAAAATGTTCCCGTTAGATGTAATATTGCATATATACAGGTAAAGTATAAGACCGAAAATTTTATTTATTTTTAATGATTTGGTAGGTATATAATATGTTAAATTTAAAATTTAATAAAATAATAAATATGATCTTGTATAATATAATCTATTGTAACACAGATATTTTCCATGATATTTTTATGTACAAAGACATCCAGCAGCTCTTTTTACTTTGTTTATAATAATAAACAATTCACATTATATTTAAAAAATATTTTAGAAACTTTAGTTATTGTCATAACTAATAAATGTGCATTGTGCATACGAGATTGTCATGGTAGACCGTACACTATCAGTTTGATTCTACTTTTTGAACTTTTCTTTTGGTTGTAGGTACACGATTATATCGCGAATTTATCAGTTGTTCGTTTCAACGTTGAAAAATATGGACACTGGTCAGTCGCTCATTATTAAGATATAGTATGTTTGTTTATTAAACTTTTAAAACAATAATTGTGCAATATACAACGTCAACAGTTTCTATGATTGTTAAGTGGTGTCAAAACCAACGTAAAATGTTCTAAATTATTAAGTAAGATTATAGTGAGTAGTTTTACGACATATCTTCAAAGTGTCTTAACAATTCCTACTCAGATGGCAATATCAGCGTGCTTTCTAGTTGGACAGAGTATATTATTATTCAGAACACCCTACAATTTTCCGCTATTTATGTTTAAATCCATTTCTGTTAGTTGGTAAATTTGACTTGGTTTTAATTTACTCATATTTATATTAGACAATAGTAAGATAGTACTGTTTAATATCACATTCAGCCCAGTATGATCACATTATTTTATATTTTCATTAAAAATCTGTAAAAATAGGTAAAAAGTACAAACATAATGTATAAGATATACTCAAATATTTAGGTAACCAAAACGAAATTAACAGACTAATAGTTTATTCTTTTGATGTTAAAAAATATATATTTCGAAGTACATATATGAAAATTATTATCAAGTGCATTCTAAATCTTTTTAACATTGCCAGTTTATAAAGAAATAAAAAAAGCTGTGGCCATCAACTAACGCCATGGACCTACCTGTAATATATAACAAGCTTAAATTTGATTTGAAATACGAATAGTAGTTGTAGTTTCATTAGTTTTGACATTTTTACACATCTCAAAAACATAATTAATTATTGGCATACACAAACTTATGATATATGAATAATTATTAAAAAATTATATTTCTTTGAATAAATCGACAATTTAAATAAAATATTTAAATTTTCCTTATTATTCGTACCATATATTATATAACATGAATGTAGAACCAAAAAAAAAAATTAGCAAATTGTTCTGTGTTATGTCTTGATTTTTATCTTTTTTAAGTAAAACTTAACGTAAAAAAGTTAGATAAGTAGTTTCCACTCTGCTGTATAATGGGTATCAAATGGGTCACTGCTATAAGTGTGTTAAATTTGAATTCAATGATACCTATATCATTAAATACGCAAAACGATTCTGAGCGGAAATGATCTATCAACCTACACCTCCAAGACAAATGATATATGTTTATTAGATATAGCTATTTAAGTCATTTGTTTTATTAAATAATAAATTTCTTAGACACATCTAATTATTCCGTTAACATAATACTTCAGTTAAAATAATTAACATAATAAAAGTATTATACTAAGATGATTACTGTACATCATTAAACAACTGTTATTGCAAATAAATAAATTACAAATAAAGTTTTAAATATTTAAGTATTACTGCAAGCCTGGGCATAAACGAGTTAAAAAGTTAAAGTTAAGTTAAAAGTTAAGTTAATTTTAACTTTTTAACTTAACTTTTTTGAATTTAATTTTCATTGACATAATTTTTAACTTAATTGATGTTTATTGATATTAACTTAATAAATAACGAGTTATTTTTAATAAAATCTAAGTTACGTTATTTTATAAATAATTAAATTATAAATAAACCTAACGTAACGCTAACATATAAAAAAATAACTTTTTTTAACTTTTAATTTTATTAACTTTTAACTTTTAACTTTTTCTTATTGATGCATATTAACTTAACTTAACTAAGTTAAAAAAAATCATTAACTTGCCCAGCCTTGAGTATTAGTAATATGAGGTGAAATATATCCAAACTATCTATTAATAAAAATGGTATATGTATTAATAAATCATAACAAAGTTTTAGAATTACCTAAGCAACGTCAAGTTTATTTAACATTTGTGGAATCAATAATTTCTTATGATATAATAATTTGTGTTGGTTCTTTCGTTAGTCCTATATCTCAAACATGTCAAAATCAAATAATTAGAATTTTATTCGATAAAGAGAAAATGTACTCAACAAAAAATGTATATACACATCAATGTTATACATCACATATACATATCTAAAAACTGCTACTGAATATTTAAAAACTTATGATTTACTATAATCAATAATACATGGAATAGACACATAGTATATAAAAAACAATTTAATCTTTGAAAGATCAAAAAAAACCACACCTGGTAGAAATTTCGAAATTATCGGTATCAAATTATATAATAAAATAACATTATATATTATAATAAGCCATCCAATTAATTTATTTAAAAAAGGCATTTGCTATAGCTATTGGAATCCCTTGACAAATTAATTATATTATAGTAATTTATTACAACGCATTTTGTAATCAATCTTGTATTTTAAATTCCCAATATTTATATCAGATATTAAAGTAATCCAGAATTTATATTTAAATACATATTATTTAAGAGTTCTTATCAATAAATATTATAATCTATACTATGTACTTAAAAATGTTATTTTTATATAATTTGATTTGAAAATCTTGGACCACACACAAGTTCTTTCAATAGAGCTTAGTATTCATATTATGTATGTGAAATTAAATTAAATAAAAAAAAATAAATAAATATTGACTATATTCCATAGTCTTATGCTTTTATCCAAATAATAAAACAATTTCCGTCATATTCAAATATTAAATTCAATCAGGCGTAGTTTTTCGAATGTCTTCAAAATATTTTTTAAATAATATAATATAATATTTTTTTTCCAAAGAATATTATAAGTATAACTGGTCATAGTTATTGATGAGCAATAAACTTTCAAAAATAAGTTCAATATGAGACTGCTATAAAAAAAATCTCCACCGCATTGTACATACAAAATCTGTTATTTTCATCCTTCTTTCTTCAAACCTCAATAACGCGTAACCCTAACCATAATTGGTTTTTGATCGATGGTTCATGTCGTTGTTTGTTCACAGCAAAGATAGTCTAATAAACTCTAACGCGCATCACACACGTATCTGTATACCATATAACCACAACATATTGTTTTGAAGGCATAACAAATTTGATTGAAACAGGACCCGTTAGAAATTTGCACCAAATCACACATGGTGTAATAATTATTGCACATCTAACTAATTGAAATATTGTCATTTTTACTTCTTCAAAAACTGAGTTTGAAGTACCTATGATTCAAAATAACGAATAAGTGTCTATAATATGTGTGACAACATTATGCATTTTTAAGGTATACAAAAAAAAACATTTTATTTATCAAGGATGTACATGTATTGATTTATCTTATTATTGCATAACATAATTTAATATTTTGTATATAAAATTTTAGATTTTAATCACATTAATTATATTATCATGATAATTTGGTGTAAGTTTATTACGCCGATATCGTGCCACATATGAAACTATTAGGATAATAAAAAAAATATTTAATTAATAAATTAGATGGGTTCAATGATTAAACAAGGTTCCAATAATAAACTAAAAAATATTAATAATTTTCACATTACGAGAAATTTGAACTATACAAAATAAACTATAGTTTAAACTTAAATATTATCATTAATATTCCATAAAAAATACTATCTATACAAACAAATTTTATTAAACTATAGAAAATATCAATGTTATTTGAAAATCTAATAATTTTACATTTAACAATGATTTTTAAAATTTTTATTATAACACATTGACACGAGAACCAATAAAAGCTATCTTCCACCAAAAAACGAGTCCCATCGATGCCATAATTTTATTTCATATCATATTGGTTTGTTAATATGCATGTATCATTTAATTAAAAATAAAAAATAAATAGTCTTGGTTTAAATTACCAATTCTAAATAATATGATACTCGGTAAAAGGTGTTTCATTCTTGACATAACAGATAACCCAAGAATAATTTTTTTTATATAAAATGAAAAAGAATATATTCACCATCACAAAAATATTATATCATTATGAGCATTGTAACTATATTAAAAATCTAAATATTTATATTACCTATGTACTACCTAAAAATAACAATTGATAACTACATTTGTAAGTGTAATAAATAATAACGTAAAACATGTTGTGATGATATTTTTTGATACAATATTGACAGTTAATTTATAAAATGGAATTTATTATAGAAAAATATTTTTTCTAAATCAAATAATTTTATATTGAGTCATATTATAAGGTTCTATGTTTTCACGCTTATATGATTTTTTTTTTTATTTACCATCATAATTCACAAGTTATAAATATCAAATATTTTTATATCATTTGTTTCATTACTATAAACACATTGGTTTATTTTAATTATAGTAGTATTTAGTTTAAAATAGTTTAAAAAGAAAAAACATTGCTTAAAAAAACATAAAAGTAGTTAGATATTAGAAAGTCACTACAATAATATCCAACTGTTTTTACTACAGAATATCAACATTTTTACAATTATTTATAGATAAAAAATGTTACTAAAAACTACATTTCTGTTAAAAAAAAAAAAAAATTAGAACAAAAAAGGTCTTTTCAATTAAAAAATAATAATTATACTCACTGCTATTTTTTAGATTAAGCGAAAACAGTATTTAGTGTTTTCAATATAGTACAAGAATTTTTAATTATATATACAAACTAAAAATACCCTGAAGTATCCTTGACATCAACGTAATTTGTTTTGCATTCTAACAGATATCATTAAAAAGTGTATTTACAGTAAGGTCCATATGATGAAATAAAATCTTAGAAGCATTAACATATCCTAATAAAATAAAAATAAAATAGTAACATTAAAATGTATCTTATGAATTAAATTATCGTAGACAATTTTAGTTTTAATTACGATTAGATTGAACATAATTAAATTTTTTAAAGTATCCACTAGAATAATTACATTTTAATCACTAGGTAGGTATCTTATATAAATATTCGCAAGTGGATACCATATCATAAATATTTCATAAAATAGCAATTTATTTTAGTCATATACCTATTAGTCGTAATTTAATTTATATTCATTATTTTACATGTTTAATTTTAACAAAAATATAATTATGTATTATACAACATCAAGTAAGTTAAGATATTGATTGCATGTGATTTGTATAAATACATTGTTTAATAAAATTGGTAGACTCAAAAATAATGATAGCAGGTACCTATTATAGATTTTTCCAGTCAAACATAATCGAAATTGCGCATACTCAGCATTGATGCTTTGCATCTATATTGCCGTTTATGTTGTTTTATCCTTTAAGCCCTAGTGTTTGCCTCGCATTAAAATGCTCACTTGCATTATTAAAACTACGTATTCAACCGATAAAGGTCTAACCAAGAATAGGAATCTCTAACGTTTTGTTAAGTTAAATGATAAAATCCGATAAAATGCATGTAAAACATTAGGTCTAAGGTAGAAAAAACTACCTGGAAAAAACCACGTTGTATATGAAAAAAAAATCACATTAAACCAATAAAATATACATAATAATATAATTTTATTGCACGAACGTAACGGCCGTAACACAATTACCTGTTGTACGAACACATATTTCCTTAAGAAGAAACATCATGATTATTCATAGGTTCCTTGAAAATTGTAGATATAAGTAACTGATTTAATTTTTATTTATGAAAATAGTGAAATATTTTTTTTTTCTTGCTTTCACTTCTATAACTCAACAATTACGTGGTTTTCTATTATTATATTTTTGTCAAGGAATTAACTATACGAATAAAACTTTAAAAAATGTTATTAATAAAGAACTAAATGTCAAATCAAAAAAACCTCAACCCTCTCTGTAACTAAAAAAAAATGTTGTTTTATATTCTGAATTATGCAACTATAAACGTAGTTATTTATAATTCGTGTATAAGTTTATCTTGCATAACATTATTATAATTTAATATTTAGGTTCTAAGTGGAGTCAAAAATTAATTATTTTTGAATTCTAAATAGTGCAATTCTATTTGTCTTACATTTTGGGTCAGAAAAAAAGGATATATTTTCAGAATTAGTGTATTTTCTAGTGACAAATTGTATCAAATTATTAATTTAGATTATAAGCAAAAAAATCTCAGTAATTTTCAAAATAATTGTCAAAATTAGAAAAAAAAATTACCGAAAACTAGAATTTTTACGCAAAACTGATTTTCGATGAAATTCTATTTTGTTTTTGGTGTAATTCAAAAATTAATTGATATAATGACTTAACATTGTTTTCTTAACAGTAATATAAATTAAATAAATTTCATATAATAAAATATACTTGGTAATATAGTCGTGTAGTCACCATTCAGATCCGTTTTCCATACCTATGAAATTATTTACCATTAAATTATATTCAGCACCTACTATATACAGCTACAGCAGTTGGTGTTGCCTGATTTTTTTATTTGTACACAATGTATACATACAGTAAAAATGCCATTTTTCCTGTAACCACTTATTGATGAACAGCTTCAATATGTCTGAGTATCCTAAACAGACTATTAAACAATTAATCTTTCAATATCGAACCTTGAAATTATTCTTTTTAAATTTAAATTAACGTTTCAAAAGTACAATATTCATGTCATTTTTGATTGATTGAATATTTTGTAGTAGGTATATAATATATTATATACACTAAAATTGAAGAACATTAATGCTTCCTTACAAACTAACTAAAACATCTTTTCGATACTCAGAATCTAAAAAAAGTTATAGAACGTTAACATCTGTACATTATTGAACCTACGCAAAAACTTCGTGTCATCTTGAATACTTACAATCTGATTTTAAACTAGATTTCTGTTAGGGAAATTCTAAATAATATGTTGCCAACTATTCTATCTCTAACAAGATATCAAGGTTTGTATTTGAGTTCTTTCCTACTCGATCAAATAAACTTTTAACGATTTTACAATCACTTGTTTCTCTACTTAGTGCTTTTTCGTGTACCTACTATCTAAAGTCTTCTATACCAAAATATTATATAACCTTAAATTATGTATACAATAAATTATAAGTAGTTATTTAACTCGTCTAACCAAATTTAATACATAAAAAATTAAATAAAGTACCTATATGATATTTCTTTCCATTTAGCTAAGACACTCGATAGTATTGTATATGAATTGTATATTATATTATATCGATAGGAGCTCAGATTCATTCATACGGTTGTACCGATTTTTCAAATGCACTTTAGTAGACATCTTAATTTTATTTTTATTCTTACAGTTAAATAAGTTGTTATATTATGTTTATATTTATAAGAATGTTTCTATATTCAAATATTTTTATTTATAAAAATAATTTGTTAATAATTATTTTATATATTTATATAGGTATTTAATCACATAATTCTGTGGAAACTTTGACTTACAAACATTTATTGGTTCCATAGTTTTTTTTCAGGCTTTTACTAATAATATTCTAAATATTAAAATAATATTAATTATGACGATTCATACGAAAAATCCCTAAAAATTATATGTATAAACTATGAGCTATACACTATTATATAATTCCTAAAATATGATTTATAATGTCCCACGGTTAGTCTATAAAATTAATCAATTTTTATACAAACCAGTATTAATATTATTTTTCTGTAGTTTAACGTATGCTTAATACATCCATGAACTATATATTGTGAGTTATGACTATAATTCCTCTAGCCGTATTGTACACAATATCAATAGCTTCGGCTAAATTGTTTTCATGTCGAAAACAACAATAATATAACACTAAATAATACAAAGTATTGTTTTCATTTTAAATTCTTAAATTCTTACAAAATAAAATACTGCTACCATATTTTTAACTAGATATGTATTTGAATTAGATTTAATTAATACATTATTATCAGGTGCATGGTGTTTGAATTGGTTTATCTTATCAACCACCATACAATTAAATAAATACAGAATATAACATGATATAGATATTACCATAAAAAAAATTATATAAGTATATAATATTATAATAATCATTTTTTAAGTCATCATTTGCTCTATCTTATTTGTAATTGTATCACAGTCAGTCAATCTCATCACAAAAGCAGCAACATAACCTCCTCCGGTCCTTGAAAAGTCGTCTCCACGGTGGCTATAGGAATGATGACCTACACCAAATGGATCGCGATTGTTCTGCTGCTACTATTTAGGTACTTTATCTCGACTGCCATAGCTGCTTCCGGTCAACCACCGTCACTTCCTGCTATATCGTCCGGAACTATGACGATATAATACACTATGAATGGCACACTTGAGAACTGTTTCTGTCTTGGCACGTTTTCCAAACATCCATGAATCAACAACAAATTCCATAATATCTTTGGTTCTAGTTTTTGCAGGAGACTTTAATTCTTCAATCGCATCGTAAATCAAACGTTAGGAATAAAAAAACTTTTTTGTGCAGTACTGCTGAAAAACAACACTAATGGTTCGTCTATGTTGTGCTGGGGAAAAATCATTGTGATAGGTAAGTTCAAAGATCTACATCTAACCATTGCTCATGAAGCTTCAGCTAGTGTGTATAGTAACCCAACAACTGCCGTTATCAAGTCAATATTATACTGTACACTTTTTTTTTTATCCATTTAAAATTCAGCAAAATTATTAATTAATAAACAAAAAATGTAATATTGTACATGATAAAAATGAAAAAATAACATTGTTTTTTTAAGGTTTAATGATAATTTTTTTAAAACTAACTAATTATTTATTGTTTTTATTAATATTGTTAACTGGTTTTTGTTTTAAATGTTAATATAACTTTCATCAAAAAACAACAAACATGTATTATCTGTATATACATTTAATTTCTACGTCAATATTCATATTTCATGGCCTATTTATCCATATTTTAAATGACATATGACCAAATACACTTTCTTAAAGTATATTACATAATATTATAACTTCATTTTTTTTTTTTGACCTATAACACCATTGGTATTAGAAATTCGTTTCCTTTTATTTAAATAACTTTTAAACCGGCTTAAGCAAATTCCACTTAAACAGAAACAACTGATTAGGTACTTTAAATAATACACGGTGATTTAGTGTATCAAAAACTTTTGCCAAATCTAATTAAATGGAGGGTACTGTTTAGAAATTTTGCGGCGCCCCCAGGCACAAAATTCATTGCACCCATTTTTAATATATTTTTCAATATCATAATATATAATATACTATCATACTCGTATATATTATATAATATTGACGAATATTTTTCGTCGGGGACCATAAAAAAATTCATTTTAGATTCTGAGTAGAACAATGAATGTATTGATTTTATAATATTGTTTTTTTCTTTTGTGTGTGTGTATCTGTGTACACTATAAGCAGTCAAAAAAATTATACTTAGAATTTAGTTTAAATTTTGGAAAATAGATTGGCTATAGTTTTTACTTTTGAAAAGTCAAAATTAAAAATTATCACTTCTTTTCTAAATAATCGGAAAAAAAACAACAATTTTTACACAAATTCAGTTATCAGCAAAATTGATTTTTTTTTTCGTTTTGTGTAATCGTAAAAATTTTAAACTATCAATAAATAGTTACATGGTAATTTTCCATACATTTTATAATCTATCAATTACTTTTACTCTTTTTATACTATTTATATTGACAATTGAAACTTTAGATTTTTTTTTTTTAACTGCCAATAAAACAATTGTATAAATAGATAATATAAACGCTTGAAAATCTATTAAAACGTTTCTAACAGGTTAATAATATTTTCCAATAAAAAAATTATAATCACAATACGTTTGTATAAGTATTTAAAATTAAAATGTTAAAAATATATTTTGTCAACGTTACAAATTATTTTATTGTTGGAGATTCATAAAAAATATCTGCTCTATATCATAAATATTAAAAATATTAAAAAAAATTAGTATAGGATTTTTCATGTGTAGCTCATAATTGAATCGTAAAAATATTTACAGACCAATATATTATTATAGACATTTTAGGTTTATATAAAATTATTTATAAAAATTTCTTATAAATAATGATCTTGATTATTATAATTATATAAAAACATAATTCGTGTAAACTTAAAACGTATACGTATCATTTATTGTAATGTATTTATTATGCACAATAATATTTTTGATGTATTTTAAAATATTATCTATTCATACTTTATGAACCTACTTTTACAGTTTTATGATATGTACAAAAATATGTACGTATTAAAAATTATAATTATTAAAAAGTTATTTAGTAATTATTTTTGTAAATAACATGAAATGAAAAACTGATTTATAAATCACATATATTTGTATTACTCATTCTAACTGAAATATTTCTTAAAAATTAGTGTAGCAATATTTCAACTTTCAATTTTGACTTTTAGTTTTAAAACTTTTCATGGAAGTAAATAAATACAGTATTTTAGTATTTTTTGAATTTTGTCTCTTGTAAATAATTTCATTCAAGTATTTAAAAATTCTGCTAGTGTAATTAAAACGAATAATTAAATCAAATTATTACTTATTTTTATTTACTGTGAACTTTTACACTAATTATATACAATCTGTTTTTAATTTAATTCACTTGTTTAATTAACTGAATTGATAACGTGAAATTAAGAATGATTAAATTATGAAAATAAAAATATTTTATCCAATAACTTACCGTGTAGTACCTATTATATTAAAACAATATCATAAGAAATATAGAAATATTGGATGACAAAGAAATTTTTTTTTTACATAACTAGAAAAACTGTTTCAAACCTAATGAGGAACATATATTTCCAATATTGATACTAACAATTTTTTTAATTTAATAGTTATAGCCATTATTATAGGTACATCTAATTTCATTTAATTAATATATATTTTATACATTGAGTATGAATTATGATGTTTCTATTACACTACCTATTCTGACTAAATCGAAAATCGTAGTTATAATTTCAAATCAAAATATTATTTTTCAATCAAATGAAGTTTAAAAGCTTAATTATGAAAAAAAATAGTTTGCAAGTTATATTATACATTAGTATTTTTATCGTACAATTGGGGAATACTGCTATGTGAAAAATACTCGGAATTTTTTTTTTAAAAGAAAAAAACAATTGCTTTCAGATTTAATATGACAGCACACCCACCCTTTCAACCTACCGAAACAGTAGCCTACCCAACAAAGCAATTAATGTCCACTTTTAATCTTTTTATACAATGTATTCTTCATACTATCTAGTTGTTAATAAATATTACTTGGTAAAAAAATCCTCTATGGTGTTATTTTATTTGTATGTAAAAATGTATATTTTTATCGTATTTATGAAACAAATTTAAAAAAAAAGTCAACTTTATTACTATATATGTGATGATTTAGATTAATGTTTAATCTAAATAAAACGTATATATCAAAGAAAAATTAGTCAGCAAAAATGTATTATATTCATGAATATATTCACATTCACTAATTATAAATTAATAATTGCAGAGAACGTTTAACTAGGTGGATATTTAAAAAAAACAATGCTTTTAAAAATAAGATTGAAAAATGTTGTATATTTTATAACTGTTTATTGATATAACTAGGACATTATAGCAGTAGATAAAATATTATAAATTATATTTATAATTATAATTATATTATTTAAATAGCAACTAATACTGCTAATTAAACAATATATACGTAATTCAGTTTCAGTATGAACAATTATAAATTTATTTTCAAGAATAATTTTTATATCTAATCAAAATTCAACTTACTTTAAGAAATTTATGTTAGAAAAGTAAGAGTAACATATAGTACCCAAAGAGACAGTTTATTATTAATCAGAAAATATATTGAAATATACAAAACAGTAAATCCTACTTTAGTGGCACAAGTAGAAGATGAATGTGAAAATATATTGGACAATTTCATGAAAAATTTTTTAAAAAATGTAGGTGAATGGGTACCGCTCTGCTGTGCATTAGGTGTGTTAAATTCAAATTCAATGATATATCATTGTATACGAAAAACAATTCTGAGCGGAGACGGTCTGTCAGAGTGTCAGCCCAAATCACTAAGTATATTTTTCATATAATGTTTTTTGATATTATGTATACCTATAAAGTAATTTATTTTACTTTTAGTATTAAAGTAGGTTGATATATTTTTTACCGAAAATATTGAGTTTATTATATTATTAATATTTTGTAATTTTATTATTATAGTTAATATTGTAAATATTGTATTTATATTTTATACCATACTATATCAACTTATTTATATAAATCAAAATTGAATATTATATTTTTGTATATTCTGCAAAACTGTAAAAATAGAATAGATTAATAAATAGAATAATAGATATTATTTTACAATAAATCAAAAATATAATTGAGTTATATAAATTATAATATACGATACGTTGATTTGTGAAAGTTTTAAGTCTCATGAATAAGGTTTTTAAATTATAACATAATAATTAATATCAATATTTATAAGTAATTTTTTACAAATTTGAATTTAAAATATATATAAAAAAAATTAAATTTTATGAATTCAATATAAACTACTTATGAAAAATCTTGTATTCAATTTTATAAAGTTAGATATAGAACGAAGTATTTATGAATTTTTAACTACCAAATAATTTGCAATTTTTTACGACTTTGACGAATCTTGTTAAAATGCTAACTTTAAATGCTTATAAAAAAAATATTGTGCATATTATTAATACTTCTATATAAACGCAAGAAAAAGTTAAGGGAGATCTTGAATTAAATTTTCAAAAATTGTAACTTAGCAACTAATTTGTTTTCAACAATTATGGAAAAAAAACTAAAAAAAAGATACGCGAAACGACGAAACAAAATAGTAGCTAAAAATAAAATAATGGGATTTATAATATATAACTTTCTTTATTAGAGTTGTCTACAATAATGTGTTACCAACATACATTAGTTTTAATTCCGTTTTAGTGTATTTTTAGACTTTTAAGTGTAAGAAAATTATGTGAGATCTTGTATTAATTTTTCAAGAACTTTCACAAAACGAATATTTTCTTTTTTGACATTTATAAAACAAAAACTAAAAAAAAAAATGGAGAATTTGTAAAAATTATTTGTATACATAACTCAAAAACAATAGTACAATTTTGAAAATTTTATCATACGTTTGAAATGATAATATAAAAAAGTCGGCAAATGGGTACCGCTTTGCTGTACATTAGGGGGAGGGGACCTCGGACTAGGGTAGGTTAAATTTGAATGCAATGATAGGTATCATTGTATACGAAAAACGATTTTGAACGGAGATGATTTGTCAGTCTAGAATATTTAACGTTATATATAAATACAAACAATTTTATGAATTTTGAACTACAAAATAATTAGCAAATATTCATGATTTTGACGAATTTTTGTCGAAATTTGAACTTCAAATGCTAATAAAAAAAAATTGTGCCTATGTATTCTTATAATTTTTAATCACTATAAGAATAACATATGAGGAACTTTGTATACATTTTTCAAGTATTTTGATTAGGCCAAAAAAAATGTATCGACACTTAAAAAAAAATTTTTCAGAAAAATTGAAAATTTCAGTTGTCTATAAATAGCTCAAAAAAAGTCAATAATAACAGATATTTAAAGTCGGTTGAAGATAAATCATCGTTACGCGATTTCGTAAAAATTTAAAATTCAAACGCACTTAAAATTTTTCCTATAATGATGCTTCGAGTTTTCTCTATAGCTACTTAAAGAAAAACCTATAGAAAACTTAGTGTTATATTTTTAATTCTTAGTTATAAACACAAAACATTTTATGATTTTTCAACTTCAAAATTACTTGCAAATTTTCGCGTTTTCGACAGATTTCGTAAAAATTTGAACTATAAACGCTTATAAAAAAAAAATTGTGACTTACGATTTTTAATTTTTTTTAGCTACAATAAGAACAACTCATAAGGAACCTTGTATTAATTTTCAAGTTTTTTTGGTCATCCAAAATTTTTTTACCGACACTTCAAAAAAAAATTCGCATAAAAATCGAAAATTTCAGTGGTCTATAAATAACTCAAAAAAAGTCAAAAATGTTTGAAAATTTAACTGTATATAGATAACACTAACATAAATATTTGGTGAAAATTTCAAGTATTTACAGTGATTAGTTTTTGAATTACAACCATATAAAAAAAATAGATTCGGTCAAAAACTGGTTTTGCGTAAAAATTCCCGTTTTTCCGTCATTTTTTTTTTTTTGTTATTCTGGATTTTTTTGAAAACTGTTGGAAAATGTTTACTTTTTACCTCTATAATGCACCAAGGATATTATAATATATTTTATAATACAACTAATAAATTATCACATAAAATTTACCTAAGTCCTTAAATATTAATTATTATGTATTTTTTGATATAAATAATACAAAATATCTTATTTTTCATAAATTAAAAAATTAAACTAAAAATAAAACCAAATTAATGTAAATAAATATAATAATATTATGTTGTTTCATTATTCTGAATCACTATTTTTTGAAACATTGTCTTCAGTTCATGATTGGCAGTATCTATAACAGAATGTTTACCACAGTAAAAATGTTATATGTCGAGTAGGTTAGGTTATTATACTAAGATTTACGAATCTCATTTGTTAAAGTCTGAACTACAAAAATCATTCGGGGTTTGAACAAAATATTTTTTGTAACTTAGGTTTCCCGGTAGCCGTACTTTTACCGTATTACACATATATAATATATATACATTATACATAGGTTGCAAAATGTATGAAAACGTATTAAAGTTTCAAGTCTCAAGTAGGTAATAATAATATATCAATATAATATCACAGGAATAAAAAAAAAGAGCACTGGAACTTATAACTCGCGGACTATCGCGGTAGTTTTTTTAAATAATTTATTTAATTATATTAAATATATTAATTTTACTATTTATTCTTATTTTATCAAAATAATTGTTAGAAACGCAAATATCATCGAAAAAGGAGCCGTTACTACGGATTTTTTATTATCTATGTCAATACCATTATTTATTCTTTTCTGGCCCATATGGATACTGGCTACACAGTTTAAATAAAAATAAACGTGAAATCTCTTGTACGGCGTTGTCGTAGAAACCACTACAAACCGTTATTTATTTTTTACGTTTGTCTTCAAACTATTTTCTAGCCTCGGCAGTGTTCTTATTTCTTAAAAGCATTTAATATCAAAATAGTCGCGGACGAATTTTTTTTTTTGTTTATCGATATTATTTGTGTATAACTGTCTAACAGTATTTATATACTTCTATTGTAAAGATAGTTTCATATAACATGGACTTATCAACTTATTCAATTTCAATTGACTCAAGTACCGGTATATCAGCCGACGACGAGCTGGTCTCAGAACAGACAGCGTCTCTGGCAGCTGGACAGCCACCATCGCCGAATGACAACAGCATACCCTGTGAAAACATTCATAATTTCCCTAATACTGCTACTAACAAATCGATCACGGAACTTTTAGCATCTCCGGCAACTGAACCACCGCAATCGCCAAATGACGACAACATATCTTGTGAAAACATGTATGATTGCTCTGATACCGACACGAACAAGCCAATCTCGGAACTAACAGCGTCTACGGCAGTTGAATCACCACCATCGCCGAATGACAAAAACACACCTCGTGAAAACACGTATAACTTCCCTAATACGTCTATAGACAAGTCGATCTTGGAACTGACAGAGTTTCCAGTAACTGAACCACCACCATCACCGAATGAAGACAATACATCTTGTGACAACATCTATCTTTACTCTGGTACTGCTACAAATCAACCGATCACAGAGCTTTCAGCATCTCCGGAAGCTGAACAGTCACCATCGCCGAATGACGACAACATATCTTGTGAAAACATGTATGATTGCTCTGATACCAACACGGACAAATCGATTTTTGAACTAACAGCGTCGGTGGCAGTTGAATCGCCACCATCGCCGAATGACAAAAACACAGCTTGTGAAAACATGCATAATTTCCCTAATACGTCTATAGACAATTCGATCTTGGAACTGACAGAGTTTCCAGTAACTAAACCACCACCATCACCAAATGACGACAATACATCTTGTGAGAACATCCATCGTTACTCCGGTACTGGTACAAACCAACCGATCACGGAGCTTCCAGAGTCTCCAGCAGCCGAACTACCATCATCAACGAATAATGACGACACAACATCTTTTGTAGACAACATGTATCGTTATACTGAAACTTTAGTGAACAAACCGATATCGGAGCTTCCTACTATTTACGAAGACAAATCGATCGTAGAGAATGAATCTGAAGAAGACAGATCAACACCTTTACAAAATCGAGACCAAGTGTCTTGTATAATTGATATGCATTCCAATCCAGCAGATTTCACGGGTAATCCGATCGTGAATATCCCGTCGCTGGAAGCCGGGCCACCGCCGCTAGATCAAAACGAAAATGTGTGTTTGTACACTGTGCTGTGTCCGTCTGATGATGGTTTTTGGCCTAGACTAACATGCATACTTGCTTTCTTGTCGTTATTTGTCGTCGACGGTATCTGCTCGTCGTTCTTCTTACTGGACAGCCGCGTTGGAATGGCCGAATATTTGCCATCTGGAACGTACGCTCTCGAACATTTGGCAGTTATCTACTTATTTCGTTATTTGACCGGTAAGTAAATATATTTAATATAGTATAAACGCTCAGTTTACAGGTATATAATTTAAAGTCGTGTCGATTACAAATATTGACCGTAACGCGGTAGTGCAGGTTATACATTTTTAAAATTATAATCAACGTCTGTTGCAATTGTGTAATATTTGTACGACCGCAAAGATGTATATAATATATTCTTGTATAAATATATATATTATACTGAAATAGCCCTATTCAATGCACCCCATGATTATTTTACCCTATATATATATTCAACGTAGATTAGAAGTTTTAGTTTAGCATAAAAAATTATAATCAAAAACAGCCATATGAAATGATTTTTTTTTTTGTGTTATTTCTTGCTTTATTTTATTATTTAATTAAGACTATAAACAAATTAAAAATAACTTTTTTTTATGATAAAAATAAGTACATTGTAAATTCTAACGTACTAGAAGGTTTCAATATTAAATAATATACTTTATAGAACTTAATTATTACTTATTAAGAATAAATAAAAATAATAATAATAATTAATCTGTAATACAGACATATTATTATACATAAATCATATAGGTACATGATATTTTGTTTACAGAACCGTTTTCGTGTGCGTACATAAACCGCTACGGTTTTAGGTACTGTCTATTTATTGGAAGTCTATTATCTATCACGTGGATCGCATTGTTATACTTTATTGAAAACGCACTTGTTTACGAATATTTATTTTTGGCCATCATTGGAGGTAAGTGTAGAAAACACAGTACCTATAGGTAGGAAATATAATATAATTATAATAATTGTTCATAATTGTATACACACGACACACAGCTAATTATATTATAATAAATGTATTATATTATACGTTTATATTATGTTCATAAAACACAATATTATATAGGTAGTTGTAATTATGCACAAGTTTTATTAATTGGAAATAATAATTTTCAAAAAAAAAATTGTTATTCTTATTTTATATACCAAAAATCAAAACACAAAATAAAGCATATAAAATCTTAGGTATAATATATAATACATTATGTACCTAATGACGTATAGATAATAAGATACTAGTAAATATTATATTATGTATATGAAGGTATAACATATATATATATATTTATACATAGGTATTGGAATGGGTATGATTAAAACGTCGTTCTACGTTTTGCTTTCCACGCTGTTCGTAGTAAATCGTCATACGGCGCATTTATCTCTCCATCTAGGAAGCATCAGTGGGATGATGTTTATGCCACCTGTAACCGAATACTGTCTACTTTTTGCAGACTGGAAAACAGCATTATATATTCACTTGTGTCAGTACAAATATGCGATATACCTATTATTTAATTTTAGCAATATATTTATATTTATAATTGTATAACTCGTACATACTATATGATTGTAAACATAGTAGGTACTTAATTATTAAGTAGGGTATTTTTTATGTTTCACGAGTACTATGTTTAATATCTTAATCCAAGTATGCGATATATTTTTAATATGTTTTATATAATACTATAATATACACCTTTCAATGTAGTGTTGATGTGCTTCACACTGGTGTTCTGGTTGTTTATCGCCACACCGGTACCGGTTAAAGTTGAACCCATCGACGATAAAGTCATTAACAATCCGGTAAGTCCTCGCCGATTAAAAACCGTGACAAAGATTTGGAACGTTCAGAACTTTGCAAAAAAATATCAACCTCCAACCCTTAATACCGAGATTGGATATCAACAGTGAGACATTTTTTAACCTTTACCTATTTTATAAACCTGTATTAGTATTGATACAATACATTATATCCAATATTGTTTATGATACGAATATTATATGACATTGCTTATAAAATATCTATAGTATATTTTATACTATTTATTAATATATATATAATAAATTATAATGCACGTAAAAATACTTGTAAAAACTTGTGATTTGCAGATTTTGGGTAGGGCGATTTTTATCGAGCATTCCTATGTTTTCCAATACACGGCCATCAAATTCTGTCGTCTACAACTTAAATTGGTTATACGACGAAGACAGAATTCATATGTTGGACGTCCGAAATCTTACCAACATATTTAAAAGCGGCTTGATTGGCAGTCGGCCAATGTATAGAGACGATGTTTTGTTCGACGGCAATGTCTCCTTTTTGGATCCTGATTTAAAGGTTTTTATAATATTTCGATATAATAATATATTTGATATGCCTATATAGTATACTATATATATACATAGGTATACGACCTACTTCGTAAGGAATTTATATCTTTTTGAAATTCTGTATAATATTCTGCCCGTCTATTAATTAGCAAGCCTTTTAAAATGAAAATGTTTTTTTTTTTTTAAATCGCTATTACACACACTTACCAATAACGTAATACTGTACAATTTCTATATACCACATATTGTATCCTCGCGTATATTTAAATTCATATTTCTATAGAATGTTAGGACAAAGAGAATAAACTATAGTGAATACGTGATGTCGATGACTCGAATTTGCTCGGTGGCCGACGTGAAAGAAGAAACATATAACAGATGGTGCTGGAAACCACCGATAGCGATGAATAGAGTTTTCCGTTCTATGTTACATATGCCAATCTGGCTAAATGACGAATTCATTTTAACGGCTATAAGTGAAGCATTAGTTCACACGGCATGTTTTGTTCCATTTATGTCCATTAAAGGTGTGTTAAAATATTTATTTTGATTACTATTGTGGCAAATCGTCTTGAAAAAAATAATAACAATAATAACATTGTACATATGTATTAATATTTACAAGGTTATTCGAGTTTTTACTGTATTTACTGGTTATTTTATGGTATCCTAATAAGAATAATGATGATTGGTAACATCATCATAATATTATTATAGGTCCAGTTGGTCAGAAGCATTCGGCAGAGGCAGTGATCACCCTTATCGCTGGTTGCTGTGGTCTATTCGCCGGTCGGGGGCTTGGATATTTGTTGCACGAAAAGTCAAGAAAATCTGTAGCATTGTATCATGTTGGATTAACATTAATGACCAATGGGCTATCATTACTTATGTGTGCTATGGCAACTAGTGATTTTGCAAAAATGTTACCGTACTTCGGACTATTTGGATTTTTCTTTGGTAAACTTTAAATTTTAAAAGTTAATAAATACCTACAGATAAAAATGAATACATGTCTATACGTTGTCTATATTGAATATATTATTTTCTGGTCGACTATAAACAACGGTAAACCGCAAAAGAACCTACATTTTATACGTATAGAATTGTTTATAATATATTCACGTTTTATTTCGTTTTTATCGATTTTCGGTTATCTTATACAACATTATAATAATATTACGTATTTAACTTGAAATGCACTAATCTTACTTGTGACTTACACATAAATGCAGATACGTATCATTCTGCAAGCTTCATTAACACAAATTCGAATTATTAGTACAATATACAATAATGAATGTATATATTCTATAAAACACAACTTTACTATGAATTCATATTCCATAGCTATACAAATGTATATTATTGTGATATTAAACTTCGTTGTCCATATGATTATTATGTACAATATATGATACGATTTACAAGTATTATACTATGACGAATGAATTTTGTAATTCTATAATACATTTCAGGGTACTACAAGTCAATTCAAAACGTAGTGCTGTATTCTGTTTTTCCAATAAGAAAATTGAATAACGTATACGGACAAATATCATTGGTTCGGGCTGTTTCGTCGTTTGCTGGAATTTTAATCGCAGGTATACACAAGTGTTTTTTAAAACTATAATTATATATATATTAAGGTATGTTTTTAATTTTTTTTTTTTTTTTTAACATACCTAGTAGTCCTATCGTATAGAAATGAAAATATATGGATAATAAATTCGTGTCAGGGGTGGCTCCAGAGACTTATAGTTAGATAGAGATAGCCATTCAATTCATATTTATATCATATCATAGTATATTTTATTTTATTATAATTTATTTATACTCTATAGTATAAATAATATAAGTATACACCCCGAACTATACACACTTGTACGTGTCTTTAACAATCTAACAACAATTTAACAATCATTACTTTACATACCTAAACACGTTATCAACATAAATGTTGTTATTTAATATTTGACTTACTTTGACGACTACTTTTATGCATAAGTAACTCATTTGATAAGGCAAAAATTTTATCTTAAAATATATTTTATATTATGAATTAATGAGATCCTTTAAAATTTTAAAAATTCAAAATAGGTATCAAAATGTTCATTAACAAGTCACAAATTCCGGTGGCCTATCCATTCTTATATATTATATACTATACCTATATCCTTCTCTTTATATATATTATTATTAATATCGCCGGGGCGCATCGCCTTTTTCAGTATATATTCAACGGCCAGGGAACGAAAACCGGTCGGTTTTGGGCAACAGCGAAGACGTATACGTTTTCGCTGGTCTACTCATGTTGGTTGGAGGCGTTTTTGTATTCATTTTAATGCAGTCGGCGCGTATCGCCGCCACCGCCGCTGCCACCGTCAATTCGCGAGAGCCAGTAAGACGCGAAAACCAAAACGTATTCGGCCGTGACGACGACAATGTTGGCGACAGTAACCGTAATAACGAGCGAAACGCAAACAATTATATTGTATAGAGCAAAATATTATGTTGACGCTTTATAAAATTATTATCTCACGATCAGCACGTGTGGATTTTACCTATGATAAATGTTAAAAGTTATATAAAGATGATATATTTCATTATTTTTGAATATTGAACATTGATTACGAGTTACGATAAATAATATGAAAATTTTATAACGGAATATACCGTTTTCGAATGTTGTGTGTAAACTGTCACGACGTTTAATTGAGTAAATCGTACACTCGTAAAATTGTACAAATAATGTGTATGGTTATAATTTATTGTTCATAATTATTATGTAAATATATATATATATATGTTATAAAATAAACTCTGAATTTGTATGTATATTGTATACTAGTGTTTACTGTGTAGTTATTTATTCATGGATTTATAAAATGCTTACCAAATCTTTTGAAGAGAAATATTATAGGTTATTATATGGCTGAATACAGAATGTCGTAAAACTTTGAATTTAAAACGGTCATAAAAAATGTTATGTGACTTTCTGGTAAACTGTTCAATTTTTTTTATAGGTAGAACAACTAAAGATAAATCTTTTACTATTTATTTTATCCTAACTAGATACAATATTTTTTTTTACCGGAAACCACTCTAAAGTTGAAAATACTCATAAAATTAATTCTGCTTTCCGGTAATTTTTTTTTATACATAAAAGCATAAACAACGCGGAATTGAATTTTTAAATCTTAAATATAACAACAAATTTTTTTTTATGAATTTCCAACAATAAAAGAATTTGCAATTTTCATGATTTTGATGAATTTTGTTAAAATTCTAAATTTAAACGCTAATAAAAAAATATTGTGACAAACAACTTATGAAGAACTTTATCTCAAATTGTCAAGCATTTTTACCAACAAATAATTTTTAATCAAGGATTTTATACAACAAGTCTAAAAAAATATTATTGTATAAGTTGCTTAAAAAGAGTCGAAATATTTTGAAAATTTTATCAGAAATAGAGAATGATACATAAACATTTTGTGAAAATTTTAAGTATCTATGTATACAATTGTTATTCGTTTTCGAATTACACCAAAAACCATTTTTGGTAATCTTCCTCGCAGGTTAAAGATAAGATTGTGTCGTGATCTAAGCCACAACTGAAATTCAAATAGCTAAAAAAAGTTTTATATAAAATGTACCATTAGGTGGATTAATTTTTCAAGCATCTTATTTCAAAAATAAATATATTTATATATCCACAGTCCACATGCATGCTTGTTGTAGATTAAATATTACAGATTGCTCGTTTTAAAATAAAGTTTAAAAAAAAATTACAATAAAAAAAAAAATAAAATTTATCAAAAATTTGATTTGTGAAAGATTTTGCATTTTTCATAATTTTTATTTATTTTTCTTGATTATTAAAAAAGTATTGCAAATTTTTAATTTTGATTTTTTAAAAAAGAACAAACTACATACAGTTTGCAATCCAAAACCACGATTAAATTTTGTACCACTGACACCAAAAAATCACACATCATTTTAAAATCAATATATTCATCACTCTGCTCAGAATCTAAAACGTATATAAATAAAGAATAAAGGAATTTTAAGTTTTAACAAACTCACAATGTTCAGAAATTTTTAGAAACTGACGTTTCTAAAAAAAAAAATGAACAATAATGTTCGATCAATCACATGATAAAGATAAAGATACTAGATATAATAGTATTCTCAATATGGTTTTTTTAAGAATTTTAATTAAAAATGTACAGGGTATGGAATAAAGAAAAGCCACTTCGTCAGCGTGACGTATAATGATTCGGCCGAGCATGACCCAAACATCAAAATGATGAATAGTCTTTATATTAAAGGGACTAGGATTCGTTGTGGAAATAGTAATTTATTGAAGTCCTTGTACACCACCACCGCTGTCTGTAGTACTTTCCATGGTATAGGTTCTGCTTTTTCAATAAATTGCTTGCCAACGGCTGTGTCATCAATATTATCTCATTCTTGTATTGTCATTTTGGTAGGTGTATGTACTCCTGTTGCTGGTTTTGATGTACCTACCTACTAAAGCCTTTCTATTGCTTTTATTCATTAAATATACCCACAGTGTAGTATAAATATCAGTTAGCTGTTCGTTTTCTTGTCAGCTATGGTAGGTATAATATGTTAGCTTCTGGTGGTCACTCATCAGATGTTGTTAGCTGTCGACCGGATTTTAGCTACCTACCTAATGTTACTTGCGTTCACATAAAGCGACGTCAAGGTATATTTCAAACACCGATAATAATCTTGTGCACAATACGCGTGAAAACCTTTACAAGTTAAATAAAATAAAAATAAAATAGGACAAATGCATTTTATTATTTTCAATTTCTTTCTACAAATAAGTGATTCTGTACAACAATAATATACGAACTTCACTATAGGTAGCAAAGATAAGTTAATATGCCTATATATATATATTTAAAGGTATGTAGGACGTGTAAGTACTATCCACTAGGTAGATATAAGATAAGTACCAATTCTAAAGTATTAAATGTATGTATTATTGTGAATTATTTAAGTGCAGCCAAAAAGGGTGTCCGCCGGGGGGGGGATCTAGGTGCAATTTCCCCCTTGGCTTTTTTTCTGGATCAATTATCATAATCATTGTATAATATAAAATATCACAAAATAAATATTTCTGAAATTAAAAATTAAAAATCATTTTTTTTTTCAGTGATTTTTATTATCTACACTCGATTATGAATTTCATACGTTGTTTGTAGCATATATGTATGGCGGTGGAGCCAAGTGCAGTATCAACCAAATTTTTACTTTTTCATTAAAAATAATTAATGTTCATAGATTGCATAGATATAATAGTTTCTAACGTATGATAATTCTTTATTTATTTTATAGAAGTTAGAAAAATTTAATTATATAAACAACCTAAAATTACTAAATTAATGGGTGACATTTTATTTATTAAAAAAAAATACTCATGTTAATATAAAATTTCAAATTAATTAATTAAAATGAATGCTGTAAGATTAAGTTCTAACTATCTATAAGTAATAATTAATAATTTAAGTTTTACTTTTCTAGGTACCTAAATGACAAAAAACGCGTTACAAACAATACTTTAACACTTTGGTATCAAATAATGAAACAAAAATTAAAATATAGTCCCCCCTCCCCCTCTTGACGAATTCCACCAAACGCCCTTCGTAGCCAATGAGAATTTTGAGTGATGTGGTACATAGGTAATTATAATTTTTAGCGCGTAAAACATAATATCAAATTAAATTATTTTTTATAATATCCCGTAATGAATTTCTCAATAAAACACTAACATAATTGTCATAATTTGATTACTTCGTTATAATGATTTACCGTGATTAATTTTCGCTCTAAAATTTTCTATGCGAGTACAATTTTACCGACCAGATTCTACGTGGACAGAGTGAGAATTTCTTGTGTGATTTAAGAAGTACCCGTCATATTCGTTTATTGTATGAACAGTAATCCCATTCATTTCGTCTTTATTGTTATCACCTCAACCAGCAAAATCCATGTACGAGGTCAAAATCCACAACATAAGTTTCATCCGGGATGAAACTACCTGTGTAATCCGATCTCCAATTCGAAATAATCTGTTACGCTATTCGCTATTGGTCACATTCCCGGAAAGAAAAATCAATTTTTGGTTTACTATAATATTATAGGATGGTATAGCCTTAGTAATAATGTAATTTGTTCGAAATGATGGATAGATATATCTAATCATTATAATTTTTTGTAATATCTATAATACGTACCTACCTAGTCAACCTGCTCTATATTATATAGGTAGGTTATATATTACACCTATTTTCCTATTTATTATTTATAGACTATTATACAAAAAATATATTATAGCTAATAATGTTCTGCTAAGGATAAAATATAAATCTTATCAGCATTAAAATATATAACATTATAATTAGCTAAGTTATTTGCTAATAGGAAAAACACAATAAATGTGAATTTCCAAGTCAAAAAATGAAGGTACCAATTAACCTTATTAACTTACATCGCGTGTTGTGACAGGTGTTATTATAGTAACTATATTTTATACAGGTATGCAACCGTCAAATAGCTAGGTGGATAATAATGTAGGCTATAGACATTAACGTCAATGACAATATTTCCTATTGAATTTCGGATATACATTATATTATTATATAATATAATTTTGAATAGAATTCAGGAGATATATTAATGACGGAATTTTCAACAAATATTTCCTAATTATTTAAATAACATTATTTCAGAAAGCTATGCATATTGCATACCATCCATCAGTGGTATATACTAATATTATAATTTAATATGTTTATTCAAAAAATGTAAAACAATTTAAATGATAAAGAAGTTTATATGAGTCATGACACATAAGTTGATTTTTATAAAGATTGGATATATTTAAAAAAAATTAATTTTTTATAATTTAAATGCTTATTATTGTTTTGAAAAAAAATGTAAACAATATCATATATTATGTAATAAACTATTTAATAAAAAAACCTATAGAGCAGGAGAACATTCAATGTTTCAATTTAATAAAAATATTTATATTACGTATTATTAATATGTATTCAAACATTTCTAACATCGTACATTTTAATATTATATAACATTTTTTTTTTATTTTATATCACTAAATTATGTTTCAATATTATTACGTATGTAATATGTTTACACAATTACCTATCTATAATTTATCATTAAATAAGTTGTAAAGCACTTTTTGAAGTTAATAAAAAATACAAGAAAAATAAAGTATAGACAGATAGTTCTAATATAGGTAGGTACATAAATGACGGTCTGTCATGTATGACTCTCTGAACATTTCGCAAAGTAATAAGCAAACTAAGATTTTAAATTACCTACGTATTTTAAATTTTACCATAAATACCTATCTATACTATAATAGTATAATATATCTATTACCTGCCTATTTGTACGTAGTTTTAAGACAAATGTATATTTACCTTGGCCGTTTAGTAGTAACCATATTGATAACTGATAGTAATCTACGCGATCCGTGTGAAAAAAAAGATATAATATTTATAAACTAAATCACATTTCATATTTGCATATAAAATGAACATCTACATTTTTTATTATGAACTGAACAATTTATTTTTAATATACAGCATTAATTTTAAATTTATTTGATAACACTAATAACTATGAGGTCTAAAAGGATTGTCAGGGTCGAACAGTTTAGGATCATGACTAAATTCTGGATTTCTGAAATAAAACGGCATCAAACCTGAAACCAAAATAATAAACTATCAAAATCACATAACAAGTAACCAGTAGCAGAACAGTCAATGTCTATACTCCATATTGAACCTTATGTATAAATTATATTTTAAATTATTACATGAATAATAATTTATTATAGGTTTAGTAGGTAGTAGCTATATATTATGATACATAGGTATTTGCCTTGATATTAGGTAGTTAAAAATTGGAAAAAAAGACCTACACCATACATGAATTTACAAAGTACAAAAATAATTGCACGAGCCTCGTTCAACATTTGTACCTATGACCGATCGACTGAAAATTCGGTGTAATAATATTAAAATACAAGGGAAATAAAATTAAAATTAATACCTAACAACGTATAATTATTTACAATGAAATAAATACGGAATAACACCGGGGGATGCAGAATCCATAAAGTAGGTAGTAAGTACTAACCTGCTTCCCTAGATTTTTTAATTTCTTTTTCAACGTGCTCTTGTTTGTGCCGGCAAAGACCTGTAATGTGTCTACCGTAAATACGACCAGTAAAACGGGATATAAACTGCGATAACATTCTGGTGTTCTTGTAGTCCGGAACAATATTCATTTTGCAGAGAATGCACAACCGTTTTTCCTTTTCGTACGGGTTAGGTATGTTAACTAAATGCTTAACAATAAACAATTTAATGATGAAATTAGTAGTACAGCAAATAAAATAAAAGATTATTTAAAAATATAATGAAAATAAAAATCAACTATCATAAAATAATATTATACACCTATGTAGGCATCTTAACAAATATGGTAGCTACCTTGCTTTTGAACGCCTGCACGTCTTCATCTACAGCGTTCGTTTTTTTTTTATCAATGGTTTTTTGCAAATTGGTCCATGGGTTAAATCTATTTGTTCGGAACCTACCCATATGCCTCGTGCTTACTCCAATACTTATCCCTAAATAAATATAAACGTAAGTACAGTGCGTGAATTATGTACTAATAAATTAATACATGAGACAAGTGTTGTTTAAAATAAGTATAAAATTAATAATTATTGTTCGACTATACTACATAACTGACATACTTATCATGATAGATATAAAAATACTTGAACATGTACTTTAATTTTTATTATTTAATGAATGTATACCTTACAATCTATGGTAATAAGACTAATAACTTATAAATAAACACAACAGCATCATAATTTGTAGGTGTTATAAATTATTCTACTTACTTTATAAGAAAGATTTTTTTATTTTAAATCTAGATAAAATATTATGACAAGAGTTAAGATTTATTAGATAATTAATTTACGATATGTTCTTTTAAGAAATAAGTTTCCAACAAAATAAAAACGCAGAAATGGTTATATTATAATATTAATGTTCAGTCTCAAAAGAATTAGAACACAGAACAATTTATTGTTTTGAAAATTAAATCAAAACGCAGCTTGAACAAATGTATTTAAAAATATGAGAGTACGTACAAATATGCAAATTAGATTTATAAAACCATTAATATACCTAGGTAGTTACTGTAAGACATATATTATAATTTATAACCTATTAATAAAAGTATTTGTAATACTTTAGTATAATATCCTGAATCATGGAATAACCTAATTGCATATAAATTAGATAGATAGATTACAGTAAAGCTTGTACACGTAAATAAGTGGTATGAGTAGGTATAACATAATATACCTACATATTTCAGAATGTTAACTAATTTATAGATATTTTATAAATGAATAGGTAAGTAGGTAGTATCTTCTTAACTCAATATTCATTATATAGTAGAGAAAAATTTGAAAAAAACATGACAATTATCTATATTTAATTATAAGTATAACTTAAAAATTGAATTTAATTTAAGAAATCTAAATTTTTAATTTTCAATAATTTATATTTTTGCTTTAAAAAATATTTTAGACCAGTAGGTATACTTTATTTACGTTCAAATATTAATAGCATAATATTAAGAGGTCACTACAGCAATGTTTTAATAGCTGTCGTTTTTTTTAACATTACAGGAAAAAATATATTTTGCATACTTTTTAGCTATACGTTTTCAGACAAAATTTTTTTATAAGAACAGGGTAAATATGCATTCAATTTCCGAGGTATTCTCAATATCATAATTAATTTTATACAAATAATAGGTAAAGTATAACATTTAATATTTGATTTTTTTAGCAAATAATTTTAGTAAAAAAAAAAAAAATAATAAAGAAATTAAGAAATAAAAAAATATAATATAATATCGTAGAAATGTGTATTTACATTGAAAGGTTGAATTTATTTTAAGACTGAAGTTGAGAAAGCAGCTAAACAATGGGTATTTGTCGAGTCTTAATGATAATAGAAAAAGTTACCAGATTAAGAATGATTTCATGCATAACTTACTAAGATTTAAGTCAACTTTATCTTTAAGATTTTATACATTTAATATATTTCATACTAACAATACACAAATATAATTAACTAAAATATTAAAACCTACATACAAAATTTATGTATTTTTTCTAAATAAAAAAAATTAATTTATAAATGTAAATAATCTTCATTTATTTTTATTTTCTATTTTACAATAAATCATCATCTAAAAGTACTTTTCCAAATACTCTTGTACGAAATGCATTTAGAAAATTTCTTGCCATTCCTTGCATGTCAGGTCGTATAAATATAAGATCCATCAAAGTTTAGATACTTGATACTAGACTTGCGATGAATTGCAGCTTTTGCTAGCACTATTCGTATATCATCAGTAGGTTCATCACAATTTAAGTATGAAACATAATCAAAATGGTTATTCTTATTAAACCAGTATAATAAATAGTCAGCAATTTTTCTTCACCCACAGAATGATCTTGTAGAGTCGCACACATGCAAGTTTTAATCCAGTTTCAACATTTTTAATTGTTGGAGAAACTACACCTGGAGTATCAAGGACATAAACTAATGGATCATGGCTCACTTTAATTTGATGTTGAACTGCTCTAGTAATACCTGCTACTGCTCCAACAGGAACAGCACTTTTTTTCCCAAGAATTGTATTTCTAATAGAATTAATTAAGATGATTTTCCCACATTAGGTACACAATAACCATTATTCGAGAATCAATATTTTCAGAACGATTGTATCTATTTGATCTTTTAATTAAACTTAATGCAGTAGGCATAATTTGTTTTACACCTGGACATAAAGAATTTTTACAGTTTGTATATATAATTTTTGATATTTTCTGTTCACGCATAATTTTTTCTTCAACTTCTTGCTTGTAATTTAAATCAGCTAAATCCATTTTGTTCAATACTAAAATGTGAGGTTTCAATCCAGAGATCGAGTATTTAAAATCTGGATTACGGCCAGAAAGTGGTATTCGGGCATCATGGACTTCAATGATACAGTCAACTGATTTCAGTTTTTGCTGCATTCGTTTCATGCCTTTCCCCATGTGGCCTGGGAACCATCGTAAAAGAGCTTTGTCGACAACTTTGAAACTCTGTCTGAACTTGGAAGTCATTTTTAAAAATGAATCCGATTCTTTACAGAAAAAATGTTGAGAATATTTTAAGCTGGAAAAAAACAATTGAACTTATCTTATCACCAGTCCCAGACCACAGAGGCAAATGATTATGTGAAGCAATGTGAATACATGAATTTAAGAAGAAATGTATTAATATTACAACAAACTAAATTAAACCCGCGCACAATAATTTAATAGCTATAATAAATAACAAATATGCCAGTTTCAGTATTCTTTATAGACACGTAATCAACTATTAAAATACTATGTATTATATTATTTACCTTTAAGTAACTTCTGGCAAGTTCCAAACATTGTGACTGACATCAGGATAACTTACTGTTCTGTGACAAACAACAAATACATGAAAACTAATTATTATTGTTTTTACAATAAATATTATGTAGGTACACAATAACAGTTATGAAAACGTAAAAAGTTACTGTAAAGGTATATTTTTTTTAGAATTTATGTAAACTAAAATACTTACAACTACGTAATATTCTTTTTCGACCTCAATTCTCAATAACTAGAAATAGTGTGAAAATTAGATTTTTTTCTTTTCTCTCACTATGACTACTGATATTTAATGGGGGGCTAGTACAGTTCGGCCCCGAGATAACAGGCAGAATAATTTTCATGGAATTATCTGTATCTCCTTATAAGGCCCCGTGATAAGAGTTCGGCCCAGTGATAAGGAATTTTCGATTATTCAGAGTTCGAACACTAACCTCAAAATACAAAAATTCAAATTATTACCAACCATTCGACATTGTAAACAGTTCAACTACGATTTTTGAGTAATAGAATTCCTCAGCCTGGTCCCCAGCACCGGATACATTATTTATTCGTCCGTTAAAATTTCAAATAGCAAATAATCGTCTATAATAACTTTAACGGTCATTTTACGTTTGTCGCTTTTATTAGAAAGTTGGTATTTGGTTCATCTTAACGTAAGTAAAACTTATATTTTTTAATTTTTACCTTAATAATATGTTCTTAGATGAATTATTGTTTGTAATATATCTTTTTATTTTATTGTTTATTAGATAATATTAAATTTTCTTAATAGCATGTGCACTCCTAATTAATAAGTTTTTCGACTAGGAAGTACTACATTTACGTAACTATGACTCAAATACCACGTTTTTGTAAAACAATTTCAACATAATTATTTATTTATATTTTGTACATTAACAGCTTAATATATATCATTATACTTATAAAGTAAATAATTTCCTTATTTTTACAATGTAAATTATATAATACTTTACATGTTACAAATAACACACTTCCAATTTCCATTAGGTGTTATTAAATTTAAAATTAACCCTCATAGCTTTTATAATTTTCATCATCTTAAAAAAACTATTATTATTAATATAATTAGCTTAGCATAAGTTTATCCAACTACATTAAATATATTGTCATTCTATTATTTTAAATCAAAAATTATTTTTCATGCTCTGTTGCTCATTATCTTTTTACTTATATTCTTTAATATGTATTAACCAACATTATTATATATATATTAATTATTGTTGTTATTATATTGTTTAGACTTTTAATATTTTTATGAACACAGCGAATGGCTTAGAAGTGTCTAACAACTGCAATTTAATTTTGTTTATCTTATAAATTGTTAAACTATAGTTGGGAATAAATAAATTAATATTATTATTGTTATTTTATATTGATTAATAAAGATCATGATGTATATTTTAAAACACTAACTGATCACTTAGTTTTTCTGTTGCCACTATCTAAATTAAATACCAGTGCTTTTGGTCATCATTACTTGAACAGAATTCTGCAGATTGAGTGTTACAGTGTTTAAATATTCTAATTTTCTATAATTACAGATTTGAAAATACTGAATGCTGCTTACAAAAATCTTCCAAATATATTGAATGCAGTAAACACCATGGATCTTGTTATGATGGTCATTGGTTGATGATAGCTATTTTGATGACATCTTGAAAATTGCAATACTTAACTTAACCATAACTTTGTCTTTTTTATTAAACAGTTACACATATTTTTATGAATATTTTAATAACTATACAGTTATTCTGTTTAGGAAAATTGAATATGTCTGAAAATTGCATGGCAGTTATGGCTGGAAGAATGTGCAATGTTGTTAAGTCAAATATTTATAAAGCATATCAAATAACTTAAAACTTTTTCTTATTAATAATTCATGAATTATTAACTGTGGAAGACACTGAAAATAAGATTAACAATTAATCTCTATTTGTATTACCTAAATTATGTACCTATGTGTTCTAACTGAAATAGCTTCAGTTTATGTAAAGTGAATAATTATTAATGAATTATTTTAAGAGTTGTTAATATTATGTAAATGTAACAAAACAAATAATTATGTTAATTAGATATTTTATCATATCTGTGAATGACTGTGATACTAATACAAATTTTTTAATTTATTATATAGCCTGATATATCTACCATTTACCTGCCACTTACCTACGAGAAAAAAAAAAACAGTTTTTTTTAAGACTAACTTCTGCGATTTTACTGTAAGTAAAAGAAATAAACGGTTTTTCTCAAGACAGACCATCTCTGTGACTTGCCTATAAGTATATATAAAAGGTTTTTCTTAAAACCAACCGACTTTATATTTATACATATATTTCTTTTGTTTGTTTAATATTTTTTAAGTTTTGTTTAGCATAGTAAAATGGCATTGAGAGATCATGACTATGTCATTCCAGCCAATCACGAAGAAGTCGGTCTCCCAGCTCATTTGTTGGATCATGATTATTTTCGTCCAGTTGTTTACGAGAACAACCCGAATGAAGAACTCACCGATGAAGAAGTAGAAGTACTTGAAAATGAAAGAGTTCCAGCAGATGAAGAAGTGCTTGAAGAAGAAGATCCAGAAGATAATCCTTTGAATCAAGTACCAGTTACTTACAGACTGATCCCGGGGGTTCATCATGGTTCTAGGGTTTATATTGATAATTTAGGTTTTAAGTACTACAAGCACGAAGCCAGAATTAACCGGATATATTTGGTATGTGAAAGGCAAAAAAGTCGGGTACATGATTATTGTCCTTGTACAGCATCGGTAAGTACAGAACCTGTTGACAATAGAATTAGAATTCGAAATCGACACAACCACGAACCTGCAGATATCAATTTACATGTGCCTTTCTTGAGAGAAGCAATTGGTGCAAGGGGCATTGATCCTGAAAACATGTCTGTTTCAGTTAGGACTGCATACAACAATGCAATTGTTCAGTAAGTTTTTGAATTAATATTTTATTTAACTAACTATTTCGTTTATTTAAACATTATTCGCTTACTTATATATTTTTAATCACAGTTAGGTAGGTAACTGATAAATTTGCAAGTATTATGATAAAGTTGTTAAACATTCCTTGTTCTAAGTTATTTACTTGGTTATTTATTATTAAGAGGCACTGTTGAATTTAATACAACTAATTTTCCAATTCTATAATATAGAAAAAATAATAATTATATATAAATATATATATAATAATAATATATTATATGTTTATTTGGTATATTTCTTTAATTAATGGGTTAGTAGTTATTATAATATGTTATAAGCTTTACATAATAAATAAATCAATTAGGTCTCGGTTATGTTGTACTTATCATCGTTGTACAATTGTCAAACAACTATACATTATCATCAGTTTCCTCTTAAAATACCTAAAACTATTTTACAATATATTATTAAATGATAAACCAGCCTCATTCAATAATTTGTATTATTGATAATTATTATAATTTATTTGTGTAGTTAAAAATGTGGTTTGACAGTAAGTTTATAGTGAAATAAACAATTGTATTGAACAAATTAAAAAAAAATTTATTAAATTTTTTTAGGTATCCAGAAGCTGCTAACAATTACACATTTATGCAAGGACAGGGAAGATGGAAGAGGATGCGGAGGTCACGTCAACCAAAAGGTGGACGCATTCCCGAAGACATCCATGAGCTTGCTGAAGCATTGACCCGACCAGAGAATGCTGCCTACAGTCAAACGCTTCAGACACCACCGTCAAATTTCTTCCAACAAGAACTTCTAGTCAATGGATCAAGCGAAGGAATTATTTTTGCAAACCTGGATGCAATTAGGAGATTTAGAGAAGAGTTGGCCACAGTTACAACAGTTGGAATTGACGGGACTTTCAAGACTGTTCCTGCTACTCCTGCAGACTTGAGAAGTTTTCTGACTTTTCAAGTGGTATTTAAGAGTGTATCGTTCCCAATGGTGTATGTTCTTCTTAGAAGTCGGACAGAAGAAACATACGTTACATTGTTTAATATTGTTGGTCAAATTTTACCTTTAAATTATAATTCAATTCGATTTGTTACAGATTATGAAAAAGGACTCATGAATGCAGTTCAACAAGCATTTCCAGAAAGTAGATTAGGATGTTGCTTAGGGTTGATTAGGGTGATTCCATTACACCCAATCAATTGTGCGGTATTGTCATCGTAAATTAAATGGTGTTTTGGATTTAGTCAAGAGAAATCCTGAAGCAGCTCGTGTTTTCAGAATGGTTCTTGCACTGCCTCATCTGCCTGCTGTTAGGGGTCATCCACAATGTCCACGGTTTTGTATGTATGGATGGTTTCAGGGCCATCATGCAGTATGTTCAACAATTTCCTGAAGTCGAACAGGGAATGAGAAATTTTTTAATTGGATATATTGAGCATTATTGGTTTTTACAGGTTGGTCCAGAGTTTTTCAGTGTTTTTGGAGAAGGCTATCGTACAAATAACTATTTAGAATCATTCCACTCAACATTATTGTCGCAAATGGGACGCCATCCTAATATTTGGGATTTTCTCCGTGAGTCAGATAACGTCTGATGTGTTTTTATGTGTTGTAACTTTGTCCTAAATGTTTGTGATTATATGGTTTATGGTTTATATGTTCAACAGCGTGTTACAGATAAGTAAGTTAATTTATGTGTATTTTAATTTTAGTTAAAAACCATTTGTTGCTTTCCTTATAATCTATGCTTTTGTGTATTATTGTAGTTACTTGATTTTATGTGTAATGCTTGTGCTATGGTTACTGATTTCTTATTGTCTTGTTTTTTGCTTGTGTCTTATCTTAACAAAATAATTAATAATATATTTTTTTAATTACACCACAATTATTTTAAAACTAGATTTTTGTTTTATAATGAATAATCATTTATACATGAAATTAATAATATTAATAATAATTTAAAAATATTTTATATATTATGAATTGATATTTTTATAAAATAGACAATAATTTTTAACCATTCACCAACAACCAAAATTTGTTATCCGGGACATTTCATTAAGAAACTTCCTCAAGACAATGGGTTGAAAATCAGTTGTGTCCTGGCAAATCTGTGACATATCACTAGTCTATTAATTATGTTTGATTATTTTGCCTTGGGTTCAACATTTAGTTAATTTAATATTTAGCATGATGTAAAATAAATTGTCTTTATTGCTGTAGTTTTATAGTATATCATATCAATTTTATATTATTTATATATTATTAAATAATATATATTTATATTTATAATAAAATATATTACATATTTTTATTCATTATTAAATAATGGATAAATAATATAAAATTGATGATATAATAACGTATGTAATATATAATAATGTCATCTTCTATTTCAGGAAAATTAACTTACATTGAAAATCAGTTTTCAGTTGAGTTTAATCAAGTACGGAATAATCTCAGGGTAAATGGTTAACATACTTAACTTGTTTTACTTAATTTAAAATATAATATGAATTATTATTTTATTAGGTGAGAGACGGCATATCAAGATCGGAACGAGTTATTGCCACTCATATTATTGCTCAAAATGTCCAGCGCCTTAATGAACAACAAGACCTCTTGTTGTTTTTGCGGAATACCGGTCATCGTAATGATGGATACGTTCAAAGGGAAATTGGACCTTATGCGCAGCCATGAAGCCGTTGTAATTTAATTTTATCAATTCTTAATGTATTATATTTAGGTTATAATCATTAATTATTTTATTTATATATTTTGTATACTAAGTTATATTTTTATTGTTTATATAATTTATATAGGTATTGTATTTTCTTTATAATATTAATACATAGTAAGTAACTATTTTTATTGTTTTATGTTAAATCATATTTTGTTTTAATTACTTTCAAAGTGTTACATTTAATTACTTTTCTAATTTTTATCTCTTGTTATATATTTTATTTTTATTTTATATTATATTTTCCTTTTACTATTACCTAAAGTGATATTAGATATTAAGTATATATTTTGTTTTTTTATAATAAAAAATCATATTTTGTTTTTTAACATTTTTAAATAAACATTTAATTAATTATTTTACTTGCCTGTTGTACACTGTTACATAGGTTGTAACTAAAACTATAAATTAATAACCTCAAATATTGGTTAAGATTTGAAATGGTAACCTTCTAAAACTATATACAACCATGGTTATACTAATCTATAATCTATAATAATTGATAAAGCAAATTTTTGTATTGTTTTTTGGTTTTTTTTATGCTTTTTAAAAGCTATCTATTTAACTACTGGAAGATTTGTTACACTGACCATTTAAATGGAATCCTCATAAATTTCTCTACCGATTAAGTTTTGGGTTCACAATTTCTCGTTCTCTTATGTGTGATTAATCTCGTCCGCAAATGGACGACCACAATAATTCTGAATAGAAAACATAATATTTACCCTTGTTATTTTGTAATTACTATAACTATTGTTCAGCGTTAAAGGTTTTGAGACTTGTCATAAATTAAGTTATTATGTATGCATAAAAAAAATAACATATAACTGCATATAACTATAAAATATCAAGTACAGAGGTTCAAATTTTAGTCACAATACCATTTGCAGCTTGCTTCTGTTAAAATACTAAGTCCTTCATCCACAGCGAACATTCTTATTTACTTATCGTTGAAAGTTTAAAAGTAAATCTAAGTTGTCGGATAACAAAAATCGTTTTCCTTCATTCAAAACAAATCACCTTAATTACAAATACTGTATTTTAATGTAATATAAATACACAAATAGGTAGGTAATCTAGACAATCTAGTATTTTTCGGACAGGTTTCAACTTAGGGGGACCATTGCTTCACCAAACGTTTTGGTTTAGGCTCTTCTAAGACGCACTCCCCAAGTCGAGGGTCTTTGAACACCCCCCCCCTAGGTGTATTTTTGAAAATGTTTAATTTTTGTACAATGTTTCTGAAACTCGGGAACTGGGTAGTTTGAAGGTCGGTGATCAAATTTGGCGTCTTGTGTCGAGACAGTAGAAGCCGTTTTTCCCTGTAATTTGGGGCTTCAAAAGTTCAAAATTCACATTTTTTCGGTTTTTTCGGCATGGGCACTAAGATTTGGGCGCAACAAACCGTTTTGGTAATTAAATATTATAGAGGACTTTGCGCCGAATCGATGGGTTCCGAGATCGACGCTATGCGACTTGTGGTTCGGGAGTTATGATTTTTCGTATGTTTTTTGTACTTAGAAAATTACGTAGTAACGTGTTTTTTGGATTTTGAATTTTCGATCGATCACTATGAAACTCGAGATTCTGGTATTTTAGCGTACGACAATTCAAAAAGGGTCTATGGTCGAAGTACCTACGACCATTATTTCACCCGTAATCTGGGAAGCAAAAAGTTGAATAACACATAAAGTTATTTTTCGTATAACCATACGTTTCCTTATGGTATATACGTCTGTTTAATGTTTTAAGTAATAATTATTTTAAATTTTGGTAATATGCCACTTAAACAACACGTTTTCGTAAAATCTAAATTATAAAACTTACAAAGTACCCTACGGGGATTAATTTTACCTATTATAATTTTTGTCCTATCTATGACGGTTTTCCCGGGAAACAGCTGGAAAACGTGATTTTCCGAATTACGAAATTGTCAATTTTCCCGGTAAACCGATGGCCAAACGAACATTTTGCATAGAGGTCGATTTGTTCTCCGAGAGATGCTACACTAGGATCAGTTTTTCATTTTTCCAAAAAGTCATTATTTAAAACTTTTATTTTTTAAAAGCCATTTGACGTATACGATGTTTTTAAAAAACCTAAATAACACGTTTTCGAAAAATCTAAACCATAGAACTTACGAAGTATTCAACGGGGATCAATTTTATCTCTTATGATTTTTGTCCTATCTATGACGGTGTGGTGATAGTGGCGTTTGTTGGCTCACTATCAGCCAGCAATTTACGCACTTCGAGGAGACTCGAAGCGAGACGGTAAATATAAAAGAAAAAAGGAAACTTAACAGAAAAGCACTTTTTAATGTGTAGAACAAAACGTTATAAATGTATTTTAAATAATAAATGAACAATTACAGCCGTAGAGAGTTACAAGGCAATCACGGAGGCGAAAAATACGCGTGGCGTGATTTAACGGCGTCGCGGAAACAGAAAAATGTCGCGTGACGGTGCAAAAGTTTAGCGGACGAGTGGACAGAGAACAAGTCACTTGACAGTTCGAATGTCGAAAAAAGGAGTGCGAAAAGAGGAAACGCGAATCGAGCGTAACGGTCGTAACGAACCGAGAATCGCGGACGGTCGCTCGTACGGGCTGGCGGGGGGTAACGCGAGATCGCGCGTCGCTAAAATGCACATACATAGATATAATACACAATAATACAATAATAAAATAATACAATAATAAAATAATACAATAATAAAATAATACAATAATAATTGTGCGCTAACGCGGCGACGGTAAACACCGCGACAGTGCGTCCGCGGTGTAGTGGTGATAACACCGTATCACCACAACGGTTTTCCCGGAAAACAGTTCGTAAGCTAAATACAATAATATTTGAATTTAAAAATACATAAATTTGAGTTATACAATAATTGTACAATAATTTTACAATAATTTTTAAAGTTGAAAATACATAAATTTGGGAAATGCATTGGGATATTTTGTGTTTTAATGTTGGTACACCTGCTTTTGAGTTCGGCCCCGATTTATTCGTTTATTCCATGATAATTCCATGAAAATTATTCTGCCTGTTATCTCGGGGCCGAACTGTACTAGCCCCACGGACGGAGACTGCGAATCGATGCGATTAATGCGGTGTTCTCTGCGGTTTGGAAACGGCTTAAGAGCTCGACGTTCGACTCGGTTTCCCATCTCGTACTGTAGTCGATAGGTTTAGGCGTTAGGTCCCCGTGCAAGGGTAGGCAGGTTCGAATCCCGCTCCGGCGGTCACGTCGTCGATCCGACGGCGGCGCTTTGAAACGCACGGCCGCCCGGACGCTGTCGATTTTTTGCATTTTTTTCCGATTTTTTTTTCGTTTTTTCGTTTGATTGTCGAGAGTTAAACACCGTTTAATAATATATTATTATACATACCTACGTATATTACTGGAATATTATATATTTTATAGTTTCCCATTTATTTACTACCTATACGCTATTTATGTATATTTATTATTTTTCGAACTCGGCAATATTGTATACATGGGTAATTATATATTTTAGGCGGATTGGTTATTCAATACCGATTTTCGACGAGTTTTTCGTGTTTGTATTATATACGTACAGGTTTATCTCGAGTTTTTGCACGCCGATGAAATGCAATTGTTATTAAACATTAAAAAAAAAAGGAGATTTCGATTTTATTTTTACGCGGCGTTTATATTGTCATCTTCGCAGTCCGATATTAATTGGACGTCGACGGCGGTCGTGTTAGATTTAATCTTTGGGTATAGTAATACTATCTTATCGTCGATAAGATTTCGATTTGACGAATTGTAAATCTATTTATTGTTGGTAAATTCGTTATACTCAATACGAAATTAGTATTTATTAATTATCAGTGTAGGTACCCATCATTACTGTACGCCTTCACTTCCACGGTCGGCGTATTATTGTTAAATACGTACAACTTTAAAGTTTAAATATGCGAAAGTATATACAAATTTTGCTTATTAGGTATATATTTTGTATTCGTAGAAGACCAATACCTCATTGAACCCCTTAAATACATAATATATTATGTATTAGAACACCGATATCATAGACACGGAAAATACGTATAATAATAAGATGCAATTGGACAATATACAACATCTGTCATCTAAGCACCATGTTTTTTTTGTACTATACTGTTTTTTTTTTTAGCTTATATATTATGAGACGCGTTATGCTTAAAATGCATACTCATTCATATTTACACTTACAAAGCATTATTGCTTTTAAATTGGTTCTGAATAAACCAATACATTTATTACAATAAATTGTCTAATTTTTATTTAACAACTTATTATATTTCATTAATGCTGAGCTATAAATTATAATCATCAAACGATTATTTTCTGTTTGTTGTTAATATTCTTTATTTTATTTATCTTTCCTTCACATATATTAATAATACTGACTATATAACGAATACACGACACTGGTCAATTATGTAAAATATTGGTACAATAAAGGATTTCAAAGATGGGTTAAATATTTACCTACCCTGTTTTTATATTTATCACGTGTGATATAAACCTTATGTAATTTTAAAATTTCAAAACAATTTTTAAATTAAAATTGAAAAACGTATATGGAAAAAATGCCTTTAATGATGCACATAATGTATTATTACATTATTTTACAATTTATTATGTAAATGATGATGTATTTAAAAGTACATATTACAAAGATTTACTTTAGGTGATGACTGATTGCTAGACCCCCCTCAAATACTTAATTTCTATTCTATCGTGTAATTCTTTTGCGTTTCAAAATTATTCTGAATTCAAATTTCAAATATTTCAATTACCTACAATAAAAAATAAAAAAATTAATTAAAATTGTAGAAAAGTCAACTCAAATACTTATTGTTGTATTCATTGTAACTAATGCCAATTTTAATTTTACTTCATAATACATATTATAATCGATCCTACTGCGGCGATTTTATATACACGGCCACCCGCGAACGCTCTAAATTTATTGCATTCTTTTCAAGTTATTTTTTGATTTTTTAATTTGAATTTTGAAAATTAAAGCTATTGCTTTCGCTAAAATACATACGTCTACGATTTTTTTTTAATACCGTATTATTACGATTATTATTAGTATAATATTAAGTGTAGTACTACAACGCGTTAATGGAGTACATTTTGAATTTTTATGTTTTCAATTTTTATGACATTTGATATGTTTTATATAGTTTCCTACATATCAAAAACAACATCTGATATATTCTGAACTTTGACATTAGGAGGTATGAAAATTATGGATTTAACTTTCGGACATCGATTTACATCATATATTATGATGACTGATAGCTAGACATTCAACTACCATTTTCACTAAATAAATTTTATAATATTAAAAAAAGAACCAGGCATGCGACGGAACACGGTATCAGATTGTTCATATTATACTATATTGGCATTATAAACCTACTATTCACGCATTGTCCGCGATCCGACGCAGTCGGATTGCCTACGTGGTGGGTGGGTTTAATGGCGTTTAATTCGATTTTTCCCAATGATAACTGACAACTCGACTTGAATGCTCACAATATGTTATTCGACTTTATACTTATAATCCTACAATACAACATTAGACTTTTGACGACGGAGGCGCAGGCATCACGTGATGTGATGGTTGATAGCTAGACACTCGACTATCATTTTCGCTAAATACATTTTTTTATATACAAAAAGAACAGGTAGTCGCGTTTTGCCTGTCGAACGAACAACACGTACGTTCCCGTCGCGTGTGTCGTATTGTGCGAAGTGTTTATTAAATTTAATTTAATATCTCTATACGATGTTTTTTGCTTAGAACACAAAAGTGTCAAGTGTTACAACACAAATTATTTAAGATATTGCGCGTGGCGGCCCAGACCGTCGTCCAGCAATGGACTCGACGGATAATGCTCCCACGGAGTCAACACAAATTTTAGTTGACCAAGCAGTTCTGGTGCGCATGCAAAATGATAATGAAACATTACACAAACTTGTAATCGAATTACAAGCGAGTAATGTACAATTGCAGAGTCAACTACTGGACATTCAAGTGAGTAATATTAATACTAATAATACTACTGTAAATAATGACTTAAAGAATACAAATGCAAATGAAAAAACGGGTCTCAGCTCAGAAGCTAGTTCAAGCCCACTAACAAAACGCTTCAAAGAAACAGATAATAATATCATCAAAACAGTACCAAAAATATATAAACCACCACCAATTACAGTGTGTGGCGTTAACGATATTCAAAACCTAGTTTCTATCCTAACTCGTGAAGAAGCAATTGGATATGAACAGCAACTGAAAACGTTCGCTAACGGTGACATTAAAATCTCAACAGTGGATGAACATCAGTTTAGACGAACAGTAAAAATTCTTGAAGTCAACAAAATTGAGTTTCATAGATATCAATTAAAAGCCGAAAAAAAAATTCCGTGTCGTAATTCGTGGATTGCACCCAGAAACTGACATATGTGAAATTAAAAGAGACCTAGCTGACAAAGGTTTTTCTGCATGCGATGTCTCAAACATTCAAATCAAAAAAAAGCTAAACCCCAATGATAAAAATAGCGAAAATAAACGTATAAGACTGCCTTTATTTTTCGTGGACTTACTTCCACAAGAAAATAATAAAGATATTTACAAGCTAGATAGTTTATGTTATCATAAAATTAAAATAGAACCACCGAAAAAGAAAAAAGATATACCACAGTGTAAAAACTGCCAGTCTTTTGGACATACACAAAATTACTGCTTCAAAAAACCAGCGTGTGTAAAATGCGGTGAAGAGCATAGAACCGAAGACTGCCATAAGTCCAGAAAAGCTAAAGCTAAATGTGCTAATTGCGGTGAAGAACATACTGCAAACTGGAAGGGTTGCTCTATTTACAAAAAAGCGGAAGAAAAAGCACACCCAAAAAAGGTTTCTGCAGTACAACGCATTCAGCAAAAACCAACAAAAACTGTTACAGCGGCCATTTCCTATGCCCAGATGACTAGCTCTACCGACACTAACACAACGCCCCAAACGTCCAGCCAACAACAACAGTCCAACGAAAACAACCTCGCGTTAATAGATATCTTATCTGCGTTAACCAATATAACAAAATCACTAGAAAAAGTCACATCTAGACTAGATAGATTAGAAAGTAATCAATCTAAGTCTAACAACAAAAATCAAAAGAAAAAGTAATGAATCTCACTCTGAGAATCATAGCATGGAACGCCAACGGGTTAGTACAGCGTAAACAAGAACTCGAAGACTTCTTACACAATGAAAACATTGATATTGCTCTAATATCAGAAATACACTTCACACCTTGGACTGTCCTAAAAATTAGAAACTATAGTATCTATACCACCCTCCATCCTAGTGGCAAAGCTCGAGGAGGTACAGCGATAATCATAAAAGAATCTATTAAACATTTTGAGTTTGACAAACACTCGGAACTATACTTACAAGCCACAACTGTTAGCGTCAACGATGGTAACAATGACCTTACAGTTACAGCTATTTATTGCCCACCACAGGGAGGCGCAGATGAAATTAAATTTATTGATTTTTTCCGTAAGCTAGGAAACAGATTCATTGTTGGTGGAGACTACAACGCAAAACACACCCATTGGGGCTCAAGACTCATCACTCAGAAAGGACGTGCTCTATTGAAAGCAGTTAATACTATCAACGCCGAAGTATTTTCCACCAGAAAACCGACTTACTGGCCAACTGACCCAAATAAGATACCTGACCTACTAGACTTTTTCGTAGTTAAAAATATTTCCTCCAACTACATTGAAGCTGAGGAACTAATAGAACTATCGTCCGACCATATTCCTGTGTTACTTTCTCTAAGCTCAAACGTCATAATGAAAAAACGAAAAATCTTTCTCACAAACAAAAGAACAGATTGGGATCTCTTTAGGAGTACCCTCGAAGAAACCACCACTCTCACAGAGAAGCTAAAAACACCATCAGACATCGAGTCGGTAGTGCAAAAATTAACTAATGACATCGCCGAAGCAGCAAAAGCGGCAACACCAATAATTTCCGAAGGAAACAACCGGGAGGCCACTTACCCGTTAGAAATTAGAGAACTTGTTCAACAAAAACGTAAGGCGAGAAGAACCTGGCATAGAACTCGACATCCGGAGGATAAAAGCAATTGGAACCGTATCAGTAGAAATCTACGCGACAAAACCAATGAAATAAAAAACGAAACTTTTAAATCGCATTTGAGTGGCTTATCTGCAACGAACGATACCGATTACTCATTGTGGAAAGCCACAAGACGCATTAAAAGACCTCGTACACATGTACCACCCATTCGTAAAGTAGACGGCACCTGGGCACGCAGTGAGCAAGATAAAGCTGAAGTATTTGGGCAACACCTTGAGAATGTATTTCAACCAAATGATATCGCTTCCGAACTTGATATAATACAATGTCAACCACTAAACGAAACAAGGAAAAAAATACGATATTTTACACCTCTAGAAGTCGCTCATGAAATTGATAACAACATCAACCCAAAAAAGGCACCTGGTTTCGACGAGATCAGCCCACGTATACTTAAAGAGCTACCAAAGAAGGCGGTCATTCTTTTAACACATATATACAATGGAATCCTACGACTGGAATATTTCCCTAAGCAATGGAAAAAGGCGCAAGTGATCATGCTACTAAAACCAGGCAAGCCACCTGAACGATCTACCTCGTACAGACCGATATCGCTTCTTCCAAGCATGTCAAAGCTCTTTGAAAAGCTTCTTCTTAAACGATTAAAACCACTTCTAGAAGAAAAACACCTCATACCAGACCATCAGTTTGGTTTTCGGAACAAACATTCTACTATTGATCAAGTTCATCGTGTCACTAATGTAATAAGCAAGGCACTGGAAGAAAAAAAATATTGCTGCGGAGTGTTCCTAGACGTAGCCCAAGCCTTCGATAAGGTTTGGCATAAAGGACTACTCATAAAACTACAAGAACAACTACCACACACATGGTGCGCACTATTAAAATCTTATCTGACCGAAAGGCAATTTAGAGTTGTGCATGAAGAAGCGATAACAAACTGGAAAAATATATCAGCAGGAGTACCACAAGGTAGTGTATTAGGACCTATTATTTATCTGCTTTACACAGCTGACATCCCAACTGATTGTAACGCAACGACAGCCATGTTTGCCGATGATACTGCAATTTTAGCAACAAGCAATGATCAACAGACTGCGACTGAAAACGTACAGACCTCAATCAACCTCATCGCTAACTGGACAAGGAGATGGAAAATCAAGATCAATAGAGAAAAGTCGGTGCACGTAAATTAAACTTTACGCAAAACTGAAAATCTCCAAGTGTCGCTGGATCATACGGCAATCCCACAAAAGGACTCAGCCAAATACTTAGGTATGCACCTTGATTCTCGCCTTAATTGGAAACACCATGTACGACAGAAAAAAATACAAATAAAGGAAAAATTGCGTAAACTGTACTGGCTTGTAGGAAGACATTCCTCACTAGACCTGACAAACAAACGGCTACTATATGTAGCTATTATCAAACCGATTTGGACTTATGGCATACAACTGTGGGGTTGTGCCAGCAAATCCAACATAGAAGTCATTCAACGATGTCAGAATATTGCACTTCGTACCATTGTTGCAGCATACCGTTTCGACAGGAATGAGATCATCCATCGAGACTTGAATATATCATCCATCCAGGACGAAATCAAAAAGTTTGCCAACAAACATGCGAATAAACTTGAGCTGCATCCGAATGCAACTGCTAAACAACTTCTAGACAACTCGCAAGACATTAGGCGTCTCAAACGCCTAAAGCCATACGACTTAGTTTAAATCACTTAGGCTTAGGAAAGGGACTATCTCATTGGAGATAAAATCCCACACATGTTTATGTATAATATATATTTTAGTAATTATTATTGTATTTTAATATTTTAATATTTCAATATTTTAAATGTTACTTATAAATAATCATATTGTACTCACCCTCAATGTATTGTATTTATAAAGACCTTTGGTCGTTTAAATAAAAATGCCATAGGCAGTATAAAAAAAAAATAAAAAAAAAAAAAAAAAAAAAAAGAACAGGTCATGCAATGGGAAACGGTATTACACCAGTTTAGGACTGATAGCTAGACACTCAATTACCATTTTTCGTATTTATTTACTCGACTTCAGTACTTTTCTTACTTTTTTAGTGTATATGATTTCTTTTCTAGACACCCGATTACAATTTCCGACCGAATTCCTGATAACACGATTTTTACACGACCCCCTCGAAGGCGCCGAAGGCGGCTTCCACCAGCCCAGAAATCGAGGCACACCGACCCCCTCGAAGGTTAGGTTAGGACCCCATCGGCTCCTCTCAAACCACCGGAGGTTAGGTTAACTAAAATTGTGACTACTAGACTTTTTACGATATTTTCTTTACAGTCCCGTCTCCGACCTAGGGTACTCACTTAGAGCGAATATCACTTAGACCGAATTTCACTTAGACCGAATTTCACAGCAGAGCGAGGCACATCTAGTCATAGAATAAACGAATAAATCGGGGCCGAACTCAAAAGCAGGTGTACCAACATTAAAACACAAAATATCCCAATGCATTTCCCAAATTTATGTATTTTCAACTTTAAAAATTATTGTAAAATTATTGTATAATTCAAATTTATGTATTTTTAAATTCAAATATTATTGTATTTAGCTTACGAACTGTTTTCCGGGAAAACCGTCATAGATAGGACAAAAATCATAAGAGGTAAAATTGATCCCCGTTGAATACTTCGTAAGTTCTATGGTTTAGATTTTTCGAAAACGTGTTATTTAGGTTTTTTAAAAACATCGTATACGTCAAATGGCTTTTAAAAAAATAAAAGTTTTAAATAATGACTTTTTGGAAAAATGAAAAACTGATCCTGGTGTAGAATCCCTCGGAGAACAAATCGACCTCTATGCAAAATGTTCGTTTGGCCATCGGTTTACCGGGAAAATTGACAATTTCGTAATTCGGAAAATCGCGTTTTCCAGCTGTTTCCCGGGAAAACCTTCATAGATAGGACAAAAATCATAAGAGATAAAATTGATCCCCGTTGGATACTTCGTAAGTTCTATAGTTTAGATTTTTCGAAAACGTGTTGTTTAAGTGGCATATAAACAAAAGTTCAAAATAATTATTACTTAAAACATTAGACAGACGTACCTATACCATAAGGAAACGTATGGTTATACGAAAAATAACTTTGTGTTATTCAACTTTTTGCTTCCCAGATTACGGGTGAATTAATGGTCGTAGGTACTTCGACCATAGACCCTTTTTGAATTGTCGTACGCTAAAATACCAGAATCTCGAGTTTCATAGTGATCGATCGAAAATTCAAAATCCAAAAAACACGTTACTACGTAATTTTCTAAGTACAAAAAACATACGAAAAATCATAACTCCCGAACCACAAGTCGCATAACGTCGATCTCGGAACCCATCGATTCGGCGCAAAGTCCTCTATAATATTTAATTATCAAAACGGTTTGTTGCGCCCAAATCTTAGTGCCCATGCCGAAAAAACCGAAAAAATGTGAATTTTGAACTTTTGAAGCCCCAAATTACAGGGAAAAACGGCTTCTACTGTCTCGACACAAGACGCCAAATTTGATCACCGACCTTCAAACTACCCAGTTCCCGAGTTTCAGAAACATTGTACAAAAATTAAACATTTTCAAAAATACACCTAGGGGGGGGGGTGTTCAAAGACCCTCGACTTGGGGAGTGCGTCTTAGAAGAGCCTAAACCAAAACGTTTGGTGAAGCAATGGTCCCCCTAAGTTGAAACCTGTCCGAAAAATACTAGATTGTCTAGATTACCTACCTATTTGTGTATTTATATTACATTAAAATACAGTATTTGTAATTAAGGTGATTTGTTTTGAATGAAGGAAAACGATTTTTGTTATCCGACAACTTAGATTTACTTTTAAACTTTCAAACGATAAGTAAATAAGAATGTTCGCTGTGGATGAAGGACTTAGTATTTTAACAGAAGCAAGCTGCAAATGGTATTGTGACTAAAATTTGAACCTCTGTACTTGATTATTTTATAGTTATATGCAGTTATATGTTTATTTTTTTATGCATACATAATAACTTAATTTATGACAAGTCTCAAAACCTTTAACGCTGAACAATAGTTATAGTAATTACAAAATAACAAGGGTAAATATTATGTTTTCTATTCAGAATTATTGTGGTCGTCCATTTGCGGACGAGATTAATCACACATAAGAGAACGAGAAATTGTGAACCCAAAACTTAATCGGTAGAGAAATTTATGAGGATTCCTTTTAATTGGTCAGTGTAACAAATCTTCCAGTAGTTAAATAGATAGCTTTTAAAAAGCATAAAAAAAACCAAAAAACAATACAAAAATTTGCTTTATCAATTATTATAGATTATAGATTAGTATAACCATGGTTGTATATAGTTTTAGAAGGTTACCATTTCAAATCTTAACCAATATTTGAGGTTATTAATTTATTTTTTGTTTTTAATTTCATGATAAAGAAAAAATGATTATTATCAATTTTGATATTTTTGATTTAATTTTTAAGTATTTAAAGTATTTTACATTTTTTGACTTTTGTTTTGTTTAATTGAATAATAATTTCACTACAGTGTACAGTATACAAATTTCAAATCTAAACAGTTCTCCTTAGATGTGGTTTTTGTAAGTCGTTCATAGTTATTAGTCATCATATTTTGTGTATTCTGTAGATTTTATTTTATATAACATTGTTATTATTTCTAGGTGCAATGTATAGACAAAGAATTAAAATCATCGCAAAAAACAAGTTAATATCATGCTATCTACAACAATTACATGCCTACTCAATTCATGTAAGTTTGGTATAGTGTTACAATTTCTTTAATAGGTGTATTATTTATTTAAAGTTTATTTTTTATTTCACATCTAAAGCAACCCTTTAGCGATTAGTGGTAACCATATTTACCACTAGGTTTTTTTCAATAAATAGGCGATATTACTCTCATTAATGATATTAGGTGTCTTATTATGGTATTTATCTATTCTTAGAATGCTTATCATCAAATAACTATTTGTTCAAGTTGCTAAGACATCATTGATGAGTGGATATAAACAAAAAAAAAAGGTGGTAAGTATATTTACCACTGCTCACATGTTGTTCCCGCGAAATTGTTCTTAGCAATTATTGAAATATTTAATTTGTCAAGCAACCAGTGTAGCCACAACGACGATAATTGTATATTCTTAATCACGGGAAAATTTAACACAATATGAAGTTATCAATTATTTTTCGCTCCTTTTCGAAAAGATAATATTCCAATTCAAATATGATAGGACCGTAAAACACAAGCATGAACTGATTACGGTTTGTGAATTTGCATCCTTCAATTCGCGTTTGCGAGGTGAACAATTTTTCAACGTTCAACCAAGCATACAGGTATGTTTTAAATTTATATTAATATTGTTTTATTAGTAAACAGGTATTTCAAATAAATAATAAATAGTATTCATGTCAAAATAGATAAGTAATTTATTTTTTATGATTTTAGCATGGATGAAGAAACTATAAGGGACTATTTGTTTTCAATCACTGATGAACAGGCTGAATGTTCTGATATTGACGGTGATTCAGATTATGAAGATGGATTATTAATTACTAGTCCACAGCACAAAATTACAAGAAGTACTTCATCACAATCATCTAGCAAATCTGATTCTATGTCATATGAACCAAATGAAAATAATTTACCAGCAACGCCAGTATTGGATATATATACTAATACACCATCACCGTCTACTCTCAATGTGTTTGATAATGATTTTGACATTATGAATATGCCTATAGAAATAGTTGAAAATAGTGATGTGTCTACTGAAATAAATTTAGATAATAATGTTTCTTCAGGCATTTCTCCTAACATACTGCCAATAATCAACAATTCACCCATACCAAAAAAAAAAAGAGTTCCTCAACCAATATTGACTTTCAAATGGAAAAAACAAGGTAATAGACCAAAAACATTTAGAAAATTTAAATTCACACAACCTTTTGGACCTAATGTACCTGTTGATATAAATAGTCCAAATGATATTTTCAAATTGTTTTTTGATGACAATATTCTACATACTTTCAAGACTCAATCTGAATTATATGCTGCTCAATGTAATCAACATTTTGTTACTTCAGTTGAAGAATTAAAAGCATTTTTTGGCTGTCTAATTATAATGGGATTTCATAAATTACCTACTATTCGTTCTTACTGGTCTACTGATACCAATTTTCAAGTTTCAAGGATATCATCTGTTATGTCATTAAAAAGATTTCTATCTTTGTTACGATATCTTCATTTAAATAATAATTTGACTATGCCTAAACGGGGACATGATAATTATGATAAATTATACAAAGTACGGCCATTGATCAACAAACTAAATAAAAATTTTTTTTCAAATTTCAACCCATCAAGAAATATTGCTATAGATGAAAGTATGGTTGCTTTCAAGGGAAGAACCACACTTAAACAATATATGCCACTTAAGCCAATCAAAAGAGGAATAAAAATTTGGGCAGCTGCATGCTCTAAGACTGGATACCTACTACAATTTGAAGTATACCAAGGTAAACAAGGAGATCCAGAAATTGGTCTTGGGGAAAAAGTTGTGACACATTTAGCCAATCTTTATGACAATAAAGGATATTGTTTTTATTTTGATGGGTTTTTCAGTAATATTCCCATGATGAAAAGTATGATTGAAAAAAATAATTTTGCATGTGGTACTATTAAATCAAATAAAAAATATTTTCCATCTTGTGTTCTAAAAGATGACAAAGAACTAAAACAAGGACAGTTTGATATAGTTAGTTCTGACGAACTAACTATAAGTAAATGGAAAGACAGAGGAAAAAAGTGTGTAAATGTAATTAGTAACATGCATAATGCCAATTGTATTGGTTCTGTTTCTAGAAGAGATAATCTAGGAAATAAACAAGTAATAAAAGCTCCAATGGCTATTGTAGACTACAATAAGTACATGGGTGGTGTCGACCACTTTGACCAGTTTCATTCATACTACAATGTGGCATGGAAGTCTAGAAGATGGTGGTTAAAAATATTTTATTATCTTCTAGATGCTTCTATAGTAAATTCATTTATACTTTATCAAACAACAAGTAATCTACATGACCCCAAGATATCAAAATTTACACACCTTGCTTTCAGATCAACATTAGCTAATCAATTAATCGGTGATTATTCTTCAAAAAAAAAACCAGGTGTTCAAAAATCAATGCAAAGAAAATTGACAAAAAAAACTGGAAAATTGATTATTGGAAACCATTATTATCTTCAAAATATTGGTGATCATTTACCAACCAAAGGTACATATCGTCGGTGTGGATATTGTAGTACAAAAGAGATACAGAAACGTTCTAACATTATTTGCAAAAAATGTGATATTGCACTTTGCTTAAAATGTTTTGCACCCTTCCACAAGAACTCTTAACGCTAGTCAATTACATTCAATTTGTATGAATTATAAGTATTTTTTTTAAATTTGTTAATTTAAGTATGTTAATACAGTAAACTATAAGTTTGACTTATTAGTTTATAATATGTTTTTGCTATTTTCTTTTGTTAATTAGTTCAAGTTTTATTATTTTATTTTATACTCTGTACAGTGTACACCTATTTGTTATAAAATTAGGCTTGCAGAAAAAATTTTGTATAATTTTTTTGAAGCTTTTTTTTAAAAAAATTTTAAAATGGTAATATTTTTTTTATGTATTTACAGATACTTTGTTCGTTTTAGTTATTTATTGTTTGAACATTGAATTCATAAAGTCTGAATATGTTGTAAGTTTATAATCATATGTATTTTATATTTTCTTTATACATTAATTCTTGATTCAAGTTTTACTATTTTATTTTACATTTTGTACATCTATTTATTACAAAAGTATGTTTGAAATATTTTATTTAATCTTGTTGTAGCTTTGCAATTTTTTTTTTAATTTAAAAAAGTTAATATTTTGTTTATTAGTTCAAAGTTGTATTATTATGTTTTACCTTATACATTTATACATCTACTTAGTAGATATGTTTAAATTTTAAAGTATTTGATTTGAGTCTGAATTATAATTTTGTTATTTTATTTTAAATGATTTTGTTGATTTGGTTGTTTTTTAATAAATAATAAATATTTATGATTTGTTAAACTATTTATTTATTTAGTATAAAATAATATATAAAAAGTTGTAAATGGTCTTTAGTAAATATTTAATATAATATATACCTCCTTTGTTTGTTGTCACTGGTCAATGGTAAATATATATACCACCTTACTTTGTTGTACTTGAGCAGTGGTAAATATACTTACCACTTCAAAAACAACCCCTCAGAACTACCCCGAATGAGGGAAGTTATGAAAAACATCATTTTTAACATCCTAAAGAATATAGAAATTGGAAAATATAACTTTTTTTTATCTGAAGTAAGCATAGAATTATGCCCTTTAAAGGGTTAAAAGAAATATGGAAAAGATAATTATTTATCTTACAAAGTTACAATCGGATATGGATTGATTACTTGAGAATTTGTAATTATCGACTGTTCAATTTTATAGTAATGTTAAATGTTGATAGAATTAATAATTCATAATATTAAATAGTTTTTATATTTATAATATAATTATTGATTTCACTTTTCTCTATAACACATAGACAATTATAAATAGTATAAGTATACTCTATAAAGTATAAGCACACCACTATAATACAATAATAAAATTTGAATAATATTGATTATAGTAACTATTTTACATTGATACAATTTTCAGAATAATTTTATTAATATTATTTTTTATTATTTTTTTCAGCTTTAGTCAGCAAGATACAATAGTTGACATAGGCATTTGTCCAGGACAATAAGGAGATTATTCTGTTTTGAAAAAAGCTTTTTACTAACAAATGTTAAGTTGTAAACTTACACAAGTCCCATCTCTATTATTCAACAATGTATTCTTCAGTTCATAATTTTTTTATATCATATGGTTATATTTTTTATTTTTTAATGTATATTTTATTTTATTTTTTTGTTTGTGTATAATGGCAAATATAAGCCATAAATAATATATATATTTTTATTTCATCATTATAATTTTTAAAAGATTTATAAAATCACAATTTTATTATTTATACATTTTTTATGTGTGTATCTTATGTAACTATTTACCTTAAACCTAAAATACATAATATAGGTTTAAGCAAGTAAATACAATTTTTAAGTTTTACATATTGTTTATATGCTAATGTATATGACATGATCGTGTATTTCTATAACAGTGCCTTGATGTTATTGGTTTACAAAGGAGCACACATGCACTTATAATCTTTTGTCAATACATAAATTAGCAATAACCAAAATTATGAGTGCTGTGTAACACGGATTCACCAGTGGCATTACAGATATAATTTTTTTTGAATATTCAAGTTTAAATTGTTTTAAAGTGTGGAAAGATAACTTCAATATTTTAGGTTATGGATAAAATGTGTGTTACCAATATGAGTTTCATTGAATACTATTTTTTGATATTTTTGATAATTCATGTGTGAGGTCAAAATAAGCAATAAGTTACGAAATATAGTATCATACAATTTCATAATTTATGACAATGCTTTACACTAGATGGTGCTGGATCAAATTGTTGCTTAAAATTAGTTGAAATTTAAATTTATTTGTAAATGATTCTATACCTTTGGGAAATATTTAATGCAATTTGCAAAATTCTTTCATATAGAAATTATTCATTATATTATCATTCAATATATAAATCATAAGTCATAATCATTTACAGAATCGTGACATAAACATTGATACAGCTGCAGATGTGCAAGAGAGCCAAATTAAGATAAAAGTTAGGAAATTCTATTGAATCGATATCATTGGTAAGTATCATTAATTACTTTACCAATTAATTTGTTTTGTTACATTTAATTTTTGTAATGGCCCACGCTGCATTATGCCAGCAGGGCCTCAAATCTATAAAAAGTCTACTAAAAATACTCAGCTCGAAATTGAAATTTTCCATATAACTTATTTTACTAACTACTTACTATCTATGACGGTTTTCTCGGTAAACCGTTGGCCGAACGAATATTTTGCATAGAGATCGATTTGTTCTCCGAGAGATTCTACACTAGGATCAGTTTTTCATTTTTCTAAAAAGGTCAGATAGCCTAATTATATTAATTAAGTCTGTTAGCTGTTATGTTCATTAATATTTTTGAAATAGAACCAAGACACAGATTACAAATTTAAAAAAAAACTTTTGTTGTTTATTTATAATTTTTTATAAATATCTGAAGTTCAAATATGACAATATTTATCAAAACCTTAAAAATGTTCAAATTGATTATAGTAAAAAATATATATAAATAGTTTAATTTTTATATCTTAAGATTGAAAAATTGAAACAAGAATTCTCATCAATACATTGATTATTTTAGTCAGCTATCCATTTGGGCCACAGCCATGTTTTGTAAGCTTTTCATTGATGTGTTTAAAAGTTTAATGATTCGTATTTATAAACCATACCTTATACCATATTATGTGTCAGTTCACCTGTAAATTGTTAGGGGTTATAAAGCCCTTCAGAAGCAAAAAGTATGTGATTCACATTCATACTGTTATCTAAAAATACTTAAAATATACTACTAATATAATAAAAATAATATAATAATATAATACTTAAAACACAGTTTTTTTTATGGCCATACACTTTTAATATTAATAAAAATAACATTATTTTTTAATTTCCAAATCATATTTTAAAAACAATGTAATAGGTATGATACCTTCTTAATTATACAATTTTTCTCTTAATAACTATTATATTTTTGAAAAAATGTTTAACGTTTTACTAAATAAAATAATTCAACAGAAATATAGTTCTTGAATAGTTAGATGATGTTTACAGCAACTAACAGCTTTTTTGTTTTGTACTAATACACATTGTTTTATCCTCATTGTAACATAATATTTTAAGAATTTGGAAGTTTCTCGTCTTAGGCGCCTTTATTGTTAAATAAACTAGCAGTAGTCTGTAAACTTGCAAGAAGGATGTAGGTTGATCATTTGGACTGCAACGTGCTCTGATACTTATATTAAATATAATATATAAATTACATTCTGTAGCCGACAATAACCACAACGCTAGGGGGCATAACAAACATCCCTATAATTATAATTGGGACCTAAAATGAAAGGTAAAAAGATAACTAATCAAAAGGTATCATCACACGTATGCTTTCTACCCGCTTGAAATAATGGCTATATGATTGCTATTTGGTGAAATGTGTGGATGCGTAATTACCACCCGGTATAATATACTAGGTACGTAATTACCCACCCGGTAGAATATTATAGACACATAATTGACGCACGATGTTGCGCGAATGACGCAAAGCGTGGGAAGAAGCGGATGCAGGTGCAGATGACCATTAGGGACCAGAAGGTACCGCGGGAGTCCCTGTATGATATATAAGGGGGCCCAGATCAGGCACAATTCAGACGTGATCCACCAGAGTTAGAGCAAGCACCTTCACGTCACCCAGTTTAATATTTTATGTCTCCTGGACTTAGAATATTTTTCACAGTTTCATTTATTAAATCATTTGGACTTAGAATAATTTTAAATAAAAAACACTTAGAATAATTTCGAGAGTCTACAATTATTTCACTTTTCCTTTCCGATTCGACATCATCCAATTGATTGTACGTGGCACGTTACAGGACCAATAGGTTGGCATAGTGTACCGTAAGATTGCTACAATTGAAGTATAAACATTAATAATATGAATTTATATTAACTATTCAAAAGTTATTTTACCTCCAAAGAATTTTGGTTCATGCACTTCGTTGCCCGTTAAAAATTCCAATTCTATATAATATGATTCGAATTTTGATTAATTTGTTATTTAATATTCGGTTTAACGGTGTTCAAAACTTATATATTTTCATTGACCGTTTTGATTCTCAAAAATCTTGTGAAACCACCACTTAAATATGCGAATTTTGTAAAATGCTTTCTTATTGCACACTAAATTTGTGGTACGATTTTACGAATGTACAGTGTACATTTTAAGCATCGATCTATCATTGTTCAGGCTCTACGTTTATTAGTCAGTGAGTTACTCAAGTCATAATATTTAGTCATTCTGCTTGCCGTTGCCGTGAGACTCTCTTATGATTATGCGAGCAGTATATTATCATGTAGGCAATCCACACATGGTGGATTGCGGACCCCGCGAGATGTGTACGTAAGCTTATAATTTCTAACACTTAAGTTTCAAAGTTATATCATTTTTTTATTTTACTACGGTGGGTAAAATACAATAATGTGCCATCTCGTGATTTTTATATTGTTGCCTGTTGGTAAAACAATAAAACTTGGTATAACTTGTTATGTTAGTTTATTGCTGTGAATTTGAAATTTACTGTAGACATTGACTTATTTTGCTAATTCTTATTTTTGTTGTTATGGTTTTAACAAAATATAACAACAGGTCTATAATTATTATATTCAATCATAATCAATAGTGACCTTAATATAGTTGTTGTTTTTTTACATCCAGATTCCGAAGTTTTCTGGTGGATTTTCCTAAAATTGTACTACATAAGCACCTTCTCTTGCGACCAATAGGAGCGAATCATCAGTGAAAAATGTTACAAAAATGGGGAAAATAAATAATAATAACAAAAAAATTGTTACCATGATTACCGAAAATAAAATAGTAATAATAATAATAATAATAGTAATAGTAGTCATCGGTATTTTTTATTTTTCATTGTATTTTTTTTAATTTTCCGTGCAATTTTCTTAACTTTTTCTTACATAAGAACCTTCTCCTGGAAATTACGACCCAAACAAAATAAGAATGAGCGAAATCGATCCAGCCGTTCTCAATTGATGAAATGTTATACACTTTTGTCTCTATTTTTATATATATAGAAGATAGAAGATAGATAGATTATTGTGAACTAAAAAAAAATTCACTCAACAAATTTCAAATTTCCAAACTAAAATAACTATAGAAACCATAGATTATATTGATTGTACATCGAGCTGATGTTTAGATGTCTACATCTACCATAGAGTAAATAAAGACAATGGTATCGAGTTCAAATCCCAAACATCAATGAATAGACTTTGCACTTTTCCTACTTATTCGGTTGACTTTTTAAAAATTTTCTTTCGTAAAAACCTTCTCCAGACAATAATAAATACTCCTAAAAAATAATTGGCGAAATCGGTTCAGCTGTTCTCAATTCATGAATTTTTATACATTTTTGTCTCCATTTTTATGTATAAAGATTTTTAATTTCTTTTTTTACTATGACAACGATTTAAGTTTGTATGTCTATTTGCATGCATTTTTAAAAACATTTTAAATAAATGATTTATTTTATTTAAATGGTTGCCATTGACTACCAAAAATAATTTAGTTGACTATTTGCTGGATAGATGGCGCTTCTGTAATTTCATTACCACCTCGTCATATTTCTCTAACCCGATAACTTTCTCAAATTTTTCGCTCGTAAGAACCTTCTCCTGGCAATTACGACCCAAACAAAAAAAGAATGAGCGAAATCGGTCCAGGCGTTGTTGAGTTATGCGCTTACAACACTTTTGCGATTCATTTTTATATTATAGATTCAAAAGTTATTTTACCTCCAAAGAATTTTGGTTCATCTTGTTTTGTTGACATATTTAAAACCACACGTTTGCAATAAATAATTTGTTGAATCCATAGGCGACACAAAACCCATATAACATTGATTTCCCAATCATTGAGCCAAAAAATGGTTTTCTCTAAAACATAATTAACAAGATACCTATAGTGAGATATAACAATGTAATGTTAGGAAGCAACAAGTAAAATATTGTTTATTAATATAGTTGAACAAACTTATCTTTATTACTGCTTCAGATGCCCTCGCTGGATTTATGCGGTATTTGCGATTTATAACATCAGATAGTGAAATAAAAATATTTGAGAATTTTTCAGTTTCTTCACTGTTTGAACTCTTCAACGCATTGATGTTTTCTGTAATACAGTAATACATTTATTTTAAATAACATTATGTGTAGTAAGTAGATCTTAAGGTTATTAATATAAAATATTATTTATTTCTTAACTTCTTCAACAGTTTCATGGGGAAAATGGTAAGCGCTGCGTATCCCAGCAATAAAATGTTAACACGCACCATATCAAACACCAACCGACCTGTATGTTTTATGTGTAATAGTGTTATAGTTCAACTAGCAGTGGTTAGGTTCGCCGCGCAAATACTAGTGAGCTATGTGGTGTAATGATGTGTAAGGTGTGTATATGAGTATATGTGTTTGTGTGTATAGATCGGTCAATGAGAAATAGGCTGTTTAGTTGATCCAGACCCAACAATAACACACCTCCTACAGTGATAAGTACAATTAATGAAATAGCTTATTTATTTTTTGTAAGTGGACAAGTAGAAAATTTACAACATACTCAGGGATAGGCTCCAATTTGTTGTTGAACATAGCCATCATTTCGGTGACCAGTCCTCCTCAAAAACATCAATACGAGATAGATAGATCACCGTCTCTGTTTAGTTGCTGTACAGATTCTGCAATAATCCTTGTTGAATTTTCTCTTTCAGATCTGGAAGTACCATCTCTGATCTAAAAAAAATAAATACATACAGTTGACATTATTCAACCGCAATCAAAACAGTAATTATGTTGATTCAAATATTGATAATAATTAAACAATTACCATGAGATTATTGATGCTTTGTTGAAATTCTACAAAGAACTGATTTTCCACAATAGTCAGTCTTTCTGTTTAAAATATAAATAAACATAAATATTATTATTAAAAATATAATATCTTTGACAATAAATAATTTAAAACAATTTGCCATGCTAGAGATACTTTTAAAAGCGACACTTATTTATCAACAAGCATGGTACCATGCACACCATTAACAAAGCACAAATATTCACAACACAACTACTATTTACATATTAACCTAATCTCTATAATGGTGTTAAATAAATTTTACACCAGGTTAAGCTTATGAAAGCAATAATAAAAAGATAGAGCAAATAGAAAAAAAATATTTATTAAATTAAATACAAATATTGATGACACTTACTAATTTTGTTTTTAAGAATTGATGTTACACTGTCGATTATTTTAAACATGTACCTAACAATAACACAAACATAAAACACATAATACATACATATAACACAAACATTTATGAGATAATGCAACATAGAGAACATAGTATGGTCAGTACAACTAAGACAACTCACGAAGAAAGTCCCAAATATTAGGGTGGCGTCCAATTTGAGTGAGCAACGTTGCATGGAAGGATTCTAAGTAATTGTTGGTCCGGTGATCTTGACCAAAAACACTTAAAAATCGTGGACCAATTTGCAAAAACCAATAATGGTAAATGTAGTCCATCAGGAAACGATTCATAACCTCATTAATTTCGGGAAATTGTAAGGTATAATTAACAATCGTATTTAATCCATCTTCCATACAAAAATTAGGGCACCCCGGATGACCCCTTTCAGCCGGTAGATGAGGCAATGCTAGTACCTGAAATATAAAATATAATTGAAATACAATAATATTAACTTGTAAAAGAGAAAATCAAATTTACCATTCTAAAAATACGAGCTGCTACATCATGCCTCTTTACCAAGTTCAAGACACCATTCACTTTTCGGTGACAATATCTAACAACCGACTATAACATTAAAAATAATATCATTAAATTTATCTGACAGGTATGATCAACAAAATGTGTTTGTTTATATTACCTGGGTATAATGGAACCAACAGCATAGAAAGTTACTGTTAGGGAAGATTTGCTGGACAGCATTCATAAGAGCACGCTCATAATCAGTAACAAAACGGATTCCATCATAATTCAAAGGTAGAATATTGCGTATCACAGCGAATAACGCACAATACGTTTCCTCTGTCTCACTCCCCAAAAGGACAAAGACCATTGGAAACGCCTAAATTGTAAAAAAAAATACATATTTAGAGCATAGTTATAAGTAATAACAAACAATATAACTATAAACAATTGCTTACTACACTTTTGTAGAGAATCTGAAATGTCAGGAAAGATCGCAAGTCCATTGGCACTTGAGGTAGCGTCTTATACGTACCATCTATTCCGACAATCTCTACTGTTCACGATACTTTTCAATTGCCGAAGTATTCGCAAAAATAATTCCAACAGTTACTCCATTTACAATCAATTCTTGATTGAAAAAGGCAGTTGAAGGAATTTGGAATGTTGAGGCATATTTTGCATTCCGGGGGTCTCTCAACATTTCTGCAAGATCGTGCATGTCCTGAGGTAATTGTGGGCGTCTCGATAGTCTCATCCTTTTTGTTCTAGCTTGTGTCTGGAGGAATGTATAGCGAATGGCAGCCTGGGGATGCCTACCAAAAGTTAAAAAAAATTATCATATAATTAGCATAATTTATGTATTTGTAATTCAACACAATAATTAGTTAATTAACTTACCTAATTATTTCGCTATTATAGAGACCTCGAATTGATGGGGTTGTGATTGTCCGATCAATAGCTCTTTCACCTAGAGCGTTCCTCAGGAATGGCACATTTAAATCAATTTCATTCGGCTCATGATTGTGTGGAACTACAATCAAAATTTGATTGTCCATCTCGTTTCTACTGATAGATGCTGAACCATGACATAAATTAAATAAAGTATATATAATGTGTATATAATATGTGTATATATAATATATATATTAAAAAAATGATGGAAAAACGGGAATTTTTACGCAAAACCAGTTTTTGACCGAATCTATTTTTTTATATGGTTGTAATTCAAAAAATAATCACTGTAAATACTTGAAATTTTCACCAAATATTTATGTTAGTGTTATCTATATACAGTTAAATTTTCAAAAATTTTTGACTTTTTTTGAGTTATTTATAGACCACTGAAATTTTTGATTTTTATGTGAATTTTTTTTTGAAGTGTCGGTAAAAAAATTTTGGATGACCAAAAAAACTTGAAAATTAATACAAGGTTCCTTATGAATTGTTCTTATTGTAGCTAAAAAAAATTAAAAATCGTAAGTCACAATTTTTTTTTATAAGCGTTTATAGTTCAAATTTTTACGAAATCTGTCGAAAACGCGAAAATTTGCAAGTAATTTTGAAGTTGAAAAATCATAAAATGTTTTGTGTTTATAACTAAGAATTAAAAATACAACACTAAGTTTTCTATAGGTTTTTCTTTAAGTAGCTATAGAGAAAACTCGAAGCATCATTATAGGAAAAATTTTAAGTGCGTTTGATTATTTTAAATTTTTACGAAATACGCGTAACGATGATTTATCCTCAACCGACTTTAAATATTTGTTATTATTGACTTTTTTTGAGCTATTTATTGACAACTGAAATTTTCAATTTTTCTGAAATTTTTTTTTAAGTGTCGATACATTTTTTTTGGCCCAATCAAAATACTTGAAAAATGTATACAAAGTTCCTCATATGTTATTCTTATAGTGATTAAAAATTATAAGAATACATAGGCACAATTTTTTTATTAGCATTTGAAGTTCAAATTTCGACGAAAATTCGTCAAAATCATGAATATTTGCAAATTATTTTGTAGTTCAAAATTCATAAAATTGTTTGTATTTATATATAACGTTAAATATTCTAGACTGACAAATCATCTCCGTTCAAAATCGTTTTTCGTATACAATGATACCTATCATTGCATTCAAATTTAACCTACCTAGTCCGAGGTCCCCCCCCCTAATGTACAGCAAAGCGGTACCATTTGCCGACTTTTTATATTATCATTTCAAACGTATGATAAAATTTTCAAAATTGTTTTATTGTTTTTGAGTTATGTATACAAATAATTTTTACAAATTCTCCATTTTTTTTTTGTTTTTGTTTTATAAATGTCAAAAGAAAAAATATCGTTGGGTGAAAGTTCTTGAAAAATTAATACAAGATCTCACATAATTTTCTTACACTTAAAAGTCTAAAAATACACTAAAACGGAATTAAAACTAATGTATGTTGGTAACACATTATTGTAGACAACTCTAATAAAGAAAGCAGTGGCGTTCTCAGAAATTTTCAATGGGGGGGGCTCTGAAAATTTACTAGAATACAAAAGTGGGGGCTCTGCCCCCCCACACCCACCATAGTCATAATAATTACAAATTTTGTTCTGTTTTAAAAAATTATATATATTTTAATTTTTAATACATTATAATAAAAAATCTAATTTTCTTGGTTTTTTCGCCAGATCGTCCAACACTTCCTCAGCTGTTAATGGCACATCTCCATGTATTGCCAACATTGTGAGTCCATTAAGTCGGGTCTAAAATAATTTAACAGACACACTATACTTATAAATTTAACCAAACATATTTGTAAATAAAAGTCAAAAGACGTACCTCTGTCATTGTATTACGTAAGTAGGTTTTAAGTCTCTTAAGACACGAAAAAGTCCTCTCTGGCGTTGCTGTAGATACTGGTATAGTACACAAAATTTTCAACAGACGATGGATATTAGGAAATATTTCTTTGTTACACACTCGTAACGCATCTAAATATCTAATGCATTTTTTGGTTGTTCATTATTTTTCTCCAATTTTGTATGCCATAGTCGTAATTCAGCCTTAACAATTTGTAGATCTGTATCAAGGTAAAACTGTACCAGTTCGTCAAACTCGTCAGCATAGGTTTTAGAAAATAAACACCCAAATCCTAACGAAAGATAAATATATTTTAAATACTAAAATAAATAAATTTGAAAATAAAATATAATAGGTAGATATTAACTAGCCTTTTAATATATTTGTGCTTCAAAAACCTTTCATTTAATTGCTGTATAAATGAATCAATAAACGGTATGGCTATTGTTATACGATAATATTTTTCTGGTGTTATATCATTAATACAGAGGTTGGCTCGATTTTTGTTTATTTTATTCTGACGTTTAATTGAAATACTCACGCCAACCACATCGGCCATTTTCTGAAAAAAAAATAAATAATAATTGCTTTGTCAGATAATAACATTTTATCAAAATCTTTACCTCAGCTTCTTTGAACATTTTATTGAACTCTTGTTCTATATTATCACGTAAACATTGAATACTTGTCACAGTCACTTCAGCTAAGTCCACAGCTTCTTTCAAATCAAGTTCAACTTTTTGTAACAGTTTACATAGAGGCAAACCATATGCAAACAGCACCTAAAGAATAAAATACAAATTGACGTGTGACAAAAAAAAAACATTTTTGATTCAGAATTAGTCACCTTAATAACTTGTAAAGAAACAAAAAATTCAGAATCCATAGATTTTGCAAGAATATTAGCATCCGTAGCTGTTGAGTCTTTCCACTCAGATATTTTATCGAGTGCACTAACCACACAGGGATATAATTCGACAAAGTCATGAATTGCTGAATACCTTTCAACCCATCTTGTGGCGCATAGGCGTTTTAATGATTTTGAATCAGGATTAAAGTCACTTTCTGCAATTTCACTTAATAACATATCTTTTCGTTTAGGTGTGTTGAAGAAACAGTACATTTTTTCAACAATACCCAAACAGTTTCTAATTGCTCGTATATCACAAGCAGCAGAGACAGCCAGATTTAAACTATGGGCGGCACAGTGAACATATATAGCCTTAAGAAAGTTTTCAGATACAATTTTTTGTGTTCCTTTGACATGTCCTGCCATGTTTGATGCCCCATCATAACCCTGACCAACCATATTGCAACAATCAATTCCACAGGAATTTAAACCTGTTTAAACAAAATTTGTATACGAATTGATTATAAGTAGCAAATTAATATAACAGATATAAAATATTTACCATTTATGATAGAATTTGCAATATCTTTTCCTGTTAGGCTATGAATAACAATGTATTTTAAAAAAACTTCACGCAAATTGACATTTTTTTCGGTACCAGTTACAAAGCGAACACATAAAGTTAATTTTTCCTTCAATGAAACATCAGTTGTCTCATCCGCTAAAATTGAGAAGCACTCAGATGTGTTAATTTCTTTGACAATCTTTTCCAATATTAAGTCACCACATGAAGATATAATTTGATTTTGAATATTAGAACTTGTATACTTATACCGGCTATTTGATTCTAAAAATTCTTTAAAACTGTCTAAGTCTTTGGCCTTATACTTGAGTATGGCACGAAAATTGCCTTCATTCACATATGGTTGTAATTCACCTTAAAATACAATTATAATATAAAAATATTTCCAATAGTTTAGATTATTTTCTTAAAATACTGACTTTCAAAACAAATAGGACCAGAGTCTCTATGGCCACGTAAGGGAAGCCCTTGTCTACCACATAGCATGACACATTCAATAATGGGTATAAGCATCAACCTATTTTGCTTTTTCTGTTTTATTCTAAATATTATCAAATAATAATATAATTATACAATTAAAGTTTCATATTTATTATATTATTATAGGTACCTGTCATCATCCAAAAGATCAATTATACTTGTTTGTTAGTTAAAATAGTTTTGAAAAATGTTCACCTCTAATTAAAGATGCTCTATGGTATTCATGTTTATTGTGATTTTCAAAAAACTAAATAGCAGAAAATAATTTATTTAGTAGAATTAAAAAAAAATGTATTGTTAATAGTTAAGTACAAAATATAAAAAATTAGTAAGTGTTAAATTAAAAATCATTAGAAATAAAAGCAATTACTTCTAAAGCATTTTTCCAGTTTTGGTATGCAGTCAAGACAAGGCCACCTAACTTTTGTGATCCAACACCACCAACTTTTGTAAAAACTACACAATATTTACAAAAAGCACCTTCAAATTTTTTAGAGTAACATAACCAGCTATATGTTTGAAGCCAACGGTACTGAAATTTCAGGTTTCTTTTAGAGTTCATTTTTAATATTGGAAATTCATAATTTACTGATGGTGTCCATAAGTTATTTAAAACCTTAAAAAATGTTGTTTACATTAAGTAACTTAATTTAAGTTACACAGGTTTTTAATTAATTTAATTTTCATAAATAACTAATTTGAAATTAAAATGTGATTAAACTTATCAGTGACAAATGCACTCACTATGTTCTTTTCAATATCTGACAAGCTTCGATTTATAAATAAACCTATATCATTTATTGGTCCAATTTCAACAGGTTCATTACATTCTAACATGTCTAACTGTATCTGTAATGAAGAAAAGCAAAGCAACAAGAAAAACATCTATAATTAAAGCACCATTTCACCTATTCTGTGGTAAATGTGGTGGTTAAAGCAAATAGCAATAGTGTGATATCTAAGTTTAAATGTTTAATTACATAGGTATCCATATACTCACATTTTCTGAATTTTGGCCACATTTGTCACTTAGTGTTTGAATGTTTTGAACAATTATATGCTAAACACAATTATTAGTATTATATTATAAATATATTATATATAAATTCTGAATAACAAAATACAGATATATTATGGTTTTTGGTGTATACAAAAATACGTAAGTAATAGTTTTGTGTTTAGTAAAATAATACCGAATAATATTATGTTACTTACCGTTGGCGTTTCCACACAAACTTTTTTATTGAAGTACGATAACAATGTAATTTGTCTTTTATCTCCCATTGTATTAATGGTATTTAGGTAGGTAGTTATTTTAGTAAAAGAAAATATATCAAACTAAAAGAACTAAGAAGTAAACTTAGTAGTAAGTACAATCACAGAAACATACACGAAAGTTGAACGTTAACATTATCACAATATAAAATAAAACCATAGATATTAAAGAATAAAACCATAGAACGTGTTCTATGGTCGTGCTCCAATCCAACTTGACAACCGCGATACTGTTAACTAATGACGTATAACCACTATATTATAATCAATAAAATCAATAATAAATTATTATTGAACTATTGGAATAATTTTAAAAAAATACGGCCAATGGGGGGGGTTTAAACCCCATGAACCCCCCCCCGTGAGTACGCCACTGAAAGAAAGGTATATATTATAAATCCCATTATTTTATTTTTAGCTACTATTTTGTTTCGTCGTTTCGCGCATCTTTTTTCCATAATTGTTGAAAACAAATTAGTTGCTAAGTTACAATTTTTGAAAATTTAATTCAAGATCTCCCTTAACTTTTTCTTGCGTTTATATAGAAGTATTAATAATATGCATAATATTTTTTTTATAAGCATTTAAAGTTAGTATTTTAACAAGATTCGTCAAAGTCGTAAAAAATTGCAAATTATTTGGTAGTTAAAAATTCATAAATACTTCGTTCTATATCTAACTTTATAAAATTGAATACAAGATTTTTCATAAGTAGTTTATATTGAATTCATAAAATTTAATTTTTTTTATATATATTTTAAATTCAAATTTGAAAAAATTACTTATAAATATTGATATTAATTATTATGTTATAATTAAAAACCTTATTCATGAGACTTAAAACTTTCACAAATCAACGTATCGTATATTATATTTATATAACTCAATTATATTTTGATTTATTGTAAAATAATATCTATTATTCTATTTATTAATCTATTCTATTTCTACAGTTTTTCAGAATATACAAAAATATAATATTCAATTTTGATTTATATAAATAAGTTGGTATAATATGGTATAAAATATAAATACAATATTTACAATATTAACTATAATAATAAAATTACTGTAGGAAGGCCTCTTCTTTCTCGGCATAATTATTGTTGTAATAAATAATAATAATCATAAGTCAGGAAATACTTTATATTTTAATTAAATAATTTAACATTATAGTTGAACGTAACGAACATAACATAACATAACTGTCGTCTACTACTACAAATTACAAAAAGGTTAGGTCCTCAGTCAGGAGGGTGAGGGATACCAGCAGTGTTGCCAATAGTCACCACAGTATGCCTACATTACAAAATATTAATAATATAATAAACTCAATATTTTCGGTAAAAAATATATCAACCTACTTTAATACTAAAAGTAAAATAAATTACTTTATAGGTATACATAATATCAAAAAACATTATATGAAAAATATACTTTATACTTAGTGATTTGGGCTGACACTCTGACAGGCCGTCTCCGCTCAGAATTGTTTTTCGTATACAATGATAAATCATTGAATTTGAATTTAACACACCTAATGCACAGCAGAGCGGTACCCATTCACCTACATTTTTTAAAAAAATTTTCATGAAATTGTCCAATATATTTTCACATTCATCTTCTACTTGTGCCACTAAAGTAGGATTTACTGTTTTGTATATTTCAATATATTTTCTGATTAATAATAAACCGTCTCTTTGGGTACTATATGTTACTCTTACTTTTCTAACATAAATTACTTAAAGTAAGTTGAATTTTGATTAGATATAAAAATTATTCTTGAAAATAAATTTATAATTGTTCATACTGAAACTGAATTATATTGTTTAATTAGCAGTATTAATTGCTATTTAAATAATATAATTATAATTATAAATATAATTTATAATATTTTATCTACTGCTATAATGTCCTAGTTATATCAATAAACAGTTATAAAATATACAACATTTTTCAATCTTATTTTTAAAAGCATTGTTTTTTTTAAATATCCACCTAGTTAAACGTTCTCTGCAATTATTAATTTATAATTAGTGAATGTGAATATATTCATGAATATAATACATTTTTGCTGACTAATTTTTCTTTGATATAATATACGTTTTATTTAGATTAAACATTAATCTAAATCATCACATATATAGTAATAAAGTTGACTTTTTTTTTAAACTTGTTTCATAAATACGATAAAAATATACATTTTTACATACAAATAAAATAACACCATAGAGGATTTTTTTACCAAGTAATATTTATTAACAACTAGATAGTATGAAGAATACATTGTATAAAAAGATTAAAAGTGGACATTAATTGCTTTGTTGGGTAGGCTACTGTTTCGGTAGGTTGAAAGGGTGGGTGTGCTGTCATATTAAATCTGAAAGCAATTGTTTTTTTCTTTTAAAAAAAAAATTCCGAGTATTTTTCACATAGCAGTATTCCCCAATTGTACGATAAAAATACTAATGTATAATATAACTTGCAAACTATTTTTTTTTCATAATTAAGCTTTTAAACTTCATTTGATTGAAAAATAATGTTTTGATTTGAAATTATAACTACGATTTTCGATTTAGTCAGAATAGGTAGTGTAATAGAAACATCATAATTCATACTTAATATATAAAATATATATTAATTAAATGAAATTAGATGTACCTATAATAATGGCTATAACTATTAAATTAAAAAAATTGTTAGTATCAATTTTGGAAATATATTTTCCTCGTTAGGTTTGAAACAGTTTTTCTAGTTATGTAAAAAAAAATTTTCTTTGTCATCCAATATTTCTATATTTCTTATGATATTGTTTTAATATAATAGGTACTACACGGTAAGTTATTGGATAAAATATTTTTATTTTCATAATTTAATCATTCTTAATTTCACGTTATCAATTCAGTTAATTAAACAAGTGAATTAAATTAAAAACAGATTGTATATAATTAGTGTAAAAGTTCACAGTAAATAAAAATAAGTAATAATTTGATTTAATTATTCGTTTTAATTACACTAGCAGAATTTTTAAATACTTGAATGAAATTATTTACAAGAGACAAAATTCAAAAAATACTAAAATACTGTATTTATTTAATTCCATGAAAAGTTTTAAAACTAAAAGAAAACTGTTGGAAAATGTTTACTTTTTACTTCTATAATGCACCAAGGATATTATAACATATTTTATAATACAACTAATAAATTACCACATAAAATTTACCTAAGTCCTTAAATATTAATTATTATGTATTTTTTGATATAAATAATAAAAATATCTTATCTTTCATAAATTAAAAAATTAAACTAAAAATAAAACCAAATTAATGTAAATAAATATAATAATATTATGTTGTTTCATTATCTGAATCACTATTTTTTGAAACATTGTCTTCAGTTCATGATTGGCAGTATCTATAACAGAATGTTTACCACAGTAAAAATGTTATATGTTGAGTAGGTTAGGTTATTATACTAAGATTTATGAATCTCATTTGTTAAAGTCTGAACTACAAAAATCATTCGGGGTTTGACCAAAATATTTTTTGTAACCTAGGTTTCCCGGTAGCCGTACTTTTACCGTATTACACATATATAATATATATACATTATACATAGGTTGCAAAATGTATGAAAACGTATTAAAGTTTCAAGTCTCAAGTAGGTAGGTAATAATAATATATCAATATAATATCACAGGAATAAAAAAAAAGAGCACTGGAACTTATAACTCGCGGACTATCGCGGTAGTTTTTTTAAATAATTTATTTCGCATATTCTTATTTTATCAAAATAATTGTAAGGGCCAGTTGTACCAGTCTAGTTTAAACTAAAGATTATCTAAACTTGGTTTAAAAATTAAACCGAGTTTAAAATTTGCTATGTTGTTCAATGGTAGTTTAAACTACAGATAGTTAAACTAGGTTTATCAGAGCGGTCAATGGATTCTATGAACGTTGGGACAACTATACCACATCAATATTATTGTTATCAGTGCATTATCACTTCTTGTTTAAAAATGATAGCATGATAACATTAATTCAGAATTTCAGAATAATACCTAGGTATTAATCTTTTGTAGTTTTAAAGTTTAATTTATTTGTTCAGGTAATCTTTTTTATTTATTCAATTAATATAATTTAATTTTGTAATAGGTACATTATACTAGTAATTATTAAAAAATGACTTCCATTAAAAAAAGAGCCACTAACTTTTCTTTTAAAGAAGAGAAAACGGTATATTTATACTTTACCGGACACCTTTTTTTTTGCGATTTTTATAATTGAAATCTATGTAGTTAAGTACGCTGAAAACGATGGTGAAGTCAGAATTTGGCGCTCGGACATAGTTACGAAGTTATGGCACTACAAAGTTAGTAGATATTATGTTAGGTTAACCTAACCTAACGCGCAGTCAAATTTTATGCATTTTACATTTTCACATTTCTTAAAATGCATTTTAACCCAATGCCTACTTGAGGTGGCGGTACATAGCAAGTCGAGGGATATTTTCGATTTGTGCGGAGCGGAGCGACGGCGCCGAGGAGCGTAGCGACGAGTGCCGAAACACGCGCAGTCAAATTTTATGCATTTTACATTTTTACATTTTTTAAAATGCATTTTAACTCAATGCCTACTTGAGGTGGCGGTACATAGCAAGTCGAGGTATATTTTCGATTTGTGCGGAGCGGAGCGACGGCGCCGAGGAGCGTAGCGACGAGTGCCGAAACACGCGCAGTCAAATTTTATGCATTTTACATTTTTACATTTTTTTAAAAATCATTTAGCCCTTGATAACTTTTACTTATAAGTTAACACTGCGCAACGGTACAATACGAACATTTTTTATCCAAAATGGGTATTTAAGAATTATAGTATAAACAGAAAACTTCAAAATAAATGATTATATATTATACATATATAAGAATAAACATTTTTGGACTTCACTCGTTGCCGTCGTCGTCGCCGTCGTCATCGTTGCCGTCGTAATATCGTATAGGAAAGTAGTGTCGTAGATGTTTTCGCGTACGCACAGAAAAACACAGTGAGTATTATAGTGGTATAGAAATCTTAAACTTATCATTTTATCTTATCGAAAATGTTCAATAATTTAAAGGAAACCCTATTAAATGTGTCCTAAAATATTTATTTATTTTCTTTATTTGTTGGTTTCTAGATTACAAATTGAGTGTGCCCTTGTAAACTACTTAATTAGATAAATTCTGTTTTCGCATTATATTACCCGTACGAGCGCAGTGCGCAAGTGACCCTGCCCGGTGACTCGGTGCAACAAAAATGCATTTTATTTACCGTGTTGCGTACTTGAGAGGTGGCGTTGCATAGCAATCTCCAGAAAAACTCGAAAAATTTTTTTTAGTAAAGTAGTAAAGTAAAAAAGTTCCTCAGTAAGTACCTACCTATTACAAATTAACTATTGGATAATTATAATTTTTATATTCATTCTAAACAGTTTTAATTTGCTCACTAATCAAAAATAAATTGTTATATTTTTTACTTTAATACTTACCTACCTATACATATGATATAATTTATGTATAGGTACACCTACTAGTTTAAAAAGTTTTAAAAGTTTATTAATACCTACATGGCTAAATGTCAAATTAATTTAGTGAAAAACAAAATATTTATAATATTCACTATACCACTATAATAAAATAATGTTTACTAATTTCATTATATTTAATAATATACTTCACAAATAAAGACACATTTGAGGATGCTAAGATAAAAGAAAAAGAACTATTCTTGTCTGCATCCGAATCTGAAAGTCCAGTAAAAAAAAAAAAGAAAAAGCAGAAAGGTTATCCAGCACAAATTGAAGTAGAAAGTGACAGTGGTAAGTATAGTTTTACTTTTCCAAAAATGGTAAATATGCGTAGGTGCATTTAATTACATTCTATAGTTATACTTAATAAAACAAAATATAAAAAACTTTGAATCTATGTTTTATTTTTGTATAACATTTTAATATTTTACATTTCTTTAAATATATTTACTTTTATATTATTAATATGAGAAAATTATTAATTATTAAAGTTACATAAATATCAAATTTAAAGCGATGATGGACTTAACTATTTATACCTGTTTATACTATTGTTAAAATACTAATTTTTGCATTACAGCTTGTAGTAGTACACACACAACTCCCATAAAAGTTTTGAAAACAAAGCATGTAGAAGACCACCAACAAAGTGGATCTTCAGCTTATGCCGAACTGCAGATAAATCAGATTTCTGATCAGTTATTACCCAGCAACATTATTTCTTGTATGTATTAAATTCATTTGTAATTTACTGATGACAGCAAAAATTAATTAATATGTTTAGCATCCATGAACACTTTATATGACACTGATGCTTATACTGCAGAGAAAGAGTTACCTATGTTTGAATTAAACACTCAGAGTGTGGACCATTCCATGTCAAGTATGTGTTTTATAAAACATGCACTTGTTTTATTTTTGCCAAAAACTGGCTCAAAAATTATTATTTATAAAATAATTTATAATTTAGGCGTATCAACAGAAAATCAAGAAGAATTAGTTAAAAAGTACGATGACAATATGATGAACAATTTATTTAAAAATGTAATTTCTATACTGGCATATATAAAACGATTGGACAGCAAAATAGATTCATTAATTCAAAACAATAATAATGTTCAGATAAATCAAACTTTTACAATAATTTCGAGAAAATCTTTCCATTAAAAAATGTAGAAGCCGTGGATGACATGGAAAATAAATTAAAATTGTGATGAAAACACTTCTGGTCAACTGGTATTTATGATATTATTATAATGTTTAAGTCATAAAATAATTATTTACTACTTTTATTATTTTTACAGAGGAAATTACTGCAAAAAATTGGTGGCACAGGACTTAAAAACTTTGTTAAAAGAGTTTTGGAAAGAATATTCACAAATGAATTATCCACAAAATATTCATGGACCGGGTTTAAAGATAATCATGCTCTTAGAAATTTAAAAATTATAAAAATCATGAAAGGTTAGGTATTTGTATACAGATATTGATTTTTGTTAATGTTAATGCTTATGAAACTCACTATGTTGTATCATTTTTAGATGTTGCCAATAGTACTTTTTCTGAAACTGAAGCTAATTTTGAAGCACACATTAAAACTGGTTTCGTCATGGTTCTCAAAGATATGCAAGAGAACAAACAAAAGAATCTTTATAGGCATCTAAATTTTATTCAGTTAATACATTCATTCAGTCATTCAGTAAATACATTCATTCAGTCAATTCAATTCATATATCATTACTAGGTAATTCACTAAATATCATCACATATTAATTTTTTATTATAATATAAACAAAAAAAAACAAATGTATTTATATTATTTTATCATTATTATTATTTTATTAAGAAAGTTATTTTAGTTTAAACTTTTATAGATTATATAATATGATTTGATTTAATCTTTTTATAATATTGCTCTAAAAATGTTCCTGTACATTATTATTATTTTAATATTTTAAGAAATAATAGAAATAATAACAAAAAGTTTAAAAAAATTTATAAATATTTAGAGAGAACACACTTTTTATACATACACTTATTACTTATATTTTTTTTTTAAAGGACAGTACAAAAATGTTATTTGTATACATTATGCTTATTGATTATTATGTATAAAAAAAAAAAATTAATTATATTATAAGTTATGTTGTTGTGAGATTTACAAACATTATTATTATAGATAATAATAAAAATTTTGATATTCAAAGTAATAATAAAATACCTACCTAGTAAAAACGTTTGGACTTAACCTAGTTTTAATTATCAACCCACCCATTGTCAAAGTAAAATATGCTTCAAATGCTTAATCTAGTTCAATATATAGGTATTTAAAAAAATACCAAACATGTAACGACCAAAGCAAAGATGGTTGCAATGGTTGCATACAGTTTAAAAAAATATGATAGTGTTGAAACCATATTAGAATGGGAATTGAACCTACCTATCTTGTATATGTAGATAGAATGGTAATTATTAAAAGATTCTTAATATCCTGTTGTAATATTAAATAAATACTAAATAGGTATACAAATAATAATTTGTGTCAAAATTAAATTATTACAATTTATAGGTAGCTGCAGTTATGTATTATTTATTAATTATTTTTAAATTTAATTTAGTTGGTTCTTCTGTTCTAATGAATATTTTTGTTATCTCTTTAATATTATTATGACTAATAATTAAATTTTAGTTCCAGAAAAGGAAAGCTATACATTCTACAACAAAAAGGCATTTTTCACGCTACATTCAAAATGATATATCAAATCAACTGTCATGTATTAATCACTTTACAAACACTTATGACAGATCACAAGAACCTAAAATGAACTCAACAACAGACAATTTAGATAATATTCAAACATGGATTTACAAATACCAAGTGCATGTAATTTACCATCACCAGTTCATTTGATAACTTTTCGAAATAGTTAATTCTGAAGCTAGTTGTTCTGACAATTTTACTAGTAACATAAATGATAATGATTCCATTGATGAAATCCTTTAAACAAAAATTAAAACAGTGGATAAGTGATTATCATGTTTCTCATAACTGTGTTAATTCACTTTTGTTAATTTGAGATCAGAAGGATTAAAATTGCCTAAAGATGCCAGGACATTATTAAAAACACCTAAAGCTCGTGAACATAGCATAATAAATGTTCACCCTGGAACATATATACACCTTGGGGTAGAATTTATGTTAACTAAAATCTTAACTGTAAATCTTGACATTATTGAACAAAATACTACAATACAACTTGGATTTAATATTGATGGATTCCTCTTACATCAAGTTCAAAATCAAGTTTTTGGCCCATTCTCTTAAGTTTTGTAAATATTCCTCAGTTATTCAATATTGTAATACCAGTGGGTATTTATCATGGAAAGTTTAAAAAACCGTCATCTAGTCATGAATTTTTACAATATTTTACTTCTGAAATGAAAATAATTTTAACTAACGGAATATGTATACAAGATAAATTAATGAAATTTGAAATTAGTCAGGTTGTATGTGATGCACCTGCTAAGTCATTTATTTTAAATGTGAAAGGCCATAATGCCTATCATGGGTGTAATTCCTGTATCGTTGAAGGAACATATATTGATAATAAAAGGATGGCTTATCTAGATTTAAATGCCCCTTTAAGATCAAATCAATCATTTCGAGACAAACAGGACTCATTTTATCACAAAGACTCAAGTCCCTTAGAGGAATTTCCAATTGATATAATTTCTACAGTGGTCCTTGAATATATGCATAATATTTGTTTAGGGGTTATGAAGAAGCTAATTGTATTTTGGGTAAAAGGTAAAAAACCTGTTCGTTTGGTAGATCCGAACGCTGTTTCAGAAGAATTGATTAATCTTAAATGTTATTTACCATCAGAATTTAATCGCTTGCCCAGATCACTTGAAGAATGTGAACATTGGAAGGCAACAGAATTTTGCACTTTCCTTCTCTATACGGGCCCTATTGTATTAAAAGGACGATTGAAAAAACCACTATTTAAACATTTTATGCTTTTAAACTATGCCATAAGACTTCTTATTTCTTCAGAAAATTGTTATACCCAAAATAATTTAGCTAAAGACATGTTAAAAAGATTTGTACAGGAATATGGTTCTCTTTATGGTGAAGGATATGTTGGATATAATGTTCATGGTCTGATACATCTAGCTGATTTTGTTTTGATACATGGCCATTTGGATTTATTTAGCGCATTCAAGTATGAAAACTATTTACAGTTTTTAAAAAAAAGTTGTAAAAATGATAGATTTCCTCTCCAAGATGCATATAACCGCATCATGGAAAATATTGAAATTCAAATTAATAAAATTATATCTCCAATAATATATCCAACATTGAAACGAGAGTCAACATTTAATACTAATTCAAATAATTCATTAACTGAAACTATGTATGAAGAAGTTGTATTAGAAAAATTTTTGGTGAGTTCAAAAAATGCTAAAGATAAATATTTTATGTTGCAAAATAATGATATAGTTGAAGTTACCAAAATAATAAAATATTATAATGGTCAGATTAAAATTGAAGCAACTAAATTTGATTATTCACCCATGTTTGATTATCCATTTACCTCAGATATTACAAAAATATTTTATATCAAAGAAATTATTCCAAAAATTCAACCAGTTTTAATCAACATAAACAGTTTAAAACATAAATGCTTTGTGACACCAATAGGTAATTGTAAATATATAGCTATCGCATTACTACACTCATCATAATATATTTTATATAATTATAACTTAAAAATCAAAAAAAAATTGTCATACCTACATACCTATCAACTAATAGAATCATAGTCTCATTAACTATTTTACCCAAGTTGAAGGTATAAGTTATAACTTAAAATAGTATAATATACTTAAATAATTATAACATATATATTATATATGTTATAATTAGGTACATTTAAATGTATTTTTTTTTTTATGATCAATTGTATTTGCATTGTATACCTACATAAAAGGTATTGTCTACTTCTATTTTATTATATATATAATAACATGTTCATATAATATATTACCTATAATACAATTATCCAAATAATTTGTTGTCTATTTTTTTTTTTTATATAATAATATAGTTAGCTATAGGTACCTACCTATATTATCAAATATAATTTATTACATACCTACCGATATTAATTTTAATACATAAATATGATAAAATGTTTTAAATTTCAAGAAGGTATCTTATTTATAACTATAGGTACATTTAAATAGGTGCTTGAATTTTTTAATAATTAGTAGGTATATCTAATAAATTATTTACTTATCTAACAAAATGTATTTTATTGTATTATGATATTTATTGTGCTTAATTAGTAAGTAGGTATACTACCTATATTATTATAAGTACTTATGTAAATATATTAATATTTGAGTCCAAATTAAATTGTTCATGATTTGTTTTATTTTATTTATTTACATATAGTTAGGTATAATAGTTATAGACACTTATAGGTCCCTTTAAATGGTTATATAAATATATAATATAATATAACATATATAATATACCTAGGTAGTAGGTATAGTACCTACCTAATAATTACCTATATTTTGTAAACAGTAATTAGGTATTAACTTACTTAAAATGCTTTAAAAACTCTGTGTCAGTTTTATTATGTTCAACCGTTATTACCTACTCATTGAAGTAAAATTAATATTTTTATGAAAATTTGTAATTTACGATTTTATTTTTAAAATACCTAGGTATTGATTAAGTAGGTAATAAGTATGATTGTATATTAATTATTAATTAGTATGTATACCCTTAATTAATATGAATAGGTAATATGAAATGAAACAATTTATTCATTTATATTAGGGGGTAATGCTTTTCGCACGTAAATAGTATAATGTATTTCTATTTTAATGTTTAAGTACTTATTTACACCAAGTACAAACTACAGAAATATTTACAATTAAATGATATTAAATACACTAAAATGTTAGCACCGATAAATCGTGTTAAGGTGTCCCAGTAGGTTAGGCGTAGGTTAGAAGTGTTCAGGGGGTGTAGGTTTCGAATCCGTCCGGATGCAAAAAATAACAAAAACCATCCGCGAACGCGCGCGCCCGACATTGGTTTTTTTTTCATGAACATCAATTTTGTGAGTTCTATATGAAGTCGATGCGATGAAATTGGGTTGTTCAATGTATCTCAACAAGGTGACCTATGGAAGTTAGTGTGACCACACATAGACCATTGTTTTGCGACATCGCATGCAGTAACTTCGCGTGTCTGGACATTAAGCATCACATAAGAGTCTCTGAGACATCTCTAGGCTCTAAATTTGAACATCTCACTGCTTAGTGAGAGGACTATGTAACGTCTCAGAGATTATATTTTGCACACAGGGATTTCTCTTCAAAAGATTTGGTTAGAATTTTATAAATCCATGAATAAATAACTACACAGTAAACACTAGTATATAATATACATACAAATTCAGAGTTTATTTTATAACATATATATATATATATATTTACATAATAATTATGAACAATAAATTATAACCATACACATTATTTGTACAATTTTACGAGTGTACGATTTACTCAATTAAACGTCGTGACAGTTTACTCACGACATTCGAAAACGGTATATTCCGTTATAAAATTTTAAAAATAAAGCGTCAACATAATATTTCGCTCTATACAATATATGTTATGGCTTATGTAGGGGCGTTGCCTATTATATAATTTTAATATAATTAAGGGTAACTCCAATAAAAATAGTAAACAGGTAAATATAGTTAAGTGGACTGTATAATCAATAATAATATAAAAAAATCACACCAGTAATAAATAATAGAATAGTATCAACTTGTTTAACAATATAATAATATCAACTTGTTTAACAATATAATAATAACAAATAAATATATTAAATAATATTTTGTGCCTCAGACGGCTCTTATAACAAATATAGGTAATAATATTACAATTAAAGAAAATATATAATAGTAAGTATAATGATAAATAATAAATATAATCATGTGGTGCACCACGTACCTTATGTATGATTATGATGCTATGTGGTGCCCAGATCCGTATAATAATTTTAATAAATTACAATAAAAATAACAAATTGATCTGGCACACTCACATAAGCACCGATAAACATACCCAGAAGAATCAATCAATAATCTGCGGCCAAAACCAATAAACAACACCACGGGAAAATTTCCAATGAAGCTTTAACATATACAAAAACAATCTCCTGTAAATACAATAATGCTTAACAACCGCAGCAAAAAAGGTGATCAAACGATACAAACCAAATCTAAACAACCGACATTCATGAAACTGACCAAAACCACGTGGTGAATGTGAAGAACAATGGATGCATATAAGCTAAAACCGAGAAAGAGAATTGAGCAACGAGCTACGACTTGGTGTCTCGAGAGCACCGAAAAAAGTGAATAAAATAACAAAAAAAATGGTAGAACAGACCATACCGACTATATACAAAATAATAATATGAACGTAGGAACGATACTAAATAACATTCAACATGATAATAATAATAATGATAACAAAACTGATTGTAGTTAACAGCTTGAAGCGTGAACAGCTTAATTAAAAATAATTTTTAATTCCCCAGCCACCAAAAATATAAAAAAAATGTAACAAATGTATATAGTTTTGTAAATTTATAACGGCGACACAAGGTCCCCAGTAGGTAGTAATAGTAGCTTATCAGTATAATCAGTATAATTATTATCAGTATAATTGGCATTTAACTTATCAAAGTAATAGCCGAAAACTGTTTGCATACGTTCCTAACTTGTGTTTTATCATCCAACTCAGTCGTGGCCACGGATAAATATACTGGATACGCAACGAACCTGTGATAAGTGAAGCACTGAGCTTCTCACGTTGCGGCAAGATTCCTAGCGCGATCTTGTATAGTATATACCAGGGGCGGCCAAACAGTCGATCGCGATCGACCGGTCGATCTTGGACAATTTCAAAGTCGATTGTGTTAGAATTTATTTTTAGAGCCACTCGCCCTATATGTTTCTTAATAATTATAGTTATTCAATAATAAAAAAAAAATTATATGGAAGTCGATCCTCAAAGGTGAAGTACATTTTTAGTAGATCGTGACCAAAAAAAGTTTGGCCACCCCTGGTATATACGCACTAATTCCCGCGTATTTTTAATTCGTGATTATATCACAAGCTATATGAAAATATAGTAATATATTATAAAATATTATATTATGAAAAAAGTCTGTATTGTATAAGCACAATATAATAATAATAAGCACAGATTAATATATTAATAACCCCAAAGATTTGAGATTATATTTAAATCGAATCTGTGGTAACAGTATAAACTAACAAGTCTAAGATAATATAATACATGCATTTTAAAACTTTGACTTTTTATTGTGTTGTATATTATTTGGCAGGGTAAATATTAATTTTAGTTTTGAATATTAATTTTATTTTGTTTATAGATAGTTAAATGTATCATTTTTTTATTTTTAAGGTATTTGGCAAGAAGGGTTAGTAATAAAACAAAATGTAAACTTTGCCTATCAGGGATTAAAAATAATGATAGTACTAACTTACCTGCAGCAAAGTTAACTAACCTTAAGTCTCGTGGTTATTTGACACAACCAGATAGTGGGTTTTATATTTTGCTGCGACAAATTGAAGATTCATTTGCTCTAAATGCTCAAAGCCCAAATGCTTTTGATGACACTATAGACCATTTTTTAATAAGAATTATTTAGTTCCCTTTCCTTGCAATGAACATAAACATGAAATAATTCAGTTTATTTTTGTATCTTATTTGACAATGCGAATGAGACAATTCACTTGGATGAGCAACAAACAATCAAAATCTACCAACAAAGTGAAGAAAAAATTATCAAAATTAGTTCCTCATTAATTAATTTAACTTACAAATAATATATTAATATAATATTTATATACTACCTATATTATAATATATTAAATACTTACTACTTTTTTTTTTACAGTATTAAATACTTCTTAGTTTGTTATTGTGAAGAATATAAACATATAAAATTAATCACAAATCATAATTGACAGAGACCACGAATAAAAATTCAATTTTAACTTTTAAATTTAAAATAAAAAATAATATCGAATAATGTAGTGTAAAAATAATAACAATATTATGGTGTACAATAATAAATTATTACTATGTGGCAACACTGTCTTAGTTCATATTTTATCCGATTAGCGCTAGGTGTCATGCCGCAGTCGAAGAAGGACACCGATTCAAAAAAAGCATTGATAAGATGCATCGTTGCGTATCCAGTATATTTATCCGTGGTTGTGGCAGTCGTGGTGCGGCAGTTTTCTACCATTACTTTTCAGTTTTTCACTTTTTTCTTTGCTGCGTGTTCGAGAAGGTCGTCCGTGTGTGGCTCGACTTGTCCATTTTTTATGTCGTCGAAACACGTGTTGTCTTGGCACATTTTTACATTGCTGTCATTCAAGTAAATATCGTTCGATATTATTGTTTCATATTATTATTTACATTGCTGTCATTAAATTTAGGATGTTTCAACTCTCGTTTAAATTTGACTATTTCATTCTTCCGTTTACCTGCGTTAATGCGCTGTGATGGTAGTTAGCGTTCCCATCATTGGCAGCAGACTCATCGGTGACTCTTCTGTGAGTGAGTTAGCGGAGGTGCTGTGTGTGTGCGGGATCACACCTGTTATTTTTATTGTATTTAAAGAGTTACCTACAGATCCCGGCGCCACGCACTCCATAACCTCAGAATAGGTAGGTGGTGCACCACAATCTATTATTTATTTGTATCTATGCCACCAGGCCAGAATTGTTAATTTATTATTCACAATCTATTATTTATTTGTATCTGTGCCACCAGGCCAGAATTGTCAATTTATTATTCATATTATTTATTTGTATCTGTGCCACCAGGCCAGAATTGTTAATTTATTATTCACATCATTATTTGTATCTGTGCCACCAGGCCAGAATTACTATATTTATTATTCATATTATTTATTGTATCTGTGCCACCAGGCCAGACACATTTCATTTATATTAAATTTATATTGCACATTATTTGTTTTATCGTTTTATTATTTAATGCCAACTGGTTAATACAACAACGACACCCTAAAAGGTCATTCACAAATACAGTCCACTAAAACACTAAAATATTAAACCAGTAAAACATTTACCAAAGCCCGCCTAATAAGCTCTTTGGTCTTAACATTTTGGTCATCTTTGAGCCGGATCGTTGTTGTTTAAACAAGTAGCATTAATTTTAAATTAAAATTACTATACATTTTATTTAATTGTTAATAAGCACATGGTGCAATTGCAATCAATGTAAAGCACATTTGTTCACTTATTATTATATTCTTAAAGTCAAAAATTATCATCAAGTGTGCTTAGGATTAAGTAAAACTCATCACCATGAATGAAGAACAAGTCAAAATTGCCAATCAATTGGCAAGGAAAATTAAATTTATGGTCACTTCTCTCAATGCTATGAGGACATTTGCAGCTGAAAGTCCAGATGTCATCAACAGGTATCAAGTTCACAGTCGAATAGATGAACTAAATGCCATGGGTCAGGCATTTGAGGAAATGCAAGACAAGTTGGAACTGTTGGAGGAAAAACCTGATGAGAATTGTAAGAATTGTAGAACGACTCAACTTTCAATCAATAATAATGGATGTAAAGGCATGCTTGAAAGGAATGTTGGATAACAATTCACTTGACTCAAGCTCAGAAGCAACGTCAGCATGTAAGGAAGGTACAAACAGAACACTTCGGCTTCCAGCTATTGAAATACCAATCTTTGATGGAAACTTACAGAACTGGACCTCATTCATAGACAGTTTTAATGCCGTATTCCACAATCACCCTGACTTGGAACCCGTACAGAAATTCCAATTTCTAAAATCACATTTAACTGGGAATGCAAGTGACGTTGTGAAAACCATTCCTCTCACGAATGACAATTACAATCAAGCGTATGCTAAGCTAGCTGAGCGATATGAAAATCCAGGACTCATCATTCAGTCCCATATCCGAGCTCTGTTTGACACACCAAAGGTACAGTATGCATCAGCAAGTCAACTACATCAATTACACCACCACGTGGTCACTAACGTACGTGCCTTGGAGTCGCTGAAACAACCAGTTAAGCAATGGGATGCATGGTTAGTAACATTGTTATGCTGTCGGCTCGATAATATCACTGTGTCTGAATGGCAATTAAGACAAACATCAAAACAGTTGCCTACATTCACTGACTTGGAGCAATTTCTATCAAATAGAGTAAATGCTTATGAGGCAGGTGAAATAGCAATTGGGTCAGCAGTCAATGACAAGTACTCAAAAGTTAAGGCAACAAAAAACCAAAGTACTAAGACATGTTTTGTTGCTCAAGAAATAAAAAACAGTCAGTGTCCAATCTGCAGTTATAAACATGAAATATATAGATGCTTTAAGTTCAAGAATATGACTGTCTCAGAGCGTCAAGAAGCTGCTCGAAAACAAAATTTATGTTTTAACTGCTTATCAACTGGACACTCTTATTCAAGTTGTATAGCTGGGAAATGTAAAAATTGTAGCAAGAAACACAATACTCTGCTACACAAGGATACAATTTCAAACACTGAACCAAATCAACAAACACCGGCACAGTCAAGTCCAGATACACCTACTTCTGCTGTTGAGCCTCAAGGAGCCCCTCGAGTACTTTGTGCACATAGTCAGAATAACAGTCAGGTACTACTTGGAACAGCAATAGTGAATATTGAAAATAGTACAGGCAGATTTATAAAGGCACGAGCAGTACTCGACAGTGGTTCACAGGTCAATTTAATTTCAACCAAATTAGCAAATAAATTAAACATTCAAAAACATAAAGGTACAATGCCTATCTGTGGAGTTGGATCTTCTGTGATGAACACTTCAAGCTGGATATATGGACAAGTGCATTCATTACATTTCAAATACTCAAAAAAGGTAGAAATGTCCATCATCAATGCAATTACACATCAACTTCCTGCAGTATATATTGATGTCAGCCAATGGAAATTACCAGAGCAGGTTCAAAATAACCTAGCTGATCCAGATTTTTATAAACCAGGTAACATTGATCTGTTATTGGGAGCAGAATTGTTCTTCGACCTGCTAGGCAATGAACAATTAAAAGTAAACAATCAATTAGTTACTATTCGCAACACCAAGCTAGGGTGGATAGTATCTGGAAGGGTAAATTCAGCTCAACACCCGGTACCATCAATGTGTTTAGTGTCATCAATCTATAACAATGACGACAAACCTTCTATCTTGTGCAACGAAGCAGTTAAATGCGAGGAACATTTCAAGTCCACATATACTAGAACCAAAGAAGGCCGTTTCAGTCTCAAGCTTCCCATCAAGGACATATCAATTCTAGGATCCTCGTATGAAATGGCTCGTCGACGTTTCTTTAGTTTGGAAAAACGACTGTCGCAAAACGATGAGTTACGTTCAAAATATATCACATTTTTACAGGAATATGAAGCATTAGGGCACATGTCACAAATTAAAAATGTTGATGCCGTACATACCAACTGTTATTATCTCCCACATCATGCAGTGCTGAGAGCAGAGAGCCTCACAACAAAAACAAGAGTTGTCTTTGATGCATCAGCCAAGACCACCAGTGGTAAATCTCTAAATGATGTGTTGATGAATGGTGGAGTTGTCCAAGATGATTTGGTGTCAATATTATTACGGTTTAGAATGCACAAGTTTGTCATGACTGCAGACATTGAAAAAATGTACAGACAGATATTAATTGACCCAGAACATAGGACCTACCAAAGAATACTATGGAGAGACTCACCGAAAAAGGAATTGCTACATTTCCAACTCAATACAGTAACTTATGGAACAACATCTGCTCCATTTCAAGCTACTCGGTGTTTACAAGAACTTGCAAATATAAGTGAAGCAGAACATCCACAGGCTGCTCAAGTAATCAAACAAGATTTTTATGCTGATGACCTGATAACAGGTTCTCACTCAATTAACAATTGTCAAGAAATCCAAAGAAAGGTCACCATGATACTCCAGTCAGCAGGAATGACTCTTCGAAAGTAGTGTGCAAATAGTTCACAACTAATCGCTGGGATAGCAAACGCAAACGACGATCCTCATGTCATGCTTGAGTTAAATGATAATGATACCACCAAAACACTTGGACTAGTATGGAACCCAAGAAGTGATCAACTTCTTTTTAAGGTGTCACCTCATGTAACCGAATATTTATTCACCAAACGCACATTACTTGCAGACTTAAATCGTGTCTTTGATCCGTTGGGATTTCTGGCACCAGTCTTAATTAGTGGTAAAATATTCATTCAGCAATTATGGCAACTGAAACTGGATTGGGACACTGTACTTCCAGCTGACATGTCTCAACGTTGGCATAATTACACTCATGAACTTAGTCAGATTGACCAGCTCAAGGTATTGCGCAAGGTGAAGGATCATCCGTACAACAAATTTGAACTGCATGGGTTCTGTGACGCCTCCATGAACGCATATGGGGCATGTATTTATGTAAGACAATGGCAACAAGACAATACATTCACGTGTCATCTTCTGATAGCAAGGGCTCGAGTAGCACCTCTAAAGGTGTTGTCAATTCCAAGATTGGAATTATGTAGTGCTCATGTGTTGGCAATATTAATGGCTAAGGCGAGAAAGACATTAAACGTAAGCCCAAATTGTTGTACATGTTGGATAGATTCATCAGTTGCGTTAACATAGATCCGAGGAATCTCCAGTCAATGGAGCACATTTGTGGCGAGTCGTGTATCTGAGATTCAAACATTAACCGAAGAAATGACTTGGCAACATGTGAGAACAAAGTTAAATCCTGCAGATCTAATCTCTCGAGGGGTAAAGGTAAAGGAACTGTTGAACTCAAATCTGTGGTGGTACGGTCCAATCTTTCTCCAGCAGCCGGAAGCAGAATGGCCAGCAGAATGTTCATTTGCACCACCAAGTGAAATCCTGGAAAAACGACCCGTTCAGTTTGCGCTTTTGGTTCAAACTAACGAAAATAGTATTCTAGCCAAATACTCAAGTTGGACAAAATTAGTTCGCATCACAGCATATTTAAAAAGATTCATACACAACACTCACAATAAATGTCGAGAGAGATGCATCGGTCCACTGTCAGTACCAGAATTAAAGAATGCCAGAGACGTATGGATTAAGATTGCTCAAACAGATGCATTTAACGACGAAATCAAGTCACTCAGACAAGGCAAATCTTTATCCTCACACAGTAAACTCATTACATTAAGTCCGTTTCTGGAAGAAGGTATAATCAGAGTGGGAGGACGGTTGCAACGATCACACCTACCCATCAACCAACGTCATCCAGCAATTCTTCCAAAGAAGCATACCGTGACAGAACTCATTTTCACAGAGTATCATATTAAATATCTGCATGCTGGTCCCCAAAACCTCTTAACAAGAGTACGCCAAGAGTTTTGGCCACTTGATGCAATGAGAACTGCTCGGCGTATTGTTCATTGTTGTACGATCTGCTATCGTGCAAGACCACAGTTATTTCAACCCAGCATGGGTGAACTACCTCGGCTCAGGGTAACACCCAGCAGACCTTTTACAGCAACGGGTGTAGATACAACTATACTCTGGTCCAAGAAACCGAACGGTGACCAAGGCATACATTGCAGTGTTTGTGTGTTTCAGCACGCGTGCTATTCACCTCGAGGCAGTGAGTAATCTCTCAGCACAAGCGTTTTTGGCTGCGCTACGTAGATTCTTCGCTCGACGAGGTCAAAGTGCTCATATTCACTCTGACAATGGAACCAACTTCCACGGCGCCAGGGCAGAGTTGAGACGCTACTACACTGAGCACTGTCAGAACAACAAAACCATAATTGAGTCCCTAGCAACAGATGGTACTGAGTGGCATTTCAATCCACCTAGTGCACCACATATGGGCGGACTGTGGGAGGCGGCAGTTAAGTCAGCCAAACACCATCTTCTACGCATCACAGGGTCGGCCAAAATCAACTTTGAAGAACTAACCACTATGCTGTGTCAAATTGAAGCCTGTTTAAACAGCAGACCACTGACATCACAGTCTAGTGACCCAGAGAGTTTTGCGGTCCTGACACCTGCTCATTTCTTAGTAGGTGGTTGTCTGACTCTACCTCCTGAACCGGCTGATGGCGGGCGGCAGAATGTTCCAGAGACCCATCGTAAAGTTGTGTCCACTCAAGATCTATAAAGTAGAGGTTAGCCAGTTATGGGAAAGGAGCCGTAATTGTAGTGCGGGGAAATTATATCTGTGACGTAGGCAATAGACCTCCACCGAGCTTATCACTTATCAGTTTTATTCGGTTATCGTTTTAAGTTAAAATTTCCGATATTTTAACTTCAAATGTCTATAACAAAAATTGTACCTATGTATTTCACATAAGTATTATACATTTTAGTTCTATCTATAATGCCTGGTACCATGTGTGCTGTAGCATGCTGCAAGAATAACTTAAAAACAACAAAAAAGCTGTCAAAAGATATATCCTATCACACCTTTCCCAAAAATAATGAACCAGAGCGTTTAAAAAATTGGATTTTGAGAACGAAACGAGCGGACAAATTTAATCCTATGTCATCTCATATTTGTTCAGAACACTTTAATGCTGATGACTTTGAAAGAAATTTGCAAGCTGAAATGTTGAACTTAAAAGTAAAAAGGCAATTAAAAAAAACTGGTAAGAAATAGATTAGTATATTATACTTAACCTCAGACCTCTTATATAATATATACTATATAGGTACCTAATCATGTTTGTGTTAATATTATTTAATAGTAATAATTATATAATAATACTATTGTATATTTTCATATTGTAAGATAATAAGTTACCAACTATTTAGTATTTTGACCTAAGTTCATATCATATAAATATTATTGTCTCAACGACCAGTTGAGAGATGAGGTGGTTGTGGTTCATGAGGAGTTTCCCATGAAATCTTTTATAGAAATTGGTGGCTGTTTCTTGGACAGTTTTGATTTGGAGATCATCGTGTAGTAATTTATTCATTACGTACCATGGAGCTTTGGCAATGATACGTAGGCATAGATTAAACATACATAGATAGCCAACGCCGTGTGATCGTTTGGAAATAAATATTTCATCGGAAATGTACCCGAGAATATTTAGTTTGTACCCGACTCGTTAGAAGCGCTAGTTTATTACCAGCTAAATCGGGTACGACGGCTGGTCGCGTCTGTCGTCCGACACTCCGGCGGCCGGTGCGTACAGCGTATTGCTTAAGAGGATTTTCCAATATTAAAATATTATGTTTAATCCAATACCATAATGAATAACAAACACATTCATTTATAATATAAATTATGATTATATATGATTATATATGGAATATATTTCAAAAATAGAATTACGTATAATTATTTCATATTACGTCAAAACATTCAGCATTGTATGTGTTGAGCTTAATATTGTCATGCTTTTAAGAATAATATTATTACTCAATCTACAAATTAAAATATAGTGTACTTTTACGACTAGTGGTAATTTGTACTCCAATACGTATTTTTTAATTTATACATCATTATTAATAATATTAATATGGCTAGGAGAAATAAATGTGTATTCTTTAACTGCTCTAAAAGTAAAATTGAAGAACCTGGTTTAACTTTATTTCATTTTCCCAAAAATGATCCTATTCGAGCACAAGAATGGGTTAAAAAATCAGGTCAGTAGTGTATTAGTATAATAACTATAATTCAATATTAAAATAACTTTGCTTTATTCAGTTGATTTATTTAAAATAATAAAGTTTATATTTGTTAAATTATTAGTTGAGATATTATGTACACCAAATTTAAATAATGATATACTTAAATTGCGATAGGTAGGTATCTATATACGCCTTAGTGTACATTATAATTATTAGGGTTGTGAATTTAATGCACTAAAAAACCTTAAAAAAATGTCCAAAAAATGCAATAAAATATGTAGGTAGGTACTTAAAATGCAAAAATGCAGTATAAATTGCCAACAATTATAGTATAAAATACACCAAAAATGGTTTTTAATTTAATTTTTATATTTATATTGATATTATGGGATATTACACATTAGTTTATTAGATTTTACATGCATAAAAATGTGTTTATTCAATAAAAAAATAAAAAATAAAAATGTTGATTGAATTTGAATTTCATGTGAAAATTTTTTAAAAAATTTTAAAATTGTGTAAAACAAAAAAAAAAAATTTCAAAGATGTTATGATTGGCAGAATTTAATTAAAACTACCGGAAAATTAACTAAAAAAGGAAAAAATTACCTAAACAATAAAAAAAAAAAATGCAAAATAATAACTCCATAAATCGATTAGTTATTACATAATTCAAATCATGTACTTACTTACAAAGCTACGTTTCACAATCACAAAAAATGCACCTTCTTACAAACTCGCAGCCCTAATTATAATGAAAGTTCAGTACAAATTGCTTTAGGTGATTCATGTACGAATCAAAAATGTAGTATAATTCTTTTTAAACTGGGTTAAGTTAATGTTATTTCCATATTAATTATATAACTTGAGTTAATTATATTATTAACTTGCCTGCATTTGATGTATGATGTATACAATGCATATTTTAATAAGTTTATGGAACCTAGCTATATCATAGATTTATATTTATTCAATGCATATTATATATATTATATAATTTTATTTTATTTTTATTTTCTAATTAAATTTTTTGTGGTTTTGTTTCCTAAGGAAATATTGATTTAACTATTTTAACTCATGAAGAACTTTCTGCAAAATATGTTTGTGCTCACCATTTTTCTAAATGTGACATTAGATGGGCAGGCAATCGTTTCATATTGATAAAGACAGCTATCCCCAAAAAATATAATATTGACAATTCTTCTTATGAACTGCATCAATCTACATCATCAACACCATCACAAACAGATCCTTTATCAGAAAATATTCTAGACACTGATGACAAAATAGATTTACGTGTTTTAAAACCGACACACACATATTTTAAAAAATCACCAAAAACACCAACAATTTATTTTTCTCAAAAAAATTCAAATAAAACTTTAGAGGAAGAGATTAATCTTCAAACTCCAATAAATGCCCATAATAAAAAATCAGCAACACCTAATTTAACACCTTCTTCAAGATTATTTATACAGGATATTATAAATATGCCAACTCCAAAAAAGTGCCAAAATTCTCAGCTTACAAGTTTCCCCAGTCATGAAAATTCTGATAATACTGTTGTTGAAACACCAACTATGAAAAATGAGAAATGTGATAGAAATTAAAAAAAAAATAATAAAATATAAATCATCAACAGTATGCAAACTACAAACAAAACTGTTTAATGCGAGAAATAAATTAAAAATTGCTAACAAATTTAAAAATAAAATAAATTATAAGAGTACTAATTCTAGAATACTTTCTGAAATGCAAATGTTTCGTGCAAATAAATCTAGACGACCATGGTCAGTTGAAGAAAAGCAATTTGCGATTTCCCTTTTTTATAATTCACCTGGAACATATAGATTTTTAAGAAATGTACAAAACATAAATTTACCTGGTTTAAGTACTATTAAAGGATGGATTGGTAGTTCAAAGTTTTCACCTGGTTTTGTAAATAGTTATATGGAACAAATAAAAATTAAAGTTAACGCGATGGACAATGAACAAAAATATTGCGTCATTGCTTTTGATGAGATGTCCATAAAAAAATATTTGGAATATTCTAAATACTTGGATGTAGTTGAAGGTTACGAGGATCTTGGACATAAAGGAAGAAAAGACAAATTAGCCTCTCAAGCGCTAGTATTTATTGCCCGAGGTTTATACTCAAAATGGAAATTACCCCTTGCATATTTTTTATCTGCTTCATCAACTAGAGGTCTTGAATTGAAGAATTTGATAAATGATGTAATTGAAAAAGCTTTAGAGTTAGGGTTAATTGTTACTGCTGTAATATGTGACCAAGGTAGTAATAACTGTGCTGCTCTAAAACAATTAGGATGCAACAAGGAATCTCCTTATTTTAAAGTAAATGGTAAAAGAATATTTTCCATACTTGATATACCTCACATTTTTAAAAACTACAGAAATAATTTTTTAAAAAATAATTTAGTGGTTGATGACTATGAAATATCATTTAGTGACATAAAGACAGCTTATGAAATAGATAAAATGAGTGGAACAAGTAGAGCATTGCTAAAAATAACAGACAGTCATATTAACCCAGGTCCTTTCCAAAAAATGAAGTGCAAACTCGCTCTTCAACTTTTTAGTAACACCGTAACCGCTGTTATCAAAACATGTGTAACTACAGGACAGATTAAGTCAAAGACAGGTGCAAATACAGCTAATTTTTTAAAGCATATGAATGATTTGTTTGATTGCTTAAATAGCAAATGTTTGTATAGCTCCAATCCTAAAATGTGTGCATTATCTGAAGAACGACCTAGCCAATTCCAATTTTTAAATGAAGCAAAAACAATACATGAAAATATAAGATTAGTTAAACCTAATACAAAATATGGGTATCGTCTACCGTGTTTTGATGGTTTAGTGTGGTCAATTAATAGTATAACAATGTTATATTTACAACAAAAAAACTTGCAGTTCAGTTACTTACTAACATCTAGACTCAACCAAGACTTTTTAGAAAATACTTTTGCAGTCTTTCGACAACGTGGAGGATACAACCCTAATCCTACAGCTCGGATTTTTAGATCTACGTTTAGTATTCAAGCAAAAAACAATTTATTTAAAGCATCAGAATTATCGAACTGTGAATCAGATATGGATTCAAATTTATTAGCTCCTACTTCTGATTCTGATTCACTTTTAAGTAATGTAAATAAAAGTGATTCAGATTCAGATTCCAGTAGTACTTTAGATGATGATGAGTCATTCACTAATACTAATGATAATCTAGGAGAAAATTGTGAGATATCATTAGAAATGTGTTTGATTGCTTATTTTGCTGGTTATCTGGGAAAGTCTTGTTTTGATCATTTTAAGTGCTTCAAATGTGTTGATAAATTTTTAAAAAAGATGAAAACTTAAATTTATTTGACCAACATGAATTTTTAATTTTTTATAAAAATTATGAGTCAAAAGAAATAGATTCAAATTCATGTTTTTTAAAGAAGCCTACAGAAACTTTAATAAATTTTGTTAAGAATGCACAAATAATATTGAAAAAACTGGTTGAACAAAAACCACACAGAAAAAATATTGCACGCTTCATAAATAAGCAAATAAGTAATAAGTATTTATTGTCCTTTAATTTAGATAAAAGCTGTATTGAACATTTTGATTATTTATTAACTAAATTAATCCATGCCAAACTGTTAAAAGATTTTAATTGGAAATCGAAGCATTTGAAACAAATTAAAAATACATCCATCAATACATCAAGAAAATTAAAAATTTTAAAAAACCTTTAAAATCTATAACACTATCTACATATCAGTTTGAAGTATCCATTTATTTTATATTATTATTATATTAGGTATATTATTAATAATATGAAGATATATAATTTGTTGATTATTTATTTATATATTACATTACATTAAATATTGCTTACCTATAAATTGTATAATCTAATATTTACATTAATAAAGTTCATTACATATTGTTCCATTTTTCTTTTGTTGATTTTAGTTCATTTCAGATTCTAAGCCTAGTGATGAATGTATTGATTTTATGATGATATTTTATTATGATGATAACTATGCTGTCAAAGCTAAGACTTCTCAGACCGCCGGTTTCCCCAGGTTAGTATAATCATAGATTAAACATACATAGATAGCCGAATACATCGTAGCTTTTGGAAACTATGTTATGGTTTTGTTATGTGATCATAGATAGCGCAGCTAGTCGTTATCAAAATATTGTTGTCCAGTGGCCGACTCGGTATCACGGTCTTAGAAGATAAGGTCCGACAACTTCCACCCCGCCGGCCCACAATAATGCATCCGCTTAAAAAAGCGAAAACAGTTCCAATTTTAATCACCTTATAATAGAGCGCTAATGGTTATACGTTTTTGAGGTTAGGCAATAAATTTAATATTAAATAGTAAATACCAAAATAATAATACAAAAATTGCCGCTAAAATTTGATTAGAAAATCAAAAACTATATAAATAAATACTATAGATATAAATACTGTACTGTACTTTTAAATACTAATTACCACGGCCCGTGCTAATTACTATAATACATTATTATTATTAATTATATATTATATACATGTAAAATACTCTATGGTATAAAAATAAATTTATTAACATCACGGTCTTATAAACCTTGTGTATATGCTATTTACTACACAAGTACATAACCTCAAAAACGTATAACCAGCAGCGCTTTAACAAAAGGTGGTCAGTAGTAGAACTGTGTTAGACATCGTAAGCGGAACGCTGATTAAATAGAGTTGTCGGACCTTATCTTCTAAGACCGTGCTCGGTATTCCACATTTCCAGTCTTAGAAAGTTAGAAGATCTTCTAAATAAATAAATAATAAAACCATCTTCTAAGACTGTGCTGTATTCTCAAATTTCAAATTATTATTTATTCTCAATTCTGTATTGTATTTCTCTATCTTATCTATATTTGTGTCCGATTTGGTCATCTAGCGACCAGCATTATTGAGCAACAAAGAGTGAGGACAAACATTATTTCACGAGTGTGAAGTTGGGTGACTAAAGCTAGGTGACTATTTTTCGGACGAATAGTGATAAGAAAGACCGAATACTGGGTTGCATTAAAATGTATAACAGGCGCAAAACGTTTCCAACCTCCTTCTAACATCCGCCAACCACAAGATAGCGCTATGTTAATGATATTAGAGTTAAAAGCACTTTTCCATCACAATATGGTACAGGCTAAAGTAGTAAAGTCGCCAGGTGACTGTTTTCCGTACTACGCGTGACGGGCGTCCGTCCGTGGTTTTTAATTTTTTTCGTCGTGTTCCCCGGGGAGTCGCACGACTTAACCTACATATTCGGAAAGCCAGGAAAATTGTCTATCCGACGAAATACATTCAAAAAGGTACTGAGGTTATCGAGAGACGTCTCGTAGCACGGTAAGTCGCCAGGTGACTGTTTTCCGTACTACGCGTGACGGGCGTCCGTCCGTGGTTTTCACTAGACTTAAGCAGTCAAGACTAACAAAAAGTCAAAAACACAGCACTCATAATTTTGGTTATTGCTAATTTATGTATTGACAAAAGATTATAAGTGCATGTGTGCTCCTTTGTAAACCAATAACATCAAGGCACTGTTATAGAAATATACGATCATGTCATATACATTAGCATATAAACCATATATAAAACTTAAAAATTGTATTTACTTGCTTAAATCTATATTATGTATTTT